>NC_133661.1:222483488-223793488 GCF_037893015.1 Macrotis lagotis | reverse complement strand
AACCTCAATTGGTCAAATGGAAAGCTCTTTCAAAAGTAGAATTGACCAATTGGAAAAGGAGTTGCAGAAGGTTAAGAAGAAAACTCCTCTCCAAAAAAAAAAAAAGAATGGAGCCTGCAGAAACTAATGACTCCATGGTCAACAAGAGCCAGTTAAACAAAACCAAAAAAATAGAAAAAATAGAAGAAAATGTAAAATACCTCATCAGCAAAACCACTGACCTTGAGAATAGGTCAAGGAGGGGCAACCTGAAAATTATTGGACTTCCTGAGAACATTGAAGAGGAAAAAAGCCTGGACTTAATATTACAGGATCTAGTGATGGAAAACTGCCCTGATATCGTAGAACCAGAGGGCAAAGTAGATATTGAAAGAATACATCATTCTCCAGAAAAAGATCCTAAAATGAAAACACCAAGGAATGTTGTGGCCAAATTCCAGAACTATCAGATAAAAGAGAAAATCCTGCAAGCAGCCAGAAAGAAACAATTTAAATATCAAGGAGTCACAGTAAGGATTACGCAGGACCTGGCTGCACCAACATTAAGGGATCGAAGGGCTTGGAATGAGATATTTTGAAGAGCAAGGGAGCTTGGAATGCAACCAAGAATCTACTTTCCCACAAAGCTGAACCTTCTCTTCCAGGGAAAAAGACAGACATTTAACAAAATGGAAGAATTCCAAAAATTCCTGATGAAAAGACCAGAGCTAAATAGAAAATTTGGTCATCAAACAGGAGGTTCAAGAGACACAGGAAAAGGTAAAAAAAAAAGGGGGGGGGACAGTTAAAAAAATTGCTATCCAATAAGTTGAAACTGGCTATATTCCAGCATGAGGAAAAAAGCTTCTCATAACTCTTGAGAATTGTAACTCTAACAGAGAGAATATACCTAGCCAGAAGTGATGGACATTCATGACCTATCCATGAGACTGCTATCCAATGGGATATAACTGGCTTTAACCCTACTTGGGAGAAAGACTCTAATAACTCTCAAGAATTTTTTAACTCTATTAGACAGAATGTACATAGCTAGAAGTGACAGATACTCAGAATTTTCTATGACTCAGAATGATCTAAAAAACACTACCTCCTTAAAAAGGGGGACAGGAAGGAGATAAGAGGAGGGAGAGAATTGAATGGGGTAAATCTCATTACACTAAGAGGTACAAAATACCTATGGTAATAGAGGGGAAGAAGGGAGGAGATGAGAAACACCTGAATCTTCTTCTCATCAGACGTGGCTTAAAGTCAATTTACACATACTTAGTTAACTTAAAAAAATCTAACCTTTCAAGGATTAAAAGGGGAAAAGGGGAGGGCTGATGGAGAAAGGGAGGGGGAGTGGGGGAAAAAGGGGGAACTAACAAAAGAAAGGGAAGGGAAGGGAAAAGAGTAAAAGAGAAAGGGGAAAGAAAGGGGAGGGGTGATATAGGAGAGCAAACACACTGAAGGGGGTGGTATTCAGAAACAAAATACTGGGGAATATGAATAAAGGGAGGGGGAAGGGGGAAAAATACAAACAGAGGGAAGAAAGTATGGAGGGCAATAAAGAATTAGTAATCATAACCTTGAATGTGAAGGGGATGAACTCTCCATTAAAACTTAAGCAAATAGCAGAGTGGATTAAAAACCAGAATCTGACAATATGCTGCTTAGAAGAAACTCATTTGAAGCAGAGAGAGACACATAGAGTAAAGGTAAAAAGTCAAAGCAAAATATATTTTGCATCAGCTGAAGTAAAAAAAGCAGGGGTAGCAATCCTTTTCTCAGACAAAGCAGCAGCAAAAATAGATAGCATTAAAAGAGATAAGGAAGGAAACTTTATCCTCCTAAAAGGTACCATAGACAATAAAATTATTTCAATACTGAATATATATGGACCCAATAGGACAGCATCCGAATTCTTAGAGGAGAAGCTGAAAGAACTACAGGAAGACATAGACGGCAAAACTCTAGTAGTGGGAGACCTCAACCTCCTGCTCTCAGATTTAGAAGATCAAGGACTAGTCTACTTGTCAGATCTATGGAAAGGGGAGCTATGACTACAATGTAACCCATATTACCAATGTGTAATAGTAAAATGTAATAAATTATATTCACTTTTTTAACAAAAATAAGAATATGCATTTTTTAATATGAACACTGAACCTGCTTTTTTAATACTAGTGGATCTATATCTGATTTGCTAGAGGTTGTAGCAATGAGAATACTTTGAAGATGCTCATTTGAAATTTTTGTCCTATTTTTACTTTCTGTATGCTTCATACAAAAGTTGCTTAAAAATATACATACTCCCCCAAAAAAGATGTCATGAACAAAGCATGTTCATAAAATGCAATTATGATAAACCAGATAGTGACTTAAAATAAAGATCCTAATTCCTTTAATGTATATCTTTTGTAAAAAAAAAAAAAAAAAGAACAACAACCAAAAACTTCTGTGATCTGTGAGACCCCCCCACAATATTAGTTTTGTAAAAAAGTCTGGTCTGTGATGTTGCAGGTTGACACTTGTGTTCACACATTTCTGGTTACATAAAATGGGCTACATGAATGGACCTTCAGGTGCATGCAAGTTAGACACACCTGGCTTAGATGAACAGGGAATCACTAGCCACAGTCCTACAGAAGATAAACTTCCAGGCATCTTCATGTACTCTGCCACTGTATTCTAAGGTATTTTGGATCTTATCATCTGCTATTCCCTATTGATACCAAGGAAATATTATTGGATCTATCACTATACCTGAACGATCCAGGGGGGCTTGCCATCAGTTCTCTAATGAATCTTTGGGACTTCCAGGCCTTTCTATCTGCCATACAGCTTAGTTCTCTTCTGTGTTGTTTCCCCCATCAAAGTATGAATTAATAAAGAATAAGGATTGTCAGTTTTCTTTGTGTATTTCAAGTGCTCAGCACAATGTATTTTTTTTCATTCAGTCATTCATAGTCCCAACTAGGCTAAAGTTAGGATGCTGAAAGAAAAAAATGAAGTTAACAATGCCTGTTTCCAAGAAGAAGTTCATTCTAGAGTAGAGCAGTTGAAAAAGACAAGTTCTGGCATTCCAGTTTATTGATCCTAAAGATAGTTAAATATGTAAGCAATAAAATAGGGAAAGCTATGCTACTAAGCATAAATCCAGAAAAGTTAACTAAAGTACTTCTTAACTTTATAAAAAATCTAAAGGACTTTTCATGAACTAAATGAGTGTTTTAACATTTCATGTTTCAGTGTTAAAACAATATTCCACATGTAATATTGGTATAGTGACCTGCATAAATCAACTGAGTTATAAGTAGGCATTGGAGTATTTGATCATTTTGAATTATAGGAATATATAAATATATTTAGAGATGTAAAGGAGCTTACAAATCAAGTCCAATCTTCTCTTTCTACAAGTGAAGAAACTAAGGCCCAAAGAGATTAATATTTGCCCAAGGTAACATAGGTCAAAAGTGTGAACCCAAGTCCTATAACTCTAAACCAGGATTTCCCAACCCTCAATCCATAAACAATTTTTTTTAATTTTGATAGCCACATTTCAATGCAATTGGAAAGACTATATATTTATTTTATGCATTTTAAAATATTCTGAAAATGGGTCTATTTTGCCAAAAAGGTTCATGGCACAAAACTGGTCAAGAAACCTTACCCTAGGGGGCAGCTAGGTGGCTCATTGGACAGGGTACCAGACCTGGAGTCAGGAAAACTTGAGTTTAAATCCAGCCTCAGAGACTTAATTATATAGCTGTGTGACTGTGGGCAAGTCATTTAATCCCATTGTCTTATAAAAAAAAAACCCAACCTGACTTCTGGCCAAGATGGCAGAGAGAAGACAGGCACAGTTCTAAAGTCTCCTGATCTTTCCCCATCTATCATATGAAACAAACCTCTTAAAAGAAATCCGACCCACAAAACCCGGAAAGAAAAGCCAGGAGAAAGAACATCTACCTCAGGATTTGTCTCCCTCAGCAGCACTGGATGAATTCTGGCAGGTGAGTCTGGGTGCAGTGGGAGGATCAGCCCTAGATCAGCCAGATTAGGGCTGAATTGGAGTCGGGGAGTCTGAGGGCCTGAGAACTGGACCTGCTGGATCAGAGGTGGGGCTAGATGGTGGGGGCTTGAGTCAACTAGGGAGCAGGAGCACACTGACTCTCTGGAGCTTGCCAACAGGGCTGGGGGGAGAGCTCCAGTGCAGGATAGCTGCGGATACACCATCCCTGGGATCCTCTGGTCTATGGAACTCTGAATACATGCCTCCATTGCTCTTGAGGCCTATTCCTGGAACAAACAATAGCAGAATACTTTTGCCTCAGGCCCAGGTATGTGAGCAGAAAAACCAGCCCAGCTGACAATAGGGAGAAGGGATGACCTCAGACCAGGGTAAAGCCCACCACTGATTGAAGGCAAAAGGATTCATTAGGTCCAACTCCTCCCTTCAAGCTAAGGGAGAATGCCTGGATCAAGGTCACAGGCACTCCAGAGAAAGCAACCGGTACCTCCTACTGGCCAGCCAGAGAAATTGCACTCAGTGAGTAAACCAGTCCCTCCACAACTCCCTCCCCTCCCCAAAATGAAGAAGGGTCAGCGGAAAGGTGAATCCATAGAAAAATTCTTGTTGGGGAATGACCCTAACTCAGAGATACCTAGAACCTCTGAGGATAATATGATCTGGTCTTCAACACAGAAAGACTTCCTTGAAGAAATAAGGAAGGAGTTTAAAAATCAACTGGAAAATTTGGGAGAGACAATTAATACCTTGCAACAAGAAAACAAATCCTTAAAAAATACAATGGGACAAATACAAAATGAGAATAAATCTCTCACATCATCAATTGGACAAATACAAAATGAGAATAATTCTCTAAGATCCTCAATTGGGCAAATAAAAAAGGAAGTAATTCTCTCAAAACCTCAATTGGTCAAATGGAAAGCTCTTTCAAAAGTAGAATTGACCAATTGGAAAAGGAGTTGCAGAAGGTTAACGAAGAAAACTCCTCTCCAAAAAAAAAAAAAGAATGGAGCCTGCAGAAACTAATGACTCCATGCGTCAACAAGAGCCAGTTAAACAAAACCAAAAAAATAGAAAAAATAGAAGAAAATGTAAAATACCTCATCAGCAAAACCACTGACCTTGAGAATAGGTCAAGGAGGGGCAACCTGAAAATTATTGGACTTCCTGAGAACATTGAAGAGGAAAAAAGCCTGGACTTAATATTACAGGATCTAGTGATGGAAAACTGCCCTGATATCGTAGAACCAGAGGGCAAAGTAGATATTGAAAGAATACATCATTCTCCAGAAAAAGATCCTAAAATGAAAACACCAAGGAATGTTGTGGCCAAATTCCAGAACTATCAGATAAAAGAGAAAATCCTGCAAGCAGCCAGAAAGAAACAATTTAAATATCAAGGAGTCACAGTAAGGATTACGCAGGACCTGGCTGCACCAACATTAAGGGATCGAAGGGCTTGGAATGAGATATTTTGAAGAGCAAGGGAGCTTGGAATGCAACCAAGAATCTACTTTCCCACAAAGCTGAACCTTCTCTTCCAGGGAAAAAGACAGACATTTAACAAAATGGAAGAATTCCAAAAATTCCTGATGAAAAGACCAGAGCTAAATAGAAAATTTGGTCATCAAACAGGAGGTTCAAGAGACACAGGAAAAGGTAAAAAAAAAGGGGGGGGACAGTTAAAAAAATTGCTATCCAATAAGTTGAAACTGGCTATATTCCAGCATGAGGAAAAAAGCTTCTCATAACTCTTGAGAATTGTAACTCTAACAGAGAGAATATACCTAGCCAGAAGTGATGGACATTCATGACCTATCCATGAGACTGCTATCCAATGGGATATAACTGGCTTTAACCCTACTTGGGAGAAAGACTCTAATAACTCTCAAGAATTTTTTAACTCTATTAGACAGAATGTACATAGCTAGAAGTGACAGATACTCAGAATTTTCTATGACTCAGAATGATCTAAAAAACACTACCTCCTTAAAAAGGGGGACAGGAAGGAGATAAGAGGAGGGAGAGAATTGAATGGGGTAAATCTCATTACACTAAGAGGTACAAAATACCTATGGTAATAGAGGGGAAGAAGGGAGGAGATGAGAAACACCTGAATCTTCTTCTCATCAGACGTGGCTTAAAGTCAATTTACACATACTTAGTTAACTTAAAAAAATCTAACCTTTCAAGGATTAAAAGGGGAAAAGGGGAGGGCTGATGGAGAAAGGGAGGGGGAGTGGGGGAAAAAGGGGGAACTAACAAAAGAAAGGGAAGGGAAGGGAAAAGAGTAAAAGAGAAAGGGGAAAGAAAGGGGAGGGGTGATATAGGAGAGCAAACACACTGAAGGGGGTGGTATTCAGAAACAAAATACTGGGGAATATGAATAAAGGGAGGGGGAAGGGGGAAAAATACAAACAGAGGGAAGAAAGTATGGAGGGCAATAAAGAATTAGTAATCATAACCTTGAATGTGAAGGGGATGAACTCTCCATTAAAACTTAAGCAAATAGCAGAGTGGATTAAAAACCAGAATCTGACAATATGCTGCTTAGAAGAAACTCATTTGAAGCAGAGAGAGACACATAGAGTAAAGGTAAAAAGTCAAAGCAAAATATATTTTGCATCAGCTGAAGTAAAAAAAGCAGGGGTAGCAATCCTTTTCTCAGACAAAGCAGCAGCAAAAATAGATAGCATTAAAAGAGATAAGGAAGGAAACTTTATCCTCCTAAAAGGTACCATAGACAATAAAATTATTTCAATACTGAATATATATGGACCCAATAGGACAGCATCCGAATTCTTAGAGGAGAAGCTGAAAGAACTACAGGAAGACATAGACGGCAAAACTCTAGTAGTGGGAGACCTCAACCTCCTGCTCTCAGATTTAGAAGATCAAGGACTAGTCTACTTGTCAGATCTATGGAAAGGGGAGCAGTTTATGACTAAGTAAGAGTTGGAGAACATCACCAAAAACCAACTAGATGATTTCAATGACATTAAATTAAAAAGCTTTTGCACAGATAAAACCACTGTAACCAAGATCAAAAGAAATGTAGTAAACTGGGAAAAATCTTTACAACTAATGTTTCTGACAGAGGACTCATTTCTAAAATATACAGAGAACTGAGTCAAATTTTAAAAAAAAAGCCATTCCCCAATTGACAAATGGTCAAAGGATATGCAAAGACAATTTACAGATGAGGAAATCAAAGCAATCCACAGTCATATGAAAAATTGCTCTAAATCCTTATTACAAAAAATCCAAATTAAAGCTTCTCACACCTCTCAGATTGGCCAATATGACCAGAAAGGATAATGATCATTGTTGGAAGGGTTGTGGGAAATCCACTGTTGGTGGAGCTGTGAACTCATCCAACCTTTCTGGAGGGCTATTTGGAACTACACCCAAAGGGCAACAAAAATGTGCATACCCTTTGACCCAGCAATACCACTACTGGGTCTATACCCTGAAGAGGTGATGAAAAAGGGTAAAAACATCACTTGTACAAAAATATTTATAGCAGCCCTGTTTGTGGTGGCAAAGAATTGGAAATCAAGTAAATGTCCTTCAATTGGGGAATGGCTTAGCAAACTGTGGTATATGTATGTGATGGAACACTATTGTTCTATTAGAAACCAAGAGGGACGGGAATTCAGGGAAGCCTGGAGGGATTTGCATGAACTGATGCTGAGTGAGATGAGCAGAACCAGAAAAACACTGTATACCCTAACAGCAACATGGGGGTGATGTTCAACCCTTAAGGACTCGCTCATTCCATCAGTGCAACAATCAGGAACAATTTTGGGCTGTCTGCAAAGGAGAATACCATCTGTATCCTGATAAAGAGCAGAGGAGTTTGAACAAAGTTCAAGGACTATTCCCTTTAATTTAGGAAAAAAACAGATATCTTATTGTCTGATCTTGTTACCTCTTAGACTTCTTGTCTCTTCCTTAAAGATATGATTTCTCTCTCATCACACTCAGTTTGGATCAAAGTACAACATGGAAACAAAGTAAAGACTGACAGATTGCTTTCCGTGGGTGGGGGGGGGGCAGTAAGATGGGGGGGTGGAATTGTAAAACTCAAATAATATCTTTAATAAAAAAAATTTTAAAAAAAAACCTTACCCCAAAGACAATACCCCTTCCATTGCATTATTTTGTTCTCACAAAACATAAAAGAACTGTTAGAGATCACATTTGTTTCTAACTCTAAGAAAAGAGTCATTAAAAAGCTATTCCCATGAAAGGGGAAAAAAATCCCTAATAAATGTCAGTGGACTGGAACAAAAGAGGACAGGAGTAGAAGAGAATAACTTGAATATGAGATTTTGGTACTTGTAAACTTCATATTACAAAGTTTCAGTTATCATCATAGCCTGTTCAGCTCACAAATTTGTAGCAATAAAAGGACTAAATGCATAGATTAGGATTTTTTTTATGAATTAACTGTAAATCTCTGTATACACATAAATATCAAAATCCTTTTTAATTTTTTAAAATTTTGATACATAGGTTCATAGAAACATTTTTTAAGGAATGTTGGTTAAAATATTTTATGGGTTACAAATTGTAATGAGATGAAAATTAGGGTTTGATCTAAAGTCCATTTATAATTATAGGATTAAAATTAGTTTCAATTATGTTAAGCTTTGATATTGTTCTTCGCAGTAGGTTTTTGAATGGATCCCTCATAAACTGATGATGTTTGCGCATGACATCAGGGAGGTGATGCCATGACAAGCACATGAATTGGATTTGAGTGAAGGGTTCTTTCTTCCTGCAGACTCACTTTCTCCTCCAGAGCTATCTGGTTCCAATGACCAGATATGAATCAGGACCACTGGAGATAGGCCTGGATGCTAGGCAATCAGGATTAAGTGACTTGCCCAAGATCATACAGCTAGTAATGTCAAGGTCCTCCTGACTCCAAGGCTGGTGCTCTATCCACTGCACAGCCTAGCTGCTACCAAAATGAACACAGCCATTCCCTTTTAATTACTTGGATATTTTCACCCAGACCACATTAATTTTGAAAAAAATAACTTTTAATAGAAATACAAAGGCAGTATTCAGTGGTATATACTAAAAGACTTAGTTTTCAGACTCCCCCGGCTTCCACCTGAAATCCCACCTTCTCTACAGGAAACTTCCCTAACCCCTCTTAATTCCAATGCTTTCCCTCTTTTAATCACTTCCTATGTATCCTATATATAACATGCTTTGTATATACTTGTATGTTTTCTCCCCCATTAGACTGTAAGCTCCTTGAGGGCAAGATCTGTCTTTCCCCTCTTTTTACATTCTCAGATCTCATAGTGCCTGACTTGGGATGGTTGCTTAATGTTTGATTGATAAATTTAGACTCAGTCCCCTAGTTGCTAAGAACTACCTATAAAATGAAACTAAGAAAAAGAACCAACCTAGGGAGTTAGAACCAACCTAGAGGGATGCTTTCCCCCTTCTTCCCTATTTTCTAGCCGCAATAATGGTTATTTCACTCTAAAATTCCCCTTTGATATAATTTGATATAAAATTTCCCTTTAATAGTGAAAGCAGAAGGAAGGACCTCTTAAGGTAAATTCAGAAGATAATTGAAATGTGGATTTGAATTACAAGTGTAAAGGGTACTGTTTTATTCATAAAGATGGGGAAGGTCTGATCTTATTTTTAGGTAATGGGGAAAGACTGGTATCAAGATCATCAGTGGAGTAGTTGCTATTGGCAAAGTAAAGGGCTACATTATCATCAGAGACTGGACCAAAGAAGTATAAGGTTTACTCAACCACATCATGGAATAAAATGAATATTCATTAAACATAATTGATTCTGTGCAATGAGAGCCTAGTTGACCTTCATATAATATCTGCATTCAATTCAATAAATTTTATTGGTTGCCTGCTACATACAAGGCTATGCTAGACCATGAAAATATAAACATAGATAAAGCAATAGTATAGTAACAAAAAGCACTGGTTTTGAGTCAGAAAACCTGGGCCTGAATCCCAGGGATTTTCTTATTTATTGGTCTTATGACAGTAACACCACCTATCTAGACCTCAGTTTTCTCCTAAAATGCCTAAAAGATCATGAGATGGCTGTGAGGTAGATAATGATTATTACATAAAGTACTTTGTAAACCATGAAATATCATCATTGTTGGTAATGTTATTGCTTCTTTATGTACATTTTCTCATTACTTAAGGGACTATTTCTGTAATGAAGGCTGTGCTAGAAGTTATGTTTAAATCAATGGGACCTGTACCTACTCACCAAAAATACCTAACTTAGAAGAAAGGTTTGAGGCAAGTTACATTTTTCTATTAAAAGAGTATTATTGGCAGAGCCAAGATGGCGACAGGAGAAGATCCTCTCTTAGGCGCGCTCTCTCTCTCTCCTCTCTCTCTCTCTCTCTCTCTCTCTCTCTCTCTCTCTCTCTCTCTCTCTCTTTCCAAACTTATAAAATAAGGATTCTAACTAAATTTTCAAGAGACAGAACCCACAGAGGGATCCAGTGAGGCAGTTCTCCAGGCCAAGTTAACCTGGAAAATAGCAGAAAGGCTCCACTCCACAGGGTTAGAGGCGGTTGGCCCACCAGAGTGAAGGAACTTCAGCCTCCTGGAGGCAGCCCCAGAGCACTGGGAGCCATGACTCATGGCAGCGGGGGCAGTTTCTTCACCTACACCCCAGGGAGCACTGGACACAACTGGGAAGATCAGCGGGGACCTCTGCCAGAGCGAGCTGTAAAGCCTAACCCTCAGGGCACTTAGCGAGCAGCTTGGCTGTGGCAGCCTAGATCCAGTAACCAGAAGCAGGCGGAGCTGGTAAGCAGGAGCCCCCAGGCTTGAGTGCTCAGCCTAGGTAAGGGAGAGGAGAGAGACTGCCAAGCTCTGTCCTATGTACCTGGAACAGGACTCTAGGGCTCTGACCACATTCAGATCCTGATCGCAGTCTAGGCCCCCCCCAAAGAACAGCAGCCCCCCACCTCAGCCCCATGGCAGAGGGGGTGCACTTGTGGTCATTCACAGACCAGAAGGGAAGACAGAGCTTCACACAGGGAGATCCTTGTTTGAGGGGGTGTCCCAATAATACTCGAAAGCTCAGGAAGCACCCCCAAACCAGGCACAGACTGGAGAAATGAGTAGGCAGAGAAAAAAGAGGAATGGCATTGAGAAATACTTTGTCTCTGATCCCAAGAAGGATCAAAACACTCAATCTGAAGATTAGGAAGTACAAGTTCCTGCATCTATAGACTCCAAGAAAAACAGAAATTGGGCTCAGGCTATGACAGAGCTCAAAAAAAAGATTTTGAAAATTAAGTGAGGGAGATAGAAGAAAAATTGGGAAAAGAGAGAGATGCAGGAAAAACATGAAAAAGAAGTCAGCAGCATAGTCAAGGAGATCCCCAAAAAATGCTGAAGAAAATAACATGTTAAAAACCAGCACAGGTCAAATGGATAAAATAGTTCAAAAAAGTTATTGAGGAGAATGCTTTAAAAAGCAGAATTGGCCAGATGGACAAAAGAGATAAGAAAGCTCTCTGAGGAAAACAAATCCTTCAGATATAGAATGGAATTGAGGGAAGCTGCTGATTTTACAAGAAATCAAGATATAATACTTTGCTAAAAAAACGATATAATACTTCAAAACTAAAAGAATGAAAAATTAGAAGAAAATGTGAAACATCTCATTGAAAAAACAACTGATATGGAAAACAGATTCAGAAAAGATAATTTAAAAATTATTGGAAAACCTGAAAGTCATGATCAGGAAAAGAGCCTTGACATCATTTTCAAAGAATTACTACAGGAAAATTGCCCAGATATTCTAAAAAGCAGAGGGCAAAATAGAAATTGAATCCACTGATCTCCCCAAGAAAGAGATCCAAAAAAAAAAAAAAACAACCCCCAGGATTATTATAGCCAAGTTCCAGAACTCCCAAGTCAAAGAGAAAATATTACAAGCAGCCAGAAGGACACAATCCAAATATCATGGAGCTGCAGTCAGGATCACATAGGACTTAGCAGCAACTACATTAAAATCTTGTATGGCTTGGAATATAATATTCCAGGAGGCAAAAGAGCTCAGCATGCAACCAAGAATCAACTACCCAACAAAACTGAATGTCCTCTTCCAGGGAAAAAGATGGACTTTCAATGAACCCAGGGAATTTCAAATGTTCCTGTTGGAATGGCCAGAGCTGAACAGAAAGTTTGATCTTCAAATACAGGACTCAGGTGAAGCATAGAGAGTGGATGAGAAGGTTAAAATATGAGGGACTTGATGATGATGATGAACTGCATGTATTCCTGCATAGAAAAATGACACTGATAATACTCATATGAACCTTCTCATTTAAGAGAGCGGGTAGAAGGAGCTTTTATAGATAAAGCACAGGAGAGAACTGAATTTGAAGATATAATATAGGCTAAAAGGGCAATGTAATGGGAGAAAGAAAAAGGAGAGGTGGAATAGCCTAAGATATTTCATATAATAAGATTTTTTTATTACAATGAGTTATTGCAATGATATGGAAGAGGGGCAGGCAAAGGGGAAAGAGGGAACCTTCACTCTCATCAGAGGTGGTTAGGAGAGGAAATAACATATATACTCAATGGGGTATAGACATCTAGAGTGAGAAGGAGAGAAGGGGGACACAGGAAAGGGGAGGATGTGAGTGATGGAGGAAAGGATGGACTATGGGGGGAGAGTGGTCAGATATAACACACTTTCTTTTTTACTTCTTGCAAGGGGCTGAGATTGGATGGTCTGTCTAGGACCATAGAGCTGGGTGGATGCTGGGCCTCAGGGGTGGTATGTGAGCCCCAAGGCCAGGGATCTGTCTGATGCACCATTCAGCTACACTACAGCACATTTAAGAAAAGGAACAGAGTGAAAGGAGAGAGAGAAAATATAGCATACAGTAGTGGGGAAGTACGAATGGAGGAGCTGCGATCAGCAGTAATAACGATGGAAAAATATGGAGGTAGCTTTTGTGATGGACTTATCATAAAGAATGTGATCCACCTGCGAGAGCTGGAGGTGTTGGAACACAGACTGAAGCACATTTTTTATTATTATGGGGGGGGGGGGGTTCAGGGCAAATGGGGCTGGGTGGCTTGCCTGGGGCCACACAGCTGGGTGATTGTTGGGTGTCTGAGGCTGGATTTAGACCCAGGTGCTCCTGGCTCTAGGGCTGGTGCTCTGTCCACTGTGCCACCAGGCGGCTCCTACTATTATTATTTTATTTTATTTTGGGGTGGGTTTTTTGAGGGTTTTGCAGGGCAATGGGGTTGGGGTGGCTTGCCTGGGGTCACACAGGTGGGATTTGGGCTCAGGTGCTCAGGTGCTCCTGGCTCCAGGGCTGGTGCTCCGTCCACTGCACCACCTGGCTGCACCTATTATTATTATTTTTTAAAATTTTTTTCTCTTTACTTTATTGCTCATGTGGGTCTATATTTGGGGGGAGGGGTATTTGTTTATCTTAAACAAGAATATTTTAGTAATTATAAAATAAGAATAAATAAAAGAGTATTACTTTGCGTCATGTCTTCACTAGATATATGTGGATGGTTATGATTACTTGACATAATAGTATGATGGGGAAAAAAACATTAATTCTAGCCCCATCTCATCCACTAGTTTATTGTGTGGCCAAGATCCCAACTTAAGCTCTCTGGGTCAAAGTTTCTTCCTCTATGGAAAAAAAAAAGATTAGAATAGACACAAGTTTGTATCTAGCAACAAAATTCAAATTTTTCTGCATCCTTCTATTGTGCTTAGTAAAATACACAAAACTACGTTTGACTAATACCCCTAATTTGAGTCAGCATTTTGAGGGACTAAAGAAAATCTGGAGTCCAAAAAGCCCCAAATTCCACTATTAAAAAGGTAAAAGTGTAGTCCTTCCCTGGCTTAAAAAAATGAATAATAGTAATCAACCATGGAGATTGTTACTTGATCCATTAAAAATCACAATAGATCTAATTTGCCAGGTGGAGCAGAGAATCATAGAACAAGAGAAGCTAGAGAGGTTCTAATTTACCTTCTAATCCAACCCCTTTATCAGGATAAGCAAACTGAGACCAGAGAAGATGAGTATTGAAATAGACTTCTGCTTGGTCTCCTTGCTTCCAGTCCTTCCCTATTCTGATCCATCCTCCACTCAGTTGTTAAAATGGTCTTCCAAAAAATGCAGATCTGATCCTGTCACTCTCCTCATTCAATAAATTTCTATAGCTTCCTATTGCCTCCAGAATCAAACACAAAATCTTGTCTTTTAAAGTACTTCATAACCTGGCCTCTTCCTTCCTTGAATCTTTTTATACCTTATTCCCCTTCAAGACTCTGCAAGTCAATGACACTGGCCTCCCTGCTGGTGATCAAACACATGATCCTTCAGCTCCCAAATCTGAGTATTTTTCACTAGCTGTCTTCCATGACCTTCTTCATCTCTACCTCCTGGATTCTTTGTTTTCCTTCAACTCCCAGCTAAAACTCTGTCTTCTATAGGAAATCTTTCCTGATGTTATTTCTGGTGCTTTACCTCTGTTATTTCCAGCCATTTCTATGTATGGTTTGCATGTTGTTTCCCCCATTAGACTATGCGGTCCTTGAGAACAGACACTGCTTTTTTTCCCCCTTTGTATCATCATTGCTCAGCATAGTGCCTGGTATAGAGGAGGCTCTCAATAAATGCTAGTAACAGAACTAGAATTAGAACCCAAGTCTTCTGAGTTAATGTCTAAGGCTTTAGATATCTAGATTTTTTTTTTTGACTCAGGGATGGCCAAGCAATGCTTGTTAAAAAAAATTACCTAGAATCTTAAAAATCTGAAAAGAGTAGGAGACAAAAAGCAGTCTGCCAGGGAAGAGACCATAGATAGCGAGAGCTACAAAAAAAAGGAAAAATAGTAAAATGTTCCCATTTCACAAGGGAAAAAAAGCCTAGTAAACTATTTGCGACCAGATATGTAAAACACGTAGAACTGATTCTCTGTGTCCCAAGGTAAAGATGAAAACTTTAAATGATATGTAATACAATGCATACTATGGGAATGATGTAAAGACTAACAAACTGCCTTCTGTGGGGGGGGGGGGAGCAAGAATGGGGTAAAAATTGTAAAACAAAACAAATAAAACCTCTCTAAAATTAAAAAAAAAATGATATGTAAAGAATCCTAGTGGATTGGAACTCCTGACTCAAATGGGGACGGTGGAAAGTAGCAGACTAAAGGAAATCAGAGACGGACAGTAGGGAAATAGAAGCTATATGGTTATGCCCGCGGGGCAGGAGGAAACAGAGCGGAAATGATCGGTACTGCGCTGGGGCTCAGTCCCTCCCGCCCGGCCAGCCGGGGGGGGGCACGTGGCGGGCTTGGCGGGGAGCTCCGGGCCAGGCGGGGGCGGGGCGGGGGCGGGGCCAGGCGGTCACGTGCCGCGGCCCTCTGCGCCTGCGCGGCGGGCCCGGAAGCGTCTGGCGGGCTGCGACACCGGCCGGCATGGGCCTGGCCCCCGCGAGGTCCCGGGGCACTTGGCCCGCGCGCCGCCTCTTCCCCGCCGCCCCGCCCGGGGGGGCGCTGGCCCAGGCCCCCGAAGGCCCCGGGAGGGCGCAGTTGGAAGGGGGCGCCGAGCCGCGCCCCAGCCGTCCCGCGGCCTCCCCGCCGCCGCCGCCGCCATCCCCGCCCGAGGCCCGCAGGCTGGACCGGGCCCGCAGCCCCTCGGGCCGCAGCCGCAGCGGCTCCCCGCCAGGCCATGCCTTGGAGGCGGCTGTTCGTGCCGTCGCGCCCCCGCTGGAGCCGGAGCCGCCCGCCCCGGACGGGCCGAGGCCGCCGTTCGGAGCACAGCGAGTTCGTCGACTCCACCGGACCCACTGAGGCCCGGAGCGGGCCGGCGGAGCGGGTGAATGCCGCGGTGAGGCCGGAGCGGGGCCGGCCCGGGCCGGGGCCGGAGGGAGCGGGGAAGGCCGTTATGGAGGAGGCACAGAGGCCGTGGGGGTGGGGCGGCCCCGCCACCCGCCCCGCGCCCCCTTAGGACTCCCCATCATTTATTATTGATGCCAGAATGCCAAAAAATTAAGTTAGCAATTCCTAAATATTCATTTTAAAGAATCTCAACTTTAAACCAGGAGCCAAAAACAAGCATCCTGTCCCCCAGCCTCCTCCTCCTCCTCCTCTCAGAAAACCGTTATCTGCGACCTGACCCAGACAGTGGGGGCGGGGCGGGGCCCAGATGACATTGAACCTTAAGGTTTCATCAAGCTCTGAATGCCTTGAACCCAGGAGGACTTTTTTAGGAGTTAATCTATAACGATTTTTATAATGATTTGAATGACCGCAAGGGGACTTCGTTCTTTGGTTTCTAAAACCAGATATTTCTTTAAAAAGTTAAGCCTTTCTAGGTAGTGATAAACTCACCTTTCTGGAAGACTTTTATACATATGATAGACACTGATTCAACCAACAGATAATTATTAAAACACCATTATACTGGGGGAATGTCAAAATTTAGAAAAGGTTGATTTTTGCTGGCCTGGGGTTAGCCGGTTTATTAATCTTTAAATTTTTTCTTCCAGGAAACCATCTTTTCCTTGATTGTGCTTTATTCTTCAATGTTAATGCCGTGTGGATGGGTGTTGAGTCACATGGACAAGTACAGAAAAGGCTAGATTTGAAGGTGGGGAGCAAGAATCCTTTGCTGAATGTTTACAAAAAAATTAAACATTTTCATACAAAGTAAAGTGCTTATTTGCTAATAACCATTGTAGGTTTAAAGTTTCAAAACTTACATGATTTGACTGGATATTTTACAACACTTTGCCTTATTGATATTTTTGTTCAGTTCTTGTTAAATAAAATTGAAGCAGACATTCTTCTGTGATGTTACTTGTGATTACATTCCTAAGAATTTCTAAAAATCAGACTCAAGTTCCACTAATTGTTGAGCTATTCCTATTTCAGTTGATAACTTCCTTTGGGAATAAGTTTCATGCATTGCTTCCCACATTCTGGCATGATCCCTTTTTATTTCTAAGTTTCAAATAATGCTTTCATTTTTAATATTAGTCTCTACTAGTTAATTTAGTATAATTTCTATTTCCAAAAGACTTTAATATATTTCAGGGCAAGACATTTTAGTTTCCTGAGTTTTATTTTAGAATTTAAAAAAGTTTCATATATACATATAAATGGAAGATTAAGTCCTGGGCAGCAAAACTCGCACTTATAAACATTTGCAATCAGTATTTAAAAAAGACTTAAAATTGATTAGGTTGAATGGGCCACTTAGATATGCTGACTAGAATAAAATATAAGGAAACCCTTAAACTTTATATCACGTATATACAATCTGTGCCAAACCTTGGGGGCCCTTGAAGCATCAAATTTTTCAAGCTTCCTAGTGGTGTGGGTTGTATTATATTCAGGGATATTGAATTTTATATGTGACCCTTAAAGAGTTTTGGTAATTACAACCTAAAAGAGCTAGAAGGTTGGACACCCCTGCTTGATTGGAATTAAGTGGGTAGAAGCAACCACTTACAACATAAGAAAATGAACATTTTGGAATGCCAAAAATTAAGTTACAAATCCCTAAATCTTAATTTTAAAGAATCTCAACTTTAAGCCAGAATGATATTCTTTTGGGATCATAAAGAATCACTTCTCCCTGGACTTGTTAGCTTATCTATAAAATGGAAGAAGGGGTTGGACTTAATGGCCTTCTTGGATTGCTTTACTTCTTTACAGCTTTATGTCTATGAATAAACAACTCATCCCAAGAAATACTCAAACATCTGACCTAGCTTGAGATGAAGACATTTGGATGATGGAACATTTTCTTCAAAAAGGGGGGGGGGGGGACGACAGCTAGGTGGTGCAGAGGATATGGTACTGGCCCCTGAATTGGGAGGACTAGAGTTCAAATCCAGCCTCAGACAATAGTTAGCTATGTGACCTTAAGCAAGTCACTTAATCCCATTGCCTTGCAAACAAAAAATTGTCCACAAGAGAAAATTTCCCATAGCACTCTGGAAATTATATTTTGTCTCTTGGTTATTATTTATAGATGTAAATTTGACAGGTCTTTGTTGTATTATCTTGGTATTGTAACCATTGATATACCTCTGATGAATCTCAATTCAGACTGGGAAATGCAGGTGTAGAAAGAAAAATTGAGACATTAAAAAGTTACCAAAGTGATAGGAAAGTTGAGATAAAAAAAAAAGGCCCAATGGCTGAAAAAGCTAAGAGCAAGCCCCTTCCCTAAATCTTCTTAAATTCTCTCCCAAAGTTGAGATTTAAAAAAAGGCCCAATGGCTGGAAAAGCTAAGAGCAAGCCTCTTTCCTAAATCTCCTTAAATTCTCTCCCAAGGATCATGGGGGGAGTATGACCTGGGAGTGACCTGCAATGGAGATTTTGCCTTTTGGGAAGGGGTCTCTTATGGGTTGTCTTAGTTTTTCCAGCACCTGCACCCCTGGCTGCTCCTGACCAAAAGAGAATGCAATCCAGATCAGATTGAAGGTCAGGCTCTCAGGCCTTAGATGATAAAGGAAGAAGGAAGATTCCCTTAGCAATGCAAACATATACAAAATGTCTCCAACTGAACTCAACATTCCCTATCTATGCCCATGGTTCCTGCATCATATTCCCCCCTCAAATTACTAGGGACCAGATTCTTCTCAGCCTTTCAGGGTCCATTTGGAGATGAATGCATTGCAGCAAGAACTTCATTGAGCCAGAGTCCAGAGAATGATTGGCTGCCAAGTTGACTGGCATCCTGAAGAGGCTTGTCTTGGAGACGTACAGCTAGAGAAACAAAACTCAAGGAGAAAAAAAAATTGAACAAGCAAAAACCAGAGAGAGATATTCTAACAGAGATGGCTATATAACAGAGGTCCAATAATTAGGGAAAAAACTAGAAGGTCTATAAAGAGCAAGAATTAATACTGTATGATCCTAAGCAAGTATCAAAATACCTTTTATAAGAACTTGGGTTCCAGTATAACACAGATTCTTTAGTGGGTGCCACATTAAGTTGTAATCAAAAGCTCCAAACAGTATATACAAATGTACTGAAAAAGCATTTTAAAACTGCACATATCCAAAAGGTAATTTGCAACAAAATTTTCTATTTTAGTTTTGGCCATGGTAGAATGAATGAAAATTCTAGTTGAAGAATGGATCTCTCTTTTAAAGCAGTTAAAAGAAAATAGACCTGATATAAACAGCCATACTGATCCTTCTTTAGGGGAATTTGTTGTGATAAAAATTCACATCCTACGTTAAAAGGCCAAGACAAAATACTTGGCAGTTATTTAAAATTTAAACGATAAGAGTTCCAATGGCTCCAATCTGAGACTTAATTATGATGTACCTGGAATGAACATGGCAGTTTGTTATTACAGAGAAAAGAGGGACCGCAAGGACATGTTCCCTTATGAATTGGATCTCCTTTCCAGGCAAAAGTCATACAGGCAATTTTTTTCAATGAGTCAAGCTCCAGTCTGCCAGGTGAAGAATTCCTTTAAGAGAATCCCACCCTAATTGAGGCTAGGGTTGTTCTTTCAAAGGCCACTCACTCCATCTGCAGTATTTAATAATCAAACCGCATAGGACTAATGGCTTCATTGGCATATTGTCTTTCTATTTTAACATAGCTGATGTCAGGTCAATTATCAATACATTGTAATATAACAATTACCTATAACCACAGCTGCAGATGGCTTGAGTACTAAGTGTGCCAGGTGGTAGTTTAGTATGAGAGATCAGGGAAAATGGTAATTCAATCGTTCAGTACCTAAGGACAATGCTGTTAATTCATTGCAATAAACAGATTTCACATATCTAGAGCTGAATTTTTTTTATAAAAATAAATTTTTGCAATGAACCCATTTAGTTATTAACTATGTTTAAAATAACTAAACAACTCTTTTTGGCTAGGAGGTTGCCCATCATTTCCATACTTCTCACATAACAGCTAGAGATTCCCAGAGAGAAATCTCAAATTATCATTATTTTATCTTCCTCATGTTACATAGGTGCTTTTCCCTCAAAGCAAATAACCACAGTTTAGTCCCAGTTTACATATATAGCTAGAAACTTCTATACATAAACTTTTAACTACTAGCCATCTTCAAAATACAAATTAGTACGGACTTCCAGCCAAGAGGACAGAGAGAAGACAGGCACAGTTCTAAAGTCTCCAGATCTTTCGCCATCTATTGTATGAAACAAACCTCTTAAATCCAACCCACAAAACCCAGAAAGAAAAGCCAGGAGAAAGAACATCTACCTCTGGATTTGTCTCCCTCATCAGCACTGGACGAATTCGAGCGGGTGAGTCTGGGCTCAGAGGGAGGATCAACCCTGGATCAATCAGATTAACAGCTGAATTGGAGCCGGGAGTCTGAGGGCCCGAGAGCTGGACCTGCTGGGTCAGTGGTGGGGCTAGATGGCAGGGGCTTGAGTTAACTAGGGAGTAGAGGCACTGGTGTTGGTGCTGTCCCCCAGGAGCTTGTGGACAGGGCTGGGGGCGGGGGGGGGGGGGGGGGGTGTTCCAGTGCAGGAGACCTGCGGACACCATCCCTGGGCTCCTCTGGCCTGAGGAATGCAGAGTCCATGCCTCCATTACAGCTCAGACCTCTTCCCAGAACAAACAATTGCAGACTACTTCTGCCTCAGGCCCAGGTATGTGAGAAGAACCAGTCCAGCTGACAATTGAGAGAGGAATGACCTCAGGCTAGAGTAAAGCCCACCCTTGATTGAAGGCAAAAGAATTCAATAGCTCCAACTCCTCAAAGGAAGAAGGCCTCAATCAAGGTCACAGACACTCCAGAGAAAGCAACCAATACCTCCTACTGGCCAGCCAGAGAAACTGCACTCAGTGAGTAAAGCCTTTAGTGATCCCAAGCCCCTGTGAACCAGGCAAGAAGGGTCAGCGGAAAGGTGGATCCATAGAAAAATTATTGAAAGGGAAAGACCCTAACTCAGAAAGACCTAGAACCTCTGAGGAGAATATGATCTGGCCTTCAGCACAGAATGACTTCCTTGAAGAAATAAGGAGCTTAAAAATTTGGGAGAGAAAATACCTTGCAACATGAAAACAAATCCTTAGAAAGTACAATTGCGGGGCACCTAGGTGGTGTAGTGAATAAAGCACCGGCCCTGGAGTCAGGAATACCTGGGTTCAAATCCGGTCTCAGACACTTAATAATTACCTAGCTGTGTGGCCTTGGGCAAGCCACTTAACCCTGCTTGCCTTGCAAAAAAAAAAAAATAACAATTGGACAAATACAAAAGGAAAATAAATCTCTCAGATCCTCAAGTGGACAAATACAAAATGAGAATAAATCTCTCAGATCATCAATTGGACAATTACAAAATGAGAATCAATCACATTATCAATTGGACAAATACAAAATGAGAATAATTCAGATCCTCAACTGGGCAAATGCAAAAAGAAAATTCAAAACTTCAATTGGTCAAATGGAAAGCTCTTTCAAAAGTAGAATTGGAAAAGGAGTTGCAAAAGATTAATGAAGAAAACTCCTCCCCCAAAAAATGAATGGAGTCTACAGAAACTAATGACCCCATGAGACAGCAAGAGTCAGTTAAACAAAATCAAAAAATAGAAGAAAATGTAAAATACCTCATCAACAAAACCACTGACCTCAAGAATAGGTCGAGGAGGGGCAACCTGAAAATTATAGGACTTCCTGAAAACATCGAAGAGAAAAAAAAAAACCTGGACCTAATATTACAGGATCTAGTGATGGAAAACTGCCCTGATAGCATGGAATCGGAGGGCAAAGTAGTTATTGAAAGAATACATCGATCCCCTCCAGAAAAAGATCCTAAAATGAAAACACCAAAATATAAATTATTACGTTCAGAATTCTTTAAAAAGCATTATAACATCTTAGGTAACCTTAAATTTATAACACGGGTTATTGGTTCTAATGCAATAAAACAATAGTAAAAAAACAAGCATTCAAGTCAATTAACACATGAGATTAAATTTTACCAAAAAAGTATTTCTATAATTATATATGCATGAATCCACAGATTTATCCCAGAAGGGGTCATAATTTATGTTTCCCTTATTACGCCTTCAAAGCAATAAAATATTCCAGGCCTTAATGTTACAGCATTCAAATAGCTTATATGTTCATAAGAAATAATCAAATATTCTAAATATCATCTCTTTGTAATTACAAAAGAATATCACATAACTGATAAATACATTTTATTCAACAATGAGTTTCTTTTTTCTTTTTAGTTTTTTTTTGCAAGGCAAATGGGGTTAAGTGGCTTGCCAAAGGCCACACAACTAGGTAATTATTAAGTGTCTGAGACCGGATTTGAACCCAGGTACTCCTGACTCCAGGGCTGGTGCTTTATCTACTACACCACCTAGCTGCCCCTATCAATGAGTTTCTTTATAGTGGGACCACACAATTGCTATTTGTTCAGTCATCTGTCACAGCCATCAGCCATCTGCAGTTACCATGAGAAAGTCCACATTCTTGACTTCTTTAAAATTAGACATACATTATTAATTTGCATTGAATATAAGATTCTTATTTAAACATCTCATTGCCCTTAGAACAAGAGCAAAATGCTATAAATGCTGGACAATGTTAATACAGTTTCATGTTTTTGAATAATAGATGTTAAGTAGATTTTATTTTTAGTCATAGATATGTGTGTGTGTGTGTGTGTGTGTGTGTGTATATATATATATATATATATATATATATATATATACACATACATAAATTTTCCCTTCTATAAACATGTAATAAGAGAAAAAGATTATTACAAACTTTCTTCCTTTACCAACAAAAGACCCTGTGAGATTGTTGACAATGTATTATCAATATCAATTTAATGGGACAGCTAGATAGTATAGTGGATAGAGCACTGGCCCTGGAGTCATGAAGACCTAAGTCAAATCCAGCCTCAGACACTTAATAATTACTTGTGTGATCTTGGGCAAGTCATTTAGCCCCACTGCCTTGTAAAAAACAAAAAGAATATCAATATCAACAAATCAGATTACAAAATTTAATACAGTATTTCTTTCCCAAAAGAAATCAGTAAATATAATAATTATATATGATTCAATATTCCCAAATTCCTTGACATACAATTTATCCCAATTATATTTTCCTTCTTAATAACACATATAAATTCTTAAATTTCTTACAAAACTTTAAAATACTCTGAAAGGTCAAAGGTGACTAAATTACTCTCTGATTTAGCTCTCCAATAGTTTTTCCTTTTTAAATACAAGGTAGGGCCTTTTTCTTCCAGAGTTCTCCCAGCCTCCTTTTTAAAGTCTTTGAGGGCAGAAAGTCTATATTTCCTAATCCTTAAAGTTTCAATTAACATAAGTTGAATACAGCTGTCAATCAATATTAGGTTAACAAAAAAGTTAGTTCATATGTGAGAACATTTCACAAACTGTGCAACTTACACACTTTCAAATGTATAAATAGTATTAAGATCCCATAGTAAGGGGGACAAAGCCAAGATGGCAGTAGGAGAACAGCCTCTCTTAGGTGCTCTCTCCAAAATATTTCAAAAACCTTAAAATTATGGATCTAACTAGATTTTTGAGAGACAGAACCCACAGAAAGATCCAATGAAGCTGTTCTCCAGCCCAAGCCAACCTGGAAAATTGTGGGAAAGCTCTGTTCCACAGGGTTGGAGGGGGTAGCAACAGCCAGAATGAAGGAGCTTCAGTCTTCCGGGAACAGCCCCAGGGCACCTGGATCCTTGGCAGTACTGGTTCCTGGCAGCAGAAGCAGTTTCCTGACATGCCACCCCAGGAAGCAACAAGTACAAATTGGAAGATATGCAGAAAGACCTCTGCCACATGGCCCTCCTCAGCCAGGCCACAGCCCTCAGCACAGCCCAGATCCCAGGAAATGGAAGCAGACTGGTGGAGTCACCCAGAAGGAGCCACCAGGCAGCTGCTTCCTGAGCATTTAGCCCAGGAAAGGTAAGGGAGTGAAGGGAGCCCACTGAAATTTGTCCTCTGTCCCTGGGACAGGACTCTGGGGCTTTGAACACACTCAGACCCTGGTTGCAGGCCAGGGCCCCAGAGGGGTGAGCTTGTGGCCATTCAACAGACCAAGAGAGCAGTCAGAGCTTCACAAACTGAGGTCCTTGTTGGGGTGTCCCAATAATACTCAAAAACTGAGGAAGCACCCCAAAACCAAGCATAGGCTGTAGAAATGAGTAAACAGGGAAAAAAAAAGTAATCTGACTGTAGACAATTACTTTGGTTCCATGGAGCTCCAAAATACATAATCAGGAGATAAGAAAGCCCAAGTTTCTGCATTTAACAACTCCAAGAAATATAGAAATTGACAGAGATCAAAAAGGATTTTGAAAATCAAGGAAGGTAGAAGAAAAATTGGGAAAAGAAATGAGAGAAATACAGGAAAAACATGAAAACCAAGTCTGCAACTTAGTCAAGGAGATCCAAAAAAATGCTGAAGAAAATAACATTTAAAACTAGTTTAGATCAAATTGATAAAATAGTTCAAAAAGTTATTGAAGAAAAGAATGCTTTAAAAAGCTTGATTGGCCAAATGGAAAAGGAGATAAGAAAGCTCTCTGAGGAAAACAAATCCTTCAGATGTAGAATGGAACTAAAAGAAGCTGATGACTTTGGGAGAAATCAAGATACAATAAATTAACACCAACAAAATGAAAAACTAGAAGAAAATGTGAAATATCTCATTGGAAAAACAACTGATCTGGAAAACAGATCCAGAAGAGATAATTTAAAAATTATTGGGATACCTGAAAGTCATGATCAGGAAGAGAACCTTGACCTCATTTTTAAAGAATTTCTAACAGGAAAAGAAGCAGAGGGCAAAAATAGAAATTGAGAGAATCCACCGATCTTCTCCTAAAAGAGATCCCAAAAAAACCAACCCCTAGGAATAGTATAGCCAAGTTCTAGAACTCCCAAGTCAAAGAGAAAATATTACAAGCAGCCAGAAAGAAACAATTCAAATATCATGGAGCTGCAATCAGGATCACACAGGGCTTAGCAGCATCCACACTAAGGGCTTGTAGGGCTTGGAATATAATATTCCAGAAGTCAAAAGATTCCCTAGTAAGATGATAGGCTCAGATTCCAACTCCATTATTTAATTATTTAATTTTAAATTAGGCTTTTTAAAAACAAATTCAAAACCCAAACTAAAAGAAGTAACATTTTTTAGGATGGCTTTTTTTTTTTGCAAGGCAATGGGGTTAAGTGATTTGCCCAGGATCACACAGCTAGATAATCAGTAAGTGAGGCCAAATTTGAACTCAGGTCCTCCTGACTCCAGGGCTGCTGCTCTGTTCACTGCACCACCTAGCTGCCCCTAAAAGGAGTAACATTTAACTCAGGTAACTATAACTCCATTTCAGATATAAATTACACACACACACACACACACACACACACACACACACACACACACACAAAGGAGTTTAAACACAGAAACAGAGACAATCTCTTTTGTATAAAGATTTCAAATTCACCAAAGTAAGGTTTTTTTGGACTCCCTGGCTGGCACCAAAATATCAAAATACAGAAACATTTTCCTACCTCTCCAGGCCAGTGGAGAGATGTGAAAATGTTTGATTGATACACGCATACACAACATATACACATGTATATTTATATTATATTTTTTTGAATATATCAAGACAAAAATAATTTTTAGAATTTCTTGAGGAACCTCACAAATACATTAAGATTTTTCAAATAGCCAGTCAATAGTTAAAGTTGCATGCATTCTTAAATCACTTAAATTGGCTTCCCCCTTTTTTTCCTATCCCTTTTTCCTTTGACCACAAAACTTGTCAGCTCTCAAGGATGGGGCCTCCTGGGCCCCAGCTAATGCCTTTAGGAGATGGGGTTTGGAATTGAAAACCGTATGTAGTCTAAGGAAAATGTGATCGTTCGCCCAGCCCCTTCCTCCCCAAACCAGGTAAAAGACATGGAGTCCCCTATTTTAAAAAATGGGGCAAAAACAAATTTGGGGGGATCTTACCCTTCCTGCAGTGAAGCATGCATTCCAGCCGGTATTTAGGTTTGAGTTTCTAGTTCTAAAAAGGAAGATTTTTCCTTCTCCCTCCCCCTCTCCCTGTAGAAAGTGGGGGGCCACAGAAAGTGAGAGAATTTTCAAAGAGAAAGAGAGTTCCACCCAAAGATAATTTCCAGGAGCTCAAGTGTTTTGTGAATAACTAGTTTTTGTCAAATTTAATTCCTTCCAAGGAGCAAGCACACAACTAGGGGGTGGAAGTCTTTGGTACTAAGTTTTCCCCATGTTTTAATTCACCTAAACTTCTAGATAAGGGAACACATGTCAATTGAAACTACATCCAAATGTCCTTCCTTACAACTCACACTCCACAGTGGGAGTCAACACATCAGGACTGCCTTCACCAGTCAGTCTGACTTTAACACCCAGGGCAGGCCCACATAAGGTCGGCAACAACACCAAATGTTTAGATCCTGCCTGATGCCCGGCCTCTGCCAATCTCTCAACATCTTGACCTGCTTCCCTATCCTGGGGAGACAATGGGGAACACAGGAAGGAGGGCTAGAAAGGACCAATAATTTTCCTACTTTTCTAGAAATCATGGATCTAAAAAGGGGTGTGCTTCTCACCTATGGAGTTCAATCCAGTTTCCTTGGTCTGGGCAGGGAGTGTCCTGGCTGGCTCACCAAAAATGTTTTGGGTTCTTAAGTTTGTTTATTCACCTGTGATGAATCACCATTCTGACCCGGGGAAGCAGATGTGAAAGAAATAGAGATTTATTAAAGAAGTTACAACACAAAAGAAAATGATAGGTAAAGACAGAGATTAAAAGAACAGTCGAGCAGAGTTGACCAGGTCAGAGAGCAAGAGGTGAGGCACAAGCAGAGGTCCAACTGAGGTTTTATGGTCTTGCCCCTTATCCAGAGGACAAAAGGAGAATTCCCCTCCCCCACCCTTACCTGAACAGAATTAGGTAGAGGGCTGAAGCCTGAGGAGATCAGGATACAAATTTTGCATTAAACAATGAAACAATGGGAGTTGATTTAAATCTCAAGAGCAGGAAACCTGCATCATTACATTTAAGATTACAGCTTTTATTTCTGCTGCATTCATAATTCTCTACATCTTTTCCCTGCATGGTAGGAGCAGCCCCTTTGCACAATCCCTGTATATTGGTAGGTGCTTGATTGCTAATTTATGAAATGGAGCAGGCGGTTTTTTTCAGGTTCTCTAGTGAGGCTGCAGTCATGTCTTGCTAAGGCACATGGGGCAAACAGCACAAAGTAGAGAGTCAAGCAAGGGAAAAGGAAAGGGATGCTGAGGCAGGTGGCATGAGGATGGAGAGGGTAAGGAAGATAACAGGGCAGAGCCACAGGAAAGCATGGAACTCATGGATTAGAGTTGGGAGCACTGACTGAAATGGAAACAAAAGGGGGTGGTGGAAGGGCAGGAGTTCACAAGTCTCATTTATAGCTTTTGTAGGGAGATAAATTTTCCAAGCCACACTGAGGTTGTCTATTAATATATCCAGATCATTTTAAAGTTGTAATGCTATGCTGATCTTACTGGAACCTATCTGAGATTTACATATCATAGAACCAAAAGACCACAGAATTTAAAGATGACTTCCCAGGATTCACACATATCTGGATGTGGTTTTTGCTTAATATGCAATAACAGTTGGCAGATTATTCTCCTTTGATCTTTGGAACAATATGTACATGACTTATTTGGAAGATTTTCAGTGGTGAACAATATTTGTGACCTCATTTGGGGTTTTCTTGGTTTTCTATTTCCCTCTCCAGCTTATTTTACAGATGAAAAAAACTGAAGCAAACAGGGTTAAGTGATTTGCCCCGGTCACAAAACTAGTATCTGAGTTTTGATTTGAACTCAGAACAATGAGTCTTAACACCAGTCCCAACACTCTTTCTATTTACTTCCCAGCACTCTTTCTATCTACTTCACCAGCTAGCTGTCTTATTACTTTATACCAACTACTTTTAAATTTTTATATTAACTAGAAAGGGGTTGGAATTGGGGAGAAGGGGGGTGTTCAGGAAGAAGTCAGTGGGATCAGAAAGAAGTTATAATTTTACAGTGCTTTATCATTTTGTGTAAATTTCCAAAATTGAAATTATTTAACTGAAAGGAATATAGCTTTGAAAATAGCCTTAGGTACACAGAATATGTAAACAGGAAAGAGTAGTTTAGAGGTAATCTGAAGAGTAATCAGATATCCTTGTTTTAGAGTTCTGAGGCATAGGGAAGCCAATGGGACACAATTCTTCCATAGCATGAGTTAAAATACACCAAAAAGACATACTAAATGTGGGAACACCCCCACCATCTGGACAGTCTCAGGAGCTGGCATGCCACCCTGAGAGATAAGGTGCTCTGGAGTCCTTGGGAGCTGATCTTTCCACCCCACAGCCCAAGGGCACAGGACACAGCTGTGTTTTACCACCTCCCCCCAATGTACCCCCTTATCCTGTAACACAAGTGCAGCACTCAGACCCTGCTTGGCATAACCCCCCCATTCCCTCATTTTTCTTTGTTCTACCCCAGAAGACCTAACAGTATATATGTAGAAGCTAAGCAATAATAAAATTGAGCTAGAGGCATAAGGCAGTGGTGGCTTGACTCCTTATTCTCAGCTCCCTTCAAGGAGGGAGGTCATAGCTGTTAGGGTCCCAAGGTGAAGAAAGGTGCAACAAATGGTGCCGAAACCCGGGATCCCCCCAATTGGAGGGATGCCTCAGAAATGCACTCCTTGCTGGTCAAGGTAAGTGCCCCACATCGACTGTCTCCAACAGTCCCCTCGCCCCAGTGACCCCACGGCTTCTAGAGCCCCCTGTAGTCCCTTAACATAGTGGGGAATCTTCCCCCTTCTTCCCAAGATACCCAAGTACGGGTTCTTAAACACCTCCTAAGTTCCCGTCTCCTGAAATGCTCCGAAAGAGAATGTAAGATAACAATCCAGGCAGTTTTGGCTTTGGCCCCCTGGATTGAAGCTGGTCATATCCTGGATCCTGATATTTGGGGGCGTGTTTTGACACTTGCCTGCAGAGCTGAGGTCCGTGGTGACTTTTCTCCCCTGCTGCCCTTCTATCCTATTGTCACTGCAATACATGCCTGCCTTTCAGGGAGAGAGGAGGAACCTCAAAATATTTTACAGGCAGCCTTAAACTCAGTAAAGGCCAGAGCAGAGAGCCCGTGCCACCTCACTGAGGTCTGCGATGAGGGCACTCAAACTTATGAGAAATGCACTCGCCCCCCCCCTCCTCCTAAGTCCTCCCCAGATCCCCCATCTGACAAACCACCCCCCCAAAGCCTCCTTGTCTCTACCCTGAGTTGCCTCAGGAAGACAGCTGGATCCAGCCTCCCCCAAAACATCAAGATGCTCCCCCTGCCCCCTCAGCAACAACTAATGACTTCATGGATGAGAGGTTTTTGCTGGGTCTATTGATAACCATTACCCACCCTCCCCTCTCCTCAAGGGGATTTCAGCACTCCCTGTCAGCTCACTCCCCTTCTTGTTTCCCTCCCCTCAACCCATTCCACAGGCTTATTTACAGATGCAAACAGAAAGCACCTGGGCTATGTAATCTATAGTAATGGATCGTTTTATTCACTCACAGGAGCCCCCACACCCAGTCTGTGCAACAGGCAGAATTGCAAGCCCTAGCCTTGGTCCTTGCCCACTTCCCTTCCTCCCCCATCCTAATGCAAGGGAGAGGGTTTACTTGTGTTTTCCCACAGATTGCACCACCCCACTGTGGATTCCCAACTGTCTGATCCAGCCTGCCTCTCGAGATGACGCCCCTTGTCGCAGCCCTCACCAAAGAGATGCAGAGAATGTTGCTAAACAACAATAGATGAGACCCGAGAGGCAGAGGATGGAGGGGGAAGAGGCAATTCTCCCAACCTTGCACAGCGGTCCAGTACAAGCTCCTCACCTTGGCAAAAAGAGTGATGAACTTTAAACCCAGAGGACATTTGTCTCTTCACCCACTCCTTGTTACTATGCTGTTCCTGCTGAACACCCCCGAAGCACAGGCCACCCCTCCACGTGCACTTATCCCACCCCCAATTCTTTTACCCATAGATTATGATGCCTCTCTCTTCCCTGCTCTCTTTGCCAGTAGTGGAACCATGGGTCTTCCCACACTCTCACCAGAAGAACAAGCAGCCACACTGTTTCCCAGGACTCCCAATGTTTCCAATTCCGTTGGTTTCACTTTTAACTGGTCCTTTGCACATCCGTACTGGGTCCTACTAACCAGTTCATTCCAAGGGGACCTTTTTGCCTTTGACTCCTCTGACAAAAGATTCCCAGCCGGAAGTCTATGGGGATATAATGGTACTGGTGTATACTGGTCCAAGGATTTCAGAACACTGTACCCTGGACCTGAGATTACTGAATGACCTCAAACCCCACACACCCCTCCCTGGCCTTTTCTCCCTGACACTGGACACTCCCCCCCCCCCACCTCCTGGTCTCCACAGATCCCCTGAACCCCATGTAGAAGCCCCTATGCATTTCACATCTGTTCCCAACTCGGTGTTTATCATGACTATCCAGGTCTCCAGGCCCTTAATGAAAAACAAGGGGGAAATGTGGGAACACAGGCTATTCTAACGGCCCACCACCTGGACAGTTTCAGGAGCTGGCATGCTGCCCTGAGAGATAAGGTGTACCGGAGTCCTTGGGAGCTGGTCTTTCTGACCCATGGCCCAAAGGGCACTAGACACAGCTTTGTTTTACCACCTCCCCCCAACATACCCCCTTATCCTGTAATGCAAGTGCTACATGCAGACCCTGCTTGGCACATCCCCCCATTCCCTCATTTTTCTTTGTTCTACCCCAGAAGACCTAACAGTATATATGTAGAAGCTAAGCAGTAATAAAACTGAGCTGCAGGCATAAAGCAGTGTGGCTTGTCTCCTTATTCTCAGCTCTCCTCCAGGAGGGAGGTCATAGCTGTTAGAGCCCCAAGGTGAAGCAAGCTGAAACAACTAAAGGTCAATCTGTTTCTTTGGTATAAGCCTTTTTATCCCCAAAATGTACATTCAAAAACCTGGCACAAGAAACTCATGCAATTTTCCAGGTGAGAGTTAATATAGATGGTGGCTGTATATATGGAGAAACAGGGATTGATATGGAGATTGAACTGGCAAAACTTGACAAATGATTGTATATAGGAATAAAAGAAAGTGAAAATTGGAAGATGATTGAGGTTACAAAACTGGATGATCAGATGGTGATGCCATTATCAGAAACAGAGAATAAAAAGGCATGGTTAAGGGGGAAGATGAGTTCTCTCAGATTCATTAAATTTGAATTGCCAGTAGTACATGCAGAAAATACTGTAGAGCAAGTATGATATGAAATCTGGCAAGGATGAGAGTTGAATATATATAGATTTGAGAATGCTATATAAAGATAAATGAATCCATGAGGACTAAGATCATTAAGGATGTAGAGAGAAGTGAAGAGGATCTTGCACAGAACTTTTAGGAAACATTCATCACTGGGGCAGTAGATGGATGATAATTAACAGGCTACTAAAAAGGTAAAAGGAACACCAGTAACAAGTGATAACACAAAAAGCAAAGAGAGAACAGAATATCTAGGAGAAAGGGCCAATCAATAGTATTAAAAGCTGAAGAGAGATCAAGAAAACTTAGAACTGAGAAAAAGATAATGAATTTAATTTTTTTTCTAATTTTACTTATTTTTTAAGGCAATGGGGTTAAGTGACTTGCCCAAGGTCAAACAGCTAGGCAATTATTAAGTGTCTGAGGTCAAATTTGAACTCAAGTCCTCCCAACTGTTCTATCCACTACACCACCTAGCTGCCCTGTGGATTTAATTATTAAATCATTTGTATCTTTGAGCTAGTTCATTAATGAGGTTGGAAACCAGATTTCAAGGGGTTGAGGCAAGAATACAAAATGAAATGGAGGCAATAAAGATTTTTTTTCCCTTGGATTTTGCTTATTGAAGGTGGCAGGGTGGCAGCTTAAGGAAATGATAGAGTTAATTTTTTTTTTTTAGAGATTAAGATTTAGACTATATGGGTAATAGGGAAGAAGCTAATAAGGAGAAACTGAAGAGAGAACAATGAAGAAGAAAACCCCTGGAGGAGACTAGGAAAAGAATAAGTGAATGAAAAAACATTTTTTTAAACTCTCACTACATGTGGAAGGAAATTCCCTCCTAAGAGATAAAAAGAGAAATTGAGTCAGCACTCAGACCCAAACACATTATTAAAGGGATCTGGTCCCCTCTGATGAGGCAGACCCCAAACCTTCCTCTAGATCTCAGGTCCTGCCTTTATAGGCCCCGATATTTCAAACATGGAACAATTTCATTGGTTGACATAGATCACATATACTAGAATAAGCAAAAATAAAATGTCAGCAGGTTCACAGATTGGGCAAGGGAAAAATATCTTCATAGTCAAGGTGGTCACAACATGGATGGGCTACTCCCAAAGTTGGGCAACCAGGGATGGTATAGCTACATATCTGTTCCTGTGATTGAGCAAGAGAAGATTATACAACTATATATCTGTTCCAAAAACATGTAAAGAAGGACTTTGCACACCATGTTAAGAGGGAATACTTTTTTTCCCATGCTACCACCCCACACATAGTTTGGATATGGAATTTGAGCAAAACAGCATGGAGATAACTGAGCCAGCATACTCATGGTTTCCCAATTAGATGTAATGAACATTTGAGGCCTATTATAGGACTTTCTTATTTGACTCTATATTCCTATGTAACTTCCACAAAGAATGGATTAATATATTGCTTATTCTTATGCCTATTATTAGATTGGTGATTAAATATGCATCTCTAAATGAGTATATATTCCTAATTACTGACAATCACTACCCCTTATACAATCATAATGAATTGACTAATACTGATTAGATTTAGATTAGGGTTCCAAACTTATTAAATCAACTTTCTAAGATGTATACAGTTCTGTAAGTTCTTTTCTTTTTCCTTTGATCTCTTTGGGATAAAGACCTATTAGAATTATTGTTGAGTTAGAGTATGAACAGTTTCATTGCCCTGTAGGCAAAGTTCCAAAATGATCTCTATAATGGATGGATCATTTCAATAACTTTATCATCAGTGAGTTGGTATCTGTTTTTCCACATCCCCTCCCAACATATTATTTTCCCCTTCTATCATTTTAGCTAATCTTATAGGTATGAAATATCTCAAAATTGTTTTAACTTGCATTTCTCTAATCATTTTTCACAGGAATATGTGTGTGCATATATATATTATATATATTATTTAATATATGCCAATATATAAATATATTGCTTTGATTTCTTCATCTGAAAACTTCCTTTTCATATCCTTTGACCATTTATCAATTGGTTAATGACTCATATTCTTATAAATATAACATATTTCTCTATGTATTTGAAATATGAGACTTTTATCTGAGAAATTGAATAAAATTTTCCCAAATTTTCTGCTTTCCCTATAATCTTGGTTTTATTTGTACAAAACCTTTTTTAATTTAATGTAATCAAACTTAGTCATTTTGTTTCTCACAATACTCTTTATCTCTTGTTATAAATTATTGTCCTTTCCATTTATCTGATAGGTAATAATGTTTCATATTCTTCTAATTTACCTATGATATTTCCTTTTATATCCAGGTCATGTATCCATTTTGGCATTTTTTTTTATTTAAGGCAATGAAGTTAAGTGATTTGCCCAAAGTCACAGAGCTACACAATTATGTGTCTGAGGTCAGATTTGAACTCAGTTGCCCCCCATTTTGACATTATCTTAGTAAATAGTGTAAGATGCTGGTTTATATCTAGTTTCTGCCAGACTGCTTTCCAGTTTTCCCAGCAATTTTTACCAAATAGTGAATTCTTATTCCAACAGCTTAAATCTCTCTATTTGTCAAACATAAAGTTACTATAATCATTTTCTACTATGTATTATATATCTACTCTGTTGCATTGATCTACCTTTCGATTTCTTAGTCAGTACAGATAGTTTTTAAAATTACTGCCTTACAATACAGTTTAAAATCTCCCATCTTTAAATTTTTAATATGATTCCTTTGATATTCTTGACCTTTTATCCTTCTCGGTGAATTTCTTATTATTTTTTCTAGCTCAATAAAACAATTTTTTGATAATTTAATTGGGATGGCATTGAATAAGTAGATTGGTTTAGTTAGAATTGACATTTTTATTATATTGACTCTGCCTACCCATGAATAATTAATATTTTCCAGGTATGTAAATCTGACTTTATTTCAATAAAAAAGTGTTTTTTAATTATGTTTATGCAATTCCTGAGTTTGACTTGATAGGTATGTATGTATGTATATATATATGTTGTTTGTGGTTATTTTAACTGGGTTACTTTGTGCTATTTCTTCTTGCAGGGTTTTATTGGCAACATATAGAAATGCTGATGATTTATATCCTGCTATTTTGCTAATGTTGTTTCAGCTAATTTTTTAGTTAAATTGCTAGTATTTTCCAAGTACATATATCATATCATTTTCAAAAAGAAATAGTTTTATTACCTTGTTGCCCATTCTGATTCTTTCAATTTCTTTTTCTTCTCATTGTTATTAGTAGCAGTACTGATACAATATTAGGGCAGCCAAGTGGCATAATGGATAGAGCAGTGACCCCAAGTTCAGGAGGACAGGAGTCCAAATCTGGCTTCAGACACTTGACACTTACTAGTTGTGTGACCTTGGGCAAGTCACTTAACCCTGATTGCCTCACATCCAGGGCTATCTCATCATCCTGATCCATATCTGGCCACTGAACCCAGATGGCTCTGGAGAAGAAAGTATGACTGCTGATTTAGTATAGCATCCCCCTCACTCATATCCAATTCATGTACTTGTTGTCATGGTGTCATCTCCCTAAAGTTATGGACTTCTAGAACAAAGGACAAACATCATCATTATCATCATCAATATAATGTTGAATAATATTAGTGATAATGGGCATCTATCGTATTCCTGATCTTATTGTCTTCTAGTTTATCTCTATTATAAATAATTCTTTCAAATGTTTTTAATAGGGATTAGTATTGTCTTTGTCAAAAGTTTTTTTCTGTATCTGTTGAAATAATCATATAATTTTTGTTACTTTTGTATTGCTATAATCAATTATATTTATAGTTTTCTTAATGTAAACCATCCCTGAAATAAATCTTACTTGATCAAAATGTATGTAATTTTTGTAATATGTTTTTGTTGTCTCCTAGCTAATATTTTATTTAGGATTTTTACATCTATATTAAGAAATTGGTGTACAATTTCTTTCTCTACTTTTGCTCTTCTTGGTTTAGGTATCAGTTCCATATTTGTTTCATAAAAGGAATTTGGTAGGATTCCTTCTTTGTCCATTATTCCAAATAATTAATTCAATAGAAGCTCATTTATGACTATGTCAATCTTCTCTCCTAAAATAGATTTATTTAGATATCCTTTTTCCTCTTCTGTTAATCTAGGTAGTTCATAGTTTTGTAAACATTCTTCCATTTCATTTAAACTTTTAAATTTATTGGAATATGATTGGAGAAAATATCTCCTAATAATTGCTTTGATTTCATCTTCATTACTGGTATATTCACCCTTTTCATTTTTTTATACTAGTGATTTGATTTTCTCCTTTTTTAAAAAAAATTATTTTAACCAATGGTTTATCTACTTTACTCATTTTTTCAGGTCCTAGTTTTATTAATTCAGTGGTTTTATTATGTTAAATGTTATTATCTCACCTTTCATTTTTAGAATTTCCAACTGGTGTTGAATTGGGAATTTTTCATTTATTGTTTCACTAGTTTTTTTTTTAATTACACACCCAATTCATTGATCTGTTTGGTCTTTATTTAATTGATATAAATATTTAGAGATATATTATTCTCTGATTCCTGCTTTTGCTTACATTCAATAGTTTTAGGTATTTTATCTCATGATTTTCATTCTCTTTATTAAAATTATTTATTATTTCCTTGATTTGTTGTTTAACCCATACATTCTTTAAGATTAGGTTATTTAGTCTTCAATTTTTCATGTATTACTATGGTCTCTCATTGCATATCAATTTATTGTATCAGGATCTGAAAAGGATACATTTAACTATAAAATTTTTATGCCCTAATATATGATGATCAATTTTTGCAACAGCACCATGTACTGCTGAGGAAAAAAGTATATTATTTTCTATTTCCATTCAATTCTCTCCAGATATATGTCACATCTAATTCATTTAAGATTCTCTTCATCTCCTTGGCTTCTTTATTTTTTGGTTAGATTTATCTAGTTCTGAGAGTGAAAGGTTGAAGACCCTAAATATTATAGTTTTGGTATCTATTTTCACCTGTAATTCATATAGCTTTTCCTTTAAAAATTTGGATGCTATAGTACTTGTTGCATATAGATTTCATATTGATTTTACTTCATTGTCTACAGTGCATTTTAATATAATGTGGCTTTCCAATTTATTTTAATTAAATATATTTTAGCTTTAACTTTTTCAAGATCAAGATTGCTATCCGTGCTTTTTGGGGGGGTGGAGGAGGGACCCATCAACTAAAGCATAATAAATTATGCTCCAACTCTTTATATTTACTGTGTGTATCTCTCATTTTAAAATATATTTTTGTAAATAACATATTGTCTGATTCTGATATTTAACCATTCTGTAATTCATTTCCATTTTATCAGTGAATTTATCCCATTCACATTCAAAGTTATAAGTACTAGTAATGTATTTTCCTCTATGCTATTTTTCCTCACTGTTTACCTTCTCTCCCTCTTTTTAACTCTCTTCAGCCTCAAACATCTAATTTACCTTTGACCATTGCCTCCTTAATCCATACCCCCTTCTAGGAATCCCTCCCTTACCTCTCCCCTCACCCTTCTATGCATTACTTAAAAGAACTTTTATGACATTCTAGAGTCTAGATATAAATGTTATAAAAACCCAGTTCTCATGAGAATAATAATTTAGAATAACCAGCCCTTCCTTCTTGCCCTCCATTGTAATAATTCTTCCATTCTTACTTCATTTGTATAAGATAATTGCTTCATTTTACTTCTCACTAGCTACTTTATTTTTAGGACCATCCCATCATGCTCAACTCATCCCCAAGCCTTCTAACTATGAAAATTCAAACATTCTTTTTGTTTGTTTTTGCAAGGCAATGGGGTTAAATGACTTGCCCTAGGTCATACAGCTAGGCAATTATTAAATGTATGAGGTCAAATTTGAACTCAGGTCCTCCTGACTCCAGAGGCTAGTGCTCTATCCACTGTAACAATAACACTTTTAAGAGTTACAGATAAGTGGTGGCTAGGTGGCGCAGTGGATAAAGCACCAGCCCTGGAGTCAGGAGGACCTGAGTTCAAATCCAGCCTCAGACACTTAATAATTACCTAGCTGTGTGGCCTTGGGCAAGCCACTTAAGCACATTTGCCTTGCAAAAACCTAAAAAAAAAAAATTACAGACACATTTTCCCATATAATTAATAAACAGTTTGAGCTTATTAAATGCCTTATAATTTGTCTTTCATGTTACCTTTTTATGTTTCTTCTGATTCTTGTAGATCAAATTTTTCTATTCAGTTCTGGTCTTTTTCTCAGGAATACCTGAAAGCCATTTAATTCATTGAATTATATTTTTTCTTGAAGAATTATACTCAACTTTACTGAGTAAGTTATACTTGATTGTAAACTCAGCTCCTTTGTTCTGTAGAATATTATATTCCATGCCCTTTAGTCTTTGAATGTAGAAGCTGCTAAATTTCGTGTTATTCTGGCTGAAATTACACATTATGTAAATTGTTTCTGTCTGCTTGCATTATTTTCTCCTTGATCTGGGATCTTTGAAACTTAACTATAATGTTCCTGTGAATTTTCGTTTTGAGATCTCTTTCAGGTAGTGAGCAATATATTTTTTTGTTTAATTTCTGTTTTACCCACTAGTTCTAAAACTTTAAGGTAATATTCCTTAATAATTTTTTGAACTATAATGTCTAGATTTTTTTTTCATAACTTTCAGGTAGTTCAACAGTTCTCATACTGTCTCTCTCCAATCTGTTTCCCAGGTCAATTGTTTTTGTAATGAGATATTTCACATTCTCATTTTTTTTTTCATTCTTCTGATTTTGTTTTATTATTTGTTGGTGTTTTATGAAGTTCTCTTTTGCAAGTTTTAATTTTTAAGGTATTATTTTCTTCATGAGTTTTTAATCTCTTTTTCTAATTGTTTGACTTTCATTTCATAATTTTCTTGATTTTCTTGCATTACTCATTTTTCCCTAATTTTTCTTCAACCTCTCTTATTTGATTTTTAAACTTTTTTAAGCTCTTCCAACATCTCTTTTAGGGCTTGTAACCATTTTACATTTTTCACTAATGCTTTTTTGACTTCCTTGTTTTTTGAATTTGAACCTCAATCTTCTCTAATCACCATAGAATCTATCTGTGATTGGATTCTTTCTATTTTGTTACTCATTTGTTTCCTTGACTGTTATTTTCTTGATGGTTGACTTTAGGTTGGAATTGGGCTCTAGCCCTTAAATAGGAGGGGGATAATTTCTCAAACTTCAAGTTTTTCATGCTGTTGTTTTCTGACCTCTAACTGGGGCCTCAACCTAATGTACATCTCCTCCCCCAGAGGCTTGACCAGAGGCTCATGCTCCCTCTGGTCCTTCTTTAGGCTACAAACTTCAGCTCATCCCTCTGCCCTGGAACCTAAACCAAGGACTCTGCTTTCCTAGGAGTGACCACAGCCAGCAAGGCTACTGCACTCACATCATATACCTGCTCTTCTTCATTACCTCCTGAGACTGTGTCTGATCAACATATCTGGGTTCCAGTAGGATCCCAGCACAGGGTCCTACAATCTTCCTTTAGTCCATTGTATGACCCCACTGTCCATGGGTCAAAAGTTCCTGAAGCTGAGGCTACAATGAACACAGATGCCCCCAGGACTTGTTGTTTGTTGATTCTGTGGTATCTGCCCAGAGAAATATTTATTTTGGTCAAATCAAACCACCAGCCCTGGGTCTTCATGTCTTAACATCATCCCAAGTTGTCTTAGTCTGGACAGTTGCTTTGTTCTAACATTTAATTATTTCTTCTAATCTACAGTTTACATTGAGGCATTATTTCAAATTGTTTGTAGGGGATTTGGGGAGAGCCTAGTAATTTCCTGCCTTATTCTACCATCTCAGAATCCCTTCTCTCCTTTCTTTTTCCAGTTTTTCCTTTGCCATTCTTATTTGTGTTTCAGAATCATATTTTTGCTCTTCTTTAGCTCTTGGACTTATGTCCAATATGCTTTTTTTCCCTCTGAGGCTTTGCTTGCTGCTTTTTAAAAATCATTCTCTTCTGAACTTGTATCTTGACCTTCCTTGCCACTGTAGTGGTTTTTATGATCGGGTTCGTTTTTTTCTTTTTTTTTTTGTCACTTGCTCATTTTTCCCATTTATTTCTTGATTTTTTTTAGGTTTTTGCAAGGCAATGGGGTTAAGTGACTTGCCCAAGGTCACACAGTTATATAATTATTATGTGTCTGAGTCCTGATCAGGTCCTCCTGACTCCAGGACCAGCACTCTATTCACTGGGCTGCCTAGCTACCTCTATTTCTTGATTTTGTGGTTTTTGGTTAGACTCTACTCATCTTGAGGAATGAGGAGTGGGGACACCATTACATCCTTTTTCTTCACCACTATTTTCACACCTGGTTGGAGAGTCTGCAGATTTTTAGTGATTCCAAAATAGTGTGATACAAGAACAGGTGTAGTCGCTGCTCTCTTGGTCTGTACTCTAGTCCTTACCCGGGAAGAGTCCCTGCTCCCTTGCAGTGGCAGGTGCTTCTCTCTGCTTTGGAACTGTGACCAAGAACTGGAGATGGGCAGCCCCCACCTTAGTGTTAGAGACCTCTTCCTTTTGATCTCCTAACTTGTCTTGTTCTGGAAGAATGTCTCACCTAAAACTTTTGCTGGTTCTTCCACTCCAGAATTCAATTTGAAGTGTTATTTTAAAGTTGTTTGGAGACAAATGTTAAAAGAGTTTGATTGCAATGCTTCCTTTGTCCCTCAGATCAGTTCTTCTTTAGTGATGTTTTAGCCCACTCATGCCCACTATGAATAAATGGATGAAATATATATATATATTATGCACTACCTGTGCAAAGCACTGTTATGTACAGGAATATAAATAGGAAAGTATAATAGTCCTTAGTCTCAAAGAATAGCTACTCTGTAGCTTTCTGTCACCCTTTGTGTGATCTTCAACTCAAATTCTTGGGAAATTTGACTTAGAAGCCATATGGTGTCAATGTAGGAATAGTAGTGTTTAAAAAAAATAGTCCTTATTTAAAGAAGTTTCAGGGGTCAATTTAAAAGTGTTTATTAAGAGCTCCAAGTACTGTGCCAGGTTCTAGGGTTAAGAAATAAACAAAAAATAGATATTCTCCCTCACCCCCATCTCCCAAAGAGTTTACATTCTATTGGAGGCACCTAGATAGCCTGCTGGACCTGGAGTCAGGAAAAACTGAGTTCAAATTCAGTCTAAAATGCCTCATCTGTAAAATGAGAGTAATACTAGCACCTAGCTCCTAGGGTTATTATGAAAATATTTTTGCAAAGTGCTTCACAAATCTTAAACTAGTATATAAGTGATAGCTATTAAAATTATTACTGAAAGGGCAACATATAAATATTATCAATGAATAAATATTAATACTAATAATACTTTCTCAAACTCAAGTCTGAGTCTCTCAGACTCAAGTATGTCAGAAATAATTTTGTTGAAAGCCTAAGCATACCATTTATAGTTTGGGAAAGATATCTAAAATGGCATAGTACACCATCATCCTCATCCCCAAGAAGATTTTATATTACATTTATAGAAATTCTGAATAATGAAAGATTATGTGATATATAGCTATATGTATATGTGTATACATATATATTAAATATTTATTTTATTTTTTCAATTACATGTAAACATTTTAATATTAATTTTTTGAAATTTAAAGTTCCAAATTTTTCTCTTCTCTCTTCCAACCTCCCTAAAACAGTAAGCAATTTTATATGATTTTATATCTGTTATAAAAGAAGAAACAGGCTATAAGAAAAAAAAGTAAAATAAAGTGAAAATAGTATGCTTCAATTTGCAATCAGACTCCCTCAGGTCATATCCTGGATGTGGATACCAGGATCATTGTCTTGCTGAGAAGAGCTAAAATCATTCACACTTGATCATCATATTATAGTGTTGCTATTACTGTATACAATGTTCCCCTGATTCTGCTCATTTTATTTTTATCAGTTTTTCCATTACATTCACATACCACAACTTGTTCAGTCATTCCCCAATTGATGAGCATCCTTCAATTTAAAATTTTTTTGCCATCACAAAAAGAGCTGCTATAAATATTTTTATACATGTAGTCTTTTCCCCTTTTTTCAGATTGTGTGATATATTAAAACATAATTTAGTTTTAATATTCCAGAATATCACCAATCAATTCCTTCCTGGACCACTTCCTCTTAAGAATTTCTTCCTGTGATCAAAATCTTAACCTTAATTTCAAAATAAGGACAGATTCAGGCCTTAGATGGTTCCTGGCACCAATCACCCCAGGTGGTGGGGAGGGAGGCAATCAAACTATTCAGACAAAAGTTAGTTTGGTTAGCACCCTTACTGGAGAGTATGCTGGTAAATGTTTAACAAAATTGATAGAGAATGAGGGGAATGTACCCAAGACTCGTTTTAAGTTTAATCTGTAATAGGGGAGTTTGGGGACAGGGAAATATTGTGATCATTTTGAGTTAGGAACAAATCTTGTGGCTTTTTCTGTACCATTAAAGTACTGTACTGTAGTGTTCTGTATTGGCTTGATGGGTCACCATATATCTGAACTTGGTCATACCCTTAGGGCACGTAGCATGCACAATACCAAGAAACACCAAGAATGCTCAGTGGACAATAAATATGCATGCTCACTGGATAGTCCCTTACATCAGGCATCAGTCACTCTTTGAGGACCATACCTGTAGCCTGCACATTGGAAAACCATACCTACACCAGGTGCTATGCCCCTCCCTAAATACCCTCCTTGCTCCACCTGCACAGATAAGGAGTTATCATTTCCTCATCTCCCTCTTCTTTCTTGACTCCCTGATGGGCTGCTCTGCCCCTTCCTTTCTCCAGCCCAGGTCCATGTGATCCCAGCTCCATGCTTCTGGATCAATGTGGACCCAGCTCCATTTGGCTGGATCTATGTGGATCTAAGCCCAGTCACTGCCTTGGGGAGGTTTCCTCCCCGCCCCCTTTCTTATTGATCATCCTCTTTGCTATTCTCCCTCAACTGTCCCTTTTTGCTTAGTTTTATTACCTTTTTAGAAACTCACCTTCTTTACCTCCTTAAAGTAGCTAAACCTGATTCCCACTTGGGGCTACTCTCCCTCTTTAGAGATCCATGATTTCCTGCCCTCACTTTAGCCCTTCTTTCCTCAGCTTCTATAATCAGCCAGTCCTTTAAGTCAACAGTGAAACTCACCATCAAAGAAGCTAACTTGTGAACTTTGTAGGAGCTGGTGAATTCACAACCTGTGAATTAGTCTAAGCCTTTCTTACCTTCCTGAACCACAAGTGTCCCTCTCTATGGCAATAGATGCATAATAAACATTTATTGACTCATCAGTTAAAAGTTAAAATCAATTAATTTGGGATATATATAAAATAATTTATAATTTGCAAAGAGTTTCGATGCAAAGTACTTCTGAAAATACAATTTGAAACATTATTTGAAAGCACAGAAAAGTATGAAGTTAAGAAATTACAACAATAAGAGAAAGAAAAATACTGAACATTTTTTAAAAAAGGTAAATTCAATTCTGTGATTTCATAGGCTCAGTTTGGGCCAATCAATCAGTTAAAAAAAAGAATTAGATGGTTAAATTAGAGGTAGTTTGTACTAACACAGGATAGATCTTAAAGTTTTTTTGTTTTGTTTTGTTTTAGATTTTGCAAGGCAATGGGGGTTAAGTGGCTTGCCCAAATCCACACAGCTAGGTAATTATTAAGTGTCTGAGTCCAGATTTGAGCTCAGGTATTCCTGATTCCAGGGCAGGTGCTCTATCCACTGCACCACCTAGCTGCCCCCAATAGATCTTAAACTTTAAAAGTAATGAGATATCCTTAAAAATAGAAAATTCTAAAAATTCAATTTTTTGAATCTAGAATCCAGATGAGTGATTTCAATTTCTGATTCTAGTGAGGAGCAGGAAAATAAAACTGATTTTTTTACTAGAATAAGGATTATGCAAGGTCCTTATTTGTGCCAGCTCACAGAATCATCTCTAGCAAGCTCCATTGGGGGGGGGGGGAGTAGAAAAAAACTCACCTAGGATTTTGGGAAGTTGCAATGTGTAATTTTAAAGTTTAAAAAAATTTTAGACCTCACTGAGATAAAAGGAAACTAGTGAGATTGCCTTCAATGTTGTGAAATTCCTCTTGAAGAAATGTTTATTTCCTCCTCTGGAGTTAGCTTTTACTAATGGTTTCTAAGCTTCATTTCACAGATTGTGGTGTTCCTGTGGATGTGGAAAAGTAGCTGGAATCAGGTAGCAAATTTTAAAATTGTACTTGAGAAAGCAAAAGTGATAACTACTTCACACTGATTTCTGAATGCAGCTAGTATACCAAAAACTTTTATGCCAAAAAGATGAATTGATTTTTTTTGCATAGATGATTTGCAGATACATTCAACTAAATGAATTAAGGTAATTTGGCTGCAATTTTTTGCATGAGTTTTACATATGAAATTATTTTACGTTAGGATTGTTTCTGGTTTTTTTACATTGTTATTTCAGGAAAATCATTGTATAAAAGTGCTTTTGATTTTTTAAATGAAATGTATTATGATTCATATGTAACACTGAGAGGTTAGTTTCTCCTTGAATTAAATGCTCTGGCTTTATGAAGTAGGAAACATTTTCTAGTAAAAACTAGTCCTTCTCAGAGATTGATGATGGAAGATTGTCTTGAGTATTCAAACGTGTAAAATCAGGTTTGTAAAAGAGTCAATTTGCATAATAGACTCTGTCTTTCCAAAGGACTAGAGACTCTTATCTCTTATTTGAAGTTCTGGACTTCCTGAATGAATGTAAATCTATTCCTTGAGATACTGAGTTCTTTTTTTTTAAATATTTAAACTTTTTTCAGTTTCAAACTGTTTCCCTCTTTCTATCCCTCCCCAACTCACTAAGAAGGCAAGAAATCTGATATCTATTATATATAAGAAGTCATGCAAACTGTATTTTCACATTAGTTATGTTGTAGAATGGAAGAGGTAAAAAAAGAAAAAGAAAAATTAAGGGGAAAAAATGCCTCAATCTGTACACTGAGTTCATTAGTTCTTTCTCAGTAAGTGAACAGTATTTTTCATCAGGAGTCTTTTGGAATTGTCATGGATTTTTGTATTGATCAAAGTGCCAGTTGATTATCTTTACACTATTCCTATTACTATATACAATGTTAAGAGTCTAGATCCTAAATAATTAAAAAAATTAAATGGAATAATTCGTATATCAGATACTGGTAAATTTCAATATCTGTTTTTTAGAGATTACATGAAGCCTATTCAGAAGGATTTTTTGCAAAAAATCACCCTGGGAATGGGGTTAAGTGGTTGCCCAAGGTCATACAGTTAAGGAAGTATTAAGTGTCTGAGTCTGGATTTAAATTCAGATCCTGGGAATGGCCAGGAAATTTAAACAAATGATCTAGGCTGGCTTTTTTGCCAGTATCTATAGCATCCAGGCTTGTTCACAGAGCAATTTTAACTTAATTTTATTTCTTTTCAACTTTTTGTTAGCCAGTGTAGAATAAGTTCTATAAGACTTCTTTTTACAATCAGGCTAATTCTTTAATACCTTTCTCCTATGCCTGGCATAATACATCTGATCAAAAAGAGATGTTGTTGAAGCAGTGTAGCACTTTGGTTGAAAAGAATTGATTGAATATTTGTTTTTAGTAGCCTAACAATATCCTTCTATTTGCAATACTGTCATTCCCACCTCATCAACCAGGCAGGTACATGATACTGGGAAAGTAAGATAGAGACAGTGAGGTCACTCAGGGAACTTTAAATTAACAAGACCTGATTTTAAATCCTGCCACTTTGGTCAAGTTACTTAATTGCTCTTAGTCTTAGTTTCCTTATCTGTTAAATATGAACATTTGTAGTATCTACTTTATGGAATTGTTTTGAAAGTCAAGTACTTTATAAACTTCAAAATGCTATATTATATAAAAGTCAGCTATTAAAAGAGACAGCATTCAAGATGAGTTTTTCCCTTTATTATCATAAAAGTTAATTCTATCCAAATGCCTAAATGCTGTAATGATAGCCACAATCTTATTAACATATATATGTTTTAGAATGAATTGAAGTGTATCCTGCTGTTAAAGTCCTCTCTCAAGCAATTTCACAAAATAAACTGCTGGAAGACTTTTATAACCAAATTACTATTAACACAAAAATGGCAACTAAAAGCTGCTGATGGAACTTCACCACTGAATTCACATATTCTACTATAAATGAATTTCTTCTATGATCTGGAGGCAAAAAGATAGGGTGACCTTGTGAGTAATCTTTTCCTGTCCAGAGAATATATGCCACTCCAGAGCAAAAGACTGTTATCTTGTGTGTTTACCATCTCTGGGGTAGAGTCTGTACATTTATTCCTGATGAATGCCTTTCTGGAAAGAATATGGAAAGTTTAGCTAAGAATATGAGAATGCATTGTCCTATTGGAGTAGCCAGCTACATTTATTGTTATATACTTCTATTTGTCACTTCCTTATAAAGAAAATAATACTTCTTTTAAGAAATGTGTATATTGGGGCCACTAGGTGGCCCAGTGGATAGAGCACCAGCCCTGGAGTCAGGAGTACCTGAGTTCAAATCCTCGGACACCTAATACTTTCCTAGCTGTGTGGCCTTAAGCAAGCCACTTAACTCCATTGCCTTGCAAAAAACCTTAAAAAAAAAAAAGAAAGAAATGTGCATATAGGGGCAGCTGGATGGTGCAGTGGATAAAGCACCAGCCCTGAAGTCAGGAGGATCTGAATTTAAATCCAGACTCAGACATTTAATACTTCCTTAACTGTATGACCTTGGGCAGCCACATAACCCCATTGCCTTGCAAAAAATAAATAAATGAAGTGTGTTTACTGACATGAAATGTTTTATGTAAAAAATTGTTGCCTTTAATAGCCATATTATTCTTTATAATGTTATTGAATTTTGTAAGATTATAAGATCTAGTCATGGTTCCTAGAACTTGGGATCTGAGAATGGGACCATAATACTATCTTATTATAGAATCTTAAATTAGGTAAGGAGGTAGATAGTTAAAAGTTATTGAGTGATTTACAGAGAACCTTTAACAACCAGTTGCTTCTTTAACAATTTTATTGTTCTAAGATTTTAGCTATCTTATTGAATACTTTTCCTGTATTTGACCAGCATCTGACTGGCCTGACTACCTAGGAGAGGTAAGAGCACTTTAATTATATACTTTTGTGATAAAATCAACACTAGAGTTTCAATTGGGAATGTACATAAAGTTCTAGAAAGATATCAGATCCAGGGATTTAGGCATTGCTTCATATCATTTTTGCCCCAGACCAAGACCTGAGAATTTTCAATTCTTTAACAAATAATGAGTGAGATTGCCTAATAGATACAATTACAGGATAAAACAATGTTCTGAGGTTCAGAATTTCTAAAATGACCAGGTGTGAGTGTTTATAATCTCACTCATCAAGATTGTGTGGACAATTCAAAGAATCAAGAATTCTTTCTGACTTGGAGGTAGGCCTAGAGATACTCAAGTTATAAGTGGAGTGCAGTTACTCATGATGCACCTAGAACCCCATGAGGGGAGTTTGGGCCTGGCCTCAGTACCACTGAGTAGTTTATCAGGATACTTGGTATCTTAATCCCAAAGGGGGAGCCTAGTTGATACATACTAAATAGAATAAATAGACTTGCTGACCTTTACAATCACCCAGTAGCAGTATATAAAATACTGAAGTGAGGATATAGTTGCCGTACTTGATTAGCTTTGTTAGATTCAACAAGTAAAATAATGGAGAAGCAGTTTCTGGATTAAGAAGAAATATAGGGGTGGCTAGGTGACGTAGTGAATAGAGCACTGGCCTTGGAGTCAGGAGTAGCTGGGTTCAAATCTGACCTCAGACACTTAATAACCGTGTGGCCTTGGGCAAGCCACTTAAACCCATTTGCTTGCAAAAAAAAAAAACCTAATTAAAAAGAAATATACTATTATATTTAAAGAGATTAGAGTATCTACTTACTAACCCAGCAGAATCAAGTAATTTCCTTTAAACTGGATCTCTTTGATCTCAAGTAACTTTATTAATCTTTATAGCATTTTAGCTGTTAGAGATTAAAGAATTGAAGTATGTTTAAACACTGTATTTTTTGTTTTGTTTTCTTGCACTGCTTTCTACACACCCCAGTTTAGCTCTTTATGCCCCTTGGAATACTATAATACAATTGAGAACAGTCTGTCATCTATTTTGATGCATTATAAAAAACAAAGAACTCTATTTTTGAACCATATAGAGTAATGCATCTTACTACTGACTAGCCAATACAAACTTGAAATCCTACAATTAATAAATATAGAATATACATCAAAGTGTGCAGAAGCACAAATGGCATAATTGTGGAAACATTTTATCCTTCACTCATTTTTAGTTTCTCTAAAGATATTAATAAATGTTATTTTTTATAAACTATAACCCCTTCTTTTAGGAAAGTAGAAAGAATAAAGACTTCTATAAAGGTCTTCCTTTAAAATGGAGTAAGGATAGGGGTGTACTAAAGCCTAATAAAATCTGTTGCAAAATTTACAGTGTGAGATTTTACCACTTGGAAATCATCAAATGCTACAAATCAGGGCTTGATTTGTTTTGTTGCTTGCTTACAATACCATTGAGAGGGACAGTTGTGGTTCATTTGGGTGATGAAATCAGAGAACTCTCTGACTCAGGGAAGTAAAAAGGGCTTAGACATTAATTCACAGATTGTGCAGAATTCACCAGCTCCTACAAAGTTCACAAGTTAGGTTCTTTGATGGTGAGTTTCAATGTTGACTTAAAGGACAGGCTGATTACAGAAGCTGAGGGAAAGAGGGGCTAAAGTGAAGGCAAGAAATCATGGATCCCCCTACTGTCCCAAGTGGGAATCACCTTTAAGGAGGTGAGGAAAGTGAGTTTCTATGAAGGTAATAAAGCTAAGCAAAAAGGGACAGTTGAGGGAGAATAGCAAAGGGGATAGTCAATAATAAAGGGGGAAAAAGGGAAGGAAATTCCCCCAAGGCACTGACTGGGCTTAGATCCATATACATCCAGCCACATAGAGCTGGGTCCACATTGATCCAGAAGCATGGAACTGGGATCACATGGACTTGGAATGGAGAAAGGAAAGGGGAAAGAAACCAGAGCAGCCCATCAGGGAGTCAAAAAGCAAGAGAGAGATGTGGAAGTGATCACTTCTTACCTGCGTAGGTGGAGCAAGGGTGGTGTTTAGGAAGGGGCCTAGCACCTGGTGTAGGTGTGGTTTTCCAATGTGCAGGTCATGGGGCGGGCCCCCAAGGAATGGCTGATACCTGATGTAAGGGACTATCCAGTGAGCATGCATATTTACTGCCCACTGAACAGGCTTGGTATCTCTTGGCTTGGTGGGTATTTCTGCCCTAAGGATGCGAAGAAGGTCAGACACATGGCCACCACCAACAACACAGAACACTAAAGTATAGTACTTAACATTACTGAAGAAGCCACAAGATTTTTGCCCAAGCCAAAACAATCACAATATTTCTCTGTCCCTAGAACTCCCTGCTACATACACAACCACCAAGCTTGGTGCTGAGCTCTGGAGGCACAAAGAGTCCCTGCCCTCAAAGAGCTTACAACTTAACTGAGGAAGACAGCATGAAAACGAATAAACACTCAATGTTAATGGAAAGAAAGTACTAGAATGAAGACAGTTGATTTTTTGTTGGGACTTAAAGGAAGCTAGGACATCTATAGGCAGATCTGAGGAGAGAAAGCTCTCTAGGCATTGGAAACAGAAAATTTCCTGAAGCCCAGAGATGGAGTCTCATTGTTGGTGTCACTTGTGTAATGAAGAATCTGTTCTCAGAGTTCATTGACCTACACGAGACCAGTCTAGCTCTACTCTGATAACAAAAAACCAGGTCTTTTTCCTTTACATACAGGCTTCTTTGGCATTATTTCCCATTGTTGAGGATTCAGTGGTCCACTCAGTAAGCCAGTCTTTCAATTCTAAAATTACCAGAAAAATTTCAAACTAAAGTAGTCAAGCATTTCTTACTGAAAAGAAGACTCTCCTGACTAAATAATCAAGCACTTTGAGGAGGAATCTTTGTGACCTCATAGCTATACGCAGAATAAATATTAGGGTATAGATGGCACAGTGGATGGAGCCCTGGGTTTAGAATCAGGAAGACTCATCTCCCTGAGTTCAAATCTGGATTTCGACACTTCTACACTGTGTGTCCCTGGGCAAGTCATTCAGTCGTATTTGTCTTAAAGAGAAGAGGTTATCAAGGAGAAGAATTTGATCAAAAATGTCTTATTTTGGACTTCTGGCCAAGATGGCAGAGAGAAGACAGGCATAGTTCTAAAGTCTCCTGATCTTCCCTATAAATAATATGAAACAAACCTCTTAACAGAAATACATTAAGAGGTACAAAAGACCTATGATAATAGAGGGGAAGAAGGGAGGAGATGAGAAACAACTGAATCTTCCTCTCATCAGACTTGGCTTAAAGCTAACTTACACACACACTCAGTTAACTTAAAAAACATCTTACCTTTCAAGTATTAAAAGGGGAAAAGGGGAAAAGGGGTGGGGAAGACAGAGACAGAGAGGAGAAGAAAAGAGGGAACTAACAGAAGGAAGGAAAGGAAAAAGGGGAAAAAGGAAAAGGGGAAAGAAAGGGAAGGGGCAGATATAGGAGGTCAAATACACTGAAAGTGGTGGTATTCAGAAACAAAATACTAGGGAATATGGACAAAGGGGGAAAAGGGGAAAAATACAAACAGAGGGAAGATGGCATGGAGGGCAATAAAGAGTAATTATAACTTTGAATGTGAATGGGATGAACTCTCCCTTAAAATGTAATCAAGGGGGACAGCTAGGTGGCACAGTGGATTGAGCACCAGTCCTGAAGTCAGGAGTACCTGAGTTCAAATCCAGCCTCAGACACTTAATAATTACCTAGTTGTGTGGCCTTAGGCAAGCCACTTAACCCCATTGCCTTGCAAAAAATAAGAAAAAATAAAATAAAATAAAATGTAATAAAATAGCAGACTGCATTAAAAACCAGAATCCTACAATATGCTGCTTACAATAAACTCATTTGAAGGAGAGAGATACATATAGAGCAAAGGTAAAAGGTTAGAACAAAATATATTTTGCTTCAGCTGAAGTGAAAAAAGCAGGGGGTAGCAATTCTTATCTCAAAGTAGCTTCAAAAATAGATAGTGTTAAAAGAGATAAGGAAGGAAAATATATCCGCCTAAAAGGTACCATAGACAATAAAGTGATTTCGATACTAAATATGTATGTACCCAACGGGATACCATCCAAATTTTTGGAGGGGAAACTGAAAGAACTACAGGAAGACATAGATAGCAAAACTCTACTAGTGGGAGACCTCAACCTCCTGCTCTCAGATTTAGATAAATCAAATCATAAAATAAACAAGAAAGAAGTTAAGGTGGTAAATAGATTGTTAGAAAACCTAGATATGATAGACTTATGGAGGAAATCAAATGGGAATAGAAAGGAATATACCTTTTTTTTCTGCAGTACATGGAACTTATACAAAAATTGACCATGTACTAGGGAATAAAAACCTAATAATCAATTGCAGAAAGGCAGAAATAGTGAATACATCTTTCTCAGATTATAATGCAATAAAAATCATATGCAATATTGGGCCAGGGTGATATAGAACCAAAAGTAATTGGAAACTGAATAACCTCCTTTTAAAGAATGAGTGGATCAAACAACAATGACAATAATGAAACAACATAGCAAAACCTATGGGATTCACTCAAAGCAGCTGTCAGGGGATATATTATAGCTTTAAATGCTTATATGAATAAATTAGAGAAAGAGGAAATCAATGAACTAAATATGCAACTAAAAAATTAGAGAAAGAACAAACTAAAAGCCCTCAATGAAATACAAATTAGAAATTCTAAAAATTAAAAAGCAAAAAAAACTATTGAATTAATAAATAAAACCAAGAGTTGTTTTTATGAAAAAAATAACAAAATTGATAAACCTCTGGTCAATTTGATTAAAAAAAGAAAGAAGAAAACCAAAATGCTGGTATCATAAATCATAAAGGTGAACTCACCACCAATGAGGAGGAAATTAAAGTAATAATTCAGAATTATTTTGCCCAACTCTATGCCAATAAATTTGACAATCTAAATGAAATGGACAAATATTTACAAAAACATAACTTTCCCAGGGCAAATGAAGAGGAGATTAAATATCTAAACAACCCTATCTCAGAAAAAGAAATTCAACAAGTCATCATTGAACTCCCTAAGGAAAAAATCTCCAGGGCCTGATGGATTCACAAGTGAATTCTACCAAACCTTTAAGGAACAATTGGTTCCAATTCTATATAAAACTCTTTGGAAAAATAGGGGAAGATGGAATTCTGCCTAACTCTTTCTATGACAGCAATAGGGTGCTGATACCTAACCCGGGAAGAGTTAAAATAGAGAAAGAAAATTATAGACCTATCTCCGTGATGAATATAGATTTAAAAATCTTAAATAAAATCTTAGCGGAATGATTACAAGGTATCACCAGGATAATACATTATGACCAAATAGGATTTATCCCAGGAACGCAGGGTAGGTTCAATATTAGGAAAACAGTTAGTATAATTAATTATATCAACAACAAACCTAACAGAAATCATATGATCATATCGATAGATGCTGAAAAAGCTTTTGAGAAAGTACAACACCCATAAAAAAAAGTAAAGAAATCAGTGAGGATGGAAACAATGTAAAGACTAAAAGAATGCCTTCTGGAAATAGAGTGGTGGACCAGTGGAATAATAGACTAGGTGTAAAAGCAGGAGAGGATTATAGTAATCTGCTGTTTGATAAACCCAAAGAGTCAGGCCACTGGGATAAAAACTCCATCTTTGATAAAAACTGCTGGGATAATTGGAAGTTAGTATGGAAGAAACTTAGATTAGACTAACACCTCACACCCTTTACCAAGATAAGATCCAAATGGTTACAGGACATAGACATAAAAAACAATACTATAAGCAAATTAGAAGATCAAGGACTAGTCTACCTGTCAGATCTATGGAAAGGGGAATAGTTTATGACTAAGGAAGAGTTGGAGAACATCACTAAAAACCAATTAGATGATTTCGATTACATTAAATTAAAAAACTTTTGCACAGATAAAACCAATGTAATCAAGATCAAAAGAAAAGTAGTAAATTGGGAAACAATCTTTACAACTAATGATTCTGACAAAGGACTCATTTCTAAAATATACAGAGAACTGAGTCATATTTTTAAAACAAAAAGCCATTCCCCAATTGACAAATGGTCAAAGGATATGCAAAGGCAATTTACAGATGAGGAGATCAAAGCAATCCATAGCCATATGAAAAAATGCTCTAAATAATTAATTATTAGAGAAATGCAAATTAAAGCTTCACTGAGGTACCACCTCACACCTCTCAGATTGGCCAGTATGACCAGGAAGGATAATGATCATTGTTGGAAGGGATGTGGGAAATCTGGGACACTATTACACTGTTGGTGGAGCTGTGAACTCATCCAACCCTTCTGGAGAGCTATTTGGAACTATGCCCAAAGGGCAACAAAAATGTGCATACCCTTTGACCCAGCAATACCACTACTGGGTCTATACCCTGAAGAGATGAGGAAAAAGGGTAAAAACATTACTTGTACAAAAATATTTATAGCAGCCCTGTTTGTGGTGGCAAAGAATTGGAAATCCAGTAAATGTCCTTCAATTGGGGAATGGTTTAGCAAACTGTGGTATATATATGTCATGGAACACTATTCTATTAGAAACCAGGAGGGATGGGAATTCAGGGAAGCCTGGAGGGATTTGCATGAACTGATGCTGAGTGAGATGAGCAGAACCAGAAAAACACTGTACACCCTAACAGCAACATGGGAGTGATGTTCAACCTTGAAGGACTTGCTCATTCCATCAGCACAACAATTGGGAACAATTTTGGCTGTCTGCAAAGGAGAGTACCATCTGTATCCAGATAAGGAGCTGTGGAGTTTGAACAAAGTACAAGGACTATTCCCTTTAATTCGGAAAAAAAAAAACAGATGTCTTATTGTTTGATCTGGTTACCTCTGAGAATTCTGTTCTCTTTAAGGATATGATTTCTCTCTCATCACACCCAATTTGGATCAAGGTACAACATGGAAACAAAGTAAAGACTGACAGAGTGCTATCTGTGGGGTGGGGGTGGGGGGAGGGAAGCAAGATGGGGGAAAATTGCAAAACTCAAATAATATCTTTAATAAAAATTTAAAAAAAAAGAATGCCTTCTGTGGGGGATAGGGGGAGGGAAGTAAGAATGGGGGAAAATTGTAAAATTCAAAATAAATAAAATCTTTTTTAAAAAAATACAACACCCATTCCTACTAAAATCACTGGAGAGTGTAGGAATAAATGGACTGTTCCTTAGAATAATAAGCAGTATCTATCTGAAACAATCAATAAGCATTATATTCAATGGGGAGAGGCTAGAGGCATTCCCAATAAGATCAGGGATGAAACAAGGATGCCTATTATCACCACTACCATTTAATATCGTATTGGAAATGTTAGCTTCAGCAATAAGAGAAGAAAAAGAAATTGAAGGAATTAGATTTGGGAAGAGACAAAACTCTCACTCTTTGAAGATAACATGATGGTATACCTAGAGAATTCAAGAAATCATCCAAAAAACTACTGGAAACAATTAGCAACTTTAGCAAAGTTGCAGGATATAAAATAAACCCTCATAAATCCTCAACTTTACTATATATGACTAGCAAGATACAGCAGGAAGAGCTAGAAAGAGAAATCCCATTCAAAGTAAACTCAGACAATATAAAATACCTGGGAGTCTACCTGCCAAGGCAGAATCAGAAACTTTTTGAAAACAATTACAAAACACTTCTCACACAAATTAAATCAGATTTAAATAAATGGGCAAACATCAACTGCTCATGGATAGGTTGAGCTAATATAATAAAAATGACAATTCTACCAAAACTAAACTACCTGTTTAGTGCCCTAAACAATCAAAATTCCAAAAAATTACTTTAATGAGTTAGAAAAAGTTGTAAGTAAATTCATACAGAGGAATAAAAAGTCAAGAATTTCTGGGGATTCAATGAAAAAAAGTGCAAAAGAAGGTGGCTTAGCCCTACCTGATCTAAAATTATATTATAAAGCATCAGTCATCAAAATTGTCTGATATTGACTAAGAAATAGAGTGGTAGATCATGGAATAGACTAGGTGCAGTAGCAGGATATAACTGTAGTAATCTGCTGTTTGATAAACCCAAAGAGTTCAGCTATTGGGATAAAAACTCTCTTCTATAAAAACTGCTGGGAAAATTGGAAGTTAGTGTGTAAAAAAATTAGATTGGACCAAGACCTTACATCCTTTACCAAGATAAGATCAAAATGGATACAGAATTTAGACATAAAAAACTATTATAAGCAAACTAGAAGATGAAGGAGTAGTTTACCTGTCAGATCTATGAAAAGGGAAGCTGTTTATGACTAAGGAAGAGATGGAGACCATCTCTAAAAATAAACTAGATAATTTCAATTACATTAAACAGAAAAACTTTTGCACAGACTGTAACCAAGATCAAAAGAAATGTATCAAACTGGGAAACAATCTTTACAATTAGTATTTCTGACAAAGGACTCATTTCTAAAATATACAGAGAACTGAGTCAAATTTTTTTTAAAAAAGCCATTCCCCAATTGAAAAATGGTCAAAGGATATGCAAAGGCAATTTACAGATGAGGAGATCAAAGCAATCCATAGCCATATGAAACATTGCTCTAAATCATTACTTATTAGAGAAATGCAAATTAAAGCATCTCTGAGGTACCACCTCACACCTCTCAGACTGGCCAGTATGACCAAAAAGGACAATGATCATTGTTGGAAGAGTTGTGGGAAATCTGGGACACTATTACACTACTGATGGAGCTGTGAACTCATCCAACCTTTCTGGAGAGCAGTCTGGAACTACACCCAAAGGGCAACAAAAATGTGCATATCCTTTGATCCCACCACTACTGGGTCTATGCCCTGAAGAAATGATGAAAAACAGTAAAAACATCACTTGTACAAAAATATTCATAGCAGCCCTGTTTGTGGTGACAAAGAATTGGAAATCAAGCAAAATGTCCTTCAATTGGAGAATAGCTTAACAAACTGTGGTATATGTATGTCATAGAACATTATTGTTCTATTAGAAAACAGGAGGGATGAGAATTCAGGGAAGCCTGGAGGGATTTGCATGACCTGATACTGAGAGAGATGAGCAGAACCAAAAAAACATTGTACACCTGTTAGTGATCCTTGAGGACCACAGCTGTGAAATAACATGGACAAAAGATTCCATGACCCTCTTGCCCCTCTGTTGTTCCACAATACTGTTGGCTCAGTATCTCAGGAAGTCTTCATTCTCCTACTTTTGTATTTGCAGAAGAAGTGACTTGTCCTAAGATAACAGGATATACAGCATAACTGTAAAGATAAGGAAGTAGGCCAAGAATTTGGGCAAATAACTTTATGACCTTTTTGTATGGTTGGCTCCTGCTGATTAACTCAAGAGATATGTATGTGCTGTCCACAGGCATTGATAAGATACAAAGAGGTTAAGGATCTGAATAAAGTGGTCTTTTGTTCCTATGAAAAGAGGGTTGTGTCTTTTGTCCTTTCACTGTAGCTGAATATAGTTCTTTTCTGGTCAAAGAACTCAAGGTATTTGGTGCACTGTTTCCATTTCCTACACCCTAATGGCAAACTTGCTCATTCCATCAGTGCAACAATCAGGGACAATTGGGGCTACCTGCAATGGAGAATACCATCTGTATCCAGTGAAAGAACTGTGGAGTTTGAACAAAGATCAAGGACTACCTTAATTTAGAAAAAAAACTGATATCTTATTGTCTGATCTTGCTATCTCTTATATTTTATGTTTCTTCCCTAAGGATATGATTTCTCTCTCATCATATTCAATTTGGATCATTGTATACCATGGAAACAATGTAAAGACTGACAAATTGCCTTCTGTGGGAGGTGGGGAGAGGGAAGTAAAATTAGGGGAAAAATTGTAAAACTGAAATAAAATCTTTTTAAAAATAAAAATAAAAAAGAGAGAGAGGAAAAAAAGTCTTATTTTACCCAACTCTGACCAATGCAAGGCTGGACTGACTCCTTGTAGGTAAGAATATGATTTCCCAGCTCTATCCATGGCTCAGTGATGGATAGTTCTCACAGGATGTGTTGTCTTTGCTAGGGATCTAAGCCAAACAGATAACTGGGCCACTTGCCTGGCTCCTCACAGGTGTGACATCTGCACTATTTGGATAAGTGCATTGGACTCTTTGGACTCCCTCTTAATTAGGCAGCTACAGTCTCTACCATCTGTAGCCTCATGATTAGCTAGGTGTTACCTGTGCTTTTCCACTAAGATGTTACAGTCTTCTTTCAGCTGAATCCAGTGTTCCTTTAGAAAGGTCAGAGACCCTGCACTTAGAATTGTCAAAATCCTCTCTGGTTCTGTTCACTGCCAGTGAACACTACACAAGAGCCAACCTCTGCACTGAGGTCTGGCACTTTTCAAGGAGGGGATGGAAAAGATAGAACTTTTTCTTTTCAACAATTATTCCTTGTTCAGAGGTGGGTTTCCTCAGTGAGAGATCTTACTATAGCATATGCTGACTCCTACTGTCCCTTTCCTGGATTACAGGGGACAAGTTAATTGTCCCTGCTCTCTTTTTAATAGGCAGTAGAATTAATTAAAGGCTTCAAAAATCTTTTGGGGTGTGACATATCCCTGATTGGGCCTCTCTCATCCATATCTTTTTCTCTGTGAAACCTAAACAGAGCACATTCTTTTTTTTTTTTAGGTTTTTGCAAGGCAAACGGGGTTTAAGTGGCTTGCCCAAGGCCACGCAGCTAGGTAATTATTAAGTGTCTGAGACTGGATTTGAACTCAGGTACTCCTGACTCCAGGGCCGGTGCTTTATCCACTACACCACCTAGCCACCCCAACAGAGCACATTCTTAACAGTCAAAATTTTTGTTGCTTTTCAGTCATTTCAGTTGTGTTCAACTTAGTGATTCCATGTGGAGTTTTCTTGGCAAAGATATTTGCCATTTCCTCTTTCAGCTCGTTTTACAGATGAGGAACTGAGGCAAACAGTTAGGTTAAGTGCCTTGTCCAGAGTCACGCAGCTAGTGGGTATCTGAAGCCAAATTTGAACTCAGGAATATGAGTCTTCCTGACTACAGGCCCACCATTCTATCCACTATACCATCTAGTTGTCCTTACAAACACATTACACAAAGACAATTTTAATACTTCATATATCATTGTTTTGCTTTTTACATATGGATTCACCAACAACTTAAAGAGACCCTGTAAGATAAAGGCTATTGTTATGCCATTTTTGCAATTGAGGAAACTGAGTCAAATAGTGATTTTTTTTTTAAATGATTTTCAAAGGATTACATACTTATTAGGGCCAGGGGATGGATTTGTACTCTCATCTTCCTGATTCTATGGTGAAAAGACCTGAGATAAAGCAAATACCCTCTACAACTTTTTACAACTATGACACAGTAGAAAGAGTACTAGCCCTGAAGTGGGAGGATCAGAGTTCAAATTCTACTTCACTTACTAGCTGTGTGACTTTGAGCAGGTCACTTAGCCTTGATTGCCCTGTATCTGGGGATATCTCCAGTTGTCCTGATTCATATTTGGCAACTGGATCCAGATGATTCAGGAGGAGAAAGTGAAGCTGGTGGCTTAGCACAGCACCTCCTCACTCAAATACAACTCACCTGTTTGTCATGATATCACTTTCCTGATTCCCCTAGTCTTCAAGAATGAAGGACAAACTTTACAACTATTTGCTACATTTCCCACCATTTCTAGTCTTTTCCTCTAGTTCTTAAACCTGCAATTCACAATACAAACATGCTCAAATGTGCATATTCTAGAGACTGTGTCTGTCCCTCATCCCTCCAGTCTAGTTAACTCCTGATCCTCTTTCCTTAGTCCCTGGAGTCCCTCGCCCTACTCCTACCATGAATGAGACCCTACTCCAGAAATTGCTCTCCTTAAGGATTCACAAAAGAGAAGACTCACACATTAGGCATGTAGATAAAAAATTAGAAATTCACCAAACTTACAAGTCTCAAACATAGAGAAAAGACATTTTGAAAATCATAAGCAAAATGAATATTATTAAAAACAAAAGCTATTATAACAAAAGAGAAGTGGAAATTCTTTGTTTAAAGACTAATAAAACTGATAAACCTTTAGCTAATTTAAGCACAAAGGGTTTGAAAGGGCAAAATTAATTCCTAAAATAATACATGAGAAGTAAGAAATCACAATGAATGAAGAGTAAATAAAGAAAATTGTTGAACATAACATAGTTGCAAGACCCTCTATCTGGAAATATAGGTTTGAAGGAGCTAAATTCAAACACTGGAAATTGTATTTCATTCTAGAGCAATGGTGTTAGCCTCAAATGGAAAAAAAATCCTATGGGCCACATATTGATTTAGGAAAGTATGAATTGATTAATATTACCTATGTTGTATTGTGTTTTTACTTACTTTGTTAAACATTTCCTAATTATATTTTAATCCCTATAGGGCTGCACTTGGAAGCTTTGGAGGGAGAGGGAATTTAACAACTCTGTTGTAAAATGTACTTCAGTGTGTAGTTTTATCAATTTGAAACCTGAATGAAAAGAAGTCAATTAGGAAGCTAGTAGGATAATCCATGAAAGAGTTGTTGAAGTACACAAATAGAATTAGAGTTATCTAAGTAGAAACAGATTCAAGAAGTCTTAGACATAGAATTGAGATGACCTATCAATTGATTGCACATCTCTTGCACATCTCTCTTCCCTACTGGAATTTTTAAACCTGTCTTGTAATGGAAGACTCCTCCAGACTGTTCTGATTCCAGTTAACTTCCTCTTTTCTTTATATGGGAAATAAAATTTGATGGGGTCCTTAGCATTTTAGGGTCCTCCACAATGTAGCTGGTTGAGGTCTTGCTCAAAAGGCTGCTTTTAACCTATAAAAACAACAAGAATGTCAGTTTGACTAAACTCTAAAGTGAATGAAGATGGAAACAGGTTATGTAAAAAGAATTTTAAAATGTAGACCAGGATTTTAAGAGTAATGTCAGTAGTACCAAAAGTCAAAATAAGATTAGACTATCAAGAGAAGACCAGAGACAAAGATATAGAGGCAGATATAAAGAAAGATTTTTAAAAAAAAAAGATATATTGAGGGAAAAAATTAGCAAGAATCACTGCTCCATTATTTTTGTAGTGATAAAAAATTGGAAATTGAGGGGATTCCCATCAACTGGGGAAGGGTTGAACAAACTGTGGTATATGAATATCATGGAATACAATTGAACTATAAGAAATCTTAAGTCATAGATTTCGGAAAAATTTGGACATTTGTAAAATTTGAAAAAGATTTGCATGAACTGATGCTGAGTGAAGTGAGCAGAACCAGAAGAACATTGCATGCCTTAACATCTACATTGCATGATGATCAACTATGATAGACTTAGTTCTTCTCAGCAGTACAATGATCAAAGACAATCATAAAAGACTTGTGATGAAAAATGTCATTCATGTTCAGAGAAAGAGTCTGAATGGAGACTTTTCACTTTTAAAACTTGATTTATAATTTTTTCTTTTTCTTGGCTTTTTTTTTGTTCTGATTCTTTTTTCACAGCATGACCAACATGGAAATATGTTCAACATAATTATACATGTACAACTTTGATTCATTTTCAGTAGGAGTGAAGAGACAAGAGAGAAAAGGAGAAAACTGTGGAACTCAAAATCTTACAAAAAACAAATGATGAAAGCTATTTACAAGTAATTGGAAAAAAAATTTAAAATAAAAAAGAATCACTGCTCAAGAGGACATTGATAGCAAGAATCTCTCTTAATTCTAGTGTCTTTTCAAATTCAGGATCAAATAAGATATAGAGAGCATTATGAAATCTAAAATGCATCATTCTGATTATATGAAATTTTAAAAGTTTTGCATAAACAAAACCAATGTAATCAAAATTTTATAGTCAGTACCTCTAATAGAGGTCTCTCATTTCTCAAATATATAGAGAACTGAGCCACATTTATAATAATAAAAGTCATTCCCAAATTGTTATAAATAGGCAGTTTTCAGACAAAGGAATCAAAGCTATCTATTTCTTTTCATAAGAAAAAATGCTCTAAACCACTACTGATTAGAGAAATGCAAATTAAACAACCGAGGTACCACCTCTTATTCAGTAGATTGGTTAAAATGACAATTGGTTAAAATGACAACAAATAAAATGACAATTGGTTAAAATGATAAAAGTTGGAGGGGAAGTAGAAAAACTGGGACACAAATACACTATTTGTGGAGTCGTAAACTGATTGAACATTTTGGATCCTATATAATTATAATTATAATTATAATTACAATAACCAAGTTTGATCCCAGAGAAAAGCTGAAAAAATAGTTTGGGGTTTCCCTCCTTACTCCACAGAGGTCTAAAAAACTGGGAATACTTTGATTCAGCCATACTACTGCAAGGTCTGTATCCCAAAAAGACTTTTTTAAAAAAGAAAAAAGAACCTGTTTGTACAAATATATATATATATATATATATATATATATATATATATATATATATATATATATATATATATATAATATATATAGTGGTTCTTTTTATGGTGGCTAACAATGGGAAATTGAGGGGATGACGATCATTTAGGGAATGACTGAACAAACTGAGTATGATTTCAATGGAATGTTATTGTGGTATAAGAAATGATGAGTAGAATGGCTTCAGAAAAAGCTGGGGAGGGGGCAGCTAGGTAGTGCAGTGAATATTTCACCAGCCCTAGAGTCAGGAGGACCTGAGTTCAAATCCAGCCTCAGACACTTGATTCTTACTTGCTGTGTGACCTTGGGCAAGTCACTTAACCCCATTGCCTTGCAAAAGACAAAAAAAAAGAAAAAGAAAGAAAAGCAAAACTTGGGGAAACCTATATGAACTGATACAAAGTGACTAAGCAGAACCAGGAGAACACTGTATACAGTAATAGAAATATTGTACAATAAAGAACTCTGGTTGACTTAACTTTAATCTGCAATACAGTGATCCAAGGCAATCCCAAAAGATTTATGATGAAAACTGCTATCTGCCTCCATAGAAAGAAAAGATATTCTCTGAATACAGATCAAAACATACTGTTTTCATAATTTTCTTTATTTCTTTTTTATTTGAGTTTTCTTGCACAAGATATCTCATATGGAAATGTTTTACTATATAATTTCATAGGTCTAACCTAAGCTGTATAATTTAACCATCTGGGGGGGGGGAGAGAAGGAGAGAGACAGAATTTGGAACTCAAAACTTAAAAGTTAAAAATTGTTTTTACATGTGATTGGGGAGAAAATAAAATATTATTTAAAACTTTTAAAAATTGCCAATAAGTGTAAAGTTTCAACTAGTAAGGATAGAAGGAAAATGGTTAATTGGAAGTTGATATCCAAAATAAAGAGGGAGATCTAAGAAAGAACTAAGCTATTCTTGATGACTTCAGAGTATAGCTAAAACACAAACCAAGTTATCAAAAAAAAAAAACCTGGCTGATGTGATTCCTGGTGCCACCAATAGTAATATTTAAAAGAAAATAAAGATTTATTAAAGTGTTATAGGACTTAATAAGTGTAAGTGTTGTCTCAGTTGTCAAAAAAGAGAAGATAATATACTCTGCCAATTTAGGCCACTGAGATTGATTTAAATTTTGGGTAAAACTTGAGAATATGTTATTGACAGGAGAGTTACTAAAACTCTAGGAAGAGAAGACATGATTACAAAAAGCCAACAATGCTTCATCAACAAGTCTTGTCACAACCAGGAAAACAATTTGCATGGCTACAATGATATAATTGGAAAGAGCAAAAAAAAAGAAGAAATTGAATACTGTATAATTTTAATTAAATAATTAAGTTTGGTCCTAAAGGAAAAAAAAAATGCGAAAAGAGTATGGAGTCCCCTTCCTTACTTTGCAGAGGTAGTGGACTATGGGTGTTGAGTGTTGCATATACTGCTGGTTGATGTGTGGATTAGTTTTTCTAAAGTTTTTTTTTTATTCTTTGTATAAGAAATGCCTTAAAAGGGAAGTGAAGGGGAAGGGTACCTTTGAAAATGAAGATGATGTAAAAAATCTAAAGGTATCAATTTGTTGTTGCTGTTGCTTTTAATTTTAAGGAAATAAATGATGCCTAATGATCTCCATTTCTTTTTTATATGATTACTGTACTATTGGATAAGGAAGAGGTAGCTAAATGGCACAGTGAAAAGAGCACCACCTCTGAGGTAAGGAAAACCTAAATTCAAATGTGACCTTGGGCATATAGCTGGTACAGGGGATAAATCACTAATCCTGGAGTTAAGAGATTTGAACCTGGCCTCAGACATTTAGTAGCTGTGTGACTCTGGGCAAGTCATTTAACCCTGATTGCCTCCAAAAAAGAAAAAATAAAGAAAAATACCAAATGTAATCTCAGATATTTACTAGATATATGACCTTAACTTAAATCACTTAACTCTGCCTCAGTTTCTTAACCTGTAAAATAAGGCAAAGAAGTATCTTTGCCAAAAAAAAAAAGCCCCAAAGGGGGTCAAAAAGAGTTAGCTACCACTAGGGAATTGCTTTATAGATCATCTAAAGTGTTTTAAAAAAAAAGTATTTGGCCAAATCTTGCAATTCTTTTGGCCAAGAAAAAGAGATGTATATAGTCAGATGCATTAGGATGGTTGAAGACTGAATTCAAATCCCTAATGATTCAGTGTCATCTTGGTAGGAAGTCTCTATTAGAGTAACTCTTTGGGATCTGTGCCCTGTACTCTTAACAGTTTTATAAATTACTTGCAGGGAGGCATAGATGGCATGCTTATCAAGTTTGCAGGTGACTAAAAGATAAGAGAGATAGTTAACAAAAGGTCTGTATAGGCCAGAACATTGAACTGAATGGAATAAAATGGATTTTTAAAGGGATAAGTGTAAAATATTTCTTATATTTGAGTTCAAAAAATTAACTTTACAAATATAAGTTGGGGAGGATATGCATAGGCAGCAGTAAGTCCATTAGAAAAAAAGGATTTGCAGATTTTATGGAACTGCCATAAAACTGCAACATAGGTCAAAAATATAGCCAAAAAAGTTTATGAAATCTTAAAAAGAGAGACAGAGATGCAGACATAGAGAGAGGAGGTATCTTGGTGAGATGCTGGGGAATGGGGGGGGGGGTGTCAGCTGAAGGTGATAGTGCATTGCTCTGAAGACATCTGGAGTATTTTATCCAGTTCTATGAACCCTAGTTTAGAAAGGACAATGAGAAACTGGAATCTTCCTAAAAGAAGGCAACAGGGAAGGTGGAGGGCCTACATATCATATTTTATGAAAGTTGGTTGAAAGAATGTGGGATTGGCAAGCATGAAGAAGTAGTGAAGACTTAAAGGACTTCTCAATGAAAAGACCAGAAGCAATACAAAGAAGTTACTAATGATGTTGTAAGGAAAAATTACTTAAAAATTAAAACTATTCAAGGGACGGCTAGATGGTGCAGTGAATAGAGCACCAGCCCTGGAGTCAAGAGTACCTGAGTTCAAATTTGACCTCAGACAATAATCACCTAGCTATGTGGCCTTGGGCAAGCCACTTAACCCCATTGCCTTGCAAAAACTAAAACAAAAAAAAAATTAAAACTATTCGAAAGGGAAGGAAATATAGAGTGATAAAGAATTTCATCTATCTGTCCCCTCAAACACTGGTGGTTTATGGATAATAGATTCAGAACAAAAGTTACTTCCTCGAATGCTTTTTTAAATTTTGTTTTTGTTTTTGTTTTAAATTAACTTATTTATTTTCATCCATTTGTACATGTATATTTCCAAGTTACAAAATTTCCCTCCACCCTCCCTTCCCACCCCCACCTTAACAGGGAATAGTCAGGTTAGCATTTAATATACATATTTTGTTAAACATATTTACATATTAGTAATTTTTGGCATGAGGAATTAGGATTAAGGGAGATACATAAGAGATATTTTTTATAAAGCATTTTTTTTTAATATATGTTTTGTTTTGTTTTGTTTTTCTTCCTCTGGTTGAGGATAATATAGTCCAAAAGTAGTCAAATACAGTTACCCTAGCTCTCTGGACTGATGAGAGGAGTTGCTTCCACCAAGGTTGTTCATCTCATAATTTTGTTGATGTGTACATGGTTCTCTTCTCTTCTGATCCTCTCACTCAGCATCAGATTCTGTAAGGCATTCCATGTTTCTCTAGAGTGCGACTATTACTTTTTGTTTCTTCCTTAAGGATATGATTTCTCTCTCATCACACTCAATTTGGATCAATGTACAACATGGAAACAAAGTAAAGACTGACAAATTGTTTTCTGTGGGGGGGAGGGAAGTAAAATTGGGGGAAAAATTGTAAAACTCAAAATAAATAAAATCTTTAATAGAGTGCAACTATTTATGGTTTCTTATAAAACAATAATATTCCATAGTATTCATGTACCATAACTTGTTTAGTCATTCCCCAATTGATGGGCATCCCCTCAATTTCCAATTCTTTGCCACTACAAAAAGAGTTGCTATGAATATTTTGGAACACATAGGACTTTCCCCATATTTCACAATTTCTTCTGGATATAGTCCTAGAATTGGAATTTCTGGATCAAAGGTTAGAACAGTTTTATTGTCCTTTGGGCATAGTTCCATATTGCTCTCCAGAAAGGTTGAATCCATTCACAACTCCACCAGCAATGCTTCAATGTTCCAGTTCTCCCACAACTTCTTCAATACTGATCATTTAATTCTCTATATATTTTAGAAATGAGACCTTTATCCTGGTTGTGAAGATTGTTTCCCAGCTTTCTGCTATTCTACTAATTTTAGCAGCATTGATTGTGTTAGTGCAAAAACTTTTAAATTTAATATAGTCAAAGTCATTCATTTTGCAGTTTATACTGTGTTCTAATTCTTGTTTGGTCATAAATTTTTCCCTTTTCCATAGGTTAGATAGATAGAGTATTTTTGGTCTATTAACTTATTTATGGTATCACTCTTTATGACTGAATCCTGTACCCATTTTTACCTTATTTTTGTATAGGGTGTGAGATGTGGATCTATGCCTAGTTTTTGCCATACTATTTTCCAGTTTTCCTAACAATTTTTGTTGAATAATGAGTTCTTATCCCAGAGGTTAATGTCTTTGGGTTTGTCAAACAGTAGATTGCTGTAGTCATTTACTGCAGTTTCTTTTGAACCCATCCTAATGCATTGATCCATTAATCTATTTCTTAACCAGTAGCAGGCAGTTTTGGTGACTGCAGTCTACATCTGGTAGAGCTAGTCCACTTCCTTTACATTTTTTTCATCAGTTCCCTTGGTATTCTTGCCTTTTTTTGTTGCTCCAGATTTTGTTACTATTTTTATAGCTCAGGAAAGTAGTAACTTGATAGTTTGATTGGTGTGGTACTGAATAAGTAATTTGGGTAGAATTGTCTCATTATTAATTTCTTGGATATAATTATTATTTCTATTATTTACTGTTTGATCCACCCATTATTTAAGATGAAGTTATTTAATTTCCAATTAGCTTTTAGTTTATCTTTCCATGACTCTTTATTACATGTAATTTTTATTGTATCATCATCAAAGAAGTGTGTATTTATTATTTCTGCCTTTCCACATTTGATTTTAAGGGTTTTGTGCCCTAGTACATGGTCAATTTTGGTGAAGGTGCCATGTACTGCTGAGAAAAAGATATATTCTTTTCTATCCCCATTGAGTTTTCTCCAGAGGTCTATCATATCTAAGTTTTCTAAGATTTCATTCACCTTTTTAACTTCCTTCTTGTTAATTTTGTGGTTAGATTTATCTAGTTCTGAGAGAGGGAGATTGAGTTCTCCCATTATTAAAGTTTTGCTGTCTCTCTCTCCTTGTAATTCACTTAGCTTTTCCTCTAGGAATTTGGATGCTATACCACTAGGTGCATATATGTTTCGTAATGGTATAATTTCCTTTTCAATGCTGTCTTCCTTATTCCTTTTAATAAATTGATTTTGTTTTTATTTTGTCTGAGATTAGGATCACTACCCTAGATTTTTTTTACTTCCACTGAGGCATAATATATTTTGCTCCAACCTTTTACCTTTACCCTGTGTGTGTGTGTCTCTCTGTTTCAAACAGATTTCTTGTAAACAATATATTGTAGGATTCTGATTTTTAACCCATGCTGCTATCTGCTTCCATTTCATGGGACAGTTCATCCCATTCACATTTGTAGTTAAGATTACTAATCCTGAATTTCCCTCCATGCTATATTTCTCCATTTATATTTATCTCTTTCCTTTTCTCTTATTTCTCCTCACCAAAATTTTACTACCTTTCCCCTTTGACTTTTCTTTTAAAAATTTAACTTTCAGTTTATTTTCACTTATACCTTTGTGTCCTTTTATCAGTACCTTCTTCCCTTATCTTTCCCTTTCCCGGTCCACCCCTTCCCTATAGATTATGTTAGATTTTTTAACCCAAGTGGCAATGTATTTTATTCCCTTACTGGGCTAAACCTACTGAATAGAATTTACTCAGCATTCACATTCACATTATAAATATTTGTGACTCTTCCATTGGTGTTACTTATCACTCTAATATTTTTAATCAGGTATCATCAATCACAGTTTGATTATTTGATTGCTTGATAAGCCCCTATTGTTATCAAGATATTATCACAGATTGTTTACTAGATTGCTTGATAATCAGCATTGCCTCAAATTGCATCAAATTATAATTATAATCATTTTTTACCTTACCCCCCCTTTCAAATATCTTTCAGGCACACACCATCCTTCTCAGGAGCCAAAGTATCATCCAAAGCCATATCATTTCTTGTACTATTTATGCCCCTCTCCCCAGGCCTATTTTATTTCACACTTTACCTCTAGCCCTCCCCACCCAAGATACTTAACACCTTGTTAGGTGAACCAAGGCCTATTGTCACTCCCACTTTACCCCTTGTTAAATGAAGCACCTGTTAATTCAAACCCTGATCTAATTAACAGAGAGAATCTTGAATATCTCTAAGTAGTGGTAGGCTCTGGAAGTATCACCTGAGAACTTTACAAATGATTGTAAGTAACAGACACTGTCTCAGGTCCTTGCATTTTATGATGTCCTCATTAGACAAACTGCTTATCTCTTTATTATTAAAGTGAGTCAAAGTATAATGAGACATTTAAGTTAAAGTTAACACCATTGCTTTTTTTTTTTAGGACTTTTTGTCTCAAACATAGTTATGTCATCTTGGACCTCTTCAACTGAAAGACAAGACCCAATCATACCCATATCCTTTAGGTTCATTTTCTTCAATAATATTCTACCCTCCACCTTTCCGCACTGCCCAGAAAAGGGGTCCATACGGCGTTGTTCACGGTTTCCATCGTAACTTTCAAGGGAAACTTTCACAATGTCTGGAGCCCTGGATGTCTTGCAGATGAAGGAGGAGGATGTCCTCAAATTCCTCGCTGCGGGCACCCATTTGGGTGGCACCAATTTGGACTTCCAGATGGAACAGTATATCTACAAAAGGAAGAGTGACGGCATCTATATCATTAATTTGAAGAGAACTTGGGAAAAGCTTCTGCTGGCAGCTCGTGCCATTGTTGCCATTGAAAATCCAGCTGATGTTAGTGTCATCTCATCCAGGAACACTGGCCAGAGAGCTGTTCTGAAATTTGCTTCTGCCACTGGCGCCACACCTATTGCTGGACGGTTCACCCCGGGCACCTTCACTAACCAGATCCAGGCAGCTTTCAGGGAGCCTCGCCTCTTGGTGGTCACTGATCCTCGTACAGATCATCAGCCTTTGACTGAAGCATTATATGTTAACCTTCCAACCATTGCACTGTGCAACACAGACTCCCCACTTCGCTATGTGGACATTGCCATTCCATGTAACAACAAGGGAGCTCACTCAGTGGGTCTGATGTGGTGGATGCTGGCCCGAGAAGTCCTGCGGATGCGTGGTACAATCTCCTGTGAGCACCCATGGGAGGTCATGACTGATCTTTACTTCTACAGAGATCCAGAGGAGATTGAAAAGGAAGAGCAGGCCGCAGCTGAGAAGGCAGTGACAAAGGAGGAATTTCAAGGTGAATGGACTGCACCTGCCCCAGAATTCACTGCTGCTCAGCCAGAGGTGGCTGATTGGTCTGAGGGAGTCCAGGTGCCATCTGTGCCCATTCTGCAGTTCCCTACTGAAGATTGGAGTGCTCAGCTGGCTACTGAGGACTGGTCTGCAGCTCCTACTGCTCAGGCCACTGAATGGGTAGGAACTACCACAGAGTGGTCCTAAGTTTTACCCAGATGCTCTAATAGTTTTGGAAAACTGCAGATGGAAAATAAACATTGGTTTCTTAACAAAAAAAATAATAATAATATTCTACCCTCCAATTATCCTTAGAGAAGTAAAGTTCTAAATAATTAGAAGTGTTATATCTTTCCTTTTAGGGTTGTGTATAATTTGATAGTTGACCAACATTTGTGTAAAAGTTTTGTTTTTTCTGTCCTTTTCATTTACCTTTTTTTTTTAAAGATTTTTTTCAAGGCAATGGGGTTAAGTGGCTTGCCCAAGGCCACATGGCTAGGTAATTATTATTAAGTGTCTGAGGTTGGATTTGAACCCAGGTACTCATGAGTCCAAGGCCAGTGCTCTATCCACTGCACCACCTAGCCACCCCCATTTACCTTTTTTTATGCAACTCTTCAGTTGTGTATTTAGCAATTGAATTCTCTGTTCAGTTCTGGTCTTTGTGTCAAGAAATTCTGGAAGTCCTCTTTTCCCCTGACAGTATATGCTGAATTTTGCAGGGTAGTACATTCTGGGTTGTAACCCTATGCCCTTAGCTCTCCTTATGTTATTCCATTTCTTCTGATGCTTCAATATTGAGGCTGATAGGTCCTGTGTTGGTATAATTGTGTTTCCTTTATATTTGAATTGTTTTATTTTTGCTGTTTACAATATTCTCACCTTTATTTGAGGGTCCCAGAATTTGGCTATTACAGCCCTCAGAGTTTTTATACTGGGGACACTTTCTGTAGGGGTTCTGTGGATTCTTTCAATGGTTATATTGTTATCTTGTTCTAGTAGATTTGGACAGTTTTCCCTTATAATTTCCTGCATGAAGATTTCCAGGTTCTTTTATTGGTCTAGGCTTTCTGGTAGTCCAATGATTCATAGATTGTCCCTCCTGGATCTATTTACAGATCATTCATTTTCCCTAAAAGATATTTTACATTTTCTTCAATTTTTTTTAGCCGTTTTTTTTGTTTGATGGAATCTTGTAGTCTTTTATATTTGTTGGTTTCTAATTGTTCAAATCTAATTTTTAGGATTTTATTTTCTTCAATTAGCTTCTGTGTTTCCTTTTCCACTTGGTTATTTTTACTTTTAATGGAATTGATTTCTTTAGTCAACTTTTCACAATTTTCTGCATGACTTTCATTGCTTTTTTCCATTTTTTTCCTTCCTCTCCTCTTTGGTTTTTAAATTCTTCTTTAAATTCTTCAATGAGCTTTTGGATTTGAGTCAAATTTAAGACTAGTTTGATACTTCCCTGTGAGTGATTTTTTTCACTGCTTTCTTCTTCAGACATGACATTGCTGCCACCTTTGTGTGTAAAGTAGTTTTCTATAGTGAGTGCTCTTTAAGTTTTTTTATTCTTTTTTTGTTGTAGAAGTTCTACTCCTGGGGTAGTAGATCCAAGTATAGATCCAAGCTTTTATTTTGCTGGGACTGGGGTCTGACCCCTGACTTGTTGCTGACCAAGATGTTATCTATGCAGTCCAGGCCTTGCCTTTGCAGATCTTTGGGTTTTTTACTCCTTTATGTCCAGGCTTTGACTTAATAGAGGATTGTTCCCAACCCAGTCCAGTCTTTTATCCTGTTGTTTTCAGGGTCCAGACTGTTTAGGGTTGGGATCCCCTCTGCTGGCTTGCTAACTAGCTGCCAGGACCTCTGATATTATTAAGCTGTCAGGACCTGTATTGCTCTGTGCCTAAAAGCCTCCTGCTGTCTTTCCCCAATCTCCCTCCTCCTGGACTTTACTTCCCCTTCCCCCTCCCCCGAAGAGATAGACCTTTACAGAATATCCTCTGCCATGTCTACAGCTGAATATTTCTTGGAGTTTTCTCTTTTTCTTGGTGGGATCTGTAGTGTGAATGTCAGAGTAGAGGCTTCATTTACCTTTGGTAGGGAAAAGCTCCAGGAGCATGTTAGCTTTGCACAGCCAACTTGGCTCCACCCCAGAATTCCTTGATTGCTCTTAAGGAAGGTGGTAGTCTTTTGTTTAAACTCACCATATATTTTGGGAGGTAATGAGCTTTCCGGACTGAAGGGTTTCAAGTAAAACCCTGATGGCCATTTGTCAGACATATTATAAAAAGGATTCTTGTTCAGGGATGGAAATAGCTAGCCTCTGAGATTGTCCCAACTCTAAGATTCTATTAGAAATTCTAAGATTCTTTTTTTAAGAAAGATTTTATTTTGAGTTTTACAATTTTCCCCCATTCTTGCTTCCCTCCCCCGACCCCCCCCTCACAGAAGGCATTCTGTTAGTCTTTACATTGGTTCATGTTACACATTGATCTCAGTTGAATGTGATGACAGAGAAATCATATCTTTAAGGAAGAAAAATAAAGCATGAGATAGTAAAATTACATAATAAAACACTTTTTTTTTTCTAATTTGACGGTAATAGTCTTTGGTCTTTGTTCAAAGTCCGTAATTCTTTCACTGTATACAGATGGTATCCTCCATTTCAGATAGCCCAAAATTGTCCCTAGTTGTTGTACTGATGGGATGAGCAAGTCCATCAAGGTTGATCATCACTCCCATGTTGCTGTTAGGGTGTACAGTGTTTTTCTGTTCTGCTCATCTCACTCAGCATCAGTTCATGCAAATCCTTCCAGGCTTCCCTGAATTCTCATCCCTCCTGGTTTCTAATAGAACAATACATATACCACATCACATACATATACCACAGTTAAGCCATTCCCCAATTGAAGGACATTCATTCAATTTCCAATTTTTTGCCAACAAACAGGGTTGCTATAAATATTTTTGTGATGTTTTTATCCTTTTTTTATCCTTTTTCATAATCTTTTCAAGATATAGATCCAGTAGTGGTATTACTGGATCAAACAGTATGCACATTTTTGTTGCCCTTTTTTTTTGTTACCCTTTGGGCATAGTTCCAAATTTCTCTCCAGAAAGGTTGGATGAGTTCACAGCTCCACCAACAATGTATTAGTGTCCCAGATTTCCCACATCCCTTCCAACATTGATCATTGTCCTTTCTGGTCATATTGGCCAGTCTGAGAGGTATGAGGTGTTACCTCAGAGATGCTTTAATTTGCATTTCTCTAATAAGTAATGATTTGGAGTAATTTTCAAATGACTATGAATTGCTTTGATTTCCTCAGCTGTAACTTGCTTTTGCACATCCTTTGGCACATCCCCATTTGTCAATTGGGGAATGGATTTTTTTTTTATATTTGACTCAGTTCTCTGTATATTTTAGAAATGAGTCCTTTGTCAGAAATATTAGTTGCAAAAATTGTTTCCCAATTTACTACAGTTCTTTTGATATTGGTTACAGTGGTTTTGTCTGTGCAAAAGCTTTTTAATTTAATGTAATCAAAATTATCTAGTTTGTTTTTAATGATGTTCTCTATCTCTTCCTTGGTCATAAACTGGTTTCCTTTCCATAGATCTGACAGGCAAACTATTCCTTGATCTTCTAGTTTGCTTATAATCTTGTTTTTTATGTCTAAATCCTGTATCCATTTGGATCTTATCTTGGTATAGGGTATAAGGTGTTAGTCTAATCTAAGTTTCTTCCTTACTAACTTTCAATTTTCCCAACAGATTTTATCAAAGAGAGAGTTTTTATCCTAATAGTTGGACTCTTTGGGTTTATCAAAAAGCAGATTACTATAATCATTTCCTGCTATTGCACCTAGTCTATTCCAATGATCCATGACTATATTTCTTAGCCAATACCAGACAGTTTTGATGACTGTTGCTTTATAATATAATTTTTAGAAGAAATTCTAATATTCTTAAAGCAAAGAATTAGAATAACAAAATATGAATATATCTATATAAAAAGACAGTATCCAAAGAAAAGAGAAAAATATAAAAAAGGCCTCATGAAATCAAACACATTTTTTTTTGTAACTATCTTTTTTAGCTAATATCTCTTTAAAAACTGAACTATGTGATCTTTTTTATCCTTGTTTATATTACTAACATTTTTTTCCTGATCACTAAAGATCAAGAAAAAAAAGATGATAGAAACATCTATAAACCCATGACTTCTCTATAGAAATACATATCATCTAAATTCTAGAATCAAGTTTGGTTATTTCATTATTCTCAGTTATATCATCTTTCAGTATTGTTTTCCTTTACATTATTGTGATCAATTTGTATGTTGTCTTCTTGGTTCCATTTATTTCATGACCAGGCAAAATTCTTCCTGATTATATACTTTCTCTCCTCCTTCATACAGCCAGCTCCCCACAAGTAGAGTAATTTCATACTGATGACCAGAAGTAGTTGACCCATACATATTGCTAGATAATTTTGGGCAGGGCATTCATCTCACCAAGCTAATATAACTTGAATAGGCTTGGCTAAGTCTTCTAAAAAGAGAACAAGGGCCTCTTTACCAGAATCCAAATGGAGCTGCCATCATCTTTTTTAAAGTACTGGACACTTAAGGAAAAACTGATATGCACAAGTATAACACATGTCCACATAGATTGTCTAATTATTTAGAAATGGCTAACAGATGGCATGGAAAGTTTTGATCTGAGTTCTGGACTACTTCTTCAAAGAGAAGAACAAAGGACATGCCTGCACTACTAACAGGCTAGCTAGAACAGAGAAGCAGGCCTTCACCAAGACTGGTTGCTTTTCCCTACAGTTTCTGAGAGGAGTATGGGCTAAAATTAAATCTATCTCCTCCTTCAATTATTGGTAGTCAAGTGTAGTTATGTCATATTCAAACCAAGAGAGATCCCTGCTTGCAAGATATTAATGTAGAAGACCATTATGTAATATTATATTTTGTTATCTATGAAATATTTTTGCTTATTTTCTTAAATATTTCCCAATTATTCCCATTTCACTGGGGAGTTTTGAATCCCATCAGGTTAGGCTATAAATTTCTCTAGTCTAAGACATGAAAGATATTAGGGAGTGGGGGAGGGGGTGGGAGACCTGGGAGAAAACTGCTTTCCAGAATGCTCTTGATTGGGATAGTAGTTCTTATCTTATACTTACCAGCTTAGCTCCTGCCCAGCAGATGCTATCTCCACAAAAGGCCATCAAAAAAGGAATAGCAAGTAAACTCAGTCAGTCAAGAAAAGTAACTAACAAAAACCTAAGAAGTTAGAGAGATTAGAATATATCAAAGAATTCAAAAGAATGGATGAACTCTTCAGCTGAAGTAAGATAAGATTTCAACTCAAAAGAAGGAGAAAGGAAAGCTAGGTGGTGCAGTGGATAGAGCACCAGCCCTGGAGTCAGGAGTACCTGAGTTCAAATCCAGCCTCAGACACTTAATAATGACCTAGCTGTGTGACCTTAAGCAAGCCACTTAGCCCCATTGCCTTGCAAAAACTAAAAAAAAAAAAAAAAAATTAAAAAAAGAGAGAGAGAGAGAGTCTAAGATGAGGTCTATTTTCAGGAATCTCTAGACCAGTCTGTAGAATTTCAAGTGACTTCCAAGGACATTATGGGTTGACCATGCATGTCCATCATTACAAAGCCTCTGTCTGTCCCTCTGTCTGGCTCTCTCTCTCTCTCTCTCTCTCTCTCTCTCTCTCTCTCTCTCTCTCTCTCTGTCTCTCTGATGCTCTCTTTCTATCTTTGTCTATCTGTTTCTCTCTCTGTCTGTCTCTGTCTGCCTCTCTCTCTCTCTCTCTCTGTCTCTCTCTCTCTCTGTCTCTCTGTCTCTCTCTCTGTCTCTCTGTCTCTCTGTCTCTGTCTCTCTGTCTGTCTCTCTCTCTCTCTGTCTATTTGTCTGACTTTCTTTCTGCAGTGTTCACAATCCACATATCTCTCCCAAAAACATTTGAAACCAGCTCAGTTTCCTTATATAAGCCCAGAACATTGTGTTCAGCTTTCCCTCCACCAATTAGGAGTCACTTCTCCTTCAGTGTATACAGCAGAATGCAAAATCATTCGGTTGTTCTTACAACATATTAATATAGAAGACTTTTTTTAACTTAACTTTTAAGTCATAGAATCTAACAATACTAAGGTTTGAGAGTTAAAATGCAGAGTATAGATAAATTAACTTTTTGCCTAAATGCAAACTGCTTCTGAAGACCATAAGTCCTTATTTTTTAACTCTTTAATTCCTGCCTTGGATGATATCCATATTCTAACTGGTCTCAGATATACACTACCGTCTCCTGATGATTTAACTACCCCACTGAATCTGATCTCCTAAAATATATATATATACTCTGTTTTTTCAATAATGCTTTTAAACAATTTAATTCAAATAACCTTATTTATTTCTGTTGATGTTTTTTGGTTTTGATGAAATTCATTCACATATCTATTGATACTATTTTCAATTTTCTTGAGTTAGTTATATTATAAATTTTATCCAATCTTTCCTTTGAGTTTATATAAATCTTTCCATTAAATATGTTTAATATAGACAACATTGTTGGCTTTTATTTTAACCTACTCTGAGAACCTTTTGTTTCTGTTAGGAAATTTAATCTGTTTTCATTTTATTAATGTTACTTAATGTTTCATAATGCTATCCCAACCAAGAAATCTAATGCAATCTTTGACTGCACTTTGCTATTAGAAATAGGGAGGCAAGGGTCCCACATTGTAGTGCATTACAGACATTATATTGAATATTGTGTTTGGTTCTAAGCTCCATATTTTAAGGGTACAAAGAGTTCAAAGAAAGGCAACCAGGAATTGAAGAACTTCAACTGAATTCAAACTATAAGAATAGCTAAGCTAATATACATTATAGTATATAAAGGTAATGAGAAATGACAAAAAGGATTATTTCTGATAACCCTTTGATGACATGTATGAATTATAATAAAAATTATAATAACAATAATAACATTGTCAAAGCAACATGAGAACTCTAAGTATCTAAATACTCTGTTACAGCTTTAAAGACCATAACTATCAGGGATTGCTCATCACCAGTTTTGGCATCTGGAAGTTTTTTGAATGGCCTACTTGCCAATTATTGCTATTATACTCCACCCTTCACCACTAGTGAGAGCAGTTGCTGCCAAATGCTTCCCCTCATCTTTAGACCAAATTGAAGCAACACAGTCAGGCATGGTAAGCACCCTTTGTGAACAGTATGTGATGACTGACTCCAAGCTAACTGGAAGCAATATACCTCAGAACTCCTAAGACAATACCTGCTCCTGGTAGTGAATAGGAGACAGTTTCATTTTTCATTGTTTCAACTCCTTCATTTTCACTGCATTAATATTAATTCCCCCTCCCTCTTTAGAATAGGAGTTCCCTGAGGACAGGGAACATGTATTTCCCAGAGCTTAGCACATCTCCAGTTTTCCTGATCTGTATCTTGCCACTGAACCCAGATGACTCCAGAGGAGAGAGTTAGGCAGCCCTGAGTCCATCCTTTCATCCTTCCTTCTTTTCTCCCTTCCCCCCTTCCTCTCCATTCTTTCCCTCTGTCCACATAGGGAATCATACCCTTACCTATGGGTGTTCTGACCAAAGTAATATAAATTTTGATCACTGAAATCCTACAAGATAGCTTGGGTTTTAAGGGCTACATTTCTTTTTTTTTTATCTTCCCTACTTATTGTATCATCCTTTTTAAAAACTAGGAAAGATTCTGGGAAGATGATGGAGTAGATAAGAAAACTCAGCTCTCCAAATTTCCTCCACAAAAAAAGACAAAACTGCCTAAGAGCAGCATAGATAAATGTTAAGTTAAAGCAGTTGCCCTCCGAAGACAATTGGAGAAGATACCAGGAAAGACTTGACCTCCAAGAGTGAGGTTTGGTCTGAGTGAAGTGCAAACACCTCCAAACAAGCCCTGGGAGCAGCTGGGTTGAGAGACAGCCTTAGCCTTAGAAACTTACCTTTTGAAGAAAATGTGTAAATCTGTTGGTTGAATAGAAGATTGGATGACAAACACATTTGTGCTGATTTGATTTATCCCAGGCTGAGGCTGCAGGGCAAAAGATACTAGCACATACCTGGTGACTGTGGTAGCTGCTGGCTATGAATTCTTAAAGGTGAAAAGAGTCCCTAGTTTCAATTCCCCCAGAAAGTTTGTAAGTAGCAAAGGGAACAGGGAGCATAGGGATCATAATCATTTTGGGGACAAAGAGTCTGGGGGTCCCTACCTGTGGCTTAAGAGGGGGGAGGAGAGCCTAAGATTGATTCCTGAGAGACACCTTATAAATTAACAGTAAGAAGGACCTGAGTCTTGGAACATCATTCCCCATACTTCAGGACTATAACTTGACTATAGTAACAGCTGTAAAAACAAAAAAAAAAATAAATAAAAATGAGTAAACAAAGAAGAGATAACCCAAACATAGATCGATCTGAGATCATATTCAGAGGAAGATAATGGAGCTTAAAAAGTCACTCCTTTGTCAATGAGAAATGTCAAATGATCCCAAGCATAAAAAGAGTTCTTGGAAAAATGTAAAAAGGCTTTTAAAAATCAAATAAGAGAGATCAAGGAAAAATTAGAAAAAGAAACAAGAGTAATCAAAGAAAAACAAGAACATTATGAAAAGAAAGTCAACCAACTAGAAACAGAGAATCAAAAACTTAAGGAAAAAATAATTCCTTGAAAACTAGATTTGGGCAAGGTGAAGCTAATTATGTTTTAAGACACTAAGAAATAATAAAACAAAAAAGATTAAAATATAGAGGAGAAAGGGAAACCTATCATCAAAAAAAATCAATTTAGAGAACAGTTGGAGAAGAAATAATATAAGAATAGTCAGACTAGGGAGCCAAAATGGCAGCATGAAACTAACATGCTCCCAGAGCTTTTCCCTACCAACAATAAATGAAACCTCTATTCTGACATTCAAGCTACAGATACTATCAACAAAAAGAGAAGATTCAAAGAAGTTTTCAGTGGTAGACATCATGGAGGATCTTTAGTGAAGGTCTTTCTCTTAGGGGTAAAAGGGAAGTAAAGTCCAGGAGGTGGGAGAGCAGGAAAGTCAGCAGGAGGCTCTCAGCTGCAGAGCAATCCAGGTCCAGACAGCTTGACAACAGCAGAGGTCCCAGCAGCTAGATAGCAAGCCAGCAGGGAAGATCCAACCCCAAACAAAGCCTAAATCCTGGGAACCACAGGGAAAAAGGCAGGACTGGGTTGGAAACAAACCACTGCTAAGCTACAACCTGCACATAAAGGAGGTAAAAAGCTCTGCAAAGGCAAGGCCTGAAGTATATAGGCAACATCTTGACCAAAGACAAACTAGCAATCAGATCCCAGCCCCAGCAAAAAAAAAAAAAAAAAAGAAAAAAGAAAAAATTTGGATCTATGCTCCCTTTACCCCAGGAGCAGAACTAAAACAAAGATGAGCAAAAAAGTTGAAAGAGCTCTCACTATAGCTTTACAGACAAAGAGGATAACAATGACACGCTGAAGAAGAAACTAGTGAAAAATCACTCATAGGGCAAGTATCAAACAGTCTATAAATTGGACTCAAATACAAAAGTTCATCAAAGAGCTTAGACTAGAATTTAAAAACCAAAGAGAGGAAGAAGAAAAATGGAAAAAAAGGAATGAGAGTCATGTAGGAAAATTATGAAAAATTGACCAGAATATTCTATACCTTTAAAAAGGAAACACAAAAGATAATTGAAGAAAATAAAATTCTTTAAAATTAGAATTGAACAAATGGAAACCAATGAATCTATGAGACTACAAGATTCCATCAAGAAAAACGAAAAGGCTTAAAAAATTGAAGAAGGTATAAAGTATCTTTTAGGGAAAACAAATGACCTGAAAAATAGATCCAGGAGAGACAATCTAAGAATCATCAGATTCAGGGCCTAGATCCAAAAAAGAACCTGGAAAACATCATGCAGGAAAATATAAAGAAAAACTATCCAAATCTGCTAGACCCCAGGATAAAAACCTCCTAGAGCTGTTATAGCCAAATTCTAGAACTCTCAAATAAAGGAGAGACTAATTCTAGCAGCAAAAAGAAAACAATTCAAATACAAAGGGAACAAACAGACACACGCAGGACCTATCAGCCTCAACAATGAAAGTTTGAAAGACCTGGAACACCATATATTGGAGAGCAAAGAACCTAGGTTTATAATCCAGAATGTACTACCCTGCAAAATTCAGTATATACTGTCAAGGGAAAAGATGGATGTTCAATGACACAGAGAACTTCCAGAATTTCCTGACACAAAGACCAGAACATAACAGAGAATTCAATTGCCAAATATATGACTCAAGAGTTGCATAAAAAAGGTAAAAATGAAAAGGGGAAGGAAAAAATAAAACAAAACAAATGCTGGTCAAGACCATCAAACTGTATACAATCCTAAAGGAAGATATAACATTTCTAATTCTTTAAAACTTTACTTCTCTTAGGATGATCAAAGGGTGGAATATAATTGAAGAGAATGGATTTAAAGGATATGGGTATAGTTGGGTCTTGTCTCTTCATTGAAGAGGTCCAAGATGACATCACTATGTTTGAGACAAAAAGCCCTGATAAAAAACAGGGGTGTTAAATTTAAATTTGTGTCTCATTATCCTTTGACCCACTTTAATTCTACTGGGCTGACAAAAGCTTAACACTTTGTCATCATAACCTGGGTGGTCCTGAGTCAGCATCTCTGTAACTTACAATCATTTGAAAAGTTCTCAGGTGAGACCTCCAGAACCTTCCAGTACTGAGAGAACTTTAAGATACTTGGAGTTAATTATTTCAAGGTTAGACTTAACCCATGTTTCACTTAATAAGGGATTTGGGGGGGGGGGGTAAGGGCACAAATAGTTCAAGAAATTATATGGCTTTGGATGATATTTGGCTCATGACAAGGACTATATGTATTTAGAGGATACTTGAAAAGGGGGGGGTAAGGTAAAAAATGTAATTTGAGACAATGCTGCTTATCAGGCAATTAAGTAAACAATCTATAATGATACTTTGGTAACACTATGAGCTTATCAAGCAAATAATCAACTATGATTAATGATACATGATTAACAGTACTAGAGCAATAAATAACACCAGGGAAGAGATACAAAGATTCATAATTTTAGAGGGAAAGAAAACAGAATGTGAATGCAGAGTAAATTCTATTCAATAAATTTAACCCAGAGAGAGAGGGAATAAAATACATTCCCACTTAAGTTTAAAAATCTACCCTAATCTACAGGGAAGGAGGGGATAGGGAAAGATAAAAGAAAAAGGGAATGATAAAAGGGAAGGCAAAGGTGTTAAGTGAAAATAAGCTGAAAGATATATTTTAAAAGAAAAATTAAAGGAGGAAAAAGTGAAGTTTTGGTGAGGAGAAATAAGAAAAAGAAAGAGAAAACTATAAATGGAGAAAGATAGCATGGAGGGAAATACAGAATCAGTAATCTTAACTGTAAATATGAATGGGTTGAACTGTCACATAAAATATATTAGCATAATGGATTAAGAAGCAGATAGCATAATGATTAAAAACCATAATCCTGCAATATGTTATTTACAGGAAATACATTTGAAGCCGAGAGATCCACATAGAGTAAAGATAAAAGGTTGGAGCAAAATATATTATGCTTCAGTGGAAATAAAAAAAAAATCTAGGCTAACAATCCTGATCTCAGAAAAAGTAAAAGCAAAAATCAATTTCATTAAAAGGTATAAGGAAGGAAACTATCTTCTTAAAAAGCACCTTTGGTAATGAAGCTATATCATTATTAAATATGTAAGCACCTAATGGCATAGCATCCAAATTCCTAGAGGAAAAGCTGAGTGAATTACAAGGAGAGATAGACAGCAAAACTTTAATAATGGGAAAGCTCAATCTCCCTCTCTCAGACCTAGATAAATCTAACCACAAAATAAACAAGAAGGATGTTAAGAAGGTTAATGAAATCTTTGAAAACTTAGATATGATAGACTTCTGGAGAAAATTTAATAGGGATAGAAAAGAATATACCTTTTTTCTTGGCAGTACATGGCACCTATACCAAAACTGACTATGGTACTAGGGCACAAAAGCCTTATAATCAAATGCAGAAAAGCAGAAATAATAAATATACACTTTTGACCATAACACAATAAAAATTAGATGTAATTAAAGAGTCATGCATGGAAAGATAAACTAAAAGCTAATTGGAAATTAAATAAGGTCATCTTAAATAATGGGTGGATCAAACAGCAAATAATAGAAATAATAGTTATATCCAAGAAAATGATACCAATGAGACATCATACTAAAATTTATGGGATGCAGCCAAGGCACTTTTGAGTAGAAACTTTATATCTTTAAATGCCTATGTGAATAAAATCAAGAAAGAGGAGATCAATGAATTGGGTATGCAATTAAAAAGGCTAAAAATTTAAAAATCCCCAATTAAATCCCAAATTAGAAATTCTAAAAATCAAGGGAGAAATTAATAAAATTAAAAGTAAGAAAAACCATTGATCTCATAATTAAAACTAAGAGTTGTCTTTATGAAAAAGCCAATAAAACAGACAATCCTTTGGTTAATCCGACTTAAAAAAAAGATAACCAAATTACCAGTATCAAAAAATGAAAAGGGTAAATTGGCCACTAATGAAAAAGAAATTAAAGAGATAATTTGGAGCTACTTTGCCAAACTGTATGCCAATAAATTGGACAGCCTGAGTGAAATGGATGAATATTTACAAAAATACAAACTGCCCAGATTAACAGAAGAGGAAATAAATTATTTAAATAGTCCCATTTCAGAAAAAAGAAATTTAAGACACCATCAATAAACTCCCTAAGAAAAGTCTCGAAGTCCAGATGGATTTACTAGTGAACTCTACCAAACGTTTAAGGAACAATTAATTCCTTTTCTACATAAACTATTTTTTAAAATAGAAGAAGGTATTCTGCCAAACTCCTGTTATGATACCAACATGGTGTTGATAACTAAACAGGAAGAACCAACAGACAAAGAAAACTTATAAACCAATATCCCTAATGAATATTGAAGCAAAAATCATAAATAAAATTTTAGCAATGTGACTTCAGCAAGTTATTATCATGATTTATAACAGGGAGGCAGGGATGGTTCAATATTAGGAAAGCACTGAACATAATTGAACATATCAATAGCAAAACCAATAGAAATCATATGATTATCTCAATAGATGCTGAAAAAGCCTTTGATAAAATACAACATCCATTCCTATTAAAAACACTAGAAAGCTCAGGAATAAATGAAGTTTTCCTTAAAATAATAAATAGTATCTATCTAAAACCATCAACAAATATTATAGTAATGGAAATAAATTTGGAGCATTTCTAATAAAATCAGAGCTGAAACAAGGCTGCCCATTATCACAATTACCATTCAATATAGTATCAGAAATGCTAGCTGTAGCAATGAGAAGAAACGGAAATTGAAAGAATCAGAACTGGCAATGAGGACGCAGAGCTTTCACTCTTTGCAGATGATATGATGGTATACTTAGAGAAACCAAGAAAATCATCTAAAAACTCCTTGAAACAATTAACAAATTCAGCAAAGTAGCAGGATATAAAACAAAGCCATATAAATCATCAGCATTTCCATATATGAACAAGAAAGTCCAAGAGCAAGTGATAGAAAGAGAAATTCCATTTAAAATAACTGTAGACAACATTAAATACTTGGGAATTTACCTCTCAAGACAAACCCAGAAACTGTATGAACACAATTATAAAGCACTTCTCACCCAAATAAAGTCAGATCTAAATAATTGGAAAAATTTCTATTATTCATGGTTAGGTCGAGCTAATATAATAAAAATGACAATTCAGCTCAAATTAAATGTTATTCAGTGCCATACCAATCAAACTGCCAAATAACTACTTTACTGAGCTAGAAAAAAAATAGTAACAAAATTCATCTGGAACAACAAAAGGGCAAGAATAGCAAGGGAACTGATGAAAAAAATGTAAAGGAAGTGGTCTAGCACTACCAGATTTAAAACTATACTATAAAACAACAATCATCAAAACTGCCTGGTACTGGTTAGGAAATAGATTAATGGATCAGTGGAATAGGATAGGTTCAAAAGAAACTGCAGTAAATGACCACAACAATCTGCAGTTTGACAAACCCAAAAACATTAGCTTCTGGGAAAAGAATTCACCGTTAGACAAAAATTATTGGGAAAATTGGAAAATAGTATAGCAAAAACTAAGCATAGACCTACATCTCACACCATATACCAAAATAAGGTCAAAATGAATATAGGATTTAGACATAAAGGGAGACACCATAGATAAATTAATTGACCAAGAAATTATCTATCAGATCTATGGAAAGGGGATAAATTTATGGCCAAACAAGAATTAGAGCACATTATAAACTGCAAAATAAATTATTTTGGTTATATTAAATTTAAAAGTCTTTGCACTAATAAAATCAATTCTGCCGAAATTAGAAAAGCAGAAAGCTGGGAAACAATCGTCACAATTATAAGTTCTGATAAAGGTTTCATTTCTGAAATATATAGAGAATTGCATCAAATTTATAAGGTTACAAATCATTCCCCAATTGATAAATGGTCAAAGGATATAAATAGTTTTCAAATGAAGAAATTAAAGCTATATGTGTGTGATCATATGAAAAATGCTCCAAATCATTATTGATTAGAGAGATGCAAATCAAAACAACTATGAGATATCACCTCATACCTATCAGATTGGCCAAGATGAGATAAAGGGAAAATTGATCAGTACTGGAGAGGTTGTAGGAGGATTGGGATATTGATGCATTGCTGGTGGAGTTGTGAATGGATCCAACTTTCTGGAAAGCAGTATAGAATTATGCAAAAAAGAGCTATAAAACTGTTCATACCCTTTGATCCAATTCTGGGTCTATATCCAGAAGAAGTCATAAAAATTGGGAAAAGTCCCACATGATCCAAAATATTCATAGCAACTCTTTTTGTAATAGCAAAGAAAATCGAAGGGGGTGACCATCAATTGGGGAATGGCTCAACACATTATGGTACATGAATACTATGGAATATTATTGTTCTATAAGAAACCATAAATTGTCGGACTCTAGAGAAACATGGAATGACTTATGGGATCTGATTTTGAGCAAAGGGAGCAAAACCAAGGAAACAATGTACACATTTACAACAACATTGTGAAATGATCAACCTTGATGGAAGCAGCTCCTCTTAGCAGTTCAAAGAGCTAGGACAACTATATTAGACCAACTATGGACAATCCTATCCTCATTCAGAGGAAGAAAAACAACAACAAAACAAAACAAAAAAACCCAACCCTTCAGAATCTGATGAACACTTTATAAAAATTATCTCTTATGTATCTCTTTCCCAAAAATGACTAATCTGTAAACCTGTTTATCATTATTTGACTAGTTTGAAAGAAAGACTTGGACTGAGTTGAGTATGATGGGGTGATTCTTTTTTTTTTATGTAGGTTTTTGCAAGGCAAATAGGGTTAAGTGGCTTGCCCAAGGCCACACAGCTAGGCAATTATTAAGTGTCTGAGGTCAGATTTGAACTCAGGTACTCCTGACTCCAAGGCTGGTGCTCTGTCCACTACCACCTATCCTCCCAGATGGAGTGATTTTTAAAAAATAAAATTGTTTAGAGAGAGAGATAAAAAGGAGTAGTTATTTCATATAAATGAGTCATAGAAGGAAAAATTAATATAGAAAAAGTTAGTAAGGAGAAGGTGGATATTGCTGACAACTTACTCTCAACGGAAATGGGTTAAAGAAGAAACAACATATCTAGAAGGCTATAAAAGTTTTCTAAATTCAGAAAGAAATGAGGCCATGGGAATAGAATGAGCAGAGAAGATAAGAGGGAGATACATTTAGAACAGTAGGGAGATTAAAAAATAGGAGGGCAAAGTAGCCAGTAGAAGTGATGAGGTACAAGAACATGTTTCAAAGGTCATTTTTTTTTAGTTTTTTTGCAAGGCATTAAGGTTAAGTGAGTTGCCCAAGATCACACAGCTAGGTAATTATCAAGTGTCTGAGGTCAAATTTGAATTCAGGTCCTCCTGACTCCAGGGCCAGGGCTCTAAACCACTTAGCCACCCTCATAGGTCATTTTGAAAAAAATTCAGACTCATACTATCTCCAAGTCAAACAAAGGGTATTTATTGGAGGATTGTGCTCCCCCAGGAAAAGGTTTCTCCTAAAAAGAGTGAGCAATTGAGGAAAGGATTTGCTTTTTAAAGAGCAAAGATGAGATGATCAGGGATTTGTAGATTGGGATGGTAACTAAAAGACTTATTCTTTTCAGATTGTGGGAAAGGTGTGCAGGCTTATCTTGTGACTTGCTGGGAACAAGATTTTTTACTGAGGTCCAGTCACCTCAACAGAATTAAAGCAGAGGAATGAGGAGGGAAAGGGTAAATAGAATGAGGAGAGTGAGGAAAAATAGGAAGGAAAAAATATATACAGCAATTATAGCTTAGAATGTGAATGGGACAAATTTACCCCTAAAATGGAAATAGATAGCAGGTTAAAAATTTGAATTCAACAATATATTGCTTTCAGCAAACATAAAAAATGAGAGATACACACAAAGATGAAATAAGGGACAGGAATAGAATTCAGAATGTAAAAAAAAGCAGAGAAAGTAATCATGATCTCAGACAAAGTTAAAATAAAAATATACTTAATCATAAGTGAAAATGGAGAAACTATACTATGTGTTAGCAAAACTATTCAAAATTGTTTCAGATCATTTAAAATACCTGACAGTGTCAATTACTTCAGCCTGTCACTACAGACACAAGAACTATAGGAATATAAACATAAAACAGTTCTTGTACAAATAAGTTCAGATCTAAATAATTGAAGTACTATTTATTGTTCATGGGTAAGTAAAGTCTATATAATTTTTAAAATAACAATTTTTCTGTAATTACTTATAAGAAGTCATCCCAATTAAATTATTAAAAAAATCAATTTACTGAGTTAGATAAAATAATAACAAAGTTCATTGGGAATATCAAAAGGTCAGGAACTTCAAAGAAACCAGGAAGCACTGTTGAAATGTAAAAAGAATAATTTTGGTTATTTTAAATTAAAATTTTTTTGTATATATAAAACCTATGGCCAAGAATAGAAGCAATGCAGAAAATTGGGGTGATGATGTTTGTCCTTTGTTCTTTTTTTTTTAGGTTTGTTTGTTGTTTTGCAAGGCAAATGGGGTTAAGTGGCTTGCCCAAGACCACACACCTAGGTAATTATTAAGTGTCTGAGACCAAATTTGAACTCAGGTACTCCTGACTCCAGGGCCGGTGCTCTATCCACTGCACCACCTAGCTGCCTTGTCCTTTGTTCTTGAAGAAAACTATGACATCAGGAATGTGATGCCATGATAAGCAAGTGAATTGTATTTGAGTGGGTGCTGTGCTTAGTCACCAGCCTCACTTTCTCCTCCAGAATCATCTAGGTCCAGTGGCCAGATATGAATCACAATGACTGGAGAGGACTCTGGATGTGAGGCTGTCAGAGTTAAGTGATTTGCTCAGGGTCACACAGTTAGTAAATATCAAGTATCTTAGTGCAGATTTGAACTCATATCCTCCTGACTGAAGGGTTGGTGCTCTATCCAGTGCATCACTTAGTTGCATCAAAAAAAAAAATTTCATAGATAATCTCTTAGGATGTGATTGAGTTGATTTAGAAAGACTTGGACTTATATATAAAGGAAGATGCTATCCACCTTCAGAGAAACAGATGTTAAGAGGAAATAAGTATAGTACAGTTCTACATATATATGAGTACATATGTATATATATATATATATAGAGAGAGAGATAGAGAGAGATATAGATATATAGATATAGATATAGATTAGAGATAGAGATAGAGAGAGATAGAGGTAGAGATAGAGATAGAGAGAGAGAGATAGATGATAGAGATAGAGATTGAGATAGATAGATAGAGATAGATGATATAGATATAGATATAGATATGGATATGGATATGGATATAAATGATAAAGATAGAGATAGAGAGAGATAGAGATAGAGATAGAGATAGAGAGAGATAGAGATAGAGATAGAGATAGAGATAGAGATAGAGATAGAGATATGGATATAGATACAGATATAGATACAGATATAGATACAGATATAGATAGATATAGATATAGACATAGACATAGACAGATATAGATATAGATATAGATGATGATATAGATATAGATATAGATATAGATGATATAGATATAGATATAGATATAGATATAGATGATATAGATATAGATATAGATATAGATATAGATATAGATATAGATATAGATATAGATATAGATATAGATATAGATATAGATATAGATATAGGTATAGGTGTAGATGTAGATGTAGATGTAGATGTAGATGTAGAGATGTAGATGTAGATATATAGATATAGATATAGATATAGATATAGATATAGATATAGATATGTGTGTATGTTTATAGATATCTATAAATATACACACATAAATATATATGTGATGTTATATGTAATAAAAATAAATTTTGTCTACTTTTTTCCTCTCTATTAACAAATATGAATCTCCCAATTATATCAATGGTCACTGGATGTTGGGGATATCCTAAAGGAAGAAAATTCACATACTTTGTTGAAGTCTTTATTATAACTGATAAAGCAAAAAGATCCTGAGTTGGGAGGGGACATACTTCCTGGCCTAATCAAAATGTCTACTATTCAGTTTCATCTTAAGTTGACCTCCTCTCCTTTGATGGACAATTTAGAAGTAACTTTTTCAGATCATGCCCTCTAATAGTGGAATTGTATAAGAATCCTACTCTAAAACTTCATTTGGGGGTCCATTTTCTGGGAAGGCCCTCACACATATCTGTATAATTAGCAAGTTTAGAGAAATTTGATAAAACATGTATGTTATACCAATTTTCTTTGTTCTTTCTTGAGATCTAACTTTGGAGGCTAACATTTGTCCTTTATCAGGATAAACTCTATGTTTTAACACCATATTTCTTTATTAAAGTCAAACTCAAGGAGGTCATCAATATCCACATTTAATTGTAGCCTTCTTTAGGGTGGTGGGAGAGGGAGGAGAGAAAATAAATTTTAAAATGCACAGCATAAAACAAAAGTAAGCCAACAAGAAAGTAAAGAAGAGCTTTGTAGAATGTATTTGAGAAATTTTAATAAATATTTCAAATCTATAGTCCTGGTTTAAAAGAAGTCTGATCTCTTTCAGAAATGGCAGAGTAAAGGCAGGAATTCCACAAGTTCTCCCCAAGTCCACTCCAAACACCTTTAAATAATGACTCTAACCAAATTCTAAAGTGGCAGAACCTTCAAAAAGACTGAGTGAAACAATTTTCTGATCCAAGACAACTTGGATAATGCATAGGCAAGGTCTGTTACAATGGGATTGGAAGGGTCTGCAGCTCAGTCTGGCTCCAACCATCCATGAACAGACTGTGGGGCACTTGATTCCCTGGGGACTCCTGACAGAAATCCAGACTTCTTAGTCCAGGAATTGCCAAGGACAGTTGAGAAGTTCATCAGGAAAACTACCACACTAGAGTGAGAGTGGAGTCCATGTCTGGGCAGGTCTCGGCACAGACCTGGCCTCAGGGACCAGGAGCAGACCTAAATAACCACCTGTCAGGGAGCCACCTGGCAGCTGCCTTGAGTGCTCAGTCCAGTGAGGCAGTTCTCCTACTCAAGGTAACCTGGAAAAGAGCAGAAAGGCTCTGCTGCCCAGGTCGGAGGGGCGGCCTGTGGGAGGGGTGGCCCGCCAGAGTGAAAAACTTCAGCCTCCTGGAGGCAGCCCCAGGGCACTGGGAGCCCAGCTCACAGCAGCTGGGGAGTCTCCTGAGCTGCACCCCAGGGAGCACCAGGTACAAAGTGGGGGAACAGTGGGGGACCTCTGCCAGAGCGAGCATGTGGAGCCCAGCCCTCAGGGCACACAGCGAGCAGCTTGGTCTTTCAGCAGCCCAGACTTGGAAACATAAGCAGGTGGAGCCAGTAAGCAGGAGCCCCCAGGGCATGAGCACATTGAGTTGAGGGAGGGGAGTGAAGAGAGAGAGACTGCAGAGCTCTGTCCTCTGCCTCCAGAACAAGACTCTGGGGCTCTGACCACATTCAGATCCTGATCCCAGTCTAGGCCCCCCAATAGAACAACAGGGCCCCCCCACCAGCCCCATGGCAGAGGGGGGCACTTATGATCGTTCACAGACCAGGAGGGAGGACAGAGCCTCACACACTGAGACCCTTGTGGGAGTGTTCCAAAAGCTCAGGAAGCAACCCAAAACCAGGCCCAGGCTGGGAAAATGAGCAAGCAGAGAAATAAGAGGAAGACTATTGAGAAATATTTTGCAAATGAGCCCAAGAAGGATCAAAATACTCAGTCTGAAGATGAGGAAGCACAAGCTCCTGCATCTAAAGACTCCAAGAAAAAGAGAAATTGGGCTCAAGCTATGACAGAGCTCAAAAAAAGACTTTGAAAATCAAATGAGGGAGTTGGAAGAAAAACTTGGAAAAGAAAGGAGAGAGATGCAGGAAAAACATGAAAATGAAGTCAGCAGCTTTGTCAAGGAAATCCAAAAAAATGCTGAAGAAAATAGCATGCTAAAAACCAGCTTAGGTCAAATGGATAAAACAGTTCAAAAAGTTATTGAGGAGAAGAATGCTTTAAAAAGCAAAATTGGCCAGATGGAAAAAGAGATAAGAAAACTCTCTGAGGAGAACAAATCCTTCAGACAAAGAATAGAATTCAGGGAGATTGATGAATTTACCAGAAATCAGGAATCAATACTTCAAAACCAAAAAAATGAAAAATTAGAAGAAAATGTGAAACATCTCATTGAAAAAAACAACTGATATGGAAAACAGACTTAGGAAAGATAATTTAAAAATTATTGGAATACCTGAAAGTCATGATCAGGAAAAGAGCCTTGACATCATTTTCAAAGAATTACTACAGGAAAATTGCCCTGATATTCTAGAAGCAGAGGGCAAAATAGAAATGGAGAGAATCCACCAATCCCCCCTGAGAAAGAGATTCCAAAAAACCAACCCCTAGGAATATTATAGCCAAGTTCCAGAACTCCCAAGTCAAAGAGAAAATATTACAAGCAGCCAGAAGGACACAGTTCAAATATCGTGGAGCTGCAGTCAGGATCACACAGGACTTAGCAGCAACTATATTGGAAGCTCGTAGGGCTTGGAATACAATATACCGGAAGGCAAAAGAGCTTAGAATGCAGCCAAGAATGAACTCCCCAGCAAGGCTGAATGTCCTCTTCCAGGGAAAAAGATGGACTTTCAATGAACCAGGGGAATTTCAAATGTTCCTTTTGGAATGGCCAGAGCTGAACAGAAGGTTTGATCTTCAGATACAGGACTCAGGTGAAGCATGGAGATTGGAAGAGAGGGGGGAAATATGAGGGACTTAATGAGGATGAACTGCATGTATAGAAAAATGATACTGATAATATTCATATGAACCTTCTCAGTTAATAGAGCAGGTAGAGGAAGCTTTTATAGTTGAAGCACAGGAGAAAGCTAAATTCGAAGATAAAATAAGGTGTAAAAATGGAGTCAATAGAAAAAAAGGGAAATGGAATGGGAGAAAGAAAAAGGAGAGAGGGAATAATCCAAGATATTTCACATAAGATTTTTTTTTATTACAATGAGCTATTGCAATGATATGGAAGGGGGGAGGCAAGGGGGAATAAGGAAACTTTTGCTCTCATCAGAGATGGCTAGGGGAGGAAACAACAAATATACTCAATGGGGTATAGACATCTGGAGTAAGAAGGAGGGGAGAGCAGGGGGAACGGGTGGGGATGTGAATAAAGGAGGAGAGGATGGACCATGGCGGGGAGAGTGGTCAGATATAACACATTTTCTTTTTTACTTCTTGCAAGGGGCTGGGATTGGAAGGCCTGCCCAGGACCATAGGGCCAAGTGGATTCTGGGCCTAAGGGGTGGTGTGGGGGCCCAGGGCTTCTTGGCCCCAGGACCAGGGATCTATCTGCTGTGCCACTCAGCGACCCTACAGCAGAGTCATAGTGAAAGGAGAGAGAAAATATAGTACATGGTAGTGGAGACATAAGAAAGGAGGGAGTTGCAATCAGCAATGGCAACGTTGGAAAAATATGGAAGTAACTTTCATGATGGACTTATCATAAAGAATGTGATCCACCTATGACAGAGTTGTTGGTGTTGGAACAAAGACTGAAGCTCATTTTTTGTTATTATTATTTGGAGGAGGGTGCAGGGCAAGTGGGGCTGGGTGGCCTGCCTGGGGCCACATAGCAGGGTGATCTTTGGGTGTCTGGGGACAGATTTGGACCCAGGTGCTCCTGGCTCAAGGGCCAATGCTCTGTCTGCCACCCAGCCACCCCTACTATTATTACTATTTTATTTTATTTTGGGTCTTTTTTTTTTCCTTCTTTTTTGGTTTTTGCAGGGCAGTGGGGATCAGGTGGCTTGCATGTCACATGGCTGGGTGATTATTGGGTTTACGAGGCTGGATATGGACTCAGGTGCTCATGGCTCCAGGGCTGGTGCTTCGTCCATTGCACCACCTGGCCATACCTACAATTATTACTATTATTTTTTTTATTTTAATTTTTTTCTCTCCCCTTTACTTTTTTCGCCCAAGAAAGTCTATCTATATTCATGGGGGGAGGGGTATTTTGTTTACTTGTAAACAAGAATATTTTATTAATGTAAAAAAACATTTGTACAAAATGAGAATAAAAAAATAAATTTAACAATGAAAAAAATATATAGATTGGTCTCAGGTTGTAGAAGAGCTCAAAAAAGAGTTTGAAAAACAAGGAAGGGAGGTAGAGAAAAAATTGGGTGGGAAGTAAAATGAGAGCAATGAGGGAAAATCATGAAAACCAAGACAACTTGAAGAAGGAGATGCCAAAAAATACTGAATAAAATAACATCTTAAAAACCAGCATAGGTCAAATGGAATAAGCAGTCCAAAAGGTCAATGAGGAAAAGGATGCCTTTAAAAGCAGAACTGGTCAAATAGAAAAGGCTCTCTGAAGTTCTTTGAAGAAAAATAATTGCTTAAAACAGGGCTGTCCAACCTTAGGCTATCTAAGGGCACATTAAAATAAAATAAAATAATCATTTGAGGGTCATACCTAGAATAATAAATACCATACACTAATATAAAAATTATTTTGTAGTCTTACCTTAGGTTTAGCTAGTACTATGTAAAGTCATGATACTTTTAATTTCTTAGAAAAAGGGGTAACATACCATCAATACAGCAGGTGAAGGTGTAAAGCACAAAAACAAACACAAAGCAACAAAGTGGCAACACAACAGTATAAAGGTAGATGCATACTGATTAGTTTGATCTCAGATCAATTGAAAATTCCACGATATACATTCCATCCATAATACTGCTTAAAAACAACAAAGAAAATTAACGTCAGGATTATTTATTAATGATGTAATTTAAAAAACTAATACACATTCCATTTAAATTAATGTTTTATTTTTTCACTTGTGAAAACTAAAACCCACAGGAGGGCCACATAAAATCACACTATAGGACTAATGCAGCCCTTGGGCTGTATTTTGGACAGCCCTGCCTTAAAATGTAAGTGGAGCTAAGAGAAGCAGATGATTTTATGAAAAATCAAGAAACAATAGAACAAAAACCAAAGAATGAAAAACTAGACGAAAATGTGAACTATCTCTTTGGAAAAACAACTGACCTGGGGCGACTAGGTACTCCAGTAGATAAAGCACCAGCCCTGGAGTCAGGAGTACCTGAGTTCAAATCCAGTCTCAGACACTTAATAATTACCTAGCTGTGTGGCCTTGGGCAAGCAAATTAACCCCATTGTCTTGCGAAAACCTAAAAAAAAGAAAAGAAAAGAAAAGAAAGAAAAAGAAAAAGAAAAACAACTGACCTGGAAAACAAATAATTTAAAAAATTATTGGACTATCTGAAAGTTGTGACCAGGAAAAAGAAAGCCTAGACTTCATTTTTCAAGAAATAATCCAGCAAAATTGGCCTGATATCCTAGAAGCAGCAGGTAAAATAGAAATTGAAAGAATCCACTGATCACCTCCAAAATGAAAACTGCCAAGAATATTATAGTCAAATTTCAGAACTCCCAAGTCAAGGAGAAAATATCACAGCTGCTAGAAGGAAAAAATTCAAATATCAAGATTTAGCAGCTTCTATATTAAGGGGTCATAGGGTTAGAATATGATATTCCAGAAGGCAAGAGTTTGGATTACAACCGAGAATCAACTACCCAGCAAAACTGAATGTCCTTTTTCAGGGGAAAAGATGTATATTCAGTGAAATAGAGAACCTTCAAACTTTCCTGATGAAATAACCAGAGCTGAACAGAAAGTTTGATCTTCAAGTACAGGATTCAGGTGAAGAAGAGAGAGAGTAGATGGGAAGGGCAAATGATGAGGGATTTAATGTTGTTGTACTGTTTGTATTCATACATGGAAAGATGATACTGATAACTCATATGAACTTTTTCATTTATTAGGGCAGTTAGATGGAGCAAAAATAGTCAAGGATAGGAGGGAGCTGAATGTGAAAGTATAATATATTATAAAGATGGAGTTAATGGACAAGAAAGGAATATACTGGGAGAAAGAGATAAGAAAGGTAGAATGGAGTGCGTTATTTCTCATAAAAGAGGAAAGGAAGAGCTTTTGCAATGGAACGGAAAGGGAGAAAGTGAGAGGAAGTGATTGAGATTTTACTTTCATCAGAAGTGGCTCAGAGAGGAAATAACATACACACTTAATTGGGTATAGAAATCTACCACACACTTAATTGGGTATAGAAATCTACCTCACCCTAAAGGAAAAGAGGAAAGAAAAGGGATGGGAAAAAGGATGGGAGGGCAGCTAGGTGGCACAGTGGATAGAGCACCGGCCCTGGAGTGAAGAGGACCTGAGTTCAAATCCAGCCTCAGGCACTTAATGAATGTCTAGATGTGTGACCTTGGACAAGTCACTTAACCCCATTGCCTTAAATAAGTAAAAACTTAAAAAATAAAAAAGAGAAAGGATGGGAGGTAGGGGGGGTGTAGGTGATAGGAGAGGGAAGATCAAGGGAGAGGTTAATCAGATACAACACACTTTTAAGGAGAGACAGAGTTAAAGAAGAGAGAGAATAGAGTAAATGGGGGTGGGGGAATAGGATCGAGAGTGATACAGAAGCAATAGCAACTCTGGGAAAAAAAATATTGAAGCAATTTCTCTTATGGACTTAATGATTAAGAAAGAATTGATGATGTCTGAATACAGACTGAAGCACTTTTTTTTCCTTTATTTTTTATGAGGTTTCTTTTTCTTTGTGTGTGTGTGGGGGGGGGATTATGTCTACTTTTACAACATGACTACTGTAGTAATGTGTTTCATGGCCATACTTTTTTTTTAAAGAAAGATTTTATTTATTTTGAGTTTTACATTTTCCCCCCATACTTGCTTCCCTCCCCCACCCCCCACAGAATGCAGTCTGTTAGTCTTTACATTTGTTTTCATGGTTTACATTGATCTAAGTTGAATGTGATGAGAGAGAAATCTTCCTTAAGGAAGAAAAATAAAGTGTAAGAGATAACAAAATTATATAATAAGATAATGAGTTTTTCCCTAAATTGAAGGTCTTTGGTCTTTGTTCAAACTCCACAATTCTTTCTCTGGATACAGATGGTATTCTCCATCACAGATAGTCCAAAATTGTCCCTGATTGTTGTACTGGTGGAATGAGCGAGTCCATCAAATTTGATCAACACCCCCAAGCTGCTGTTAGGGTGTACAGTGTTCTTCTGGTTCTGCTCATCTCGCTCAGCATCAGGTCATGCAAATCCTTCCAGGCTTCCCTGAATTCCCATCCCTCCTGGTTTCTAATAGAACAATAGTGTTCCATGACATACATATACCACAGTTTGCTAAGCCATTCCCCAATTGAAGGACATTTACTTGATTTCCAATTCTTTGCCACCATAAACAGGGCTGCTATGAAGAGATTCATAATCTCTTCAAGGTATAGACCCAATAGTGGTATTGTTGGATCAAAAGCTATTGTAATTCCAAACTGCTCTCCAGAAAGGTGGGATGAGTTCATAGCTCCACCAATAATGTATCAGTGTCCCAGATTTCCCACATCCCTTCCAACATTGATCATTGTCTTTTCTGGTCATTTTGGCCAGTCTGAGAGATGTGAGGTGGTACCTCAGAGATCATGGCCACACTTTTAATGTACACCAAGTAACTTGCTTTCTCAATATGGGAAGTGAGGTGGAAGGAAGAGGGAGAATTTGAAATTCAAAGTTTTAGAAGTAAATGTTGAAATGCACTTTTGCATGAAGCTGGGTAAAAAACTTAAAAATAAAATTTTAAAAAAAGAAATGGAATGTTATCTTTCCCATATATTAATTACAAACTCAGAAAGACAAATGATTAGGAAAGTGGAAAACTTGTCCTGCCCTCATTATACTTTAAGTCCAGGAAAAGATAACAATTCATCCTCATTTAGGTCAGATGGATTGTCTAACCTAATAGATAAGTCTCCCAGGAAGTTAATGATTTCCCTTATCCTTTGCTTATGTATGAATACTCCCTCTCCTCTCTCTCTCTCTCTCTCTCTCTCTCTCTCTCTCTCTCTCTCTCTCTCTCTCTCTCTCTCAGTTCTCTGTGCCTTGATTGGTGGTTTTAGCTATCTATTGTGTTTTCTCTGTCCTGATTGGCCAAATCTGTTCCACTTTTTTATTTTCCCTCCCTTGTCAGAGACATGACTTCTAGACACTTGTCATTTATCTACTTTTGGGGATTTATTTTTCAACTAGAAAATGGGGAAGATTGAAATTCTTCTTTCAAAAATTTTCAATTCATGTGCCACGGATCACTTTAATCCAGAAATTGCAATTTTGAAGGAGGAAAGTCTGTTTATCCCATTCCTAGCTCAAATTTGAGCATTACCTCAATGGCTGCATTTATTTCATAAACTTTGCTCTGGTAACATTTGTTGTTCAGCTTTCTCTTATTTTTATCTTATTTACATTGGAGGCTGTTCCCCTGGCTCCTTTACCTATCTCTCTATCTAAATGCAAATTTGAAAATTAAAATAAAAAATTCTTTTCAAAAAAATGGGAACAAAAATAATAGTAGTGTATTTGGGTGTTGATTGGGCATTTGAAAGGTTTTACAAGTTAAATAAGTGCAAAATATACTGCTGAATTGAAAGGTATACCTTGGAACACTGGAATATTTTGCTTAAATTATGTTTCCTAGCTCTTTCCTCTACCTGAGAGCCAGGAAGTCCCACAGGAAACAGGACTTCTAGAACACAGAAGACTGTGGTCCAAGACCATTTTTGCTGGCTACAAGAGAGGCATATGAAACCAGAGAGAACACACAGCTCTTCTGAAAATTGAAGGATTTTCATCTCTATGCCTGGGATGAAATTCTATTTGGGCAAGAGATGTGCTTACATATACAAAGCCAAAAACAACACAGTGACTCCTGGTGGGAAACCCAACAGAACAAGAGTTATCTGGGGCAGTTATTCAGGCTCATGGAAACAGTGGAATGGTTCGAGCCAAATTCAAAAGTAATCTTCCTGCTGAGGCTATTGTACACAGAATCTGAGTGACATTCTATCCCTCAAGGATCTTGAATATGTAAACCAATTAAATAAAATTACACATTTTTTGCAAAAAAATAAATAAATATATATATTATGTTTCCTATTTCTGCATTTTAAATTTTAAGAAATGCCTTGTTCCTCACCTATAAGACAGAAGATAATGTGAAAAACATTGATACTTTTGTGAGTAATTTATCAGAAATTGACTATAATTTTTTGGAATCTTATTTTTAAGATAAATCTAAATTTATATGAATTACAAATCAAAATATAAACTATGAAAACTTCCTGGGAATATGGAACCCAGATTTGAAATAAGTTAAGATATACTCATAGTTAGGGTAAATTAGAATCCTAACATCATAAAAATAAGCACAAAAGATGAAAGTCAAAAATCCTGATATTTACTGTTTGCATATATATATATATATATAAACATAGAATGTTAAATTATTAATTTAAGATTCCATTTGATAACATTTAAGAAAAATAAAAACTATGAACCATTCAGTTCATTTCTTTTTAGTTTGTTTTTTTTTTTTTTGCTAGGCAATGGGGTTAAGTGGTTTGCCCAAGGCCACACAACTAGGTAATTATTAAGTGTCTGAGGCCGGATTTGAACTCAAGTACTCCTGACTCCAGGCTGTATCCACTGCTCCACCTAGCCGCCCCTACTGAGTTCATTTTTATCCCTAAGTCCAAATGAAATAAAATAACTAACATGTGAATTATTCTTTTTATTCATTTGAGTTTAGGGAAGATTGAGGGAGTCCAGAAGGGGACTCAACATATTGGTGTCCAAATTAGTAAATCCAGTTTAAACTAGGAAAAAAGGTTCAAGATGAATAGCTATAGGAGGCTTAAAGTTAACCACACCTGCTAACAGGAAAATGATTTCCTAGTTTACCATGTGCTCCCAGACCAAACTTGTTTTGTTTTAGGCAAAAGAATTTAGCCCTGAAGGGAATAAGGGCTATCTATTATTTCCTAGGTGACATTTAGAAATTTATTAAGCTATACAATATCTTTTAATTAGCTAACTATAGGGGCAGCTATGTAGTGCAGTGGATAGAGCTCTGGCCCTGGAGTCAGGAGTATCTGAGTTCAAATCTGGCCTCAGACACTTAATGATTACCTAGCTGTGTGGCCTTGGGAAAGTCACTTAACCCCATTTGCCTTGCAAAAACTTTAAAAAATGATTCATTTAATTAGATAACTATATATATATATATATATATATATATATATATATATATATATAATTAGATAACTATATATATCAATCTTCTGTGCAAAGTAATTTTTAAAAAACTTATTAAATTAAATTAAGAAATTTTTAAGTTTTAAAATGCGTAATTATGATCCTAGTTTTTTGAATGTCCTAAATGTTTTAATATTAAGAAATATTGGGGCGGCTAGGTGGTGCAGTGGATAAAGCATGGGCCCTGAACTCAGGAGTACCTGAGTTCAAATCTGGTCTCAGACACCTAATAATTACCTAGCTCTGTGGCCTTGGGCAAGCCACTTAACCACATTTGCCTTGCAAAAAACCTAAAGATATATATATATATATATGTAAATAATTGTAACAGGGTTATTAGTAAGGACAGATTCTCTCATAAATGAAATATTTGGGAATTTTAAATTGTCTGTTAACAATAAATGAATGAAGAAAATTTAAGTGAAATAAATTTCATATGTATTTGTCTTTATTGCTAATTGTAACTAAAATAATAATTGCATCTGATTCTAAGTTGTGATTAGTAATATTTTGAATATAGGGTAAAACCTTTAGGGATGTTAACTATCTTTATCTTGCTATATGTGTTATAATAATACCCAAAGTTTTTCTCAATTAGAGACCTATATCCCAGTTTCCCCCACTAAAAAAAAAAATCCTTACCTGGTTTGAAAAAAGAGCCACTATTCTATCTTTATATAAAATTGGGGTGTACTTCATAAGTGTTTTTGCCAAAAGCTATGTTTGTTAAAAATACTTTATCAATTTGGGCTTGATAAATTTAAATTTTAAAGATTTGTTTTTTGCTTTTGGGCTATTTTCCCAACTAGTTTAAGGTAAGTTTAAATTTTTTAACCATAAGCTAATTCAATATAATAATCTGTTATTAACAACTATTTTCACCAACTTTTAATTAATGAGTTCTTGGGGATTCTGTATGTTTGAAGTTCCCCTAGTTAGATTTTCCAATTTTCATATAGATTTCTGTTCTGGAGATATATATTTAGAGACCAAATGAGATGATCTACCTCCATGTGAGTAGATAGCTTTTTTTTTAGTTTTTACAAGACAATGAGGTTAAATGACTTATCCAAGGTCACACAGCTAGACACTTTTTAAGTGTCTGAGGCCAAATTTGAACTCAGGTCCTCCTTCCCTCAAGGCCAAAACTCTATCCACTGTGTCACTTAACTGCACCTGAGTAGATAGCTTGTAAGCATAACTGATAAACACCCTAAGTTGGAGGGAAGAGGACCTGACCTTGTTTATAACAATTCTGTTCTCAGTGAATGTGACTCAAAACAACATGAATATTTCTGTTGAAGTTTTCCTATATTTTGTCCACCTGATTAGCCATGTCCCTGATTATAAATCTCAGGAAAATTTTCTAATTTTTTCAAGGTAATAAAATTTTGTACTATTTGTATTATTATATAATGATATATTAAATATTTATAATATTGAAACATTTTACCATGAGATAAATGCATCTAAATTACTGTCAGTAAAAAGGTTTTGTGGTTTTTGTTCTAAATTTGTTGCCATTTCCATGGCCAAGGTCAGAATTATGTCAATGTATTGAATTTATCACAAGATATATAATTCAATTCCTGAAAAATCTCATTTTCTTTTTTGAGATTGATATGAGTACATTTAGGTATAAGTAAATAAATTTATACAACAAAAATATGTAACATCTATAATGCTTATAATGTTAAAGTTAAGAATATCCATATATTTATTATTTTTGCTTTTGTTTTGATAAATAAGATTTCAGTAAGAAAACAATATGTTTAGTGAAATATGTGTTATCCTACTTGGAAATCTGATTTTTCTTATGACTGTTTTGTTTTTTTGGAATTAGAGACACCTGTTAGAATACAAATTATGTTAAAGTCACCCAAGATATTCTTATTGTTTAAAAGGATTTTAAAAAAGCAATATTTTGTGTTTATGTCTATTTTAAACATGGTTAATCACTGAACATATGCTCTGTAAACTTTGCTTTTATAAAAATTAGGTGCAATTTAGGATTATTGGGGTTTTTAACATTCCAAGTTTCTGTTTATTATATTTCATTTTGGTAGAGCCAAGATGGCAACGTGAAGGCAGTAATTCCCGAAAACTTGTTTGCCCCAAAACTCCAAGAGCCAACAAATTATGACTCTAGCCAAAATTTAGAGGAGTGGAAACCACAGAAAGACTAAATGATACAATTTCCCAGTCCAAGACAACTTAGAAGTTCCACAGGAAAGGTGTGTTTCACTGAGACTGGAGTTAGAAAGAGCCGTAGTGCAACCAGGCTGGGGAAAACCAGCTCCAGACTTTCAGGAACACCCTGGGGTGCCTGGCAGAAGGGGCAGTTTCCATACTCCTTAGCCCAGAGATCACCAGAAACAGCCTGAAGGAATGGTGAGAGAATTCTGCCACACCAGAGTGAGAGCAGAGCAGAGCACCAGCCTCAGAGCAGCCCTGTGGTGAGAACCTGCAGCAGGAATCAGGGAAGCCCCCTTGCACCTCCAGAGAGCAGTCTACTGACAGTAAAGGGGTCAGGGGAGACTGCAGAAGTCTCTCTGCTCTTTCTGGGACAGAACCCTGATGTTTGCCCACACTCAGATCCAGATTGCAGTTTGGGGTCCCATACTACCATAGCTGAGCAGGGACTCTCCTCATAGCTCCAGGACAGGGGGGAGGGTCTGTGGTCATCCACATACCAGAGTGCAGGCAAGAGAGCAGTCAGAGACTCTCATAAGACCTTGGAGGAATTAAGGTCCCTGTGGATTGTCCCCAAAAGCCCCCAAAGCTTGGAAGTGCAGTAAATCAGTCATAGGCTAAGGAAATGAGTAAATGACAGAAAAAGAAGAATTTGACCATAGAAAATTACTTTGGTCCTGTGGAGGATCAGAAGATAACAAAGTTGAAGCTTCTGTATCCAAAACCTCCAAGAGAAATAGAAAATTGGCTCAGGCAATAGAAGAGCTCAAAAAAGACTTTGAAAAGCAATTAAGGGAGGTAGAGGAAAAGTTATGAGGAGAAATGAGTGTGATACAGATAAATCATGAAAACCAAGTCAGCAGCTTGGTTGAAAGAAATACAAAAAAAAATGAAGAAAATAACACGCTAAAAACCAGTTTAGGTCAAATGGAAAAAATAACCTAATAGGCAAAATGAGGAAAAGAATGCCTTAAAAAGCAGAACTGGCCAGTTAGAAAAGGAGATAAAAAAGCTCTCTGAAGAAAATAACTCCTTGAAATGTAGAATGGAACAAAAGTAAGCCTATGACTTTGCAAGAAATCAGGAAGAAATAAACTATACCAAAAAAACAAAAACAAAAATTGGAAGAAAATGTGAAATATCTCAATGGAAAAATGACTGACCTATAGAACAGATCCAGGAGAGATAATTTTAAAATTATTGAGTTACCTGAAAGTCATGACCAGAAAAAAAGCCTAGTTTTCATTTTTCAAGAAATAATACCTTAAACTTGCCCTGAGATCCTAAAAGCAGAGGGTAAAATAAAAAGATTTTGCAATGGAGTGGAACAGGGGAAGGCAAGGCTCATCAGAAATGGCTCAGAGAGGAAATAACATATACACTTAATAGGGTATAGAAATCTATCTTACACTTGAGAAAAATGAGAAGAAAGGGATGTGATAAGGGGGAATGGGGTAGGGAAGGGGGGAGTAGGTTACAGAAGAAGGGGAAGATCATCGGAGAGGGTACTCAGATACAACACACTTCTGAGAAGGGACAGGGTGAAAGGAGAGAGAGAGAGAGAGAGAGAGAGAGAGAGAGAGAGAGAGAGAATAGAATAAAGACTGGGAAGTAATAGAGTGGAGGAAAATATAGTTAGTGGTAACAACTGTGGGAAAAATATTGAAGCAATTTCTCTGGTGAACTTATGATAAAGAAGGCAACTCATCCCAGAAACAGAGCCATTGGAATATTATATTTCATTTTTTAAGCATAGTGCTTTTGTGCAGCAACTGATGAAATTATTTGTGAGGTTTTTTGTTTGGGGGGGGGGGGGTTCCGATTGTTGCCATTGTAAGGTTATAGTCACTATGTGGCTTATTATGTTCCTTTAGAGATGAATTCACTCGTGATCATGGGAGTTTTCTATTAAAGATCTCATGAGACTAAAAATTGACCTGAGTCTGAGTCTGAGTTGAAATTTAAGTTGGACCAATGACCTATGAGGCTGACAACCAAATGAGAGCTTGAAAATGAATGCTCCAGGTAACTGGTTCATTGACAAAGGCTGGAAAAAGCTTTTTAACAAACTCTAAGGACGTATTTTCCTAATTCAGTTTCCTAAACATGTCGTTTGGAAATGTGTCACCTGATGTAATTAATACCTGTCTTAAGACATTTGGTCACCCACATTACCTTACCTGGAAAATGATACCTAAATAAAAAAGGAAAATCATTAGACCTTATGACAAATTTCTGTAATCAATTCAGATGATCAGTACAAATAATAATTTATGTCATTTTTGCTTACAACTATCTAAATTCTAATAGCTTAGCTAGGTTAGTGTATAGTCTTGGCATCTGCTGTCAGCTTCATGGTTTCTGTGGGAATTAAGATTCTTTGACTTTTCAAACTGTTAAGGGGACAGTTAAGAAAATATGATTAATGGGGCAGCTAGGTGGCACAACGGATAAAGCACAAGCCCTGGAGTCAGGAGTACCTGGGTTCAAATCCGGGTTCAGACACTTAATAATTACCTAGCTGTGTGGCCTTGGGCAAGCCACTTAATCCCATTTGCTTTGCAAAATCCTAAAAAAAAATGATTAAGATTTTATGACATTAGAATATGATTCATCATCATAACTATTTCACGTTCCATTTTAAGTAAAGGAATGTTAGTTAATTATGTATATAGTAAGAAGGATGTCCTGTGGTCTATTTTTTAAGAGAAATTCATTTCAGCTAAGAATTTTTGACTCTTTATAAATGTTTGGCAAAAATTTTAAATTATTTTTCACTTACTAAATAGTCAAGGTTCTAAAATGATTATCAACTGTTTATGTTTCAAATTCAAATTAATTTGGAAAATTTTTAAGTAGAATCCTTAGTCTTATGGAAGTTATTTTTGTTAGTGGAATAATGCCAAGTATAAAACTGTTTTTTTTCTTAAACTGATTTGATTCTCAGATTCTCTCTGTGACAATTGGCAAATCAAATTGTAATTCGATGATTTAAGAAGTTCCAAATTTCATTTTTTTAATAATAAAAACATAAGTTTTGTGTTGAAACATAAAATTTGTGTTGAAATATTTCTTTTATTAGAAAGAAAGATAACCACAAGTAAAGTTTATCATTGGCAGACACCAGAGATATAGAAATATTTCAGATGTCTCCAGAAGAAAAAGAATTTATATCATTGATTACTTTCTGCCTTTGTACTTCTTATTTGTACAAGTTATTTAATCAAAGGGGATTGTTCCCTTTTGACCTCTGAAACTTACTCCTTTGTCTCTGTAAATGCATCATCCATCCTTATGCCCTCTTATGTTGCCTGTCCATTCTTCTAGCAACCCTCCTTCTAGGCCTCCAGGAGATGATATTTCTCTCTCTAATTTGCCCCTCATTTTTTTCTATATCTCTTTTAGTTGATTTTTACAGTTGAGATCAGATGGTGTCATCATTGATCAAAATGGGGGAAATGCGAAAATTTAATAACTATTTCAAACTATATTCTTAGTTTTAAAAGAATTCTGATTTTTTTCTGTTGTAAGAAATGGAATGTTATCTCTCTATATTTTAATTACAAACCCAGAAAGGCACATGACTAGGAAGCTGGAAAACTTATCCTGTCCTCATTATACTTTAAGTTCAGGAAGAGATAATATTCATCCTCATTTAGACCAGATAGAATTGTATAATTGTTTGGGGGGTTTTTATGTTTTTGCAAGGCAAATGGGGTTAAGTGGCTTGCCCAATGCAGCACAGCTATGTGATTATTAAGTGTCTGAGGCCTGATTTGAACTCAGGTACTCCTGACTTCAGGGCCGGTGTTCTATCCACTGTACCACTTAGCCACCCCAAATTGTATAATTGTTTAAGGAATTGTGTAATCTAATAGACAGGTCTCCAAAGGGGTTAATTATGTACCTTCTCCTTTGTTTATGGATAAATTCTCTCTCCCACTCTCTCTGTCTTTGTCTCTCTTTCTCCGTGTGTGTGTGTGTGTGTGTGTGTGTGTGTGTGTGTGTGTCTGTCTCTGTCTGTCTATCTGTCTCTCTGTCTCTCTCTCTCTCTCTCTGTCTCTCTCTCTCTTGTTCAGCGTGGTCATCTTGGTGAGATGACCTCCACCTATAGATTTCTTTGTAACTCTTAGAGAATAAAACTTCATGTCTAACCTATATTTTCTGTCATTTTATTTTAACCCTAAATTTTAAGGTTTACATATTATATAAGTTTAATTGAAATGGAATGTATTATTTTATATTGAATCCTATGGTCTGTGTCGACACAAATTTTTTTTATTTTGTTTTTAAACCTAAAATTTTAAAAATCAATCAATTTTTTTTAAAAAAAAATTGACAATTAACTCTTTTGCCCTATGTAGTTTCATTTATAAATTCTTGAAATACAGCATTGAAAACCCAAGCTTTGATAAATCATTGGGATTCAAATGAGCTACTTAACCATGCTTCAAACCCAAATCTTTCTTTCTCTTTCTAATTTCCAACAATAGATCCCAGCCCAAGCCTCAGATGATCATTGTTGGGCCCTGAGTTGGCTCAGAGTGAATGTAAATAGCAATTATTTCTGTTTTGGTCAGAAATCCTCAGGATCTTCTTCTCCCAGATTGATTTTTTTTAACTAGGTAAACGAGGTCATTCCTTGCCTCTGTTCTTACCTAGCTTTAATGGTTGAATGGGCATTGCCTCAAGCAAACTGAGACCTGAGAATGACCTTAGCTTATAAAAGCCAAGGTCTCCCATTGCATCTGGGTCCATCTTTAGTAGTCCTGATCTATATCTTGCCACTGGATCCAAATGACTCCAGAGGAGAAAGTGAGGCTGGTAACCCTGCCTCATTTAAATCCAGTTCCCTTGCAAGTCAAGACATCACCTTCCTGATGTCACTGGTCCTCTTCCAGAAAGAAGGACAAACAACAACAAATAATATTGATTCCCCCCACCCCCCCCTTGAAATAACAGATCCTTGAAGGAAGGAACCATGTTTTTGCCTTTTTTTGTGTTAAGCTTAGTATTGTTTAAATACAACACAGCAAATAATAATGTAGCAAGGAAAATTGCTCAGAGGGGAAGGCTTGCAACAATCAGTGTGGGGTTCACATACCAGTGAAGAAATCATAAAGCTCTCTGACCCAGGAGGGTTAAAAAGGCATTAAATTTCAATTCACAAGTTAATTCTCAGAGTTCTTTAAGGAGGCAGCAAGGTAAAAAGAATGAGTTTCAATAAAAGTAGTGAAGTTAATCAAAGAAGAAATGACTACAAGCTGGGCTGGTGAGAACATCAAAAACATCAAACATCAAACATCAAAAAAAAGGAAAAGGAAATAGTCAGGAGATGGTTGGTTGGGATCAACATGGATCCAGCAAATTGAAGATGGAAAGCTGGGTTTTTTCCCCATCTTTTCCCTAGAAGTTCTTGAGGAAGATATTAGGTAGAGTTGTGGACAGAACTGAGAGGAGGTAGGAACAGAACTTGGAAGAACCAGAGGGAGACCAAGTTGTGACAATGCAACTCATTCCTGTGAATGTGTGGAGGAGTTAAAAACTATAGATTAACTATAAATTCTTAAATTAAAGTTAAGAATTTATGGCACCTTAGCTGAAGGTGTCAGCTTGACTGAGAGTAGGGTCTTTGTTAAAATAACATACCATTGAGAAATTTGTGATGGATGACTTGGAGGAATGGTGAGATAACTTGGAAACACTAGTTTAGGTAAGATTACATAGCAGATTAGTACAGTCAATATAGGGAAGGTTTAACAGTTTAAAAAGACTATTTTAATAGAGTGTCTGTTAGGTACATTCTTTGTGTTTTTAAGGGGTTTTTTTGAAGGCAAGAATTGTAACAATCCAGGAAAAAGAAAATTATTATAACATTTATTTGACTTACAATTTCTGTCTCTAATAAAGAAGGAAAAAAGAAAGATTACAAAATCTCTCTCTGCCCAGTTTTCCCCTATTTCAATAAGTTTCGTTGACTGACATTTGAACATCTTTCCAGAATTTTTAACTTCCTGATCATTGCTTCTTTGGCTTGAAAACTCTCTTTTGCATATGCTGCCTTCCTGCATTAACCTCTTTCAGTTTCTCAATAACCTCTCTCGTTTTTTCCTACTAGTTGGTCTGATACTCAGTCTCTCCCACCAGAAGGCTATTTCCTTCTACTATGGACATAATAAACTAAACCTATAGAATGTCCTGCTCCCCACAGTCCCCTTCAAAGCTGCACTAGTTCAGTGGCACTGACCAACTCCTCCCATTGTTTGGAAGAGCTTGCTCCATTATGAGTTTATAAATCAGGTTGTGTTTAACTGACCCTCCCTATTAGTTCTTTCCATCCCCTTTCAGTTGGATAGTTTGCTGCTGCCTCTGGCACCCTCATTAGCTTCCATAGCAACTGGCGAATATACTCCACAATAGACAATGAACAACATATACCAGCTAACCCAGCAACAAGTTAACCCCTGAAAGAAAAGGGTAGCAATTATGTGATAAAATGCCATGATAACAGACTTTCAAAATGTCCACATCAGTTGCTTAGATAACACAAATTCAAATGATAATGCTTATTGTTCACTTCATTTCATAGTATGTAAATTTAGCCAAAATACAGTAGGAAAAATGCCTTAATCCTAGTGGTTCCCACTTATTCCAAGACTATAATCCCCAGAAAAGTTTAATTTCCTTTACCATTTTCTCTTTTTCAGGGTGCATATACCTTATAAAATAAATGGAAAAAAATAATAGGGAAATCCTTCAAATAATTCAGTGGAAGAAAAGAGTAGTAGACCAGATATTCACCCTGAAAAACTTAGAATATAGCAGCAGATGTTAGAGCACAGAATTTTAAGCTTCTTCCAGAAAAAAAAACTGCAAATTACACTTGACAACTGTCAATAGGTCAGCCTGAAAACACAACCCTGACTCAGCTGAAATCTTGCCCAGAAAGAAAGCACTTTTACTTCCTCAAATTACCTGACACAAATAATTTGCCTCAGTTCAATTCCACCAAGTAATAAAAGACCAGCATTGTAAACACAAACCTCCACAATTGGAAGCAAAGGGGTTACTTAGAAAGGTCCCATTATTGCTATCTTTTCAGTTAAGTTACAATGAAGAATTTCTTCTTTCCTGTTATGAAAAAGTGCCTAATCAGCAGAGCCAATGTGTAAAGTAATAAAGAGGAAAATCATGGTTTTTTAAAAACCCTGAGTACAATGAAAATAGAAGGCTATCCTGACTAGCATTTTTAACTAGAATATTGTTCACACTCCAAGTACCATCACCTTTTTTCAGAGATCTAGAAAACAGTTTAATGAATTAAGACTCCCACCCTCTCATCCAAATTATACATTTCCAAGTTATTCTAGTCTATCGACCTTCCATGATGCCTCCCCAAGATAAAGAAAAGTTCAAAGGTTGTTAAAACATGAAATATCTTATGATTGTGATGCTGCTATTTTTCTCCTTTTAATTTTACCATTACAATTGCATGTTGTCATAAGTTTAGGTGAAAAATCTTCTTACCCCATGCTTCCTTATGGCCTAAAGATGATCCTGAACTCTCAAATCCCATGTCAATAGATTGCAAATTCTGTTGTGTCCTATCCAAGCCAGAAAGTCTTCCAGATTGGTCCGGCAATAGATTACATCTCCTCAGTATGTTCAAAGGCTCCTCATCAGGTATGTCATCAGATAACACACAAAACTGGCCTACTAGAGCATGAAGGAAATGCAATCTGAATCCATGAATTTTTGTGTGTATTGAACTAGTATAACTGTATGCTAGAAGTTAAATAAAAACTAAAGTAATAATAATAATAATCATTTAATACTTTCAAATCAGTGCATTGATTGGTTTTGTTGATTCTCCCCCCACCCACCCCTATTCTTTGAAGTCTTGGATAGATCTCTGAGAAGAGGGTTGGAGAAAGATACAGAAGGAAATTTAATGACACAAAAACAAAAGATTTCAATATTCCACACATTGCAAATCTATGAAACATTGTGAACAAAGGCACAGATATTAGGATAAGGTTTGACCAGTGTCAGAGAATAGTCAAGTTTGACAGGAGTACGTGAGAGGAATAAAACAAGCTAATCACAATAATAATTGATATTTATAGAGAGTTTTAAAGTTTATAAAGTATTTTACATATGAACGTCACCCAGGTAAATCACTTAACTTCTGTGACTTGGGCAATTCTAAGCCTCAGAATTATAAAGTTGCCCTACAATGATAGTTTCCTTATCTGGGAATTCACAGGTTCAAAGAAATCATAGTTCTAGACCCTATACATATCCCTTATATGTACAAAGGCTTCAACTGAGGAGTCTGATCAATTTGATATGGCTAAGGAGATGAGGCCATTGCTTCGGATTGTGATTGAAAGTGCCAATTAGGGGTGGCTAGATGGCATAGTGGATAAAGTACCAGCCCTGGAGTCAGGAGTACCTGGGTTCAAATCCGGTCTCAGACATTTAATAATTACCTAGCTGTGTGGCCTTGGGCAAGCCACTTAACCCCATTTGCCTTGCAAAAAAACCTTTAAAAAAAGTGCCTATTAATAACTTGAGAGTTTTGGGGTTGTCTCTTGAACCTGGATACCTCTAAGATAACCCAAGAGGCCAAGTCATTCTCTACTTACTGAGAATGAGTAATTAGGGATGGTTTGATTGGCTCAATCTACTCTGCAATAGGGCCCTTATTACTATACCTGTCAAAGGGAATAAACAAATCTTCCCATAACCCTCTGGAGAGATCCAGAGAGAGTTAAAGTCAGAAAACTGAGAGATATGAATCTGTGAGAGGTAAGTCCTAAGCACTGGCACACACCTCTTTGCCCAAGAACTCCATACTCCAAAGAATGCAGCAGATGGGGGCTAAAGGTAAGTAGCAAGAGTTTATAGACCTGAGTTTTTAACCCAAACTGTGGAGAGGCAGTGGTAGAACTTCTTGCCCTGAAATATGATAGCTACAAGTAAAGAAACCACTGTGAGACTGTGGTATGTGATCACCAACCATGGGTGAGTACTGGTGGGAGTCCCTGTACTCCAGCCTTCTGAAGGGATCAATATAAAGTGTTCTTGAATGAAGTCTTCTAGAGAGAAGGAGAGTTCTTGGTCTTAAGATTGTAAGTATCTGTGGTAGATAGGTGGTACAGTGGATAGAGCACCGGAGTCAGGAGTACCTGAGTTCAAATCCGACCTCAGACACTCAATAATTACCTAGCTGTGTGGCCTTGGGCAAGCCACTTAACCCCACTGTCTTGCAAAAAAAAAAAACAAAAAAAACCTAAAAAATTAAAAAAAAAAAAGATTGTGAGCATCAAGAGATTTGGTTTGGGTTTTTTGCCCCTTTAGTTCTAATTCTTCTTTTATAACATGACTAATATGGAAATACATTAAACACAATTTTTACATATGGAACCTTTAACAGATTACTTGTTGCCACAAGAGAGGGGAGGGAAGGGAGGGTGACAGAAAAATGTGGAATTCAAAAATCTGCAAAAAGGTGAATGTTGGGGCAGCTAGGTGGCGCAGTGGATAGAGCACCAGCCCTGGAGTCAGGAGTACCTGAGTTCAAATCCAGCATCAGACACTTAATAATTACCTAGCTGTGTGGCCTTGGGCAAGCCACTTAACTCCATTGCCTTGCAAAAAAAAAAAAAAAAGGTGAATGTTAAAGACTAATTGAAAAAAATAAAATAACATTTAAAAAAGTACCATGAAATAGTAACATATCTTGGACACAAAAGTAATAAACATTTAACCCTAGAGCCTTGATAGAGAAAGGCAAACCAGGCCCTATAAACCTGAGTTATCAATGCAGGGCAAATCTGATGGGAAATGCGTTGTCTCTGTAGAAAAATAAGTTTATTTCCTTTCTTAGAAAATGTCAAGCCCTTAGTATAGTTCTTTTAAGGCTAAAGACCTGTAGAGGTCCCTAGAGTACATACAATATGAGAATGCTAGAATCTAAAGGCCTGACTTTCTGGTAACTATTTTATTTCCTTTCTAAGGAATATACAAACCTTTAGAGTAGTATTACAAAGCTGTGGGTCTGTTTGGGTGCCTAAAACGAAATTTCCACTCATGTAAATGGGGAGAAGTGACATTTATTGGTTACTGTAAGTCTTTTATGCTTTTTCATATTTTATATGTGTAGGTGGGTTAAATAAAAGCTTTTCTATATCTAATATGTACTCTTCCTTTGCTTACACAGGAGCTGGGGCCCTTTTACCTTCCTCATTAGGGATACAAATACAAGATATATTATGAGATATCTAGAGGACTCTGGATTTGAGAGGAAAAATGTGTTAAATTTATATGAATTTTTAAATTCCCATCATCCTAAAACTAAATCTGATCAGGACAAGTATAGATTTTAGTTATAGCTAAAATATGCAGTATCCAATATGAACTTCATATGGTATACTATGTAGATTAGGCTGATTTTCCTTAAGGACACAGAGATGCCATCCTTGGGATGTGGTTGGCCTTGGGCAACCAGGACTGCATTTATCAGACTTTCTTGCCTCCAGAGGCTTTATAAAGAATTGGTATTCTGGAATTCTTAGTGGAATTCCTCATACCCAGTAGAGATACCTTCCTGACTGAGTACTGCCTCTTGATGTGGTGAGACCAGAGGTGGAGGATAGCCATTCCATTTGTTAAATTTAACGAGAAATTGTATCCTTTAAAATTTTTTCACTGATTGTTTTTATCTTATTTTATAGTCTACCAGTTCTACACTACATTCTAATTAGAGCATGAATCACTGGAAGGATCTAAGCTAATAAACCTGGTCCAGAATTTTTAGATGTGGTCAATAAATATTAATATTAAAAATAATAATATTATTAATATTCAGAGTTATCAGTAAATATTAATATAATAATAATATAATTTTAAAAATTAATGGTTAGACTCATTGTTGATGTGGGGAAAAGAAAGAGAGCTTTGGATGATTGCATGATTCTGATAGCCTGTGTATGCAATAGTATAATGGGAAATTTCCTTAGTGTTAAGGGATGTGCCAAGCACACAAAAGACACTTTTAAATTTAATCTACATTATTAATATTTTCTATATCACTTTCTTAAGTCTAGATAATTAACAAAAGAATAAGTCAAGCCCAGATTTGTAGTTAGCAGATTAAGGTGTAAATGTTCACAGTGAAAATTTAGTAATTGTCTCTCCCAGTTGGTTTAAGCTAGCTCCAGCCCAACCCCCCCCCCAATCTCTGTGGGGTTAGCTTGCCTGATGCTTAAGGAAATTAACTGAGAAAATAGAAAAACATCAAAATTTAGAATTCTTTGGTTATTAAAAATGTGTTACTGTTTTTTAAGTTGGATCATCAACCTAAGGAAAATGAAGATAAATTGTCCTTCTATATTTGGCAATTAGAGGTACAGATAAATACATTTTTCATTAAGAAGTATTGGAAGAGCAGCTTATGAATCTAATAACAGTTTAGGTAGAAAGAACAATACTAATGGAGGATTAAAATTTTTTAAATGCTCTTTTTTTTCCTTCCCTTTAGGTGACTAAAATGAAAAGTTCTTCATATTTTGCCACACAAAGAATTTCCTCTGAAGTCAGTTCCCAGTAGAGGAAAGCAAGGGATGGAGTAAAAATTTTTAAATAGATAAATTTGGTACATTGACTTTCTGTCCCTCCCCCCACAAACCCCATGTCCTATGACCAGCCTGCTTCAGGTGCAATTGGATCCCACCTTTTGATTAGATTCCCTTTTGAAAAGCAACAGGCTTTAGATGTTAGATGACCCTACAGCCTTGGGAAGATCAAATAGCAAAACAATGAAAATGAGATAAGCTGAGCTATCTACATAAATGGGTATTCTGGATATCATGGAAAGAGCTGCTGTGCCTAACACTGTTAAGCAGGCAGAGGGTCATGATACTGATTTCTGTAAGACACTTTGGTTCTAGCATTCAAAATATAATGTAGACAAGATGATAAGAGGGGAGATTGGAAGCAGAGATGTGGAGACTCAATCTGTCCCTGACTGGCAAATTATAATGTCCCTCCCATTTTTATTTCAAGGCAACTGTTTGACTCAAACTACAATTCATGTGTTTTTAGGATGGGATTGCATTCCCACTTAAGTCTGCCACAGTAACAGCCACCACCATTATTCTCATAAAATATATATCTTTCTACTACATAGATTTGCTCTGATTACAGCACCCATTTTGCCATGAAGCAGGTCCAAGATTGAAAGGCTTTATATCATACTGTAGTCCTTTGGCTGGTATTGTTAAATGCAGAAAGGTACTTTTAAGACAACAGTTTCACCCTTATGCTTCTGATTTAGCAGGGTTGAGTATCCCATTTACAAGATTTTGTGCCTTTGATAAATCACTGCTACCCAAAAAAGGAAGGGAGGCTCTTTGGTTCAGCAATTTCTTGAATCTAACCTTTAGAAACTCTTAATATATAACAGCAACATGGGAGTGATGTTCAACCTTGAAGGACTTGCTCATTCCATCAGTGCAACAATAGGGAACAATTTTGGGCTGTCTGCAAAGGAGAGTGCCATCTGTATCCAGATAAGGAGCTGTGGAGTTTGAACAAAGTGCAAGGACTATTCCCTTTAATTTAGGAAAAAAAACAGATATTTTATTGTCTGATCTTGTTACCTCTTAGACTTCTCTCCTTTAAGGATATGATTTCTCTCTCATCACACCCAATTTGGATCAAGGTACAACATGGAAACAAAGTAAAGACTGACAGAGTGCTTTCCGTGGGGGGGTGGGGGGGAGGGAAGCAAGATTGGGGTGAAAATTGTAAAACTCAAATAATATCTTTAATAAAAATAAATTTAAAAAAAAGAAACTCTTAATATAACTAGACTAGTTTTGGACATAATCCCACTTAACTCCCTATAGCAATTCTATTCCCCACTCTGAGTTGTTCCCTCAGAGGTTTCTTTACAACCCAAGGAAATTGAATGAGAAATATTTATTATAAATAAAAAATTTCAAAAAATAATATTTGTTGCCATATCATTCTTGTATAATGATATTAAAAGAGTTTACATTTTTAAAATGTTAATTATGAAAATTTTTTTTACTTCAGCTATCTGTTACCCCTCCCAGGCACATTCAGAAAATCAATTAACTTCAGCAAACATTTTTTAAGCCCCAGATATGTTCAAGGATATTTTCATATATCCCAGACAACAGAAATCCAAAGATGAAAAATGTAGTCCCTATTCTCAAGAAACTTATATTCTATTATCTACTCTGTAATGAACTTACACCCTTTTGAAAGACTAATGATGAAAAAGGCTATCCACTTCAAGAGATAGAAGTGATGAACTCTGAGTGAAAATGAAGAATAATTTTTTTCTCTTTTTTCAGCATTGTTAATATGGAAATAAGTTTGCACGATTTCACATGTATAATTGATATACCACTTGCTTTCTCAATGAGTAGAAGAAGAATTTAGAACTCAAAATCTAAAAATTAAGTTTGTTAAAAATCAATAAATAAAAATAAACTGACAGTATGAAGTATGAATTATACACAAAATAGGCTAAAAGGTGAAATCTGATGATGGCAAAAGAATAACTAGCAAAGTGTTCTAAGAAATTATTCTAAGAAAATTCAAGAAAAAAACATATTATTCCTTTTTACTTTTATTTCTTTCATTGTTATTGATATATTTTGTTTTTACCTAACTCTCATATTCTTTTTCCTTTTCCCTCTCCTCTCTATTAAGGCATTCTTTGTAAAAAAGAATTTTTTTAAAAAGTGGGGAGGGGAAAGCACTTTGATAAAAATCCACACCTCAATCCTGACAGTGAATGCAATATTATATACCTCCTAGAAAAATGACATTTTTTCTTCTTCCACATCATAATTACAGAGCATTTAGTACTTTATTGTTGTTATTGGCCTTTACTGTTTATCTAGTTTTCCTGGTTCTTTTTACCTCCCTCAGCATCAATGGAGCATATCACTTTCAACAAGAAAGAGATGGATTCTAACAGTATAAGATGTGAGAAGAATCTCTCCCAGGAATGTAGGATGGCCTAAAGCATGAAGATACACATCATTTCTACTCTCTAAGTCTTGCACAATATATCCCTAATATTTACAATTGACTGGGATTCCCAGCAAATAGATCTTATAGATGATTGTTCAAGTGTTTTAAAAACTTAGATTGCATTATCAATTCTCTTGACACTTGGAAGGATCCTCAAAAGAATTGTGTAATCTCCTTAGAAAGACTAAAATTGAGCCACTCATCATGCTCTAGCTATAATGTCACTTAAGGACAAAGGCATCCGTGATTTGATTTTTTTTCAATATTCAGGATTCTAAGATCTAATATTTTTCATTTTGTCCTTGAAACCATCACAGCAAAATTAGTAATCATATTCACATTTTTGTTATTACTGTTTAGTCATATTCGATTCTTCATGACCCCATTTGGAATTTTCTTGGCAAAGATACTGTAGTGGTCTGTCATTTCCATCTCCAACTCATTTTACAGATGAAGAAACTGAAGCAATCAGAGTTTAGTAACTTGCCCAGGGTCTCACAGCTAGTAAGTGTATGAGGCCAAATTTGTCCCTGATTCCAGCCCACTACTCTTTCATTTTCCTAGTTTATACTTTATAATTTCCAACTTGCTTCCTTCTCAACAACCCTATAAAATCAATAGTGCATGTATTGTTATTCCCTAGTTACCAAAGAGGAAAATGAAGTTCAAAGAAAGTGACTCACTCAGGAGCATCTACGTGGTACAGTGGATAGAGCACTGGCCTTGGAGTCAAGAGGACTTGAGTTCAAATTTGACTTCAAACACATATCCTTACCTGGTTATGTGACCTTAGGCAAGTCACTTAACCACACTGTCTTAAAAAAAAAAGTGATTCACCCAAAATCAAGTAACATTAGCCCCAATTGACAGATTAAGAAACTGAGGGACAGAGAGAGTATTTCTCCTCTGAAGTCAAGGATTATTAGCCCCATTTTTCCAATGAAGAGGAGGTCAAAATTCACATAGAAAGTAATTAGAAGACTTGGAGGTCTAAATCCAGATCTTCTGATTTGAAGTTCAGTACTGTTTCTAACTAAGTCATATTGCCAGGAAAGCACTTTGAAACTGTTAGAGAGGGGCAGCTAGGTGGAGTAGTGGATAAAGCACCAGCCTTGGAGTCAGGAGTACCTGGGTTCAAATCCGGTCTCAGACACTTAATAATTTCCTAGCTGTGTGGCCTTGGGCAAGCCACTTAACCCCATTTGCCTTGCAAAAACCTAAAAAAAAAAAAAAGAAACTGTTAGAGAAGTAATTATATTATTTCTCCTTTTTTTATTACTATAACTAACTCTATACCACAGGACCATAATGGTAATCACAGGGAAAGGGGTGATATGATATTAAGAATATGCTGGTCAACTTTATATATGAACTTGCCCAGGATCTAAAAAGAGCAGTGATTGAGGTAGTATGCAAATTCTCTTTTTTACAGAATTTTGTAGGCATAAGTTGACAGAGTCCCATTCCTTTATGCATTCATGAATTCTTTGTAATAATAACACATTTCAATAATATTTTACATGTTTGGCTGTTGTTGTTGTTGCTGCTGTTATTGGAGGGGGATGGGAGAGAAGGGATATTTTGTTTTATTTTCAAGCTATCTCCCCCCATCATCCAGACTGAAAGTACAAGAACCATTCCTAGGTCCTGAGTCATTGCACATTAACTTGGGAGTTTTGATCTGCTTGATTTCCTACCTTGGTGGGATTACCTCTCCATAGACAATCTGATGCCCTCTGTACCATCACTAAATTACTGCTGAATTTAATGTGGATGCCCAATCTGTATAGGACATTGAAGGTCAGAACTTGAGGCAACTGATGGCTGCAGTGAATATATTGAGTTCTGAGCCTGGAACCAGGAAGAACAAAGTTTAAGAGCAGCCTAAAAACACTTACTAGTTGTGTGACCCTGGGCAAGCTACTTAACCTTTGATTGCCTCAGTGTCCTCACCTATAAAGTGAGGAGGATAACAACACCTTCCTCCCAGGGTTGTGAGGAGCAAATAAGATAATATTTGTATAACTTTAGTGCAAAATAGTTATATACTGAAAATCTATTTTAAAAAATCTATTAACACTTTTTTAAAAATCCCAACCCTTAGTACACTACCTGGGAGTACCTTTATTTAGCATTCAGTAGGTCCTATATAAAGACTTATTGCCTCCCTTTCTCCCTTCCTTCCAAAACTCAAGATATTCACCAAGCTCAGCCATACCTCCCTCCATCACCATTCCCAGCAAGGGTCGTCAGCATGGACCAACATACCCTACCCTCTTAAAGTTTCCAAAGCATTTTCATTAAAACAACAGTATAGAATATGATTATCCCCATGTCACCAATAAGGAATTATATATATATAAAACTGTCCAAATCAGAATGTCAAACCCAACTTTAAGATTACCACTCTTTCTAACATGTATGTGGTGGTTGGTTAGTTGGTTCTTGGCCTTCATTGTCAAAGAAGATCAAATTGACATCACTATGTTTGAAACAAATCACAGTGTGTCCAACTGGGAATGTTCTACCACAGGTCAGGCACAAATAGTCCAGGTGAATACCTGGGGTGGGTACTTTAACCCTATGGATGTCATGTTTCCTTTGAACTATTTCAATTCTGCCTCCCTCATAGAGTGCAGCCCCTCACTGAGGAGGAAACACCATGCTCGGCCATTCTGAGTCAGTGTCCCCTGGGCTATAGAATCAATTCTAAATTTTTTCAGTGAGTTCTTCAGGGTGCCCTGGTATCGCTTCTTCTGACCCCCTTGTGTTTGCTTTCCCTATGTGAGTTCCCCATTAAATAGTTTTTTTGGCAAGCATATGTCTGACATTCTAACAACGTGTCCAGTCCATCGTAGTTGCACCCTTTGTAGTAATGTTGGAGTGCTAGGCAGTTTAGCTCTAGAAAGGACCTCAGTATCTGGTATCTTCTCCTGCCAAATGATATTCAGAATCTTCCTAAGACAATTTAAATGGAAGCGATTCAGTCCTGACATGGTAGACTGTTCAGATTTCACAGGCATAGAGTAATGAGGTCAACACAATGACTCTGTAGACCTTCAGTTTGACAGTCAGTCTAATACCTCTTCTCTCCTATGCTTTCTTTTGGAGCGTCCCAAATACTGAACTAGCTCTGGCAATGAGAATGTCAACCTCATTGTCAATGTGTACCTACCTAGAAAGGAGATTGCTAGGGTAAATATTCACTATAGAGTTCATGTGTTATGAAAATTGAATATTGTATGAAATCGATGTTTTATTTATTGAGATGTTAACATAAAAAGTGTTAGAATCTAGCACAAAAACCCACAGAAACCTAGGGAATTTACTACTGGGAAAAGAAGTTTTGCATGTTTCCAATTTTATTTTATGTACTGCATTTTATGCACTACTTCATGGTTGCTATGTTAAAAAAAAGGCATATTGGGGTAACTAGTTGGCATAGTGGATAGAACACCAGCCCTGGAGTCATGAGGACCTGAGTTCAAATCCGACCTCAGACACTTAATAATTACCTAGTTGTGTAACCTTAGGCAAGTCACTTAACCCCAATGCCAATCAAAAACAAAAAAAAGGGCATATTATCAGAACTCATGTTTTGTTACATAGAATTGTATGCAGAAAAGTGTATTTTTCAGCAATCTCTAGCAAATGATTATAGTGATCATGGGAACCTAATCCCCTCACAGATTCAGTATATCAACACTTGTGTTTTTGATTTTCATGATGTTTTCTAGGAGTGTTACCCTAATGAAAGTTGAGGATTAACTGTATTAATATGTGAAACACAAAAGTATACTTATATGTTTATATTGTCTTACATAATATAAATAAATATGAAATTTTAATTATTCTTCATTCTACAAGTATACAAACATTTATTTATGTGACATAAATTCATATATCATGTGAATATATAAATATTTTAATGTACAGATATACATGATATATTTTATAGTATACACAAATATATCATGTAAATGTAAATTATTATTTACATAAATCTCACACACAGTCCCAAGCAGTTTCATTGTTTAAAAGCTACTAAAAAGCCTTGAAGCTATTTAAGTTCAAAACTGTTGTAAGATGTTCGAAACATTCTATGTGTGTATCGTGATACATGTATGATATCACATATGTACACATGCAGGTGCACGTGTGCACCTACATGTATGTATCTCACCATTCTCTCTTAATAATCTTTTGTACTAATCTGCTAACATAGAACAGATACAAAGTAGAGAGTTCAGAGCATATAATACAGTAGAATTAATTGTCAAGGCAACTGTGAATAGGAGGTCCTATAAGAAGTAAAGTTGGAGGCAGGGGCTGATTTTTCATGACTAATAAGGAACAAACAGAAATAAATGGGTACAAGATTGAGAAGGGCAGAAAAAGAAAGAAAAAACAATGAAGAATCCTTCTAATTCCCTGTCAAAAGAAAGCAAAAGTGCCAATTGTCATGTAAGAGCTATCCATGTCAATTTAAACTGCTTATCACCTTCAATCTTTGCTCATTCCAGAACCACAGAGCTTGAGTTCCTAAAGAGAAGATTTGTTAACAAAGAGACCTGCTACCATATCTCAGGGTTAAATTTGATGGAGTTTTCTTCATTGGAGGGGAGGAAAATGAATGGGGATGAAGAGGATTTAGATGTCTCTCTGTACAGAATATCCAAACCTTTACCATTTGAATAGACAGGGAACCCAAGACCACAGGTGCTGCTTGTCAAAACTCTGTTTGGCTCTCTGGCCCCCGGGGTTTTTAACCTGTTAGAAGAATGGTATTCCTGGGGAATATCGGTGGAACAAACATTGACTCTGGAGTCCTGACCCCTGCCTTTCAATTCTGCCATATTATCTTTATGACCTTGTGCAAGTTATTTAACTACCACCATTTCCTCAATTGCACTAGATGGCTTCTAAGGACTCTTTCAAATCTAAATGTAGGGTTTTATAATCCATCATCCCATTCTGTTTATACAAAGTGATTTTGCAGTGCCCCAGCCCAGAACTGCCTTACACTGAGAACTAATTGGGTCTTAACCCACACCACTATATATGCAACCAAGCCTTAGCTTAGGAAAAAATCAGAATGGTTGGTGGACTTGTGTCATTGAGTGATAGATTTTAGTCAAGGACTTTGCAAAGCATCCTCTCTTACTCCCTCCCTAATGAGATCTCAATCCAAGTTGGCCTGTCCCTAATTTTAGAAGCAATTCTCACCTCCATTTCAACATTCCTGTGTGCCCTCTAGGTTTATCTCAATTTATCTCTGATTTGGTCCCAGGATGACATTCCATTTCCCTTCGCACACCCAGTTTGAATCCAGTTTCCCCCCCCCCAGGGTGTGTTCTTTCTCCCCAGGTCTATTATTTGTACCAGTTGATCAGTATAGAGCAAAAATTCTTAACTATTCCCTGAATCACTTTGGAAATCTGATGAAACCTATGGAACTCTTTTCAGAATAATATTTTAAAATTCATATGTAATAGAAGCTTGGTTCATGCCTAGACCACCTAAAAAGATGTCATTCATGTGGGAGACTTTCAGGAACCACTTCCAGGAGACCAAGGTACTGGAGCAGAGAAAAAGGGTTTCTCCAAAGGGAAAATTTTTAACCTATTTACTTTGTAATATTTTATAACAAAATCCTAAGGTGACCCCAGAAAATCCCAGTGGCAACAAGACAACTGACACTAGCTATGTGACTTTGGACAAGTCTTCATTGCCTCTCCTCCAGGGCATCTCCAGTCATCCGGATTCATAACTGGCCATTGGATCCAGATGGAGGGGACTTGTGACTTAGCATAGCTCCCCTCACTCAAATCCAATTCATGTGCTTGTCATGGTATCACTTCCCTGATGTCATGGTCTTCTTCGAGAATGAAGGACAAATAGCATAAATGCAGGTAAAGTCCACTGAGTTGTTGAGTCATTCCATTTTAAAGATGCTTATCTTTCTGGGCAAACAGATGATGGAAGAGGCTGCTCTAGGAGAGTCAACAAGCACTTTAGATCAGGGTGAATATCAAAAGGCTAGGCACAGTTGCTTGGTAGACAGAGACAGAGAGAGGAGATAAAGAGAGGCAGGGATAAAGGCAGCCAGGGAGAGGTGACTGGACCAGAAAGAGCAGACCAACCCTGGGCAGAGGTCTAGTCCAGGTTTTATAGCCTTGCTCCATATCCTGGCACTGAGGGAAAAAGGGGAAATCCCTCCCTCCTTTATGTGACCAAAATCAAGTAGAAGGTTAAAGGCTGGGGATTGGGAATGTTAACCATAATTTTCCTTAGGTTAAAATGAAACAACAAAGTTAGTTTATAAATGAAGTTTAATTCTCTAGGATCTTACTAGAACCCACTGGTGGATGACATTCTAGCAAACACCAACATTGACTCAACATTTTGGAAGAATTTTTATATAATTTGAACAAAGAATCATAAAACTTTAAGTGACCAACTAATGAGATTTCACAGAGATGACATGGTTTTACATTACAATTCTCTAAAATCTTATAATATTTACTGAAAAATCTCACTGACAAGAATTCCACTTAGGCTGAAGAGTAAATGTTTACAAGCAACAATAGGATTTTCTCTTGCTCATCCAGCATGTCTCTTATCTTAAAGTTTGTTGATCAGGTACTAACATTGGGATAATCAGATAGTATTGACACAGGTATAGCCAACATAGTAGGAGACAGGTCTAACACAGCAGACTAACATTTTATAACCTTTAGTTAAAGGTTAAGAGACTAACTTCTGATCAGTAATATATAGATCAAGAAATATTAATTCCACCTTAAAGAATATCACATTATACCCCTTTGCCTTGCAAAAAAAACCCTAAAAAATAAATAAAAATAAAATAGAACATATTATACAGGAATGAGGAGAAAACAATGAAACAATTTCATTAAACAATAAAACAATGGGAGTCAATTTACATCTCCAGAGCAGAGAAACTTGCATCTTTTAACAAGATTTTAACAGCATTAAAAATTACAGAACTTGTTTCTGATTATAATTTTTCTACATTCACAATTCTCTGCATCAGTCTGAGGCTGGATTCAAGCTCGCTTCCTCCTGAGGCTGAAGGACTCCACCCATAGGAAGTGACACTGTGTAGTCAGAGGGAAAGTAACAGTCCATTCCTTTCCCCACTTTAGGCAATGTGGTCAAAAACATATGACCTTAACTTTCCAGCCTTCTCAGTGAACCTAAAAACATTGGGGTAGGAGAGGAAGAAAATATAATAAACCTGATGCTGATATACAAATAAAAGAGTATTATAAAGAAAACCAATGATATTGAAATAAAGATGTAATTTTTTTTTAACCATTCAAGTTCACAGACCCCTTGAAATCTATCCAATGAAGAACAAGGAAGAATTCCTGCCAAAGGGCTTGGGAATCTGATATTCTCAGCTTAACAAATTCTCTGCCTGGGGTGGTCAGACTTCCACTACCACAACAACAGATGACCTGACCTCAGACTTGATTATACTCTGAGAAACACTGAAAGCTTTTCAAGAAATAAAAACCTGCTCTAAAAACAAACAATTGACTCCTACCTCCAGTACTAGAATAATGAATGACCCTGACTTTTGTACCTGATGGACAGAGGGCATCCCAGAACTTCTGATTTGGGAAAAATTATTTGTGAACCTCCCATCCCCAGAACTCCTCATACCTAATACTAAGGAGGTCTTTGTAGAATACCAGAAAATCAGAAATTAGTATATATAATTAGGTAATAAGTGAAATTCTTAATTAATTCCATCTTCAGTTCCTTCACAGACAGCTACTTGTAGCTACTTCATGAGATGTTAACTCTTATTGGATAATGTAGAGGATTTACTACAGTCAAAGGAGGATTTAACATCTCTCTTTCAACTTACCTAGCTGTGTGACCTTGGGCAATAATCCCATTGCCTTGCAAAAAAAAAACAAAAAAACAAAAAACAAACTTTGATGGGCAAAATGAAATTTTAGGACAGCTAGGTGGCACAGTGGATAAAGCTCCAGTTCTGAAGTCAGGAGAACCTCGGTTCAAATCAGCCTCAGATACTTAATAATGATCAAACTGTGAGACTGGGGGTAAGTCACTTAACCCCATTGCCTGGGGCGGGGGGGGGGGGGGGGGGACTCCCTTTCAGCCAAATAGAGAGGCATAGAGCCAGAGAAAGATCTGCCAACTTCTTCTGTAACCTAAACCAGACCCAACCTAGTGAATAACTTTAGCAAATTTTAACAGCATTTTTTTTGTGACAAATTAGCCTAAATGGAGCGATTCATCAACAGATTCATGTTCATCCATAAATATACTACCCATATGGTACACCAGTCTTCTCTTATGGTCAAAGTTTTGCTATCTCCAGCATTCTCTCAGCCCTCCTGCTGACTATACAACATCTGACATCAACAGGCTTCCATATTTCTCAAGGGTACAAGGTCCAGATCACTTCTGCTAGCTGGGTCTAAAATCACCCAGGAATAGGACAATGCAGAGTCCAATCTATCTACCCTTCAAAAAACCCCAGTACTATCTGTCACATTTATTTTATCTCTACCTCTTCCCTAGCAGTCCAATTCCTGGAACTCTCTCCTTAGAGTTTACTTGTTCCTGACCTGATCCTTGACAGGGGTGGGAAATCTTTTTTCTGCCAAGAGCCATTTGGATATTTATAACACCATTTATGGGCTATATTTGGTCCAATATTTAATTAATTCACCACTAAAATGCACCTAGATTTATTGAATTTTGAGTCCTCCCCATCTCTCTTCCTCCCTCCCCCCATCCTTGCCTTGGCATTGCCAAACCTTCTTAACCATCAGTTATTATTGGTCCCAGCTTTGATAGTTTCAAGTGCCACAACTATAGAGTCTTAAATGTCCTCACCATCTGGGACCAGATAGAGAGAAACATTAACAAGGGCATCAATGATCTGATAAAGAGGTGATGAATGGAATAGCCTTTTGAGCCTTATGGGGGTTTAAAAAGGGCAGTTAGGTGGTATACTGAATTGAAGGCTAGGCTTGGAGTCAGAAGACATCAGTTCAAATCCAGCCTCAAATACTTAATAGGCGTGTGACATATGATAAGTCACTTAATTTTGTTTGCCTCAGTTTCTTCAATTATAAATGGAGATAGAATAGTACTTATTTCCCAGGGTAGTTGTGAAGCTCAAATGAGATAATATTTGTAAAACAAATAAGCAAACAAAAAACAGTACCATGTCTGGCACATCATAGGTACAATATAAAGTTAAGCTATAATAATTATAATTATTAGTATTAGCATTAGAATATTATGTTATACAAAACCACGAAATCTGAATGCAGAGCAAAGAACACTGCTCACTTTTTTGAACTTCTGCTATGTTTTTTCTTTCTTTCTTATGACTTTTTTCCTCTTAGTTCTGTTGTTTTTTTAATTATTTTGTTTTATTTTTCCAATTACATGCAATAATTGTTTTTCAACATCCATTCATTTGCAAATTTACGAGTTCCATACTGCCATCCCTTCCCTCTCCCCTCCCTATGGTAGAAGTTGTACTTGTATAATCATGTTTAACGTATTTCCATATTAGTCATGTTGTGAAAGAAGAATTAGAACTAAGGAAAAAGAAAAGACAATGAGAAAGAAAAACATAAAAAAGTTTTTAAAAAAGTGAACATAATATGCATTCAGTCTCCATTGTTTTTTTCTCTAAATATGAATGGCATTGTCCATAGCAGGTATCTCAGAATTGTTCTTGATCTCTGTTTCCTCTTACTTCTAATTCCTCTTTCATAAGACTAGGAAATATGTTAAACACGATTGTACATGTACAACCTATGTCAGATTATTTGCTGTCATGGAGAGGAGGGAGGGAAGGGAGGGTGTTAGAAAAATGCAGCACTCATAAACTTGCAAATGGATGAATGTTGAGAACTACCTTTGTATGAAACTGAAAAAAATTGAATTAAATTTTAAAAAAGAACAGTATTATGTTACAAGCTCTTAAGGTTGTTTTCAATTTTTCAGAACATATCAATTAAATTTTTAAAAATTTTTATTTATATATTTATTTTGAATTTTACAATTTTCCCCCTAATTTTGCTTCCCTCCCCTCAACCCCCACAGGAGGCAGTCTGTTAGTCTTTACATTGTTTCCATGCTATTCAATGATATAAGTTGAATCTGATGAGAGAGAAATTACATCCTTAAGGAAGAAAAATAAAGTATAAGAGATAGCAAAATTACACAATAAGATAACAGTTTTGTTTTTGTTTTTAATTAAGGGTAACAGTCTTTGGTCTTTGTTCAGACTCCACAATTCTTTCTTTCTTTTTTTTTTTTTTTTTTTTAGATTTTTCAAGGCAATGAATGGGGTTAAGCGGCTTGCCCAAAGTCACACAGCTAGGTAATTATTAAGTGTCTGGGATTGGATTTGAACCCAGGTACTCCTGACTCCAAGGCCGGTGCTTTATTCACTGTGCCACCTAGCTGCCCCTCCACAATTCTTTCTCTGGATACAGATGGTACTCTCCATCACAGATATTCCAGAATTGTGCACTGATGGACTGAGCAAGTCCATCAAGGTTGATCGTTGCTCCCATGTTGCTATGAGAGTGCACAGTGTTCTTCTGGTTCTGATCTTCTCATTCAGCATCAGTTCATGCAAATCCTTCCAGGCTTCTCTGAATTTCCATCTCTCACAATAGTGTTCCATCACATACAAATAACACAGTTTATTAAGCCTTTCCTCAGTTGATGGATATTCACTCAATTTCCAATTCTTTGCCACCACAAATAGGGCTGCTATGAATATTTTTGTACAGGTGATGTTTTTACCCTTTTTCATAATCTCTTCAGGGTATAGACCCAGTAGTGGTATTGCTGGATCAAAGTGTATGCACATTTTTGTTGTCCTTTAGGCACAATTCCAGACTGCTCTCCAGAAAGGTTAGATGAGTTCACAGCTCCATCAACAATGTATTAGTGTCTCAGATTTTTCACATCCCTTCCAACATTGATTATTGTCCTTTCTGGTCATATTGGCTAGTCTGAGAGGTATGAAATGGTACCTCAGAAATGCTTTAATTTGCATTTCTCTAATAATTAGTGATTTAGAGCAATTTTTCATATGAATATAGATCACTTTGATTTCCTCATCTGTAAACTACCTTTGCATATCTTTTGACCATTTGTCAATTGGGGAATGATTTGTCTTTTTATAAATTTGATCAGTTCTCTATATATTTTAGAAGTGAGTCCTTTGTCAGAAATACTAGTCATAAAAATGTTTCCCAATTTACTACATTTCTTATGATCTTGCTTACAATGGTTTTTGTCTGTGCAAACGCTTTTGAATTTAATGTAATCAAAATTATCTAGTTTGTTTTTAATGATTTTATCCATCTCATCCTTGGTCATAAATTGCTTCCCTTTCCATAGATCTGACAGGTAAGCTATTCCTTGATCTCCTAGTTTGCTTATAATATTGTTTTTTATGTTTAAATCCTATATCCATTTGGATCTTATCTTGGTATAGGGTGTGAGGTATTAGTCTAATCCAAGTTTCTGCCAAACTAACTTCCAATTTTCCCAAGAGTTTTTTCCAAGAGAGAGTTTTTATCCCAATAGCTGGACTCTTTGGGTTTATCAAACAGCAGATTACTATAATCATTTCCTGCTATTGCACCTAGTCTATTCCACTGATCCACCACTCTATTTCTTAGCCAATACCAAATATTTTTGATAACTGATGCTTTATAATATAATTTTGGATCTGATAGGGCTAAGCCACCTTCTCTTGTACTTTTTTTCATTAAATCCCTAGAAATTCTCAACTTTTTATTTCTCCATATGAATTTACTTACAATTTTTTCTAACTCAAAGTAATTTTTTGGAATTTTGATTGGTAGGGTACTAAACAAGTAGTTTAATTTTGGTAGAATTCTCATTTTTATTATATTAGCTTGGCCTATACATGAGCAGTTGATATTTGCCCAGTTATTTAAATATGATTTTATTTGTGTGAGAAGTGTTTTGTAATTGTTTTCAAAAAGTTTCTGAATCTGCCTTGGCAGGTAGACTCCCAAGTATTTTATATTGTCTAAAGATACTTTGAATAGGATTACTCTTTCTAGCTCTTTCTGTTGCATCTTGCTAGTTATATATAGAAATGTTGAAGACTTATGAGGGTTTATTTTATATCCTGCAACTTTCCAAGTGCACATCTAGTCTACAGGTGCGGGAAACAAATACAAAAGGCAATCATAGTCATATTAGGCCAAGATATTTGGAATCAGAAGATAACTATATCATCAATCTAGTCACCCTGGACTAGAATTCCTACTATTCACAATGAGTTTTGCTAACGAATCAAGAAGCAATTATCTAGAACTTAGTGATCCCCTGGTTCTTAATATTTAACCTCAAGAACAAAGAGCCTTCCACACCTTTAACAAGGTTCCCAGATTTAACAGCATTAAAAATTAAACTTTAATTCTCTGCATCATCCCTACTTCCATTCTCCTTAGAGACAGAAGAGAAGGGAGAAAATTCTTTAACTTCTCTGCAGGAAGGAATTATCTGCAAGAGTTGGTTGTATCCTATACCATCTATAAATGCCCATAAACTGTTCCCTTCTTCTCTCTTCTTCTGTTCCTTCCCTTATGAGATCATAAGATTTAGACACCATGGAGTCCAACTATTTCATTTTACAAATGAAGATTTAACTAATACTTAATTTAATAATTTAACTAAGGTCACATAGCTAGTGTCTAAGACAAGATCTGAACTCAAGACCTGATTCCAAGTAACCTATTAGTATTACTATAAATTCCCATTATTATATAAAGAAATTAGTTAGCCACTGTTATTGTATATTTATTGTATTGAATCTTGTATATTTAATTTTAACCTCACTGGTATGGATTTAAGGAAATTGGATGTTCTGAGAGAAAATGGCATCTAGAATGAGGAATGCCAGACAGGAAGTGATACTAATGTCCCCTCTGAGGATAGAAATCTCAATCCTAGTAAGATTTATTTGCTATACAATTCTCCAAGGTGACAAACATATGTAGTAAACAGAGGGGGAGTTCAAATCTGAAGCAAGTCAAAATTCCCTAAAGAAATTTTACATGCCAAGTGAAATGAATAAGAAAAAAGAAGTGATTTCCTTAGAACAGAATTCTTTAATGGTTGCATACCTAAGTTTCCCATCATATACCTGTCTGCAATGGAATCATTTTAAATCTTTCTTAAAAATACCAATCTGTGCAAAATTTACATGCCAGAAACTGAGGACAAGTCTAATCATTCCCTCCCCCAATTTCTCCCTTAATTCCTATTATAAGCAGGATATAAAATTGCAGATTAATATCACACTAAGTTACTTTTCTATCCCACCACTATAAAAGAAAAGACAATATAGGATAGTTATCAAGTATTAGTAGCATGGTTACAGACTACTAGGCAGTAAGTGAAAGGAAAGAAAGGTATCTAGATAGACTTTCAGAGCAGATTCTGTGCTTCTTCATTTAGAGTAAATTAGAGACAAAGGGTTTTGAGCATAGATTGTCAGCACCAAGTCTGTTCTGAGATTGTATGCTTTAAGTCCTAGAGGTAGACAATTAAAACCCTTGCAATTGGCGAGAGAACAAGACCCTAGGTCCCAGTACTGATTCACAAAGAGTCACAACAGCATTTTGGGGAGCTCTGATTACCACTGGAAGACATAAATATCAAATTGGCATAAAATTCCTACTATTAAAGATGGCAGATTTGCCTAAAACCCCAAAGTCTAAAACAGAGGTGCCAAAAAAGTACTAGATCAAAGCAGGGTCAAAATCAAATTAAAATGTAGTTGAAACTATTTAATAAAACAAAAAAAGATTCTATTCAAATATATAATGCTAATTTATGGTTTTCTAAGTTAATAATAAGGCTGCAACCTTCAGGAGTCCTTTTCTATTTGTTTGATATCACTGGTCTAATGTCCCTAATTCTAATTACAATGCTTTATTTGGCTTTAGCCTAGGGTTCAGTTATCTCTCTGCTATTTCAAGAGGACATATATAAAGGTTATTAATTTTTTAAAACTCACCGTAAGATCATCTCACATACAGATCACAGCATTAGGAGAATAAAGCATAGATTTGGATCTCTGCCCTAACTAAATTATATGTATTTCCCAGGGAGTCACTGATCCTCTGCATAAATATACAGACATGCAGCACATAACAGTTGTTATGGGAGAAATATTTCCTTTTGAGTTCATTGCTGAAATAAATCTACCACAGTACAGAAATTATAGAGGTAAAAAAACCCTAGATTTTATTATACTTTAGCACAAGTTCAGAGAGGTAGAAAAATAATATCTGAGTAGAGATTAGGATTTTTTGACAGAACTTTTATAGAGAAAATTACTTGAGAGAGAACCAATTCTTTTACATACCAATATTTCATAATTCTCTTAGGTCATAAGAGTTTTAAAAAGGATGTAGCTTCATGCTTACTTAAGTGTTACAAAGGTCAACCAAACTTATTTAAATAGAGTAAAAGAAGCAAACCAAGTTAAATAGATTGTATAAGTAACTTAGTCAGGTTATAGATTAAACTACACTTGGAAGGTTCACAAATAGGCTAATTAAAGAAGGAGGTTTACATACCAACAAAATCAGAGTTAGTGGAATTCCTTTCTTAAATCAGTTTATTTGGGAAGCCTTGACTTGTTTTTTGACTTCTGATCTGATAAATAAGTGTCAAACAGTATTCCCTTAATACTATTATTCCGTGAGTCAGGTTTTGGCTAGGTGAGGGTAATAGTAACAGAAGACAAACTTCCTGTTAATCAAAAGTTGCAAAAGGGATGACCTTGAAACCTATTAATAAAAATTAATAAAAGGAAATCAGAGATGAAAATTATCATAGTCATCATTGATCATAGATTTTATATTAAAGAGAAAACATTTTAAAAGATGTGAATTAAAATCAGGAGTTATAAACAAACTTAAAGAATAAAAATAGAAGTCAGGACATCTGACCTCCACAGGCAGAGAGAAACAGGGCAAGAGAGAGCTGAAGAATATCATTGGTTCAAACAAACTTTTGGTGAGTAGTTCAGCACCCTTAATTGGGAATTTTCTAATCAAAAGTGGTTTAGATGATGTTATAACTAGCTACCCTGATGTGGAAGGAGAAATGTTGGAGAAAAATTTGTATAGCCTTTCCTACAATATTAAGGAATTATTATTTATGCTTGCCTGGCATTCTGTGGAACTCTGACTTCTTCCTCATTATTCAATTTAACCCTCTTCTCAAATGTAAATTAAGCACCCCTTCTCCTACCTTTCTTCCACCTATCTGGTTCTAAGCCTTCCAAGGTATATGCCTGAATCCAGTCATGTCCAGGTAGATCCCTTGATCCCATTCCCCCTGACTCCACCTTGCACAGGAGGTGGGCTAGATTCCCTATAAGAGTTCTACCCACCTCCTTTTCCAGTCTGGATTCATGACAATCTAAGCTTGTTCATCCTCTCACGGCTGTTTCCCTTGTTCCCTTTCTTAACTGTCTTTGCTGTTCTTCCCAGCCCAGCCTGTAACTGTTTCTGCTTTGTTTAAACTTACTATATTCTTAAAAACTTACTTTCCTTACTTTGTTAAAGAACTTAATCTGAGAATTTTTTCTAGTATCTTGTAAACTTTGTATAGTAACTTATGAATTTTTGCAGTAATCTGTGAATTAAAATTTATGTTTTTCTTACCCTCCTGAGTTAAAGAGGCTGGTTATTTCATCACCCAAAAGGAACCCACATTGATCCTTAAAGGGATCATCCCAAGCTCCATTTTCCTGATTACACTGATACCCATAGATTTAATCATTCAGGATGCTCATGCTCTGCTCATCTGTAATGTTTGCTTTTTCAATCAGAGTTTCCTCCAACCCAAATTGGAACCCTCATGCATTGCTAGTGGAGATGTGAACAGATCCAATCTGCCTTTGTATCAATGCCACAGTAAGTGAAAGGGAATCACCAGGACAGAAAGTCATTTTGTACCTTCTTTCTTCATAAGTTACCATGGCCAAAGAATTTACCACCAAATCATTAGCCTACTGGTGATTAGTCTCTCCAAGCTTATTATGATTCTTCCTTAAGAAGCAGATCATTTTGTTGCTGAGACCATACTTGAAGTCTTTTCAACATGGTAGAACCTAGTAGAATTTTTTTTTCACTGTAATACCCAATTCTTAGATAAGTTCAAGGAGACTTCCATGCCAAGGTAAGGAAAAGGAGGACATTCCTCTATTCTTATTTCTATTATTAGTTCAAATTTAGCAACACCTCTTTAAGCAAAATTCTTATGTCTTGTGCTAGTAATTTGGTAAGTTTATTTAACCTGGAATTCCCTTTTATCCAAAATAGTGGCTTCATTTTGAGATTATCTTGTTCCAATACCCCCACTTCCCTCTTACTGTTCCCTTTTTTCCTTTGTTTACCTGAAACACCTTTCTGAAACATTCAGTGATTTAGCCAATACAATAATCTGAGGGTTTTCACATTTTGTTAGCAACTGTTTTATCTTGATTTGAGAAGTGTGAATATTTAAAAATACTTATCTTGTTTACTTAGAGTCTTGGCTGCTGTTCAAAGACTTTCTTAAGATACTTATGTCTCTCTGCAAACTTTTTAGCATATAAATGCTTCCTGAAAATCTTGTATCTTTTCTTCACATAGCATGATTAATTATATTGGGGTGGTCTTCTAGGTCTTCTAGTTCTACCTTTGCTAAATTTGTACACATTATATTAGGGTTTCTTTGATCATTGCTTGAATTCCATGAGACGCCTGAAACAATCCTAAATGTTTTTGGATATGTCATTTTTTCCCCTTGCTTGTTACATATTATAATGTTTGGATTTAACCATAATGTTTCTAGAGTGTGGAAATCTGTATTCCTTCTTCCTTGTTAAGCTGCTACAAATTTTTTTCTATTTGTATATGGTCATTTATTCTTATTAATTCTGGAAAATTTTGTTGAATGATTACCTGGAATACATTATTCAGATACTTTTCTTTTTCTAAATTTTCTGGAATGTCAGTACTCCTGCAATTTAATCTAACATATCTGTTGCTTGAATCTGCATGTTTTCCAATTCTTTTAATAATCAGTTGGTCAATCAATAAACATTTATTAAATGCCTCTGCTGTACCAGCAACTGTACTAAGTGCTGGGGATACAAAAAAAGGCAGACAGTCCTTTTTCTTAAGGAACTTAAAGCCTAATAGAAGGGAAAAACATGCCAAAAACTACAAAAAACTTATATGCAAAGGAAAGATACTCTAGGTAAAAAAAAATAGTTTTTGGAATTTATGCAATTCATGTTTTATTAAATATGTTATAAATTATTTTAAATTACTCTAAGAATTTTAAGTTGCATAATTCTTTTGCCAGTCTCAAAAAACCCCACAGAATTAATTTTTAAAAACCATACCACTGATATATTAATTCCATTGGTTATTTTTTACATATCTATACAATGCAATAGCAAAGAATTCTTCAATCCATACCATACAGCCATCCTAGTCTACAGGAAAAGCATCTTACAAAAGGTGAGAGTTTAACTGAAACTTGAAGGAAACCAGAGATGCCAGGAGGCTGAGATGAGGAAGGAGAAAATTCTGGACATAGGGACAACCAGTGAAAATGATCAATGTCCAGAAATGAATTGTCTTTTTCTAGGAAGAGTAAAGGGAAGACAGGTTGCAGAGATTTAAGAAAAAAGGAAAAGGAAAAGAAGTGGAAGTACCCATTGTAGATGGCCTTCTCGAGGAATTTACCCAAGAAAAGAAGGAAAAATATGGGACATAACTGTTGTTAGTGAATAATACATATAAATGGAGGGTTTTTCAAGGACAGGAAAGACAAGGATATGTCCGTAGGCAGCAGAAAAGCAATCACTAGCCAGGGAGAGATTGAAGATGAAAGAATAGGGATGATAGAAGAATAAAGATATCTTCTGGAGTATGCAGAATATAACGGGTTGATCATTACATGGAGAATCACCTCTCCATGTCAGACATAGGTAAAGATGAAAATAGTGGCAAAAAGCCTCTTGTGATTTGAGATGAAGAAGGGGGGGGGGGGGGGGGAAGAGAGCACTCTCTCAGTGAATGACTTCAATTTTTTCAGTAAAATATGTGGCAAGAATCCCAGCTGAGAGAATGAGAAGAAGAAGAGCCACTGGAGGATTGAGAGAGTAGTGTCATGAAAACCTAGAGAGAAAAAGGAATCAAGGAAAAAGGGTTATTGACTGTCAAAGGTTGCACAGAGGTTAACAAGGTTTGAGAAAATACCATTAGATTTGGTGTTTAAGAGAACTCAGAAGAAACCAATTTCAGTTGAAAGACAAAGTCAAAAGCCTTAGTATAGGCAGTTAAGAAGTGAAAGGAAAGTAAGTAGAAGCACATATTGCTAGATGCCTTTCAGGGAAGAGAGATAAGGACAATAAATAACAGAGATGAATGGATGGATCAAGTAAGGATTTTTTAAGGAGTGGAGAGATGTGAGCATGTTTGTAAAAATAAAAAGGAAGCAGTCATTGGCAGGGAGAAATTAAAGAAAAGTTTGAGTATTCAAGGTCATGGAAGGAGAAATGGAACCATTTGTGCAAGTGGAGGAGTTTGCCTTGGTTTAAAAAACCAGCTCAATAGATGAGACAGGGGTGGAAAAGATAGTGGCAGAAGGCATCTGGACAGTCATGAGATGAAGAGAAGGGAAAGAGGATGAGCTGTCAGTGAATGACCTTAATTTTTTCAGTAAAAAAATAAGGAATGATAACAGACTGTGATCAGAAAAGGAAATTTCAGAATTCATGAACATGAAAGTGATACATTTGTGGGTGATGGCAAGATCCATCTTTGTGTATAAGTGAGGTGGCATGGGGGAGGACATTGTGTGAAATTAGTAAACTAAAGAACTGGGAAGTTAGAGTATTTCAAGGAGTATCAGTATATATATTGAAATCAATCCCCTAGTATGAGGCAGAAGTTGAGGAGGAAAGAAGGAATGTGAGTCAGGCATTGATCTCATTGAGAAAAGAATGAGAGGGTCCTGTAGGACAGCAGACAAGATCAACCAGAATTTTGTTTGAGTGATAAAACTGGACTGAGTGACTCTCAAGGGAGAAGAGGTTACTGAGGGATGGTGGAAGAGAGAGAAGCTAGAAGTGGTGATAGGGAACAAGGAATATCCTTATTCCCCCACCTGACCAGTGAGTTAGGTGTATAAGTGAAAATTCAATCAATAGGAGAAAGGAGGGCCGAGGTAGCAATCATGTCAAGAGGGAATCAGATATCAAGGAGAGACAGAAGATGGAAGAAGTGGGAAAGGAAAAGACTCAAGATGAAAGCAAGTTTGTTAACTATTGAGCAGGCATTCCTGAGAATGGAAGGGTGGGTAGTTTTAAAGTGGAAAATAGAAGATGGGGGGTGGGGGAGAAGGTTCAAAGGAATGGGAATGAAGAAAAGGGTAATAGGGCATGAAGGATAAGTTTTGAATAATGAGGAATGGGGATGGGGAAGGTATAACCAAGGGATACTGTGTTAATCATTGAGAAATGAGTTCATTGTCCCTAGGAGTTTGGCCTGAGGTTAGTGTCTTCTCAAGGTCTTAAAAAATATATGTTGGGAATTGAAGAAATGGTGTTACTTTCCTTTTCTCAAGTCAGGACAGCAACCTGAAGACATTATAAAATGCATATCTGCTGTTCCCCAGAAGAGGAAGAGTCATTGAAACCAGGCAGAAATGGCATTTTCTTTCCTTTCCCCAAAGTCAGAATGGGATGTGTCCTTCTACTAAACATCCCCTCTTTAGAATGGTACTTTCAGGTTCACAGTTTATGAACCCAGATGAACAATTTTAGAATGACTCTTCATTCCTCCCCAAAACATATCTCTAATTAGTTTCCACATCTTTTCTATCCCACCACTAAAATCTCTTTGCCTTTTCTCACACTCTTCTATTGTATTTTAGGCCATCCTCATTTGTTGCCTAAACTATTGCAATAGTCTGTTAATTGGTCTCCCTGGTTTCTTCCTTTTATAATGCATCCTTCACACAACTGTAAAATGACATCCCTGGGGAAGTTAGATGGCTCCACAATCTAGCTATCACCTACTTCTCCAAGATCATTTCATATTCTTTCTTTCCCAAACTCTCTGCTCCAGCAAAACTGGCTTATGTGCTATTCCTTATCCATGACATTCAATCTACTATTTTCATGACATTGTTCAACAAGCCCCCAAATCTAGAAGCACTCTCCCTAGAACTTTCTACTGTAAAACTACTTACCTTCTTTTAAAACATAAGTTCAGTGTACTTCTTCTATAAGGCTTTTACTAATTCTTCCTCCTCTAATTATTATCGCTCTCTCACTTTTTAAATAGCTTTGTCACCTTATACTTCACTGAAAAAATTTAGGCCATTCAAAGAACTACCTCTTCTCTCTCCTATCTTATCTTACATAAATTTAATACTTCTTTCACTATTACCTCCTTACTCTGGTCTCAGATAAAGAGGTTATCCTTCACCTGTCCAAAATCAACCTATATGCATCTACTCTTGATTATTTCCAACAGATTGCTGCTACCATCATCCCCACTATTTTTTCTGGGTTCTCCTCCATCTCTGCAACAGTGTTTCTCTCTCTTCTTTGCTGATTCTTGATTCATATCATGCCCAATAATCTCATGTATCCTGTGAGACTCTTTCCTTAACCTTTTTCTCTTTTTTCCTTTATGCTATCTCATATAATCACCTCGTCATCTCCTATGGATTCAATGATCATATCTATGAAAATGATTCCCAGATCTATCTATTCAACCTCTCTCCTGAGTTAGTCACACATCTTAATCTGTATGCCCAATAGGCATCTCAAACTCAGTATCCAAAAAAAGAACTATCTTTTCCCCAAAACTGCACTGACCTCCCAACCTCTCTATTAATTTTTATGGTTCCACTATTCTCTCAGTCACCCAGGTTTTCAGACTCAGTATCATCCTTAAATCCTTAATCTCACCCACAAATTCAATCCACTGCCAATTTTTTTTGTTTTCACCCTAACAGCATCTCTTACCTGGATTACAATAATAATAACCTCATTGGTCTCCCTTTCTCAAATCTTTTTCCACTCCAATCTTTTTTCTATATACTTGATTTTCCTAAATAAGTCTTATATCACCCTCCTGTTGAATGAGTTCCAATGACTCCTTGCTTTCTGCAACAGAGATGGTAAACTGCCAGCCTACATACAGCTACAAAATTGGGAAATAATTGGGAAATGTTTAACAAAACAAAACAAAAAATACATTACAATATAGGTAATGTTTTCTATGTAAATCTGTAGCCTGCAATGATTCTGGCACCACTGCTCTCCCAAATCAAATAGAAATTTCTATTTGACATTTAAAACACTTTATAACCTGGTCCTTACTCACCTTTTCAAACTTCTCATACTTTATTCCTACACGTATCCTACAGTCTAGTTTCATTGATCTACTTCTAGATCAAGGAGGTTAAGGGCACAATATTACTTCAAGATGGAAAATCTGCATAAAATTTTTTGGCCTTCCCTTCCTACCAGAGAAAAAGTCTAAATTTTTACTTTTTCTTTTATGGGGGTATTTACAATACCTTATTGTAAAGTTTGGGTTAAGTATTTGGTCATAGACTCTGTGTCAACTATTGACCTTCACATGTTGTCTGTGACTTCCGCAAAACTCCCTCCAAATTGTCATTTTATATCTTTGCCAGTTTGCCTCTATGAGGGTTTGGTGAACCTGCTTCTAGAAGAACTTAATGATAAATAATGAACAGGGTCCCTGTACTGAAGATCTTCAAGCACTTCTAGAAGTAGGCTCACCATGTACAAATTGCTTTCCAGAGTTGGATTTAAACTCTTTAAGAGAAGGGAATGTTAGTTACATTTTCATCTCTGTATGCCCAGCACTTTGAATTAATGGGTACTTAATGTTTACTTAATTGAATTGAGAATAATTAGTAATTATGAATATTTCTATTTTATAACAATAATACAGTTATTTATTCATATATCATACATTTCTTCTCCTCTCCCCATTATACTCCTTGAAGACAGAAATTGTGTTTTTTCTTGGTATCCCCCAGGACCTAAGACAATGGCTTCCACATAGCAGACTTTTAATTTATTGAATTAAATTTCATAAGTTATATATATGTGACTAACAATTTATTACAATTGGATTTTTTCTTTAAAATTTGTATTTTTTTAAATAATAGAATTCACATGTATTTGTTTATAAACTACCTTATTATGACTCCTTTTTAAAATTTAGGCATCCTTATGAAACATTTAGTTTCTCTTCTTGCAAAACATTTAAACTCTTAGTGGGACCCAGAAATTTTAATTAAGATTTTTGCTAGCTCAAAAATGTCATTTTAAAAAAACACAACAGAATAGTTTCTGTCCCAAATCTGAATTTTATCTGAATTCATGAAAGAAAGGAAATATTATGTTTCCATAAAAAGGAAGAAGGACTTAGTGAACTACAAAGAAGGTAGCTAAGCCATATAACTGCATCCTGTTTGAACAATACCAAGTAGACAAGTAGATGGATGTATAAATTGAGATTAATGTATAAATAAGGTGACTTAAGGGTTACTAGGGTTCGTTACTCTGAGCATGCTTAATAAGTTTATCATTATAATAACATGTGATGTGTATGGAGGCATGACCAGGTTGGGGGAACATATCAAGGAGTAATATCCAAAAGATGGTTCAGGAAATTGGGAATTACATAATCCCCAGCCAATGAGGGCCTGAGGGAAGGAACTGGAGTTTCAGGGACAGAGATAAAAGTTGCTTGCTTTTTGCCTGTCTTTGGTAACACACATCCTTTCTTCAGGAATGTATTAAATTTTTAAGTTATTTCATTTACCCTGGAGTCTTATGTTTTTATTTATAAGATTTATTTCTAACAATTTATTTTACATATGTTTCTATAATTTTCCTTTAGAAAAGTTCCAAAGCCATATGAAGTTTGGAACACCACTAAGGATGAATTTTTATAATTCAATATCAATTGTTTCAAATAACTTGAGAGCCAGGGAGAAATTTGTCAGGGAGATAGGTGGCACGGTAGATATGTGGAGCAGGGCCTAATTTTTGTGAGTTTAAATCTGAACTCACACACCTGCTAGTTGTGTGATATAAATAAATCACTTAATCCTATTTGTCCCAGTTTCTCCTCTATAAAATGAGCTGAGAAGGGAATGGCAGAACATTTCAGTATCTTTACCAAGAAAATCCCAAATGTGGCAATGAAGAGTTGGGCATGACTGAAAATTACTAAACAAGAGAAATCTGTTTGTTTAGTTGTGTTTGTAATATAATTGGCTTCAAATTGCTATAAATAATGGTAGATGATTCAAAAATAAGCCAAATGAGAATAAGAGTTAGTGACATAGGGCAAAATCTCTACTAGGTTTCTTTTACCTGAACATTTAGATCAATTTATAAGTCATTATTTTGTTTATTTCACAGATAATATAAAGATAATAAAATTTTCCAAAGTTAAACAAAAGAAAGGAACTTCTCTTTTTATATAAAACCCATTATAGATCATATTTTATTTCTAAATATTTGCATGCTACATTTATCTATGACTAAATATTTAGCAATAATCAAAAACACATGATGTGGATGGCATTAACTCATATCTCTCATCTCATATTTCATAATAAGAAAATAGTTTACATAAAAATCATAAAAAAAATTTTGGATAATAAGATTTTAAGTTGAAAGGAACCTTAGAAACCATCCTAGTATAACCCTCTTGTTTTAGGGACTGAGGCCCAGAGAAGTTCTCATTGATCTTTGAAAGAGCATAAAGAAGGGAAGAAATGGTACAGACTTAGAGAAGAGTACAAAGGGTGGAAGCTGCCCACTTCTTTTCCTAGAGTAAATCTAAAATATATTATTGAAGAGATAATTTGTGTACAACTGAAAATGAAAGCTGCTATCAGGAAGAGTCATGAGTTTTTCCCTATTAATATATATATATATATATATATATATATATATATACACATACATACATACATACATACATACATACATACATATATTGACTTATTTCTGTGCCTTTAAGAACAAGGTGGTTGGGAGGTCATCTTTCACAAAAAGAAGACTTCTGCAATTGAAAAGGAGAATCTTGTTTTTAAAACAGCTAGCTTCCCAGTCTCCCTAAATCCCATCAGGATAAGACCTACCCCTATGCTTTGTGATGATTTTTTTAGCATAAAATAAACCTCAGATCTGGAAAAAGGAAGAGCCTTTTCCAAAATGAATAAAGATTCTTCTGGCCTTGACTGGAAACTCATCAGAGAACTCCTTTGATGGACAAGTACTGAAAGTCTCACTTCCTGAAGATCCCACACCTTTTGCCTGTGCCAATGTATTAATATGCTCCCCGAAAAAGCTTTTCAAGATCAGTTTCTGAGCTCCCTTTCATGCCTAATTGACTGCAGGAATAATGAACAATAAGCACATGAACATTTCAGTCTGTATGTCTTTTGTTAAAGTCAAACTCTAGGTAATCTTTTTCACCTCATAAGAACAGCAACTGGGGCATAGTGGATAGAGCACCGGCCCTGGAGCCAGGAGAACCTGAGTTCAAATCCAACCTCAGACACTTGATAATTACCTGTGTGAACCCGGGCAAGTCACTTAACCCCAATGCCTTGCAAAAACAAAAGCAAAAAAGAACAATAGCTGGTATTTATATAATCCTTTAAGAATACTTTATATAAGTCCAGTTTATATAATCCTTTCAGAGCACTTTACAAACAACATCATTTCAATAAAGCTTCACATCCAACCTATGGCATATAAACATTTCCATTTAATTTTTCTGTGTTTAAGCCTCCTCTATGAATCTGGGGACTGATTTACAGATAGATCTAGCTCCTAAAGCTCTGCTAAACATATTATTTCAGTTAATATCTTTGAATAGTTCCGGGAGCCTAAGACAGTACCTTGTACATATTGGATGCATAATATTTGTGGAATCCATATATTTTTACATCTAACTAATGGGTCAAGAAAATTACTAATCTTGTAGTTTTAAGAATCAAAAATGTGGAGAAACCAGCAGACTTTCACATGATACATCTTTCAGTGGTGCAAAACTACTCTTAGCAAAAATCCCAATATAGAAAGTCACCTGATAAGAGGTTTAAAGGAACAAAAGCAATTCAAAAGGAATGAAAGTTATAGCATTTCATCCAACAGTCCTCTTCTGTAATCCAATTTAGTTTATTTCAGCAACAATTTATTGACTACCTATAGTGCAAGGTACAGTGGTTGGTGGTGGGGATTCAAAGGAAAAAAAAGGCCCTGTCTTCAAGGATCTTACATTCTAATGGAGGTATACAACATTTATATAGAAAGTAAATTCAAAATAATTTGAGAAGAGAGCACTAACAAATAGAGGTATAGGAAAACCTTCCCATATGTTGTCAATTTTTTTCTATGACAATAAGCACACCCATGTTTGAAGCTTTATGAGATTAATATTATTGCTTCTTGTAAGCACTTATTGAACAAATCTGAAAAACTATAAGTAGTGTATTAAATGACCCCAAAGGTTCAAAACATATTTTTAATTGTTGTTGAAAGGAGTTCCCAAAACAGAAAAAAAAAAAGTTGGAAACCATTGTCTAAGAAAATGGAACCTGAGATGAGCTTTGAAAGCAGATAAGAGGCAGAGGTGAAAAAGGAACACACTACAGGCATGGGGGGGGGGGGGTGCAGGTGCCAAAGCTATAGAGAGTATAGCAATAGGATTGGTGAGTCAGGAAAATGGCCTAGAGCCAGTCCAGGAATAGTGTTAAAAGCCCAGGCAGAAGATAAGCTATATTCATGTTCATCCTATGAACACTGATTTCCCCCATGTGGGGGATTCCTGATGTGAAAACTTTCCCTGATAATTTAGATGTAAATTGGAAATTGTACTGTGACTTTTAAAAAAGTTGTGGGGGGGGGGGTGTAGGTGGCTAGGTGGCGCAGTGGATAAAGCATCGGTCCTGGAGTCAGGAGTACCTAGGTTCAAATCTGGTCTCAGACACTTAATAATTACCTAGCTATGTGGCCTTGGGCAAGCCATTTAACCCCATTGCCTTGCAAAAACCTAAAAAAAAAAAAAGTTGTCTGGGGCCTTGAGATTGGACTTAATTAGTCTAGTATTTTGAATTTTAAAACTAGTCTTCAAACTTTTAAAATATATAAATATAATAAAAATAGAGCATAAATATAACAATATCAAATTACTAGTTTTTGAAGTTTACAATAAAATTTGAACAGCAGAGTTGAAAGAGCTAGATGACTCAGTTGATGTATATAATTAAGAAAGTGATCACTCCCTTAGTCTCTGTCTTCCTCTCCCTCACAGAATTTAGTCTGGACTGTCTTTAACTACTTCCTAATAAGAAGGTGGAGAAAGAGATGACTTGCCCTAATTCCCACCCTGGCCACTTACTGTGGCCTAGAAGTATAGGGTCTACCTAGGCAAGCTTAGGCAACCTCTTTTACATTTGTTTTTTCCTAATCTTAGGAGAATGCTATAGAAGGAAGAAAAAAGGGGAATAGCCTGCCAAAGACAATTTTAGTAATTAAATTATTATAAACACCTCTGCTTAGGAAAAATCCATTTATTGTGAATAGTGTGATAATATAATGATTGAGGTGTAATAATGTAATAATAATGATAGCAATGTTGCAGATTATTAAAGAGTTAGAGATTGAAGACAGAAGATTTAAGACCACTGAAAAAGCAAAGGAATTTGAAGCTCTCTGGGATGTTCAAACTGCCCAGGATTTTATTATGGCTAAAGAGAGAGACAGAGAGAGAGAGAGAGAGAGAGAGAGAGACAGAGACAGAGACAGAGACAGAGACAGAGACAGAGACGGAGACAGAGACAGAGAGACAAGGAGAGACATAGAAAGACAGAGACAGAGACAGAGACAGAGACAGACAGAGACAGACGAAGGGCAGGCAGCATGAGACTTGGCTTCACCAGGCCACATGGTAAGGCTCACAGGGCTCCACAAGGATTAAGGAAGAGCAAAAGAAGTCTTAAATGCCCCTCTATGGCAGGCTGGCCAGAGGGTGATGCTTGGGGAGTGGTCCCACACCCTGGGCTAGTTATCCTCCAATGGCAAGCCACATGCTGGTCCTTCCTGTCCCAAGGTGCTTGACCTCCAAGTTCAATATGTTATTTCCTGTCACACCAGCTTCCAGGCCAAAGTCAAGTGAAGTGGAAAATGGGGACAAGATAGGCAGGACATAATCAACAGGGGGTCAGTTTTACATCTCAAGAACAGGGAACCTCCACCCATTTAACAAGATTTAATAGCAGTGAAGCTACATTCATAATTCTCTACATCATTTCCATGCATCAATAATAAGTTTTGAGGTTGGTTTTTTTTCAGTTTTTGCAAGGTAATGGGGTTAAGTGGTTTGCCCAAGGCCACACAGCTAGGTAATTATTAAGTGTCTGAGGTCAGATTTGAACCCAGGTACTCCTGACTCCAGGGCCAGTACTCGATCCACTGTGCCACCTAGCTGCCCAGTAATATTGATTTTCTTAACTGTTGTGAGGAATGGAATGTGTCCTCCTTTAGACCTTGAAAGGAAGACCTCTCCTATCCTACTTACTCCAGGAAAGAGCTTGAAGTAACCAGGTAGGTACTGCGAACTTATTTCTAGATCTAAGTGTGGCATTCTTTGGTGGAGTAGTCTAGTGGTTAGACATGACCCTTTTGTTTCATAAAGAGCAAAGAATTGTCTGCCATCCCTATCATCTGTCCAGTATCTATTATTTGGGGTTTTTAGTTTGTCTTATTGTGTCTTTTGTTGTATTGTTTTATGTACAGTTAATGCTGTTTAATTGAATATTGTATTTGATCATGGGACAATTTAATCTAGAATGAGAGATGTGGAAGAAAGAACACCAGCTTTTATGTGACTTAACATTATGATGGGGTGGCTAGGTGGCCGCAGTGGATCGAGTACCGGCCCTGGAGTCAGGAGTACCTGGGTTCAAATCTGGTCTCAGACATTTAATAATTACCTAGCTGTGTGGCCTTGGGCAAAACACTTAACCCCATTTGCCTTGAAAAAAACCTAAAAAAAAATTATGACTCTAATGACTATGCATTTTGTCAGTGTTGGTGTAAATTAACAAGTGAAATTATGTTGATCAAGATGGGGATTTTTTGAAAGACCTAAATTGAACTATCTTAAAACAAAATTAATTTGAAAAATTAAAAAGACTTCTAATAAGGAATGGGAAAGGTTTCATCACTAGCATAGTGGGATGCTACACATAGCACGGAAGGCACAATTTTCTTTTCTCCCCTCAAGAAGTTGGCTCTTTCTCCAAACTGTTCACCTGTCTCAGCTTCAGCCCCTTCACCTGCAAAACCATTGGTGTCTTCAAAATTCACTCTCCTTCCATCTCCAAAAGTTCCAGTTTGTCTTTCTTTTTCAGCTACTGATTCCTCCTCCTTATTTGTTGCCTTCTTTACCCTTCTAAAAACTCTGGTTTTGGAGGACCCAACCCTTCTGCAAATCCATGTTATAATCTACCTGCTCCCCTCTATTCTACCCTTCCTAGTCCTTTCTACCTAAGGAATGCTCTACCTGCTGAAAATCATCCTCCTTCTCCTTCTCCTTTTCCATCTCCTCTCTCTCTCTCTCTCTCTCTCTCTCTCTCTCTCTCTCTCTCTATCTATCTATCTACCTATCTATCTCATTCTTCTCTTGTCCTCCTAATTTTACTCGCTTCCTTTTTCTCTCCTTTGTTCTAATCCCTCTTTTTCTCCTTCCATTTTTCCTCATTTTTATCCCATCTTCTCTTTGTTCTCCAATTCCTTCTCTTTCCTCTATCCCCCCAATATTAATTCCTCCATTACCTCTTCTCTAAATTTTCCAATCTCCTCCCCATTTTTTTCTGGTTCATCTCCTCTTCTCTCTGCCCTTCCATCTACTCCCCTTCTTTTTCTGTTCCAGCTCTGTCTCCCCTTATTCTCAACATTCTGTAAGTTTTCCATTTATCCTGTAATTTCTTCTCCCACTGTAACTTTTTCTGTTTCTCTTCAAAATCTTCCCTAAATATTTCTCCCACTGTGACCTTCTAAATTTCCCAATTTCTTCTTTTTGTTCCATCTTCTTTGTGTCCAATTCCTTCTTGTGCTCCTATCCCATCTCCTTCTTACAGTTCTGCTTTTTTTTCTACTCGATTTCAGCCCACTCACTCTTCTTTCCGTCCTATGTCATCTTTATTAAAAAATGGTTATTATAGTAGAATGTTTAGTTATTAGCCATGTTTAAAAATAAACATAAATACAAAACATTGCTTTTAGAATCCTTTTAAACAATTAGAAACTAATTTCAAACAAAACAGCCATAAGAACAATCAGATTTCCAAGTAGGGTAACATTATTGTATTTCACTAAACATGTTTTCATACTCAAATTCTATTTCTAAGAACAGTCAAAACAACATAGATATTTCTTAATTTTAACCTTATGATTTCACATATTTTGTTTCTTAAATTTACTTCTATCTAAATATGTTCATCATTCTTAAAGGTAAATAAGATTCTTCAAGAATTTGATCTTAGACATATAACAATTTCAAAATATCAATATAACTTTTGCTTAGACCATGGAAATGGAAACAAATTTAGGTCAAAATAGGAAAAAAAGATGAAAATATTCAAGGGTCCCCCCCCCATCCCTGTTGGACACAGCTGTTATCATCAATTATAATGAATTATCTTATAATGTTTTGTCCTTCATTCTCAAAGAAGACCATGACATCAGTGAATTGATGCCATGACAAATACATGAATTATATTTGAGTGAGTGAATATTGACTAAGTCACTGGCCTCAATTTCTCCTCCAGAGCCATCTGGATTAGTGACCAGATTTGACTAGAGATGGTACCCGGACTAAAGCAATCAGGATTAATTGACTTGCCCCAAATCACCCAGTTAGGAAGAGTCAGGTATCTGAGACCAGATTCCAGCTCCCATCTTTCTGACTTCATGGTCCACTATGCCAATTAGAAAGGGACCTATACAAAAAAAAAAAATGTTAAGTAATCCCATATAGATGGTTCAATTGAATAATCCTGATTACTTTGCATACCTTAACTTTAATTTAATATACCAACAGATGAAACAAGCTTAACAATTATAATTACACAATTACACCCCCATTTAAAACACTCAAAGTAACTCCAAATACTGAGGTAATTAAGGACCTACAGATGAGGGCCAATAGTTCAAAGATTTAGTCCTTTCAAGCTTGTCCAGGGAGGGATTCATGATTTTGTTAAAAGGGCTGAAAATTGACCTGAGTTTGAAATCCAGGAATAAAGGAAATTTAGGTTGGAACAATGACTATGAGACCAGCAGCCCTATGGGGTTCATGGATATTTGTGGGTGACAGGCTCACTGAGAAAGACTGGGGAAGCAATTGTTCAAAAAGTTCAGAAACGGGACTTTCCTAACTCATTTCTCAAATGTGACATTTGAAAATGTCTCATGGGGCGGCTAGGTAGCACAGTGGATAGAGCATGGGCCCTGGAATCAGGAGTACCTGAGTTCAAATGCAGCCTCAGACACTTAATAATTACCTAGCTGTGTGGCCTTGGGCAAGCCACTTAACTCTAATTGCCTTGCAAGTCCCCCCTCTAAAAAAAGTCTCACCTGGAAGATTTAAAATCAGACTCAAGGCATTTGGTCATCTATCTAGCCTTACCTGAAAATTAACATATAAATGAAAAAAAGGAAGTTGTCCTGTCTTGTGTCTTTGGTTCTTATGGTAAAGTCCGGTGATCATGTCAGGTGATCAGTATAAAGGAGAAATATTATATATGCTTACCACTGTCTAATTCTAATAACCAGATAGGCTAACCTCGGCAATTGTTGTGAACTTTATACTCTGGTGAGAATTAAGATCCTTAGAGTCAGAGGACTGGAGTACAGTTCAACTTCAAACACTTAATAATCACCTAGCTGCCCCACCTTAGGCAAGTCACTTAACCCCATTGCCTTGCAAAAACCAAAAAAAAAAAATGTTAAGGGAATATTTAATTCAACTAAAACACATACAAAGAAGGATGATCTGTGCTCTATTGTAAAACATTTTTTGTTTTTGTTAATTTTTTCTTTTCCTGATTCTTGAGCAAAAGGTTAAAACTGATTTGTACATCACCTACTAGAGAAACATTGTTTTTAAAAAAAGTGATTGTTCCTATGAAAGTACTTTTTGTTAGTGGAACAGCATCTTTTAATTGGGGAAAATAAAGTTATGCCAAGTACTTTAAAATGAGTCTTAAGGGGTGGCTAGGTGGTGCAGTGAATAAAGCACCGGCCCTGAAGTCAGGAGTACCTGGGTTCAAATGCTGTCTCAGATACTTGATAATTACCTACCTGTGTGGCCTTGGGCAAGCCACTTAACCCCATTTGCCTTGCAAAAATCTAAAAAAATAAATATATAAAATGAGTCTTAAAACTGGATTGTATAAAATTTGTTTTATTTTCTATTTGTAGGCCAAGGTCTCTGTGTGACAATTGGTCATAAGTTTTTTTGACCTGAAATGTGTGATAAGACATCTCTTTTAGCAGAAAGGAAGATACATACAAGCAACTTGAATGTACTTGGAAAAAGCCTGATCATTGACAGAATCCTAGAGATACAAAAGACATCAGATGTAATAAAGAAATGCACCAGAAGTTTATATTTGTATTTACTTTCTCCCTCTTCTACTTCTTGTATGAGTGATTCTATCAAAGGAGACTGCCCCCCCTTTTGATCTTGTTATTTGCTCTTGACTCTGTAAATGCATTGGCCCCTCTCTCATAGACAGACCTTATGTTTGTTGCCTGACCATTATTCTAGCAATCCTAGATCTTCTAGAGATGCTGCTTTCCCCCTCCTATAACTGATGTAATGATGTCATTTTTTATCAAAATGGGGGAAAATGTCAAAGTATAATAATTACTATAAGTTTTTATAACTATTCCTGGTCAAAGTTTGTTTCTTAGGTATTGTGTAGTCCTCCCTAATTTGAAAGAATGGAATGTGTCCTCCTTAGACTTTAAAAGGAAAACTTTAATTCCTTTATAATTTGAAAGGAAAATCTTGTCCTGCCCTCCTTAAACAAAGAATTCAATCCTCCAGTACTCTTTAAAAAACAAGTACTCACCCTGCCCTCCTAGATCTTAAACTCAAAAAATGTTACCTCCCTCCAGGAAAATAGCATTGTAGAAGAATGGCCTCCAGGCAAGTTTAAGTTTTTGACTGCTCTTGTTATGTACATTCTGTTTCCCCTCTCTTTGTTGCTGTATAAATTTTCTGATCTCCTTCATCTTGTGGAGATCATTCCAGATGGTCTCCTCATGCCTAATCTATTTTTATTATTGCTGTTATGTTATTTTAACTCTATGTTTTAAGGTTCTTGATTTTAGGTAACAATGTCTAACCTATATTTTCTGTAATTTTATTTTAAGGTTTACAGTTTTAGGATTCACAATAGTTAAGTGGATAGTATAATAGAGTAGATTGAGAATGAGTCAGGGAGTAATGAAAACCATGATTCAAGTCCAGCCCCTAATAGACATCATTATTCAACTTTATAATGTCCCAGGCAACTCCTCAACAGTTCAGAGATCAAAGACAACTTTGGGTCACCCATTATGAACAATGCCATCCACATCCAGAGGGTGGAAAATGTGGGTTCTGAATGTATACTATGTTCACTTTTCAAAAATTTTCTTTATGTTTTTCCTTCTGATCTCATAATTTTCTTTTTCACCTAATTCTAATTTCTCTTACACAAAATAAATAAGGTATTGTTGCTGCTGGTCACTTGAGTTCGGTTCTGCCTATGAAGAATCATTATTCAGAAAGCATGGGTGGAAACAAAACAAAAATTTATTAAAAAGGTCACAAGACATAGGAAGGGCTAGGGAGAGAGAGAGAGAGAGAGAGAGAGAGAGAGAGAGAGAGAAAAGAACAGCCTGAGGCCACCCTGAGCTCTAGTCCAATCCAGGTTTTTATGTCTTGCCTGTCATCCAGAGGACAAAAGGTGGAGGGTAAAGCCTAAGGTAAAGGATACAAATTTCACATTAAAACAATGAATCAATGGGAATGGGAATCTCCACCCAATTTGAGCAGACTTTTTTAAAAAACATTTATTTTCAATTTTATAATTTTCCCCCCATTCTTGCTTCCCTCCCCCCCACCCCCCACAAAAGGCTTTCTATTAGCCTTTACATTGCTTCCATGGTATATATATTGATCTCAGTTGAATGTGATGACAGAGAAATCATATCCTTAAAGAAGAAAAATAAAGTATGAGATAGTAAAATTACATAATAAGATAATTTTTTTTCTAGTTTGAAGGTAATATTCTTTGATCTTTGTTCAAAGTCCGTAATTCTTTCTCTGGATACAGACGGTATCCATTGCAGACAGCCCAAAATTGTCCCTGGTTGTTGCACTAATGGAATGAGCAAGTCCATCAAGGTTAATCATCACCCCCATGTTGCTGTTAGGATGTACAGTGTTTTTCTGGTTCTGCTCATCTTGCTCAACATCAGTTCATGCAAATCCCTCCAGGCTTTCCTGAATTCCCATCCCTCCTGATCATATTCTATGACATACATATACCACAGTTTGTTAAGCCCCAATTGAAGGACATTCACTCAATTTCCAATTCTTTGCCACCACAATCAGGGTTGCTATGAATAGTTTTGTACAAGTGATGTTTTTACCCTTTTTCACAATCTCTTCAGGGTATAGACCCAGTAGTGGTATTGCTGGATCAAAGGGTAAGCACATTTTTGTTGCCCTTTGGGCATAATTCCAAATTGCTCTCCAGAGCTGCATGATTGAGCAGCTCTTTAAGATTACAATTGTTTCTGTTAACAATCATAATTCTCTACTTCAAGTCAATTTATATCTCCAGTCAGTTTACACCTCCACCCAAATTCTTTCTGTTACATTCACAATTCTCTTAACTTTCCCCTACATCAGTATAAATATGTTAAACACTATTATATATGTACAACTTTTACCAAAGTTTGCTGCCAAGAGGAGTTAGGGGAAGGCAAGGTGTAGAAAAATGTGTAACTGATAAATTTGCAAATGGATGAATGTTGAAAAACTACCATAACATGTAATTGGAAAAAGTTCTTTCAAAAGAATTACCTAGATCCTGTCCAAAAAGAAAAAAAAAATAGCAAGGCAATTTCCCTTATGTAGGGTATATGCGGGCAGATAACAACTAAATCTGTTAAATTTTTTTAGTGTTTTTTTATATGCAGTCCATTAGTGGACCCCATTTGGCCACAGATACAACACTTTTACCCATTACTCCAGAAGTATTATATGCCAAACTAGTTGATGATCAAAGACAGTTCATGTACAACTGAAGTAACACACTCACAGTTCTGTATCCTAAATCATCTCAAACCCTTTGTGTGAGACGTTTAGGACTACTGACAATTCTGTGACTAATGGCCCAGGTTGACTGCTGCTGTCCAGGTCCCCAATAATTTCATGACTTCTCTTCACTTGAAGTATGTTATAAATGAATGAAAAGAAAAACCTTATTAGAGTGAGAGAAAATTGTACATTTTCACGAACCTTGCAAGATACATCTTACAAGGTACAGTACTTCACCTAGGTGTGAAGCACAAATTAGTCTTCAAAGTCAGGTAATTTATGGTCTTCAGAAACTCTTTCCCCTTCCTCTTGAATGTTCATAGGCTCTCAGAATTTGAGTTACAATCTAAGAGGTCCACCCATTCCATGATATGCCCCTAATTTTATCCCCCCCACATCATACAACACATGATATGCTAATGAACCCCAATCATCATAGCACAAACTCAGTAGCATTAGGTCAAGATCTCTAGGTCACTCTTGACTGGTTGAGAACTGGTTTGGGGTTTTCTATCCCTGGAATGGGATTAGGAAAACTCTTCCAGTCTTGTGATTGGCTGGGTTATTCCCCCTTTGTAATGGATTCCCTAAGGGTTCCCCTCCACACCCTATGAAGACCAACACCCTACATTTCTCACAAAGCATATTCAGCTAAAGTAGCAAACCACACTGAATACAGATTTTTCTCTGTGTAATTCTAATACCATTCCCTCAAAGGCTAGATGGGTCTTAGATGGGTTCCTCAACTCTCAAGAAAGTACTAATAAGCAATTTTCTCTTCATTTAGATCTTGTTCCTGTAATCTTTCCCAATTAGATCAACTGGCTATTTGGAACTTATGAATAAATCTTTTGGAACCTAATATCTTTCTATTTAGCTTTCTTTTTCCCTTCTCTTTTCTTTGATCTCTGTCCAAACACTTTCCCACAACCTTTCTAATTCCTGGATTGCTCATATGATGATAGCATCTTCACAGACTACCCTACCTACCTTTTACCTATTAAGTTTCTTTTGACAATAATATCTTTGTAGAATCATAGACCAGGCAAGTTTCATCTCACTAAGTCTTAATAGGAACAATGAAATCAAATTTTCTGTCTTGTATTAGGACTTCTAAATCTTTTTTTTTTTATCAAAACATTGGATATTTGAGGGTAGACATGAGACCTAGGTATCCCTATGTCCTATTGTAGTTTGAAATACCATCCCTTCAAAGTGCAAACCAGTCTCAAGCAATTATCCAATCTTCATCTGATTTTCATAAGATGACTTTCTGCTATATATATTTTTTCTCTGAGCAGCAAATTTTGATAATAAGGCTCTATCTCTGTTTGGAATTCCTAAGAGCAAATTTGAGGGTCATGCCATTGCTTGTTCTTGACTTTCTCTAGTATTCAAAATCATGACTTTACTGCTCTCTCATTCTAAAACTTCCTATAGAATTGACCATTCTATTCCAGTTGACTGCTCATTCTGGAATATCACTCCTCAAGTGCCAATTTACCCCTTTTCCAGTTTGTTACTTCCTTCTGGAACTTCCATTTTGTAAATGAGTTCAGGCCTTCCTGCCTTCATTCTCCTCTAAGCCACATTTTTTTTTCCTTTCTGAACTTAAAAAACATGCTCTTATGCATGGTACCTTCATTCTCTTGTCCTCTTACCCCACTTTTTAAAGTACCTTTTGTGTTTTCTTTCTCCATTTGAATATGCGTTCCTTGAAGGTACACTATGTTTCCCTTTGAATTTGTGCTTCCAGTGCTTGGTACATGATTGATTGATGTCCTCCTTCTTTCCCAAAAGGACCAAGTCATCAGGGAGGTGATACCATGATCTGCAAGTAAATTGGACTTAAGTGAGAGAGGGTTATGCAAGGTCACCAGTCTCACTTTCTCCTCCAGAGCCATCTGGATCCAATGACCAGATATGGATTAGAATGACTAGATGGCTCCAGATGCAATGGGAGAAGTGGACTTTTTAAAGATAGGTTTTCCCAGGTCGAGTTTGCCTGAGGCAATGCCCATTCAGTGATTTAGATTAGGTAAGAAAGGGAGGAAGCAAAAAGGTCAAGAATGACCACTACCAAAAAAAATTAAGATGGGAAGGTAATACTTTCAGGGTTTCTCAGTAATTAAGGAAGGTAAAAAAGGAAAAAAAGCAAGAAGAGCCTCTTTTGCATAATCAAAAAAAATTCAATTTGGGAGGGGTAGATAGATACTCAGTGTTTCTGGTCAAAACAGAAGCAAATGCTATTTACAATCACTTTCAGTCCATCTTGATGTATTTCACTAAGACAAGGGGATGAAAAATATGTCTTTCTGATCAAAGAGGTTTTGAAGGGGCTACAGGCAAAGAATTACCTACTACTTACCCATCAGATCTGAGCTCATGAAGAGATGTCAGGGACACCTAATCAATTCAAGTGATCACTGACATGAGGACTGTGTGAAAGACCTCTAGATGAGTCCAAATAAATGCTTAATAAATGTATGTTTTCTTCCTTTCTTCTTCTTTTTTCTTTTTTTTTTTTTTAGATTTTTGCAAGGCAAATGAGGTTAAGTGGCTTGCCCAAGGCCACACAGCTAGGTAATTATTAAGTGTCTGAGACCAGATTTGAACCTGACTCCAGGGCCAGTGCTTTATCCACTGCACCACCTAGCCACCCCTTCTTCAAGTATTTTTGAAAGAAAAGTTTGGCTATGGCTGGAAGAACTGGTCAAGCATGGGGGCTTGCAAGGATCAGTGGGGGTTCATTTATCAGTGAAGAAATCACAAGTCTCTCTGACTCAGGAGGATAAAAAAGGCATAAATTTTAATTCACAGATTACAGCAAAAAAACTAAAAGTTAAATGTTTCAGGGAAGCAGCAAGATAAAATGAGTGAGATTCAAGTGAAGTTAAGCAAAAAAAGCAGTTACAAACTGGGCTGGTGAGAACATCAAAGACAATTAAAGAAAGGGAAAGGGAACAGCCAGGAGATGGGTGGCTGTTTTGGGATCAACATGGATCCAATAACTTAAAGGTGGGAAGATGGCTTTTTTTCCAAGAAATTCTTGGGGGAGGGATCAGGTGGAGTTCCAGGCAGAACTTGGTAGAACTGGGAGGTACCAAGAGAAGAAGTTACCAGGGTCACTCAGGAGTGGCTTAATGCATGATATAAGGTTGTGTTTCTATGCATGCCTGGAGGAGTTAAAACTCTAAATTCTTAAATTAAGGTTAAGAATTTATAACAACTTGACTAGTACAGAGACAATATAGGGAAGATTTAACAGTTTCAAAAGACTATTTTAACGGAGGGCATATTTGCTTAGGTACATTTGTTCCTCATAGGGGTTTGCTTGTAAGGAACAATACCAAAAAAGAGGAAAGAATTATAGCATTTGTTTCTTAATACAGAAAGGGGGGAAATTTTTGATATTTATCTCTGCCCAGAGTTCTCCTGTTTCATGTCTATTTAATAAGCCTCCTTCAGCTAATCTTTCAGCAAAGCAATGTAATGTATAAGTCTTTATATCTCCGGCTTCTGAGACTCCAGTCTGTGGTTTCCTAAAGCATGAATTGAAAACATTAGAGACTTTCTAAGATTTCTCTCTCTCTCTCTCTCTCTCTCTCTCTCTCTCTCTCTCTCTCTCTCTCTCTCTAACACACACACACATACACACACATACACATACACACACATACACACACACACACACACACACATATACTTACATGGGTACAGATGACATTACCAGAAGAAAACTGAAGTTTCAGCAAATTTACAAAATATGAGCAAGAAACTAAAGCCTATGGGGCACCTGTTATTTTTTTCTACCTGCCAATTAAGGCAAGAAAGAACAATCTACACATGAACATTATGAGATGAACAACCTTGATGGAAGCAACCCCTCTCTGCACTCCAGAGAGCTAGGATAACCTTATTTGACAGATTATGGACTATATTTTCACTAAACAGAGGAAGAAAAGCAAAACAAAATAAATGGGGAAAAAAACACCTCTACCAAATCTGACAAATATTTTATTAAAATTTTATTAAAATTATCTCTTATATATCTCCCTTAATCCTAATTCCTCATGCCAAAAACTACTAATTTGTAAATATACTTAACAAAATATATATATGCAAAATGGTAGCCTGACCATTAGCAACTGAGGGGAAGGGGGTGGGAAGGGAGGGTGGAGGGAAACTTTGCAACTTGGAAATATATGTATAAATGGATTTCAATAAATTTTTAGGTGGGTTTTTTTTTGGCAAGGAAATGGGTTTAAGTGGCTTGCCCAAGGTCACACAGCTAGGTAATTATTAAGTGTCTGAGGCCGGATTTGAACTCAGGTACTTCTGACTCTAGGGCTGGTGCTCTATCCACTGTGTCACCTAGCTGCCCCTGAAAATAAATTTTTAAAAAAGAAAAAAAAGACAACGATAGAAAAGTTTAACTTAGGAAGATATCATTTGGCAAAGAATGTTGTGTATGAGAGTGGGATTTGGATTTCTGGATTATGGTTAATAATATAAAGTTGATAGATTGCTGACTAGAAAAGGAGTATTCTTTTTAAAAACTTTTTTTGTTTTTATTTAAAGCAATGGGGTTAAGTGACTTGCCCAAGGTCACACAGATAGGCAATTATTAAGTATCTGAGGCCAGATTTGAACTCAGGTATTCCTGACTCCAGGGCCAGTGCTCTATCTGCTGCACCACCTAGCCACCCCAAAAAGGAGTATTTTTTTTTTAGGTTTTTGCAAGGCAAACGGGGTTAAGTGGCTTCCCCAAGGCCACACAGCTAGGTAATTATTAAGTGTCTGAGACCATATTTGAACCCAAGTACTCCTGACTCCAGGGCCCATGCTTTATCCACTACGCCACCTAGCCGCCCCATAAAAGGAGTATTCTTAACAAAGACTGTTAAGAATGTTTTTGTTATTATTTGTTTATTTTTGTTATTTTTATTTGTTTATTTTTCAATTGTATGCAATACAATAACATTTTTTGCAAGGTTTTTGAGTTTTACATTTTTCTCCCTCCATCCTTTTCCTCGACCTGTCAGAAAACAATCTAAAATAGGCTATACATGTATAACCATGCTAAACGGATCCATATTAATCATGTGAAAGAAGAATCAAATCCAAATGGAAGAAAAAAAATATTTGAGAGAAAAAAACATAATGCATAAAATAAATTTTAAATTTTAAATTCAATTTTAAAAACTGAATATAGTAACCTTTGATCTATCTACATTTAAGCTCCACAGTTCTGTCTAAGGAAATGGATGTTATTTTCCATCATAGTTCTTTTAGAATTGTCTTTGATTATTGCACTGCTGAAATGAACAAGTCTATCATAGTTGATCAGCATGCAATGTTGCTGTTAGTGTGTATAATGTTCTACTGGTTCTGCTCATTTCATTCAATATCGGTTCATGCAAGTCTTTCCAAGGCTTTTCTGAATTCTGTCCATCTTGATTCCTTATAGAACAATAGTGTTCCATCACAGTCATATTTCAGAATTTGATCAGTCATTCCTCAATTGATGGGTATCCCCTCAGTTTCCAATTCTATGCCACTACAAAAAGAATTGCTACAAACATTTTTGTACCTGTGAGTCTTTTCACCTTTTTGGTAATCTTTTGGGGATACAGATCTTGTAGCTGCATTGCTGGATCAAAGAGTATGCACAGTTTTGTCCTCTGGGCATAGTTCCATTTGTTCTACAGAATGTGTGGATTAATTCACAACTCCACCAACAATGCATTAGTGTCACAGTTTTCCCACATTCCCTCCAACATTGATCATTTTCCTTTGTTTTGTCATTTTAGTTTATCTGACAGGTGTCAGATGTTACCTTAGGGTTGTTTTAATTGCATTTCTAATAATTTAAGATAACTAGGTGGTGCAATGGGTAGAGCACTGGTCCTGGAATGAGGAGAATCTGAATTCAAATCTGGCCTCAGACCCTCGACATGTGATCTTGGATAAGTCACTTAACCCCATTGCCCCAACAAAAATAAGCAAACAAAAAAAAATTAGGATTTAGAGCATTTTTTCATACAGCTATAGATAACTTAGTTTCTTCTTCTGAAAACTGTCTGTTCATATTTAATTATTTATCAATTGGCGAATGACTTTTTTCTTAAAAATTTGACTTAGTTCTCATCAGAAACACTAGTTACAAAAATTGTTTCCCAAATTTCTGAGTTTCTTCTAATTTTGATTGCAGTGGTTTTATTTCTGGAAAATCATTTTAATTTAATGTAATTCAAATTGTTCATTTTGCATTTTATACAGTTCTCTATATCTTTTTTGGTCATAAACTCCTCCCCTCTCCATAGATCCAGCAGATAAACTATTCCTTGGTCTCTTAATTGGCTTATCCTACCATCTTAGAAGGATATTACTTTCAAAAGAAACAGAAGAGGTAAAAGGAGTAGCATTGTAGGTTAAGAAGCTATCTTCAGGGGCAGCTAGGTGGTGTAGTGGATAAAGCCTTGGAGTCAGGAGTACCTGGGTTCAAATGCAGCCTCAGACACTTAATAATTACCTAGCTGTGTGGCCTTGGGCAAGCCACTTAACCCTATTTGCCTTGCAAAAAACAAAACAAAACATAAAATAAAAATAAAGAAGCTATCTTCAGATAATCTAAGTGAAATGGATAAAAACTTACAAAAATATAAGCTGCCCAGGTTAAATGAAGAGGAAAGTAAATACCTCAATAACCCTATCTCAGAAAAAGAACTCCCTAAGAAAAAATCTCCAGGGCCAGAATTCTACCAAACATTTAAGGAACAATTGGTTCCAATTCTATATAAACTCTTTGGAAAAATAGGTGAAGAGGGAACTCTTCCTAACTCTTTCTATGACTACCAATATAGTACTGATACCTAAACCAAGAAGAGAAAGAAAATTATAGGCGAATCTCCCTGATGAATATAAAAGCAAAAATCTTAAGTAAAATCCTAGCAAAGTGATTACAAGTGATCACTAGGATAATACTTGACTAAGTAAGAATTATCCCAGGAATGCAGGGTTGGTTCAATATTAGGAAAACTCAGAAATTGTATGATTATATCAATAGATGCTGAAAAAGCCTTTGACAAAATACAGTACCCATTTCTACTAACACTAGAGAGCATAGGAATAAATGGATTGTTCCTTAGAATAATAAGCAATATCTATATGAAACTATCAACAATCATTATATATGATGGGGATAAGCTAGAAGTATTCCTAATAAGATCAGGGGTGAAACAAGAATGCCCATTATCACCACTACTATTCAATATTGTATTAGATATGTTGGCTTAAGCAATCAGAGAAGAAAAAGAAATTGAAGGAATTAGAAATGGGAAGAAGAGACAAAATTCTCACTCTTTGCAGATAACATGATGGTCCCAAAAAGATCATCTAGAGAATTCCCAAAAATCATCTCAAAAACTAGCAACTTTAGCAAAGTCGCAGGATATAAAACAAGCTCTCATAAGTCCTCAACATTTCTATATATGATACAGCTGAAAGAACTAGAAAAATACCATTCAAAGTAATTTCAGACAATATAAAATAACTGGGAGTCTACCTGCCAAGGCAAACTCAGAAACTTTATGAAAACCATTTACAAAACACTTCTCATATACATAAAATTAGATTTAAATAACTGGGCAAGTATCAACTGCTCATGGATAGGCTGACAATTCTACCTAAATTAAACTTCTTATTTAGTGCCCTACAAATAAAAATTCCAAAAATTACTTTAATGAGTAAGAAAAAATTGTAAGTACATTTATATAGAGAAATAAAAAAAATCAAGAATTTCCAGGGATTTAATGGAAAAAAAAGTGCAAAAGAAGGTGGCTTAGCTAAACCAGATCTAAAATTATAAAGCATCAGTCATCAAAAATATCTGGTATTAGCTAAGAAATAGAATGGTGGCTCAGTGGAATAGACTGGGTACAAAAGAGATAGCAGGAAATGATAATAGTAATCTGCTGTTCGATAAATCCAAAGTGTGCAGCTTTGGGGATAAAAACTCTCTTCAATAAAAACTGTTGGGAAAATTGGAAGTTATGGCAGAAACTTGGAGTAGAACAGCACCTCATACCCTTTACCAATATAAGATCAGAATGGATACAGGATTTAGACATAAAAGACAATATTATAAGCAAACTAGGAGATCAAGGAATAGTTTACCTGTCAGATTTGTGGAAAAGGAAGCAGTTTATGACCAAGGAAGAGATGGAGAACATCATTAAAAACAAACTAGATAATTTTAGTTACATTAAATTAAAAAGGTTTTGCACAGCCAAAACCATTGTAACTAAGATCAAAAGAAATGTAGTAAATTGGGAAATAATTTTACAACTAGTATTTCTTTGTTGTTGTAGTTGTTGTTGTTTTTTAGTTTTTGCAAGACAATGGGGTTAAGAGGCTTGGCCAAGGCAGTGTCTGAGGCCGCATTTGAACTCAGGTACTCCTGACTCCAGGGCTGGTGCTCTGTCCACTGCACCACCTAGCTGCCCCTACAACTAGTATTTCTGACATAGGATTCATTTCTAAAATATATAGAGAAGTGAGTCAAATTTATAGAAAAATAAAAACAAGCTATTCCCCAATTGATAAATGGTCAAAAGTTATGCAAAGGCAACTTACAGATGAGGAAATCAAAGCGATCCATAGTCAAATGAAAAATTGCTCTAAATCACTACTTATTAGAGAAATGCAAATTAAAGTATGACTGAGGTACCACCTCATACTTCTCAGACTGGCCAATATGACCAGAAAGGACAATGATCAATGTTGGAAGGGATGTGAGAAATCTGAGACAATAATATATTGTTGGTGGAGCTGTGAACTCATCCAACCTTTCTGGAGAACAGTCTGGATTTATGTCTAAAGGGCAACAAAACCGTGCATACCCTTTGATCCAGAAATACCACTACTGGGTCTATACCCTGAAGAAATTATGAACAAGGGTAAAAGTATCACTTATATAAAAATATTCATAGCAGCGCTGTTTGTGGTGGCAAAGAATTAGAAATGGAGTGAATATCAATCAATAGGGGAATGGCTTAACAAACTGTGGTATATGTACGTGATGGAACACTATTGTTCTATTAGAAACCAAGAGGGATGGGAATTCAGGGAATCCTGGAAGGAATTGGATGAACTGATGCTGAGTGAGATGAGCAGAACTAGAAGAACATTGTACACCCTAACAGTAACATGGGGGTGATGATCAACCTTAATGGACTTGCTCATTCCATCAGTGCAACAATCAAGCACAATTTTGGGATATCTCTGATGGAGAATACCATCTGTATCCACAGAAAGAATTGTGGAGTTTGAACAAAAACCAAAGATTATTACCTTGAATTAAAAAAAAAAAAACTATTTTCTTATTATGTAATTTTGCTATCACATATTTTTTTTTCCTTAAGGATATGATTTCTCTCTCAACACATTCAACTTAGATCAATGAATAGCATGGAAACAATGTAAAGACTAACAGACTATTTTATGTGGGGTGTGGGAGGAGGGAAGTGAGATTAGGGGAAAAATTGCAAAATTCAAAAATCTTCATATGAACAAATCCAGGAATTCAAGTTAAAACGCTTGTTGGAAAGTATTTGGACAGGGGCTGCTAGGTGGCGCACTGGATAGAGTACAGGCCCTGGAGTCAGGAGTACCTGACTTCAAATCTGACCTCAGACACTTAATACTCACCTAGCTGTATGGCCTTGGGCAAGTCACTTAACCCCATTTGCCTTGCCAAAAAAAACCTTTAAAAAAAAGAGTATTTGGACAGATATCAAAGAAGGGAAAAACAAAAGTAATTTGTCATTGTAGCATACTACAGAATACTTGAACAGAAAGAAATCTATGAGAATTTTGTTTGGTCTGTATCCAGCCTGGCACTGAGGCATGATAGTGGTTATGGGATTCTTCAATATGCAGATGTCTCCTAGAGTATTTGCTTTACTATTAACAAAACAGTCAAAACAGTGAATAACTTCTTGACTTTACTTAGTGATAATTTCTTCTTTTTTTTTTTTTTAGATTTTGGCAAGGCAAATGGGGTTAAGTGGCTTGCCCAAGGCCACACAGCTAGGTGATTATTAAGTGTCTGAGACCGGATTTGAACCTAGGTACTCCTGACTTCAGGGCCGGTGCTTTACCCACTGCGCCACCTAGCCACCCTGATAATTTTGTTCTTAAAAAAGTGAAGAACCAAAAAGGAGAAAGTCTATTTTGGTTCTGAGTCTCACTAATAGGAAGAACTGGTTACTAGAATAAAAAGAATGGGAAACATGGGGTAAGGGATAATCTCGGTTCTAGATTTTGTAGTAGAAAAGGAAAGAAAATATGACTATTTTCTGATATGTATTCTAGATTTTGGGAAAATATAATTCAAGGAGTCAGAGGAAAAGTAAGATCTACAGATAATTAAAATGGTTATTCCTGGAGGTATGGGAGATGTTCAAGAAGGCTGTTATTAGTCCTACTTTCTAAAAGAGGATCATGACATCAGGGAGGTGATGCTATGATATACAAGTAAATTGGATTTAAGTAAGGAAGGGCAGTACAAAATCATCAGCCTCACTTTTTCCTCCAGAGTCATCCAGGTTCAGTGGCCAGATATGCATCAGGACAACTGGTGATGGCCCTGAAATTTATGGGAGACCTTGTCCTTTTTAAGCTAAGGTCTTTATCTGGTCTCAGTCTGCCTGAGGCAACACCCATTTAGTGATTGTCACTTAAGAAAGAAATGAAGCAAAGAAGGATCTCTTTAAGTAGTCAAAAAAAAAAATGAAGCTGGAAGGGGAAGACTTTCAGGGTTTCTGGTCAAAATAGAAACAATTGTCATTTCATTACTTCTAGCCACTCTGGGTCCAAACAATGACCAAGTGGGTTTGGCCTGGGACACACATGGCAATGAAATAAGGAAGATACAAAAGAAAACATTTTCTTTGAGAAATCATTTAGATTTTCTTTTTAAATGTATAGAAGATACAAGTTTGATCAGGTAACATAAAATGAGTATAGGAATATGGCATGGTCATAATGTTAACTAAAAAATAGCTGAGGCCAAAGAAAGAAGCTAAGGACAGCAAAAAAAGTTTTTTTGTTTGTTAGTTATTTTGGGAAAACAAGAAAGGTCAAAGAAGGGATAAGATAAGACCTTAGCTTGGGGTAGCTGGGATGATGATAAATGACTGCAGAAAGAAAGTAGAAATTCTTGTTTTGTTCCTATTTTTCTCTGCAAAGGAAAATGACCCTAGTACTAGAAATGACAGAACAAAAATGACTAACAGGGAGATAATGTACAGGATAAGTCTGGAAATGGTGAGACACTTAGCTGTCTTGATAAATTCAAGTCACCTATTCTAAATGAACTACCTTACTGAGTCCTGAAAGAATTGGCAGATATGATTGCTATACCATCATCAGTGATATTTCAAAATTTGTGGAAAACTGGAAAGACACTACAAGATTGGAGAAGAGCAAATGTCCCAGTTTTCATAAGCAGTAAGAAAACAGGGTCTACAAACTATAGATTTATGAACTTGACCAAATCCTAGGAAAATTCTAGAAAGTACCATTAAAGAGGTTTTTGGCAAATATCTAAAAAGATAAGTAAAGATAATAAAGTGCCATTAAGAACAGGTCAAGTAGGGGTGGCTAGGTGGCTCAGTGGATAAAGCAGGGGCCCTGGAGTCAGGAGTACCTGGGTTCAAATCCGGTCTCAGACACTTAATAATTACTTAGCTGTGTTGTGGCCTTGGGCAAGCCACTTAACCCCTTTTGCCTTGCAAAAACCTAAAAAAAATAAAAAATAAAAAAGAATAGGTCAAGTCATGTATATGGCCTTTATCAAACTGCCTACCTTCTCAATTGGAGTTTGGGGATGGGGGGAAGGGAAGGAGAGAATTTGGAACTGAAGTTTAAAAAAAAATGTTTAATTACATGTTTTTACATTTAAATGGAGGGAACTATTTAAAAATTTAAAAAGAATAGATCATGGGACAGCTAGGTGGAGCAGTGGATAAATCACTGACCCTGGAGTCAGGAGAACCTGAGTTCAAAGCCAATCTCATCCACTTAATAATTGTCTAGCTGTGTAACCTTGGGCAAGTCACTTAACCCCATGGCCTTAAAATAAATAAAAAAATTAAAAAAAAAAATAGATGGTGCCAAATTAACTTCATTTCTTTTTTTGATAGGTTTACTAATCTAATAGATGAGAGGAATGATGTTCTTATAGTTTACCAAAATTTTAGCAAAGTTTTTACTGAAAGGAGAAACTTAGTATTTCAAACTTATCTTCCTAGTAAATTGTCTGATTTCTTTTGTAAGAAATGAAATGTTATCTCCCATGTGTTAATTACACACTTAGGAAGACAAATGATTGGAAAAGCTAGAAAACTTGCCTGTCCTCCTCATACCTTAGTCCAGGAAAAAAATAACTATGGACCCTTATCTAGACAAGATAACATTGTATAAGGATGAGATTGTGCAAACTATTAGACAGCCCCCCCCCAAGGTTTAATGATTTATTTGATTTATTTTATTCTTTGTTTATGTATAATTATTCCTCTCTCCCTCTAATTAGTGATCACCTTGAGTAGATGGTCTCCACCTATAGATTTTGTGGTAAATCCTAGAGAATAAATTTTGTCTAATTTATATTTTCTGTCACTTTATTTTAACCCCAAATTTTAAGTTTTACAGCAGTAACATCTTCTTAAATAGCTTTATAGTTAATATTTAAGTTAAAAATAATATTTAATATATTCCTATTTCATATTTAAATTAAACATTTAATATGTTCTTTTTCTTATAGAGAAGATGAATATTAGATTATACAATCAGAAAGATTCTGAACCAGTTGAATAGTTGGACTTAAAGAGTAATTATTAATGGTTCAATGTCAATGTGCCAGGACAGTAGAAATTCTAGTGGAGATTCTCAGGGATCTGTACTTGACCCAATGTTGCTTAACATTTTTATCAGTGACTTGAGTAAAAGTATAGATCTTATTTTCTTCAAATGTGCAGATGACACAAAGCTGGGAAAGATAGCTAATACACTAAATGAGAGTCAGGATCCAAAAGTATCTTGATAGACTAGATAGACTTTAGGCATTGAATCTAACAATATAAATTTCATTAGCGATAAATGTAAAGTCTTATACTCGAGTATAAAAAAATCAACTTTGCAAATGTAAGATGGAAAAAGCATGGACAGACAACAGTTGTTCTGAAAAGGATGTGTCAGAGTTTAATAGATTGCAAGCTCAATATAAGTTAGTAGTGGATATTGCAGCCAAAAAAAAAAAGAAAAAAGAAAAAAGCTAATACAATCTTGAGTTACATTAAGAGAAGAATAGATTCCAGGAATACTGAGATATTTCCAATGTATTCTGACCTTCATATAAAGTATTGTGTTCAGTTCTGAGCATCACAGTTTAAGGACTTTAATAAACTGCAGGGACTAGCAGAAGACAATCAGGAAGACGAAGAGCTTTGATTCCATGTCATGTAATGATCAGTTGAATGAACTGCATGTGTTTATTAACTTGAAGAAAAGACTAAGAAGATCCATGATATAATCTTCAAGTATGTAAACGATTTTTATATAGAAGAAAATTAGACTTGTTCTGACCCCAAGGGGCAGATCTAGAAGCAATTGTGTGTAACTTACAAAGAATCCAATTTAGGTTTAATTTCAGGAAAAACTTCTTAACCATGTAGGTGCCTTAATTTTCGTTCTGTATAGGTCTCTAAACAAAGACCACTTGTTGAGCATGTTATGGTGGGAATTCTTTTGAGATATGTCAAGATGAGGTTCCTTTCAGTATTTAAATTCTTTGGTTCTGTGATTGTGTGAATTCAATAGGTAGTGGTGGCTCCCTCCCAAATATCAATGATTACAGAGTAAGGCTTGTGGCTTCATTCCTGATGGTATCATATACACTGGAAAGCTGTGTGCTGACTCCATTGAGCCTTCTACTCAAACCTCAGGGTTCCTTGAATTTTTATCAGTGGGTGATACAATACTCTAAGTTAACTTGAAGATATTGGTATGATGTTCTAAATTTCTTGATTCTCACCAAGACCAGCACTTTCTTAAGTAGGTTGCTCTGAAAATCTCAAAATTCATCAGATTTAATTCTAACATAAATTATATACAAAGAAATTATACAAAGATATCAAATTTGTCTACTTGCAGTGTTCTTTCAGCTTCTTGGGTAGGTAGGACTTTGTATGTCAAATAATGTTCCAAGATCTCTAGGATGTTGCTTATATTCTTCCTGTTCTCTTTCTAGGGAAAAGAAATTGATTCATAATAGCTCCAAGGGTTTTTGGATACAAATATTTTCCCCCAAAATATCTAGTTATCTTGGATTGCTTTATAACAGTTCTAAGTGTTCTCTTAGATCATGTCAAAAATCATGTGAATTGCTTTGAAAGTCATGAATAGTTAGTTTTTGGGGACCAGCTGCCTTTACATATCTTATATTGGATTAATTTTAATTGGGCACAGTACTTCATTGTGCTTCTCCAACTTCTGTTACTTCCCCGTGTAGTTAGGTTCAAGAGTTAATTTTTTGAAACTAAGAGAAGGGAAGATCAATCTTTCATGTTCATTCTTTACTGTTTAATAGTAGATGCTCTCAGAGTTTTTTCTTATGTAGTAAATTTATTAGCAAGAAAAAACTGAAAATACAATCCATTTGCAAAATTTGTTGATTTTAATGTAATTTTAAAAATCTATATAGGCACAGTCAACTGGGTCTTGGATGAAAAAGGAGAAATAAGATTAGCTCTACCGGGTTTCTTTTCAAAGATGCTTTAAGATGAGGGATATGCCCTTGTCTAGGCACATCAAACAAGTAGTATGAATTATCAAAAAATACATAAGCATCAGTAAACACATCAGCTCATGAAATGTCAGCAGTAAAACAAGGACATGTAATGTAACATTTAATGTGATATAGTAGACAAAGGCTGGTTTCAGATTCATGAAAGCCTGGGTTAAAGTCCTGCCTCACATATATAGTAGAATAGTTGCCACTCTGAATTGGCAGTTTCCTCTCCAGGAGTCCCTTACCCCAGTGAAATCACAAGTCTTGGTTTAAAAAAGAAAAAGCAAAAAGTTCCATCTATGACTTGGTGGTTAGTTGTTTTAAGTTGTGTTCAACCTTTCAAGATAATTTCTCAAGTTTCCTTGCAAAGATTCTGCAGTGATTTGTTATTTCCTTCTCCAACTGAAGTAAACAGAGTTAAGCAACTTGCCCAGAGTTACACAGCTAGTTAAGTGTCTTAGGTCAAATTTGAACTTGTCTTCCTGTCCAACATTCCAACCATTGTATACTTTAGCTGCCTTTGACATGTATTGGTGATGCCTTATCTGTTTCCCTGTTTTTCCTTAGCTAATAATGAGCCAAAAAGAAGAGTAGCTAAATTCAAGGTAGAACAAAATTATTCAAAATTGTTTTTGAATTACTACATTTTCCATTAATTGTAGGGGCAATATCCTGCTCCAATCATGGTGGGTTAATTTTTCTATTAAAGCTATTGAAACCATCCTTGAGACTTAATTGGCTCAGAGGATGAATGGCTTGAGCTGTTGTAGCTTCCTGGTAGTGCAAGTACAAAAATGAGCAGGACAGAAGGAGTTCCCTCAATCTTCTGATTAACAGATCATTATGAGGAACACTGAGGCCAAGAAAATGTACCCAATTTTAATCAATGATGACTATCCTTTCCTTGCTCTGAATATCCTCCTTTGGTTAACTAAACCTCCTTTTTGTCAACTGTTAGATGTTCTATAAATATTTTATTTCCTTCCAATATGCAAGCCAACTGCTAGATTATCATAATAGGCCTGGCCTACTAAACCATTGATTCCCACCCTGACCCTTTCCCCCAACTCTCCATAACCCTCATCATCATTCTCAGTGAATGGGAAGATAAATTAGGAGAACTTGTGGTATGGCAGAAAACTTAATTAAAGAAACTCTGCAAATAATTACAGCAAGCAAGATATAGAAGAGTTGGGTTTGTTCTCCTCCTGAAGTTTCATGGAAGTTTCACTCTGTTTCCTGGTCCCATTCCATTTGTTTCATATTTCTTATGGACATTTTAGTCACTTTTTTTTTTGCAAAGTTCAATATTGCTTTCCAGAATAGGAGTATTAATATATAGCTCCATCAACGATATATTTGAATTAGCACAATAGATTTGAAATTAGCACAGAGTTGCTAAGATATGTGCAAATACATTTTGCTAGCCTTAAAGCTATATAAATGTTAGCTACTTTTCCATTATTAAATGGATGATGCAAAACTATATGAATTAATTTTTTTCAAATTTGGGGTTGATATTAATTTGGGTCAAAGTTTTCTTTTTCTGATTTCTCTTTCCCTGATTTAGATATCAAGATCATTTTTTTCAACAGAAGAAATTTGTAGGATTCTTAAATCTTTGAAAGAATTTACTTATAAATTTGTCTGGAGTTTTTTTGGTAAGTCATTTAGGATTGTCTGATTTCTTTTTGTGAGATTGAGCTGTTTAAATTCTTATTTTGTTAATCTAGTTAATTTATTTTTTATAGCTATTCTATTTCATTTAAAATATCAACTTTGTTGGCTTGTAATTGGGCAAAATAATTTACAACAATTTTTCAAATATTGCTTTGTTGGGGGTAGCTAGGTGGCTCAGTGGATAGGGCACTGGTCCTGGAGTCAGGAGGACCTGAGTTCAAATTCAGCCTCAGACACTTAATAATTACCTAGCTGTGTGAACTTGTGCAAATCACTTAACCTCATTGACTTGCAAAAAACAAATAAAATAAATAAATTTTTAAAATTCCTTTTTTGCCATAATGGTGGAGAGAAGCTGGGAACTCCCCTAAATTCTTCCTAACCTCCCTCAAAAAACATTAAATCAAGCAGCTAAATGAATTCTGGAGCAACAGAACCCACCAAAAAACCAGAGTGGAGCATTTTATAGCTTTAGATATCTTAATTGTGACCTTATTTTCCATTTTTTTCCCATTATTTTTGATACTAGCAAGGGTAGTTAGGTGCTGCAGTGGACAGAGCACTGGCTTTGAATTCAGAAGGATGGGAGGTTGGATCTGGCCTCAGATACATGCCACTTACTGTGTGACCTTGGGCAAGTTGCCTAACTCTGCCCAGGAATCCAGGGCCACCTCCAGTTTTCCTGATTTATATCTGGCCACTGATCCCAGATGGCTTTGGAGGAGAAATTGAAGCTGGTAACTTAGCATAGCATCCCCATCTCCCCACTCAAATCCAATTTATGTGCTTGTCATGGAATGTCCTTTCTGATGTTGTGGTCTCCGAGAGTGAAGGACAAGCTCTTGCTTCTTCCAGCCTCCCATCCAGGAGGATGGGGCTTTCTCTAGCTGTTCCTGGAGCTCTGTGGGCCTTATCATGTGAGCTGGTTAAGCCAAGTGTCATGGCTGCCTTCCCTTCTCTTTCTCTCTCTCTCTGTCTCTGTCTCTCTCTCTCTCTCTCTCTCCCTCCCTCCCCCCTTCCAGATTTCAGCTTAGCCAGTTATCAGTTGACCTGCCAAGATAAATCAGCAATCCACATGGTTTTTCCTTAAACTCTTAACTTTCCTGTTTTTTTCGTGTTGTAATTTTTTCTTTTTTTCTTAATGTTTTTGTACACGATTTTTTTATACATTACTAAAATATTCTTGTTGAAGAATAAACATAATACATTCTCCCCACCAAAAAATATAGACCCTCATGCGAAATAAGGAAAGAGAAAAAAAATGTGCTTCAGTCCGTGTTCCAACACCACCACCTCTGTCTCAGGTGGATCACATTCTTTATGATAAGTCCATCACAAAAGCTACTTCCATATTTTTCCACTGTTGCCGTTCCTGATCACAACTCCCTTTATCCATACTTCCCCACTACCATATATTATATTTTCTCTTTCCTTTTACTCTGTCCCTCTTCTAAAATGTGCTGTAGGGTAGCTGAATGGCACAGTGGACCAGTAACCACCCAGCCCCGTGGTCCCAGACAGGCCACCCAATCCCACCCAGCCCCTTGCAAGAAGTAAAAAAGAAAATGTGCTATAACTAACCACTCTCCCCACAACAATCCACCCTCTCTTCCATCACCCACATTCTACCCCTCCCCCTGTCCCCTTCTCTCCTTTTTACTCTAGATGTCTATACCCCATTGAGTATATATGCTGTTTCCTCTCCAAGTCACATCTGATGAGAGCAAAGGATTCCCTCACTCCCCTCACCTTCCCCCCTTCCACATCATTACAATAGCTCATTGCAATTAAAAAAAAATCTTATTATACAAAATATCTTAGCCTATTCCATCTTTCCTTTCTCTTACATCCAGTACATTTCCCTTTTAGCCATTGACTCCATTTTTACAATATATCATATCTTCAAATTCAGCTCTCTCCTGTTTCATCTATATAAGCTCCTTCTACCTGCTCTATTAAATGAGAAGTTTTATATGAGTATTATCAGTATCATTTTTTTGTTAGGTTTTTGCAAGGCAAATGTGGTTAGGTGGCTTGTCCAAGGCCACACAATTAGGTAATTATTAAGTGTCTGAGGCCAGATTTGAATTCGGGTACTCCTGACTCCAGGGTTGGTGCTCTATCCACTGTACCACCTAGCTGCCCCCAGTATCATTTTTCTATGCAGGAATACATACAGTTCATCATGATTAAGTCCCTCATATTTTCCCCTTCTCCTCCACTCTCTATGCTTCACCTGAGTCCTGTATTTGAAGGTCAAACTTTCTGTTCAGCTCTGGTCATTTCAACAGGAACAATTGAAATTCCCCTGGTTCATTGAAAGTCCATCTTTTCCCCTGGAAGAGGATGTTCAGTTTTGCTGGGTAGTTGATTCTCAGTTGCATTCCAAACTCTTTTGTCTTCTAGAATATTATATTCCAAGCCCTACAAGCCCTTAATGTAGTTGTTGCTAAATCCTGTGTGATCCTGACTGCAGCTCCATGATATTTGAATTGTGTTCTTCTGGCTGCTTGTAATATTTTCTCTTTGACTTGGGAGTTCTGGAACTTGGTTATAATATTCCTGGGGTTTGGTTTTTTGGGATCTCTTTTTTTGGGGGGAGATTGGTGGATTCTCTCAATTTCCACTTTGCTTCTGCTTCCAGGATATCAGGGCAATTTTCCTGTAGGAATTCTTTAAAAATGAGGACAAGGCTCTTTTCCTGATCATGACTTTCAGGTATTCCAATAATTTTTAAATTATCTTTCCTGAATTCGTTTTCCAGATCAGTTGTTTTTCCAATGAGATGTTTCACATTTTCTTCTAATTTTTCATTCTTTTGGTGTTGAAGTATTGTGTCTTGACTTCTCATAAAGTCATCAGCTTCCTTTAGCTCCATTCTACATCTGAAGGATTTGTTTTACTCAGAGAGCTTTCTTATCTCTTTTTCCATCTAGCCAATTCTGCTTTTTAAAACATTCTTCTCAATAACTTTTTGAACTGTTTTATCCATTTGAACTATGCTAGTTTTTTAACATGTTTTTTCCTTCAGCATATTTTTGGATCTCCTTGACTAAGCTGCTGATTTCTTTTTCATGCTTTCCCAATTTTTCTTCTATCTCCCTTACTTGATTTTCAAAATCTTTCTTGAGCTCTGTCATAGCCTGAACCCAATTTCTGTTTTTTCTTGGGAGTCTTTAGATGCAGGAGCTTGTACTTCCTCATCTTCAGATTGAATATTTTGATCCTTCTTAGGATCATAGATAATGTATTCCCCAATGGTGTTCCTCTTTTTTCTGTCTACTCATTTCTCTGGTCTGTGCCTGTTTTTTGGGGTGCTTCCTGAACTTTTGAGTATTATTGGGACACACCCCCCCCCACAAGGATCTCAGTATGTGAAGCTCTGACGTCCCTCCTGGTCTGTGAATGACCACAGACACACCCCTCTGCCATAGGGCTGAGATGGGGGAGGCCCTGTTCTATGGGGGGCCTAGACTGTGATCAGGCTCTGAATGTGGTCAGAACCCCAGAGTCCTGTCTAGGTAAAGAGGACAGACCTCAGAAGTCTCTCTCTCTCCATTCCACTACCTTCAGTGGGTTGAGCATTAAAGGGTCAGTTGCCTGGGGGCTCCTTCCTCCATTTCCTGGATCTGGGTTGCCATGGCCTCTACTGCTGAGCTGACCATGCTGACTGCCACAACTGCCCTGGGAACCTGGGCTTCACATGCTCACTCTGGCAGAGGTCCCCTCTGCTGATCCTCCAATTTCTACCCAGTGATCCCCTGGGTGTAGGTCAGGAAACTGCCCTCACTGCCATGAGCCCAGGCTCCCAGGCACCCTGGAGCTGCTTCAGGGAGGATGAAGTTTCTTCACTCTGGTGGGCTACCCCTCTAACCCTGTGGAACGGAGTCTTTCAACTATTTTCCAGGTTACCTTGGTCTGGAGAATTGCCTCACTGGATCTTCCTGTGGGTTCTGTCACTCCAAAATTTAGTTAGAGTCATAATTTTAAGATTTTTGAAATAATAGTGAGAGAACACCTAGGAGAGGCTCTTCTGTTGCCATCTTGGCTCCACCCCTGTGTTCTAACTTCTTTTAATAAATTTCTATTTATTAAAGACTTCCAGGGTGGAACCAAGATGGTGGTGTGAAACTAACATGCTCCCAGAGCTTTTCCCTACCGAAGATAAATGAAGCCTCTACTCTAACATTCAAACTACAGATCCCACCACAAAAAAGAGAAGATTCAAAGAAGTTTTCAACTGTAGACATCCTAGAGGATCTTCAGTGAAGGTCTGTCTCTGGGTGAAAAGTGGAAGTAAATTCCAGGTGGCAGGACTGTGAGAAAGCCAGCAGAAGGCTTTTTAACCACAGTGCAATCCAGGTCCCGACAGCTTAACAACAACAAAGGTCCCAGCAACTAGATAGCAAGACAACAGGGAGGACTCCAGCACCAAACAAAGTCTGAATCCAGAGAACACCAGGGTAAAAGACGGGACTGGGTCAGGAACAAACAACTGTTAAGTCAGAACCTAGACATATAGGAGGAAAAAAAAACAAACCTCTGCAAAGGCAAGGCCTGGAGTGCATAGGTAACATCTCAGCCAATGGCAAGTGAGGGATCAGACCCCAGATCCAACCAAAAAAAAAAAAAAAAAAGCTTGGACCTATACTCCCTGAACCCCAGGAGCAGAGCTAGAATAGCAAAGATGAAAGCTAAAAGAGAGCTCACTATACAAAAGTACTTTACAGGCAAAGATGAAAACAATTCCATGTCTAAAGAAGAAAGAAATGAACAACCACTCACAGGGAAAGTATCAAAACAATCTATAAATTGGGCTCAAATACAAAAGGTCGTAGAAGAACTTAAAAATGAATTTAAAAACCAATGAAGAGAGGTAGAAGAAAAATGGGAAAAAAAAAGAAATGAAAGTCATACAGGAAAATTGTGAAAAAGTGACCAAGAAATCAACTTCCATTAAAAATAAAAATAACCAACTGGAAAAGGAAACACAGAAGCTAATTGAAGAAAATAAAATCCTAAAAATTAGAACTGAACAATTAGAAACCAATGACTCTATAAGACTACAAGATTCCATCCAACAAAATAAAAAGGCTGGAAAAATTGAAGAAAATGCAAAATATCTTCTAGGGAAAACAAATGACTTGTAAATAGATCCAGGAGAAAGAATCTATGAATCACTGGACTACCAGAAAGCCTGGACCAACAAAAGAACCAGGAAAACTTCATGCAGGAAATTATAATGGAAAACTGTCCAAATCTACTAGAACAAGATAACAACTATTGAAAGAATCCATAGAATCCCCTCCAGAAAGAGACCCCAGGAAAAAACTCCAAGGGCTGTAATAGTCAAATTCCAGAACTCTCAAATAAAGGAGAGACTATTGCAGCAGCAAAAAGAAAACAATTCAAATATAAAGAAAACAGAAATCAGATTCATGCAGGCCCTATCAGCCTCAACATTGAAAGATCAGAAGACCTAGAATATCTCAGAAATCAAAAGACCTGGGATTACAACCCAGAATTGTACTGCTCTGCAAAATTCAGCATATACTGTCAGGGGAAAAGATGGATGTTAAACAAAATAGAGGACTTCCAGAATTTCCTGACACAAAGACCAGAATTGAATAGAGAATTCAATCACCAAAGACACAACTCAAGAATTGCATAAAAGGAAAAAAGGTACATGAAAAGGAGAAGGAAAAAAACAAAAGAAAACAAATGCCAGTCAAGACTATCAATTGTATACAACCCTAAAAGGGAACATATAACACTTAGAACTACACTTCTCTTAGGACAATAAGAGGGTAGAATATAATTGAAGAGAATGAGCCTAAAGGATATGAGTATAATTGGGTCATACCTCTCAATTGAAGAGGTCCAAGATGATATTACTATGTTTGAGACAAAAAGTCCTGAAGAAAAAGCAGGAGTGTTAACTTAAAAAAAACAAAAAAAAAGAATGAGGGACAAACATTTGATACTAGCAATTTGGTTTTCTCTCTTTAAAAGTCAGACTAAACAATGGTGTTTCTACCTTAATAGGTTTTCCACCAAAATATAGCTTGATTTTTTTCAGTGGTTTGGGGTCTTCAATTTTGTTACCCTCTCTTTTGATTTTTGGAATTTCTATTTAGGTGTTGAGGTTTAAAAGTTTGTGCTTTTCTTCTTTCTTGTTGGTATACTATTTCCTTCTTGACCTGGGTTTCTTTGTCAGGGTCAGACTCTGACCGGTCTTGCAGATTTGAATGGAATGATGAGTCACTGTTTGGTCACAATTTGTACTGAGGTCTTATCTATGATCCAACTTTCCTCTGATGTTGGCAGCTCTGTGTAGTGTTGGTAGGTTCCAAATTGCTGAGTTCTTCAAGGCTGTCAGGAATAGTCTATTTCTCCCGCTCCAGACTTAAAGAACCTCTAGGACAAGTGGGTATATTGCTGCCATTTTACAGATTTTTGAGTTGTCTTTAATACTGAGCATTCTTTCCTGAATGATATGCTCTTCTCTTTAGGTTTTATGACACTGCTTTATCTTGGTTCTCCTCTTACTTATCTAACTGCTGTCTCTGACTCCTTTGCTGGATCTTTGTCATTACACTTAATAATCTGGGGGGAAATCTCACATGGTTCTGTTTTAGTTCCTCCTTTCTCTCTATTTCATTTGGTGATCTCATCCCTCTCATGGGTTTAATTATCATCTGCCCTAAACTCTTTAATGACCTCCAATCTCATATCTCCAACTATCTACTGAACATCTTGAACTGGATGTCCCATAGTCATCTTAAACTCATTAATTTCAAGATGGAACTCATTTTCTTTCCCTCCAAACAATCTCTTCTTCCTACTTCCCTGTTTATGATGAGGGTACCACCATCATTTCAATGACCCAGACTGAAAACCTAGATGTTATCCTTGACTCTTCACACTCTTACGCCAATATCCAATATTACCAAGGCCTGTTGATTTTTACCTTTGTAATGCCTCTATATACTCTTTTCTCTCCTATCACTCCAGTGCAAGTACTTATCTTCTAGTTGAACTCTGATGAATGAAAACCCCAAGAGACAGCTTCTAGGTAATTAATAATTGATTTATTAATAGACAACCTGGCAATCATTAAATTTATGTTCACTGATTTTTCTTAGCAACCAAAACCCTGAAAGGCTTTAAATTCCTTCTTAAAAGAAATTTCCCTGAAAATAATGAAAATCAACTCTGATTAGGGGATACCTAATGAGCTGAGCTAAAAGTTTTCAGCTCCTCCTGCTGAAAAGGTAGCTTGATCATGAGACTCAGCAACCTCAAGGCATCTGTGCAAGGGAAGCCATCTCCATCAGGACCTCTATCTGGACCTCTGTGGATAGTTTTCTCCTTCATGAGATGAATTGCTCTAAATTCTAACAGAGGCACCAAAGAATTGGGGGGGGGGGTGTCCTCCTGGCTGGATTCTGTTTATACTCTAAATAAAAATTAGGTCTCCCAGTTGGATGAGGTCCCACCCAAAGTTAAAAAACACGTGACTTGAGGGCTAGATGCAATCTCCTCACTTAGCCAAGCTCTTCCACAGACTGACATTCTTAGGAGTTAGATTTTAACAAAGAAAAGAGGAAAAAAAGTGGATCACATATTAAGTTATTAATATAATAGAGTATGATTTCTCCAAACTCCCTACCACAAGTCTCTTCACATTTTAGTCCATCTTCTACTCAGTCAGTGATCTTCCTAAAGTGTACATGCAATTATCTCCAGTAGCTTTTTTATCAACTGCAGGATCAAATATAAAATCCTGTTTGGCATTCAAAGATTCCCATTCTTCTTACACTTTATATTCCTGTACTCTTGACCTTCTTGCTGTTCTTTCAACAAGAAACCTCATATCCTCATTCCATTTTCCTTGGCTGTCCTCCATGCACAGAAAGCTATCACTTCTCATCTCTATGACCTAGCTTCTCTGGCTTCCTTAAGTCCTAACTAAAAATCTTTTTTTTTTTTTACAATAAGTATTTCCTGGACCCTCCAACTATGCTTAATACTAGTGCCTTCCTTCTATTAACTGCACTCTCTCCTCTATATGTCCCATTTGTACATAATGGTCTTTCCCCAATTAAAAAGTTTCTTAAAAGCAGGGGCTCTTCTTTTTTAAATTTTTATTATAACCTCAGTGCATAGCACAGTATCCCTAGTGCCTGGCACAGAGGGCTTAATGAACGTTTATGACTAACAAATATAAAATATATTAGAGGACAAAGTTCCAATGGCTGGGAGGATCTGGAAAGGCTTGCTATTTTTTTTTTGTTTTCTTTTAAGCCAGAGCTACAATTCCATCTTTAAGGAACTCTCATCAAGAAAGTCCCTTCCTTTTACCAAAGCAGGTTAATATCTGCCAGGCAACTTGCAGTTTTCGGGAGCTTCATGCCGCACTGCGAGGTTAAGTGATTTTCCCAGGATCATACACTCAAGAGTTTGGCAGAGGCATCCAAACAGAGGCCTGACCCAAAGTGCTTCTCTCTCCGCTGGGTCACATTTGACTGTAGGAAGCAGTCCATTTTTAAGTAATATTGGAGGGGAAATTAGGGACATTTTGAGCTCTGAGTCACGAAAGGAGATCTATGCTCCCCCTAATGTCCTGGGGCCACCACTGAGAAAATCAGTTTACCATGTTATGTTCTTTATGAATTCCTCATTCAGGAGGGTGATGAGGGGAAACCAGCGTGTTTGAAGATGTCAAAATCCTAGATCTGTACAGGGAAAGGTCCCCCAACAGAATGAGTCCGGGGTGGTGCCCTGGGCGGCTCACCCGAGCCCCTCCAGAGGCGCGCTGTAGCCGCATGACCCAGTTTGTAAGATGTTTCAGCCTGGGCGTTCGCGCTGGTGCTCGTGGAGGCCGCGAATGCGCCCGGATTCCCGCTCTGCTCCCGGCTTGGCCTTGCCGCGAGGTGCGGCCGCGGCATCTTCTCTGCGGGGGAGCGGGCACCGGGCCTCACAGCCGGGGCCGGGCTGGCACCCCCGTCCCCTCCGGGGTCCTTTTGGAGCGCGGCCGGGGGGGCCCGGGTCACCGCAGCCCGGGGGTGTCCGGGAAGATTCCGAAGCTGCGGCCTGAAGGGAAAAACCAAAAAGAAGAAACAAGTCCCTTTTCCAAGCAAGGCGGCGCCGCCCTCCTCGCCCGGGGCTCCCGGCGCCCGCTCTTCGGCTTGCCCGGCGCCCGGCTTTCCGGCCAGGAGCGGGCTGGGCTCGGCCTCCCGGCTCGCAAGCGCCGCCCTCTCCCCTTTCCCTGGAAAGCGCTCCCCGCCCCGCGGCGCCCCCCCCCCCGCGGCCAGAACGCGCTTCCGGCTCGCGGGGACGCGCCCGCCGGCGTCGCGGCACGTGACGGCGACGGCGACGGGCGAAAGGGGCGGGGAAGGCCTGTCCCTCCTCCCTGCCTCCCTCCTTCCCGGCCGGCTCCGCAGCGCCGCGCAGGCGCCCCGAGGGCCGCGCCGCCGGAGCCCCTCCCGCTCTCTCTCGAGGAGTCAAAATGGCGGCGAGGGGCACCCGTAGCAGTCGCGGCTCCCGAGCCCGTGTGTGACGGGAGCGCAGAGGGCGGCGGCGGCGGCGGCGGCGGCGGCGGCGGGAGGAGGATGGCCGGGGGCGCCGGCGCCGGAGCGGAGGGCGGCGCTGGGGGAGGCGGCGGCGGCGGCGGCGGGGGTGACGGCAGCGGGAGCAGCGGCAGCGGCAGCGGCAGCGGCGGGAGGAGCCTGCGGGGTAAGGGTCCTCGGGCGCGGAGAGCCGGGCCGGGGCCGGGGAGGCGCGCCCGGGGCGCCGCGGGCTGCGGGGCTCGAGCCGCGAGCAGCCGCCGTGCCCGCACAAGTCGGCCGAGCGGGCGGGGCGCGGGCAGCGGCGGTCCCGGGGGCGCGGGCCGGGGCCGCGGGCTCCGCGCCTCCCCCCCGCCCGAGGTCCCGGCCGCGCCCCCGCCGGGGCCCCGCGGCAGCCGGCCTCTGACAGGTGGGAGCCCCGCCGGAGGCGGAGGGGGCGCCGGGCTCGGCCCGCGGGCCAGCTTTCCCCCGTCCCCGCAGCAGCCCGCGCCCGCACCCGCGCCGTGCCCAGCGCCGCCGCCGCCGCCTCACTTGTCAGCTTTTGTTCCCCAGTACCAACTCTCTCTCTCGCTCTCTCTCTCTCGCTCTCTCTCTCGCTCTCTGTCTCTTTCTCGCTCTCTCTCTCTCTCTCTCTCTCTCTCTCTCTCTCTCTCTCTCTCTCTCTCTCTCTCTCTCTCTCTCTCTCTCTCTCGCTCTCTCGCTCTCTCTCTCTCTCTCTCTCTCTCTCTCTCTCTCTCTCTCTCTCTCTCTCTCTCTCTCTCTCTCTCTGTCTCTCTCACTCTGTCTCTCTCTCTCTCTGTCTCCCTCCATCTCTCTCTCTCTCTTTTTCTCTCTCTATACATATATATGTATATACATATATATATATATGTATATATTTTAAATTGTTGGGATTTAGGGCATTTTTCTCCCTGGAAAACGCTTTCCAAACTTCAGCAATCTAGGAAAGGGAGCGGGAGATGCATCTTACAGTTTTGGAACTGGCAGAGACCTTGACTAGCCACCCGGCTCATTTTACAGACGAACAAACCAGGTTCTCCAGAGGTGGTGACTTACCCAGGGTCACTTGATTCCCATTTCACCCTTCTATTCCACTTTGTGTTAGAAAAAAAAGAATAATGTTTTTGGATATGCAAGTAGAGAACTGGAAAATGGGGCAGTCTTTGCTTTTCTTGTTCAGTTCACCTTGTGGCCGAAAGAGTTACCAAACACTTCCAAGTAACTAATACTTTATAGATTCTTTCTTATGAAGCTTATCTCTTGGCTTGAATTTTCTAAAAAACGAAATTATTTTTCTTTCAAATTTCATAGCTTTATAAATGTAATCTGATGGTGTTTATACAGAGAGAGAAGAGAGAGGGCTTACTATTTCAATAAACTTTGGTATTAGAGTCCATAGAGTCTCTGATAAAACCTGATATAATAAGTGAGATTGTTGATAACACAAGATCCTATGCTTTCCCACAAAACTAACATTTTAAATCAGTTCTGATTCTCCTCTAGTTTTTATAGTACACCTCTTAAAAATAATTAGTTCATCAGTGTGTACTGATATCAAATCACAGACATCACTAGGCCATACCAGATGCTTTTCATGTTTTACTCTGGTCATGACTTGGTTTCATTAAATGTACCCAGGCAAGCCATTGGAACATGGAGAGTCTATTGCCAGGCTGATACTCAAAAGTCTTCCAGGTTGGTGGCATTGCCAGAACTTATATTGTACTGACAGGCTTTGAGAGAGAACTCAACATCACTTCCACTCCACAATGAACTCTCTTTTTTTTTTTTAATTTAAGGCAATGGGGTTAAAATAACTTGCCAAAGGTCACTCAGCTAGGCAATTAGTGAGTACCTGAGGGTCACATTTGAACTCAGGTCCTCCTGACTCCAGGGCTGGTGCTTTATCCAGTGCCCTACCTAGCTGCCCCCACAATTAACTCTTTAAGTGTAGGGAGTAAAAGTTTAAGATGCAAACCCATTTCTCTAAGCTTTCACTGACCACTCTCAGATATATTTGTGCTGAGTCACAGCAAGTTTGTTTATAGAAGTATAGCTTTTATGGTATCATTGACCTACATGAGTAAAAAATGAAACTGGCATTTATATCTCATTGAATTATAATGCTTCTGTTTGGGAAGTATTGAATGCATCTTGTGGGTTCAGCAACTTTACTAGGCACTATGGCAGACAGGATGCACAAATTTCCACATAAATCTTCCTTTCAAGAACTTCCTGTCTCTTTGGGGAATGGCATACAGTATTTTAAAAAGCCATGTTTTTGTTGGTATAAATACTCTTTTGCTTTTGGATCATAAGACCTTCTATATCTTGGTGGTTTCATCACCTGCTGGGTAACTACAGGTTTGACTAAAAATAGAAGAGAGTAGATGAGAGTACATAGAAGTGAAGAGACCAGATAGCCCATAAGACTAATCCATGCTCAAAAATAATGTGGACCTGGATTAAGCAACAAGAATGAAAAAGAGTAGAGTTCATTTAAAAAATGAACTGAAACAACCATGAAGGAAAAAAATAACCTAATAAACAATTACAATATCTAAAACTTTTCGTCCTCTGACCTTAGGGAACCTTCCTGAGCCATAGTTTTTCTTTCTTTTTCTTTTTCTTTTTCTTTTTTTTTTTTTTTAAAGGCTATGAGGTTGAGTGATTTGCACAAGATCACACAGCTAGGTGTCTGAGGGCTGATTTGAACTCAAGGCTTCCTTACTCCAGGGCCAATGTTCTAAAGGGTTTGCTCTCAAAGGAAGAATTATTGAATCAAAAAATAGCTTTGTATATGAGTTTATATATGTAGGGATAGTGAGTTTCTTAACTCAGATCTTGTAATTTATCCAGTTCTATATTGTGGCCTACAGAATTTATATTAACCATATACTGTATTTGTACACATTTAATTTAAATTTCAGTTAAATTTTTTTTTCACTCATTTTAGCACATAAATGAAATATAAAGTCACATTTAATCAGGAATGGGGGGGGTAGTTGTGGAGACTTATGACTTCATTGATAGAGGGAACAGCTATTAAAGAACCCTCTGGCCAATACCTGTTCAGCAAGTCTTTCAGGACTGCCTGCTCTTGTGTTTTCTCTTCCCTCTCCCCTCTCCCATACTGCTTCTCTCAAGAAGTTATATTGAGGGGACAGCTAGATCACCAGTCCTAGTCAGGGAGGTCTTGAGTCCAAATATAGCCTCAGAAAATTGACACTTATTAACTTGTGTGACTTAACCCCATTTTCTTTGGAAAAACCAACAAAATAAAGAAGTTTATATTGAAAGACACACATGAATGTAGAAATTGAAGCTAATGATTGTCATAACTATTCACGTACTTTTTAATTCATGGAATTAGAGATGTGACTAAAAGCTATGTGTGCAATGGGGGCAGACAAACCAATTTTTAAAATTTTTGTGATCAAAATTATTTCTTGCTAACAATGTGAAAAACTGTTGCATATGAAGTCTTTATAACAAAAGGAAGCCTTTTAAGATATTGGTAGATTTCTTATGTAGCTTAAGATGTTATGTAGCAAAAAAGGTGCATAAGAAGGCTTGTAAATCCTCATTATTGGAAAAAATAAGTTATACACAGGTGAAATTGAAGGTCCAAAGTAATAAAAGTTCCAAAGAAGCTATGTTGGATTTTTTTAAAGTTAGTCTGTTTTCAAATTCTAATTTTTTTAATCTTTAAATGTTGAGAAAAATTGACTTTTTAGAACCCATTGATGAAAGAGCAGTAGAGGACACATATACACAGGAAACACAGATTCCCATAACAGACTAAAATCTTGATAAGATTTATTGTATCACATAGCTGCTTCACTGATACCGAATAGAGATCCTATGCTGATCTGAGATGGGGAAGAGATTGAGAACAGTACTCAAAGGAATAACATAATACCCCCTGGTTATTAGCCAACAATTGTTAAACTGCCTTGTTACCCTGAAATTCCCCAGCAGGGGGCTCCAGAGACCTTGGAGTTGCAGCCCATATCTGACAAGCTCCAAACTTTATGCACCACTTCATAGAATGATTTACAGCTGGCAAGGTGGGCCCTTGGAGAACTTTTCATCTATAACCCTCATTTTAAAAATGATAATATTGGTAATTTGCCCAAATTCAATAACTTAAGTCAGCATGCCTTACCAGGATTCTTCACTGTATAGACAGAAATAACTGCCTAGTTCATGTCCTCCAAGTAGAAAACACTCCTTGCTTCTTGGGGGGTTGTGGGAGAAGCCCTATTCAATAATACAGAGAGATTCCTACACGAGTTCAGGGACTTTATAGTTCCATTATACCAGAAGAACTTAGACAGGAATGCTAACCCAATGATTCATTGCCTTTGGAGGGGCAAAAAGACTGGGGTATAATATTCCAACTGTCTAGCCTAGGAGTTGTCATAGATTACCTTTGACAGTGTGGTGAAACAGATTCTGCTTCTTAGAATAATATTTTTGAATGCATAAAATAAAATACATAAGGCAAGAGAGGAAACTGAAATGGTTATCAAAATATTTTTTAAAAGTCCCCATATTCACAGATTGCAGATTAAAATTTCCAGTCTAGGTTAAGAGGCACTTGAATAGATTTCAGGGTATCTGTGAATTTTTAAAATTGCCAAGGGCCACTGTCACACCAGATTAGTTAGTTTTCGTGAAGTCGACTGAATTATCCAAAAATTGGTATATTTAAATAGAGTACTCCACATCATTTTAATTTACTATATAGATTACAGATTTTTGTCATAAAATATCTAAGAGTCTAGGATTGTTATTAACCATTTTGACATGTTTCAGTAATTTAGCTATATAGTTTTATACTCTTAGTTATTATGGCTCCCTCTAATATCCTATAGGAAACTAGGAATTTTATGAATTTGATTCTGACCTAGAATTAGTACCCTCAAAATCCCATGCCACCTTAGTCTTAACAACTGAAAGTTTTCTACTTTGTTGCAGAGCGTCCAAGAATTGAAACATTATGAAATATTCAACTTCAATGTAACTTACTCTTCCTTTCCTTTCATATGGTACTAGGGATTGACATTGCCTAATTGAAGTTGTATGGGACTTGCAAAGTCTTCAGCTCCTATATACCAGCCCAACTATCTTCTCTCCAGATGACAGGAAAAATTTATTGAAGGAAAGGTCAGTGTTTATTGGATAGCTTATCTGTCCTTTATAATAAGTCTTAAGCAGTGCTCCATATTTGACATGACTGCCCGGATGTGAGATGTAAGGGTATTTGACTGTTTGAGACACTTGGTGACCATGAATGTTCTGTGATAAGTGCTGGAGTCATCAGCTGACTTGTTTAAATTCTATCAACTTTCTTCATCTTTGGGTGACTATAATTCCTTCATCCTTGAGATATGAAGATGGCAGAGTTACAATGATCAATTTTGTGGTTGCACAATTTTATCATTACTCTTATCACAGCTTAGTGGAATAGTAGATAAAGTGTTGGACTTGGAGTAAAGAAGACCTGAATTCTAATCTGCCTGAGAAATTAATTAGCTATATGACTTAATTCTTTTAAACTTTCTATGCCTCAAGTTATTTCAAATGAAGTGATTGGATTTCACAACTTCTTAAGTCCCTTCCAATTAGATCTATGAACCTTAAGATCTCAAGACCACACAGCTAGGTAATTATTGAGTGTCTGAGGCCGGATTTGAACTCAGGTACTCCTGGCTCCAGGGCCAGTGCTCTATCCACTGCACCACCTAGCTGCCCCTTACTATTATTACCTTTTGGTGGAAATTCACAATTACATGGTTTAACACCTGTGGACAGACTGAACAAGGATTAGTCTTTCCTGTCACTGCCTCACAGTCAGCCTTCTCAGAAGTCTTCATCTTCTGCTAGGCACAGCATATCTCCTGAAGTAAGAATATAAGGGGTCAGATTAGGTGTCCCCAAAAGACTCCTCCCTGAGAATAATGTCTGCCATATCCAGTTCATTGCTAGCCTCTTCAGCTGAGAAAAGGAGCCACTGCTTCTCAGAATGCATTAGCATCTTGTACTTTCTGCTGTCTCCTTCTGGGCATAGTATGTCCCCTGAGGAAAGGCTTCAAGGGGCCAGGCCAGGTATCTTCCATCTACTCCAAAGCAATGGCTTATATCTGTGTCAGGGTAGGGCAGCTATCTCTTATTGCCAGATCAGTCTCCCAAATGGGCTGTGGTAAACCTCCAGTACAAGAAAGAGCAACTCACCTTTTGACTTCAGATTAAAACTCCATGTCTTTTGAGGGAAGAAGCAAGTTGGTGGAGAATAGACTTCTTTCTCCTGATGTGCAGTTTAAACTTCCAACTCATACAGTGTCTTTTCCTGCCTAATCTCCAATCTCTAGCAGGAAGAGGAATTGTGAAGCTGGACTTCCTATCTGACCATATTCCTCTAATTTTATTTTGCTTTTGCCTCTAGTGTAATCTTCAGACTTCATTGGAAAGAGAAGTAACACCCTTAATTCTGTGATGAATGTTTACATACATACCTTCACAACCTGATAACTCAACTCATAAATCATCATCCAAGCTCCATTCCTCCACCAGTCAATTCCTCTTTCCCATCCCAGTCAACTGGTCAACGTCTCAAACCAAAGATCACCCAACCCTTCCAGTATACTCTCTGGAGTTCCTATTCCACAGATTCCTTCATCTTAAGTCTTTATCTCTCTCCCACTCCTTCCATCTGCTAACAGAAGAAATCTGACTTCTCCCAGATGACACAGCCTCCCTTGGCCACCTTTCCTAGTACTGCAGTTTTCACACATTTTCCTTTTATTTACTAGTTTACTTGGAGAAGTTGCAATACTCCTTGCCTCCCATTGCCATATCTAGATTCTCCCCATCCTTTAGTCAGTAACCTCTTTTCCTTTGAGGTTCATGCTGTTCATATTTACCGGCCAATTAAAATTCTGTGATCTACAAACCCTCAGGTTGCTCCCCTACCTTCTTCAATAAATTTGACACTTGGCTTATAATTTTTCTCTTCTCCCCAACTCCCTTCTTCATAGTAGGAGACTTCTCATGACACCTGAACTATATACAAAATGGGAAAAAATCATGTAACCATTATGACTAGGTCCACTATAAATTTATGTTATACAATCTCAAGTGGGTCCTCAATGCTGCTTAGCAATCCTACCATATCTCCCTTATCAGTTCATTTTACCACTCTCCTGAGCAGCTCTTCTAAAACTTAATCTCTCCTAAAGTTTGCCGGGGTCTTCCTCCCTCTTGCTTTCAGTTAAGAATCCTTGTATTTTACAGGGGGGGGAAAAAGAGTCCATTGTGAGCTTCCTCTTGTCCCTTTTCATCTCCTGTCACTTTTCTCCTCCATCCCTCTCACATGATTAGGTGACCTTACTGTATATGAAGATTAAATCCTTGTTCAAAGCTATTACTTGTTCAAGTAATCCCATTCTATCTTATCCTATCTCTTTCTACAGATTCCCTACTCTGTCATTCCTATTTTTTCACTTATTTTCAATCTCTCTCCCCCTCTACTGGCTCATTCCTTACTGCCTACAGATGTGCTTGTTTCCCCAATCCACCAAAAGCCTTCAGTTGATCCTTCTATGCCTTCTGATTGTCCTGAATCTCTTCTATCCCTTCTCTATCCTTTGGTAACTAAACTCCAAAAAGGGTATCTTCTTCCACTCTTAATCCTTTATAATACAGCTTCTGACTTATCATTCTACTGAACTAGTCTCTTCAAAGTTACTGATGATTTCTTAGTTACCAATCCTATGGTCTTTTCTTGGTCCTTATCATTCTGCAGTCTTACACTATTGACCACTCTCTCTTCCTTGATACTCTTTTTCTCTACATTCTGGAGACTCCACTCTTGGTTTTTCTACCTATTCAATCCTCTTTGTCTTTTTTTTTTTTCTGAATCCTTTTCTAGATCATATCCTTTAACCAAGGTTTCCCCCAGGGTTCAGTTATGAGCCCTCTTCTCTCTCAGTTACTATTTCACCTGGTAGTTTCATCAGCTCCCGTGGATTTAATTATGATCTCTGTATTTGATTCTCACATCAACCTAACTTGCCTCAGTTTCTCTGCTGCTTTCTAGTCTCATATCTCCATCTGCCTTTCAGGCATCTCAAACTAGACATTCAGAGGACATCTTAAATTCCCTAAGTCTAAAACAAAACTATTTTTTCCCCCTACACTGTCCCCTTCCTCTACCTTCCCTATTTACTGTAGAGGCCAATCCTCCCAGGCCCTCAGATTACAATTTAGGAGTCTAATCTGTGGTCAAGGTCTATCAATTTCACTATTAGAACATCTATTGAAAACAGCCCCTTCTCTCTCTCCTGAACTCTCACCACTTTAGTGCAGTCATCACCTCAGGCCTGTACTTCTGTAATAACCTACTGGAGGGTCTGCCTACCTCAGGCTCTCCCCATTCCAATCCATATCTATTCAGAAACCAAAGTGTACAAGCACAATCATATTACTGCCCCTTCTCTCTCCCTCCCTTAAATTCCAGTAGCTTCCTTTTGCCTCCAGAACAAAATGTTTTGTATTTAAAGTGCTTCATAATGTAGCCCTCTCCTACCTTTTCAGTCTTTTTACATCTTACTCCCAGGCATGTATTCTTGATCTATTGACAGTGGCCTTCTTGTTCCAGGAATAAGACCCTCCATCTTTGGACTTTGGGCATTTTTTTCTTTCTTCCATGCCTAGAATGCTATTCTTCTCCCACTTTGGTAGTTGACCTCCCTGGCCTTCTTTAATTCCCAACTAAAATTTCATCTTTTAATGGAAGCCTTCCCCAAACCCTCTTAAGTTGAATGCCTTCTTTCTATTAATTATTTCCTATTTATCCTACATATAGCTTGCTTTGAATAATTTGCCTGTCATCTCTACCATTAGATTCTAAGCTTGTGGAGTAAGGCCTGTCTTTTTTTTTCATCATTTTATTTATTTTTCCAGTTATATGTAAAGATAATTTTCAGCATTCATTTTTGTAGTTTTCTTCTTCCCACCTTTCTTTCCCCTCACCTTTAAAATAGCAAGTAATCTAATATAGGTTAACCATGTATAATCATATTACACTTTCCATATTAGTCTTTCTATGAAAGTAGAATCAAAACAAAAATGAAAAAATGAAATAAAAAGCAAAAATGTTTTTAAAATCACAGGTTTTATAGTAATATCTTTATTTGTTTTTTGTTTAAAGAAAGATTTTATTTTGAGTTTTACAATTCCCCCCCATTCTTGCTTCCCTTCCCCCACCCCCCCACAGAAGGCATTCTGTTAGTGTTTACATTGGTTCTATGTTATACATTGATCTCAGTTGAATGTGATGATAGAGAAATCATATCCTTAAGGAAGAAAAATAAAGTATGAGATAGTAAAATTACATAATCATACATCGCTTTTTTTTTCTAATTTGACAGTAATAGTCTTTGGTATTTGTTCAAAGTCCATAATTCTTTCTCTGGATACAGATGGTATTCTCCATTGCAGATAGCCTAAAATTGTCCCTGGTTGTTGCACTGAAGGGATGAGCAAGTCCATCAGGGTTGATCATCCCTATGTTGCTGTTAGGTGCACAATGTTTTTCTGGTTCTGCTCATTTTGCTCAGCATCAGTTCATGCAAATCTTTCCATAATGTTATAGTATAGTGTTCTAATGGTTCTGCTCACCTCATTCAACATCAATTCATGTAAGTCTTCTCAGGTTTTTCTGAAATTGGGCACGACCTATCTTTTGCAGTATTTCCAGCACTTAGCACAGTGCCTGGCACGTGATAGATGCTTAGCACATATTCATCTCTGAGATCAAGATTGATCATTACAGTTAAATCAAAGTTCAATGACTTTTTTCCCCAATGACTTTTTTTTTTTTTTTAGATTTTTGCAAGGCAAACAGGGTTAAGTGGCTTGCCCAAGGCCACACAGCTAGGTGATTACTAAGTGTCTGAGACCGGATTTGAACCCAGGTACTCCTGACTCAAGGGCCGGTGCTTTATCCACTACGCCACCTAGCCGCCTCTCCCCAATGACTTTTTAAAGTTTTCATCAGTACTTTTGTAGATTCTGCATTAGAATATATATTTTGTGTTTCTGTAAGTTCATGTTCATTTCATATTGAACATTATACCTAATAACATTTATATTGTACAAATTGCTCAGTCAGTTTCCATTTGATAACCATTTTCCAGCTTTTTACTGCTACTACAAAGAATGTTGCTATTAGTATTTTGAATATGTGGGACCAATCAGATGTGGGGGACATATTTAGTTGTGAAATTGCTGTGTCACAAGCTAAGAAAAGGTTAGTGACTCTCCTTATAGAATTACAAACTTTTCAAGAATAACTAGACCAATCCAGAGCCAATAAAAGAATGTCTTCCCATAGAAACTTTTAACATTGAGCATTTTTGTTTTATTATCATATTTAATGCTTTGAATTGTGAGGTAAAGCATAATTATTCTAATTTGCATTTCTCATGTTAAAGCAACTCTGAGGGTCTTCTCTATACCCCTGAGATTGATAAAATTGCCAAATATGGTAAATGACATTGTGCGAGCTGTGGTAAGACAAGCACATAAAACAAACTGTTAATGGTATCTGGAAAGCATTTTGGAAGCCTTTCAAAAAGTTACTTAAACTGTGAATACTTTTTGACCCAGTGATACCACTGTTGAGACTAAACCCAAAAGAAATCCAAGAAAGAGAAGGACCCATTTGTACAAAAATATTTATAGTAACTCTTTTTATTGTGTCAGGGAACTAAAGGGCACCTTTCAGTTAGGGAATGGTTGAAGGAATTCTGATATATTATTGTAATGGAATACATTTGTTCCTTAAGAAATGACAAAAGGAATGGTTTCAGAAACCTGTGAAGACTCATGAATCAAAGCAGAGTTAAGTAAGCAGAACCAGGAGAATAGTTGATGCCTTGATGACAATATTGCGAAGACAAAAAACTTTGAAAAGTTTAAGAACTGATCAAAGAAATGCCAACTATGATTTCTGTAGGCCGATTTGAAGTGTGCTACTACTCACCTCCTAGAGGAGGTACCAGAGTCAAGGTGCAGAATGAGATATATATTGGGAGAATTTATTTCTCTTGATTTTTCATTTTTATTACAAATGTTTTGGTTTTGTTTTCTTTCCAGTGGGGGGAGTGGAAGGAAGAGGAAAAACATTTATTAATTGAAAAAAATAAAATTTTATTTAAAAATGTAAAATTTGCATTTCTCTCATTAGTTTGGGATAGTTTTGAATACTGGATGGATTACCCTTCTTTTGAAACTTTGTATCTTTGGATCTAGGGGGGGGAATGGTTCTTCCCCTTCAACATTATTTGATAATATGCCACACATCTTGGAAATCAGATACATAAAGAAATATTTGATGCAGAGATTCTTTGTTTCCTTGACAGTTACTTGTCTTCTTGGTTTGTGCACAAACTTAAATTTTAGGTGATCAAAATGAACTGCTTTGTCTTTTACATGAAAACCTATCCTTTTTAAAGAATGATTCTCCAGTGTAGTGAAAATTACCTCCTCCCATCCTCTATTTTCTTGGATCTGAGTTTTTATATGTAAGTTGCTTATCGATTTAGTAGTTATTATAGAACATTGAGTAAAATACTAGTCTTGCCAAACTTCGTTAGTTTTCCCAGACATTCTTGTCACATAAGGAGTCTTTCCCAGTAGTTTATATTCTTGGATTTATCAAACACTGAGCTGCTTTGTTGTATTACTTCTGCATCATGCTTCTATTGTCCATTTAATCTACTTTTGTTTTTATAATCGGTACAAAATAACTTCAATGACTATTGCTTTATAATGTAATTTTAAATCTGATCATATTATTCTCCATTATTCCTGTATTTTTTTATTACTTTCTCTGCAATTTTAGACTAGTGCTTTTTAATTTTTTGTTTGTGTCATGGGCTTTGTGGCAATTTTGTAAAGCCTGTGGACCTTTCTCAGAATGACATTTATTAAACATTCATAATACCTTCTGTTTGTCATCTCTAATCTGAGTTGTATGTATTGTTTGTTCATTGTTACTTGCATGTTGTCTCCCTCATTAAACTCTGAGCTCCTTGAGGACAAATATTTTTGTATTTCATTATATCCCAGCACCTTGTACATTGTCATATTCCAGATACTCCATAAAATACTTTACGTCTGGTTCTCAATTTAGTATGCCACTTAGCCTTTCTTCCCTTAATGAATGTTTATTAGAATCAAGTCAATAAGTATTCATTATGCCCTTATCATGGGCCAGGTACTGTTCTGAGTATTATAGACACAAAGAAAAACAAAATAAAAAACAATCCTGCTTTCTAAGTGTTAATACTCTAATTAGGAAAATAACATGTAAATAACAAAGTACATGCAAGGTCCATACTGTGTAGTAGAAGTGCATCAGAGTGCAAAGGCATTAGGAGCCAGAAAGTCCTTCCGCAGAAGGATGAGACTTGAAGGAAACCTGGAAACCTTGAGTTAGAGATGAGGAGATAAGGGCAAAGGTTCATGAAAGGGAATAAAATGCAAGGAAGACTGGAAAAATCTGTGAAATCATTTTATGAAGGTCTTTAAAACCAAGCAGATTCCTTAAGCAAGGAGTAATCCACTAGAATTTATTCATTATGCATATCAGTGTGGCAGCTGTGTGAAGGATCAGTTAGAATGAAAGGAAACATGACTGGGAGCCTAGTGAGAAGACTAGACCAGGCATGGTCAAAAGGGGAGTTGTGGTTTCATAAGTGAAGAGAAGGGGTTATGCAAGAGAGATGTAGAGAAAAATTATAATTGGCAACTTATAAAGTGATGAGATAAAGTGAGAAGTCAAAGGAGGACAACCGGTGATCCTGAATTAATATGGATAGTGACCATATATATTAGGGAAGGTTATATGGAGAGTAGTGAGGTGAAAATGATTTCATTTTGATCATTTTAATTTTAAGGTGCCTACTGGATATCAAGTTTAAGGAATCTAAAAGACAGGTGTTAACGGAGGCCTGGAGATCAGGAAAGAAACTAAGACTAAATATATTAGTCTAGAAATTGGCTGCAAATATAGATGATCGAATCCATTGGAACTGATAAAATCACCAAATAAGATAGAGTAGAAGATGCAAAAATGAGGACTCAGGATGGTACCCTGGAAGAGAGAATTTAGTGAAATAACATGCATAATGAACAAGACTGAGAAGTTATCAGGGAGGTAGAAAGAGTATTGGGAGTGAACAGAATGCAGTGATGACAAGATGAATGAGAGGAAGCTATTGGATTTGGCAATTAAGAAAGAAGTCATTGATAGCTTTGGAAAAAGTAAAATGATAAAATTGATACCTATATTTCCAGGTCAGGGTTGGTTAGAAGAGATTGAGAAAGAGGATAAAAATGAAGTCACTAAATGTATAAAGCTTTTAATGATATATTTATCTGAGAAATAGTACTATCTAGTGAAAGTTTTTTTTAAGGGTAGGAGAAACATGAGAATGTTAGGGATAGACTCAAGTGTTTGGAGAGAAGTTGCCTCTGACAAGAAGAACCCCCCCCCCCCACTGAAACTGGAGTGAAGGAGATAGTAGAGTGATGTGAAATAAGGGAAAAGGAAGGAGCTCATGATGAATACCCTCAGTTTGGGGGAGGAAATAGGGGAAGTCCTCAGCTGAGAGTATTTCCATTTATGATAGTCCCCTACACTCCCTTCCTCAGCATTCTAGGGAACAGGATTATTTCTAAGCTCAAGGTTTACCAGGGTAGCAATGGGGCATAGTGGATGAAGTCGGTGTGGGTAATATTAGTGATGATGAATTTCAGTAGACCAACTAGTCTTTTCCCCCCAGGGTTTCTAGTAAAGTGCCTGCTGATTTTATGTAATGTGAAATCTACTTTGGACCCAGATTGCCAATTTCTATTTGTGTCCTTTTAGATTTTTGGCATCTTAGACTTGGTTCCTGATCCATCCCGTTCCTCAGGTTTGTATTTTTGTTTCCTGATGTCAACTCCAACCCCTTTCCCTCATAGGACAGTTGTCCCATGTGTTTGCTCTAATTGCAGGACATATCATATTCTTGTCTTTTTCCTGATTCAAGCTAAGCAGTGAATTAATTTTAAAATAATTGACATACCCCCCCCATATAAAACCAGTTTTTTTTTTTCACTTTGACAGTCTAGTTTTACTTCATTTTGCCAGGCAAACCTGAAATAATTGATTCATTAGTTTTGTTAAAAAAAAATGCAGATGATATCCCATTTCTTTTCCTATTCATTTAAAGATTTCTCTTAGATTTCAGATTTGGTACCCAAAAGAGTACAGATACTAGAGATGTATGTAATGCAACCATAGTCTTGAAAAATGATTGCTGTCATCAAAGAGTTCTTGTTTGCATTTGTCTTCCAATTAGACTGAGCTGTTTGTTGTGAACTGTTTTCTTTTTCAGTGCTTAGCACTAATGTACTTAATAAATCGAAGTTGACTAAGGATTTTGTTTAGTTTTTTTAAGTAAGGAAAAATGATAGTGCTATGAAGAGTGGGTTCATGATCTGATTCTACTACTTGTGTGACCTTGAGCAAGTCATTTAATATTTCTAGTTTCAGTTTCTACTTCATTCCACATTCATCAATAAAGGGATTATGTTAGATGATCTCATTCCCTTTCTGTCTTTATGATCCAAAATAGCCATCTTCATTTTTTCAGGATTTTTGATATGTATTTCATTTGTGTGTGTTTGTGTGTGTGTGTGTGTGTGTATGTATATATAATATGTATAGTCTCAGAAACTGAACTGCTTGCCTATGTCTTGATTCCTTAAACAATGAATCTTCCTGGGATGAAAAAGGTAGATTATTTTTTTCCAAGTATATAGTAATGAAAGTTAGCGATGAGAATTTATATTTAAAGTTAAATGTGTTAGAAAAGAGCTTTGAGTATTAGTACTCTTATGTTTTTAGTGAAAATTATTCAGTTATTTGAAGAATTACTTTAATTCCCACTTTTATTATGAAAAGAGCTTTTGGTATCTAATTTTTAATTTAAAAATGAAGATTGAGCTAACTCAAACAAGATCCGATGCTAAGTACAAATAATTTTTTTCTCTCCAATAAATAACCTATCTGTAATTGCTTTAAAACATTTTATGCTAGAATTTTTGCACATTTTTTGGTTTTATCTCTTTGTATCCTGAGAACCAGTTGTAATGTGTTGGAAAGAGTATTAGGCTTGGATTGTGGTACTAACTTTGCCATTTGATACCCTTATGATCTTGGGCAAAAACTCCAGAGAATATAATCTAAAAAGTTTGATATTTTCTATGGAGATATACAGGTTGTTCCTCCCCAATCCACCATCTCCCTCCTCCATTTAGAATATGAGGAAAGAAAATGAATATATAAGCTTCATTCTGAAGGTGCTTAGCATCTCATAAGTATTGCACAAAGTTGATCTCATAAGAAAAAAATCAAATTCTGTAGGAGAGATCATATGTAGTTTGCAGGGGTCAGAAGGAATTAAGGATGAAGAAATTAAGATGGCCCTTAAAGGAAAGCTATAGTTTTCATTTATTTTTATTATTTTTTTAATTTTTATTTGAAGCTATGGGGTTAAGGTGACTTGCCCAAGGTCACAGAGAGAGGCAATAATCTGAGGTCAGATTTGAACTCTGGTCCTCCTGACTCCAGGGCCAGTGCCACCTAGCTGCCCCAAGCTATAGTTTTCATAAGTAGAGCAACTCAGTGGTTTCAGCTTGTTTGATTTTCCTGGTTCTGATGTTTTAAAAATTATGTAAATTTAGTCAATAAGCACCTTTTATGTCATCTATTATAATTTTCAGTACATTGAGATTAGTATAAATTTTGTGTTTTAAAAGGCACAAGAGTGAGTATATTTCCTCTTTCATAAAATTTCATGTAGAACTATTGTTATAAAATAATTAATTTGCCTCAATTAAAAGTACTTACTATTTATTACTTTTTCCCAAATCCTAAAATCTTTTACTTGACTGAGAGGTAATTTGAGAGCTCGATATAAGCAAAAGATTTTTTAGAGGAAAGTGATGAATTTTTGAGGATTGTTGTAATCACTGATGACAGAATTGTAGTTGGATCATTAATTGTGGAATCATGATTTTCCTCATACAAGGTTGAAAAGAGGAAGAGAAGAATTGGAATTTTGAATTTGAATTTTTAGCATTTATTGTCTTAAGTAAAATAACTAAAATTTCAACATAGGAATTTTGTGATTTTTTTTTTAAGCAAACCTTAAAGAAAGTGGAATGAAGCATTCACTTAGAAATTTAATGTATTCATGAAAAAAGAATGTATATTTTTAACTATGGAGCTTTTTTTGAATTAAGCAATGCTTTTATGGATTTCAACTAAGGAGAATATTAATAACCACCCAGTAACATACAGCCAGGATTTAATATTCACTGGTATGAGAGTATGAGGGGGTGAAATACGCTAATCATTGCATTGAGGAAGGCAGGTGATAAGGCTGTCGTTGAAGGTGCTTCCTCAATATCCAGCCCTGTGACAGAGGAACATTTGTCAGTTGAGGAACAGCTCTTGGTTCCCACTGCCACCTCCCTCAATCTACCTTCCCTTATATCATCCCCCCTTTTTTTTCTTTACCCTTTCCCTTCCTACTTCTTTCCTTTTATCAGCTCCATTTTTAGTTCCTGTGAACCTTTCTCTCTTGGTCAACTTGGTCATGAATTTTTACTCTACACATAGAGCTCTGATAAGTCTTTTCTTTGATGCTTTACTAATTGTTTATGATTCCATTCTTTATATCTATATCATATACTCATGTTGAGCTTCATATATGATTGGTCTATACCTAGTTGCTGCCTATGAGTTTTGTTGAAGTGTGTTCATGCCCCAAATAGCTGAGATTTTGGGATTTATCAAACACTAAGCTATTATGCTTATTTGCTTCTATATATTGTATACTTACTCTATTCTACTAATCAGTCTTTTTCTTTATTACCACAAAATTCTATTTAGACCCATATTTTTAGCATAAATCTTACATAAAGTTTTTCATTTGTCCTTTTCAATCCTCTTAAAATTTTTGTCCCTAAAATATTTTTTCTATGACTGAGATTAAACTTGAGAACTTTCATATAAGCAGAAGGTTTTATGGAAGAGTATGATGAGTTTGTCAGGATTGTCAGTAATAGCTTAAGGCAGGAATCTACTTATATCCCTTTCCAAGGTTATTGTGGCCAAAATATTTTCAAGAATTTTCAACTTTGGAAACTTTGAGAATAAACATCTCCCTACTTTTCTTACCTACTTTACTTCAACATCAAATCTTTTCAGCTCTGTGGGACTTGGTGGAATACACGATTTATTTTTGCCTTGAGAACTAGGGCTCACTACCAAGCAAAAATAAAGCATGAATAGGCCTTAATAAATAAAATTAAATGATAACTAACAATAACTATTTTTTTTTTAGATTTTTTTCAAGGCAATGGGGTTAAGTGGCTTGCCCAAGGCCACACAGCTAGGCAATTATTAAGTGTCTGAGGTCGTATTTGAGCCTAGGTACTCCTGACTCCAAGGCCAGCGCTCTATTCACTGCGCCACCTAGCCGCCCCTAACAATAATTATTTTGCCAAAACAATAGCTTAATAAAAATCTCATGGGCAGCTAGCATAGTGGATAAAGCACCGGCCTTGGAGTCAGGAGTACCTGGGTTCAAATCCGGTCTCAGACACTTATTAATTGCCTAGCTGTGTGGCCTTGGGCAAGCCACTTAACCCCATTTGCCTTGCAAAAAAAAAAAACCTAAAAAAAATCTCATTTAATATGGATAAGAAATTGAAAATTAAGTAATCTAAAAATCTCAACCTGAATTGAATAGTACACAAAAGTTGCTTAGATAACTCATGATTAATTTAAAGGTCAATTAAATATGCCTTTTCTAGACCTTCTTGGGTTTCTCTGGTTAAAAAAAATCCTACCACTAGCCTTTTGGCTAACTTCTATTATTTAACACTATTCTTAAATGTAGTATGTAAGGGAGAGTTGAAAATTAATGATTTTTTTTGTTCCCACTTATGAGATTATTTTTGATAAATCAGACAGAAGTTAGCAGTTAGGCTTTTTTTGCTTTTTTTTTTTCCTGATCCCCCCCTTTACACTATTAAGATGGAAATATATTATTATTCAAAACAAGGACCTGGCTGTGATCAAAATTTTCGTAAATTTTCTTAGTTCCCAAAAAACTACCAAAATTTTACTCAAATTTTAAAAATTTTCCCAAACATTGCTATTTGGAAATCATAGCATCTTCAGTATCATCTCTTTAGCCCAATTTTCTTATTTTTTTAGTATAAAGAACATAGATATAAAAAGGAAAGACAAAAACTTGAACTATGCATGATATGTTCTTAGAATTCAATTTTTATTTTTTTCATCCTTGATAAAGTTTTTCATTAATCACAAATGAAAATGAATTGTATGTTAGGGGACAAAGAAACATTGCAAAGATAAGTATTTTCCAATTCCCAAAGTTCTAGGAGTTTTTCAAAGTACTAGAAGTTATAAAATATAAGATCTGGTTAGGGAAATTAACACAAACATAAACTTATATAGCAAAAGAGGAGTTAATACATTTTAATTTACAAAATATTTTATAAATGTAACCTCATTTCAATTTGACAGCATCCCTATCAATCAACCAAATTTATTTAGAACCTGCTATGTGCCAATCCAAGAGATATATAAGTATCAAGAGTGAAACAATCGGGGCGGCTAGGTGGCGCAGTGAAGAGAGCACCGGCCCTGGAGTCAGGAGTACCTGGATTCAAATGCGGTCTCAGACACTTCATAATTACCTAGCTGTGTGGCCTCTGGCAAACCACTTAACCCCATTGCCTTGGGGAAAAAAACCTAAAAAAACGAACAAACAAAAACAAACAAAAGAATGAAACAATCACTCAATGGCAAATTCTAATGGGGGAGATGGCAAATGGATGTAGAATTTGTACATCTAATAACTTACTTTGTGGCTACTTTGAGAATTACAGATTAGTTGATAGATGTATTTATTATATTGGGGAAAATATATACATAGGTAATTAAAATACACATTACAACATATTAAGTGCATAGGAGAAGTGACCCTTAAAGATTCAAGGATTTCACAATAAATAAGCATTGGTAAAATGGATAGAATTATACGTGATGGTATATGGCTTAACCAAACTGATACTGAACTCCTTTGCTGTAACTTAACTCAGAGGGAAATATTTGCTAATGACTTCATATACATATATATATATATATATATATATATATATATATATATATATATATATATATACTGTATTTCCCCAAGCATAAGACAACTTTTTTCTTTTGAAAAATTTGAGATCTAAAAACTGGAAGTGTCCTATACAGTAGTTGAAGAATTTTTTACTTTTCCTGCTTTTTTGCACTTATTGTCTTGGTGTTCATTGTTTTGCATTTGTTACCAGTATATTAGGTTACTTTTTTCCACATTCTGCCCAGAAATGACTTGGAAAAGATTTTCATACAGTACTGAATTCAAATTAAAAGTGTTCCAGTTTACAGAAGTGAATGGTGGTGGCTAGGTTGCATAATGATGGGTTGGCTAGGTGGCGTAGTGAATAGAGCGCTGGCCTTGGAGTCAGGAGTACCTGGGTTCAAATCTGGCCTCAGACACTTAATAATTACCTAGCTGTGTGGCCTTGGGCAAGCCACTTAACCCCATTGCCTTGGGAAGAAGAAGAAGAAGAAGAAGAAGAAGAAGAAGAGAATAGAAATTGTCCTGCAGAAGATCAGTTTGGTACTCCTCCAACTGGCTATGTGAAACACCAGGGCAGAAGAAGGCCATGAGAAGCAAGTCAGCAAAATGGCCTGATGAAGAAAGGGACTTGAAGAGCAAAGGGCTTTTTTGAATTCTTATGCCCACAAAGATGGTTCAGCATGAGGCAAGAAGAATTGCTGATGAAAAAGAACTGATTTCAAAGGAGAACACAATTGGTGCTTTAAAAGTTCATGAAACAGAATGGACTAAGCATGTGTCCACACACCAGATTTGCCCAAAAGATGCCTGAAAGCTGTGAGCAGAAGGTCCTTGAATTTCATGATGAGTAAAACTTGAGTTCAATAACTTTATGTGTTTTTTTTTTCAATTTCGGGCCCCCAAATTAAGGGTGTGTCTTATACATGGGGAAATGTGGTAATATATTTTCTCTTAGAAATGACTTCTACAGGGGCAGCTAGGTGGCGCAGTGGGTAAAGCACCAGCCCTGGAGTCAGGAGTACCTGGGTTCAAATCCGGTCTCAGACACTTAATAATTACCTAGCTGTGTGGCCTTGGGCAAGCCACTTAACCCCATTTGCCTTGCAAAAACCTAAAAAAAAAAAGACTTCTACAACTTCAGTTCCTCTGCTGAATTGTCCTTATTTTCCAAGATCATCATTTGTTTCATTACTCAAAGTTGTACTTCCCAGAACTTATTCATATCTTCTTATACATGATGGTATATGGCTTAACCATCTGAGACTGAACTCCTTTGCTGTAACTCAACTCAGCTGTTTGCAGCTTTACTTTATGTCTTCTTACTAGTTCTTTCACTTTTCACTACAAATCTATTAATTATGTTCTCTAAATCATCCTTTACTGTCCCAAAGAAAAATAAAAAAGCAAAAATTTCCCCTTGAACAACTGTTTTGCCCCAGACAAAAGGGATTATTAATCCTGTTTAAGGATACAGCCTAAACTTGTTTGCCTAGTTTATATTATTCCCTCTGCCTTCTTTCAGCTATTTCCTTTGTCAATGAATGATAAAACTTTATTAAATACATGCTACCTATAATTCCTCAATACCTAATAGCAAGCAGCTTTCAAATAGTAGGAACTCAATAAATTTTTGCTAAATAAGTGAAATTTTATTTGTCATACTAGTATTTCTGGGTTACTAGGTTACTTCTATTTATGAAAAGTAATTGTGTGATGCATTTGCCATTTATAGACATGACAGTATCTCACAATATCTTTCATTTTTTTCCAACTTCAAGTACATACAGAAAGTAAGAAACATTGTTTTATATTTAGAATTATTGTGGAGGAAAGAACCCTCCCTCAATATTACAAGATCTCCTCTAACAAGGATATATAATGTAAGATTATACACCTAAATGGATGAATTTTTTTAAAAAAGTTTTAAAAGTCTTCAGTATATATAGTGTGAGGTGTGCCAAACTTTAGTGAAAATGTGAATTTTTTTGAAGTGGGAATTGAGGATTCTTGGAGAGGGAAGCCCAATTATATGTCTATAGTCAACTTCCCTCCATTCTATAGACAACCCCTCTAGACCTTGCCTGAATCTTGCATTCTGTGTGTATTCATTTCAGTTCAACATTTTTTTTTTAATAAAGCACCTTCACTCAGCCAGACATTAGGAATCAAAAGACAGAAGTGAAAGATCTTTACTGAGGTAAACTTCATGTACATTGATAGAATATAAATATATTCAGAAAGTAATTTTGGGTGGAAGTCCAGGGGAGTTATGCAGTTTAGAGAGCACAAACAACTAGTGGAATCAGGAAAGATTTCCTTGAGGGAGCTAGAGATTTCAAGAGACTGAGTAATACAGTGGATAACTCAAGAGCTAGGTTAGTGATTAGTAAGACCTAAATTTAATTTAGACAAGTCCCTTAACCTGCCTACCTCATTTTCCTAAACTTTCAAGTAAACATAATAATAGCCCTGCCTCCCAGAGTTGTAAGGATCCAATCCAGCAAATTGTGAAGCACCTTGCTCAGGTTCTGGCACATGGTAGGCTCTTAAGGTATAGTAGGCACTTCTTACATGTTTCTTCCTTCTTCATGAGACAGATATGAGGAGAAAAAAATTCCAAACATAGAGAATAATAGCCTGTGCAAAGGTACAATATTAAGAGAAGAGGAATGGTCATATACTGGGATTAGAAAATAGGTAAATCTGGCTATATCATTGTGAAGGGAAGTAATGTGTGATCAGCTTGAAAAGATGGGTTGGAATTACATTGTAAAGAATTTTAACTGCAGAGAAGTTTTCAGTTTTGAATCTGTAAGGAAGTTACTAAGGCTTTTGCTTTGGCTATGTCAATTTGGCAAATGTTTGAAAGATGGATTAGAAAGAGCAAGGAGATCAATTAGGTGACTTGAAATAGTCTTAGCAAGAAATGCTGAGAACCTGGAAGAATGTGATACCATGTGGGTGGAGAGAAAAGAAATGAGTATAAGAATGTTAAAAGGTAGACAACAAGATTTTTTTTTTGCAAGGCAAATGGGGTTAAGTGGCTTGCCCAAGGCCACACAGCTAGGTAATTATGAAGTTATGAAGTGTCTGAGGCCGGATTTGAATTCAGGTACTCCTGACTCCAGGGCTGTTGCTCTATCCACTGCGCCACTTAGCTGCCCCTCAACAAGATTTTGAAACTATTGTAGATTACATGGAGAAAAGTAAAGTTCAAGAAGAGTGGGAAGGTAGTAAGGAATCAAGTTATAAATAGCTTTAAATGTCAAGTAGAGGACTTTATAATTTGATCTTGGAAGTAATAGGGCAGCCAGTGGAGTTTATTGAATAGTAGGGTGATGATGTTTGTTCCTCATTCTTGTAGAGGAAGGGTGACATGGGAAGACTATATGCGTGTGTGTGTGTGTGTGTGTGTGTACACACACACACACACAATCAGCTATTGTTACTGTTTAATTCAACTCAGCAAGCATTTTATTTAAGGCAATGGGGTAAAGTGACTTGCCCAAGGTCATACAGCTAGGTAATTATTAAGTATCTGAGGCTGCATTTGAACTCAGATCCTCCTGACTCCAGGGCTGGTGCTCTATCCACTGCAACACCTAGCTGCCTCTCACCAAACATTTATTAAGGAATAAATAGTCTTGGCTTTCCAAGTGATTCTAGAAATAATAACCTGGGTAACTGGGAAGATAAAAGTGTTGTTAATGAGAATACCTTCTATTTACCCTTTGAGGCAAATCACCTGAATATACTAGAAGACTATACATAGACAAGAAGTACTCCATATATAAGTAGGCAAGAACTATTCAATTTTATATAGTGAGATATATATGAGAGAGAGAGAGAGAGAGAGAGAGAGAGAGAGAGAGATGTATATTCCTCAAGTGGGAATAATTATAAATAATATAAATGTATCTTTCCACTGATAGCCCCTAAAATTCTATTCAGGTATCATAGAAGGGGCCCTGAGTTCTTTTTGTTGTTGTTGTGTATTTATTTTATATTATTACAATAATCTTGTTAGGAGTAAACATAATATCCCACCCTACCCCCCACAAAGATGAGAAACTGCAAGAATAGTGAGAGAAAAAAATGTACTTCAGTCTGTTCAGATTCCAATGGCTCTGTCTCTGGGATGAGTTGCCTTCTTTATCATAAGTCCACCAGAGAAGTTGCTTCAATATTTTTCCCACAGTTGCTATTACTAGCTGTATTTCCATCCACTCTATTCCTTCCCACTCTCATTTATCTATTCTCTCTCTCTCTCTCTCTCTCTCTCTCTCTCTCTCTCTCTCCTTTCACCTTGTCCCTGTTCTTGTATCTGAGTACACTCTCCCATGATCTTCCGTGTCTAGCACCTACTCCTCCCTTCCTTCCCCCCACTCCTCCTTATCCCATCCCTTTCTTTTCATTTTTCTCTAGAGTAAGATAGATTTCTATACCCTATTAAGTGTGTATGTTATTTCCTCTGAGCCATTTCTGATAAGAATGAAGACTCACTCACCCCCCCCCCCCACCTTCCCCTGTTCCACTCCATTGAAAAAGCTTTTTCTTGGCTCTTAAGTAAAATATCTTAACCCCTTCTTCCCCCCTCCCCCAGTACTTTCCTGTAATCACCCATTGACTCCATCTTTCTACTGTATTATACTATTATATTCAGCTCCTTCTGTGCCTTGTCTATATATGCTCCTTCTAATTGCTCTTATAAATGAGAATGTTCATATGCATCATCAGTATTTTCTTCCCATGCAGGAATATAAACAGTTCAATTAAGTTTCTCATAGTTAGTCCTTCTCTTCCGCCCTCTCTATGGTTCACCAGAGTCCTGTACTTGGAGATCAAACTTTCTGTTCAGCTCTGGTTATTTCATTTGAAAAGTTCGAAAGTCTCCTGTTTCATTGAAAGTCCATCTTTTCCCCTGGAAGAGGTTGTTTGTTTTTGCTGGGTAGTTGATTCTCAGTTATAAACCAAGATCTTTTGCCTTCTGGAATATCATATTCCAGGCCCTATGAGCCTTTATTGTATATGCTGCCAACACCTGTGTAATTCTGAGTATAGAGCCATGGTAGTTGAATTGTTTTTTCCTGGCACTTTTAGTATTTTCTCTTTGACTTAGAAGTTTTGGAGTTTGGTTATAATATTCCTGGAAGTTTTTCTTTTGGGATCTCTTTCAGGAGGGAATTGGTGAATTCCCACAATTTCTATTTTACCCTCTGCTTATAGGATCTCAGGTCAGTGTTGCTGTATTATTTCTTGAAAAATGAAGTCTAGGCTATTTTCCTGGTTGTGGCTTTCAGATAGCCCAATTTTTAAAATTTTCTTTAATTTATTTGTTTGTTTGTTGTTTTTTTTTGGGGGGGGGGTTAGATTTTTGCAAGGCAAATGGAGTTAAGTGGCTTGCCCAAGGCCACACAGCTAGGTAATTATTAAGTGTCTGAGACTGGATTTGAACCCAGGTACTCCTGACTCCAAGGCCAGTGCTTTATCCACTACGCCACCTAGCCGCCCCTAATTTATTTATACATTACTGAAATACTTGTTTTAAGAGTAAGCATAATATCCCATCCCCCCACAAAAATATAAAAACCTCATGAGAAATAAAGTGAAAGAAAGAGAAAAAAATGTGTTTCGGTCTGTGTTCTGATACCATCAACTCTGTCTTGGCTGGATCACATTCTTTATCATAATTCCGTCATAGAAGTTACTTCGATATTTTTCCATAGTTGCTGATTGTAATTCCCTCGATCCATTCCTCCCCACTACCATCTATTATATTTTTTCCCTCCTTTTACTCTGTCACTCTTCAAAGATGTGTTGTGGGGCAGCTCAATTAGCCCAATAATTTTTAAATTCTCTCTCCAGGATCTGTTTTTGAGGTCAGTTGTTTTTCCAATGAGATATTTCACATGTTCTTCTAATTTTGGGGGGTTTTTGGAATAGTTTTATTTCTTCCTGATTTCTTGCAAAGTCATCAGCTTCTTTTTGTTCCATTCAGCATTTGAAGGAGTTTTTTTCTTCAAAGAGCATTTTTTATCTCCTTTTCCAGCTGGTCAATTCTGCTTTTTAAGGCATTCTTCTCCTTGTTTGCCTTTTATGTTATTTTTTCCATTTGGCCTAAACTAGTTTTTAACCTGTTGTTTTCTTTAGTATTGTATTTCCTTTATCAAGCTATTGATTTGGTTTTCATGATTTATCTATATCACTCTCATTTCTCCCAATTTTTCCTCTACCTCCCTTTGATTGCTTTTCAAAGTCTTTTTTGAGCTCATCCATAACCTGAGCCTATTTTCTATTTCTCTTGGAGGTTTTGGATACAGAAGCTTTGATTTTTGTCATCTTCTGAATCCTCCATGGGATCAAAATAATTTTCTACTGTCAGATTTTTTCTTTTGTTTACTCATTTCCTCGGCCTTTGACTGATATACCATATTTCCAAGGGTTTGGAGGATTTGGGGGACAGCCCACTGGGACTTTAATTCCTCTAAGGTCTCATGAGAGGCTTTAACTGCTTTCTTGGCCTGTGCTTTGATATGTGGATGACCACAGGCCCTCCCCTCTGCCCTAAAGCTGTGAGGAGAGTCCTTGCTCGGCTATGGTGGAATGGAAGCCCAAACTGCAACCTGGATCTGAGTGTGGGCAAACAATAGAGTTCTGTCCCAGAAAGAGCATGCCCTTACTGTCTGAAGACTGTGCTCTGGAGGTGCTTTCCCAATTCCCACTGCAGGTGCTTTAGAGTTCTCCCACTGCCACTTCAAACTGTTCCCCATGATCCTGGGGGTAGGAGGTCTGGAAATTGCCACCTCTGCCCTGGACCCGGGCACCCCCCAGTACCTAGGAGCCCCATGGGCTATTCCGGAAAGGCTGGAGCTGGTTTGCTCCAGCCCAGCTGTGCTGCACTACAGCTTTTTCCAACCCCCCCTCCCCCCATTCCCAGTGAAACAGACCTTTTCTGCCAGAAATTTTAGTGCTTTGGGAGTTTTGGGGGGAATGAGTTTTTTTGGGAATTCCTGCCTTTACATCGCCATCTTGAAAGCTATCCAATCAGCCTGGGAAAGCCTTGGAATATGGCCTTGGAAATAGACTGTCTGTCCCCTAAAGAGCAGCCTAGCTGAATTAGAGTTTCAAATTTGTGACTCTTATCAATAGTTCCTCAAATCCTCCTGAATACCTAGGCATAGAGGCTTTGTAGTCTTCCTCTATGGAAGAAGCATCTATATCAATTAAATCATAGATGTTTAAAGTATAGGATTTCTTATAGAATGTCTATAACACATAGCTTAGAGGTTCAGAATTTAGTTTTAAACACTCTTGCCTTCCCTGTTCTTCTAACAAAAAGCCTAAGGATATTGATTATTTTAAATCTATATGGGAGTGTGTATACATACATACATACATATATGTGTATATATATATATATATATATATATATATATATATATATATATATATGAAAGTCTTTTAATACTTAATTTTATTTATGACTAGAAATTCTTAAGCATTTTCCATATTACTTGGAATTGTTTTTAGTTGGGGACCATAGGACTTACAAGGAGCATTTCTATGAATCCTAAAAATTGTTCTATTGTTTAATTCATTAACTTAACATTAGTTTTGTGCAGCTTGAAAAAATGTAGTTACCATGAATTTCTTTTTGATTGAATTATATGTTTGCTTTTAGCTTCTAGCCTTTTCCATATAGTATGCATAATTTGTCCCCAGGTGCACTTGCAACTTTATGCATTTTTTCCAGCAAATGTTTATATTTTCTGTCAAATGCAATTTTAAATATGCTTTTGTAAAAATGAATATAATGAAGTTCTCTTGGTTTGATTTTTTTTTTTTAAGAAATGGATGAAAAAAGGCTTTTGGATCCAGGCTTGAAGGCTCAAAATGGATTGTGGGATTGTCCTCTGAAGAGCCAGCAGGTGAAATTCCTGAGTGACTGAAGAAAATGGGTGCTAATGCATCTAACTATCCCCATTCGTGTTCCCCAAGGGTAGGGGGAAATTCACAGGCCCAACAAACATTTATAGGTAATTTCATCAATTTTTTTCTGACAGTGTTCTTTATTGAACTTAATAGAACTAGAAACTTGAGTAGATGAGTATTGAGCTTTTAAAAAGTTTTCCTCTTAGGTTATAATTGTGGTTTGTTTGTTTTTTTTTTAATGAGGACTCTGCTTCTGTATGATTTTTACACTAACTGGACTGCTTAAGCATAAATGGCCATTCATTTTGACTATTTTCACTGTAATTGTAAGTCATCAAAAATATGTTGATGATTTATTGAATAAAAATTAATCACTAGTAACTAAAAAAGAGATAGGAAATTTATTAGAATAAATTATACATTCTCTTGAAAAATGGCCCCTGCTACTAAAACTAAGATTTAGTTTCCTTTTTAAAATCAAAAAATTTCTTTAAGTAAAGGTTATGGAATTATATTATGAAAGGAGTTAATAATCAAAAAGACTTGAAAATAAGATTATATTTTAAAAAGAGGACACCTTTCATTAATTATTAATTTTCTGCTTTAGGAACATCATCCTATTCTCATCAAGGCTATGGATGTGAATCAAAATTATATAGTCTTGACCATGGCCATGAGAAGCCACAAGACAAGAAAAAGAAAACCTCTGGCCTTGCCACCCTCAAGAAGAAATTTATTAAACGTCGGAAATCCAGTCGCTCTGCTGACCACGCAAAGCAGATGCGAGAACTCCTCTCGGGGTGGGATGTAAGAGATGTCAATGCATTAGTAGAGGAATATGAGGGAACGTCAGCCTTAAAGGAGCTTTCTCTGCAAGCCAGTTTGGCCCGTCCAGAAGCTCGAACACTGCAAAAAGATATGGCTGATCTTTATGAGTACAAGTACTGTACGGATGTAGACTTAATATTTCAAGAAACTTGTTTTCCTGTGCACCGGGCCATTTTAGCAGCAAGGTGTCCATTCTTTAAGACCCTGCTTTCTTCTTCCCCTGAGTATGGAGCAGAGATAATAATGGACATCAATACAGCAGGTATAGATATGCCCATGTTCTCTGCCTTGTTACATTATCTTTACACAGGAGAATTTGGAGTGGAGGACTCGAGATTTCAGAATGTTGATATACTAGTGCAGCTCACTGAAGAATTTGGAACACCAAATTCCCTTGATGTAGATATGCGTGGACTGTTTGATTATATGTGTTACTATGATGTTGTCCTCAGTTTTTCATCAGACTCTGAACTAGTTGAAGCTTTTGTTGGAAATCAGAACTGTTTAGATGAAGACCTTAGAGCTCACAAAGCTGTTATTTCAGCACGGTCCCCATTTTTTCGAAATTTATTACAAAGGAGGATACGGACTGGTGAAGAAATTACAGACCGAACGTTGCGGACTCCCACTAGAATTATATTAGATGAGTCCATCATACCAAAAAAATACGCTAAAGTTATTTTAAACTGTATGTATACTGATGTAGTCGACCTCTCAGTTTTGCACTGCAGCCCTTCTGTGGGGAGTCTGAGTGAAGTTCAGGCTCTGGTAGCAGGAAAGCCAAATTTGACTAGGGCTGAAGAAGCAATGGAGCTTTATCACATAGCACTGTTCTTGGAATTTAACATGCTTGCACAAGGTATGAAATATATTCAATTTTCCATATAGATTTGTGTCAGAATTAGTAGTTGAATATTTTTTAAAAATTGAATAATTAATCTCTAGTTAAAATGGTCACAATTTCAGGAAATTGTGTTTGGGACACTTAGGACTGTGGTTTGATGTGATCATCTATAACTTTGTCATCTGTAACAGTATGAAAGCTGAGTTTGAACCTTGCTGTGCTCTCCACATTTGCAGTGATTAAGTAGTAGGAATATTTGGCTTCAAATGAAAGCTGAAATTTAATATCCAAAGTTCCAAAGACATCTTACAGTACTTTCTATGGGTGCCCATTACCCTCATCTGTTTATATTTTCATCTAAGCCATTACTTAAGAAATCTTTTTAGGAGTGCTATGGTTCAGCATAGTAATACAACTTTGTTTACATTAGAGACTTTTGGATACAAAACTGACTTCAGTTTAAACTAAAATTCCTTTATCTTTTGTAATGTGAAACATACCTTGTTTAATAATAAGTATTTGAACACCTACTGTGAATTATTTGAATACCTATAACGGACACGAGACTATACTAGAAGCAGCCTCCATCCTTTGACTATCAAAAGGATTTTGAAAGAACGTTTATGGTATATTATTAAAATTTTTAGTTCTATTCATAAATGAATGGAGGAATTGATGTCATTTCATAGAACTAAAGAGAGTTGAATTTTACTAAAGGTTATATGTTTATATTTCCATGACCATATTATGTTTATGTTTAGAAAAATTTTTGAAAACTACCTTAGATGACATTTTTGCAGAGCACTGAAGAAGCAGAAATTTAAAGTGAGATTTGCCAACATAAATTTAAGTGACCATAGATAAATTTTGTTTGAGAGTGAGGAGGAAAGAACATTATTGAAGTTAGGAAGGTTACTTATTTTGAGTTCTTAAATAGAATAATTTGTATTAAGCTGAAAAATTAGTAAATATGAACAACAATAAGATTAAGAAATATCCTAGGGTGGCTAGGTGGCATAGTGGATAAAGCACCAGCCCTGGAGTCAGGAGTACCTGGGTTCAAATGGTCTCAGACACTTAATAATTACTTAGCTGTGTGGCCTTGGGCAAGCCACTTAACCCCATTTGCCTTGCAAAAACCTAAAAAAAATAAAATAAAATATCCTAGACAAGAATGAGAAGTGATTGATGGAAGTTGCAGATGTACTAATTTAATTGTTAAGAAGCTAGCTGTACATAATTAGAATGAACCTTTTCCAAAAGTAATGAGTTTCTATTATAGGAAACCTTCAAGCAGACCAATAAGTGTTTATCAACAATTTAAGAACAGGGATTCCTGTTCCAATTAAATTGATTACATTGATCTCAAATCACTTTCAATTCAGATTAAGTGATATAATCAAAATATTACTGATATTTTGATTTAGGAGAGAAGCTCAAAGAAGAAAGGTTTGTTCATGGGTAGGTTTTAAGTGCTATTTAAAATTTTATTTTAATTTTATTTAAGGCAATGGAGTTGAATGACTTGCCCAAGGTCACATAACCTAGCAATTATTAAGTATTCTGAGGCCGAATTTGAACTCAGGTCCTCCTGACTCCAAGACCAGTGCTCTATCCACTGTACCACCTAGCTGCCCTTAAGTGCTGAAACACTTAAGTGCTTTTTTCATCTTCATCATCATCATCTTCATTATTATTATTAGCCTTAGCAAGAACATTTTTTTATTTCCACAGTATAACATGATAAACTCAAAGGGTCCTCAAATTGAGGCTTTTATTTTTTTTAAAGGATTAAACTATATAAGCAATACCGAAATACTTCTATTTCAGAAAAATGTAGAAAAATATTATCAATTCTTCAGACAATGAACTAGCTCTGTAGATTCCACCACAAAATAAAATTGGAAATCACTAGCATAATATGAAAAACTTAAAAGTTTGTCATTACCAAAAAAGGCAAAGTATCAAATAAACGAAAGTATTTTTTTAAGTATTTTTACATTTATAATTTAGTGTTTTCAGAAATGAGCCCCAAATTGCAATAGTTTTTAAAACTTAAAATAAAATTATAGTTTATCAACAACCCTTGGTAAATATTTTGACGAAGGATTTCTTAAATCTAATTCCTTTATTAATATTCTTCCTTTTTGTCTCAACTGGAGTGTTTATTGTCCTAGCATATAGCAAAATAAGTTATACAAGTTGATTGTTTTGGAATCTTAACTACTGCTAAAACAATTTACAGTGTTTCTGTTGTATAAACAAAGCTGTATAAACAGTAGTGCTGTTTTCTTGCTTTGAGTTTTTTGGTTTTTTAAATAGGGATATGAAGTTGTCCTTTGAAACTCTTTCCTATTACACCTCCCCATTGCCCTCCCATTTCCACCTTAGAAGCTGTGATGGAATATATACTTAATTAAAATTAAGGGGCGGCTAGGTGGTACAGTGGATAGAGCACCGGCCCTGGAGTCAGGAGTACTTGAGTTCAAATCCGGCCTCAGACACTTAATAATTACCTAGCTGTGTGGCCTTGGACAAGCCACTTAACCCCATTAGCCTTGCAAAAACCTAAAAAAATAAAATAAAATTATGTGTATATTTTTAGAACAAGATAAAAATTCTATTCTCAATTTTTTCCCCTAAGAAAATATTGAATCACAGTACATTTATTTAATCTGGGAAAAATCACCAGTATGTTTTCAAACATTCTTAAAGTGGATGGATAAAATTTTTCAGTCAAAAGATATTTTCCTCTCTATAGATGACTGTTTTAATTTTTTTAGATATTGAATTGTTTGTGATATCCTCTTCCTAAAAATATGACTCATTTTAAGAAAATAGATATATTAAAAATCCAAATCCACAAAATTAATGATTAGCTATCCATTAAACTAAATTGTCAGAATAATGGTTGAGGAGAGAGACACATCCAAAAGACCCAGATCTACAGAATAGATACCTAAATGTTAATTGTGCATATGTACATATTTTGATATAAAGCATCTTATTTTGTTTTATATATTTATGCATGTTTTTCATAAATATCACTGATGATTATCCTTTATTTAATGTGAACTTTATTGTTAGGTAAAATTATTTCCTCTCTCCTTTTTCATTTATCTTTCTTTGGAATGAGAAGAGGTAGACTATATAGAGAGGTGGCCTTACCTATAAGAAAACCTCCAATCAAAACCCACTTCTGACATGTCCTGGCTTTGTGACTGTGGACAAATCAGTTAACAGAACTTTAGAAAAGGATATGTATCCAAAATGATATAAAAATATATAAGAGAAAACTCCAACTCAGAAATTTTTTTAATGATTTAATTTATTTTCTCCAATTAAATGAAAAAACTTTTTAACATTCTTTCTAAACTTTCTTTCCTCCCCTCTTCCCTTCTTTGAGAATGTAAGTAGTTTGATCTAGGTTATACATGTGCAGTCATGTAAAACATTTCCACATTATTCCTGTTGTGAAAGAAAATAGAGACCAACCCCCCCCCCCAAAAAAAATAAAAAGGCAAAAGTATGCTTTAATAGCATTCAGATTCCATCAGTTATTTCTCTGGAGAAGGATAGCTTTTTTTTTTATCATTAGCCCTTCAGAATTGTATTGGATCATTTTATTGCTAAGAATTGCTAAGTCACTGACAGTTGATCATCTTACACAGAATCCTGGGTTTTGGTTTTGGGTTTTGGGTTTTTTTTCCTCAACTGATATTTTGTTTTATTTTTCCAATTATATGTTATCAAAGTTTTTCAACATTCATCCATGTGCATATACATATTTATAAATTGCATAATTTCCTTCCACCCTCCTCTCAATGATGAACAGTCTGAAATTGTACATACATTTATTAATCTGACATGTTTATTAGAAATTAGGACTAAGGAAAAAGAAAGGAAACTATGAGATAGGAAAGAAAAACATAGGAGAAATTTTTAAAAAGTGACCATAGTGTTCTTTCTTTGGGTTTTTTGTTTGTTTGTTTGTTTTGAAGTCTTCCTCTGAATGGATAGCATGTCTATAACTGGGCTCACAGTCCTGGTTCTCTGAACTAATGAGAGGAGCTGCATCCAACAAGGTTGATTGTAATGTGTGCCATGTTTCTCTTATTACAGTGGGCAGTGTTCTCCAGATTCTGCTCATTTCTCTTTTCAGCAGTCTTTCCAGGTTTTTTTCTAAGAGCAATTCTTACCATTTTTTAAAATCACAATATAGTATTCTATCGCAATCATATACAACAATTTGTCTAGCTATTCCACAATGATGGATATCCCCTCAATTTCCAATTCTTTGTCACCATTAAAAGAACTACTATAAATATTTTTTTAATCTCTTTATCTCTTTGGGATAAAGCCCTAGAACAGAGCTATTACTAGAGCAGAGTCCTAAATTTAAGCATTATCTTTTAGAAATTTAATAGGATATTATAATATTGCAGGCTAAGCACTGCAAAGGTAGCAGTAGCATTGACTTGTTTAGTGATGCTGTGGACATCACTTTTGAGTTTAGCCTTAATTTGACTTGCTACAAACATTGAAAGTTACATGGTAAAGCAGGTTTGCAAACAATGAGCATTTGAGTGGTATTTTTTTTAAGAAAGATTTTGTTTATTTTGAGTTTTACAATTTTCCCCCTATTCTTGCTTCCCTCCCCTCACCCCCCACAGAAGGCAGTGTGTTAGTCTTTACATTGTTTCCATGGTATACATTTATCTAAGTTGAATATGATGGGAGAAATCATACCCATAAGGAAGAAAAATGAAGTATGAGATAGAAAAATTACATAATAAGTTAATGTGCCTTTTTTTCCCCTAAATCGAAGATAACAGTATTTGGCCTTTGTTCTAACTCCACAGTTCTTTCTCTGGATACAGATAGTATTCGCCATCTGGGCGGTAATTTTTTTTTTATGTTTTTGCGAGGCAAATGGGGTTAAGTGGCTTGCCTAAGGCCACATAGCTAGGTAATTATTAAGTGTCTGAGGCTGGATTTGAACTCAGGTACTCCTGACTCCAGGGTCATTGCTTTATCCACTGCTCTATCCACCTTGCCGCTCCTGAGCAGTATTTATGAAGTGTCTGAGACCGGATTTGAACCCAGGTACTCCTGACTCCAGACTTATCCTTTTATACAAATTTGTCAGGATTAATTATTTTCTCATTTCTTTCCCTTGCCTTCTAAAATAAATGATTCAAAGACTCTTGGGGAGGAGATAACAAACTCAAATAGACTAAACCTCATTTATCCTCTTAGTTTTTAATTCATCTCTCTAAGAACAAAAGTCCCTGCCTTCAAATCAGAATCTGCCCTTGGTTCCTTAACATAGCCAAAATGAATGCTAGCAACCAAAAGAATTCTAGACTGCTTCTGGTTTTAGTAGTGGCTGGGAATGAAAAGAAAGGAAATAAGAGTAGCTATAATTTCCAAATCAAATAACTGCCTGGTGAACTAAAGTGGGAAAAGCCTTATTACAAGGATGCTAAAGAATAATTTTCTAATGTGTTATGCCTGTCATCTTTACTGACAGTATGATCATGCTGGCATATAACCATGACATGGGATAATTTAGTAATGTAGTTAAAAGTTCACAATTATGAAATTTCATTTAGCTGAAGTTTCTTGCTCTTAGCTATAGCAATACACATTTATTTGCAAGGGAAGAATAGTAGAAAAGCATATGATTGTCAGTAGCCAAGGCAATATTTAAAACTCTCTCCTAGATGAAAATTAAAATTAAAAAAAAGAGAGGTAGAGAGAGATTCCAATAGGCAGATAAAAGAAGTGTATTCCAGACCTGGGAAGGAAGTTTATGGGAACACAAAGATATAAACATAATGTGTGGGAGACTTGTTACAGTATAAATTTGTTCTCTTCACAGTTACTAATGATTCTCCCTTAATACTTCTGTTCAGTATTTGACAGTATTGATGAACTTGTTCTCCTAAATACTCTTTCCTATCTGAATTTTGAAATACTGATCTCTTGTGGTTCCTCTCTTTCTAGTCTGACTGCTTCTCAGGTGTCTTTCCTGGACTCTCATTCATATTCTACCATTTATCTCTGGGTGGAATCCACAGGCTTCTCTCCTGGGCTCTTTTCTCTTACATACTCAGTTTTAGCATCATCAGTACTTCTCATGAGTTTAATTATCTTCTTCATGTGGAAATCTCATATTTATATTGTCCCTTAATCATGTTATTAATGATAGTTATTGTTTTCCATTAGGCCACTTTAAAAATCACAATGTAGGTTTTCCCCTTGTCTCTTAAACACAACCCACTTATCAGTGCAATTAAACCCGTATTGGTTAGTCTATTCTAAAATTTCCTCACTATATTTAAAAATAGGCTCTGACAACTTTCTTATGAATATTATAATAAACAAAGGATAGTTTTTAAAATAAAAATTTAGTGATTCATATTGAAAATTAAAGTGGGCCATTAATCATCAGATCAAATAATAAATTAAAATATGCTAAAAAAAACTGGACCAGAGTTTTGCATTCCTCTGTAAAATCATGATTAAGTAAAAATCTTGACAAAGAAAGGTTTGAAAAATATAATCAGGGTGGCACAGTGGAAAGGGCACTGGCCTCGGAGTCAGGAGGACCTGAGTTCAAATTCTGCCTCAGACACTTAATAATTTAACTAGCGGTGTAGCCTTGGGCAAAGTCACTTAACTCCATTGCCTTGCAAAAAAGAAAAATATAATCAATAATAGATGACTTTAACATTTTAAAATTTACAATACACTGAGAAATAATTGAGATGCTCTAATATTTTAGATTTTTTTTTCAAGGCAATGGGGTTAAGTGGCTTGCCCAAGCCCACACGGCTAGGTAATTAAGTGTCTGAGGTTGGATTTGAATCCAGGTTTTAATCACTTCTTATATATCTCTCTTTGCAAGTAAAAATATGAGACTAATTCTCGTATTGCTATTAAATCAGACTGAGGGCTGTTTATAGTTTCACTGATAAACTTCTTGAATGTGAAAGTTCACCTTATAGCTTTCTTTATAACCAAGGTTGATTGGGGATGTGCTCCATACATAAATAACTTTAGTCTTTCTCCTGAGATACGTGAGTTGTAGAGATGAATGACTGAACATTGAAAAGTACATGTCCTATAGGTATCTCCCCACAACAAGTACAAAACAGAACAAATCCATTTATTTATTTTTTTAGGTTTTTGCAAGGCAAATGGGGTTAAGGGGCTTGCTCAAGGCCACACAGCTAGGTAATTATTAAGTATCTGAGGCTAGATTTGAACTCAGGTACTCCTGACTCCAGGGCCGATTCTCTATCTACTTGAACCACCTAGCCACCCCCCAAATCCATTCAAGACATTCCTGTTTTGAACTGAGATTTGCAACTTATGTCCTGTAGATATCATAAATTCAGTATGTTCAAAACTGAACTCAATTATTTCTCTCTAATCTCTCTTCCCTTCTAAATTTTTTTACTACTATAGAAAGGTAGTAGTAGCATTGACTTGTTTAGTGATGCTGTGGATATCACTTCTGAGTCCAGCCTTAATTTGACTTGCTACAAACATTGAAAGTTACATGGCAGACTATGCTCAAGAATGAAGATTGTGGGCAGCTAGGTGGCACAGTGGATAGAGTACCCTTATTCAGGACCTTAGTCTCACAACTTCAGTGCCTTTCTGGACCCTTCATTATCTCTTTATTTATCTTTTGTTTTTGCAAGGCAGTGGGATTAAGTGACTTGTCCAAGGCCACACAGCTAGGTAATTGTTAAATATCTGAGGCCCGATTTGAATTCAGGTACTCCTGACTCCAGGGCCAGTGCTCTATCCACTGCACCACCTAATTGCCCCTCTTCATTATCTACTACTACTACCACATCCCACACCCCCATATTCAATAACTTGTCGAGACCTGTATATTTAACATTTGTCACACCTCTTCATAATATCCCCTTTTCTTAATATTGCTTCCACACCAGGACAAACCTTCACATCCTCAAACTTTGAAATAGTCTACTAGTTGGTCTGCCCACCACAAAATCTCACTATATAGTCCATCCTCTATTCAATCACCTAAGTAAATTTTCATAAAGCAGAAAAGTATGGTCTTGTCATCCTCTTACTCCAGAAACTTCCTATCCTCTCCAGGATCAAATACAAAATTCCTGCTTATTTTGCAAAGTCTTTGGTAATGTGTCTGCTCCCCACTTCTTTCTTAGTCTTCTTACTTCTTCCACTTCTGTCTAATGGTGTCTGTCCCTAGCTTCCTTGCCCTTTTAGGAACAGAGCACTCCAGGTCTCATCTCCAGACATTTTCTCTGACAGTCCCCCATATTTGCAATGTTCCCCCTCATTTTCACTTCTTGGGTCCATTGATTGCCTTCAAGTTCCAGCTAAAATCTAACCTTTCCTGATTCCCCATAATTCTACTACCTTTTCCCCCTGTAATTTCCTATTTGTCCTACATTATACAGTGAAGATCCTATTATGAGGTCTGTGAGCTCAAGGACTTTCTTCCTGCTCCTTTTTCTCCCCTGAACTTGCCTGGCATATAGCCAGTCTTAGCAAATGCTTAGTGACTGACCAGTAGACTTCCTCTTGAGAGCATCTCTCTAGGCACTCAGGACCATGATCTTGGCCCCATCCTTGAGTCTTCACTCTTGCTTTATGCCTATATCAAGTTGTTTGCCAAATCTTCCTCCACAAAATCTTCTCCACATTCACATAACTTTTGCTCTGGTTTACAGCCTCCTTATTACCTCCAGGATCAAATACATACTCTTTTAACCTTGAAAACCTTTCTGAAATAGACAGTACCTTGTCTTTTCAATCTTATCATAATTCCCTTCACATAATATACATTGTGGTCAAACTGACACTCATGCTGTTCATCTTTTTGATCTTTCATTTTCTATCTCCCTAACTTTTGCATAGGGCTGGGTTGCATTTCACCCTCAGCTAATCCTAGAATCTTGAGTTTCTTTTAAACCTTAGCCTGTAGCCTTTCCTCATCCTCTGCTTCTGATTCCTCCTCCTCCTGAATTGCCTTCTAATTATTTATACATAATAAGGTTTGGGGATCTAGAGCTGGAATCAATCTCAGATTTAGTATAGTCATCTTGTTTTACAGAAAAGGAAGCCCAGGGAAGTTAAGGTATTTGCCCGTGGTATCTAGGCAATGCCAGAGGCTACTTAATTTCATGTTGTTTGCATTTCAGCTAAAATCAGCAAGCATCTAAATCTATTATGTGTGAGGGCACTGCACAATGTGCTGGCCACACACAAGATAATTATTAAACAGTCTCTTTCTTACATTTTATCAAGGGACATTACATATATATGTATAAGAATGTTTAAAATATTTGAATTTGAATTCAGCAAAGCCATCTTCAGGATCAGGTCAAGTTTGCTCATGTCTTGCCAATTCAGTTACCACCTCCTCAAATCTTGGGACTGTGGTAAGTTTTATGTCACTCCTTATTATATTCAGCATTTTGCCTTGGCACTAAAGATACAAATACAGAAGTGAGACAAGTCTTACTCTCAAGGTTTTACATTCTACTCAGAAATAGAATATAGCCATGGATAAATAGATACAGAACTACAGGCTTGAACTAAGGCTTGAAAGGAGGGCAAGTATTTCAGAAGACCTAGATGATGAAGGAAGTATTCTAGGTATGGGATATAGACTGCAAAGGCTAAAAAAATAGGAGGAACGATAACTAACATATTTGGGATGGATTTGAAAACATTTGAAGGGGAGTAATGTATGATCAGCTTAGAAAAATAGGCAAGAACCCAGTTGATAAATATCTCCAATTGCCAAACTGTGTCAACTTTGTCTTTATCCCAGCTGAGAAGTTATATAGTCAGACTTGTGCTTTAGGAACATTATTTTGGCACTAATGTGGAGGATTGATTGTCAAGAATAAAGATTGGTGTGCCCAAAAGGCAACAAAAATATGCATACCCTTTTGATCCAGCAATACCACTACTGAGTCTATACCCTGAAGAGATTAAGAAAAAGGGTAAAAACATCACTTGTACAAAAATATTCATAGCAGCTCTGTTTGTGGTGGCAAAGAATTGAAAATTGAGTAATGTCCATCAATTTGGGGAATGGGTTAATAAACTGGTGTATATATGTATATATGTGATGGAACACTATTGTTCTGTTAGGAACCAGGAGGCATGGGAATTCAGGGAAGCCTGGAAGGAGCTGCATGAACTGATGCTGAGCGAGATGAGCAGAACCAGAAGAACAGTGTACACCCTAACAGCAACATGGGAGTGATGATCAACCTTAATGGATTTGTTTATACCAACAGGCCAGCAATCAGGCACAATTTTAGGGTGTCTGCAACAGAGAATGCCATCTATCCTGAGAAAGAATTGTGGAGTTTGAAGAAAGACCAAAGACTATCACCTTTAATTTAAAAAAAAAAAGTTATCTTATTATGTAATTCTGCTATATCTCATACTTTGTTTCTTCCTTAAGGATATGATTTCTCTCTCATCACATTCACTTTAGATCAGTGCATACTATGGAAACAATGTAAAAACTAACAAACTACCTTCTGGGAGGTGGGGGGGAGGGAAGCAAGATTAGAGGGAAAATTGTAAAATTCAAAATAAATAAAATCTTTCAAAAAAAAAGAGAATAGGGGCGGCTAGGTGGCATAGTGGATAAAGCACCGGCCTTGGAGTCAGGAGTACCTGGGTTCAAATCCAGTCTCAGACACTTAATAATTACCTAGCTGTGTGGCCTTGGGGAAGGCACTTAACCCCATTTGCCTTGCAAAAACAAAAAACAAAAAAAATAGAGAATAAAGATTGGGGGGCAGCTAGGTGGCACAGTGGATAGAGTACTGGCCCTGGAGTCAGGAGGACCTGAGTTCAAATTTGGCCTCAGACACATTGTAATTACCTAGCTATGTGACCTTGGGAAAGTCACTTAACCCCATTGCCTTAAATAAATAAATGAATGAACAAACAAATAGATAAATAAATGATTAATTAATTTTTTTAAATGAAGATTGGATCCAGGTAGATGCAATAGTTAATTTTTACATTTTGAGAGTATGAATTTTTAGCTGTTTAACTCTGGCTACCTAATGCCACTAGAAATAAATCAGAACAAGATTCAGTGTTGCATGAGATTTTTAAATCTTTCACATACAAATAAACCAGAGCTTTTAACATCTGTTTTATGGAGATTTGTGGGGAAGAAGAGGGAATGATTTAGGGACTTTTTATCCTTTACCAAATATTTGAAAGTGCCTATAACTTCATAACAATTTTTTTATTTTTAAAAAATAATTTAAATTTATTTTTCAATTATACAATAATAGCTTCTACCTATCATTTTTTGTAAGGTTTTGAATTTTACAATTTCCCCCCTTCCTTTCTTCTACCCCCCACAGAAGGCAGTCTGATAATCTTTACATTGTTTCCATGCCTATACATTGATCAAAATTGAATGTGTTGAGAGAGAAATCATATCCTTAAGAAGAAAGTAAAATATTAGAGATAGCAAAATTATCTAGTACATGACACTTCTTTTAAAAAAAAATTGAAGGTAACAGACTTTGGTCTTTGTTTAGACTTCAGTTATTTCTTTGGATACAGATGGTATTCTCCATTGCAGGTACTCTAAAATTGTCCCTGATTATATTGCTTTGATGGAATGAGCAAGTCCATTGAGGTTGATCATCACCCCCATGCTTCTGTCATAAGCATTTTAAAAGAATAAATCATTGACCCTGTTAAATAAGAATCTTATTTCTAAATCTATTAAGTTTTTTGATTTAAAATCATAAAATAATAGAATTTTAAAGCTGTACAGGGCCTTATAATAGTCCAATCCCTAACCAAGTCATTAAATCTTCTATAATTCATGTAGCCTCTAGGTGGTATAGTGGATAGAGTACTGGCCTTGTATTCATGAGGACAGGAGCTTGAATCTGGCCTCAGATACTTGCCACTTACTAGATGGGTGACCTTAAGTCACTTAACCCTGATTGTCTAGAATCCAGGGTCATTTCCAGTCATCCTGATCTATATCTGGCCACTGGACCCAGTTGACTCCAGAGGAGAAAGTGAGGCTGGTGACTTAGCACAGTCCCCCCTCACTCAAATTCAGTTCATATGCTTGTCATGGCATCATCTCCCTGATGTCATGGTCTTCTTCAAAATGAAGTACAAACATCTAATGCTGGGGAGCTTGTTTCTCTTCATTCCTCCCATCTTAGCCTTTTCCATTTTGAGGCATTTCCTTTGTTTAGAAAATTTTTTATGTACTTTGAACCAATATATACATTACTGAACTTCTCTCCTAGTTAGGTGTAAAAAAAATCTTCCTAATAAAGATGGATAACCATGCAAAAGAAATTCTCACATTGACTATTTTCAAAAAGTCTGTCTCTGTATTCTTTTAACATTGGGTATATGTTTTAGCTTTAGTCCTCTAGAATCATGGTTTATCAGCTAGAGTTATTAAGTCTTTCAACATTGTTATTTCCTTCAGATTATTATTATTATTATTATTATTATTATTATTATTATTATTATTGTATCAGTTCTTATGGTTCTTTTAATTTATATCAGATTTATTAGGAACTGATAGATTTCCTGAATTCCTTTTTTTATTATTTTATGGTGTCATATTCTAGTGCATTCATACATCAGTTTGTTCAACTATTCCACAATTTATAAGCATCCCCCTTAGTTTCCAGTTCTTTGCCACTACAAAAAACTGCTATAAATTTACACACACACACACCATTGTCCTCTTTCTACTCTTCTGAGTTATAGACTTTATAATGGTATATATGCTAGGTTAGAGCATAATGCACAGTTCTGATTTGCTTATCAGAATGGTTGGACTAATTCTTTGATCTCATCTACATAGATACTTCCATCAGTGATTTAAATTATAACCCAACCTGGCTGTGTCAGTCTCTTCACAATCATTCACAGCAGGTATCCACCTAACATGATATAAAACTCTTCATTTTCTTGCCATTATTTGGATATTGATAGAGTACACGGGCTGTAACTATATATAATATGATATAACTATATATATTAAATAAACCATTTGATAGGTTAAATTTTTCTAGTCATACATTTCTTTTTTTTGATATCCTTTATGCAACTTTGTAATTCCTTACCTTGAGCACATTTTTATATTACTTTATAGTCACAGAGTTATTTATATCCATTTTAATGATTAAAGTCAGTACAGAAAATGACATTATGGAGAATACAATAGAAAACTAGATTCAGTGAAAAAGTTAATCATATATAGTTTATAACAATTGAAAATACAGACTTGAGTCATTGTTATTCACACCTCTTGGAAAACACAGTTTGACTATAGTGGTTAGAGAGCTGGCCTTAAAGTTAGGAATAACTGAATCTAATTCTCATCTCTTAACACATTGATTTTATAACCTGTAGCCAATTATTTAATGTCTCAGTTTTCTAGGCAATACTGTAAAGCTATAAATTACAAAGCAAGTTCTCTTTAGTACAGTGATTTCCTCATTAAGACTTCATTATGACTTCCTTCTTTCAATGAGATCACAGACCCAGGTCACAGGACATGAATTGGGAATTAAGAATGCTGTATCAAATCAACACATTTTTTGGGGAGATGGAGCTAGAAGGGGAGGTATGAAGAATTATGCCTGGGTTTGGGAAAAGTGATGGTAACAGTTAATCAAACATTTGTTACTACACTGAAGAGAAGTGGTAATTCAGAACATTTAGAATATTAAATGTAATTCATTCTTTTTACATAACAGAGACCATGGTTTAATAATATACAATCATTTTTTCATTTTATTTTGTACATAGAAATGCTAATATTTACTTATTTGTAAAGTTCATAATCCTTTTTTTAAAAATGTTAAATTATTGGTCCATTATTAAAAAAGCAGAAAAAATAAGCACAGGCCCAAGTGACATATCTAAAAGATAAATTACAATATCTGATATTATCAGTACTTTAATATAATACTTCAAGGAGTCATGATTCTATCAGTGGAAGATGTCTTGGAAGCCAATTAATCACCATTTCCTTCTTCTTGCCACTCCTCAGATAACAGAAAAATTGTTCATTGTGAGACTCAAAGCCTTTCTCACTGGGTATTAATTGATTATATTTGCATATAATTAGATAAAGTAGTTCAGGTAGAAAACAATGCTGTGGTATTTTTCATAGTTCACATTTAGATAGAGCTTTGTCACTAGAGTTCTCAATAAAAAAAGATGATCTTAAAAACAAAATTCTGATTTTTTTCAATTCCATAAAATAAAGTTTTGCATTAAACAAAATCAATGGTGATAGAATTACAAAAGAAAAGGTAGAGTGGGGAAAATACTTGGACAATATATTACCAATAAAAGTCTTATATAAGAAGAAGAAGCCGCAAGGGCAGAGTAAGATAAATCCAAGTCCAAAGAGAAACCTGCACTTCTTCCACTCTGAACAGCTTGCCAGCTGCCTGATAGGAGCAGAATTCAGCAACAGTGTTCTTTTACCAACTCAAAGCCAGGTCAGAAGCTTGCTGAGCTTAGATCAGGGTATAGCAGTCAAACTGCCCTGCATTAGACTGATTTGGGAGCATTGGAGAGATGCAGGTCTCCTATATTTCTCTGAATTGCTACAATATCACACCATTTGGTACTCCCAAGAAATCAACGGGACCAGACTAGACCTTTTCTGCTGCTGAATCTTTTATTTTTTTAGGGTGTTTTTTTTTTTTGCAAGGCAATGGGGTTAAGTGGCTTGCCCAAGGCCACACAGCTAGGTAATTATTAAGTGTCTGAGGCTGGATTTGAACTCAGATACTGCTGAATCCAGGGCCGATGCTCTACTGTGCCACCTAGCCGCCCCCAGACTAGACCTTTTCAAGAGGACAGAAGCCCAGTTCTGACTACAAGTCCATAGTCAGGAAATAGACTGAAAGAATGGAAAAAGAAAAAATCCACTCTTCCCCCCACCCCACCATAATGAAGTGCTATGTGGCAGAGACTTTTGAGATATAGATGCAGAGAGAATGACTCCAAAATATCAATGAGAAAAACACAGTTTGGGCACAAACTCAACCAGAATTCTTGGAAGATAATGAAACGTTAAAAAATTTTAATATTTTTTATAAAAGCAATAAAAGGGGCAGCTAGGTGGCACAGTGGATAGAGCACCAGCCCTGTAGTAAGGAGTACCTGAGTTTAAATCCAACCTCACTTAATAATTACCTAGTTGTGTGGCCTTGCGCAAGCCACTTAACTTCCATTGCCTTGCAAAAAAAAATCTAAGAAAACAAAATGAAAAGGGATGAGAGATGCGGATGAGAGTTGGAAAAAGAATTAACAGCTTGGGAAAAAATAGGTGCAAAACTGAACTCAAGCAGCAAAATTGTTTTAAAAAATTAGAGAAAGGGGCGGCTAGGTGGCGTAGAAGGGGCAGCTAGGTGGCGCTGGATAAAGCACCGGCTTTGGAGTCAGGAATACCTGGGTTCAAATCCGGTCTCAGACACTTAGTAATTACCTATCTGTGTGGCCTTGGGCAAGCCACTTAACCCCATTTGCCTTGCAAAAAACCTAAAAAAAAAAATAGAGAAACCATCAACTCCATGGAGAAAATTAAAATTTAATTTTTTTTCTTTTTAGGTTTTTGCAAGGCAAATGGGGTTAAGTGGCTTGGCCAAGGCCACACAGCTAGGTAATTATTAAGTGTCTGAGACCGGATTTGAACCCCAGGTACTCCTGACTCCAGGGCCGGTGCTTTTATCCACTGCGCCACCTAGCTGCCCCCAAATGTAATTTAATTAAAATTAAAAAGAAATTTAAAAACAGTCAAAAGACTGGAGAAAAAACGGAAGAATCTAAAACATCTCATAGGAAAAAAAATCTGACCTAAAAAAATTAATCGAAAAATATTTGGGAATCATTGGACTATACTAATACCATGACCAAAAAAAGGTTAGAGATCTTATTTTCAAGAAATCTTAAAAAGTTGAAGAGGGCAGGAGGAAAAAAGAAAGAAATAAAGAAACTTGTCCATCTTTTAGAACTAGAGGGCAAACTCCCAGGTATATCATAACCAAAATCCAAAATTTCCAGGTCAAACAAAAAAAAATAACTGTAAGCCGTCTAAAGAATTAAAATACTGAGGACCTTCAGTCAGAATCACACATTATTTAGCAGTCACCACTATTAAGGAGTGGAATACCGGGAATATGATACAGGATATAGGTTTATAGCCAAAAACAACTTATCCAGACTACAGGGGGAAAACAACAGAACTATAGAGAAGCTTTCTTTTCTTGTGTTTGAATTACAAAGATAGGCACAATGCACAAGACAAAGAACCAAGCAGGTATATACGATTTACATTCTAATATGGGGAGATGAAACATGATCCCTCTGGATCCTATTTTCAGGATTCCAAGGGAGTCCAAATAGACAAGGCCTAAGAGTGATCTTAAGGAAAGTGAAGGGAAGAGGAATACATTAATTGGAGATGGAGGGAAGGGAAAGGAAGGTTGGAGGAGAAATTAACTCATAATCAGGGTTCACAGGTAGACTTTTAAGCAAATAAGGAAGCAACTAACCCATGAAGTCTCATCTGAGCTGGTCAAAAGAAGGAAAGGATATACTCAGAATTGGGTACAAAATACATTTCATTCAAATGAAAAATAAGAGGGAAACTGGTAAAGGAATTAGAATGGAAAGTTACATTTTTCTCCTTGCATCCAGGACCAAGCCTATAATTACAGAGTGTTTAAGTTTCTTACTAGTTTCATTTACATTATTATACACATTCTGTAAATTGTTACTCTGCAACTTTTCACATATTTTCCTGTGTTTTCCATATTTATACTTTCTTACAGCTCAGTTATATTCAGTTACATTCATGTACCACATTTAGTTTAGCCATTCCCTAATCTGTAATGGTAGATGAAGGGAGGGTACAGATGTACAGAAGAAGATGTACAGAAATATTTGGAACTGTTTTGGCAAACAATGGGAATTAAGGGAGTTACCAATAAATTGATATTTGATGAATAAGTTATAAATATGATGAAATACTTCATAATTGAACTTTTATTAGCAGAATGACCAGCCAAGACTCCAGAATCATTAATGATGAAAGAGCTACCAATCTCCTGATAGAGAAGTGAAGGCTCAGAATGCAAAATAAGACAATTTTTTTTATATAATCAACATGGAGATTTATTTTGATTAACTACATGTTGTAATGGGTTTTGTTCTTATGTTGTCATATTAGGGAGAGGGAGGGTGAGAAGGTGGCTCTTGGTTGATTAAAATAAATAAAATGTATATTTTATTTATATATTACAAAATTGTGTGTGTTTGTAAGTATGTATGTATGTATGTATATAAGAAGTGACCCAAATATCTAATAGAGAGCATTCCCCAGGAGATTATTAGGAATATGCAGTTCATATACTTTTCAAAGGAATTGAAAATCACAAGAAACTACATTAAATAAAAACATGCTCCCAATCACTTATAGCTAAAGAAATGCAAATTAAAACGATTCTGAGGTTTTATGGCATACCATAGAAACTGGCAAGATGACCGAAAAACAGAAATAGTCATATAAGGTTGGATCTTTGGAAAGACAGACATATTCATTCCTTTATCTGTGTGGTTGTGAATTGCTTCAAACATTCTGGATGCCAGTTTGAAATGACAGAGTATTTTTAGGGGGATGTCTTTGGAGGTTTTTTAAATGACTAAACTTTGTCTTACAAGGTATGGATCCTATAGATTTGTAAAAGAAACAAAGATCCAATATATATGTATATGTATTCGTAGTTAACACCTTTTATGTTAGCAAAGAGCTAGAAACAAAAAGGCCATCCATTTATTGGGGAATGAATGAACTGATGCATTAATCTAATAGACTATCTTGTGCAAAGAAACAGGAAAATATTTTAAATTTGTCAACTCTTTCAGAAGGTGAGTAGTTGAAAACTAGGAGTGCTAGGCTCCTTTTCCAATCTTTTTTCATCGTTTTCTTTAAGATTCTTGACCTTTGCTACCACCAATTAAATTTTCTTAATTTTTTGCCTGGCTCCCTAAAATAATTCTTGACTAGATTAATACAGCACCAAATGAGAAAGTTTAGATATTATTATAATTTTTATTAGCTCAATCTAGTCATGAATAATTAATTTTTCTATGTAAAGCTTTATTTCTGCAAAATCTTTTATATTTGGATTCATATAGTTCTTATGTAGATTTCCAAATTGGTTTCTATATTTTCATCATTTAATTTAGGTTTCTCTAGATCCTTTTGTTTATAGTCTTTTTTTAAACTACAATGTACATGATGATGAGACTTTTCTAATGCTGAGTACTTAACCTTCTTAATTACATTTCTTTCGCCTAACTTAACTATACCTTGCACCTGTTGATCACTCCTAAGATCTTGTTCCCTTCCTTAATCACAACCTCCATGTTATTTTTATTTACCACTATTGAATCCTTACTTTTATTATATTCTCTAGTCTTTCAGCTTTTTTTCCTGTTTCCTCATTCCTTCATCTTTATCCAGCCTAGTTACTTTGTCTCCCTCTTTAGCCTAGAAACCCTATAATCATTTCCATGCTGCACTTAGTACATCTCTAGATTCCCTCACTCCTTTGACCATTTATTTGCTATTGTCTTGCCATCTATTCCTTTTGTCTTGATAGAATCTCAATTGATTTGCTGCACTATACTACTCTACTGCAGTCCTTTCATTTTCTCCTCATCAGTATCCTCCTGTTAACTCTTCTAAACTACTTCTGAACTCACTTGAGGCCTCAAATCCCCCCTACTTATCCTCATTTCTCAGAGATGGCCTTTCATTTACAGAGATTGAGTCAGTCTTCTTAGGAACTCTATAACTTTCTTCATTTCAGAATTTCTCTATCTCTCTTAAAATTCTCTTTTATGTTCTCCAAGACTATATTTCTTTAATTCTTTGTTTCATCAGGCATCTTCCCTCAGATGCACATTTTCAGACCCTTTCCATCTGTCTCCTGTCTCTTATTCTAAACTACAAAAAAAAGGTCTCCTAGCCTACAAAAAAAATTTTTTTAGCCATTTTTTTTTCATTGTTTTATTGGTAGCCCTATTATATTGCATTTATTTCCAAATACATTGAAACAGTTTTTCTATAACTCTCCATTCTGGCTTGCAGTCAATCATCATTCAACTGAAACTACTCACTGCCAAGCTACCAATGATCTCCAACTCTAAAGGCTTCTTCTCAGTCCTCATCCATCTTGACTCCTCCACAGGCTTGTCAGTGACTCCCTTCTTCTTGATACTGTCTTCTCTTTAATTTTTTTATGACACTGTTCTACCTGTCTGAGCACTTGTATCTCTTTATTAGACCTTGGTCATGCCTTTCAACTATGGATATCTCCTAAGGTTCTGTCTTTCTTTCACTCTTTCCTTGGTAATATTAGTTCTTAGGAATTCTGTCATCTCCACACAGATAATTCTCAGATCTGTTTATTCAGTTCTCGATTTCCAGTTGCCTTCTGGATATCTTTAATTATATATATCCTATAATCATTTTAAACATAACATCCAATATTCAACTCATTATATATCCCCCAAGTCTTCACCTCTTCCTAATTTCCTTATTAATTTTTTCCTTTTCTTTTTTTTTTTAAAGGTTTTTGCAAGGCAAATGGGGTTAAGTGGCTTGCCCAAGGCCACACAGCTAGGCAATTATAAAGGCTGGATTTGAACTCAGGTACTCCTGACTCCAGGGCCAGTGCTCTGTTCACTGCACCACCTAGCCATCCCTATTACTTTTTTTTTTTAGGTTTTTGCAAGGCAAATGGGGTTAAGTGGCTTGGCCAAGGCCACACAGCTAGGTAATTATTAAGTATCTGAGACCGGATTTGAACCCAGGTACTCCTGACTCCAAGGCCAGTGCTTTATCCACTACACCACCTAGCCGCCCCCCTATTACTTTTAATAAGTCATTCCTCCACTCATCTAAATTCACAGCATAGCTGTCTTCCTTGAATCCTCACTGTCTCTCATCTCTATCCAATCAGCTTCCAAGTCCTATCTTTTACACCCTCTTTCTTCAGATATTACCACCACACTGGTGCAAGTCTTCATCTCACCTCTAAATTATTGCATTAGCCTGTTGGTTAGTCTCCCTCTTCATGTCTCTCCTCATTCCAGTCCATCCCTCCAGTAAACTAGCAGCAAATTAATATTTCTAAAGTGTAGGTCCAGTCGTGTTATACCTTCCTTCTGTGCCTTCCTATCACTTTAAATATTGAAAAAAATTTCCTATTTGGCTTTGAAAACCCCTTTCTAATTTTCCATTCTTCTTAGACCTTAATCTCTTGTATGTACTCTGTAATCCAATGACACTGACCTCTTTGCTATTCTTGACCATGCATTTTCTTTTTTTAAGGCAATGAGGTTAAAGTGACTTGCCCGAGGCCACACAGCTAGGTAATTATTAAGTGTCTGAGATCGGATTTGAACTCAGGTACTCCTGACTCCAGGGCTGGTGCTGTATCCACTGAGCTACCTAGCCACCCCATGACCATGCATTTTAAAAGCACCAGTTATATTCCATACTATCTAGGCATTAAGTATATATAAAGACAGAAATTAAAACAGTCCCTGTCCTAGCAGAGCTTACTTGCAATCTGTCAGGAAAACACTAATGACTAGATGGATCAGGAATGGCTTCATATAAAAAGGTGGCATTTCAGCTGAGCCTGACAGGGAGGAAAGGCCTTGAGGGCAGAGAGGAAGAACCTTACTTTAATCCTTCTCACTCTCCTCAAGTAGAACAGATCCTTGGCTGATCATTCATGTGTTCAAACCTTTATTCATGTGATTTCTTTTTCCCATCCCTCCTATAAAAATCTTCATTCTTCAAAGCCCAACAGTAAATACCTAATTCTTCTCAAAACTTGATCTAACCTCCTACCAGCTGGAAGGGATTTCATCCTTCTCTAAACTTCTAGAGTTATTTGGAATCTCTTAATAACACCCATTTTATTCTTCCTTGTATTGGAAATAATGTACTTACCCCATCTCCTGGATTATAGGGCCATTGAGAGCAGAGACAAGTCATTCTTCTTTTTTTTTACTGCATTTTACCTTTGAATGCAGAAGGCATTTAGTAAATTTGTTGAATTAAGTCTTTAATACAAAATCTTAACCTTTTAAAAAACTAATTGTCTGTCTCTATGTTGTGTGTACATACATAAAGAGAAAAAGAGAGCTGACTGCTCTGTTTTATCTTCCTCCAACTGTTGAGGACATGATCATTTTCCCCAAAATTTTCTTAAATGATATTTTACACAGAAATTTTTATTGATTGATTAGAATTAAGTCCACAGTAGCATTTCTTCCTTTACGTTTCCTCTTTTTGATTTGTCTTACTGATAATTTGATCTCTCAGAATTTATCACATGATCACTTTTTACTAGAATGAGACAGCAAATAACCAGATAGTGTTATTCCCTTAAAACTGTCATAACTTTTATATTTATATTGATTGGTTGTGAGAAAGTGTTATCTATTTCCTTTTCACAGCCAAAAACTTTGAAGTATATTCCAAAAAGGTTAACTTGTTTTTATTAAGTAATTTACAACATGCAGAGATAGCAAGATCAGACAATAAGATAACAATTTAGGAGGATATCTTCTTGACATGTAGTATTAATCTCTTCCCCTTTCTGGTTTCTTTTGAACAAGGTAGACCTTTCTGACCATTTTCACATAATAAGACCTATCCCATTAGGTTTAGTTGAAACTTTCTGACTTACATAATATTAAACGGTTCTTAAGTTTGTACTCTTTTATACAGTATTTAGAATGTTTATGTTCAGTGATAAATATTTGCATTTTCTTTTAGGCTGTGAGGATATTATTGCCGAGAGCATCTCCTTAGATACCTTAATTGCTATCCTCAAGTGGAGTTCTCATCCATATGGCTCTAAGTGGGTGCATCGACAAGCTTTACATTTCCTCTGTGAGGAATTTACTCAAGTCATGACTTCGGATGTTTTTTATGAACTCAGCAAAGACCATCTTCTTACTGCTATCCAATCTGACTACTTACAGGTAATTAATTATTCTCTTCTCATTCTAAATTCACTTTAGAAATATCCTAGCTTACCTAATTCATCCTCCTTCTATGATAGTACACAGAATGTAAAACTAGAAGAATCTAGTCCAACCATCCTTATTTTGAAGATCGGAAAAGGGGCTGGAAAGGTAAAGCATTTTTGCCATGCGTCAGGGCCTAGATTAGAATGTTGGTGACCAGATACCCCATCCAATGTTCTTTGCACCACAAGTTATCATTAACTAATAATCCTTAGCAGATTTATACAAAGGAGGAGAGTATAACTTTAGATTGCTAAGGTACAAACTTGAGCACAGGAACATGTTTGATCAATGTAGTCCTAAAAGAAGTTGTAGCATGTGTATGTTCAGCAACACACTCAATTATTGATTCCCACAAATTACATAATTGTAATAACATCAGCTTCCTATGTTTAGAATCATGTAGGTAGAAAACTTCTTTATGATGACATGTCCCCAGGATTATGACAAAGAAAGATTGAGGCTTTAATATGTGATTCTTATTAGTTTAGAATAGATAGAGGTAACTAAATCAATGAATGACAAAAACTCTAGTTTGTTAAAATAAAAAATTTTAAATTAGTTCTACTTTACCCTAATAATACTTTTAAGTTTGTCTTTTAGTTTTTGCAAGGCAATGTGATTAAGTAGCTTGCCCAAGGTCACACAGCTAGGTAATTATTAAGTGTATGAGGCCGGATTTGAACTCAATACTCCTGACTCCAGGGCCAGTGTTCTATCCACTGCGCCACCTAGCTGCCCCTAAGTTTGTCTTTTTAACAAAATTGTCTTAACCATGTAGGTTAAGTGAATGAGCAAATATTTAGACTTTTTACTTATACTCCATCTCATATTGACAGTACATACATACCACATAACACCTTATGTTGCTAAGTAGTTTTATTAATTTCATATTGAACCATCTGATTTTTACTTTATGTTTGTACTTGTTCTGTAAAATTGCTTTGTCTTGGTCAATTATTCAGTGGTCTTGAAAATATATTATTCTTCTTCAAAAATCACCTCTAATAAAGCAAACCCTTTCTTATTTGTGCCACATACCTGCTTTTTTCTTTTTTTTTTTTTTAAGGTTTTTGCAAGGCAAATGGGGTTAAGTGGCTTGCCCAAGGTCACACAGCTAGGTAATTATTAAGTGTCTGAAGCGGGATTTGAACTCAGATACTTCTGACTCCAGGGCTGGTGCTCTAACCACTGTGCCATCTCACCACCCCACCCTCGTACCTGCTTATTGAAAATTCTTTCAGTAACTTCTTGGTCCTTTGATATTTTATACAAATTGTATTCGGGTGTATGAGAGGTAAAACATAATTTTTTGTTCCCAGTGATTGGTTTTGAATGAATTGTTTTTCCTAAAAGTACAAAAATTGGGAAACAGGTTAAGCTTTTAATAAATCATACAAAGCTGTGCATTCCTGTTAAATACCCAGTGCATAACAGAACCTTTTACCAGTTATCAGATTAGAGCAACTTTTTGGAATGCAATCTCTGCTACTTAGGATGAAAAAAGTAGTCACCACTAACAATTAATGGAATTCACTATGAGGACCTTTTTTCATCTAATCTCTGTACAATTTGACTTCATCTTGGAAAATGATTTTTATTTTCTCATATTTCTCTATTTGTTTTCCCTTAATTCTAATCTTGATCTTCTATTCATTCATTTCTTCTTGACTATGATGGCATAATGTGCCATAAAAAGATGGAATGTATATTTAAGAACATTTACTTAGATGAAAATACTCTATGTATTTGCATTGTAGGCAAGTGAACAAGATATCCTTAAATATCTTATTAAATGGGGTGAGCATCAGTTGATGAAAAGAATAGCAGACAGAGGTAAGAGTCTTTTGTTTTTGCTTTTAAGAAAATATGCTCACAAAATACCTTCTATTTTCAGAAATATATTGACATTAATACTGTATATCAGTTTTCAGACTTTGATACAGGCACTAATATATTTGTCCATCTCAAAGAATTTGTCAGAAATTATAGGAATTTCTTGTTTTCAGTGATGGACAGGTGAGTAAGTTATATTTAAGTTACATTTATTATGTAAATATATATTTATATATAGTTCTTAGATATCTTTTCATTCCTCAGACATGCTATGAGTGTCCTAGAGTGATATAAAAGTATAGAGCCCTTAGTCATCATTTTCTAAATGACTGAAAATAAGTCGCATGTCTATTAATTCACTTTTCAGGCAAATAGTATCCTATATGTACTCTTTTAGAGATATAAACTAGTATTTGTTAAGTTTTATGGAAGCAGGAAGTTTTAAAAATCAGTGATCAGGAGGCAGAACATTCTAGGGACAGGAAATATCTAATGCAAATACTCAGAGATGGAGTAAATGTGACATAGGGTGGAGTGAGTGACATGGTAAGACCATGTTAGAAAAATCACTTTGGAAAAGTATGAAGTGTGATTTGAAATGGAAATAACCTAGAGGAAGGAGATCATTACAAGACTATTAAGCTAGACAAGGAATGATAAGAGTCTGGGGATCAAAACTGGGATGGTAGTTGTACCTGGCTCTAAAGAAGCTAACTGTTAAATTTTCATTTTAATCATTTACACAGGGAAATTGCAAAAACTCCAAGTGTTTGTATGATTTATCTTTTTGTTGATTGCCTTTTATAAAGGGGTGGAGAAAATATTAATAGTGTAGTTTAAACTTAAAAGTGTGTCTGTGCATACATTTATCTCCCCTACTCCATGTTGTCTCCTCTCTCTCCTTTGGTTGATAAACATTTATTAGCATATCCCTGAAGTATGTGAGAATGAAGTAGAGAAATAAAGTATACAATTTTTGCAACTGCTTTGATATGTGGAGTGATCAAGACAAAATTACACCAAAATTACAAACTTAATGACTTAAAAAGATAGTACAGGCAGCTAGTTGGTGCGATTGGCTCTGGAGCTCTGCACTTGGACTCTGGGAGACTCCTCTTCCTGGTTGACCTTAGGCAAGTCATTGTTTGTCTAAGTTCCTCATCTATAAAAATGAGCTAGTAATTTTGTCAAGAAAACCCCAAATGGGGGTTCTATATGACTAAAACAACTGAACAACAACCAAAAAAGAAGGTAGGTTGTACTCACAAGTTAAAGTAAGTTGGAGGCAGGGCATTATCTGTTTTGGACATGTTAAGTTTGAGATTCATCAGAATATCCATTTCAAGATGTCTGATACTCTAGGGATACAAATCCTAAGGAAATAATAATCTGATAAATTAGCAGAAAAATCTAATTACTAACCTCTAACATGCTCATTCAGCAATCCCTCACCCACTACTTACCGTGCTCTAGAAGGGATGCTAAAGCCAACCCATATATTTGCAAAAGAAATTAACTCTACCTCTTAACCCAGGAAAATCAAAAACCAGATATCCAGGCTAAGAGAATAGTGTGACAGTGCTGTGTGCTACAATAGAGAGAACTGAAGATCAGAGGGCAGGATACATCTGGAGGAAAGGGGGGGAAACATACATGCCTAAGGAAGAGAGGCCATCATCTTATTGGTCCCCCCCCCCCCAAAAAAAAAGTCTCCTAGGACAGACTGAGTCCACTGAAGTGTGTATTACCCCAAGTGAAAAGAGAGTGAGACAGGCTGTAGGAGAAATCTGTGAAAAAAGGTGAAAGTACCAAAAATCTCAGTAAGGAAAGATCTTGATCATACCCAGATAAACTTTTTAAACAGTTCTTTGGGATGAGGCAGTCCCTCCTGGAAGGATGTGGGTTTGCGATGTCATTCCTATGATGTAGGTGAAATATTAATATGGTTCCTTGGCCAAGTACCTGCTTTACATCTAAGGAGAAATCTTGGGGTTAGCCAAAGATATTGGGGAACCATCTCCTTAATTTCTTTGGATGCTGAGAATAGCATGTGAAACATGGGAATCAGTTCACAGCAAGGTGTTATTGAAGCCTTGCAATGAAGAAGAGGGGAAAAGGAAGAGAGAGAAAAGGGAACCTAAAATACAACATAGACATGCACACCATTATAGGGTATAACTCACGTAAGAGCAGAACTGCATTGAGGAGCATAGAGACTTGGGTCCATTCATCAGAAAGGAGGTGCACCAGCCAAAACCTGTGGAGGAGGGAGGGTAGTGCTCCAGGGTGCCCATCTGAGAGTGGGGTTCCAATACTTTGATTTAGTTGTCCCCCGTATTGTTTGCAGCTATGCATATCAATGATCAGGGAAATATATTTGGTGTGCTATCCAGGAGAAAAATTAGTGGTTAATTATTATGGGGGGGGCACCTGTACTGAACTTCAAAAAATATTATTGTCAGTATTTTCCATGGACCTGTTTTATAAGTTTACAGCTTTTCTTTAGGCAGGGGAAGGGAATCATCAGTCAGCAGGCTGGATTGGTCTGGTAGCCTGGACTCAATTCACTTCAGTAAATCTAGTAGCTTTTTAGGGGTGAATAAATTGAATATTTGACCAAATATAACCAGAAGGAATATCAGACTGGCTCTTGTCAAAAAAAAAAAAAACGTTCCCCACGCCTGCCTTAAAGGGTGAGACCATCATAATAGCCTCAAGACCCTTATAACAATGGTTTTTATGCATAGATTCTGTAAAGTACAACTTTCCTTAAGTAGGCACTGTTATGGTGGTATGTATGATAACTATCAGGCTCAGTCTTATATTGTAAACCAACATGGAAGTTAACAAAAGGGAACATGACCTTTAAATCAGGTAAAAGAGCCCATGCATCTATGAATAAACACATCAGGACAAAGGAAAATGAATCAACATTTCATGAGATATAGTACCTGTGTACTATGTGTATTCCCAACAGAGCATGGAACCACAAGTGTATTTGTAGTCCAAAATGGTTTAAAAAAGAAATAAAAATTGTGAAAGCAGAATTTCAAAGGAAAAATTGACAGAATAGGAAAATTTGAATCAGGGTAAGGAGTCTCACTATAGAAAAAAAAGATAATAACTACTTGGAAAAGTAAATATACAGAAGTAAAGGACAATCTGATAAAAGAAAAGCAAAAAGCAATAATGTTAAAAGAAAACATCAACTCCAAAACATATTATACTTAAACACAGGCTGTGTTTAGAGATAATTTAAGGTTCATAAATCTCTCAGAACAACATGATTAAGTCAAAATCTCAGCTTCAAAATGCAAGAAATGATACAAGAAAATATCCCAGAACTTTTAAATATAGAAAATAAAGTGCCAAATGAAAGAATTCACAGATTACCTACAGGAAGAAGAAAAAAATTCTTATCCTGAAAAAACTCCCAAGACACAAAATGGTTAAATTTAACCATTACACTGATAATAAATTCAGCCAGCAAATAGGAGAAAGATTTTCAGTTGTAAAGGAAATTCAAATAGCACAAAACTATTCTGTACTCATCAGAAACTTCAGGATGGAATGAAGAGCAAAGGATCTCAGGATGCAATCCAAGGTGACTTAGCCATTAATGATAAAGGAATTTTAATTTTTTTATGGATATTTGAGGCATTCCTAGAAAGAAAACCGGGCCTGCGCAAAATTATTTGCTTTGCAAATATCACAGAATATAGAAATACAAAAAGGAAACAATCCCATACCTGCAGATAACAATAAGAAGAAAACAGCAGAGATACCATTAAGAGTAATACAAATACAGGTGATAGTATAGAAACAAGTCTAAAACATTCTATGTTAATCGTCAAAAACAACCTCATCTATAGGTAAAACATGCTCTTGAGAGCCTAAAATATAGAGAACATATAAAGGTTGGGAAGAGAAAAAGAAGATAGAGGGGAAATTTATGATATACCATTATCAAGCCAAAGCTTAACAATAACATTAACAGAAAATAATTCCTGTAATTTTTTTAGGAAGAAAAAACCTACAGGAAAATGGGTGAGGAGGGAAAGGAAGGGACTGAAACAAGAGTAAGAAATAGTGCAATCTTGTTTCAGTGGTGAGAGGACATTCCACTGATATGCTCCTGTAGTGAGATATTCTATAAATAAAAAATGCTTATTGTATAATGGTGTAATCTGCTGGGATTTGGTGCCTAGGAAATTAGGAATTAGACCTTCCTGGGTCATCTGACACACAGAAGAGGGGAAGACCATTTACCCAGGTGAATGAATTCATGACATAGAAGGAGGTGGGAAAGGATTACCATAGGGAGAGCAGAGTTAATAATAATAAAATAAACTACTCAATCAGAGATATAGGAAAACTCCTACCATGAGGCAATATTCTCTCTGTCACCTGCAGGAATTGGTATCTCTTAGAGTGAGGCACAACAGAAAAAAAGAACAAGCGGGTAAAGGGAAGGATTACAAGGCATTAACATAGAAACTGTTAGAAGAAGAAACCCAAAATAGATACCTCAGAAGCTTTAATTCCATGAGTAATAGAGACTTGAAGAATGATTAAGGTAAGTATAAAGATCATAAATCAAAAGATTAAAAGTATAGATTGAGAGGGAAGATAACAATAATAAAAAGAATGAGGGAAAGAAATCCTTTTAGGGAAAAAGGTAAAGAAAAAATTTTTAAAGAAAAAATTTTTAAAGAAAAATGAAATGAAGAGAGAATTTTACTTCTTAACTGAGAAAAAAAGGAAGAATCAAATAACTAGAAAAAGGAATTCTAAACTCAAAAATTAGGGTAACAGTGACAAATAGGAAGGAGGAATGCTTGAGGAGAAAAGAACCTTTGGGAGCAGGGTTGCCTTAAAGTAGATTAAAATTAAATTAAATTAAAATTACAGAAAAGACAAAAAATATTTTTGACTGCGGAAAAGAGGGGGAAGACTTAATTTGGCAAAAAATTGATAGAATAAAGGACAATATAAATCTAACTTACATAAATAAATTTGCATGGATTAAACAATTGAAGAAAGTGAAAAGAGTGACCAATTAGTTAAGGAAAGTAAATCTTACAATCTTTTGTTTATAAAAAACAAATCTTTAAAAAAAATCATACAAAGAACAAAATTGAGGGGATAGAAAAAAATTACTGTGGAGCAGGTGACCAAAAAACAAGTTTCATTCATACTTTCAGACAAAGCAAAAACATTTATAACATTAAGAAAAAGAACTAAATTATATGCTAAAAGGAACCATAGAAAACAAAAATATTAAATATGGCAAATGCCATAACTTCTCAATTTATAAAGAAAAAAATTAACTGAACTACAAAAAGACATTAATATGACAATATCAGAAGATTCCAGTATCCTTTCAGTTTTGGGTAAGTCTAGCAAAAAAATAAACTAAAACAGAGAGCTGAACACATTGATGGTGAAGCTAGAGCAAAAAAACTTAAAAGGCATCTTCTAAATAGGACTGCTAAAAGAATACACATATTTCTTAGCACCACATCAATCTTGTAGAATAATGGGTCCCCCCAGCAAGAAATGAAGATGTTGGAAACAGTTGTAAAAAGAGAGGAAAAAGGAAACGCATCCTTTGCCAATTTTAACACAATAAAAAGACTGGGATCACAAAACACAAACCTAAATGAATACTTACCTTTGAAATCCTAAGTAATAAGTGAGTCAACAAATCATAGAAACTAATTGTGTGAAAGAAAATAATACCAAAAAGCATACCAGAATTTCTGGGATCCTAAAGCAACCCCTAGGTAGGGAAAGTCATATCCATAACAAGCATACATTAACAAAATAGAAAAATTTGATGAACAACATGTATATTTTAAAAATTAGAAAGCTAACAATCAAATGTAAAATAAACACAAAGGGGAAGCATTAAAAGAGGAGAAATAGATTGCAAACCAAATATATATATATATATATATATATATATATATATATATATATAGAAATAAAGCATAAAAGATAAGAGGAGTGGAATTGTTTTGCTTAAGTGAGATCTCATTTAAGATCGGTTAGCATGGAATATAATAGACACAACTCAGTCAGAAATTTTATAATTTCTTCCCTTCCTGTAGAATGTGAGTAGAAAGAAACGAGAAAGATTAGGAGTAATCTAGTTTGGGATTTGGTAAAATGCTCAGCAGCAAAAGGACAAAGGAAGCAAGGATTCAAAAGTAGAGTTGAATGACTAATATAGAAATGTGTTCAACATGGTTGTATATTTTATAACCTATATCAGATTGTCAGAGGGTAGGGAAAGGAGGGAGGGAGAAAAATGTGTAGCTCAAAAATCTTAAAAAGACATGAATGTTGAAAATTATTTTTGCATGTAGTTGGAATCAGAAATTTATATTTTAAAAACAGAATTAATCTATTTCTCCTAATAGTCAAGATTTTTCAGATCAATGGTGATAGCCCTGAGACATGGAATAGTGCTGAGACATGAAATGATTTGAAGTCAATTTGAGAGGATCAAGAGTAAGCTTAGAAGGGAATGAGTCAGAGGGAAAGAAGGGAGGATAAAAGATTATAATTATATGATGGAAATTAGTGCTTCCTGAACAAAAACATAAAACGCTTATGAGTGAAAGCAGAGTCAAAGATATGATCATTCCTGTATGTATGAAGCTAAAATAGAGCAAGTGAAGCATTGAATATAGTGAGAAATAGTGATATGTGAGAGAACATCAGGACAGAGTAGATAAAATGTTCATTAGAATGAGGAAAGAAGTTAGTCTAGATAGGAAAACTGAACCAGGCATGAAGTTGTTGAGAAAGGAGGAAAACATATCCTGAGTATTTGTGGATAATTTAGCTAGCAGGAACTAGACTGGGTGTTAAATTCATATGTCAGCATATGTCTGTGCCTTCTCTACTCTTACTTCAAAGCCCACCCCCCCACCCCCAAAAAAAAGTCCATCTCCTGAAACATTTGCCACATTTTCCTATTGAGGAGTCTTTTAAGAAAGATAAAGGCTGGGGATGCTAGGTGGCACCCTGGAGTCAAGAGGCCCTGAGCTCAAATCCAACCTCAGACACTTAATAATTATCTAGCAGGTGTGACCATAGACAAGTCACTTAACCCCATTGCCTTGCAAAAAAATCCAAAAATTAAAAGAAGAAAGATAAAAGCTAAAAAATATAGTCCCTTTTTTAGTTAGCATACTTGTAAAATACAATTTTACTATTGGCCAAAGCCCCCTAAGAGGCAAAGATCCTTTTAATTTTTTCCTCTCTTATAAGGGAGGTGGGAGCAGGACTCTAGATTTAAAAACACAAGTTTCCCAAATTTGTTGTCCTTTTTTTTAACCTCCCTTGAATTTTTGTGAGTTCAAGTATTCTTATAATATTAATTTTCTCATGATGAGAAAAGAAAAAGCTTTTTTCCTGCTCAGCTAAAACTGCTATTCCATATCACCTTATATAAAACAAAGGATTCTGTGTATGGAGTGATATTCACATTTTACATACTATAAAGTGGACATTTATTAAATGCCTGGGCACAGATTGCTTTTCTGTGGAGTGGTGGAGCTACAGAACTCAACTAAGTCCATCATTCCTATCCTGAAAAGAAACTTGAAACCTAGTAGGTTCTTACTCACATATCTCTAACTTTCCCTGGTATACATTACAAGTTACACAACAGTGTGTTATTTCTGAGGTGGGGAAGGCTTCCTGGAGGAGAGAGCATTTGAGGTGATGTTTAAAAAATAGATAAGATACCAGTAAATGAAAGTAAGAGGGACAGGGATAAATAAATGAACAGTATGAGCTAAGACATGAACACATCCAGTTTGACTGGAGTATAAAGTGTGGCAGGTGGTAATATTGGATGAGACTTGTAAAAACTGAGTGAGAGGGATTGCTTCAGAGTGTGACTTCAGTGACAGTAGCAGGCACTTGAATATTTTTGAGCTCAGGAGTTACATAACTAAAACTTTTAAAAAGACACTTCTAAGAAACAATTTATATGAATGAGAGAAAGAAAAGGTATTTATTAATCACTTAATAATTGCCAACCAGATCAGAACTCATTGGCAGTTTATACTCAATACTAGTACAAAATGAATTGATCATTTCATCATTAAAAAAAGGTTTACTTAATGGATATACATTTGAAAATGCCTCAAATGAATTGAGTAAAATTCCCTTTTGCCTAAATTACCTATCATAGTTTATGCATCAGAGATAATCCTGGAGTTCCTTATAACTGTTTTGTGTTTAGGTGACCAGGAAGTGGTCAGTCTCCTGACTCCCTTGAACCTGAGGGATTGTTTCAAAACCTTTTAAAGAAAACTAGTCTAACTTGCTTAGGAGTAGGGTTTAAGATATTTCTCCTACAACTTTAGATGTAAATAGAAAAGCAAAACAGTCTCTTTTTTTCAGAGAATTTACCTTCTTCTGCTTTGGGGAAATAATACTTAGAGGAAGGAAACATATCCTCTTGATGGTGCATTGAAAGACCAAATGACCATGCCCCAAGAATTTGGAGAGTGTAGTGGCAGTCAGATTTTGGAAAGGAGGACTGTTGCAATAATCCATATGAGACAAATTCTGAGTTGCTGCAAAATTGAAATTATTAGAAAGGCACTATTCAAAATGAGAAGTGCAGAGTCAAATAACTCCAAATTTAGAGACATGGTGAGTAAATTGTAGAGAATGGTGATGTCATATACAGTTCTGAATAAAGAACAGTTTTAGATGTTTAGTTTTAGATAAAAATCAAATACAAAAATGAGGGTAGAGATGGATTTTTTGATTTTTTTTTTACTTTATTTCGGTAGCCTTTTATTTTCCAAAATTGAAGCAAAGGAATAAAATCTACATAAAATATAAAATTATTTTATTAAAGGTTCCTTTTCCTATTCACACTATTGAACTTTTCCTTTTTCACAAAATGCTTTATATTAACATTTTTTTTACAAATTAAAAATAACTTCATTATAATTTCTTTAAAAGATGTCTTACATAAGAGCTCCAGGGGGAAAAAAATCTCACCTCCTGAAACCCTAATTTACTTATTACTTTAATTTTCCTTCTATCTCTCCAACAGAACCAAACTTAATAAGTGGTACTGCTCATAGTGTGAACAAGAGAGGTGTGAAGAGGAGAGACCTTGATATTGAGGAACTTAGAGAGATTCTCTCTTCTCTCTTACCCTTTGTTCGAATTGAACATATTTTACCTATGAACAGTGAAGTTCTGAGTGATGCAGTAAGTGGTTTTTCTTCTCCTTTATTCGTTCATTGTGGGGAAAGGAATAAAAAAATAAAAGTTAATCTCTTTAAGTGAAGATAATTCCATTTTCTCCCCTGGGTTATAGGATATTGTATAATCAGTTAAAATCCAGCTTGAATATATTTTTCAAGAGTATGCTTTATGTTGTACTTTAATGTATATTACCAACATTAAGGTCAAATAAATTCTAATTCAAGAAGTATCAGAATCTGTTTTTAAAAAAAAATTATTACATTTTTAGCACCAATTGAAGACTAAACTAAGTTTAAAAAGACATAAGTTTTTAGCCTGAATGTAATTGAGTCTTTGATCCTGAATGAGTCACTTTCCTTTTTTGTATCTGTTCCCTTAACTATAAAATATAGGGGTTGACTAGATGATTTCTGAGATGACTGAACTCAAAATCTATCAATAATCCTAAATCCTAAAACCTTTTCTAAACCAGAAAGTCATATCTAAATATTATCGCGTTGTTCTTTTACTTTGACGACAACTAATAACTATTACTACCACCATCAACTGCCACCATCAACCAATTTGTTTATTGCTTTACAGCTTGGGAAAACATTTTGAAATAGATAAAAATTCATTATGTATATGTAATACAAGAATTTATTTTTCTTACTTAATCCAGTTTGGAGAGGGATTTGCAGAGAAAGAAAATTGGTTTTGTTTTGTTTTTCCTTTTTTTAAAAAAAAATTTATTTTAAAGTAATGGGATTAATTGACTTACCCAAGGTCACACAATTAGGCAATTATTAAGTGTCTGAGACTGGATTTGAAATCAGGTACTCCTGGGTACTCTATCCAGTGTGCTACCTAGCTGCCCCTGGTTTTGTTTTTTAAAAAAAAATTCAAAGCAAAAGAGAGAAATTCATTAGACTTTCCAAAGATTGATTAGTAAGGAAGAGCAGATTTATTTTTTAATTTACAAAATCCAATTCAATACATCTTTTTAATAAATTTTGATTTCATTCGTGATCCACTAAAAAATATTTGAGTGTTGTAGTGATTATTCCATTTTCATCCTTGCTTAGAGTTCTCTTCCTTGATTGTAAAAGGACTATGCTTCTTATTTTAAAAAAATTTCAAAGGTCCAAAGAACTGTTTTTATTTATTATTTTTTAGGTTACTTGAACCTATTCAGAAAATATTTTACAGTTGTAGATATTTTATCTATATGCCTGGATTGTGATCATTTTAATGGTTCAAAAATAGTTCATTCTTGTGGGATATTTACAGTACCTGTAATTTATCTAAGTCTCTAATCTTTTTAAAAAGCTGAAGAGAAGCTTGATTAGTACTCCTCCATCAGATATGCTTCCTACAGCTGAAGGTGGAAAATCAAATGCATGGCTACGTCAAAAAAATGCTGGAATATATGTTCGACCAAGACTATTCTCTCCTTATGTTGATGAAGCAAAGGTAATGAAAATTTTTTTTAGATTACTTAATATAAATTGGTGAAAAAAATCTAAAAGATATTTTTAAAAGTTTAGTCTGTTTTAAGCATTTACAATATTTTGATTTCTCAAAAACCATTTTTCCTAACTAACACTGGTTGGTAATTTTTGTCTTTAAGAAAATTGCGCTTTTTCCTTAAATATTCTTTTGTTTTATAGTCATTCAAAGTGGGGAAAATATTCTGAAAGATTATTTTTCTTTCTTTTAAAAAAGTACCTATAATTTCATTAGTATGGAGAACTCTCAATGAAGAACTTTGTCTATCAATGCATATTTTTCTGCTCCTTTCTGTGCAATTTTCAGCATTGCCTGAGGTCCAAAGAGGGTAAATGACTGAGAATCAGTCACTGTGGATCAGAGATAGTACTTGAACCTCTGTCTTCCTAACTCTGAGGCAAGCCCCATTCAGTTTATTCATTAAACTAAGAAAATGTACATTGCTAATACTGCTCTTAAAAGTTTTCCTTAAAAAGCCAGCCACAAGCAATTACTTATTCCCCAAATAAGTATCCAAAATAGGAAATAATTTCAGTTTAGTCAAATTAGTAGTCCTCATGGACAATACATAATAAAAATTAAATTGAAATACTGTAATGAGTAGAAAACATAGAATAAGTTATCTTTTTAAATAGCAGTCATTAAGCCTTCTGAAAAAAGAAAGCATAACTTTTTATTATTTGAAAGTACATTTTTTTGTGCCTTTATCAAAAAATCATTCTCAATATTCATTATTAGAGTTTTTAAGTAACATATTACAAAAAGAAATTGCAAGAGATTTCCATTTGGCAAATTATAGGGGAGTGATATATTGAAAAGTATTCTACATTTGGAGTCAAAAGCCTTGACTCTGCCATTTATTATCTGTGTGAGGCAAGTCAGGTAACCTCTCAGTTTCCTCATCTAGAAAATGCAGGGCTGAACTAGAAGACCTTTTAAGTTTACTTATAGTTCTAAATCTATGGTTATATTGACTAGAGTAAAAAGTAGTGCTAAAGATAAGCCAATACAAAAGAGTTATTTTAAAATGAAGGAAATTGGGATTATCTCTTTCATTGAAATTATGAAAATTTATAAACTAGAAGCAAATTCTTTGTCCTTTTTTTAAAGATATATCTGAAGTAATTACCTTCTAGGAAAAGGGATTTTTAAATGGTAATATGTCTTATCTAATTCTTATTTATTTTGAATGATTTATTTCAGTCAGTGCTAGATGAAATGATGGTGGAACAAACAGATCTTGTTCGATTACGAATGGTTAGAATGTCCAATGTTCCAGACACGCTTTATATGGTAAACAATGCAGTACCACAGTGTTGTCATATGATCAGTCACCAGCAAATAAGCAGTAACCAGTCCAGTCCTCCTTCTGTTGTAGCCAATGAAATTCCAGGTAAGGCTTTTATACTTAGTATACACATGTAATTAAATAAATTATTTTTTCATTTTTAAATAATATCTCTACGCTATTTTCCCCTCTTTATCATCCATTGTTCTGTTCTTTTCCCACTTTTAATTTTAGCATCAATTTTGTTAATTTTTTATGAAATTACCCACTTTTTTAAAATTCATTAGGTTGCAGGTGTGACTTTGATGTAGGCTATGTTGGATTCTAGATTCTGCTAGTGTATCCTCACTGCTAAGAGTTTGGGAAGTGAAAACAGAACACTGAAGAAGCCCAGGAATTATTGTTTGTTTTACCTACTTTGGAGAGGGCTTAAATTGCTTTTATCTTTGGCGTATAATTTCTGTTTTGGAGAGATTTGAAGACTTGCATATTAGAGAAAATCTACAGTACCCACTCTTCCTATTTTATATCCTGGAGTTAAAAATTGCTCAGAAAGAAAAAGTTAACAGCAGTTGTATTATTATATTCAGAATGTCAACCAAAAAAAGTATATTCCTAGACACACAAAGTCTCCATACAGTGATAGATATTTTATTCAAATAGCCATGGCAGTATATAGTTGTCTTTCCTGGAATCATCCTTTTATGTATGAAAGTTCATTTTAGATTTTCTCAGTAGTCATTTATGACTGTCATTTCTAATTTTATTCAAACTAGTTTTTAACTCAATTATATTTCTTTGACTTCAGGTTTCCTTGATGGTTTCCATAGATCTTTTATTTTGGTCAGTTAAGTTTTTTGAACATCTATTAGGGTCCTGCTGAGTGTCAGATACTATGTTATATACTGTGAATGCAAATGGCAAAAACAAACAGCTTATATTCTTTGGGGGGTAAAGTGACACTTGATAGTCATTTGTAGAGTAGTAGGTCTACAACTTTATGGATAACTATTTTAAGGTTTGATTCATACATAAATCCATAAAATTTTTATCTGTTCCTTGTTGAAATCTATTCACAATCACAATTTGGCAAGAACTCATAAAATTAGAAGTCATAGAATCATAGATGTAGAGCTAGGTGAAATTTTAGAAATCATTCATCTAGCCTAACTCCTTCATTTTACAAGGTAGTACACTGAAGCCCACAGAATTTAAGTGATTTGTCCAAGGTCATAAAGGTTTTAAGTGACAGAGAAGAATCTATACTCATGGTCCTGTGACTTCCAAGTTTAGCCCACTTTCCACTTCACCGTGTTGTTTCCTTCTAATGTAGAATCCACATGTTTTATTTCAGATTGCTATTGCTACAAAGATACTGTATACTGAAAATGCAAAATAAGTTAATAATATGAAATATCAATTCCTTTAGTTAATTTTACTGTGAATTTTGAAAATATCATGTTGGATTTCTGTTTGTAGTACAGAAAAATTCCCTTAAGGTGTTTATGATTCCTAGGTATCTTCATTGTGATAGTTCCAGCACAATGAAAATATATAGAGCAAATTTGAATAATGGGACTACTTCCCAGAATTCATTATTTCCATGACAATAGCCTCCATTGTTCTAGTTAGATATTTTGTGTTGTTGTAGATAAAAGCAATGACACAATTAATGAGCCATTTTAGTTTACTAAAAAAAATTGCCCTTCTGTTTTCAGTTCCTCGTCTCCTGGTTATGAAAGAGATGGTCAAACGACTGCAGGAACTGCGTCACACTGAGCAGGTGCAGAGAGCCTATGCTCTAAACTGTGGAGAAGGAGCTACTGTCAGTTATGAAATCCAGATTAGAGTGTTGCGAGAGTTTGGATTGGCAGATGCTGCTGCAGAGCTTTTGCAGGTAGGAACAATATTTTAAATAATTTAAAAATAAGGAACTATGCTAATTATTGTGTACATTTTGGGTATTAGGGCATCATTTTCAAATACTGACTGTTTTTTCCCTGTCTTGTGTTGGCACAATAACTATTAGAGTTAACTTATTAACTACTGATATCTCTAAGATAATAACTTATCAATTAGTAAACTCAATTGAGTCCTCACTGTTAGTCTGATTGTGTCCCTGAACTCTCAGGGGCATTGCCATTGATTTTCAAGCTTCAGTAGGTTCTTTCAAAATGAAAAAGTTTAAAATAATAATAACATAGAACTTTAAAACATTACCTCACTTTATCCTTAAACCAACCCTAGAACATAGTAGGTGCTATTACTATCTCCATTTTACTCCTGATAAAACTAAAACTGACTAGGATTAAGAAACTTTCCAAGGGTCACTCAGCTTGTAAGCACCTGATGCTGGACTTTTTTTAATTAAATGTCTTTATTTAAAGTTGATTTCCAAATTCTACCCTTCTTTCTATCTCTCATTCCCTTTTCCCCCTTCCTAAAATGGTAAACAATCAAATATAAGTAATACATGTGCAATTACATAAAACATTTCCATAATAGTCATTTTAAATAAAAAGGCTTGAATAAAAGTGGGAAAAAAGTAAATGAAAAATAGCATGCTTCAGTCTATATTTAAACAATATCAGTTCTTTCTCTGGAGACCTTAGGAATTGTCTTGTATTGTTGTATTTCTTAGAATAGCTCAGTCATTAACAATTCTTCTTCAAGCAATATTGCTGGTTATGTGTACAGTATTCTCCTCGTTATTTATTTCCTTCACTGAGCATCAGGTCATGTAAGTCTTCCCAGGATTTTCTGAAATAATCCCACTTGTCATTTCTTATAGCATAATAATATTCCATTACAGTCATTTAACCATTTCCCAATTGATGGGTATCCCTCTGATTTCTAATGCTTAGCCACCACAAAAGGAAGTGCTAGAAATATTTTGCTACAAATAGCTTCTTTCCCCTTTTTTTTAGTTATCTTTGGAATAGTATTACTGGATCAAAGGGCATCTCAATTTTACAGCCCTTTGGGCATAGTTCCAAATTACTCTCCAGAATGGTTAGATCAGTTCACAAATCCACCAACAATGCATTAATGTCCCAGTTGAAATTGGATTTAAACATGGGTCTTCCTGACCCCAGGTCCAGCACTTCATCTACTTATGTCACCTAGTTACCTAATATATGTCAGACTCTGGTTTTTATCCAGCTGTCAGTCCAAATAAGGGTGAAGAATACCTTGTCATAAACGATTGGCTGCCAAGATGATAAATTTATCTGGCCCCAGGAACTCATCAGTCCATTTACTAATTTATAGAGGAATTGAAATTTCCTGCTTTACAGTTTCTACCCATGACATTCTGCCCAAGAGGTTAAGCAAAATAAGTCTAAATCTTTCTTTTAAATAACCTGAATACTTTTCTTTTCCCTAGTTATTTCAACTAGACCCTTTAACATCTTTAGTTATTTTCTCCTGCCCACTCTCCAGCTCATCATTGCCCTTCCCAAAATGAAGCTCCTAGAACTGTATATCATATGCTAGGTGTGATCTGACCAGAACAGTGGGCAACAGAAGCATTCCCTCCATGACCCTACACTTTATGTCTTTTTTTTTTTATGTAGCCAAAGGCCTCCATTGTTCATAAAAGAACATTGAGTTAGTCTAGCTTGACCTAGTCTTGATAAAGGTTTTGTTTTTTGGGGTGGTGTTTTTTTTTTTTTTTTTAGGTTTTTGCAAGGCAAATGGGGTTAAGTGGCTTGCCCAAGGCCACATAGCTAGTTAATTATTAAGTGTCTGAGACCGGATTTGAACCCAGGTACTCCTGACTCCAGGGCCGGTGCTTTATCCACTACGCCACCTAGCCGCCCCTTGATAAAGTTATTCTGGCTCTTTTTGATCACTGTTGCCTTTTCTTAATGTTTAACTGTCCTTTTATTTTTCTGGGAATTAAAGTCAAGTTGTCTGGTCTTTCACTTACAGACTGCACACTTTCCTTTTTGAATGATGGGAACATCTTCCTTTCAGTCCTGTGGGCCTTTAGGAACACTGGACTTGGCAACTTGAACAACTACATCCTCCGTTACTTTCTGCAAATTTTTTTGAGTTTCAGATCCCTTTAAACTATTTTTGCTCTGTCATTTCCAATACCTCCTTAGTAGAGAAAAATAAAGAAAATAATGTTGGGTAGTTCTTGCTCTATCATTTTATTATTATTATTCAGCCATCTAAAGCAAACATCCTCTTATCTATCTCAAACATTTCATCCCTCTCTGACCCTTTCCCCAGTATCCCCTTTTTTGTAATCCTTAGCATTCTTTTCCCCCATCTTCCAATTCATTCTGAATTGTCATTCTTGACACTATAATTGATGTTCTTAATGTTAAGCTTTTGTGGTCACCTTTGCTTCTGTCTTTTGTTCATGTTTATATTTTTTAAAAACACTTAGTTTGTGCCAGGCACTATGGAAGCACTTTTATAATATTATTTCATAACAAGTCTGCTAAGAAAACCTTATTATTATCCCCCCCCCTTTTTTTTACAGTTGAGGAAATTGGGGCAGCTAGGTGGCACAGTGGATAGAACACTGATCCTGGAGTCCATAGGACCCGAGTTCAAATTTGTCCTCCGTCACTTAATACTTAGCTGTGTGACCTTGGTCAAGTCACTTAACCCAACTGCTTTGCAAAAACTCCCCCCCCCAAAAAATCTAGTTGAGTAAACTGAGGCAAATACATTAAGTGAATAGCTCAAAACTACATACCTAGTAAGTATCTAAGCCATATTTGAGATCATGTCTTCTGACTCTAGGCTTTTTAAAAATCCGAGTTGGTCTGTGAGTTCTGTATGCTTACATATTATTAGTCTACTCACTTTTTTTCCTTCTCGTAATTTTTTTCTATCTTCTGAACTTTTCATTATCCAAAGATGATTTTCCTCTAAAAACTTTAAATCCATGGGATCCTATCCCTTATTTCTATGAATCATTTAAAAACTGATCTCCAAAAAATTTACGGAACCTAGTTAGCTGATTACTACCTAACTTTCTTCTAAGGAGTAAATACGTTCCCAGTTGTTCTCATCATGTCTATTTAGGAAGTAACTCTTCCTCTTTGTTGAGAATCAGATCTAGAATTGCATTGTTCCTCCTTGGTGCCTCCACTACATGAGGGATAAAATTAAGGCAAACCAGAAAACAATTGGCTATTCTATTAAGCATTTGCCTTTCATTTTGAAAAAAGACCATGAATTAGATTTGAATGAGAGAGGGCTATACTAAGGCACTAGCCTCACTTTCTCCTCCAGACACATTTGGGTCCAGTGACCAGATAGGAATCAGGGTGACTAGAGTTGGCCCTAGATGTGAAGCAATCAGGGTTAAGTGACTTGCCCAGGCTCATACAGCTAGTAAGTGTTTGAGATCTGATTTGAACTCAGGTCCTCCTGATTTCAGGGACAGCTCTCTGGACAGTGCTCTACACATTGCACCATCTGGCTGTCCCTATTTATGGTAGAGAGAGCACTCCAGCCACTTCCTTAAATTGGTACATGGCTCAAGAGTAATAGTATTGATTTTTATATATAAAAAGTATCTCAGGGCACCTAGGTGGTGCAATGGATAGAACAACGGCCCTGGTGTCAGGAGGACGTGAGTTCAAATTTGACCTCCAACACTTAAAAATTGCCTAGCTGAGTGACCTTGGGCATATCACCATTATTTAAAAAAAATTTTTTTGCCCTCATTGGAACCTGAAGAAAAATTTTATTTGTTCCATTTCCATTGAATTATGAGACTCTTAAGACCTGAATACCAGGGGTGGCACAGTGGATAAAGCACCGGCCCTGGAGTCAGGAGTACCTGGGTTCAAATCCCACCTCAGACATTTAGTAATTACCTAGCTGTGTGGCCTTGGGCAACCCACTTAACCCCATTGCCTTGCAAAAAAAATTTAAAAAAAGTTTAAAAAAAGAAAGACCTGAATACCAAAAAAGAAAAGAATGAAGAAATCTTTTCTCCTCCCCCTGAAGCTCCTTGATTCTCTTCGAGGATCTGTGCTTCATTTTAAATGCACTCAACAGTTTTCTATTCATTGATGACAAAATCTGTTACCATCTGTGAAACTTTAAACAAAAGCCATACACTGAAAACTTTGAAAACATGTTGTAAAGAACAACATTTCTGTACTTTTATCAAAATGTTTTTCCAAACCAGTTAAAGGAAATTGGTAAAGAAAATATGAAGTATGAAGTGTATCAGTTTAGAGAAAGTTTTAGGTAGTTTTCATTTTTTACTGTCCTTTAACTATGATTTTGTGTTATCTTAACTTTCTTATCTTTGCATACATTATACTGAAATGTGAACTGCTTGTTTTTGAATGATTCAGCATTCTCTACTCTCTTTGTGACCAATTTTTTGTACTACAACAAAAAGTAGATGACTTGTTTGCCAAAAGATTCCGTATAATTGACCAGTGTGTGTGGGAGTGGGAGTGTGTAGCTGTACAATGTTGCCTTTATGTTCCTTTTATTGATAGTTTTGTTCTTATTGGTGTGTGAGTGCCTACTAAATGTTCTTAAGTTGTTTGCTTTTTTTAATAATTTTATGTATATGGCTATTTCAGAAATCCAGTATTTACCAGAAAATTTTTAGCTTTTTTTTTTTCTTCATTGTAGAATCCTCACAAGTTCTTTCCTGATGAACGTTTTGGGGATGAAAGTCCACTCTTGACCGTAAAGCAGTCTGGGCGATGTCGAGTTAACAGTACTCCCACTGCAGAAACCATGTTTACAGACCTAGACACTTTTGTGGCCTTCCATCCACCCTTGCCTCCTCCACCACCCCCTTACCACCCCCCAGCTACTCCACTTCACAGCCAATTCAAAGTTGGTTGGAAACAAAGAGCTCCCAGTCAACATCCATCACGTTCTTTTTCTTATCCTTGCAACCATTCCCTATTTCATACAAGAACAGCTCCCAAAGCTGTCCCTCCTCCAGTCTATTTACCTGGTGTCAAAGCAGAACCACCAGACTGCACTAACACGGCAGGGAGACAAGCAGTCGCCGCAACGGCAGCAGTGATGACTGCTGAAAAACAAGTGGTAAGTCAGGGCTAAGCCATTTCCCAAGTGGTGGAAGGTTTAGAGAATATCCTAAGTCCTTTTCTGGCCCTGCAGAACAGCTCTGGTGCTCAGAAATGCTACTGTCAGGGGGAAAAGAAAAAGGGAAGAAAAGGAAAACTAAACAAGAGAAACTAAGATACATTTTGTTAGACTAGAAGATGATCACTAATTTTCTGCCCTTATTTAAAGGAAAGCAACAGCTTTAGTTTGCTCAAGAAGGAATAAAAAAATAAATATGAGGATTTACATATTCTTTTATTCATATGCACTTTGAAATTTTTATTTCCTTAGGTTTTGAAACATAATTTGAATCTGTTATTCTGTATTTACATTTTAAAAGGATGTGATTTGAAAACTTAAAGTAATTGAAGTTGTTATATTATTTTGAGGGAAATTAATTTTTTTTTGATTTTGTAGTATAATAGTCTCATTGTTTTTACTTTAGGCCATACTGTGAGGAAAAATTTTCTAAATATTTCTTCATTCTGTCACAATATTAGTAAAATTGAATTCAAAGAGGTAGTTATAAATGTAGTTGACAGAGAACCACATTATAATTTGGCTCTTTATTAAACTCATGAATTTAATTAGAACATTTAATGGATGAAAACATTCTCTGCCCCAACAAAAGAAAATCACATCCAAGAAAAAAATAAGATAATATGATTAGATTGTAAGGTGTGTATCAGTCCCTCAAATTCTAAACATATGAAAGTATTCCATTATATCAATAATTATTTTGAGAATATAGGTGCACATAATCAAGTATCACATTATAACTCCATATTTCCTTCAATGTCATAAAGTATAATAAAACTTAGTCAAACATAAAATCATTGAATTTTAGAGTTGGGAAAAAAATCTCAGTCATCTAAGCCAAGCTTCCTATTTTATGGAGAAAGAAATTGAGATGCAGAGAGCTTAAATTATTTTCTGATATCACATAATATTTAGCACAACTATTTTTTAAGAATAGTACTAATATGATTATTTCTCTGGGCTTTTTCTTCCTCTTTCCTGCAGTGTACGCAGCCTCTGCTCAATGAGCTGATGCCAGATATCGCTATGGGTGTGTCAACAATATCCCTCAAGGACAGGAGGCTGCCTGAACTTGCTGTTGACACAGAATTAAGCCAGCCAGTTTCCGAGGTAGGGCCAGGACCTCCCCAACACATATCATGTATCCAGCAGAGGCACATGAACACTTCTCGAAAGAAACACACACTAGAGCAAAAAACGGATGTTAGAGAAAATCAGCAAGAATACCCAGATTTCTATGATTTCTCAAATGCAGCTTGCAGACCTTCTACTCCAGCTCCTACCAGGCACACCCCTTCACCTCCACAAGGTGTTTATTTTGGTCCAGATTTATATAGCCACAGTAAGGCCTCTCCAAGTGGCTTAAAGTCAGCATACTTACCTAACCAGATCTCCCCTAAAAAGCAAGAAGAAACTAAGAGAGAATATATTCTTTCTCAAGATGGGCATCAACAGAGACAAAAGAATGAGCCAGTACACCTTGATGTTGTAGAACAACCACCCCAACGGTTGGATTTGGCATTAGCTGTCCAGGAAAATGCTAGTAATGGTCCAGCTCATGTCAGGGGACGAACAAAAATGGAAACTGATTTGACATATGGGCTTACTTCTAATAGAACTTCACTCTCTGCATGTAGCTCTGAAACTCCAGAAGAGAGGTCCAGGAGGAGACTGGCAGACAGTGAATCCTTGGAACCCGGAGCCCAGAGAAATACAGAGTTGGAAAGGGAAGACTCAGTAAGCAGAGGAAGGAGGTCTCCAAGCAAACCAGACTTTTTATACAAGAAGTCTGCCCTCTAAAAGTAACCTCCAGATGGTCTGTGCCTGAGATGTGGAACATCCCATTTTATGACACAACCAGACAACTTTCAGACAAGTTTTTTAAAGCCAGCAGATAACTCAGTTTCACTTTATTTTACTCAAGTTTTTGTATATACAATGTTAGACATAGCATGATATGAGAATTTGTTTGTTTTTTTTTTAAATGCTGCATCTGGTTTTATTTTGTTTTGAGCAGTTGTATTGAGGAAGCCTTTTAAAGAGACAAGCTGGCACTTTTTTTAAAAACAAATTGATGAGTTTTTTGCACCTGTACATTTATTTTACCCATATTATTTTTTGTATCGCCATGTTAAACTATTGCCACATTTAAAGGACTGTATTTTCATATTTTTTTTGCATTTTATCTTTCACCTACCAATTTCCATGTGCAATGGGTTGCACACTGAAATGTATTTTCTTATGAAATAGTTATAATGTGTTTATTTTTTAATTATAGGAATTCCAAAGAACAGCACATCAAAATGCTCCTCTCTTTTTAGTACTAGTTTTAGTTCAGAAATCTGCCTGGTCAGTCTCTGCTAATAGAACCTGTTGTCATCCTTTTTCAATAAGTCATGGGACCTAGTATCTCCAGCTAGTGTCCACTCAGGATCCTGAAGTTTCTGGTTTAGTGAAGAGTGCTGAAGTAAAAAGCTTTCCTTGCCCAATCTAAAGCTATTAATTTATTTACAGTGTCAACTTATTAGTTAAAATCACTGTAAATCCAAGTAATAGATGAAATAATTTCACTAAGTAGGGTCTTAAATCAGAGTCCTTTTAATTTTGAAACACTGAAAATGTCAGATTAACGAGACACCACTAACTAGATTTCTGATTCTGAGAGCAAATTCTTCAGCTGAGAGGGGTGAGATGACTGCTTATAATGCCTTCAGTGGTCTTGCTGCCTATTGGGGAACAAATAAAAGGGCTTCAGTCTTAAGGATGTCATTTGATGTTTGTGAGCGTATGTATACTTTTAAATGTTTTTAATGTATGTCTAATGAATTTTGATGTCACGTGAAGGAAGTTGTGTGATGCATAATGCTTTAAATCACCAAAAAAAAGAAAAAAAGTTACACACTACATGTCCTACTTGAACTCCTCTGGGGAAGCTGGTTTGGGCATTTACCAAGCTATTACAGTACATAGGATATTTTAAGATCCTCTCCCTAGGAAGAGCAGCAGTACATGAGCTAAGGACTGTTTTTTCCCCCCAACCTTTCATGTAAATATACTGACATTTTAGGTTTTTAAATTAGTTCTTCAACATTATTTGTGTCAGTTTTGTATTTCACACACACACACACACACACACACACACACACACACACACACATCCAACAGTAGTACTTGGATAAATAAAAGAGGCTTCCTGAATATTCCATCATATACTACTATGTTACAAATATGAATCCACTCATTCACACTCACTCTTAAACTATGCAGGGCTAGGGGGCCTTTACAAGCTACCATGTAAATGACTTACATGCACTTTTAAGTACATACATTTTTATTGGGTGACAACAGCTCTGATTTTTCCTGATTAACTGTAGTTCTTCCTGCAGAATTTTTCCTACTATACCCTGTGGATGTACACTCAGGAATATCTCTTGACTTTTTTTAATGCTAACAATAGATAGTCACAAAGATGGGAACATGTGCTTATACTATACCCAGATAAAACGCTGCCAAGTTGTTTCGCTGTCTAGTTGACCGCTCTTACTACATTTTGATTTAGGTCATGTTGTATATTTCATTTGAGAGGTCCAAGGGTAAACACTAACCTACTTATAAGGTAGACCTACTCATTGCCTTAAAGGCTTTTACTTTTCTTTTTTTTAGATAGAGAATTATAACAATTCATTGTCTTACTTAAGAGTCTAAACCATATAATAAATGATATAATCTTTAGAGGCCTGACAAGAAGTCTGGCTTTAATCAAAAACAGAAGTTAATGATTTCAGTCTATTCTTTAGTGTGTATTCATATATATTAACATTAATCAGTTGAAAACAGTTATAAATTACTTCTCTGTATCAGACCAGAGTTGTACTGTAGGTAATGATAATGAGAGTTCCATTTCCCTGATTTTTTTTTTAATCTTTTTCATCTCTATTCAGATTATGAATTATTTTAGCTGGTTGATTGAAACCTGCACATTCACTTTTAATAAAAATTAATAACATTTCCTTCTATATCACCCAAATTACTTTATTCTTTTTCACTTTTTTCCAAATTATTTTAAAATGACCACTGCTCATAATTTGATTTACTTAAAAATTTACATTTTCAGCTAAGAATTAGTTTGAATAACTGACTAAAATATAAATATGGGGGAAAACCGCTTTAGTGTATGGTACTATAGACTGATATAACATGCAGAAGGATATTATGTCTGTGATGCATGTATCTTATAGATTAATTATAAGTTATCTTGCTGTATTTTATGGTATGTAATTTGTAGAGTAAATTGAATAGCTGTGTGCCAATGGCTTTTGAACACATCTATTAAATCTTTGTATGCTGTGATAAGATAAATGAGATTACTGCAGAAGGTTGCTTTTGAAAGACAATGTATACTTAAAGACCACAAACAATGGTATTTTATATGATATTAAAGCATTTAAAAATAATCAAATCATGAAAATACTAGATCTCCATAAGACAATCGGCTGCTCAGACAATCTCTATTTTTCATTACTCATAGCATGTTAAAGAGTTGGTAGACAACTAATGTTGTTCTCAATGTGGAAGAAGAAAAAATACTACCTTCCTGAAAGTGCTGTTAGTATTTGTTTCCTTCTTAATTTAATTTTTATAATTTTATTAAACAACCATTGTGGGGGAAATGGCAATATTTGGTGGTATAAAAATTGTTTGTGGAAGTTAATGTTTTTAAGCCCTTGGCATAATGTGATCTTCACACACTATGCCCATTAGCTTTCCCCAAGTAAATCTTCAGTTATCATTTAAATATTAAGGGCTTTGCTAGGAGCTCATTGTAATTACGTCCTTTTGAAGAAATTATGTATGAAACTTTGCCAGACTCTTGTGATTCTTGTAATATGAGCTTTCCCCAAGGTTTTGTTCATTTTTTAGTTATCATGGATCTTTTATAGGATTTTCCTTTTGTTTATTGGAGAGGCTTTTCAATAAAGTTAAATGGGCACAGTATTCATATTAACTGGAGACAGTGTAATACAGAAAACAGAAAGACTGGTATCCATCACAGAAACTTAGATTAGTAAATATCTTAATACCTCAATCTCTAAAGACAAAGAATTCAGTTTCATCAATAACTATTCTTTATTAAACTTAGCTTCATTTTGGAAGAAATTTAAGTTTGCTTGTTTGGGGTGGGATGGGGACAGGAAGAGAAATCTGTTTTCTGAAGCACTTATGAGATAGATGGCTTAGGAATTCTGAATTTCAATCTAATATTGAATTCAAAGGGAGAAATGATTGGGGTTTTTTTTATTTTAAAGGAATGTGATGGGTGCTAATTCCCCTTCCGTGTGGTTTACTGTTGTAAACTATTTTAAAACCTCATTGCAAATAAGTTTATGAAAACAATTAGACTATATACTGCTTAAAAGTGTTTTTCTTAGGTTGGTAAGGCCCTAAAAATTACATTTTCCTAAAATTGTATCTGTCTATCTTTTCTGCCCCATAGATTACACAATAATTATTTTGTAATTACTGGCAAACCCTTAATTGATTTTCACCTTTGTGTATTCCCTTCTCCATTGTTTCTTCCCCCCCCACACCAAAAAAAAAAATCCTGTCATTTATTCCATAGTCTGAATATTATGATACTGTGGCCCTTGTCATAGAAAGGATACTTACTTATAAGTATTCTATTTGTCTTGAAAACTCTTGAAAGTAATTGCTTGTCTTTATGTGGTTCTTTTTAAGAGATTAGACATGATGTGGAAACATCATTTGTGTGGCTGTTCATGACTGTATCTGTTTTAAAATGTGCAGGTGGTGGGAAAACCTGCCCATGGATATGGGATACCTGAAAGATCAAAAAGGTAAATCTACAGTTGGCATATAGTAATCCACCTGCATTTCTGAGAGGTGGTATCTTCTACAATACTGCATTTCTTGGTGTTGTGCTGTTACTGGTATAAAGTCAAGTGCCTTCAATGTTCAAGGCTCAGAAAATTTTCTTAACAGATTTCATGTCCTATGCAAGTGTTTTCTACAACCTGCATAACCAGTACTTTGTAAAACTTGTTTACGCTTCAATTGTACATAGTGTTTTTTTAAAATATATATATATATATATAGTATTTTTATTTAGGTACCTTCAAACTTGAATTCCAGTCTGTGTGATGCATTGTAAAACAATACATTTCTCTTTTGAGTACCATTACAGTTGTACAAAGGTTTTCACTGGTTCTATTTTTCTACTGTTACTGAAAAGCATGTAACACTGACTTTATCCCACATATAGTTGGCATTTCAAATAAATGGATTGTATAGAAATTTACTGAGTTGGATACAATCTGTTTGAGCAGTTAACCGACCCCATTGCAATAGAAGAAATATTTCAATCTTTGGAGATAGAACAGAGGATTATTAGTTTGCCTTTCTCTAGATTTGGGATTGCAACAAGCATATTAATATAGGATGTCTTGTGTCATTCCTCACTCATTATCAAAACATTTCTGGATTGATATAGCTTTTTCTGTGTGTCAGAGAATGCTAAGCCCTGGAGACACAAATGTGAAGCAGCTCTTTCTCTCCAAAGATGGCAAAGGATACCAGGCTATTTTATTCTTCACCATAATTTCCATATTTATAATTGGAGACTTCAGTATCCATGTTAATGTTTCATGGGCCTCCTAGTCATTAATTTCTTCAATATGTCTTAAACTACCTTAAACCAAACAACCCTTAACCATTAGTTCTCATCATTATCCACCTCTGCAAATCCTGAGCCCCGAAATTTTCCCTTCTCTAATCAAATCCATCTTCCAGTCTCTCCCTCCCCCTCCCTCTGGCTAAGCCAATACCTTCTCTCTCTGTTGCTGACAGCCCCTTGAAATAAAAGGATCTGGGAAAGAAAACTGCCCACATCTATCCTCCAACCCCACTACCATAGAAAGAAACTGCAATGTGGAAAGCATTGCTGTTGAGATACACCCCCCCCCCATCTTGTCTCATAGGGAGTGGTAAAAATCCCCATGCTAAAAGTCAGATAAATTTGTACATCCAAGTCTAGGAGGCAGAATCAACCTCAACATTATCACTGAGATTGTGGGAAGAGACTGATGACCCCAATGTGACTCTGGATGTGTGGACCTTACCCAACAGAAACAAGATGGGTGAGAGGGGGGTGGGATGGTGGAGAGCATTGGAGCAGCCAGAGGGGAAAGAGAAGAAATAGGGATGTGAGAAGGAAACACGTATCCATTAGATGTCTGCTGGGTGTTGTATCATGCTAAGCACTTTACAGAGTTCCTTTGATCCTCACACAACCCTGGAAGATAGGTGCAAGTTTAACTATTTTACCATTGAGGGAACTGAGGCAGTCAAATGTTAAGAGACTTGTACAACATCATATGGCTAAGTCAATATCTGATTGTACTTAGGATCTCAATCGTGTCTTCCAACTGTAACTTTGCCTATTGCAAAGGAAACAGAAGCCAGGAAGAGTCAACAGTGTCAGATTTGCAGAGAAGTAAAAGGAAAAAGATTAGGATCAAGAAAATAGCTTTGGATTTGGCAATTAAGAGATCATTGGTGACTGAAGATGACAGAGTCAGCAGCATGAGGAATGAGGTCAGAAACCCAGATTGCAAATGAGAGGAGAGGAACTGAAGGCAATCAGTTGCAAACAGCTTTTTTTTCCAAATAAAAAAATTTGATTTTTTTCTCCTATCTACCCCTTTCATTGGGAAATACTAAAGACAAAATCAAAAAATCAAACTCATTATTATTATAACTATGCATAGGTAAGGAAAAAACTTGGTCTGCATTGGCCATCTCCAAAACAGTAACTTTTTCCAAGGAGTTCACACACATAATTTAACATAGCTAGTTTAAACCTCAAAAAAGGCCACCTATTTCAGGCTCCACCTCTCTTAATACAAATCCTATAAAATGTTCATGTCAGAACTGTATTCTAATTCATTGAATCATAAGACCATAGATTTAGAGGTGGAAGAAACCCTGGTCAACTTGGAATTCAATCTATTTATGTTGAGTCATTGAGTTTCCAATCCATCTCAGTTTATTTAAAGTTGAGGAAACAAGTCTAGATTTCAAGGCAATGTAAAAAAAAAAACTTTTATAAAGGACTGTGAATAGTGGGGAAATGTGCTTCAAGGCAATGGAACTGGCCCCACTCACTGTCTGTGGGCCCCTTTTGTCCTCCCCAAAATGGAGTCATTTTATGGAACCTGGCCAGCAACATATGACCCTTTTGGGACCCTAGAATTCTGTATACTCTGACTGAAAAGAACCCAAAGATCCATGTTTCTCCTCTGCCAACATTTAAATTTACCCCTTTGGGAAATGACTCAAACATGGAATGTCATTGCTACCATAGACTTTAAACATTTTGTTTTGTTCAGTCATTTCAGTCATGTCTGATTCTTTGTGACCTCATTTGGGTTTTCTTAAGTTTGACAGTTTGTTTTCCATCCATTTTGCAGATGATGAAACTGAGGCAAACAAGGTTAAGTGATTTATCCTGTGTCACAGACTTGATAAGAATCAGAGGCTAGATTTGAGCTCATAAAGATGAGTCTTCCTGACTCTAGACCCAGCTCTCCATACCACCTAGCTGCTAAACATCATGAAAATACATATATCACATAAACATTTGATAGGAGAAAAGGGGGGTCCAGAAAGAAATTACTAATGACAGCTATTTTGTGTAATAATCTTACGGTGATGAGAAGTTATGTTGATTAGGATTAAGCTATTACCCTCTAGGTCTAGTGCAGTCTTGATGATGATGGAGTCAGGAGGATAGGAGTTCAAATTCAACCTCAGACACTTTTCACTTAATATCTTTATGACCCTGGGCAAGTCATTTAACCCTGATTGCCCCATATCCTGAACCATCTCCAGTCATCCTGATTCATATCTGGCCCCTGGACCCAGATGACTCTGGAGAAGAATATGAGGCGGGTAACAACACAACATTCCTCTCACTCAAATCCAGTACATGTGCTTGTCATGGTCTTCAAGAATGAAGAATGGACTTCAAGAATGAAACATCATCAGCATATATCTAGCTCGGGGCTTTTAACACCCATTCTAGGTATCTTTCCAACACATCTGAAATGTTAGTATCTCTCAAAATACTCCCTTTTCCCCATTCACACATCTACCACTCTAGTGTTCAAAGGTCTTCATAACTTGCCTCCTAAAAACACTTTTATACCATATACCTCCTCACATCATGAACTATCCATTCACATTGGCTCCCTTGCTGTTCCTTGAACATAGCATTCCATCTCAATTTGAGCATTTTCTCTATTCTTAAAAATTATAAAATTTTTCTCATTCTTAAGGTACTCCAAACTCCATAGCCCAATTTAATTAAATTCTCCTTAACATTTTTTTTTATTTTTCCAATTACATGTTATGAAAACTTTTCAACATTTCTCCACTTTCATATTTTAAAGTTATACATTTTTCTATCTCCCTCAATTTCCACCCCCCTCCCCTCAATAGTGAACAGCCTGGTAAAAGTTGTGCATGTACATTTTAACAAATATTTACTGAGTATTTCACTTGTTATATGCAACATACTTGAAAGTGTAAATACTCCAACACCTATTTCTTTGTACCTGTGATATCAATAGAAGTCAAGGGCGGCTAGGTGGCATAGTGGATAAAGCACCAGCCCTGGAGTCAGGAGTACCTGGGTTTGAGTCCGGTCTCAGACACTTAATAATTACCTAGCTGTGTGGCCTTGGGCAAGCCACTTAACCCCGTTTGCCTTACAAAAAAAAAAAGTCAAATAGAAACAGGCCATTAAAATCAAATATAAAGATCCTTCCTGACAGCATTGTTAACTCAGAAAACCACATTTTAACATTGTCTATGTTCTATTGTATTTTTATTTATTTTGTTAAATATTTTCAAGTCACTTTTTAATATAATTCACTGGGGAGTTCTGAGGGCAGTAATGTCATCAGCATGTTTGACATCTCTGAATCAGGGTACTCCCCCTAATGATTCAGTTCACCCCCTGCCATCTTAAGCAGTTGTTGCCAACATCTCATTATTAGCTCCTCCTAAGGTTGGAGCTTGGCCTGTTCAGGGCCTTTCTTGTGAACCATTAGCATTATGAAACAATGCATGGAGTCACAGGCCCTGGATTTTGTTAAAAACTACTAGACCATCTTCAATAGTCCCTAAAGAACTGAAGCTAGAGATCACACTCAAAGTACAGTGGAGAGGCAGATGTGGGTGCAGAAGGAGTTAGACTGGGAAAAATGATATAAAAGATATCATAGGATATCTTTTATATAAGTTCAGGAAGTTACAGGACAAAATCAATTAAATCAGATCAATAAGAAATGATACAGAACCAATTTAATCTCAGTACGAGGGCACTAAGTAATGGGATCAAGACAGCAAGTATAGAAATGGGTATTTAGAATAATCTGGGATAACCTGAAGAGACTGGGTTTGGACTAGTATGGGAAGTAGGAGGAGAGATGGATGTACCTGTGTGGTCGTATCTTTGTTTTCTTATTTTCAAGAAGTTTCTGCATTAGAATTACATCTCTCTATATATCAGATATTTATGTCTAGGGGTACAATACTTTTTTTCAGAGGTGAGGAATTCAGGATAAAAGCCACTGTCTGCTGGTGGAGAGGGGGATAAATTCTGCACCAGACCTAGAGTCTAATAGCTTAATCTCAATTCATCAATCAACATTTATTATGCACCTATTATACCAGGCCCTGAATTCAAATCTAGCCTTAGATAATAACTGTGTGACTCTGGTCACATAACCCCTATTTTCCTCAGTTCCTTATCTCTAAAATGGGGACACACTGGAGAAGAAAATAGCAAACCAATCCAGGATCTTGGCTAAGAAAACACCATGGGTCCATGGGATCATGGATATGACTGAAGGACAGAACAATGAAAGACTTGGGAGTGAAATAAAATCTAATCTAAATTGGGAATAAAACAATATTACCCAAGTATTCTACTTCTAGCAGTGTCTATGCTAGAAATTGAGGAATAAAAATGGGGGACTAGCTCCTCCTCACATGTCTATAGTACAAGAGGCCTCCCACCTGCCATGTGAAGTCTGAGTTTCCTCCATCTCTTTCACTTCTCTTACAGAAGAATCTCAATTGACAATCTTTGCTGAAAAATTTAAAGGAAAATCCTGTAGTCCTTGGTATTCAGAGGCAAAATGGTGGTTTATTTTCCTTTATGGAAGAGAACTAGGGAAATAGTTAAGAACCTTATCCATTTCTAGTGCTGAACTATTTGACAAGGTCAAGGACTTTGGTGGTAAGGACTCTCCTTCCTGAAGACATATCTTCAGGAACAGTAGTTGCTAAGGGAAGTGGCCTCATCTCTACAAAGGATGCTTCCCTGGGTTGCTCAGCCCAAGAAGGAAGTAAGACTGGTGGTTTGGGGTGTGTGATGTGGCAGCATTCACATCTTCCTGAGGCTCCTAGATCTACCAGTCAGTACAATTGTCAAAGTTGGTGTTAGTGGTAGGAAGGGTTTGGGGAGCCCTTCTCCACAGGGATTGCTCCCCTAATTGATGGCTGCACCTGATACTTCTGAGTAGGGGGCCAGAAGCAGGACTGGGAGGGAGAGCAACACTGCTCTCCCCGAAGCTCTTGGGATCTGGGTCCTGGGCTGACTCCACAGTGTCTGAGAGATACAGAACTCAAAGTGGTGATGGAGAGTTGGATCATCTGGTACATGACTTGTCTTTCCCTTGGGTCCCTTGGCTTGCCTGCCCTGCAGGTGACAATTAGTAAACTGAGGAAATAAAAAAATAACAAAAACTCAGGCTTTGTCCTCAAAATAAGTATTCCAACAAACAAATAAAAATATACACATTTTGTTGAAAAAATGCATATATTGATTTTATCAATGTAATAGTAATGTTATAGCTTGTGTGTCCTCATCTCTTTTCTTTTTTTTTGAGGTACTCTCTGGTTCACTATCCAGAGCCAGGCTAAGGGTTTCAGGGTGCCATGAGGAGCTTGTGGATATCTCTTCACTACTACCATCATCTCAAGGTCCCACTGGCTGTGTTCCATCTATGAGTAGGAACAAGTGACAAGCGCCCAAGTTCTGTTTCACCAGTTAACATCAGTTAGTCTCTATAAAAGAATATTTTCTTCAAGGATATAGAAAGGACAAAGCATGACCATTTGTCCCTAACATCCCTTGGTCTCTGGGGATGGTGGGTTTACTTTTTAGCTTAATTCTAAAAGCATTGGTCTCATCAAGGTCAAACCCAGATTTCACAAGACTGCTAGATAACTTTTCATCTCCTGTTCTTCCAGCCTGAATCCCAAAGGTTTGCTTTTCAGAGCATCATTCCAGATCTGATTGCAAGACTAGTTTGAACTCCAACTTCCACCTGAAAGTGGAAAGAACAGAGGCAGTGGATGGGTCAGAGGTTAGAATGCTAGGTCTGGAGTCAAAAGACGGGAGTTCAAATTCTACCTGATTCTAGTTATTTGAACCTAGCCTCAGTTTCCTCTTCTGCAAGGAGATAATAGCAATAGTATCTTCACCTTTGTTAAATTTAACTTAAATGCTTTGCAGAGTTTAAAGTGTTATGGAAATGCTACCTCTTATATAGAGAGGAAATCATTTCAGACATGAAGTTGTGAGTCAGTGCACAGAGGCTCAAAGGGAGGCAGGAAAATCTAAAATGAGCTAATTAAAAGTGGACTGGCCAAGGTCATCATTTTACTAAAAACACTGAAATGGGGTTGCAGAAAGAGCAAATATGCTGCCTTCCTAGAATTGAAGGAAAGGGTCCTTAGAGAATTTCTACCTTATTCTACTCCTGGACCCCCCCTTCTCTAGAGAATGGGCTTGAGCTGGTACCACTCAAGCAGTATTATTCCTGCAACTCTCCTGGCAAGCTTTTTGTGGTCTCTGGAAAAGATGACCAAGGATATCCTCCCTCATCATGGAAGGAAATGTACAGTGGGAACCAGAGTCAGAAGATGACCCCAGGGTTAAGGTAAACTCCCTTTAATATAATCAGCAAAAGAAACTATTCCATGGGAGAATTGGCACATGACCCTGGGCCATCCTTGTTTCTATATGATGTCTACCTGGCATAAGGGCAATGCAGGGATCTACCACTGCCTTCCTGCCACCAAGGATAGGCTCATGAGGAAACTGCCCCAAGTAGCCCAATGCACCCCAATAATTTCTATGGATTTGTGTGCTGGCTTGGCTGCCCTTCTTTCTTCGGGATCTCAGTATCTTCCTGTTATAGTAGATTGTTCCTTCCCATGGTTTGCATCCTTACAAGTGATGGAGTCATCAAAGAAATGGGTCTGGGGAGAAGTTACAAATGCCTGCTTGTCATTGTGCTCATCTGGGAGGGAGCCGCCTGTCCTTATGGCAGGATTGTGTATGGGGAGTAGCTGGGAACCCCCGGGGGATTCAGAGGATGGGAGCGAGGGAACAGAGCTTCTCTCTCTCTCTCTCTCTCTCTCTCTCTCTCTCTCTCTCTCTCTCTCTCTCTCTCTCTGTCTCTGTCTCTCTCTATGACTCTGTCTCTATCTCCCTCTCTGTTTCTATCTCTCTCTGACTCTGTCTCTGTCTCTCTCTGTGCCTCTGTCTCTCTGTCGTCCATCTCTGTCTGTCTGTCTGTCTGTCTCTCTCCTTTCCTGACTGGGCCCTGAATTTGAAGCTCAGCAGGGACTGGCCTGCAGTCAGGATTATCTCGAGGCAGGTTTGGGGGGAAGTCTGAGTAGACAAGGAGGGCTTATACTTTGGAATAGATCTGACTCTAAAATGCTGCCTATTTGAACAGCTTTCCTGGTTTAACATCAGGAAATCAGATGGAAATCAGGAAACAACCAAGGAATATTTGAGTTTGATTGGAACAGCTGATTAAAACTTAAGGGAGTATTACAAACTAGAGTTAAGAACCAATCAGTTTTTTTTTATTTTAATTGGTATGTCTTGAAATTAGAAATTTTGCTGTAAATTATGAGATTCCTACTGGATTTGTAATAGATTATGAATTTTAAGTGAATTTCAATGTAAATTTTAAGAATCATTCTCTGCTTCCTACAAAAAGAGAAACTTATGTAAGAGAATAGGAAGAGAGAGAACTCACAGTAGACAAGCTGAAATAGCTTGAAAAAAATCTGACAGACAGGCTCATAACTGAGAGTCAGGAGGAAAGGGAAAAAATGATGGAAATAAAAGGGAAAAGAATGATAATTACTGTATGGAGAAAGGTACAAAGAAAAGACCTTAAGAATCCCCTCAATTGTCAACTTGCCAGTGTTCTAGAAACCATGTTTGGGCAAGATCAGCCCTCACATGAAAGATTTTGTTTAGGTTTCGAAATTCCTAAACAAATTAGGTTACTGAGAGTTTACAAGTTTGTTTATAATATTGAAGTGATTCTTATGATTAATATTTATACTTGATACTTTAAACTTGAAAAGTAAAGAAAAAGTATAGGAAAAGGATGTTAAGTGAAATCTTTTGTGTGTGTATGTGTATTTGTGTGCATATGTGTATTGTGTATGTATGTGTGTGTGTGTGTCTGTGAGAGAGAGAGAGAGAGAGAGAGAGAGAGAGAGAGAGAGAGAGAGAGCAATCCTATACTGCATTTACTGAAACTTGCTATTTGAGGTAAAATATCTTGGGACTGAGATTGATATTCTAAGTTTTAAATTCATCAAGTCTGATGGATCATTTATGCATTAATCCACCATTCAAGAGAGATGTCCAGAGGGAGTGTGATCCTGCATTATTGCCACAGGTCAAAAGTAGGATCCTCTTGACACAGTTTCCCCCTTGCATTTCTTCCTTTTGAATAGGAAAGTTTTCCTATTCTCAGAGGTTTCAGGGGTCCCTAATTTGATGTTCTTACAACATTGTTGCTGATAAGATCAGAGCTACAAGCTTTGAGTTAGTATTCAGCACTTAAACTAGTTATTGGAGAAAATTTGGGAGGTTATATTAACTTTTGTTGAAAGCTATTCTGTAAAAAAATGTTGGTAAAAACATCTAAGTGTATCTACAAGTGACTTGGAACCAGAGAAATAAATCTACTAAAAAGAGATCACTTCAGAGCTGCCCTGAGAACAAAATCTATTCCAGAATGACCAAGAGATGTTTCCAAAGTCCAGACAATTGCATGGGACACCTGAAATCCAAGATGAAATGTGTTGATTAAATGGATATTGGGAGTAGATTACTAAAATACCCAAAGACTTTTTGTTAGTTAATGCTGATGGTCATTATTGTATTGCTTTGACTTTTTCTGCTTCTCTTTACCTGTGTACTGAAGTCTCTGAGCTTGGGGTCATCTAAATTTCCCCTCTAAACTTTGCCTATGAGAGGCAGCTTAGGTGATATAGTGAATAGAACACCAGGTCAGAGATGAGGAAGACCTGAATTCAAAGCTGACCTCCGATACATGATACTAGTTGTGAGACCTTGGGCAAGTCAGTTAGCCCCATTGTCCCACCAAAAAAAGTTAATTAAAATTTTTTTAAAATTAAAATTAGCCTATGATCTTAGACACAAAGGTGAATTATTAAATAATTCATGTGAATTTATAACTTGAGAACATATCTATTCCTCACTTTGTAGGGTTTATTATTTATCAAATGACATCAGTTTATACTTGTCTACACAAATTACTTCTTTCTGATCTTATTTTCTCATCTGTAAAATAGGAATGAGAAATCTTGCATTTTCTTGCCTCCCTGATCTAATGAGATAGAATAAAACATTCATTAAATATTTACTGAATACTATGCTAAGTGCTAGAGATACAAATAAAAAACAGGAAAGTTGTTGAGAATCCAGAATATGAAAAAAGATGTACCTTGTATAGTTCATTGTAGATCTAAGTGTGGCACAGTGGATAGTGCATCAGTCCTGGAGTCAGGAGTACCTCAATTCAAATCTAACTTCAGACACTCTAGTCACAACTCCAATTATCTCAAAAAAATTAGTGGTCTCAAAAAAAAAAAAGATATGAGAATGCACCTTCCTTCTTTGCAGAAGTAAGATAGAACCATGCATATGGTGATGGAGTTGGTTTATGTGCTGGCTAGCACTATTTTTTCCTTTCTTTTTAAAAAAATGAAAAAGAAGTCATCATTAACAACCTAAAAAAGTTTCTGGGGGGGTAATGAATGCTACACTGAGATTCAGGTAGCTGTATTCTTCCTGCTACAGGTTTTGCATTTCTCCTTTTTATTGCTTTAATGATCTTAAAAATAGCCATGAATTTTATTGTGTAGATACTGAGATGCCTTAAATTATGAGTTTCTTTTTTGTTTTGTTTGTGTTTTTGCAAGGAAATGGGGTTAAGAGATTTGCCCAAGGCCACACAGCTAGGTAATTAAGTGTCTGAGGCTGGATTTGAACACAGGTCTTCCTCAATCCAGGGCTGTTGCTTTATCCAACTGTGCTGCCTAGCTGCCCCTTGAGGGAAAATTTGAACTTGTGTCCTCTTGATTTCCAGGCCATGCTCTATTCACTGTGCCACCTAGTTGCCTCTAAACTGTGTTTCTAAATCACAGTATAAAGTAATCTCCTTGGAAGCAGGGACTGGTCTTCATTTTTAATTACCCAGTGAGTTATATTCCAGAGTTTTACATTATAGATTTGGGCTGCATCAAGAAGCAAAACTTCTAGGAATAAGGAATACTTAAATTGGGAGTATTCACTTAGGAATTGGAATGAAGGTTCTATATGGAAGCTAGAGGAACATTGATCAGTTTTTCCTCTTGCCTAATTCATTTTTTACATCCACACACTCTAGTAAGATTTTTTAATCTGGGATCCATAGAGGTAACCCAGCATGCATCCTCTAGAGCAGGAGAGCTTAACCTTTGGTCCATGAAGAGATTTCAAGGATTCCATGAAATTGGATTAGAAAACAAAATTATATCTTAAACCTCTCTAACCTCCTACTGAAATTTTCATTGCTTAAAAAACGTTAATTTTGAGAAAGGGTCCAGAGGATTCACCAGACTGCCACAGAAGTCTAATGAATACGCTAAGAATCCAGTCATGCTTTTGTTGCAAGACTTGTGTCCAAAAGATACATTCAAGGATCTTTCTTTTAATCAATCAGATATACATCCAAGTTGGGTAGTAGTTTGATCTGTGTAGGGAGGAGGGACTGAAGAAGTGACAATTCATTAGAGATACTTGGATGAAAAATGTTTCTTAATCCTTTAAATACTATGCAAGTATGAATGTTCAAAAATAGCTTCCCAATTTTCCCTTTAGTATAAAAAATCCCCATCCTTGATGCCTTAAGAGATGCTTCCTCCTTTCTGGGTTGTAGGATGCTGTTTGGAGAGCAATGAAGAGTTATCAGCTACAACCATTTTTGGGATCTTTGGGTGTAGAAACTGGTTGATGAGATGAGAATATGGGACTGAAATTTTTTTAAGGTTATCAAACAAGGGAAATGTTTGAAGAAGATTCCTGTGAGTTGCCCAAAAGTGGCATGAGCAGATGCTCCCTCACTGAAGGTCTTCAAGCAGAGGTTGAATGACAATTAATTGGGTTTGTTGTATGGAAGTTTTCTTTTAGTTATGAATTGGCCTAGACAGACACTTGGGGCTCTTTCCAAATATAAAATTTTGTATGAACTTAAATCTGATCCTATGACCAAAGCACTCCTAAACAATAGCAAATGTACCAATCTGTGGGCTCCTCTTTACCTCTGACCCTGTAGCAAGTCATTTAGCTTCTCTGGTCTTATCAATTGTCCTCAGTTAGGACAGATGAAGGCAGAGTAATGCAATACATTTATCTTGAGTCTTGAGTCACTCAGGCTTTGTAGCAAAATGGGAAAGTGAAGATGTCTCAGCATTGTTAACACTCCCTTTTGACTGTCTGAAATAATTTGCTATTCAGCTTAAATAGGGGTGCGGACATACTAACATATTAGAAAAAAGCATTTAAGATGGGATTTAAATCCTGGCTCTGCCAGCTTTGATCAACAAGTCACTCTACCTCTATTGTTTATCTGTAAAACAGGGAAATACCCCACCCCCCAATCAGTTAATATTGATCATTGTCAGGCACAATGTTAGTAAACAAATTTTAAAACTCTTGGCTCTAAAAAAATGAACATTCTATTGCAGAAGTTGGTACATACCAAAGCATATTAAAAAAAATGTAAATAGGATCAAGAATTATGTCCCAAGTGGCATCTGAGCTGAGACTCAAGATTCTGATAGGTGAGGTAAGGAAGTGCATTCCATTCATATGGGACTGCCTTTGCAAAGGTAAGGAGATGGGATGCCACATATGAAGAATGCTGCAATTTTGGCTGGATTGAAGTGTTCATTGAAGGGGAATAATGCATAAGGCCTGATAGGGAGGTTGGAGTCAGGTTAAAAAAAGAAAAACAGGTGAGTTTTAGAAGCACCGCAGTGTGTTTGCACGGGGAAGGGATTTGGTAAGACTGGCACTCTAGGAATATTATGTTGACAGCTCTAGGGGAAAATGGACTCAAGAAGACTTGCCTCAACAACAATCCTTTTGAGAAAAACATTCATAGGGATGGCTAGGTGGCACAGTGGATAGAGCACCGGCCCTAGAGTCCCGAGTACTGGCCTCACTTAATTACCTAGCTGTGTGGCCTTAGGCAAGCACTTAACTCCACTTGCCTTGCAAAAACCTTAAAGAAAACATTTCATACTCTTAGATTGATATAAAGGATCACTCCTGTAATAAGTAGGCTTTGTTGCATAGTTTTTAGAGGCAAAAAAATTCATTTGAAAGAGATATACAGATTTTTATTTAAATTTTTACAGAATCTTGATTCAAAGTATGGAGTTAGTTTCAGTAACAATTTCTACAAAAATGCACATAGAATACCAGAATTTATTGTTTTTTAAAGCAACTAATATATTCCAGTCTTGTATAAAACATGCGCTTAGCACATTTTCATCTTGACTAAAATCAATCTTGATGAGGAAAGGTGGCCCAGTAGAGTCAGTCAGAAAAGGAGCTGTGAACAGGTATAAAATGTTTTTGGGTTAATATTAAAGAAGGAACAGAGTCTTTCATCAAATGAGTCCTTCTGTGCTATCAGCAATTTGTTCTTTTGGTGACAACCAGCCTCAGATCTAGTTAAGTCTTGTCCCTGCCAGCTGAGCAAATTGAATCAGAAATCACTGGCAGGGCTACTATGGCTTATCTAGACTTTGTATTCCCAGCCCCTACCACAGAATCCACACACCTTAGTTACTTTTATAATAAATGTTTATTGAATGAAAGAGGCAGATTTTTAGGCCACAAATACAGCCTTGGCCCACAGATTAAAAACAAAACAAAACAAAAACTGTCAGACTAGTAGAAAGAGCACTGAATTTGGAGTCAGAAGACCCGAGTTCAAATCTCATCTCTGCTGTTTATTACCTCTGACCTTGTAACAAGTCACTTAGCTTCTCTAGCCTTATTTTCTTATAGTAAAATGAAAGGCTTAGATTTGAGATAAATTCTAAGGTCTCTTCCAACTCTAAATTATATGATCTTATTACCTGAAAAATAAAAGTACACAGGTCTACAATGTAGTCTGTCCTCACTACAATCACCAGTTTTCCTGAACAAGTCCCAATAACACCCAGAAGTCACAGAAGGAGCCTCAGTTCTGAGCCCTGGGCCAGGCTGCCTGCAAAATCTTCCCTCTTCTAAGGAATGCTAAGTGCCAGGGCTACAGGGGTGGGGGTGAGCCCTCCTGAGGTTCAGGAAGCCAAGGATCTTCCAGCCAAACACCAACAGCTCCACTGTCACAGATATAAGAACCACTAGAAAAGGTAGTTTAATTTAACTCTAAGATACTAGTCATGAGTGGGCACAACAAAACTGAGTTCCTACTGAACCTATGTGGCCTCTATGTGAGCATATATTTTGTTAACAGGGTCTAATAAGCCCAAAGCAGTTAATGTGATCTGAAGCACATCCATCATCTATTTCCAAGAATCTGATTCACATAGAGGGAGGCACTGATTCAAAGCTACATCCTTGTCAATGAATGCTCTTGCTCCACAAAAACTGGGGGAATAAGAGTCTGTCAAGAGAACTTTCTACTAACTGAAATGGCTTTTCATGGAGCTTCACATTTCACAACTATAGGAAACTTGACCAGCTTCCAAAGGAGATGCCATCACAGTTAAAAAGGAAATGGATGTTGATTTTTCTTTTATTTAAAAAAAAAAGATCATGCATAAACATAAAGTATTTTTTTCTATCCATTTTTGTCAGGTCTTTTGTCTTCCATATGGGGCACACACTGCTCTAGTCACAAAACTCAACTGAAGTAGGATAATCTGCCTTATAAATCTGCTTCTGCACAGGTTTGGAAAGAACATAATTTGCTGGGACCCTGATAACAGCATTTCTAAAACAGGACAATATCAAAGTAGGTCAGTTTTCAATGTAGGCTCATAAGTATCCCTGATAATATCAAAAATCCAAAGCACTTTGTAAACAACCACCAAAATTTAACAGGATTAATACCCGGCTTATAGTCCTAGGCAGCAAAAAAGGGGCTATTTTCCTGGCAATCTTTTCTTAAAACCAAATCAAACTCCCTAAAATCTAAAAACAATTGACACTGGGGGTGAAGAATGAGTCAACAAATCAGAGTTACACTGAACTGAGTTCACAATGAGGGTAGTGAAATGAGAATATGCATTCTGGTCACTAAAGTAATGGTATGTAGCAACAGCACAAGACTGGATAAATCCTCTTAGCAAGGAGCATGGTGAAAAGGGGACCTAACAGTTAGAAATTGCCTCCTTTATTCATCGAACAGCAGCATTCCCATTTGGCCTGAAATAATAAAAAGCTGATGTCTGCCATTCTAGCTGCAGTAATATTGCATCCCATCTAGCCGCCTTCTCTTTCTTGACTGAAATTCTTCAAAGAATTGCTGAATGTCCTCTCTCTTAACGACCTGTTGGGGAACAATAAAATAAGCAGTAATTAGGAGAAAATAAAGGTCACAAAAAGCAAAGAAGGAAAACAGACTGCCAAGACTTACTCTCTTCCCCAAAGAGAATGAAAAGCTTTTCAAAATCCTCCTGCAGTCATTAAAATTCCAACCTTCCCACATCCCTATCCCTGAATTCTCAAGCAGAATCAAAATGATGAGGCTTAGGAGAGTGCTATCAGCTACAAAAATATGTTAGTAGCATTTGTGGCCTTGCCAATGTCCTAGCCACGATGCCAATACAGATAGGTGTTGGGAAAAAGTCTGGAGTCAGAACTTGAATTAATTAACTTTTCTAAATCTCATTTTTCTTACTTTATAAGCAACAGCAACAAAATGAACTTAAAGGCAGGTAGAACTGAATTCGAATATTGATTCAGACTCTTGCTACTTATATGACCCTGAAGCAAATCACTTAACTTTAGTTTCCTCATCTGAAAAATGGGTTAAATAATAGTACCCACACATCATAGGGTTGTTGTGAAGATCAAATGGAGATAACATGGATACAGTTCTTTGTAAACCTTCAAGTGTTATAGACATATTAGCTAGTAGTAATAGTAGTAAATACTTTTAAAAATAAAAACTTTACATAAGTGCTTTGAATACTTTTCTAACAATTTTATGAGTTAGTTAATACAATTATTCTTATCTTATAGACAAAGAACTTCAATCAGAGGGGTTCAGTGACTTATCCAGGGTCAAACATAGTAACATTCTAAGGTGGGATCCAAACTCAAATATCCTGTTTTTCTCCAACACCAAGATACCATAATAAGTGCTACAGGAATTGATAGGAAATGACATTATCCATTTTACAGTGTTAGGAGAACACCACAGAACTACATTAACAGCAGTTGCTCTTACCATAACTGCTGGGCTTTGCTCTAGACCCAGTGGTAGAGTGATGGCATAAATACTTCCTGGGCAGCTGACCTAGGTTTACTTGCCAAGGAATGTACCAATGTTGAGACAGGCAGCCCCTGAAGCACCAGCTGATGTTCAGGTTATGACAACTTAGGAGCCTTAGTCCTGAGCAAACCATGAACCTAGTAGCAGATATGGATAATGGGGGAAATTCCCCCACAGGGAAATATCTATCCTTAGAGAAATGTTTAACTGATATCATTAAAGACATATAAGTGGCATTATCCATGTGCCTGGTAAAGGCTGGAATGATTTACTGAACTTATTCTTATGAGTGGAGACAATCAAGACCATATATCATAGTTTCCCACTTACCAGAGTTCAACAATACAGTTAAGTTATATTTTGTTTGGTAAAGTACTGACACTTTAATATAAAAAATTGCCAACAATTAAAATGTTCCCTGTGGAGGTTGCCTTTTGGTGATAAATTTTTAGGCCATCACAAACTATGAAAAAACTCAATGTTTCTCAATCTCAGGTGAATGTCCTCCATTTTAAGACAGTAATCTCCATGAGAAATTAGTATCTTTCCAAATGTTTAAGCCATTATTTCTTTTTTTCCCATGTTTGATATTCTATTTTTCCAATTACACATAAGTTTTTCTTCATTCACTTGCATATTTATTAAGTTACACATTTTTCTACCACCCTTCCTTACCAACCCCCTCCCCTCAGTGGCAAACAGTCTGATAAAAGTTGTACATATGCATTTGTGTTTAACATGTACATTATTAGTCATTTTGTGTATGAGGAATTAGGAAGGGGAAAGAAAGAAAACCATGGGAGAGGAAGGAAAAACATGAGAAGTTTTAAAAAGTGAACATAGTATCCAATTAGATTCTACTCCCCACCCTGGGATGTGAGATAACAGGTCTCCCAGGGCAAAATATTGTTTCTTTAAAAAATTGGGTGTGATGAGAGAGAAAGCATATCCTTTGAGAAGAGACAAGAAGTCTAAGAGGTAACAAGATCAGACAATAAGATATCTGTGTTTTTCTAAATTGAATGGGATAGTCCTTGAACTTTGTTCAAACTCCACAGCTCCTTATCTGGATACAGATGGTACTCTCTTTTGCAGACAGCCCAAAATTGTTCCCGATTGTGTCCTTCAAGGCTGACCATCACCCCCATGTTGCTGTTAGGGTGTACAGTGTTTTTCTGGTTCTGCTCATCTCACTCAGCATCAGTTCAATGCATGGGTTTGTTCTTGCTACAGAGAAATGATACTTCTTTTGTGTGCCTATTTTGTATCACATTAATTTTTGAAGCCAATAGTGCTGATCCTCTAGAGTTTTCTAAGTAAACCATCTTATCATCTGCAAATAAAAGTAATTCTGTCTCCTCTCTGTCAATTATAATGCCTTTAATTTCTTTCTCTTGTTTTATTGCTACTACTACCAAATATTATTCTAGCATTATGATCAACAATACTGAGACCAGATATCCTTGCTTTACTCAGGAAATCTTTTGATGTTTTTCCTATTACAAGATTTTTTTTAAAAAAATTCATTAAAATGATCCTTCAAAGACTACTTTTTAGGAAAAATAAAGGTATTTTGCCAAGTCTTTTTCTGTACCTACTGACATAATTATGTGATTAAAGATGTTTTTTAGTTTTTAATACAATTAATTATATTGTTTTCCTAATGCTGAACTATCTTTACATACTTCGTATAAATCTCATAGTGAATTTTCCTCCTCCAGGAATTCCTTTATGATCCATTCTATTTCATTTGTTGAGCCTGGTTTCAATTTCATGTTCTGGAGATTTGGGTATATTCATTTCTTATAAGTTCTCTATTTTGCTAGCATAAAATTACATACAACAAATTCTGATAATACATTTTACCCCTTGATTATATCACTTTGTCTTATTAATTAATGACTTTCTCTTTCTGTGACTAGGTTTGCTTTAGGTTTATCAATTTTTACTTGGAGAGCAACTTATTTGAAAAGAGCTGCTGTGAAAGCTGGAAAGCAATTCAGCAGAAATTAGTTTAGATCAACATCTTAAACCATACATCACAAGCTCAAAATAGATCTATAACCTAAATATTTAAAGTTGTACTATAAAAACATTGAAGGAGAACCAGATCAGGTACTTAACAAGGATGTCTACAATGGTTAGAGAAAACCACAAAAGACAAAAGATAATTTCCATCTCATGAAAATTGAAAAATTTACACATAAGCAAAACCAACACAATTGTGATAAGCAGGCAAGCAGATAACTGAAAAATCCTTGCATCAAACATCTCTGATAAGACATTTCCAATGGCATGAAGAAACAATATTCACTAGAATTAAAAACTTTTAATAATCATATGAAATTACTCCAAAGAGGTCAGATCCTATTTATCATCTCTTCCCCTCTCACTTCTCCTTATTGATTTCTTTCCTTCTCTTTTCAGCAAGTGATTTCTTGTTCAACTCTCTCCAATCCTTGCCTTCTTAGGATTCCAACCACTTTCTCTCTTCACTGAAGACCAGCACAAAAATGCATCTCTTCTTTCTAGAGTCCAGTTCCTGATTTATCCAAACCATCCTGGAACAAATGGTTGCTTATTTCAATCATTCCCACCTCCATAGGCTCAATGAGATGCTGCTACATTCTTTCTTACCTATTGTCCATAACAAAACTTCCTCTTCTTCTGTATTCATGATGTTTCTGCTCTTACTGTCCCACCTTTTCTCTTAAGTTCTTCCTTTTCACTCCCTAGTCTCTGGTCTCTCTCTTTTCTACTTGTTTTGAAAGTTCTTTGGATAGAAAAGTTTCTCTGTATTATCTGACCATCAACATTGGCTTAGTAATTAAAGGATGAGATTCCCCCCCCAATTAATTCACTTCTTCCACTTACTATTGTGAATGATCTTATTATGCTATAGGTTAATCTTAAGATTGATTCTTTAGTGCTCCCTGTCCTATTAAACAAAATTTTCTTTTTTTTCTACTGAAAATAAAACAACAAAGACAATTCTACTCACACATTCATGACCTTGTTCAAGCAGTCCTTGCTGCATGAAAATAAGCATTTCATTTCTTAAGTCTTTCATTATTACCTGAAAGTATTTAACCTTCTCCCACCAGGTCAAATTTGCAAAAATACCCTGCTCACTTTTGGGTTCTTTTGAAGGAATGATTCAAATTCTGTCATCTTACTGAATGTTCAATTAATTTCTTAGATATTTAAGTTCAGCCATGCAGGGTACATTATCCTGGAAGAGATAACCAATTCCCTTGGTCCAGAGGAATATCAAAATTTCTCCCCCCACTGATTTCTTATATAAGGCAAAGTTGTTTTTTTTCCTTGTTACATATGAAATTTGGTTTTTGATATTTTAGTTCTGAAAACTTATCACAAGATTTTTGGGTGAATTAAATCTGAGATTTCTGTCAATATTCTATGGATTGTCTTGATCTGTACTTAATAATTTGTTTCCACTATTTCTGAGCAATTTTTCTATGTGGTTTCTAGAAATATGGTATTCCTTTTTTAGTACTGCATTTCTGGTCTTTCCCCTCCTCAAAAAATCATCTCCTCAGGGCTTCACAATCTTCCACAAACACTTCCTTTTCTTCTTCATACCTAAACTTAACTTAGAAGTTGATTTCCCCCCAGAGCACTATAAAATCAAATTTCTTTAAATGCTTCAGTTATGAGAGTTAAGGGGAGGTGGTAGAATCCTTTTCCAGAATAGGAATACTCAGGCATAAGGCTCAAACATGACCTAGAAAGATGTATCATCCCTGGAGGAATTCACAGAAGTTAACTACAGAAGTTAAGGAAATTAGAGAAGAATAGGGGCTTGTAATGGCTAAAACTATGGCTGTGGAATGTCTTAATTTTTCTAGTAAGAATTACTGTAGCAGGTTCTTTTTCATTTTTCTTCTTCTTGTTGCCGAGTTTTCTGCATTTTAGTGTTTTTCTCTTTATTATTGAATGTGAGGAATTTACCTCACTTGGTCATCTTCCCAAGACATTTCCTCTCATACTTCTTTTAATTATGAACTTATCAACAAACCCTAACACTTCAAAATACAAAGAAAAGAGGATTTATGTAAGTATACATATATGTGAATATAAATATATAATTATTTTGCTTAAAAATATACCTGTCAAATTTAACAAATTAAATCTATTTATGTCCTTGTTTGTACTCTTCTACCTTCCCACTGGCTTTAATTAGACATCCTCCTCGTAACAAATTTATAGTCAAGCAAAACAAGACCAATGACCACACCTGATATATATACGCCTGACTGCATGTCTTATTTTGTCCCTCTACTTCTCTGCCAAGAAACAGAAAGCAACTTTATTCAAAAATCTTTGAAGTCATGATTCTGGTCAGTTTTCTGAGGTCTTTCAAAGTTTTTTCTTCTCCTACCAATAATGTAACCATTATATAAATTATTTCACTTTGTATCAGTTAATAAATTTTTCTATCATCTTCACCATTACTTATGGTGCCACAAACATCCTATTTCATTAATATACTATCTATATTTTGTTTCCAGTTCTTTGCTCTGAAATTTGTTCTGAGTGTTGATTTTCCTCCTGCCCTTAACCTCCATTGGGAATGTGCTGATTTCTAGGTCACAGGGTATGTACTAGTTTGGCAACTTTGGAGATACAGTTCCAAATTGCTTTCTAGACTGGTTAGAACAATTCAAAGTTCTATTAACAGTGCATTCACTTGTATGCCTGCTTTATATAACCCTTCCAACAATTAGTTTTCTTTGCCAATCTAATGTAAGAGGGAACCTCAGTTATTATTTTTTTTTGCCTGAACCTCAGTTAATTTAACCTCAATTTCTTATTAATAATAGTGTGGAAGGGCAGCTAGGTGGCGCAGTGGATAGAGCACCAGCCCTGGAGTCAGGAGTACCTGAGTTCAAATTCAGCCTCAGACACTTAATGATTACCTAAGCTGTGTGGCCTTGGGCAAGCCATTTAACCCCATTTGCCTTGCAAAAAACACCTAAAAAAAAATAATGTGGTGCATTTTTTCATGATTATTCAGAGCTTACATTTCTCATGAGAAATGCTAATATTCTTTGACCTTTATTGATAAATATCTCTTGTCAAATATTTGAATCAATCTTTTACATGAATGTTAGACTTTAATCAGATAAATTTTCTACGAAAATTTTTTTCTAAGCTGTGAATTTCCCTTGATTCTAATTGCATTTATTTTGTTTAAACAGAATATTTTCAATTTTGTTATCAAAATAAGCAGCAATGTTTACAAATTAAGAGTTGACAAGGAGTTAAAGGAGGTCAGCAAATGATTTGCTCTCCTGTTAGCCAGACAATGTTAGCATTTCCTCCAAGTCCATTTTAAGTGCAACCCTCCACCCCTGGGTAAAGGTATATATTATCCTTTTACCTGTGATATCACTATTCAGCACATACTCAAAGAAGGTCAATGACAGAGGAGGAAGGACTCATACTTACAATAATACTCATAGAGGCATTTTTTGATATAACAAAGAACTGAGTTTACAGGATAACATAGAAAAGGGTTGTACAAAAGCTTTACTACTAAATGGAATAACCAAACAGATCTGTCTTCAAAAAAGTATTATAAAGCTTTCCTCATAGCCTTGAGAACAAGGGTTATTCTTTCCTTCTGTACTGTATAAACATAAAGGAGAAGAATCTACAACTCTCTTCTTTTTGTATTTCAAATTGGATAACAGAACTCTTTATTCTTTGCCTTTAAGTCCAGTCTTCCTTCAGAACTTCACTTTTTTCTATGGAGGGCAGCCTCAAGAGTCAACTTTGACTCCTTGATTTCACTCACATACTCTGCATTCCCCCATGAGCCAAGATTCATTGCTTCTACTTCTGCAATCCTCCCATCCACCTCCATCTCTCTGCTTACATAGCCCTCACTCTGGTTCTGCAATTCATTATCTCCTGTATGTACTACAGCAATAGCCTAGTTCCACCTGCTAATTCATTCTCCATACAGCTACTAAACTAACATTCCTAAAGCACAGTTATCTATTGCTCAGTAAATATTGGTTATCTATAGAGTCTAAAAACTCTTTTTGGCAGAATTAAAACCATCATAATCTGACTTCTACTAAAAAGCCAAAAAAAGGGAGAAGAAGCAATTAAGAGTACAAAAAGGAAGATAGAAAAATAAGAAATTAGCAGCCATGGTACCTAACCTCAGAAACTTGGAATCAGAAAAATGGGATTCCAAAAGACAGAACTTGAAAATTGGTAGGGGCATTGTCAAACTTCATTTTAAAAATCCTTGAATGTACAGATATTTGTGTCTCAATATGTATATAGCTGGATATGAAACAGGTACCTGAACCCTAATTGCTTCAGAAGGTAGGAGATATGTTTATTGTATGGGGCAAATAACCACTTGGATTGCAATAGGCCAGACATGCCAATAATATACCTGATATATCAGCTACTGGAAGACTAAAGTACTGTCTCTAACAGTACACTGATGAAATAAAACAAAATGCATACTAGGGAATACTGTAACCTGTCCAACAGAGTACATATAAGCCACAGAATAGAACTACAATTATATCTTAAACTGACTTTGCACAGCAGCATATATAAAAGTAGCATGACAGAGAATTGTATAGAAGTCACTATATAATACAGACAGCAAGATTCCTCTAATGAGAGAAAGGACAGCAGAATGAGAAAGCTGCATTAGGCTTAAAAGAGAAGAATGGAATCAGCATATGACACAAAAAGGGCAAATAGAGTAAAATGCTGATGAATCAGTCCAGAATTGGTTCAGCTCTCTTTGATGACATGAAAGTTCAGCAAGGTCAGCTATTCAAATTATTTGCAGATATCTACTCTTCTAAAACTATTTAACAGTGCTGTACTTTGTAGCTTCCTAAATCAGAGAACCTAAACAATGTTTCCACGGTTTGTTTGTTTTTTTAAGTGAAACTTTGCTTTCTAAAAATTATTTATTTATTTAAGGCAGTGGGGTTAAGTGACTTGCCCAAGGTCACACAGCTAGGTAATTATTAAGTAGTGTCCAAGGCCAAATTTGAACTCAGGTCCTCCTGAGTTCAAGGGTCTGTGGTCTATCCACTGCGCCACCTAGCTGCCCTGTGGTTTATAATTTTAAAAATGAGACATCTCTATCTTTGGCCCAACGTTACATGAAAAATCATGCAATTTGCATGAGCAAATGCAGCAGATGATAAAAAAAATGTAATACATATATAGCATTCTAAGGTTTACAAAGCATTTTTTATTCATTATCTAACTGAATACTTACAACAAACCAATGAAACAGCTAACATTAGCATTGTTATGCCCACTTTATAAGTAAGGAAACTGAGACTCAGAGACAGTTAATCATCTTAGACAAGACCAGGACTTCAACTTAGGTTTTTTGATTTTAAAATCTTTCCACTACATTAAGAAACATCCCTCCATAGTAAGTGATGTGTGTCTCCTGAAGAATGGATTTTTCAATGAAAATTGAAGCAAAGACTAGATGTATATTGTAAAATAAACAACCAAACTACAACTTAAGATATGCATAAGAATTTTGTGACATTTCCCTGAACAGTTTTAGAATGTTAATGAAGTGGGTCTCTCTTAGAAATGCTTGCCAACTTCTTACTTGGCAGATTCTAGGGAATAATGTGTCTAATATAGAATGCTGATTTTTTTTTACATAAGATAATGCTTGAAGGAACATTTCTCCTTCAGAATCTAAGAAGAAAATAAGAGTAAATGATGGAAGAGAGTAGGTACATGTGGGTAATTATGCTAGTGATGAAGAAATGACTAATAATGCTGCTGCAAAGTTTAGGCCATGAAAGCAAGAAGCCTTTCTGGATAGTTTAATCACTGTTTTAGAAAAACAGTCATGTTATACCATCCAAGAAATGAAGTATCTACACATCCTTTACCACTTTATGATGAAGAGATCAATGTAAATAATCACCAAACCAGTTGATATCAGAATTTTTTTTTTGAAGACAATACAAAAACTTCCTTTCAAGAACACAAGTTGGGGGCAGCTAGGTGTCACAGTGGATAGAACACTAGCCCTAACAATCTAACCTCAGACACTTAATAATTACCTAGCTATGTGACCTTAGGCAAGTTGCTTAACCCCATGGCCTTTCAAAAAACAAAAAAATAGCACACAAGTACTATAATTGGTCCCCATTTAGCTCTATATCCCAATATTATATACTTAGAGTATCTAGAGCAAATATGAATCAAATGAGAGATTATGTGTAAGGGACTTAAAAAACCTTAAAGTGCTATATAAATTATAAACTTAGGTTGATGACAACAAACTGATTAATCCTAAAAAGGTTAAATGTATTCTATATATATGGTTTTATACATATTAAATAATTCAGAAAGACTTTTATTAAAAAAAAAACTATTTCAAAAAACTTTTCTAGTACCTAATAGGTTAATTTCCAATACTCCAGATACCTCTGTCCTTTAGAACACCCACTCATGGACAGGACTTCAGAAAAGTCTGGAAAGACCTGCATGAAGTGATGCTGAGTAAAGTGAGCAAAGCCAGGAGAACATTGTACACATTAACAGCAACACTGTGTAATAATCAACTATGATGGACTTAGGCTCATCTTGGCAGTTCAGGAACCAAGGACAATTCTAAAAGACTTGTGATGGAAAATGTCATCCATATCAAAAGAAAAAACTATGGAGTTTGAATACAAACCAAAGCATACTATTTTCAATTTTTAAAATTTGTTTTATGTTTTCTTTCTCATGGTTTTTACCTCTTTTGTTCTGATTCTTCTTTCCCAACATGACTAATATGGAAATATGCTAAATATGATTGTACATATAACACTTATATGAGATTACTCACTGTCATGGGGAGGTAGGAGAGAGAAGTAGAAAAATGTAGAACTCAAAAGAGCTTACAAAAAGATGAATGTTGAAAACTACATTTGCATGTATATGGAAAAATAAAATAAGATAAAAAAAAAAAAGAACAACCCTGACTCTCCAAGATTTCTCTACTTGGCTTTGGTCACAAAGATGCCAGTTGAAGAGATAAATTGTCTGAATTCATGGCAGATTTTTGCTGGTCATATGATCAGCTTCTTAGCCAGGAGTACAGACTGTCACACGATCCTGAACTTCCATGTTTAACACAGTGTTTGGCATATACAAAGTGCTTAATAAATGCATGATAACTTGCACCTGAAGGACAAGCATAGGAAACTCAGATTCCTCTCATCTTTGAGCCTCTCTCCTAAGAAAATCTCTATATAATTTCTTAATCCAAGGATTGTGAAGGTTGTATTAAGACATTATGCAAAATAGCTAAAAATTCTTCCTTTTCCTGGAAATGCAGAATATCATCACTGGAGACATAGCTCCCTCTTCCCTGCCCTATGATGCTTCCAGACATTGCACTTTCTTCTCCCTTCCAGAAATACCAATCAGTTAAAGGTCTAGGAGGTTCTGCTTTTGTTGTTTATTTTAATAATATTGATAGTGTTTGGCATAAGCCCAGTTTGAGGTATGGGGAGCAGATTCCTCTAACATCCTGTTAACAAATTAATTGTATTTGAATTCCTCAGTTCACCATGAGGTTTCATATTTTAGAAATCTTCTGTCCAAATGGGACTTGCAATTGACCTTTGGACAAAACCATGAAATGTATCCAGAGGTTTCTCCAGGCTCTAAAAGGGCTCATGACAGAAAAGGTTAGGAGCCCCTGTGGAAAATTCCTGATATATGATTCTCCTACTAACTTCAGGAGAATATTTTGGGAGCCTTGCACAAGTACCCAGTTTCATACAAAATGATGAAATTCTAATGCTTAATAATTCTCTTGCAAGTGATTTGTAAACTTTATTTCTAAAAGGGTATGCCATAATCTAAAACAAATCACAATGAAAACTTTTTAAATTTTACAAACTACATTGCTATTGTTGTAGCTAAAAAGTTAAAATCAGCACTTAGCATAGTTACTGGTATATTGAAAGTACTTAATGAGTTTTTACTGAGTTGCTGACTGAACACAGAAAGAAGAAACAAGAGGGAAAGAGGCTTGAGTAATAGACTTTGAGAGCTTTAGAAATCTGGTTAGTTTCAGTATTGTCATTAGGAACATATAGACTCAGAATTTCCCCCTCTCCAAGCATTTTTTCTCAAGTAATACAGGGACTAATCAGAATAAAGTAGATGGACATAATGCAAGCTGTCAAAGATCAATGGGAAGACCCTTTGGTTAGAAGAATTATAAAATGTCAAGCCTCATGGTGAACTAAAGGTCTCAAATGCAATTAATTTGTTAACAGGATGACAGAGGAATCTGCTCCCCATTCCTCAGACAAGGCCTATGCCAAACAATGTCAGTATTATTTAAAATAAACAACAAAAGCAGAATTTCCTAGACTTTTATCTGAGTGGTATTTCTGAAAGGGAGAAGGAGTGATGGTTGGAAGCATCATCATAAAGTATGAAGAGGGAGCAATATGCCCGGTGATGAAATTTCCAGGAAAAGGGAGAATTTTAGCTATTTTGCATAATGTCGGTATACTCCCTGTTGTTCTTAGTTGAGAGTTAGGGGATACTTAGAAAATTTGTGTTGTCATTTCACATTCTAGAAAGGTAAAAACTGCAGACAGGGCTAAAGCTAACAACAGTCTTTAAATACATACTAAGGAAAATGGAATACATCCTTATTAAGAAATTTTTTTAATATCCTGGTTTTCAAATAAAATGTTGCTGTTCTGGTTGATTAATCTTATATTTTATCACCCCAGAAACAAATCTCATTTCAACTTGTAAAACTAATGGCACATTTCCCAATTGACAAATGGTCAAAGGATATGCAGAGGCAATTTATAAAGGCAATTTATTTATTTTTTTAAATTAATTTTTATTAAAGATATTATTTGAGTTTTACAATTTCCCCCCCAATCTTACTTCCCTCCCCCACCCCACCCCCAATGGAAAGCAATCTGTCAGTCTTTACTTTGTTTCCATGTTGTACCTTGATCCAAACTGGGTGTGATGAGAGAGAAATCATATCCTTAGAGAAGAGACAAGAAGTCTAAGAGGTAACAAGATCAGACAATAAGATATCTGTTTTTCTAAATTAAAGGGAATAGTCCTTGAACTTTGTTCAAACTCCACAGCTCCTTATCTGGATACAGAGGGCACTCTACTTTGCAGACAGCCCAAAATTGCTCCCGATTGTTGCACTGATGGAATGAGCGAGAGAAGCTTTAATTTGCATTTATCTAATAATTAATGATTTAAAGTATTTTTTTCATATGGCTATGGATTGCTTTGATCTCCTCATCAGTAAATTGCCTTTGCATATCCTTTGACCATTTGTCAATTGGGGAATGGCTTTTCATTTTAAAAATATGACTCAGTTTCTCTGTATATTTTAGAAATGAGTCCTTTGTCAGGATCATTAGTTATAAAGATTGTTTCCCAATTTACTACATTTCTTTTGATCTTGGTTACAGTGGTTTTATCTGTACAAAAGCTTTTTAATTTAATGTAATCGAAATCATCTAATTGATTTTTGGTGATGTTCTCAAACTTCCTTAGTCATAAACTGCTCCCCTTTCCATAGATCTGACAGGTAAAACTAATCCTTGATTTTCTATTTGCTTATAGTATTGTTTTTTATGTCAAAGTCCTGTAACCATTTGGATCTTATCTTGTTGGGTTTTTTTTTGCAAGGCAAACAGGGTTAAGTGGCTTGCCCAAGGCCACACAGCTAGGTAATTATTAAGTGTCTGAAACCAGATTTGAACCCAGGTACTCCTGACTCCAGGGCCGGTGCTTTATCCACTACGCCACCTAGCTGCCCCAATTTGGATCTTATCTTGGTGAAGGGTGTTAGGTGTTGGTCTAATCTAAGTTTCTTCCATACTAACTTCCAATTATCCCAGCAGTTTTTATCAGAGGGAGTTATATCCCAATAGCTGGACTCTTTGGGTTTATCAAACAGTAGATTACTATAACTGTCTCCTGCTTTTGCACCTAGTCTATTCCACTGTCCCACCACTCTATTTCTTAGCCAATACCAAACAGTTTTGATGACTGATGCTTTATAATATAATTTTAGATCAGGTAGGGCTAAGCCACCTTCTTTTGCACTTTTTTTTTTCATTAAGCTCCTGGCAATTCTTGACTTTTTATTTCTCCATATGAATTTACTTACAATTTTTTCTAACTCAAAGTAATTTTTTGGAATTTTGATTGATAGGGCACTAAACAGGTAGTTTAGTTTTAGTAGAATTGTCATTTTTATTATATTAGCTCTACCTATCCATGAGTAGTTGATATTTGCCCAGTTATTTAAATCTGATTTAATTTGTGTGAGAAGTGTTTTATAATTGTTTTCAAAAAGTTTCTGAGTCTGTCTTGGCAAATAGACTCCCAGGTATTTTATATTGTCTGAGGTTACTTTGAATGGGATTTCTCTTTCTAGCTCTTCCTGCTTATCTTGCTAGACATATATAGAAAAGTTGAGGATTTATAAGGGTTTATTTTATAACCTGCAACTCTGCTAAAATTGCTAATTGGTTCCAGTAGTTTTTTGGACGATTTCTTGGGATTCTCTAGGTAGACCATCATGTCATCTGCAAAGAGTGACAGTGTTGTCTCTTCCTTCCCAATTCTAATTCCTTCAATTTCTTTTTCTTCTCTAATTGCTGACGCTAACATTTCTAATACAATATTGAATAGTAGTGGTGATAATGGGCATCCCTGTTTCACCCCTGATCTGAGAATGCCTTCAGCCTTATAGAGGCAATTTATAATCAAAGCGATCCACAGTCATATGAAAAAGTGCTCTAAATCATTACTTATAAGAGAAATGCAAATTGGATCATCTCTGAGGTACCACCCCACAGCTCTAAGACTGGACAATGATCAATGTTGGAAGGGATGTAGGAAATCTGGGACACTAAAACATTGTTGGTGGGGCTGTGAACTCATCCAGCCTTTGTGGAGAGCAATTTGGAATTATGCCTAAAAGCAATAAAAATGTACATACCCTTTGATCCAGCAACACCACTACTGGGTCTATACCCTAAAGAAACTATGAAAAAGGATAAATACATCACTTGTACAAAAATATTTATAGCAGCTCTGTTTGTGGAGGCAAAGAATTGGAAACTGAGTGCATTCCCATTGGGGAATAGCTGAACAAATTGTGATAATACGTATGTTATGGAACACTATTGTTCTATTAGAAACCAGGAGGGATGAGAATTCATAGAAGCCTGGAAGGATCTGCATGAAATGATGCTAAGCGAGATGAGTAGAACCAGAAGAACATTGTACACCCTTAACAGAAACATGGGGTTGATGATGAATCTTAATGAACTTGCTCATTCTATTCTATCAGTGCAACAATCAGGCATAATTTTGGGATATCTGCAATGGAGAATACCATCTGTATCCAGAAAAAGAACTGTGGAGTTTGAACAAAGACTATTACTTTTAATTAAAAAAAAAACAACAACCTGTTATCTTATTATGTAATTTTGTTATTTCTTATATTTTATTTTTTTCCCTTAAGGATAGGATTTCTCAGCACATTCAGTTTAGATCAATGTATAGTATAGAAGCAATGTAAAGACTAACAGACTGCTTTCTGTGGGGGGGAAGAGGAAGGGAAACAAAATTAGGAGAAAAATTGTAAAATTAAAAAATAAATAAATTTTAAAAAATGGTTTTAAGCAAAAAAAACCCTAATGGCACAACTGATTAAAAAGTCAAAAAACAAACCATTTTTAAGGAACTCAAAGCAATGTTCTAAAACCTGAGATTCATCTTACCGTTCCTTCATCAGCAAATCTCCTGAGATAGTCTTTTAGTTCAGTCTTTAAATCATTATATTCTAGAAGAGAAAAAGACACATACCATACAATCAGGTTAACTTCAACGAAGATGCATCTGTTATAAAAATACAAGTTGCTGTCACTATGTTTGAATAGACTTGCTAGTATTTTAAAACCAGAATAATTTCTCTTGGATGAATCTTAGCAGTTCGTTTTATACATTATCTTAAATTCTTCTAAACTTCTGTCAACTTCACCTCAGGAACACCAGTCCCAAAAAAAGCAGAGCTCTAACTTCAAATACTACTAGATGAAAAATTTTAAGGCTTTTTTTTTGTTTCTCTATAAATCTAATCTCCATATCCATATCACTTATACCTATTATAAAGCATTTCAAAGAATGTCTACTGAAAACTTTGGACTCTACTCTCTCTCTCTCTCTCTCTATATATATATATATATACACACACACACTTAGCTGCTGGTAGCAAAAAAGAATACATCATATAAAGAGTTAATATTATATCTGTCTTTTGAGATCACAAAACCTGTTTTTTATCAGGAGCAAACTAAAGTCCAATGTCAGGACAGTAATGTCATTTGAAAAACTGGTTTTCTATTACATGTTCTGTTACTTCTATATCCACACATTCAAAATAGCACATTTTGTTATTTTTCAAGCATGCAATCATTCTGGAATTCAATTTTGGTATAACAATTAGAGCAGCCAAAAACCAGTTTAACATTAAAAAATTAAGCAACAGCAGTGACAGATGGTACCATAATCACACATCTTCAAAAAACTTGCCTATTCTATCATTCTTTGCAGATATGATGATATGCTTAGAGATTATATTCTTAGAGAATCAAGTAAAAAATTAGTTGAACTAAATAATTTCAGCAAAGTTGCAGGATATAAAATAAACCCATATAAAAACAACAAAGTCCAGCAAGAGGAAAAAAGAGAAATTTGATTTGAAATGACTGTGGGCAATATAAAATTATCTATGAAAGCAAACTGAGGAACTTTACAATTATAAAACAATTTTCATCCAAATAAAGTCAGATCTAAACAACTGGAGAAAAATTAATTGCTTATGGGTAGTCTGAATTGATATAGTACAATTCTATCTAAATTAAGTTACTTATTCAGTGCCCTACCAATCAAACTAAGAAAAATAGTTTTATAGAGGTGGGGAAAATATTAACAAAATTCATCTGGAAGAATAGAAGTCAAGAACATGAAGGAAATCAATGAAAGAAAATGTGACTATCTCAAACTATAAGAAGAAATAGTTAAAAATATAAGAATAATTGTAAAGAAACAGAGTGACAGAACAGTGGAATTGATCAGTAAATGACCACAGTAATCTTGTGTTCTTTAAGATCCAAGCTTTTGGGACAAGAACTCACTATTTGACAAAAATTATTGGGAAAACTAGAAAGCTGTTTTGGCAAAAACTAGGTATTGCCCAACATTTCACTCTGTATATCAGGATAAGCTCAAAATGGGTACATGATTATACGCCTTTAAAAGGTAATACCATAAGCAAATTAGGAGGCCACAGAAAATCTTACCTGTCAGATCTACAGAAAGGGATAGAGTTTATGACCAAACAAGAGGTGGAGAACATTATGAGATATATATAAATATATATAATTTTGATTACATTAAATTAAGAAGGTTTTGCACAAAGTTAATATAGCCAAGATTAGAAGGAACACAGAAAGAAAAAAAATTTTACATTAAGTCTCATTTCGCAAATATATAGAGAACTAAGCCAAATTTATAAGAACACAGGTCATTTCCCCAATTGCTAAATGATTAAAAAGATATGAACAGGAATCAAAACTATTTACGGTCAAATGAAAAAAAATCACTATTGATTAGAGAAATGTAAATTAAAACAACTCTGAGGTACCACTCCACTATCAGATTGCCTAATATGACAGAAAAGGAAAATGATAAATGTTGGAAGGGATGTGGAAAAATTGGGACACTATTGCACAACTAGTTGAGTTGTGACCCAGTGTGAACATTCTGAAAAGTAATGTGAAACTCTGCCCAAAAGGCTGGAAAACTGTGATTCCCTTTGACCCAGCAATATCACTACTAGGTTTATATCCCAAAGAGATAAAAGAAAAAGAAAAAGCAAAAAGGAAAAGGATATTTTACATATAAAAATATTGATGGCAGTTTTTTTGTGGTGGTGAAGAATTGGAAACTGAATGCTCTATCAATTGGGGAAGAACTGAACAAGTTATGGTACACTAGAGATGTATTACCCTTGTGCTATAAAAGAAATGATGAAACCTTAATGGACTCACTCATTCCATCAATGCAATAATCAGAGACAATTTTAAAGCACCTGTGATGGAAAATATCATCTGTACCCAGACAAAGAACTGTGGAGTTTAAACAAAGACTGAAGTCTATTACCTTCAATTAAAAAAAAAAAAAAGTCTTACGTACTACATAATTTTGCTATCTCTAGTATTTTATTTTCTCCTCAAAGATATGATTTCTCTCCCAACACATTCACTTTCGATCAATGTATAGTATGGAAACAATGTGAAGATTATCAGACTGCCTTCTGTCGGGATGGGGGGAGGGGTAGAGGAAAAATTGTAAAATTCAAAACCTCATAGAAAATAATAGGTAGAAACTACTATTGTATATAATTGGAAAACAAATAAAATATTAATTTAAAAAAATGATGAGCAGGATGCTTTCAGAAAAATCTGGAAAGAATAATATGAATTGACGCAAAATGAAGTGAGCAGAACCAGAATATTGTACACAGTAACATCAATAATGTGCAATGATCAATTGTGAATAACTTAGCTCTTCTCAGAAATACAATGATCATAGACAGTTCCAAAGGAGGTATAATGAAAAATGCTATTCAACACTAAAGAAAAACTTGAATACAAATGAAAGCATACTTCTTAACTTCCTTGCTTTTTTCCTTTTGTCAGTGTTTTCTTTTGCAACATGGCTAACACAGAAATTTTTTTTGCATGACTGTACATACATAATCACTAACAAATTGCCTGCCTTCTCAAGGAGAGGGGAGGGAAAGGATAGAAGAAATTTAGGGAAGGATGAAAGAAATTTGGAGCTCAAAATTTTTAAAAACAATGTTAATGATCCAGTCATTCTAGAGAGCAATCTGGAACTATGCTCAAAGAGCAACAAAACTGATTATATCCTTTGATCCAGCAATGCCAATACTAGGTCTATATCCTAAAGAAATCATAAAAAGCAGGAAAACTCTCACATGTTCAAAAATACTTATAAGCAACTCTTTTGGTAGTGGCAAGGAATTGGAGGTCAAGGGATGCCTAACAATTGGGGAATGGATGAACAAATTGTGATATATGAATGTTATGGAGTACTACAGTTCTATTAAGAAATCTCACAATAACACTGTGAGATGATAAACTATGATGGATGCAGCTCCTCTCACCAGTTTAGAGATCAAGAACAACCCTGAGAGACCTGCTATGGACAATACCATCCACATCCAGAGGGAAAAAAACATGGAATCTGAATGCACACTACACTGACTTTTTAAAAACTTTTGTTATGTTTCTCCTTCCTATCTCATGGTTTTCATTCTTTCCACTTAGTTTTAAGACTAAACACACATGAGTAGTTTCTTTCATCAATCAATGCTTACCAAGTGTTTTCTGGGTACAAAGTTTTACATTAAGTGCTTTGGGATGCTACACAGCGGAAAGAAAGGAAGATCTTTACATAAAAATGTAATAATTCAAAATGACCAATATGTAAATAATCACAAATGTCCATGTACAACTTTACCATACTGTTTGTTGCCATGGGGAGGGGGTTGAGAAGGATAAGTGGTAGAAAAATGTGGAACTAGTAAATTTGCAAATGGATGAATGTTGAAAAACTAGTATTGCATGTAATTGAAAACTAAAATAAAATTTCAACAACAAATGTTAAAAAAAAATTTATATGTAACTGAGAAAAAACATTAGGAAAAAAAATTTGCCTTTTTTTGGTGACTGATATTAAAACTAAAATGACATTTACTTTATTGGCCTCTGTTCAAGTCAGTTCTTATAAAGAAATATGCTTTAAAAATAGCCCCAAATTCCACACTTGAGATTAATATTTACCACAGATAAGTTCCACTTGCTGGACTCTGTTCATGCTGTTTAGTGTATCCATTAAAGGGTCTCTCCTGTCTGTTCCCTGGTCACTTTTGCCTTTGTTCTCATAAGCCAGGACTGTGTCATATTCATCTGTCAGAAACAGGACTTCTAGATCTGCATACATTTTCTTTAAAAATAAAATAAAATAAAATTATCTCATTAGAATTTATTATCCTCAAAGTTCAATCTAATGAAAACTTTATAAATTATCTTGTGTTAGTAGTTTTTTTTAAAAGTTTTTTTTGTTTTCTTTTGCAAGGCAATGGGGTTAAGTGACTTGCCTAAGGTCACACAGCTAAGTAATTCTTTTTTTTGTTTGTTTTTTTCAAGGCAAATGGGGTTAAGTGGCTTGCCCAAGGCCACACAGCTAGGTAATTATTAAGTGTCTGAGACAGTATTTGAACCCAGGGCCAATGCTTTATCCACTGCGCCACCTAGCCACCCCTCAGCTAGGTAATTCTTAAGTGTCTGAGGCCGTATTTGAATTCAGGTCCTCCTGACTAGAGTGACTCTATCCACTACACCACCTAGCTGCCCTTGTGTGTAGTTTTTAACCAAGAAGAGAAGTTGGGGATACCTGATAAGAAATCTGAACGCTTATAACAAAGGGGAAATGTTTTATTTTCTTACCATATACATCACTAGAAACCACAAAAGCTATCTAAAGAACATCAAAAAACACTTAAACAAGATCTGTCTCAAAAGACCTACCAGAAGTCATAAGAGTTTTTAGTATAATCAAGGCATTCTGATACATCAGTGGTTCTTACTAAGTACTTCAGAATTAATCCAAGTCATCTGCTAAGAGTTGAGAGGAGTTTGAACAAAAAGAACAGATTATTTTCAAATCTTCTAAGTTAAGAACCCATGTTCTAAACCAAAATTCATAGAGAAACAAGACTCGAAGAGGAAAATATCACATTTTTCTAAATTCCTACTATAACTATATTCTTGATATATTGTCAAAATAAGCTTTCTGTTCTTATTTTACTCCAAATAATCAAAAACTAGTAACTAGATTCAGTACTCACCATACAGTCACTACAGGTACATAACTTGTTACGCCAGTTATGTGGCCAAAAGGTGGCAGTATCTTGCTTTACATACTTCTTGGTCCTCAGATCTTTTAGTTTGCAGCCTGAATGGGATTCTATATTTTGAAGTCCTTTCATGGAAACTGTCTAGATTAAAGTGAAGAATAAGGTTTTCTGTTGCTATTTTTAAATGCTATAGTTTCATTCCTTAGTTTAAATTTTGTAAAACTGCATTTGTGGCTGCAAAATAGTATAACCATCCAAAGAATTGTTACTATCAACCATTAAATCATTATAGATATAATTGAATAATTATTAAATTATATTTTAATTATATTAATTTTATTATAATATATTTACTTTCTATATCAAGTTAGTCCATACAAGATTTTATATTTGCATAAAATTAAATTTACTTAGCTTAAGCTTTGACTTTTTCATAGCCCACAATACCCTATCTAGCATTAATATGATTCTTACTTGTAGATCAGATTCAGAACCAGAGCTGGTAGATGGTTCATCAACTTGCTCTGTTTCATTCTCCTCTCTGATATCTTTTTCTTTTTCTAGGACACTCTCTTCAGGAATATTTTCATGAGTATTTGCTCCATTTTCAGCCTTAATAATTTTCTGGTCTTCAGTTCCATCCACATTCAGCACTGCATCATCTTCAGCAGTTATTATTTTGGTGACTGTAGGTACTAGGAAATAATTATCCATATATTTGTCAGATAAAAATTCTTCTGCCTTATGTGACAAGATTACTTGCTGTGCTTAGAAAGAGAGAAGACTACACATCAGAGGGAGATGACAGAAATAAAACTAATAACTAATTCCCACACTTTTAGGTAATAACCTAGCTTTCAATCCAATAGGCATGGGTTTTTTCGGACAGTCAAGTGCTTCAGTGGATAGTTGCCAGTCCAGAGTTTGGAAGACATCTTTATGAGTTCACATCTGGCCTTAGACACTTACTTACTAGCCATGTGACCCTGGCAAGTCACTTAAGCCTGTTTGCCTAATTTTCTCACCTGTAAAAATGAGCTAGGGAGGGAAATGGCAAACCACTCCGGTATCTTTGCCAAGAAAACTCCAAATAGGATCATGAAGTATAGGACACAACTTAAAAAAAACAGAATTGGGGAGTTTCTTTGATCAATGCCCACCAAGCATTTATTGGGTGCTAGGTTTTATATTAAGTACTATGGGATGCTACAAAAGGGAAAGAATTCCCTGCCTTCAAAATAATTCCTAATTTGTTTAGAAAGGTAGAAGATCTTCACATAAAAATATAATAATTCAAAATAGCCTAGGATAATTTACATTATTATTTTGGGGCTTTAAGGTTTGCAAAATATTTTGTTCAAATCAACCCTTTGAGGTAGGTAGCACAAAATAGCACTATCTCAATTTTACAGATGAAGAAAAATGAGTCTCTCAAGAGTTTAATTGGCTTGACCAGTATCACATAGCTACTAAGCATCTGGGATGCATGTGAATCTAGGTCTACTGATTCCAAATCATGAGTTCTTTGCATAGTAGGACACACCCCTTTTCAAATGAGTGTTATAGGCAGTAAGCCATTATGGTTTTGAGGGAATGAGAAAAGATTTCATGGAACAACTAGGATTTCAGTTGAGACCTGAAGGACAGACATCTCTTAAGAGAGGTAGAGATAAGAGAGCAGGACATTTCAAGTGTTGGGGCTGCAGATTATTGCACTTGAGATGTGGAGGCTTATGTACAGAACTTAAGAATTTTAAAGGACCTCAGAGGACATATGATCTAACTCAAATCTGAGAACCCTTAAAGGGGTCATACAAACTTCACTTGAAGATATCCAGTGAAGAACCCACCAAATAACCCCTACTCTCACCTTGAACAGCCCATTCCATTTTAAGATTTGACTGTGTAGAAATCTACCTCTCTTCAACAACTTCTCCCCTACTCCTAGTTTCATCTCTGAGCTAAGGATATCAAGGTTAAGCTTCCCACAGAGAAACAATACTGGGAGACAATTATTAGCTGGAGTGTGCTGGAGCTAGTTCTAAAGGGCTTGCAAGAGTTGGTTATTAAATTTTCAGTGTGAACATTGTTACAAATCAAGTCTTGATTAAGTTTTGTTTATTGTCTAAACTTTTAAAACTGTTAATACAGATTAAACTTAAAAGTATTTGCGCATACATTTCCCCTCTCCTCCTCACCTCATTATTAAACATTAGCCAGCACACCCCTAATATCTCTTATAAACAACTTGAGCTCAGGAGAAGTATGTGAGGAGGTTCAGGGAATGAAGTCATCATCAGATCAGAGGTTAATATAACAAAGTATGGCATTTCATAGCAAGTCCAGCATTACCTGACTATCAAGAGAGAGATACAGTAAAAGGAATAGTAAAGTCAAATGTAATATTTATGTGAAAACCATAGGGCTGAACCTGACCTCAGAGGGATTATAAGGCTCATCCCTTTAGAATATTGAAATAAATGGTTTTCCTCTGGTCCTTTTTCTCTAAAAGATCTCAAAACTGCTAATTTTCACATGATATTTTACTTTTATTTGTAAAAAACATTTTCTACTACTCAAATCAATGTTTATGTCAATCTTTTAAAGTATTTTAAAGAACTCCTGGTAGGAAAATTCTTACCAATACAGATTAGCAATTCATCCTTAGTTTACAGTAATCTCACCATTCTACTGGAGAAATCTTCCTACCATCTTCTTGCTTCTTCAGGGGGTCTCATTCAAGTTGTTGTCTAAGTCTGTCAGTTCCATCTTTGCAACATCTCTTGAATACTCTTCCCCCACTTTTCTCTCCTCTGATCCAGCTACCACTCTGTATCAGCCCCTCATCACCTCATGCCTGCATTACTTCAATAGCCTGATAATCTACTGGCCTGCCCCAAGTTTCTCCCTACTCATTTATTCTCCAGGCACTAAAGTGATTAGCAGAAAGCACAGGTATAATCATGTCACACACACCCCCACCTCACCCATCACTCCAGTGGCTCCCTATTGCCTCCAGAATCAAATACAAAAAGCTCTGTTTAGCATTCAAAGCCCTTTATAACTTACCACTACTTTCTTTCTAATCTTCTTACACCTTTACTCCCAGACATGTCCATACTCTTCCATCCTCCAGGATGTTCTGTGGACAAGATTCTCTATCTCTCCGTCCTGGATATTTTTTTCTGACTGTCCCCCATGCCTGGATTGTTCTCTCTCTCCTTTGTTCCCCTCTTTTGACCTCTCCAGCTTCTTTTTATTCCCAACTAAAAATTCCATCTTTTACAGCAGTATTCCCCAAGGCTTCTTAATTCTAGCGCCTTCCTTCTGTTAATTACTTTTTATTTAAGTTGTATATAGCTTGCATGTTGCCATCCCCAATGGACGAGCTCAAGGGCAGCTTTTGCCTCTTTTTGTGCATAACAGGTACCTAATATTTATTGACTGAGTCTCAGAGAATTGCCTGGGCATGGAGAAATTAAATAATTTCTCCAAGGTTGGGCAGATAGTGTGTCTTTGGAGGCAGGCCTTGGTTGGAATCAGGAAGATCTAAGTTCAACTCTGGTCTGAGACACTTATAAGCTGTGTGATCCCTGGCCAAGTCATTTCACCTTTGTCTGTCTCAGTTTCCTCACCAAAATGAGGATAATAATATATTTCACAGGATTGTTGCAACATCAAATGAGTAATATTATGAGTGCTTTGCAAACAAAATGTTAGCTATTAAGATTATTATCATCTATCAAAGGACCAGAAAAAAAATTCAAAAGATCCTACTATAGCGGATTGTTATTAGAGGGGTAAGGATTGATAAAGAAAAAGAACCAACTTTTGAATTGCTAATATGTTTTTCCATAGGCTCATCACTTGTTGGATGTCAAGTATTCAAAAAGTCTCTCTCTCAGGTTAAGAATTTTGTATCCAAAGAGAGTTTTAAAGTGACAATGGAGGTCAAACAGCTCCAGACAGTAAGGTAAGGAGAAATTCGGGGTATGAGGGTTCATGTCCTTGACCCAGGAGCTCCATAAGCAGAAAAAAGAATGGGATTTAAAATTGGAAACCTTCTATTTCATAATTCTGGCTCTGCTAAAAGCATAGTTACAGATACTTGGTCACTATTTAATCCAACCCGCTCATTTTACAGATGAGGAAACGAAGACATAGTGAGGCAGTGATTTGGTGCCCAAGATCCCACAAAAATATGTCTGTTGGTTCTGACTCCAGGGTTCCTGATTCTAGGTTTGGTATTTCTCCCACTGGACCACACAGAGTGGCTTCCAGGAGTCTCAGAGTGCTGCAACTGCAAAGTCTGGGAAAGCAGTGGAAGTGGCATTTGAAAGAGAAAACTGGACTAAGATTATAGCCAAGTAGTATGAATTTTATTCCTCTGACATTAAAGATTTTTAAGCAGGAGAGTGAGTGGAATCTTAAAAAGATGGATCTGACCCTGTTTTAGCCATCTTATTTACAGGTGAGACTAGCAACAGTGTAACCAGGCAGGAACTGACTGCAGCAATTCTGGTATAAAGCACTTTTAAGTTTATGGTGATAGTGATAAGGATTAAAAAGAAGGGATACTGGGGCAGCTAGGTGGCACAATGGATCGAGCGCCGGCCCTGGAGTCAGGAGTACTAGAGTTCAAATCCGGCCTCAGACACTTAGTAATAATTACTAGCTGTGTGGCCTTGGGCAAGCCACTTAACCCCATTGCCTTGCAAAAAAAACCTAAAATATGAAAATAAATAAAAATAAATAAAAAATAAGAAAGAAGGGACACTAACAACAAAAGAAGGAATGACAGTACTGATGGGTAATATGAGAGCAGAAAGGTTTGAGTATTCTCCAGCTTTAAACAAAGCATTTTCTGATGTCTACTGAGCTGATGATATTCTACATGACACAGCTAAAGCTATGTTCTTCACCAAAATCCATTTACCAGTGGTGCACAAACCAAACTTTATAACAGTTATTTTTGTCTATTCTCCATAACACCTAGCAGTAGTGGGTCTGTCAGCGTACTTAAATGAAAACTTGATTGGCAGACTATTTCAGTTAACATTAAGAATATGGAAAATAGAGATATCTACCTGCTAACTGTGCAGCATAAGCCCACAAAAAGGAACAGCGTTTCATGCACGCTTGGCACACCATCTCTTGGAAATCCCCACTCTCAGGAGGAATTGCGCCCAGATGCTGTCAATTTATAAAACAGAATGCTCCAATGACTTTCTATTCAACAAATAATTAATTTTTAAGCAACTACTAAAGTAATGAATTGGGAATATTCAATATGGACAATAACTTTTATAATGTCCATTACAAAATAAGAAAAAATTAATTTTAAAAAACCTCATGTGTTTTAAAGTATTATCTTTAAAAGATAAAAGAAAACAATCCTCACCCTTCCATGGAACCAATCTTCACAAACTACACATTGAATCATCTCATCTGGAATCTAGCACAAAAAAGCAGTGTTGTGATAAAGATACACAGTTCTTCAGTGAAAAATTTTAAGTCATTCTATACCTATATTCTCAATTAGTTGAGAACTCTCCATTAGGCCTCTATATGCCTCTCTGCAATTAGTTTCAAATGTGTATTTTAACTTAAATATTAAATGAAAAAAGAGAAAAGTAATGAAGTTAGAGATAAATAGTACAGTATCATGCAAATGAATCAGAAAATCAATGCTGAAATCTTGAAAGTAAAGGCAGCAAAAGTGTACAATGTAGTAGTCAAAAAGTCAGACCATGAGTCAGGATAATCTGAATTCAAGTCTTCTCTCTGACATGAATGAGTTATAGGATCACTAATTCTATAATGCTTCAGAGGTAACTCTAAGAATTTATAAGCTGCAGATAAACTGCTGACCTAAAGCAACAGGAAGATCTCACACTGGAAATTCTTTACAGAAGTCCCCTTCTCCCAAAAGGACAGCAGTAAATGCAATAAACAGAATTACAAAATACAGAGCTACCTAATTTTTAAATGTCTTTTTTTCTCTTCTATCTAAACATTCTATATGCATATATTTACATTTATATGTATATATATTTGTCCTTTAATTTTTAAATTTCTTTAAAAACAGGCATTTTTCCTTTTATCTTCTACAGAACCATATTACTTTAATTTTTCCCTTCTTGGTTCACTTAAGGCATCTGTTACACTTTCTTTAAATCCACATAAAACTAAGGTTTTAATTTACACACACACACACACACACCCACACACACACACACACACAAACAGAGCTGCTTTCAATTTATTCAGTCATAATTTGATTTAGTAAGTATAGCCCAAATATAATTAGAAGAAATAGAAAAGAGAATATTTATTCAGACTAAAACTGGAAAACAACCAGATGAGTAGTAAAAACAGTAAAGATATGGGCTGTGGCACATTATTACACCTGAATCTAGGGCCCCCTTGTGGTCTTAAAGAAAATCCAAACTACAAACTTAAGCCCTGACTTCTCTAAGGGGAGAAAAGTAGCAAAACTCAATGGAAAAGACAATGGATTTAGGATGAAAAGACCTGTATGACCTTGGGAAAATAACTTTTTCTCTCCAGCTTAGTTTCCTTTGTGAACCCTTTCAGCTCAAAGATGATTCTGAAGTAATGGCAAAATTTGTTAAGAGCTTTAAGGTAGGGGCGGCTAGGTGGCGCAGTGGATAAAGCACTGGCCTTGGAGTCAGGAGTACCTGGGTTCAAATCAGGTCTCAGACACTTAATAATTACCTAGCTGTGTGGCCTTGGGCAAGCCACTTAACCCTATTTGTCTTGCAAAAACCTAAAAAATAAAAATAAAAAAAAGAGCTTTAAGGTACCTTAGAAATTCATATAGTTCATTCATTTCATATGAGAAAGCTGATTTCCAGAGAGTTGCTACTATGATACTAGTTCTTGGTACTAGAAGTTAGACTGCCATAACTACTATTTACAATATTACCTGGCTGCTTTATTCATTCTAGGTCCTTAAGAAAAGTCTAGACATAAGGAAGCTAAATCTTCATCATGTATGCCCACGATCCAAGGGGCTTAGGCCATAGGTGACGTGAACTCTTAGTCTTGACACTCAATTTTCTTACCTCATCTTCAGGATCTGGATAAGGTCTCTTACAAATGCAATACAGTCCAAAAAAGTTGTCATTATATTTATTCCCTGAATTTAACTTTCCTTTTTCCTAAAAGTAAGATAATACTAGTTTCAATATACAATAAAATCTTAACTTTAACTGCAGAAAAAGGATATACATCATGAAAATTATCTTGACATTACAAAAGTTTCTACTCAAAAGGAAGTCTATTCTTTAAGACAATAATGTCAAATAGAAGCAGGAGCTACAAAACCAGATGTTTAAGTATACCAAAGGTTGCATATTTTTGACTTAGGAAACCACATATTAACATTATCTATGTTATTTTGTTAAATATTTCCCAAATACATTTTAATCTGGTTAGAGTCAGGTTTTGAAGGACTACAGGTTCACAGGTTCGGGTATTAGAAACTTCTGTTTTAAGACAATTTCAAATCAGAAAAGTTCAGCCTTTTCAAAGAGAGGTTTTTTGAGCAACTAGGTGGAGCAGTAGATAGAGCACTGACCTTGGAGTCTGGAAGACAGGCATTTGAATCCTGCCTCAGACACTTGACTCTTTATTAGCTATATGACCTTGGGGCAAAGTCACTTAACCCTGACTGCCTCACATCCAGGGCCAGCTCTAGTTGTCCTGATTCATATCTGACCACACGAATCTACAGGAGTAAGTGAGGCTGGTGACCTGGCAGACAGCTCCCCCTTAACTCAAATCCAATTCACCCACTTATCATGGCATCACCTCCCTGATGTTATGGTCTTTGAAAATGAAGGACAATCATTATTAACATTATTATCTAAGATACAGGGGAAAAAGCAATTTCTTATTCTTTCTAGATATTAGTGTAAATTCTGACTGCTCAGTAAGATAGAACAATTTATTATAAATTATCAACCTCTAAACAGATTAACAGACTGAATAACCATTAGACCTAAGCAAGAAACTCAAAAGTATCTACCAAACCCAGAACAAACCAAAATACCAATGTGGGAAATTGAATACTTTACAATATAGACAAATGGAAATCAACCTGAACTTGAAAAAGTTGACAAATTCTTGTGAAATTTCAGATCTCATCTAATGCCCACTTAGATGAGAGGTTCCAGAAAGTCAAGATAATAGTCCTACTTCTTCAAATTAATTGTTCTTAGTCAAAAGGCAGAGAGGAAGGTAGCCCAAAGCCTTTCAGAATCAAATCATAATTAATTTAATATCCCTTAGTTTCTTTTTTAAAGGTACCATTTTTTTTCTTATTCAAACAAATTTACTTAGTAATCTTAAACTTTCACCAACTCAGTGATGATAATTGTCTCCAAACAAAATTAGACTGATGCTCAGATGACAGACCTAAGTGTTCTTTACTAAGTACATATCCAAAGTCTTTCCAGGGTGTAATTTACTGGAGAAACCATCAAGATCCTAGGGTCATCCTTCATACCATCAGTTTTGAACAGGACTTTTACTACAGGAATAGCCAATAAAATAATGAAAAGTATTTTAAAAAGTTATTTGTCCACATTCACTTTGATGCTATTTATTCAAATTTAAAGTAGAACTCTTTTCTTAGAAAGATCCAGAGCATAAATTCAACAAATTCAATCTGATATGCAATATATTTTAGTAAATACTTTAAGTAGCAATCTATTTTTTAGCTTCTTTAATCTTGTTGTAAACTGTAGAGCTTGATGACTTTACCATTTAGTCTTATAAGTAATAAAGAGATTATATTCTATGCAGATTAAGTTCACTGCTAAGGGAAATAAAAAATAACTTCCTTTCTAGCATACAATCTCAATTTTTTTTTTCATTAAATGATTGAAAAATCTTACTTACAGGAAGTAATTTGCATTCCAGGTTTTTAAACTTGCTATTACCACAATCACAGCGAAAATTTCTGAAATAAAGAAAAAAGGTAATTTCAATTGATTTTAAAATTTTAATCTCATTCTTTATGTTCAAGTCTTAAGTTACAGTCATTCTTTTTTTTTTTTTAAGAAAGTGGGACTGGTTACTATGATCTGATCCCTGAACAAAAGTAAAAAGAGAAAAAGTGAAGAATCCGAAAAAAGAAAAAGAGGCCAAAAAGAATGTGGACATAATCAAGTAAAAATACTATAGATAAAAACCACTTGCCTGACCCCAAGTAGATAGTTTTTTTTAGGGGTTTCTTTTTACAAGGCAGATGGGGTTAAGTTGCTTGCCCAAGGCCACACAGCTAGGTAATTAAGTGTCTGAGGCTGTATTTGAACTCAGGTACTTCTGACTCCAGGGCTGGTGCTCTGTCCACTGGACCACCCAGCCGCCCCTATAGGATTCACTTTAAATGAAAAATTGGGGGCTTAGAGAAACAGTTGAGAAGGCAGACCCACACAAAGTTTACCTTTTTGGATTCATCATAATATTTAAGAACCAATCCAGATATTTTGATGCTCTCTGAACAACTTTACCTTTTTGTATATAGCTCAAATAGTTTATGACTTCCATGGCATTCATAACTGCATGCCAAACAAATCCCTGCTGGTTCTTCCCCTTCTGGGGTACATGTACTGCAGGCATATAATGCTTGTCTTTTTACGGAACCCTACAAAGAGGAAAAAGAAAATCCTCATGAAGACAAATTCAATCAAAAGTAGTACAGAATGCACTAAGCACTCTGATCTAAATAATAAATGAAATTTGATTCAATACCCATAAAGCTCTGTGGCTAAGATCCTCCCACACCAACTTAGAAGTCTGTTTTTTAAAAAAATGAAATAGTACCATACAATAGGGTATAGTTCAAAGGAAAAGCATGCAACGAGCAATATGGACTTACAGTTTAGCATGTTATAAATCCAGAGCCTATATCAGATTGTTTTCTGCCAAGGGGAGGGTGGGGGAGGGAAGGAGAAATATGTATAATTCAAACCTTGCAAAAAATGATTGGTTAAAAACTACATGTTAAAAATTGCATGAAATTAAAAAAAAGAAATACATTATTAAAAAAAATAAAAAAAGAAAGCATGTAGGGAGAGAGCCCAAGCTCTAGAGCAAGAGGACCTGGGTTCAAATCTTGATCCCTATGTAGCCTTGGACATAACACCTAATTTTCCTTCAATTTGGCTTCAGTTTCCTCACCTACAAAATGAAGGGTTTAGTCTAGATGTCTTTTTTTTTTAAGGATTTTACAAGGCAAATGGGGTTAAGTAGCATGCCCAAGGCCACACAGCTAGGTAATTATTAAGTGTCTGAAGCCTTATTTGAACTCAGGTACTCCTGACTTCAGGGCCAGTGCTCTATCCACTGCACCACCTAGCTGCCCTATCTAGATGACTTTTGAAGATTTTTAACATCTGCTCTATGATCATATGATCGCTATATATGTACCATGCAGTGTACTGAGATTTTTAATATACCTTTCATTTAAGCCCCCGTCTATTTTTCTATCCACATAGTCTAACTTTTTCCTTCTTCAGTCAACTATCCTTTTATTAAATTTAAATTTGTTTTACAATGATCAGGTTCCGTAAGAGTGTGATGCTACAAATTTTTATGACTGCTTTAAGAAAATCCTGTCTCAACCCATCAAAATTCTATTCATTCTTCAAGGTACAACCCATATCCTATCTCCGGGGTAAAATTTTCCCTTGATCCCCTTCAATCTAAAAATCTTTCTTCAGTCCTAATTTACTTCTCTATTTTTCCTCATCTTGTACTTAACCATTTACTGTCTTATGGTACCAGTCATATTTTATTTTGTATGCCCCAGCTCAGTCTCCCAGTTCAAAAATTCATGAGAAAAAAAGAACAATGTCTTAAAACATACCTGTGTAAAATCAATGTTCAAAAATATTATTTTACTAACTAAACTATACCGAAAATGAGTTGTTGTGGTCAACTAAGGCGGTGTCAAAAAATATTTGTTCCAATTCTTTTAAAATCTCTAAAATGAATTAGGAAACTGCTCTACTTTAATAATTATAGTTTGTGTCCTTTAACAAAATAAGGTCAAAATGGGGACCTGATTTAAACAGAAAGGATGATATCAAAGACCAATTAAGAGATCAAGAAATACTGCCAAATCTATGAAAAGGGGAGAAATTTATGACCAAACAAGAATAGAGAACATTATAAATTGAAAAATGGATAATTTTGATTATATTAAATTAAAAAGGTTTTGTGCTAATAAAATCAATGCCAAAATTAGAAGGAAAACAGAAAGCTAGGAAATAATTTTCATAGCAAGTGCTTCTGATATAAGGACTAATTTCCAAAATATATAGAGAACTGAATCAAATTTATAAGATTACAAGTCATTCCCCAACTGATAAATGGTAAAAGGATATAAAAAAGGCAGTTTTCAGATGAAGAAATTTTATATATATATATATATGTATTATATATATATATATGTATCATATGAAAAAATGCTCCAAATCATTATTAGAGAAATGCAGATTAAAACAATGATGAGGTATCACCTCATATCTATAAGATTGGCTAAGATGCCAAAGAAGAATAATGATTAATGTTGATGCAATTGTGAAACTGATCCAATCATTTAATAGAACAATCTGCAACTGTTCCCTAAGAGCAATAAAACTAATTCTCTTCTACCCCGTGATACCAATACTAGGCCTATATCCCCCCCCCATCATAAAAAACTGCAAAAGTCTCCTATATTCAAAAATATTCATGGGAGTTCTTGGCATGGCATGGAATTAGAGGTTGAGGGATGCCCATCAATTGGGGAACAGCTGAACAAGTTGTGATAAAGGAATATTATGGAGTACTACAGTTCTATAAGAAATCATGAACAGTCAAGACTTTTCATGGAAAAAATTACATAAACTGATGCTGAGTAAAGGGAGAAGAATCAAGAGAACATTGTACATGTTAACAACACCACTGTGAGATGAACTATGATGGATGCAGCTACTTTCAGCAGTTCAGAGATCAAGAACAACCCTGAGACTGACTATGGAAAATGCCATTCACATTTAGAGGGAAAAAAAAAACACAGAATCTGAATGCGTATTATGTTGACCTTTTAAAAAACGTTTCCTATGTTTCTCCTTCCTATCTCATGGTTTTCGTTCTTTCTCCTTACACAAAATGACTAATATGTAAATATGTTAAACACAAATGTACACTTACAGGTTTTATCAGACTGACTGTTGCCATGGGGAGGAGAGAGATGGTGGTAGAAAAGTGTTACTCACAAATTTGCAAATGGATGAATGTTGAAAAACTACCATACCAAGTAATTGAAAAAATAAAAAAAAATTATAGTCAAAGATAAATGATTATTTGATGACTGAGAATCTTTGAATGCCTAATCATCACTGCATTATCAAAATTGATTATAAAGGACTACAGAAATAGATGTGGATGGCAAAGGAGTGGTGTAGAATCCATATTTTCCCCCAGATATAGCTTAAAATAAATTTTTTTGGGGGGGGGCCAGTCAATGGGTTAAATGACTTGCCCAAGTTCACACATCTAGGTAATTATTAAGTGTCTGAGGCCATATTTGAACTCAGATGGTCCTGGGGCACCCAGTGCTCTCTCTATCCACTATCACCCAGCTGACCCTTTGAAATACATTTTTTTGTATTACTTTGCTTTATGATTTACATCTTTCACAAAACTGGGAAATGATAAAATAAATTTACCTAAATATTAGTTGGGTTTGGGCTAATCAACATTTTACAGTGTTGGCATTTTCGAGAATGTGAAAATAATTAACCTTCCTTTTTTCATCTTGCAAAATTCTTGATCTATTTAGATATTCAAATTTGAAAGGTGATTTACTTTACAGAAAAATAATGGCTTCTCTCCCTGTACCAATAAGGAACTTAACCAAACAAACAGGTTTTTGCCTACCCACCTGCTGCTAATCAAGATTTTTTTAAAAAAAAAAAATCACTTTTGAGATACTTAAGCACAGTCCTAGGGTGCCTTCTTTTCATAAAAGGGTAATAGATACATTCATATTAAAGCCTGCAGTTTATATCCTCGTAAAAAAAAACTATTACCTCCAAATACAAAGGGGAACTTGATACTGAGAATTATTATTTAATGCTGCAGTAGCTTACCCATTTCTCAATGGCTGCTGTATTATGATCTCAGTTCATATCAAATAATGCCTTTAAGTCCCTCTCTCCACATCCCACTAAGCTTTCTGGTCCTGGATAGTCATCTCTACCAATTTTCATTCCCTTAGTTAGTATCTTTACTTCATTTTTAAGTATTCCAGAAGGGTAAATGGGAATCCCTTTTAACCCTAAGTCTTCTGCACAGTTGTCCAATGACCAATATGCTCTTTTATCTTTTGGGGGGGGGCACAATCTGCTTTCCTAGTTATTATCTAATATTTTTAGGTGGACTGTGATAAGGCAGAGCTTCAACAAATGATTCATTTCTACAAAACATTATATTTTATACACACACACACACACACACACACTAAACTTCAGAAAGGGGATGCCCAAGAACCTTTTATCCCAGAGAATTGCCAACTACGGGCTCTATATTTACTTGCCGAGAATTTTCTATCCATTCTTGCTCTCCCTAGGATAGGGTAATGGGGGGCCAGGATAAGACTTGGAATCAAAATTTGAGTAGAAAATTATGAGGTGAGGGAGAAAGGGAGGAGGCCAGAGGGCAAGAAAAGAGAAGAAAGGAGGGAGGATTTGAGAAAAGAGTGACACCAAGAATAAGGGAACGGGGTGGGCAAACTACAAATAAACGGTGCCACAAGCAGGGAACGGAAGTCGTAAGGAGGAAGGACTGGCCAAGAAGGGGTCGGGGCCTCCCCAGAGCGCCGGAGGCTTCTGGCGCTTGCAGGAGTCGCCCCCTGCGGCCCCGACCCCGGCCCCGGCCCCGGCCCGCCCTCCGGCTCCGGCCCCGGCCCGCCCTCCGGCCCCGGCCCCGACCCCGGCCCCGGCCCGCCCTCCGGCTCCGGCCCCGACCCCGACCTCGGCCCCGGCCCCGGCCAGCCCTCCGGCCCCGACCCCGGCCCCGGCCCCGGCCCGCCCTCCGGCCCCGACCCCGGCCCCGGCCCGCCCTCCGGCTCCGGCCCCGACCCCGGCCCCGGCCCCGGCCCGCCCTCCGGCCCCGACCCCGGCCCCGGCCCGCCCTCCGGCTCCGGCTCCGGCCCCGACCCCGGCCCCGGCCCCGGCCCGCCCTCCGGCCCCGACCCCGGCCCGCCCTCCGGCTCCGGCCCCGACCCCGGCCCCGGCCCGCCCTCCGGCTCCGGCCCCGACCCCGGCCCCGGCCCCGACCCCGGCCCCGGCCCGCCCTCCGGCTCCGGCCCCGACCCCGGCTCCGGCCCCGACCCCGGCCCCGGCCCGCCCTCCGGCCCCGGCCCCGGCCCCGGCCCGCACTCCTCGGGCGTGCGCTAGCTCCGAGGCGCGCACGGCCCCCAGGCCACGCTCGGCCGCAGGGGCACAGCCCATCCCGGGCTCCGGCGGCCGTCCTCGGCGCAGGGCCGGGCCGGGCTTCGGGGGGGATGTTTTGTCTTGCCTTTCTTCTGCCCCTCGGACTACGGGGGCTTCGTAAATGCTCGCTAAGGAGAAAGGAGAGGCGGGGGGGTCTTCACAGGCAGCAAAGTCTTTTAAAGAGAAAGAAGTATATTCTTACCCAGGAACGATGTGGAAGGGGGGGCACTGGAAATGGGGGAGTCGGGCTGGGAAAGGGAGAGACGGAATAGGTCTGGTTGAGGTAGGAGGCGTTGGGAAAAGGGCACGTTGGGGATGCTGGAGTGGGCTGGGGCGGAGGACCGGGGGAGGGGGCGGCGCGGGCTCCGGCAGGGAAGGTGGATGTCCGGGCACGGCCCGGGGCGGCAATGCGAGGACCCACGTTATACCCGACTCTGGAAGGGCCGGGCCAACCCGACCGCAACCCCGGGGAGCTGGGGGGGCCCTGTCGCGGGAGCGGGCCGGAGCCCCCCGGCTCGGCCCCGAGCCGCCCACCTGCGAGTAGGAGCACTTCTCCGAGTCGCTGCCGCCCAGGACCGCGCAGGCCTCGTTCTCCAGCTCCTCGTCCTCCTCCAGCACATCCACCAACGACACTACGGGCTCCTGCTCGGCCGGCCGACCCCCGCCTCGCTCGGCTCCCGCCATCCTCAACTGTCAGCCGGCAGGCCCGGGACTCCACATCGGGGGCGGCGGGAAAACTACGCGCGAGGGGAGTAGCCGCGGGCGGCGGAACCCCGCCCCTCCGCCTGCGGAAGCCAATCAGAGTGCCGGCAGACGAAGGCGGGTAACCGGCGAGGGGGGAGTGGAGGCGCCGACCGCGGAAACGGAAGTACTGGGGAGGCGGGAGGCGCCGAGTGCGCAGGCTTCTTTTTTTTTTTTTAAATGTAGTTCCTTATCTCCTCCCCGACCCTCCCCCGCCGCCCTCTTCCTGGAGGCTGCCGCGGCGGCGATGGCCGCGTTCGCTTCCGCTTCCGGGTCGCCCTGGTGGCGGGTACTTGAAGAACGGTCGTCATGGAGCTGCTGGGAGAGTTGGTGGGACGGGACGGGCAGCGGCAACGCATCCGAGTCACTTGCGAGGGGCCGAGCGAGTCCGGTCGCTTCCGGGGCCTGCTGTCGGGATTGGCGCGGATGAGGGAGCGGCTGGCTGAGCTGCTCGGCGCCGTGGACGGGAAGGAGGCGCCCGAGCCGGCGGCGGCTGGAGGTTCCCTCTCGGCCTCGGAGGGTGAGCCATGGCCGCCGACGCGGCGGCGCTGTTTCCCCGGCAACAGCGGGGGCGGGATCCTGCGTGCTCGCGGAGCCGGGGGGAATGGGGGGCCGAAGGGCCGGGGGGCCGAGACCGCGGGGGGGGAAGGAGGGGCGGCGCCGGCTGGAGCCCCGCAAGGACGGGGGGCTGCAGTTACTGACCTCTGAGACGGGGTTTGGTGGACCCCGAAGAGAGGAGGGGTGCAGGGGGGAGGCCTGCCTTTCCTACGTAGCCAATGTTGCGTTTGCATTTAGTCGGGTTTCTTTTGTCAGTTCTTTTAAAAAAAAAAACCCTGATGATTGAAAAAATAAGGAAAATTGGCAAACATTTATGTAGAGTTTTAGGTTTCCTTAAAAACTTAGGACGACTTTGGGAAGTCAAAAGTTCAAGTAATTTCCCCACTTTTTTAAAACAGATGAGGAGGGGCGGCTAGGTGGCGCAGTGGGTAAAGCACCGGCCCTGGAGTCAGGGGGACCTGGGATCAAATGCAGTCTCAGACACTTAATAATGACCTAGCCGTGTGGCCTTGGGCTTGGGCAAGCCACTTAACCCCATTTACCTTGCCAAAAAAAACCTAAAAAAAATAAAAAAACAGATGAGGGCATTCGCCACTGTACAAAACTACTTTGGAGCATCTAAGGTTGTACAGGGTGATTCTTAGAGCACCTAAGTACTTCCCTATCTAGGGAAAGTGTTACAAGCTTTAGTAGCAGAGCCTGAGGATTCAAACCTGTTTTCTGACTCTCAATCTAGGCTCTTTCCAAAACAGCACCAAAATACTAAAAATAAAACAAACAAAAAAACCTTTAAAAAAATCAGTAATTTTGTTAATGTTGACTCTCTGCCCACACAGATCCTTCCTTGCCCTAATACACAGTTTTAGAAGTTGCTGTAGTGGAAAAAAAGTTCATGCAGTGATAAATCTTTTCTGCACCTAGTGAAGCTGACCCACCCATAAAGGGTCCTTGTCATGCCTTTATTTGAAATGTTTCCAGCTTGAGCTTGCACTCTATGAGAGTGGCTTTCAAGAAATATGGATCAGATCCACAAAAACTGAATTAGAAGAGAAAGATTTAAGTAGAGGTGCCTTGCATATCTCAGCTTTATACGTATGGAAACTGAGGCACAATCCTTAAATTACTTACCCATGTCATATAGGCAGTGTCCTTTGTGGTTTGACTTAATGCCCTGATTAAATTTGTCTGGTCATTTCTTTTGCCTATTGCCACAGTCTACTGTACTTATTATTTGCTTAGTATCAAGTAGGTGGTTTTGATTAACTTCCTCAGACATTAGAGACCATTCTCAGACATTTATTGCTATGTCACCCATCTTAATTTCAGTTTTCTTATCTGTAAAATGGGGGATATCAGAGGGTTGTTGTGTGAGGATCAAGTAAGGTCATATATGTATATTAGTTAGATATTAGTTTTTACCACTTATTAGCATTATTTCACAATAACATATATAAACCACTTAAAATATATGAGGGATGGGCAAGTCACTTAACCCTGTTGCTTTATAAAAATAAGAAAAAAATACATACATATATATGTGTGTGTATATATATACATGAATGATTATGGTGCTCTTCCCTATTTATATCCCTTATCCTCTGAATTCTTAAACTGAATTCAATGAGATACTTGATTAGGTAGATGTAATCCTGTGTCTGTTAGAATTTGAATTTACTTATGCTACTTGAAAGAGCTTAAAATTCCAGATCTTTTTCCATGCATTTTTATGAGGATGCTTATAGAATAACATGTGGCCAAGTAAATTTTTGTTTTTATGTATAGATAAACTTTTATTCCAGTTGTATATTTTGATTAGTAATATGGATTGAGATTTTTCTTTCAACAGGCAAGCCTTCTCCCCTTTTTGACTGCAATTTAAGTTATTGAAGGATAAATGTAAAGTTTTATAGTTTTAGATCTCAAAGATACTTAGTAATCTTATTGTTAAGGCAGCCAATGGTGAGTTGGATAGAATACCAGGCTTGAATCGAGATTCAGAATCTTTCTTAGTTGAAATTTGGTCTCACTTACTAGTTATGTGACCCTGGTAAGTCACTTAACTTTGTTTACTTCAGTTTCCTCATCTGTAAAATGAGCTAGAGAAGGAAATGGTAAACCACTTTAGTATCTCTGTCAAAAAACCCCCATGAAGAATCAGACTAAATGAATCAACAATATTGTAGGTTGGTTTGCTCACTTCAGACATGATACTTTGTCCAAGTTGGTAATTTCCATCCTTATATATAAACTATTTCTTTTATATTATGAACCCTGTGGGGTACAGCTATGGTTTATAACCTCAAACTCTATTTCTAACTTGAAATTGTATGCTGTTCGTTGATCATAAGGGCAAGAACCACTACCCTAATTGAAAGATCAAAAAGGAAAAAAAGCCCTATCAGCAACAGGTTAATAATGTCATGATGATAGAGAATAGCCATTTTTAAAATTCAGAAATGGGGGGAGGGAGGTGCAGTGGATAGAGCACCGGCCCTGGACTCAGGAGGATCTGAGTTCAAATCCTATCTCAGACATTTAATTACCTAGCTGTGTGATCTTGGGCGAGTCACTAACCCCATTGCCTAGCAAAAAAATAAAGAAAGAAATAGAATTTGATATCACTACATTATTTACCTCATAAATTTAAAAGAAGTATATTTAATGTTTCAAAAGTAGTAATGTGTGTGTGTGTTTGTGTGGTTTTTGAATCCAGAAGTGTAATATTCCCATTATGTTATATTATTAAAGACTTTATAATTTTAAAAGTACTTTATATATTTTATCTACTTTAGTTTCATTATCAACCCCTTTAGCAATTTTAAGAGTACTATCATACAACAAATATTTGTTATTTTAAAAGGTGAAGAAGATGAGGCTGAAGATGAAGAAAGTAACAGTCATAGCAAAACTTACTCAGCTGGACCACCTGCAAAACGGATAAAACCCTTACATTTTGACGATAGTCTTGAATGTAGTTTTGGAGTAAAAGACTTGGGCTAAATCTTGATATAAATATTTAGTGTATAAATTGACATCTTGCAAAATTCGTCCTTGATTTTGGAAATGCATCTGTTTTTACCTTCTTGGCGATTCTGTCAAAGGAAAATGTTTCTTCTGTGTATTGTCAACAAAAAAGATATGACCAATGTTTGAAAATAAAAGCATTTCTCTTGGGTGAGAAAATTATTCGGTCAGCAAGTATTTATTAAGTGCCTGTTAGATGCTAGTCACAGAGGATACAAAACCAGTTGTTGCCCTCAAGGAGCTTATACTCCACCAAGGAGATATGATATGGACACAGATACAGAAGTACAAGAAACCATAGCATCGGAAACTAGAAGGAACTAAAGAGGCATCTGAACCATCTTCCTTTTTTTAAGTTTTTGCAAGGCAATGGGGTTAAGTGGCTCGCCCAAGGCCACACAGCTAGGTAATTATTGAGTATCTGACACACTGGATTTGAACCCAGGTACTCCTGACTCCAGGGCCGGTGCTCTATCCACCACGCCACCTAGCTGCCCCTGAACCATCTTCTTCAGTTTACAGATCTAAGGCCTATCTTGCCCAAGTAGTTTACTTGGTCATACCTTCAGAATTTGAACCCAGGTCTTCTGATTTCAGAACTATTTCTCTTTAACATTTAACACCACATTGCCTCCACAAGTGCAAAATAATTTTAAAGGGGAAAAGAGTAGACTAGGGATATAATCAAAGGCCTCTTGAAAGAGGTGACCCTTAAGCTTAATCTTAAAGGTGAGCTAAAGATTCAAGAGTGAGAGCTGATAAAGGAGAGTCCTTTAAACACAGGGACCAATAGCTGGTGAAGAGAGAGATGTTGTTATAGTGAAGAAAAATTTTAGCAAGAACATAGGATGCAAAAGTGAGGAGTCAAATGATCTGCCTGCAGTTATTGAAAAGGGCTTTAATATAAATTTTAAATTAAAAAAAATCATAGTATGTCTCACATGGTCTATAAAATTATCTCAAGTGGCAACTTAACGGTTTTCATATTTGTTTTCTAAAAGAAGTTAAATTTTTTCAAATGCTTCCCTAATGCTGTGAAATACCTGAGACCAGGGGCGGCTAGGTGGCGAGGTGGATAGAGCACCGGCGCTGGAGTCAGGAGTACCTGGCTTCAAATCCAGTGTGTCAGATACTCAATAATTACGTAGCTGTGTGGCCTTGGGCGAGCCACTTAACCCCATTTGCCTTGCAAAAAAATAAAAAAATAAATAATAATAATAAAAGATTTCATTTGTAAGGAAGATCAAGCCAGTACTATATTGTAAAAACCTTATGGACGATATTTCTGTATTGAAATTTTATAAAAAAAAAATCAAGCTTTTGGAATATATATAGGGGGTGGATTGTTTTCATTGTGTGTATGTGTGTGTGTGTGTGTGTGTGTTTTAAACACAACTAAGAAATAAACATATACCTTTTCAAGTTGTCAGTTCCAGATTTTGATCATAATCAATAATTTAATATTGGGGATTGAAAATAGCATTTTCTTGGGGGGGTGGCTAGGTGGCACAGTGGATAGAACACTGGCCCTGGAGTCAGGAGTACCTGAGTTCAAATCTGGCCTCAGTTGCTTAATAATTACCTAGCCGTGTGGCCTTGGGCAAGCCACTTAACCCCACTGCCTTGAAAAATCAAGAAAGAAAAGGAAAAATAGCATCTTCAAAAGACTTTGTGGAATAAAAAACTTGTTTGTCAAGTTTGATGGCAAAGAGCATTTTTCCATTAGGTTTATTTAAGGCAGTCCTACAAATTAATGCAAAGCACACAATATGAAGTTTTTAAATGAAATTTAAAGAAAACTAAATGATTACACAAGATGACCACCAGTCCTTATTTTACATGCCAGGAAATAGGCCATTGTCTTGGTCAAGACCTCGATGTGTGTCTTTTTGTCTTAAAACAATTCATTTATCTATTAAGAATGCTTTTCCTCCAGTATATAGATTGAGAATTGAAATATCATTGGTCAGTATACGTGGGAGTGCAACCAGAAAATTTAAACTATACTTGTTGTTTTTCTAATTAGGAAATATGAGTAGCAAGGGGTGTTAACATGTTCTGAAATCTATACTTACAGAATAGAAAAACTTTCTTCAGCCCTTCAGGTTTGTTTGTCTTGGCACTTTTACCTGCTGTCAAGTGCTCTTACATAATAATCAAAATAATAATATCAGTGATAAAAAATCCTTTTTAAATGATTCAGAATAATTTTTTTTAGAAATTGTGGTTAGACCTACTTTAAAAGAATGGAAAGGCAACCTAATTATGTCAAAACATAATGAAACATTCTTTGTTGCAAGGAATCTTTTAATAGGAGAATGCATATTCTTGAATTAAAATGTCATTTCTTTATATTTAAAGTTGAATGTACAAATTTATTTCAGCAAATTTCAATGTTCTGACTTTGTTTAATGCATGTTTAAAGGCTGCATCTAATTAAAGGTAATATATGTGTTGTACTCAAAGGAGATATGAAAGGATAATCTCTCCTGGAGGGTGGTGGTAGCAGGGGTGGGGGTGTGTGGAGATCCCTGTTTGTGGGACATTTCATATAGTCAGATTTTTTCTTTGATGTTTTGATTAGTTTTGCTAATTTTTTTCTCTTTGGAAAAATATTCTTGATTATGAAATGGTTGTCTAAGAGGGATTAGGGAATAGGATACAGGAAAAATTTTAGGCTAGCAATACAATTTTTGTCTTTCAAAAAATGATGAAAGGGGCGGCTAGGTGGCGCAGTGGATAGAGCACCGGCCCTGGAGTCAGGAGTACCTGAGTTCAAATGCGGCCTCAGACACTTAATAATTACCTAGCTGTGTGACCTTGGGCAAGCCACTTAACCCCATTGGCCTTGAAAAAACCTAAAAAAAAAAAAACAAAAAATGAGGATATAGGAAGAAAATTGTTCTGGAAAAATGTGAACCATAATCCCAAATTAAGTTCAAACAATTTTCATCCTTTGAGGACAATTCAATTAGCCAAATATTTATTAATATTTATTGTGTAAGGCATTTGTACTGAATTATATAAAGACAGAAATAGAAAAAGGCCCCTGCCATTAGAAAGCATATATTCCAGGGGAATATAATAAAATTAGATACGGAAAGACAGTTTAAGATTAGAGAATCTGGAAAAGTTGTATTTAAGTTGGCATTTGAGCTGACCCTTAATGGCAACCACAGAACCTATTCATAAGAGACAATCTGTGGAAAGGCCCCCAGGAACAAGAAGAGGCTGCCAAGTTTGGGGAAAGAGCAAACTGTCTGATTTGGCTGAAAATGTAATGTGATTAATGTGAAATAAATCTGCAGCACATTGGGAGGGACTTTAAATGTCAAGCCACAGAGTTTGTTTTTGCTCAAAGACAAAAGGTAACCACTTAAGATTTCTGAGCAGGAGGTGACATGATCAGACATATTTCAGAAAGGTTGTTTTTATTTTTTTATTTTGCAAGGCAATGGGGTTAATAGGCTTGCCCAAGGTCACACAGCTAGGTAATTATATCCACCTAGCCACCCCAGAAAGGTTATTTTGACATCTGTGTGAGGAATGCACTAGAGACACATATCTTCATTTTTTTTTAAGTTAGAGTTCAAAAACATGCGCAAAATAGAAAAAAACCCATATTTTCTTTAAAAGCTTAAACTTATGAGACTTTGTTAGTATTTGGAATGTGTACAGAATGCATACTTGTCTGTTTTCTTTTATACTTTGTTGTGAATTAATGAGAATAATCCAAAATTCTGCTTTTGTGTCAGTTATAAATATCTTTAACCCCAAATTGTCAAGCTTTTTATTTTGGGGGGGGGATATTAACAGGTTATCTGGGAGATAGGTGGAAAAGTTATAGAGCATTTAATGTCATTTAAGCATAGATAAGGAAATGGACTCAACTCCATTTCGTTCATAGAGCAGAATGTGAGAACTTTACTTATTTTTTTCTTATCAATGCCTATATGGAGCTTACAGACTAGAAGAGAGGCAAGGTACAAACAGATTGTGGGGTGTAGGACCCTGCAATGAGAGGTGGGAGTTGAGGAAATTTTAACCTATGGTATCAGATCACAGAAGGTTTCATGCACATGGTAGTATTTGAGTTGAGCTTTAAAAAAATAGGAATGCCTCTGTTAAAATTTTTCTTTTTAATTTCTTGTGGACATTTCTCCATTCTCCTGTTTCTCAACCCTTTGCCCTTTTGTGGCATATCTGACTTGCAAAATGTCTTGAAGTGTTGCCAGCAATTCCACTAGTAACCTTGTCCATCTGGAACACAGAGAAGTTGGCCACAACCCGTAAAATGCAGGGAAGCAATAGCAGTGTTAGGTGTCTTCTGAAGGCTATTAAACTATAGCCAACATAAAACTGCTACTTTTCCCCAACTTGTCTTAGTACTTCCTTACCAAAGTGAAGATTTTCATGAATGCTTTCATATTTAAAAAAAAGTATCAGATATATTTAATGCCAGATGGAAATGATTCAGCCCAGAGAAAAAATACAAAAGCTGTTTTTGTCTACCTTTTGAAACTTATTAAAAGAAAAAGCATCTTTGAACTCTGTTACCTACTTTATGATTAGAAATGACTACAATCAAAAGATAAAAACTTTGGATCTAATGATAAGAATGCATATATAAGAAACTTTCAGCTCAGTGTTTGCCTGAAAAAGGATTCCTTCATAATATAATTGCCTTTGTTGTACCTGGTATCCAAAAGACGCCAGAGGTAAGACATTTACCTTACTTTAAGATTATGCATGTTGCATTACTCTCGGGACAAAATAAGTCACTGGTTTTATGCAAACTATTAAGGAAAGATTTGTTTCCAAAATTTTCTTATAGGGGAAAAAAAGCATATATTTTAAATATATTATATTATCATATATTATCAAAAATAAATGATAGCGCCAGAATAAAAACTTGGAACTTTGGACACTTTGTCCTTTGTTCTTTTTGCTTTATTACTTTGCTTCCTAAGAGATTGAAATGCAAGAATACCAGTAATACTCAGCAAGTTTACTATTCATTCACAGACAGCTTCTGACCAGCATCAGCCAATAAGACTGAGAGCTTCCCAGACCTTTTCTTAGTATTCACAAAATGTTCTAAGTGTGAAACACTTAATTGATAAGGGCTTCTTTTTTACTCTGCAGAAAAACCTTATATATTTTAAAAACAAGGCTTGTAATTCCCTTGCAACCATAATTTAGTAATGATTATTTTTATTAGGTATATTATCTATACCTAAGTATGGATAAAGGTTAGCTTATGGAACTATCTAATAGTAATTCGAAAAGAGAAAATTGGTGCAGGAAGGCTGATGTGATAGATTTACATTGGGCACGGTGTAAGCCTGAGTTCAAATATTGCACCAGACTTTAATAGGGATTTGATCTTGGGCTTGAATTTTCTCATTTGTAAAATGAAGATAATATAGCACATATCTCTCAGGCTGCTTGTAAGGATCAAATAAGGTAACATAAGGCATATAGATATATATTCTATATACAAGTGTCTGGCACATAGCAGGTACTAGAGATTGCAGTTTCTTAAATTGTCAGTTATGCCTGTATGTTTTAAGTAGCCACAATGATTTTTAAAGTGTAAGTCAATCTTATAAGATACTAAAAAATTAAAATGGAAATAAAACCAATTAAACCATCTATGACCTTATTTTAAAGGGAAAATCAGCCTTTCCACCAGAAGAGGTGGCTAACCATCCCCAGAGGACTAGATTAGTTAGGATTTCAGTGAATCCTATATATGCAACTTCCTAACCTGTGTGATCATAAGCCTGTAACTATTACTACAATACTCAGCTTCCTTATCTGTAAATATGAATATCCTATCTGAAAGCTCTGTAAAGAAAGTACTTTGGGGGTGGCTAGGTGGCACAGTGGATAGAGCACTGACCCTGGAGTCAGGAGTACCTGAGTTCAAATCTGGCCTCAGATCTTAATAAATACCTAGCTGTGTGGCCTTGGGCAAGTCACTTAACCCCATTTGCCTTGCAAAAAAAAGCACTTTGTAAATCTTAAAATGGATGTGAAGGGGGTGGCTAGGTGGCGCAGTGGATAAAGCACCGGCCCTGGAGTCAGGAGTACCTGGGTTCAAATCCGGTTTCAGACATTTAATAATTACCTAGCTGTGTGTGGCTTTGGGCAAGCCACCTAACCCCATTTGCCTTGAAAAAAAACAAAACCTAAAATTGATGTGAAATGTAATTTTTTTTTAAATTATACAGCTAAGAGCAGTAGAGGGCAGAGGTTTTTGTAGTTTAAAAAAGATATGCCTCTATATGTATAATGAATACTTTCTTCTAGAAGAGTTGGGAAATACTAGATATGGCAAACACCAAGCATCACCACAAAAAAATTGAAATTAGTTCCATTTTATCTCAGGAAATAAGTAGTTAATGATTTGGGAGACATTTTCTGCATTAGTTATACCACTAACTTTTTAAATCAAAGCTCAAAATCAGTATCAAGTGAGAAAGATAAAATGAGAATATATAATGTGTAGGTTGAAATAACTCTGACCTAAGCCATGGATGTCCGTCCCCACCCCACCCCACCCCCAGAAAAATAATGGAAATAGGCCAAAGAAGAAATATCAACACAAATGACGATAATTCACTATTTACTAAAGAAATTTAACCAATAAAAACCAATTGCCAAATGGAGGACCAAAAGAACCTAGGAAAACAAAGTCATGTTGTAAACATTTAGTTCACTTACTAAGCAGAAAGATATGAGAGGTCAAGGCAACATTACTATAGATATAGAACATAAATTCATCTGTAAAATCTTGTGGAGAAAGGAAGGTGGTTTACAGTATCACTTCTTGAAAAAGTAAGATGCAAAAGAAGGAAAAACAAGTTTAAAGAAAGCTTAGTGAAAGATACAACAAAAGTCAGCCTGAGAATATTTAAGAATGAAAAAGATTAGAGGATTTCATATATGAAGACAGCTAAGTAGTCCAGTGGATAGAGTACTGGGCCTGGAGGCAAGAAGACCTGAATACACATCCAGTCTAAAACTAACAGTGTGTGTGGGCAGATCACTTAACTTTTGCCTCAGTTTCCTCAACTATAAAGGGGATAACCTGTGATTCAAATTATATGCTTGTTAAATGCTTATTAACACAGTGGCCACTATGAAAATGTTTATTAGTCACAAAACTGCCTGAAAGATATGGAGAACACATAAATCCAATGTTTATTGACTAGAAAAATGTTTGATTTGGTAGTTTATCACTGCCTCTTTTCAAAAAAGTTTCTCCCATGCTTATGTTAAAATCATACAAAACTTATTTAAGAAAGATAGCAAGATGGATAACTGTTGAAGACTCCAATTTTACTTTCAAGAGAAAAATATAATTTTATGCTTGTCAAAGATTTGAAGATCTCTAGCAGAGTACAAATGGGCTCCCTAGAGAAACTTCACAGATAGTGAGATCCTCCAAATGCGCCTATCTTATTTCTGGACAACATTATTTTGATTATATCAAATCCCCAAAACACTGAAGACTTCCTGAATGAAGTTTCATAATTATTTAAGAGTTTGACCTAACTATCCATACAGTAGTAAATCAAATGGACGAAGAATGATTATTGTCCAAAATATGGCATAACAGTTGATTGGATAACCTATAGAGCTGCCTCACTGATACATACATCTTGAAGAAACAGCACATGGACAAGTGTGGGGCTCAGAGTTGAACAGGAGAGGGAAATAGCCCATTTTAATAAATTAGTTATAAATTAAAAATTCTTTTTTTTTTTTTAAATTTTATTTAAGGCAATGGGGTTAAGTGACTTGTCCGAGGCCACACAACTAGGCAATTATTAAGTGTCTGAGATCACATTTGAATTCGGGTCCTCCTGACTCCAGATTGCGTGCTCTATTCATCGTGTAGCCATCCCCGGAAATTTAATTCTTTAAAGAATTTTAGGGGCAGCTGGGTGGCGCAATGGATAGAGTACTGGCCCTGGAGTCAGGAGTTCAAATCAGACCTCAGACACTTAATATATTATTACCTAGTTGTGTGGCCTTGGGCAAGCCATTTAACCCTATTTGCCTTGCAAAAACCTTAAAGAAAAAACAATTAAATTTCCAAGTCATCCAGATAATAGAGGAGTAGAGTAGTAATGAATGTTATAACACATTACAAAGAATTATGTAAAAGGCATAAAGCATATCAATAGAGAAATGTATAACCAGAAAAAAAAATGAGCTGGACACAGGGAATGAGAGAAACTAATGGACAGCCCATATGCTACTTTAGTGTTCATATAATGTCAGGAAAACTATGGTGATGCCATATGGGTGGCCCTCATATGAAGGATTTATAGGACAATGAGGAAAAATTATTCAGGATAGCATAGATAAGTTGTGATCTGAAAGTATTCATATTGATGAGGTCACATCTGAAATATCAAAGATCAGTTTGCCCCATTCTTAATAATGAAGGATTTATACAGTGTACACAATTGGTAAGGTAATTTCTTTGAGACATTATCCTAGCAGTTAGAGGTCAAAAATGCCTCTATTTTAAGATATGGGCCAGGAAACAATAAATGATGGTCTGCAAGTTTCTATTTAAATCCTTAGTAAAAGTAGAGGGTTACATTGAGGCAGCAACAAAACCCTTTGGGATCATAGTTTTAAATAGAAGTACTCTCCAAAGCCAAAGATTTGCTAGAAAGTGGAACACTACAGAGAAGCTAGGAGAAAGCATGCTTCTAGTTTGAAATGAGTATTTTAAGCTCCCTCATCACCATTTTAGACTCCATTAGTTAATCTATTCTCTCTGATCTCATATTTTAGTTTGGCAGACTTGATGCATAGACAAAGTTCTAAGCATTTAAATGGCTCCCAAACTCTAAACTCAAAACAAAATAAACCCAGGGTGTACAATGAATAGTAGTTATTTTGAACATTAATAATGGGAATTTCTCAAGGCTAAGATCTAAAAGAATCAGGATAACACAATTCATGATACTTTATCTTTGATATTGATTGGAACTGGGTTTGACAATGTCTACTGAAATTAATATAAATATAACCTCTGTAAGATAAGTGAATGTAGGTAGGTCAGTTTACACTACTTAATTTTTAAATTGATTTTCAAAGCAGCTACAGTCCCTTAGAATGGGCAAATAAGTTGTTTAGTGATAAGATGAAGCAAATTACAAGGAAAACAAGGTTTTTGTACAAGTTTTTTTTGTACAAGATTTTTGAAAGACAAGGAATACTCAATTAGATCGCCTGTTGTTTTGTTTTTAAAGCAGTAAGTATATGAAAATAATTAAAAATTTTCAGAACCATGATCTAGAATTAAAATTTGTTGAATGATATCTTAAAAAATGCACAAATTGGGGGTGGCTAGGTGGCACAGTGGATAGAGCACCAACCCTGGAGTCAGGAGGACCTGAGTTCAAATGTGGCCTCAGACACTTAATAATTAACTAGCTGTGTGGCCTTGGGCAAGCCACTTAACTACATTTGCCTTGCAAAAACCTAAAAAAAAAAATGCACAAATTGAAGAACTGATTACTTGATCTTGATGTAAAAATAAACCAATTGCAGATTTTTAGAAGACCCAGAAGGAGTCTTGGAGATTTAATCCAACCTTTTTACCAATGAGGAAACTGAGTTTAGAGAAGTTAACTCTACTTGTCTAACAGTTTTCTCAAGCCTGTAGCTTGCAGAGCCAGAAATCTTTTTGAATAGAATATTTCCCCAATTTTACATTTATTTGGCATAGATAGGAGTGTAGTCAAGGCAAATTATGAAGGACAAGACATGTAGCTGCTAGGATTAATGGAAAACATAAACAGCGGAGTTTCCAAACATCTTATTTTAGTGCTTGAGAGTAAATATAAGGGGGTATAAGAAGGAATCTAGTTAGAACTTTAATATATATTATAACTATAATATATACTATATTAAGACACTTTAAAATGAGAACTGAACGAACTATTTCATTGGGTGATATAATTCTTCGATGGCTCCTTGAAAAGAAAATGTTTTAAACTATTCAAGTTCAGCAATTAAACCTCTAAATTCAGAATTCAGGTCTATGTGGTAAAGTCTTTTGAATCAGAAAAATCTAATTATTAAAAGAGACAGGATTTGGACATGTTGAAGCTATTTTATGTGATTGCAGCTGCCAAGAGTCTTTAAAAACATTTCACATATTTAAAACACATTAGGTATTTACCCATTCCATTTAATGGACCTGTGGTATAGTCACAAATGACTTGGTCATGGTTTATAAATGGCAATAAGGGGTGTGACTCTCCTTGTTTAAAATCAAAGAATTATTTTCTGGGCGGCAATTAGGACACTCCCTGAATTCTCATAGCATTTTTTTCTATTTGTATGTTCTTGAACATATAGTGCCATTAGGTTATACATGTATAACTTATCTCTAATTAGATTATCAGTTTCCTTATGAGCTCAGATTGTTAAACTTTTTGTTTTGTTTTTGCAAGGCAATGGGGTTAAGTGACTTGCCTAAAATCACACAGCTAGGTAATTATTATCAAGTGATTTGAACTGAGGTCCTCCTGTCTCCAGGGCCTGTGCTCTATCCACTGTGTCACTTAGTTGTCTCCTTATACTATTAAAAAATACTTGCCTAAAAGACAATTCTACAACGTGTGATGAAAAATACCATCCACATCCAGAGGAAAAGCAAGGAATTCTGAATGTACACCAAAGCATATCCTTTTCACTTTTTAAAATGTCATGGTTTTTCCTTTTTATCTCTGATTCTTCTTTCACAATATGATCAATATGGAAATATCTTAAACATGATTGCACACATAAAACCTATATCAATTACTCACTGTCATGGGGAAGGGAATGTAGGGAGGCAGAAAAATGTAGAACTCAGGGGCAGCTAGGTGGCACAAGCGGATAAAGCACTGGCCCTGGAGTCAGGAGTACCTGGGTTGAAATCCAGCCTCAGACACTTAATAATTACCTAGCTGTGTAGCCTTAGGCAAGTCACTTAACCCCATTTGCAAAAACCTAAAAAAAAAATTGTGGAACTCAAAAATTTTACAAATAATCTATGCTGAAAACTATCTGTACATGAAATTAGAAAAAAGATATGTATAAATAAAAGTACTTGTCTACCAGAAAGAAAAGCCCTATAATGCTCACACATGACTGAAGACATTTTATGAAATTAGTACTCCAACCATCACTACCCCAAACATAGGGCTAGTCTCTTTAAGGCAGCTATTAAAAAAAATTTTCCATCTTGTATGTAATAAGATTTTTATCATCAGGTATCCTCAGCAAATCAAAGTTATCTTTCTACAATGCTACTTATCTTAAATCTGAAAACTCATTTTTTGGTAGCCAGAAGTCAAACAAATGAGAACTTGAGATCTGCAAACTGACCAGCCTACATTCTGATGGGCTATTTGGGTCATGTTCTGCCATCCAGAAGACTACAATTTGTTGAATAAACATTAAAGTGTCTTAACTTCTGGTATGGTGCTTAAGGCAGAATGCCCATCCAATCTTTCAAATGAAATACAAAGTCAAGTTTTCTGAGCAGATCCAGCAAATGGATATGAAAATTTATACTGTCCTAAGTAATTTTTTACAATTTTCAACAACTTACTTCAAGATTAGGAAAGATCTATTAGTTTCCATTCTGAGTTTATGGCATAGATGTATACTTCTACTGTTGAACTTAGGATTTTAAATTATCAGTGAAAAATTTTGTCCTGCTGTTAATGACCTAAGATTATAGTAAAAATAAATTCTGAGTTATTAAATATGAAATTATTAGCTATGTAAGTAATAGCTTCAGTACAGAAGTAGAAAAATACAAAGATTGTGTCCTGCTAACTTAATGACTCAATACTTTCATTAGATCTCCAAAAGATATTTTCATTGAGGTAGCAACTAAATTCTGTTCCAAGATCAGAAGGAAAACATTCTTAAACTTTCTCTACAAGTTCCAAAATTTAAAACTTTTTGCAGCTATTGTCTCAAATAAGTGATTGAGCCATCAATACTTAATAGAATCCTAATACTTACATCAAAACAGCTTAAAAATTACATGGTCATTCTTTGTTAATTCCTAGAAAGGAAAATGAGCAGATTATCTATATGCAACAAGATGTCTTTGAGAAGTTTGTAAAATTCAAAGAGAAGGAAGCAAAATACTTAGACAAAATTTAAATTTTATAATCATGTTAGGAACTTTTTACATTTACTACAAAGGAAGTATACATATCTATTCATTTTTGCCAAAAGGAAAGATTTGTGAATCATTATTTCCTTACACAATAAAACAAAATCAGAGTCCAGATTTATGTCCTCTAGGAGTTTTAAGTGGAATGACATGATCTTGCTTCCAAAAAAATCTGAGTGACATCTTCAGTTGAAGTCAACATGATTGCAGTACTGTATGTTCCATTGTCTATCTAAAAATTTATTATAAAAAGTTGCCTCTTCACATTGCAAAAAAAAAAGGCTCAGCCCAACCACAACTTCCTCTGTAAACTTGAGAATCTCAGTCTTGTGATTAAACTCGGTACACAGTACTTGTAGTTTTATAATCAGTTAAGAAAAGTGTTCGTTTCATGTATCAATCAGTTGTAATCTGCTGATCTGATTAGAAGCTTTGATGAAAGTTTGGTGGCGATTGCAAATAATTGCCAGGCATATAGGAATGATACAATAACCCACAGTTTTGGGGTCAGCTCTTGTGCAAGAATAAAGGAACAAAAACATCTGCAAGTATGGGATTAGAAAAATAATTGTCCACAGCCAAAAAGGCAGAGAAAGTAGTCGAGCTTTCAGGGAATGTGTCCATGTGGTTCCTTCCTGTGGCTCTTTTGGATGTTGCTGAATGTGCTCCAAGGCTAGTCTGTTGTAAGTTTCATTGATTTCAAAAACATAGTAAATTGCTGCCGCGCTTGCTAGCAGATACAGCCCCACTCCAATCCAGCCCATCCTCTGGCGGAAGTTCATCATTCTCCATGCTCTGTGCCTGGCAACGAGAGAACACAAATATGTTGAGTACTGGAGACATTGCAAAAGTCCTATTCACATTACAAGCTACAAAACTGAGCGCTTTAGGTTTAAGATTTTATAAAGTTCTTATTTTGCACTCGGCTTTCAAAAACCATTAAAAATGTAAAAGTCATAAATTGCTGAGCAAAAAACGTCTAGTAGCAGCATGTTGAAAATTCACTACTTTTATGTTTAACTGGCTGACAATCCCATAATTATACATACAATAACATCCTGTCTAAAAGTGCAACTTTTTTAAAACATAGTTCTAAGTATTATGTACCTCAAGTTGAAAACTGGAATCAAGCCAGCCTCCTGAGGAGCGTTTCACCTCTTTTAGTTGTTCAAATATTTTCTTTTTGGCACAGATCTAGGGCTTTAAATGTTCTCCTGAAAAAAGTTTTAACACAGCACTCAAACCGACTGCAGGAAATCTAAAGTTAAACACTAGCTCTTGAACACTTACAGAGTTCCCATCCTTCCTTTTCCCACGGCAAGAGTTACAGAGCCAATTAGCTCAGAATACTGGGGGCGCTTTGGCATTTCAGAGGCGACCACAAAAGAACAGAAATCCTCTTCGGAACTGACCTCAAAATAAAGTAGCGGCCCCAGTCTCCCCAAACTTGTGGTTACTGCGCTCTGCCCGGACCATACGGGTCAGGCAAGCGCCCGTGGCATCACTCGGGACCCGCTCCTGCGAGCTGCCTCCGGGTCCGGGCACGCGAGACCCAGGTCGGAGATGATTAACGCGAGCGTGACCAAAGTCAGTCATGTGGACCCTCCGGCCCCGCGGCCCCGCCCCCGCCCGGCCCCGCCCCGCAGCGCCCCGCCGCATCTCCAGCACCGCGCCGGCTCGCTCTCCGTCCTGCTCGGCCGGCCCGGCCACGGAACGGGCCGCCGGCTCCTCCCGACAGCGCCGCGCCCTCCCCCGGGAGCCCCACACTGCACCGCGCCCGGCGGAGGGAGCGTCGGGCGGAGGCCCCGCGCCCCGGGCTGAAGGGACCGGACATCCTGGATTCCCCGGGAAGATCCCGGATCTCACCTTCCTGTCCCAGGCGTCCGGCTGTCCCCGAGACCGCCGCAGATCGGGGCTTCCGGCCCCTGCCGGAAGTCATTAGACAGGGAGACCGGAAGTCCCGCCTCACTGGCGGGTGGCATGCCGCGCCCCGCCCCAGCTCGGGCGATCCTCGGCTCGGGGCCGGAGACCTGTGGAGGCGCCAGCTGGCCTAGGGCTGGCTGCAGTTTTCCGCGCGCTCTCTGCATGTGCGCGTGACACTGAGTTAGGGGTTCCCTTCTTTCAGTAAAGCGGGAAGGGGGGCGCCTGTCGGAAGGGACCCGGGGATGTTGCTTACAAAGCCCTTCCGAGGCCAAATTGACCGTGTCGGAGAGATGGCCGGACCCCAAAGCCTTCGTTTCACAGAGAATGAGGCCACAAGGGAACGCAGCAGTCTGCCGTCCTCGCGCTGGGGTTGCTCTTTTAAGGCTCTCTTCTGCTGGAGGCTTGTTACAGATAAACAAATGCAGAGTATAGTGAGGGAGCTCCAATAACTGGGCAAAAATGAGAATCAGCTGCATTTCAGGCATTGCACAGAAACAGGAGATGAAATGTTGAATTCGGGAGAACAGCTGGAAGACCGGTATCTGAGAGGAACACCTGTAGGAATATTATTTGAAATAAGGCTAGAAAAGCAAAAATTCCAGCCAGTGCAATTTGTATTTAATCCTAGAAGCAATAGAGAGCCATTGAAGGATTTAGAGCAAGGGAGGTGCATGATCATTAGTTTTCTCCCTATCGTTTCCTTTCTTGATTTGTCTCCTCCATTTTCCTTTCATCTGTTTCCCACACTCATGCTCGGTATTCTCCCCAGATTTGAAGCTTAGAATCTCAGAATCTGGAGCTGGAAGGGATTTCATAAGTCATCTATACTTGTACCTCCTCCCTCACAAAGTTGTAATGAGTAGATGACCAGTAGATATTTTTAGAAAAAACACTTTTATGATAACAAAATACTAAACTTTTTACTTTAATAGAAGCTCTTTGAAAACAGGGACTTTGTCGTTTTGTGTTTCTACCTCATTCAGCACCCAACACAGGTCTCTGAGTATGTCCCTTGGATACTCATTTGTAACCCCTTGTCTTCCTAGCTTGGAGCCCTCTGACCTTAAGTGTTGATAGGACACTGAAAGCATTGTGACTGCTGATTGGTTGAGGAATTCCTATGGACTATGAACCAGGACGAACTTTGGAGGCAAAGCAACTTTGGACTTTCAAATGGCAGATTGACAATCTCCTGAGAGCCACAGACGTGAGGAAGTATGACCCCTTGATTCCCAGTGCCTTAAACAACAAAGTTGAGAAAACACTTTCTGTGGTGAGATCTCTTTCCTTTGATGATCCGAGATTTCTTATTTCCATCCAAAGTATTCTTTTAATTTTGTGTATTTTTTTGTCAATTTAAAATCTTTATAACTTTCCTGATTTCTGTTTTTCTATTTAAATTGATAAAGAGAAATACTAACTATTCATGGTCATCTTTTCTTTGTGTGACCATCATTGGGTGAGAAGCATCTAAGCTGGTAATAGTAAGCTAAGTGATACTTTCCCTTTGAGAGTGATCAAGGAAAATACTTCCATCTGAAACTTGTATCCCTAGGCTACAGATGTTTTACTGAGGTAGATAAATAGAATTCCAATCTATTACCATTCTTGTAGATAAGAATATAAGAGAGACTACCCACCTACAGAAACCTTGGATCTAGTTAGACCCTCCCCTACTAGACAGCATAGGTGCAGGCATGGCTCTCCTCATTATGCTCACAAAAAAGGAAATTGTAGTCTTTATATATATATATGGTAGGCCAGATCACAGAGCAGACATCTCTTTATGTCTCTCTTGACCAAATTTATCTCTGTATTATATAACTACCGTACAAACAACTTTTTATATTGAATAAATGTTTCAGTGTTATTGAATGAATAAAGAGATCTACATTCTTGTGATTGGTGAGCAAATTCTGGATTCATCTAGTGCTCTTCAGTGGTGCTTATTTCCCATAAGTGAAGCCATAAGACATTTAAGATCATAGAAGTTCTTTCCTGTCTAAAAGTTTGTATATGAATGTTCTGCCATTTACTAGCTGTTCCATCTTGAGCAAATAACTTACCTTTTTCTTTGCTTCAATTATTTTATCTATAAAATGAGAATGATACCCACTTTCAGGCATTGAGTTAAACTAAAAGATTTCTTGAGGTCTTTCCCATTCTATCACCCATGATCCATTACTATAATCCAGGAAATATGCAAACAGTACCCATCTCTACAATAATTAAATGAGTGGGCATCCCCCTCTCATTTTTCTTCTCAGCCTCCTTATCTCCATCTTCTTCTGCAACTCCACATTTCCCTGGTCCCTGTATATCTTTCTTTTCTTTCTGTTTCTTTTTCTTTCCCAGTGATACCACAAAACTAGGTCCACTGAGTCCAATTGTGAGGAATACATTCATTGTTTACAGACATCTATTCCAACTATGGTATCTAACTTTACACCCAGTAGAATATGACCTGTTTGAGGGACATGGATTCTGTTTTCTGTCTATTTGTTCATACCAAATACAAAATTAAATGCTTGTTGACTGCCTGTTGGTTAGCCATGCTCAAGTTGGGACTGAGTGAGAGAGCTTGTTTCTTTACTTTGGCTATCTTGCACAAAGCAGAAATAATCAGGCAGAGGGGCACCAAGAGAAATGACTTTTCAGATCAATATTAAGTTAACAAAGCAGGGGCAGCTACGTGGTGCAGTGGATAGAGCACCGGCCCTGGAGTCAGGAGGACCTGAGTTCAAATCCAGCCTCAGACACTTAATAATGTCCTAGCTGTGTGGCCTTGGGCAAGTCACTTAACCCCATTGCCTTGCAAAAAAGAAAAAAAAACCTAAAAAAATAACAACAAAGCAGTAGCCGTTTAATCTTTATAGTTGCAATCCTTAAAACATGATTCTTTCAAATATTAATAGGAATGTGGAGCAAATGATTGCTACTCTGCTATGTGCAAGGTGCCATGTAAACCCAGCAGAGAAGGGGAAAAGTGGTCTAAGACAGCTCTGACCTCCACATGTTTATAATCTCTTTGGACGGGTAAGACATATATGAAGCTCCTTCAAACTATGAATTGCTGACACTTTGGTAACTAACTATAACGTATGCTAGTATGTGATAAATGGCATATGAAAAGTACATGTGACATGAGTACAGAATTAAGAGAAATCCCCGCCCTGGGCATCTTGTGCCCTGTTTTATTAGAGCTAAAATTGAAACTCCTTAAGACTCTTGGTATGGGGATTGCCCATAGTTTGGGAGTCCTAAGTTTCTTCTCTCCTGCTCCTTTTTCTCTTGGTGAAATTGCAGACTGCTTAGAAAACTTCAGGAAAGATACTTGTCAATTCCAAGCCCACCATTAATGATAAGCATGAATTTTATTCCTTTGAGGAATATTTATTGTCTGCTCTAGGAACCAACTAGAGGCAGCATAAGATCCAAAAAATATCAGATCTTCTGCCTTTCATGAGCCTATAATCTCATTGGAGAAGATTAGGCATATACATACCCCCCACAAATAGATATACATATATAATGTGTGTTTGTATATAAATTATGGAAAAATACACAAATAGTATAGATAAATAATAAAAGGTTTTCTTATATTTATAATATATAAATGTATATATACAAAACAATGTATTATGGCATGTGTGCTGCCTTTTGTTAGAATTGGGTTGAGATGATCAGAGGTAGTTTCAAATAGGCTACCACTACACAAGTAGTTTTTTAATTAGATCCAGAAAGATAGATAGTTTTGACATTAGGCATGGAGGAGTAAAAAGTGGGAGCTAGTGGTGGTAGGTCACAGGGAATCCAGGACAAAATGAGGAGGCACAGTTAATTAGGAATAGGCTGCTCCTATCAATCAATAAACATTTATGTGCCAGACTCTAGGCTAAGGACTAGGGAATACAAAAAGTCAAATGACAGTCCCTGCCTTCAAGGAGCTCACAATTTAATGGGAGAGACAGCATGTAAACAAATATAGAAAAAGCAAGCCATATACAGAATAATTAGAAAGTAATTAAGAGAGGGAAAACACAGGAATTAAGAAAGGGTAGATTTTCTGCAGAAGGTAGGGTTTTAGTTGGGACTTAAAAGGAAGCTAAGGAAGTCAGGAATCAAAGTGGAGGTAGGAAAGCATTTCAGACATGGAGGACAGCCAGGAAAATTGCCTGGTGATGAGAGGTGAAGTGATGAGTTGATGGAAGAGCCAAGAGGCCATTGTCACTGAATCAAAGAATATGTGTTGGGGAGTAAGGTGTAAGAAGACTAGAAAGGTAGGGGGCGACTAGGTTATGAAGGGCAGTCACCAGAAAGCAATTTTCATATTACCCATACCATTCACTGCTGTTTCTAGGTGTACTATTTGATTCTACTATAAAATATCTTACACAATAAGTTATTCTTTATAAATTCCTATAATTGATCCAAATATGTGTATTTCCTTGGGTCCATTGGTGAAAGCTTGAGGTGTATGGATAGCTTGGTAAATCACACAGGGTATAATAACTTTCCTAACACAGGACTAGAATGCCAACTCCTACATTGTTAGATTTTTTTTGGTTCTCTAATAAAGGGAAAGGGGAAAATGATATGTCTTTCATATGTTTCATAATTATATTCTTAAGGACATATTAATATGAACCTGGTCTTTTTAGTTCACAACACCACATTATAAACCTTACCTGTTAATTTATCCATGGTGCCTGACTCACTAAGAACAACAATGCCTTCAGGCCCCACAATAACACTTAGTGTTACATAATAGTCAAGGATGGCCTGGAACCATAGATTGGAACTATATTGTGAAGGCCTTGAGTTCCAGATCAAGTTTGTTCTTTATACCATGGACTATAGGGAGCCAATGAAAGCTATTCCAGAAATAATGTGCAAAAACAAATTAGAGAATTTTCTCCCTTCCAGCAATCTTCTAAGCAGACCTGACTTGAGGCAGGAGGGAGTCAAAAAATAGACAAATGTAAAGAAAACAGTGTTTCAGGACCTAGCATCAAGACAACTCTACTTAGGGTAGGTCCAAAATGTGTGCCTATGACTCAGCAGATTTCTTCTCAGAATCAGTTATGGGCCAAGAGTGGACAAGCTTGGCGAGTCTTATGTTCTTCAAATAATCTTCTAGTTTCTTCTGATGCACAAAAGAATGTCTCAAGTCATAAAACAATTCAGACTCAATTGCCATGGAAGTTACAGACAGCACCTGCAATTCATCCTACATCAAGAGCACCAAAGAGCACTCTAAACTCTGAGCATTCTCAGACACCAAAGGCAGAGACACCAAGGCAGAAAAAAAATGAGGAAACAAAAAAGGCAGAGAGCATTGGATGACTTTGAAGTTGGTCACCCTTTGGGAAGAGGAAAGTTTGAAAATGTTTACTTGGCACAAGAGAAGAAAAACAAGTTTATCTTGGCACTTAAAGGGCTATTTAAGGCCCATTTGGAGAAAGGAGTTGAACAGCTGAGGTTAGAAGTAGAAATACAGTGTCATTTTAGTCATCCTAATATTCTGAGATTATATGCTTATTTTCTTAATGCCACAAGAATTCTAATTCTAGAATATGCACCTCATAGATAAGTCTATAGAAAACTTTAAAATCTTTCAAAGTTTGATGAACAAAGAATAGTTACTTATGGCATAAAATGAGTAGATGCCTTATCATATTGACACTCAAAAGAGGTTTTCATTGAGATTTTATTTGTTTGGTTTTTTTTTAGTTTCTGCAAGGCAATGGGGTTAAGTGGCTTGCCCAAGGCCACATGGCTAGGTAATTTTTAAGTGTCTGAGGCTGGATTTGAACTCAGGTACTCCTGACTCCAGGGCCGGTGCTCTATCCACTGCACCACCTAGCTGCCCCCTTCATTGAGATTTTAAGCCAGAGAATTTACCACTTGGATCACAGGGAGAGCTGAAGAGTACAAATTTTGACTGGTCAGTTCATGCTTCCTCACTTAGGAGAGAACAACTTTTTGTAACTCACTTGATTAGCTACCTCCAGAGATTATTGAAGGCAGGCTGCATGATGAAAAGGAGGACCTATGGAGTCTTGGAGTTCTGTGTTATGAATTTCTAGTTGGAAAACCTCCTTTTGAGGCAGAAACCTATCAAAAAACTTACAGAAATATTTTATATAAATTCCTTGACTTTGTAACAAAAGGGACTAGGGAGGCCATTTCAAGACTTTTGAAGCAGAAGCCTTCTTATCTCAGCTTGGATCATAGAAAATTCTTCAAAATCACCAAGCAAGGTGGCACAGTGGATAAAGCATCAGTTCTAGAGTCAGGAGGACCAGAGTTCAAATCCAACCTCAGACACTTAACTACCTAGCTGTGTCACCTTGGTTAAGTCAATTAACCCCATTGCCTTGGAAAAAAAAATACTAAGCATCCAAAAAAGCAAAAAATCAAACACATAAAATCTTAAGATTCTTGTCTTCTAGGAAATTTGAACCAAGGTTACTATGTTACCATACTAGAAAAGCTATTGAAGTTTGATGTAGTTTTGAGAAAGTGTCTTCCACCTGGACTGTTGGGGGGTGGGGGTGGATTAATTTGAATTGTCAATACCTTAATATGCACTAGTTGTAATCTTCATTTCTCTTAGGTAAGTGAGAAAACAACTATGCTTAAACATCATTTAAAAGTAAGACAGTTGAAGGAATAAAAGCAAAACACAAATTCTTGTTGCTTATTGGCTCAGTGCTTTGAGGAAGGTAGACAGAGGAGCTGTCAAAGAGGTAAGGTGCCCTAAACACAGAATATTGATTTTGCTGAGAAAGTTGAACTACAATTGTCTTCATCTTGGTGTCTTTTAAAGGACAATGCAATAACTTTCCAATAACCCTAAATGTTGTTATTTAATTTATTGGGTAAGTGGAGGCTTTTATCATGTGGTCTGAATCTGAACCAAACTGATAAATCCCTAGGAACACTGTTTGAATGTTGACTGTCCTACCAATTTATTAAAGACTTTGTTTAAAAGTAAAAAAAATTAGAATAGAGACAGTTAGAGAAAGGGCTATCAATTTAGAAGCTATTGTAGTTGAATTAACTTGGAAGTCAAGAGAGAGAGGAAAGAATCAAATATGGAAGTAAATATTGAACCTGAGTGATAGGAATAGTGATTGATGGCACAATAAAAGAAAGAGACAAGTTGGTCAGAGAGGCTGGCTAGGAAAGAAAAAGGTTAAGTTCATGTTGAGTTTGAGAAATCTGTTTCAACCAGATATCCAACTAGAAATGTCTTAATAGCTATTCTGGAAATATGGAACTGGAACTCTGACAAGTAGTTAGGGCAAAGATCCAAGTTTATACTTGAGAAATACACCTACTATTATGACCTCTATGCCAGTTAACCAACATGGATTTATTAAGAACTGTCTCTGATCCAGGGATAGTGCTAAACACTAAGGATATAAATACCAGTAAAAAAAGGAAGACAGCGGGGGGAAGATAACACATTAAAGAGTATCAGAAAAGGTGGTGAGGATCAAGTAGGCATGGTGGTAAAACCCAAAGAATGACTGATATTTATTCTGAGTCCTTGCTCAAAATGGAAGAACTAATTAATGGGAGAAAGGGACTCACAAGGAGGGGAGGAAGTGAGTTTTCCATTAATTCTAACTTCTTGTCCTCTTCATAGTAACATCTATGCCAGATAAGTATAAAATTGGTGCAGCCTTCTTTTGGCTTTGTCTTTGAGGTTGAGAAGGCAATTTTCTTCTTCACTTGTATCTTTGGAAGAAATGAATTGATTCGAGAATGTCTAGATAATGAGAATATACAGATAGAGGGAAAGGACCCCTCCATTATCTCACCATGCATTTCCAAAAGCAAGTTCACCAAGCAACATTTCTCATTGTTAATTGTCAACCCTGAAGATGATGGTGTTCTTGACATCAGTGACTTACTTTCTTTACCTTGAGAAGAATGGAAGTGGTTTTGACTTCCACCAAATTGGGCCTTCAAATCTTCACTAGATGATTCAGTTGTCACAACAGTATTTGTTGCTATAGATGATAAATTGCCTTGAGAACAGTAAAATACAACCAGAAAACAGTAATAAATAGTATTAAAACATACCAACTAAAAAAGCATAGAAGACATCTGGACAATTTCAGAAGTTTCACTAAACCTTTCACTAAGGTTTCTTCTCCTTTCTTAATTGCATCAGATTATCTACAGATAACACAATAAAATAATTCAACTCCCCATATTTATCTAACTTCTGAATCTCTAGCAATGTTTTCATCCTCTCAAAAACTCACCATTTCTCCGATCTTGCCTAGATTGGAAGGAAGGGCCCCCAGGCTATTTTTTAAGAATTTAAAGTTGAGTTGAACAAAGTGAGAAAAAAAAAAGCTCAGTGGAGAACAAAATCTTCCTAAATAAAAATAAAGGTTGGGGGATAGTGTCAGTATTTACCTTACCAACAGCTTACAATTCTTACTTCCTTTGTCTATTTTTATTTCATTTTGTTTAATGTGTAGGTTACTGCAACTTCTAAGTGAAGAAAAGAATTTTTTTTTAAAATTTCAGAATGAGTAATTTATAAGGGCAAGGTTGAGTCTTCTCATTCACAAGCATATACACAGTCCTTAAGAACAGAGACAATCTTGCTTTTCTATTTGGATTCACAATGCTTAGCCTAGTACTTGAAATATGTGATATATAACAAGAGCTTAACATGTAATTTTCATTCATAATTTTAATTTATCTTCCCCTCACAGTTCTTCGGCGGGTAAATTTTTGAAGGAGTAAAAGGGTTCTGCAAGTTATCTAGCCCCTTTTCTGTTGTGCTCTCAATTTCATTTGCCAGTACCTGTTAATAACTTCTCCATGCCATCAGTACCAATGATTAGTGCCCCATTATCATTTTAACCAATTGATCACTCCTTATTAACCACAAACCAATAAAACCAATAAACTTTCATAAAGCTGGAGGATATAACAGGAATAGAAGTACCACCAAATCCCCCTGTACCCCCAAGCATAGCAAACTGTCTCCTCATACTTCCTTATTCCTTGGGAATAATGGACTCCAACTTAAAGTGATTGCTATTAACATTTCTGCCACTCAACTCACTTCCCTAGGTGCTATAGTCAATGGACAAGTAAATAGCTCATTTTCTTTCTTTTTTTGTGAAAGATTTTATTTATTTTGAATTTTACAATTTTTCCCCTAATCTTGCCCCCCTCACAGAAGGCAATTTGTCAGTCTTTACATTGTTTCCATGCTATACATTGATCTAAATTGAATGTGTTGAGAGAGAAATCATATCCTTAAGAAGAAAAAAAAATAAAAGAGATAGCAAGATTACATAATAAGATAATGGTTTGGTTTTTTTTTTAATTAAAGGTAATAGTCTTTTGTCTTTGTTGGAACTCACAATTCTTTCTCTAGATACAGATTGTATTCTCCATCACAGATACCCAGAAATTGTCCCTGATTATTGCACTGATGGAATGAGCAAGTCCTTTAAGGTTGATCATCACTCCCATGTTGCTGTTAGGGTGTACAGTGTTCTGGTTCTGCTCATTTCGCTCAACATCTGTTCATGCAAATCCTTCCAAGCTTCCCTGAATTCCCATCCCATTCCTGTCATCCCTGGGGGGATGACAGAAAGGAGCATGAATCAGGTAAGTAAAACCTCACCACCATCATCCTTGACCATTATCACCCATTTAAATCCTGAACCAAAGAGCTTTGGGAATAACATTGTCCACCAAATCACCAAAACTGCTTTAAGCCCAACCCCCCACAGCCATTATTGAGGGGAGAAATCACTATAAGAATAACTTCATCTTCATCTCCACTGGTTCCATCAGCTGACCAATTGCTGTCAAAGGTAGGCTAGGAATGACTGACTGTACCCCACCCCACCCTCTAGACCACTAGTCTTGCTTGTCATCCAGCCCTGGTGGACAAAGAACATCCTTTCCTCATCAAACATCAACCAACTCATAAGGCAGACAAGCCAGCTGAGATGAAGCAGCAATTCAGCCTAACGGAGAATAAGGAGGCAGACTGTGCCAGGAAAATTAAACCTCTTACACTGCTGTAACCACCACCTTCCCTCACACCTAGACAGAAACAGCCTGGAACGAACCTCAGAGCCTCTAAAATAACATACTTTCAGCTCAATATTCTAATTATCCTCATGGGAAGATGCACCCTATGGAAATTCAACCTGGCAATTTGAAGATTGGGAAAGGAAACTTCTTGCCACCAAAATCCTTAGTATTATCAAATGGTGCAACTGATTTTTTTTATTAAAGATTTTATTTATTTTGAGTTTTACAATTTTCCCCCAATCTTATTTCCCTTCCCCCACCCCACCCCCACAGAAAGCAATTTGTCAATCTTTACATTGTTTCCATGTTGTACAATGATCCAAATTGAGTGTGATGAAAGAGAAATTATATCCTTTTTTTTTTTAGGTTTTTGTAAGGCAAATGGGGTTAAGTGGCTTGCCCAAGGCCACACAGCTAGGTAATTATTAAGTGTCTGAGATGAGAAATCATATCCTTAAGGAAAACAACAACAATGGAAATGATATTTAAAAAAAGATTGCCATTGACTTTACTACTGTACCCTAAGGACCTTAGGACATTTCTATCTGACTTGTGGCTAAACAGTGGAAAACATCTTTGGAAAAACACAGATTCCTGTGTTATCTCCCCTATTAGAATTGTGAGTTTCTTGAGAGGAGTGACCAACTTAATTTTTTATTTATATATAGATGTAGATATATAGATATTTTATTTATATAGTGCTTTGTATATAGTAAGCACTTCTCACAATGCCTTGCACCAGTGGAAAGAAGACTCAAATAGAAGGCTGTTTTATTCAAGACACAAGCTTGCCTAGGAAACATACATTTATCCATTTGCCAGCCCTCTGGAGTTCAGAGAGGCCTCCTGACACCTCATGTCCAACAGGAAGGAAAAAGGTTGAGTTTCTTTTTGCAAATTTTTGTAAGCTCACTTTTTTAGCTCAGTAGCTGATCAAAAGACTTTTTCACCTTTCAGTAAATCAGTAGGAAATAGTCACATAACACCTATTCATGTCAGAACTAGAGAATAGGATCTTCTTAAACATTAAACAGCAGACTCACCCTACCACCAACGTGAATTGGCATCAGAAAGAACCTATTATTGCACATGAACCCAGGACAGGACTCTCATTAACCAGTCCCCCATTACATCTAATTTTCACTTATTGTCTCAGATTTTCCTCCCGCTTTATGAGGACTTCAAGTCAAAACACAATATGACATCCATTGTAATTTAAGCATTGGTTTACATTAAAAATTAATTTATCTTTCCTTTGTATTGATATCTTTAATACCACATTTCTTGAAATACTTGGTATTCAACTGTAACAACTAATATTCACCAATGAATGCATCACATCTTTGCCCTTAATTTGAGTTATTTCTTATTTTTCTTATCCCTTAACCTATAACCTGTAGTATTTTGCTTTAAAACCTTGTTTTCTTACTCAAGGTGGCTATTAATCTGCAATCTATCCAGGTCCTGACCCCTTTTTTCAATTTTCTGTTCTCAACCATTTTTGTTTTTTGATTCACCTGCAATTATCTCTGTTAATCTACTCTCCAAACTTATCAGATGAACCAGCCTGCATTATACTTTTTTCCTCTTATTACTAACATAAAAGCTGTACTATATACCAAATAGACTTTAGTCCTCCATCCTCCTTCCTAGGAGCACAATCTTACATTCTCTTTTTCCCATGTATTTATTGCTTCAAGGCAGATTGCAATTTTTCATTTTCTTTATCTGATAATGATTGATGTGATAACCTGAGTGCTCCTCAGATATTACCCTTCTGCACCACTTTTGAGCTTGGGAAAGATGTTTTCCTTCCAACTGAGCAACATCTCTGAGATTTATCTCTTTCTCCTTCCAAAAAGGAAAGAACCTCAGAGAGAGATAGAAACTGTTTTCTGCTCCTGAAAAAGCATCTTATTATATAGCCAATGAACTTTATCCTTTCACCTTTTAGTTCTGTTCCCTTTTATACAAAGAAAATTATTGACCATTACCCTTTGTAGTGTTATGGGCAGAGTTTATGAAAACTCCCCAGTCTGAGAAAAGTGATAAATGTATTCCATTTATTTGTTAAAGAGTGGGTGAAAAAGTGGCAGATTAATGATTTCTCCCTTAGAAATCATAAATCCTTTGGTAACTGTGATTACATTCATTAGCCAGCTCAAAGTTGATTTACAGGAAAGAGTAAAAGCAAAAGGAGACTGATAACCTGAAGCAAATAAGAAGTCTCCTGACTAGTCAGTAATCAGTAAACATTAAGCACCTATGACATGCTAGACCCTAGGGCCATGCTTGAGAAATGTTTCAGAGATGACAGATTTTTTGGATATATAATGGATTGGATGGATAGTGTGAGAAAGGAATAAAGGATGACACCTAGGATTTGAACCTGGGGGAGAAAGATGGACAAATTTACTTTGGAATATATTTAGTTTTAAAATGCCTACTGAATATTCAGCCAGAGATATCTGAAAGGCAGTTAGAGATATGACTGGAGGTTAATAGAGAGATTGAATTGGATAGGTAGATGTAAGAATCATTACCATAAAAATTACATTTAAATACATGGGATCTAATGAGATCCCCAAGTAAAGTAGCAAGGAAGGAAAAGAATGGAGCCAAGGACACTTGGTATGCTCACATTAATAGGTATGATATAGCTGAGAATCCAGCAAAGGAGAATGAAAAAAGTAATCAGAGACGTAGAAGGAGAACCAGGAGAAAGTGGTGTCCTGAAAACTTGGAGAGAAGAGAATATCAAGTAAAGCATGATCAATGCTGTCAAAAGCCACAGAGAGGTCAAGAAGAATGAGGATTGAGGGGAAAAAATGCTATTGGATTTGGCAGTTAGGAAATCATTGATAATTTTGGACAGAGCAATTTCAATGGAATTAGGAGATCAGAAGTTAGATTGTTGGGGGTTAAAAAGAGTGAAAAAAGTAGAGATATCTGTGGTAGATAGTCTTCAAAAGGAATCTAGCTACAAATGGCAAAAGATATATAAGATGGATGAAAGCTGGAATGTAAGGATCAAGAGATTTTTTTTGAGGAAGGAGAAGACAAAAACATGTTTGTAGGCAGTAGGGAAGGAACCAGTAGAAAGGAAGAGATTAAAGGTAAATGATAGAGTGGAGATGACAGAAGGGATAATCTACTGGAAGAGACAAGACAGAAAGGATTTGCTTGTACAAATAGAATGGTTTGTCTTGGTAAGGAATAGAGTTATCTCTGTGTGAGTTAGGGGTTAGGGGTGGCTAGGTGGCACAGTAGATAAAGCACCAACCCTGGAGTCAGGAGTACCTGGGTTCAAATCCAGTCTCAAACACTTAATAATTACCTAGCTGTATGGCCTTGGGCAAGCCACTTTAACCCCATTTGCCTTGCAAAAAAAAAAAACAAACCTAAAAAAAAAAGGTAAGTTGACCATGCTTACCCTTTCATTCAGAATACTGCTTGTAGGTTTTTATACCAAAGAGATCATAAAAAAGGGAAAAGGACCCACATGTATGAAACTATTTATAGCAGATTGATTTCAGAAAAACCTGAAAAGACTTACATGAACTAATGCTGAGTGAAATGATCAAAACCAGGAGAACATTGTACATAGTAAAAGCAACATTATACAATGATCAAACTATGATAGACTTAGCTTTTCTCAACAATACAATGATTCAAGACAATCCAAAAGACTCCTGATGAAAAATGTTAACCACATCCAAAGAAAGGATAATAGAGTCTGAATGTATATTGAAGCACTATTTTCTCTTTTTGTTTTGTTTTTTCTTTCTCATAGTTTTCCCCCTTTGTTCTGATTCTTCTTTCACAACATGACTAATGTGGAAATATGTTTAGCATGATTGTACATGTAATAAAAAAATAAAAGTTGAATTGAGAGGGCAGCCATGGGAAGTTTGAGTGTGAATAAAAAGGTATTTCTTAATAGTGCCACCACTCTAGAACAGGCCTATATCACCACATCCCTAGAATATTGCAGTAGTCTGCAGGTTGCCATAGCCTTTCCCTACTCTAGTCTGTCATGCATTTAGCTACTAAAATGAATTTCCTAAATGCAGGTATATGCCAATGGTTCACTATCACTTCCAAAATCAAATACTAAATTCTCTATTTGGCTTTCAAAGGTCTTCATAATCTAGTCACTCTCTCACTCTCCGTCTCTCTCTCTCTCTCTCTCTCTCTCTCTCTCTCTCTCTCTCTCTCTCACACACACACACACACACACACACACACACACACAGCACACACAGACACACTCCTTTCCAGTTTTCTTAAACCTCAGACTCCTCCACCAGATACTCTTTCATTCCAGTGACACTGACCTGCTTGTTGTTCCACAAAACATTCCATCTCTCTTGGTTCCAGACATTTTCTCTGGCTGTCCCCAGGCCTGGAATGCTCAGCTCCTCATTTCCAACTCTTAGGTCCCATGACTTTCTGCAAGTCCCAATTCAAATCTCACTATCCACAGGGAGCCTTTCTTGGTCCCTCTTCATTCTAATGTTATTCTTCTGTTATTTCATATTTATATCATAAAGAAAACTGTTAGTATATGTTTGCTTATTTGTCTCCCTCATTGAATTGTGAACTCTTTGAAGTCAGGGACTATATATACATATATTTTGGCAAGGCAATGGGGTTAAGTGACTTGCCCAAGGTCACACAGCAAGGTAATTATTAAGTGTCTGAGGATGGACTTGAACTCAGGTACTCCTGACTTCAGGGCTTTATTCAATGCACCACCTAGCTGCCCCAGGGACTATATTTTACCTTTCTTTGTATCCCCATCAGCCTAGCATAGAGCTTGTCATTCAGGAGGTACTCAATAAATACTGACTGACCAGCTGATTAAGGATAGAAATACAAAGAAAGAATTTAGTATGGATATGAACCAGTTGAGAGTAGGAGGGGTGTGACTTCCAGATACACTGAATAAATTTCATTTATTCCTCTCCTTTCCTTACATTTCCCTACAGTAGCTTTCTAACTGGTGAGAACATTTATAGTTTAAAAATCATTTTATTTTATTTGTAAAACAGATACCTGATATATCAAAGAATAAAGCCTTAAGAAAGAAACAGAGAAAGTTATTATTCCCCTTCCCAAAGAAATGTATTATTCACCCACAAAAATTCATTTATTTCTGGTAAAAGAACCTTTGTTCATGTGTGTGTGTGCATGTATGCAATTACCTTACTAATCGAATAAAAAAGGGAATGAGTTGCAATTTTGTCATGTCCATCAGGTTAGATGTGTAGTTCTTTTCCTTTGTCAAAGTAATATGTCTCCATGATGGGCTCTTATACATGAGAACTATCCTTTGTAGCACTTTATCTTAATGAAACAATTTCCAATGTCAAGGAAGAAAAGAGAGAGATAAAGGGTCTAGGTAGGAGAAGATTGCCAGTAAATAGTAATTTTCTCTTCTGTTTAGAAAGTAAAAATTTCTTTCTAGGACTTGGTTCACTTTACTATAAAATGTTGGACTAAGGGGCGGCTAGGTGGCGCAGTGGATAAAGCACTGGCCCTGGAGTCAGGAGCACCTGGTATCAAATCCGGTCTCAGACACTTAATTACCTAGCTGTGTGGCCTTGGGCAAGCCACTTAACCCCATTTGCCTTGCAAAAATCTAAAAAAAAAAAAAGTTGGACTAAATGACAAGACTCAAAAGGTCGCTTTCAGCTATGATTCCTATCATGCCATATGATTTTTGTGGCTCTTACTCCGTTGTTTCAGTTGTGTCTGACTCTTCATAACCCCATTTGGAGTTTTCTGGGCAAACATCCTAGAGAGGCTTGCCATTTCTTTCTCCAGCTCACTTAAAGAAGAGGAAACTGAAGCAAATAGCTCAATGCTTGCTTAAGTTCACAGAATTAATAAGTGTATGAGACCAGATTTGAACTCAGGAAAGTGAGTCTTCTTGACTCCAGGCCCAGCAATCTATCCACTGAGCCACCCAGCTGCCCATAACCATGTCTTTGGATGCTCATTTAAGATACATTAAGAGTAGGGGCGGCTAGGTGGCACAGTGGATGGAGCACTGGCCTTGGAGTCAGGGGTACCTGAGTTCAAATCCTGCCTCAGACACTTAATAATTACCTAGCTGTGTGGCCTTGGGCAAGCCACTTAACCCCATTGCCTTGCAAAATCTAAAAAAAAAAAAAAAAAGACACATTGAGAGTAATGAAACAATTCTCTTTTTTTAAGTTAAAAAAATTAATCAACAAAAAATCTACTCCGGGTTTGAGGGAAAAAAAATAGATAGCAAAACTGTTATAAACATGTATATTCAAAGAAAATAAATTCCCATATTAGCCACATCCACACGAATATGTCTCAGTCAGCTCTCTGAATTCATCTACCTCCTGAGGTGGATAGCAGGTTTCATCATGAATCCTCTGGAATCCTGATTGTTCATTGTGTTGATCAAAGATACTGAGTTTCAGTACTGCTTGTCTTTATAATGTTGCTATTAATTGTATAAATTATATAATATTTTCTCAAAGCCAAATCCTTTCCTCAGTCAAATCTATTTCAAGTGAAAAAGTGTACAAGCAATTTACAGACATGTCTAAGGCGAAAAAAAGAAAGATTTTCTTATATGTAGTCATATTCTACAAAATATCAAATCTCTTTGGCTTCTTTGATCTTTTAAAATATCACACTCGGGGCGGCTAGGTGGTGCAGTGGATAGAGCACTGGCCTTGGAGTCAGGGGTACCTGAGTTCAAATCCTGCCTCAGACACTTAATAATTACCTAGCCGTGTGGCCTTGGGCAAGCCACTTAACCCCATTTGCCTTGCAAAAACTAAAAAAAAAAAAAATCACACTCGGGTGGCTAGGTGGCACAGTGAATAGAGCACCAGACCTGGAGTCAGGAGTACCTGAGTTCAAATCCGGCCTCAGACACTTAATAATTACCTAGCTGTGTGGCTTTGGGCAAGCCACTTAACCCCATTTGCCTTGCAAAAAATAAATAAAATAAAATATCATACTCAGATTGTCTGTATGGTACTTTTTTAAAATGTCCTTTTATATGTTTCTTTTGGATAGTTTAAATATGTGATGCTTTAATTTTTTTTCCAATGAATTTATAAGAAAAAAAAGTGTGAGATAGGTAGGAGATACATTTCTTTCCCCATTTTACATATTAAGAAACTAGGAAAGTTAAATGGTTTAACTAAACTGTGTAAAGATGTAGAATAGTAGAGAACTTGGGACTTGTATTTCACTTACATTGTTCTTCCTTTTAGATCATTCTGCTTCCACTTATTAAGTTCAAATGGATCCACTAAAATTATTCAGTCTGTTTGTAGAATTCTTTTGAGCTCAAGAATTCTAGGGGGTGGGGGGCGGAGCCAAGATGGCGACAAGAAGGGATCCAGTCTTAGGAGCTCTCTGATAAAATTCATCAGCTAAGGACTCTAACTAAACTTTCGAGAGACAGAACCCACAAAGGGACCCAGTGAGGCAGTTCTCCTACTCAAGGTAACCGGGAAAAGAGCAGAAAGGCTCTGCTCCTCGGGATTGGAGAGGCGGCCCACCAGAGGGGTGGCCCGCCAGAGCCAAAGAACCTCAGCCTCCTGGAGGCAGCCCCAGGGCACTGGGAGCCGTGGCTCACAGCAGCAGGGGAGTCTCCTGAGCTGCACCCCGAGGAGCACCTGGCACAAAGTGGGGGAACAGCGGGAGACCTCTGCCAGAGCCCAGCCCTCAGGGCACACAGCAAGCAGCATCATCTTTCCCCAGCCCTGATCCAGGAAACAGAAGCAGGAGGAGCCGGTAAGCAGGAGCCCCCAGGGCAAGAGCCCATGGAGCTGAGGGAGGGGAGTGAAGAGAGACTGCCTAGCTCTGTCCTCTGCCCCTGGAACAGGACTCTGGGGCTCTGACCACATTCAGATCCTGATCACAGTCTAGGCCCCCCCATAGAACAGCAGGCTCCCCCCACATCAGCCCCGTGGCAGAGGGGAGCGCTTATGGTCATTCACAGACCAGGAGGGAGGACAGAGCCTCACACACTGAGACCCTTGTGGGAGTGTCCCAAAAGCTCAAGAAACACCCCAAACCAGGCCCAGGCTGGGAAAATGAGCAAGCAGAGAAACAAAAGGAAGACTATTGAGAAATATTTTGCAAATGAGCCCAAGAAGGACCAAAATACTCAGTCTGAAGATGAGGAAGCACAAGCTCCTGCATCTAAAGACTCCAAGAAAAACAGAAACTGGGCTCAGGCTATGATAGAGCTCAAAAAAGACTTTGAAAATCAAATGAGGGATTTGGAAGAAAAACTGGGAAAAGAAAGGAGAGAGATGCAGGAAAAACATGAAAATGAAGTCAGCAGCTTAGTCAAGGAAATCCAAAAAAATGCTGAAGAAAATAGCATGCTAAAAACCAGCTTAGGTTAAATGGATAGAACAGTTCAAAAAGCTATTGAGGAGAAGAATGCTTTAAAAAGCAAAATTGGCCAGATGGAAAAAGAGATAAGAAAACTCTCTGAGGAGAACAAATCCTTCAGACAAAGAATAGAATTCAGGGAGATTGATGAATTTACCAGAAATCAGGAATCAATACTTCAAAACCAAAAAAATGAAAAATTAGAAGAAAATGTGAAATATCTCATTGAAAAAACAACTGATATGGAAAACAGACTTAGGAAAGATAATTTAAAAATTATTGGAATACCTGAAAGTCATGATCAGGAAAAGAGCCTTGACATCATTTTCAAAGAATTACTACAGGAAAATTGCCCTGATATTCTAGAAGCAGAGGGCAAAATAGAAATGGAGAGAATCCACCGATCCCCCAGAGAAAGAGATTCCAAAAAACCAACCCCTAGGAATATTATAGCCAAGTTCCAGAACTCCCAAGTCAAAGAGAAAATATTACAAGGAGTCAGAAGGACAGTTCAAATATCATGGAGCGGCAGTCAGGATCACACAGGACTTAGCAGCAGCTACATTGGAAGCTCGTAGGGCTTGGAATACAATATACCAGAAGGCAAGAGAGCTTAGAATGCAGCCAAGAATGAACTCCCCAGCAAGGCTGAATGTCCTCTTCCAGGGAAAAAGATGGACTTTCAATGAACCAGGGGAATTTCAAATGTTCCTTTTGGAATGGCCAGAGCTGAACAGAAGGTTTGGTGAAGCATGGAGATTGGAGGAGAGGGGGGAAATATGAGGGACTTAATGAAGATGAACTGCATGTATTCCTGCATAGAAAAATGACACTGATAATACTCATATGAATCTTCTCAGTTAATAGAGCAGGTAGAGAGAGCTTTTATAGTTGAAGCACAAGAGAAAGCTGAATTCGAAGATAAAATATGGTGTAAAAAATGGAGTCAATAGAAAAAAAGGGAAATGGAATGGGAGAAAGAAAAAGGAGAGGGGGAATAGTCCAAGATATTTCACATAAGATTTTTTTTATTACAATAAGCTATTGCAATGATATGGAAGGGGGGAGGCAAGGGGGAATGAGGGAAACTTTGCTCTCATCAGAGATGGCTACGAGAGGAAACAGCAAATATACTCAATGGGGTATAGACATCTGGAGTAAGAAGGAGGGGGGAGCAGGGGGAAGGGGTGGGGATGTGAATAAAGGAGGAGAGGATGGACCATGGGGGGAGAGTGGCCAGATATAACACATTTTCTTTCTTACTTCTTGCAAGGGGCTGGGAATGGAAGGCCTGCCCAGGACCACAGAGCCTGGTGGATTCTGGGCCTAAGGGGTGGTATGGGGGCTCGGGGCTTCTTGGCCCCAGGACCAGGGATCTGTCTGCTGTGCCACTCAGTGACCCTACAGCAGAGTCATAGTGAAAGGAGAGAGAAAATAGAGTACATGGTAGTGGAGAAATAAAAAAGGTGGGAGTTGCGATCAGCAATGGCAATGGTGGAAAAATATGGAAATAACTTTTGTGGTGGACTTATCATAAAGAATGAGATCCACCCATGACAGAGTTGTTGGAGTTGGAACAAAGACTCAAGCACATTTTTTGTTATGATTATTTGGGGGAGGGTGCAGGGCAAGTAGGTCTGGATGGCCTGCCTGGGGCCACATAGCGGGGTGATCTTTGGTGTCTGGGGCCGGATTCGACCCAGGTGCTCCTGGCTCAAGGGCCAATGATCTGTCTGCCAGCCAGCCACCCCTACTATTATTACTATTTTATTTTATTTTGGGTTTTTTTTTCTTTCTTTTTTTTTGTTTTTTGCAGGACAGTGGGGATTGGGTGGCTTGCATGTCACACGGCTGGGTGATTGTTGGGTTTATGAGGCTGGATATGGACTCGGGTGCTCGTGGCTCCAGGGCTGTTGCTTTGTCCATTGTGCCACCTGGCCATACCTACAATTATTACTATTATTATTTTTTATTTTAATTTTTTTCTCTCCCCTTTACTTTTTTCGCCCAAACAAGTCTATCTATATTCATGGGGAGGAGGGGTATTTTGTTTACATGTAAACAAGAATATTTTATTAATGTAAAAAAAATTTGTACAAAATGAAAATAAAAAATAAACAAACTAACAAACAAATAAATAAATAAATAAATAGTTCTAGTACCATTTAGTGATGTTAGAGGGAGAACAGTATATTGGGAAAAGCACTGGATTTGGAGTCAGAACATGGGATAAATACCATTCTTGTGTTTTTTTTTAAATAGCATAATATGATCCCTATGGATAGTGTTTGTGGCATAAATCTAGAATTGTAAGGGACCTCAGAAACTATTTATTCCAACTTCCATGATTTTACAGTTGAAGAAGAAATGTAGGTCCAAGGAGATAAGGTGACTTGCCTAAGAGTAGAATTTGAACCCAATGTGTAGGCTGGGCTAACAAGACCCAGCAAGGTTCCACCTTGTTAAACCATCCATGGTTGATCCCAGAGTGCCCTGAGGCAATATGTAGTTGAACAAGAAAAGCTTTAATGAGAAGCATTTCCTTTTCTAAACATGCAGTTTCCAAAATATATCCAAGTTATTCCTCAAATGTGTTCATTGTTTTTCCTACTACCTGATTAGCGAGCTTATTTTGAACCACATATTTTCCTAATAACTGAAATCCAAAATAAGCCCCCACAACTGATATCCTGAACTCTCCTTTAAGAAGTAAGACCCGGGAGTTGCCTTGCACATTGCCCTTGGGATATCAAGGGTACAAGGAGCTGTATGACCTTCAAACCTGTAATGCCCTTCTTGCTCTTATCCTAGAAGTAATGTTGGTTCTTCCACAACCCCTACTACTTTTTTGTTGCTTGTCTTCTAGGTTCTCTAGAGTCTGGTCAGGGTTCTTCTCCTTGTACCACACTGATTTAACTGATGATTTGTTGTTGTTCAATAGATCAGTTGTGTCAGGTTCTTTATGACCCTGTGGACTATACTGTACTGGAGTAGTTTGCCATTTCCTTCTCCAATGGATTAAGGCAAAGGTTAAGTGACTCACCCAGGGTCACCTAGCTAGTAAGTGTCTAAGGTCTGATTTGAACTCAGATCTTCCTGAGGAAGTCACCTAGTTTTCCCCTTAACTTGTGAGTTATTATTTTAAGGTCTGAGAAGACAACATAATATAAAAGAGTAGTGAATTTGTAGTTATCATACCTGAACAGTTACCTTGAGTCTTATGTTCAATAGAAATGCCTCACCTGGTAGGAATCAGGCTCAGTGAGGACAGGTCAGATGTGTCTGCTCTTGGGAAAGTAATATGTGTTATTTCTCCATGTATGTATTCTGGTCATATATGTTCCCTTCATATATACTCTTCATACTTCATCCCTGTATAAGTACAATCTCCTCACTGATTACATTGTATTTGCAGGAGTGTTTATGGATTTGCCCCAAGTTTATGGAAGGAATGTTTTATTGTGACTTACTTTGATATTTTATTAAAAATCTTTGCTATGCACTAATTGTAACCTGTTGCTAACCAGATTAAAAAAAGTCATCATTGATGGAGACTAATGAACCATGGTTTAAGTAGGTATGGATCCAAAAAAACTTAAATTTGGAATAGCTAACTTTTCTGGGGGCCTGACATGTGTGTGTGTGTTGGGGGGATGCTACTGTAGGTGGAAGAAGAACATGATATATAAGTAACGTTACAATAAAAAAATGGGTTCAAAGTGGGAAATAATATAGATGGATTGAATGATTAAGATATTACTAAATAAATAATAATAATGTTTTGTCCTTCATTCTCAAAGAAGACCATGACATCAGGGAGGTGATGCCATGACAAGTACATGGATTGGATTTGGGAGGAGGTTGCTAAGCTACCAGCCTCACTTTTTCCTCCCAAGTTATCTGGGTTCAATGGCCAGATAGGAATCAGGATGACTGGAAATGGCCCTGGATGTGGGACAATCAGGGTTAAGTGACTTGCCCAGGGTCACACAGTTAAGTGAATGGCTGAGGCTGAAATTGAATTCCTGTCCTTCTGTCTTCTAGGCTGGTGCTCTATCCACTGTGCCACCTAGCTGCCCCAAACCATTAAATAAAGAGAGAGAGAGAGAGAGAGAGAGAGAGAGAGAGAGAGAGAGATTATTGGGGGTGGTCATAAAGGGGCTCTATTGGAGTAGTGACGATAAGGTATAGAGAGCAGGAAATAAAGTACCCAGTAGATAAGACAGAGCCAAAATAGCAGGATCTTACCTGAGTTCTCCCCCAAACCACCCCAAATGTCCTTGAATAATGACTCTAAACAAATTCTAGTGTAGTAGAACCTACAAAAAGATGGAATGAAATGATTTTCTAGCCCAAGGCAACTTAGACGGTTGACAGAAAAGATCTGTTACACCAGTGTGAGAGAGCAGTACAGTTCATAATGCACCATAGACACATTGCAGTAAAGTAGGAGCAGGCCTTGGGAATCATTGAATCACTGAATTAGCCCCAGCATCTGCTTCCAACCCAAAGATAAGGGGGTTGAACTGTAGAATCCCACTTCTGGACTCCCTTGTCTTTCCCAGACCAGCATTTGAGGGGCAGGAGACAGGGAAGACCAAGGAGACAAGTACTCCAACAAGATCTCCAAGTGCTCCATTTATTTAGCAAAACACCAGTGCTTAAATATCTTTCCACTCTCTCATCCACTCCCACTCCCATGGCAGTTAGTAAAATAAGGTTCTGATGCTCAAAGGCACCAGGTGCTGATAATCTACAGTATTCCCCCACACACAAAACAGTCCCCAACAGTTGAACAACTGATCAGAGGGAGATAACTGGAATCTCTTTGCTAACACTGAGACAGGACTGTTACTTTGCCCATACTCAGATCTGGGTCAGAGTCCCTGGAAAAGGAGGAGCAGTAGCAAAAATGGAGTTTGTTGCTTAAGGGGTAAGGAGACCCTCCTCACAGTTCCAGGACAGAAAAGAGTGCTTGTGGCCACTCACAGTCCAAAGCATAGGCCAGAAGAGTGGTAGCAAACACCTCTCCTTAAATCATAGCACCTTGGAAGAACTGAAAACTTGCAAGTCCCCAGAAGTATCTCTGAAATTAGCTGCACATAACCCTAGGAGGGTCCAGTGGATCCTCCACTCTGGAAACAGAGCCCTATTTTAACAAAGAGGCATAGACTGGGAAAATGAACAAACAACAAAAAAAAAGTTACTATGACGATGAGGAAGATCAAAATACACACTCAGAAGAAGATAACAAAGTCAAAACTCCTATATCCAAAGTCACCAAGAAAAATAAAATTGGTTTCAGGCCACTGAAGAGTTCAAAAAGGATTTTGAAAATCAAGTAAGAGAAGTAGAGGAAAAATTGGGAAGAGAAATGAAAATGAGTCAAGAAAATCATGAAAAATGAGTCAACATCTTAAAAGTATTGCAAGCAGCCAGAAAGAAACAACAACTGTTTTGAGGAGCCACAGTCAGGATAACATAAGATTTAGCAACTTCTACATTAAAGAACTGTAGGGCTTAGAATATGATATTCTAGGATACAAAAGAGTTCAGATTACAACTCAGATTCAACTACCCAACAAATCTCCCTATAAAAGGAGATACAAAAAACACTGAAGAGCAAAACATGTTAAAAACCGGACTAGGCCAAATGGTAAAAGAAGTATGAGAAGAGAAACCAATGAGGAGAAGAATACCTTGAAAAGCAAAATTGACCAAATGGAAAAAGGGGCATAAAAATTTGCTGAAGAAAAAAACTATTTAAAAAAGTAGAATTGAGGGGCAGCTAGGTGGCACAATGGATAGAGCACCAGCCCTTGAGTCAGGAGGACCTGAGTTCAAATGTGGCTTCAGACAATAATGCCTAGCTGTGTGACCTTGGGAAAGTCATTCTTAACTCCATTGCCTTAAATAAAAATTTTTAAAAAAGGTAGAATTGACCAAATGAAAGAGGAAGTACAAAAGTTCACTGAAGAAAATAATTACTTAAAAATTAGAATTAAGCAAATGGAAACTCATTGTAAAAATAACTGACATGGAAAATAGAACCAGGAGAGATCATTTTTCAATTAATGAACTACCTGAAAGCCATGATCAAAAAAATAGATCCTAGACTTCATCTTTCAAGAAATTATTGGGGGCAACTGGATGTCACAGTGGATAAAGCACCAGCCCTGGAGTCAGGAGGACCTGAATTCAAATCCAGCATCAGACACTTAATAATGACTTAGCTGTGTGGCCTTGGGCAAGTCACCTAACCTCTCATAAACTAATTGTGGTATGTTCTATAAAAAATGATGAGTAGGAATGCTTTCAGAAAACTGAACTTTACATGAGTGATGCAAATTAAAATGTACTGTAAACAAAGTAATAGCAATATTGTAGGATGATCAGCGGTGAATGATTTAGCTTTTTTCAGCCATATGTGACCCAAGACAACCATGAAGGACTTATGATAAGAATGCTCTCCTCTCCCAGAGAAAGAGCTTTTGGTTTCTAAATACAGATTGAAGAATACTTTTTTTACTTTATTTTTATTGAGGTTTCTTTTTTATCTATAAAAGGGGGTCTATATTTTCTTTTACAACATGAAAATGTTTTGCATAACTATACATCTCTAGCATATTGTTAACTTTCTCAATAAGGATGGGATGGGAAGGGAAGAAAGGAGAGAATTTGGAAGTCAGAGTTTTAAAAACAAACAAGATTTTTTTTACATGTAACTGGGAAAAGAATACTAAAAAAAAAAAAAAAAAAAAAAAATCAGTAAAATGACCAAGACAGCAAAATCATTGGATGTGAAAGGTGAGGGAAGCATCAACATGAAATTCAACAAAGTTACCACTAGATGGTGATAAGTACTCAGCATAATACTATACAGCAAGGATTGAAAGTGATTATTTCTTTTTAAAGTGGTCAAAAAATAAGGAAATTTTCTTCCCAGAAGATTATAAATTTCTCAAGTCAGTTCTTGGAAAAATATATTCTCTGCTCTTTTTGTGGGAATTTGCTTCCTTTTTAAATCACCTTACTAGCATATTTATTCTTTGAGAGGACTGAGCAGAAAGATCACACTGACTCTGGATAGGTACATTAACAGTAGCCCATATGATAAAGCAGGCAGCTAAGTGGTGCAATGGATAGAACACTGAACACCAAGACTGTAGTCAGGAAGATCTATATTCAAATCTGGTCTCAGACAGTTACTAGCCGTATGATCCTGGGTATATCACTTCACCCTGTTTGCTTCAGTTCCCTCATCTGTAAAATGAGCTGAAAAAGAAAATGGCAAACCATTCCAGTATTTTTTCCCAGAACACCCCAATGAGGTCATGAAGGGTTGGACACTACTAAATGGCAACAATAAAAATATGATAAAGCACATTCCTTACAACTTAGAATTGTAAGCAATACACTCACTTTACAACTAGGGAAACAGGCACCTAGATAATCAGTGACTTTTCAAAAATTCAGTGACTTTGATGGGAGAACCAAAATCTCAAATCTAGGTCTTCTAAATCCAATTCCCAGAGACTGTTCCATTCTGACTGATTTATATGCTGAGCACACAGCACCAGAATTAAATTACTGAATGTGACTAGCAATGTAATACTTGGCCCCATTAAATCAGAGCTCCCTAAAATGTGAAATTAGTTGACAATCCCAATTTCTGAGAATCTCTTGACTGGGAGACATAAAATCCAAACTTGGAAATCTCAGTCCTGGCTCTTTAGGGGTTCTCCAGGCCTTTTTCCTTTGCTTCTTCTCTTTTAGTTTGTCTTTGAGAAATGAAGCTTTTATTTATGGCCTAAAACTTGTAGATCAACATATTAAGGAATTCATTCTAAAGTAGAACTGCTGAAGACATGCAATGCTATGGGGAAAGCTGAATTGGAAATCAAGAAACTTGGATACAAGTCCTTGTTCTGCCATAATATGTGGTCTTGGGAAGTTAACTGCCCTTCTGTTAGCCTATCTCAGTTTCCTTATCTGTAAAATGAAGGTAGTTGGATGAGATGGCACATGTTTATAATTCATCCTACCAGGGAAACTGAGGCTGGTGGACTGCTTGAGCTTGGGAATTCTAAGTTGCAGTAGGCTAGAGTTCTGGGTTGTCAGCACAAAGTCTGCCATGAGAATGATGAGCCCTGGGAGCTGAGGGACCACCAGGTTTTTTAAGGGGTTGGAGATGAAGAGTCAGAAATTGAGCAGGTCAAAGCTTAGGATAGTAGGACTTGGGCCTCTTAGAAGTCACTCTGGGGGGTCTAGGTGACGGAGTCAGGAGTACGTGGGTTCAAATCCGACCCCAGACACTTAATAATTACCTAGCTGTGTGGCCTTGGGCAAGCCACTTAACCACACTGCCTTGAAAAAATCTAAAAGAAAAAAGTCACTCTCATCAAACCTGGGCATCATAAGTATAGCCAGGCTTCCAAAATATGAGAGTGATCTTTAAGGCCTTTTCTACTCTAAAATAAAAAGATGCAAGGAGCAAATTGTATCTAACAAGAAAATTGCTATAATATTTTTTAATTTATATAATTTGACTCCAGATTCCTAGTTTAAGTGTTATTCTTTCTTCTTCCTTTTGTCCATTTCATATATTCTGCTTTGTATAGCTTGCAATATCCACTGTTGCACTGTGGGGACTATATATTTATCTAAACTTGATATAAACTGTGTCCATATGCTCACTTATCTTTGAATTATTTTCCTTAGGACCCAAATGATTTTAGGAAAAAGCAGAGATGTATTAGAACCAGAGTTAAATTTTCATTCTGAGCATTTACACCTCAGAAACCAGTAAAAGTACAAATCGGGGCTTGATTGATTGTTTTCTTTTAATTTTCTAAGACAGAAGAGAGTGGTGGAGAAAATGTTAATAATGCAAATCAAACTTGAAAGTGTGTGGTGTGTGTATTTCTCTGCCATTATTCCCCTCCCCCTTATAAAATGTTTTTATACTCCTGGGAAAAAGAGAATGGTAAATTAAGAGACCCTTACTGTGCTCCACGCTGACATGTTACATATTTTTAGTATATAAATGTTATTTCTCTTAAGTATTTGACTACCAAATCATTTACACACACAAAAGAAGCATTGCCTTATTATAATAGATGAGGAAATCAGAAAAGGTTGTGTCTCAGAGAGAATCTTGAGGTGAGTATATTCCAACTATGAGAGTCAGCCAGGGCAAAGACATCAAGATGGAGACGAAATGTCTTGTGTTAGAAACAGCAATAGGACCTACTTGACAGGACCTCACAGAAGGAAGGATAATAGAGTAATACATTTAGAAAGGTAGATGTTGGAGGTGGGGGGGGGCTGGCTAGGTGTCGAAGTGGATAAAGCACGGGCCCTGGAGTCAGGAGGACTTGAGTTCAAGTGCGGTCTCAGACACTTAGTAATTACCTAGTTCTGTGGCCTTGGGCAAGCGGCTTGACCCCATTGCCTTGCCAAAAAAAAGGTAGATGGGGCTAGTTGGCTTTACAAAACTGAACCCAAGAGCTTATATTCATTCTGTCCTGGAAGCAAATAAGATTTGTTGCAACAGACAGTCAAGAGATTATGAGGACACATTCAATTTGGATCCAGGTACAACAACGTGGAAACCATGTAAAGACTGACAAATTGCTTTCTGTAGGGCGGTGGGGGGAGGGAAGTAAGATTGGGGGGAAAACTGCAAAACTCTAAATAAACAAGATCTTTAATTAAATAAAAAAAAGATTATGAGAACCTGAATTAGGTGGAGGATCATGTAAATTAAGGGGAGACAGAAATATTGTAGAAGGGAAATGTGAATATTAAGAAAATGATTGGGTCAGTGGGGTGAGGGAAAATGAGGAGTCGTGAGTTGTGCCCCGTGGAGCCTGAACACATGAACAATGACAGGAAGGCGGGTCCTCGGCGGTAATAAAGGCGCCTGTGAGGAGGAGGAGGAAATCTAAGGCTCTGGCCCCGCCGGGCCGGGGGCTAGCGGGGGTCCTGGGAGCCCGAGTAAAGTGGCGCTGCCCGGCGCCCCCGGCTCGCGCCTGCCAGTCCCCCAGCCGCCTTTCACAAGCAGCCCGAGGGTCCCCAAGCCGGTCCCGCTTCCCGGGCCTTCTCCTTGGCCCCGCGCTGGTCCCCGGGTCCCCCGCGCTGGTCCCCGGGTCTCCCCCGCTGGTCCCCGGGTCTCCCCCGCTGGTCCCCGGGTCTCCCGCTCTGGTCCCCGGGTCCCCCCCGCTGGTCCCCGGGTCCCCCCCGCTGGTCCCCGGGTCTCCCCCGCTGGTCCCCGGGTCTCCCGCTGGTCCCCGGGTCCCCCGCGCTGGTCCCCGGGTCCCCCCCGCTGGTCCCCGGGTCCCCCGCTCTGGTCCCCGGGTCCCCCCCGCTGGTCCCCGGGTCCCCCTCCGCTGGTCCCCGGGTCCCCCGCTCTGGTCCCCGGGTCCCCCCCGCTGGTCCCCGGGTCCCCCGCTGGTCCCCGGGTCCCCCCCGCTGGTCCCCGGGTCTCCCGCTCTGGTCCCCGGGTCCCCCCGCGCTGGTCCCCGGGTCTCCCCTCCGTCCTCAGCCCGGCACTGCCAGGCCAGCGTGCCCCCCGCTTCCCACCTCCCCTACTTGAGCCCCCAGAGGCTCGCACCGGGAGGGAGCCCAGCCCAGCCCGGGCAGGACCTGGGGCCGGCGCCCCGCAAACACAGCCGCGGGGCGCCCCGGGACAGGGGCCGGGCCCCTCGCCCCCGGGACGCTGGTTTAAAAGGTCCTGTAACGGGCGCAGATAGCGAGCGTCACGGCAGAAGAGAAAGTCTGCCCCCCTGCTGTGCCAAGACGTGCCCTCCCTTCCTGTTGGCGCCGAAGCTCAGCGCTGGGGGACACACTCCAGAAGAGGGCGAGACCCGCCCTCCGGGCCCGGGCTGCCGCCGCCGCGCCGCCCGGCTGTGCAGCCCCCCCGGGACTCAGCCCTGGAAGGAAGCGTTTGCTACGTGTGCCAGCACTGGCCAAAACTGCTCTTCCCAAGCGGAGGTAGGGACTGTTATTATGACCCTCATTTTTACAGCTGAGGAAACTGAGGGGCGCTGATTCGCCCGGCGTCCAGGAATCAGTATCTGAGGCCGGATCCGATCCCGACCACCCCACAAGCCCCGTCCGCTGACCCGCTTGGCTGCCTCCCCATGGCTCCTCCGTGTAGATGAGAAGGAACCCGGGATGGCGCTTGTTCCTTATCCCCCTCATTTTGCAAACGTGAAGTGATTTGCTCAAGGTCCTACGCGAAGTATGGGGCAAAGTCAATATTGAAATAGAGGTCTTTTTTAGACAGATCTAATCCTCTTTTTAACTTCTAGTCAACAGATCTTTCTACTCCAAGTAATAAATCTCAAGTTTATTTTAATTTTGAAATGGTGTGTATTAGGTATTAGGGTTTAGATGCCATGACATTTTTAGTTCTGAAAGTGAGGTAGGCTTAGAGGACGAGTCTTGTGTTTTTTTTTCAGTTGTTTTTCAGTCTCGTCACACTCTTCACAGCCCTATTTGGAGTTTTCTGGGCAAAGATCATTTTACACAAGAGGAAGTTGACTAACTTGCCCAAGGTCACACAGTTAGTAAGCCTCTGAGGCTAGATTTGAACTCAAGAAGATGAGTCTTCCTGACATAAAGTTCACCTAATTGCTTACAAGTGTTATAATGGCTTTTAAATTCCTATCAGGCCTCATGTCTTTCTCTCAGAGTAGCCACCTTTTGGGTATGGATAACTAAGAACAAGTGAATATTCCACTCAATATCCACAAATGTGTATATATATATATATATATATATATATATATATATATATATTTATATTTATATTTATATATATACTCATCTATGTATTTCATATGTGTGCAACCTAGACAGTAATTGATTTCTTCTACTTTCTGTTCTATTTATAAAGAACAGTTTAAAGCAAAAGTTAAAGGGGGAAGGGCAGCTAGATGTCACAGTGGATAGAGCACCAGCCCTGGAGTCAGGAGGATATGAACTCAAATGTGGCCTCAGACACTTAATAATTGCCTAGCTGTGTGATCTTGAGCAAGTCACTTAACCCCATTACCATAAATAATAATTCATTAAAAAAAGTTAAAAGGGGTAAAAAAACCACCCAAGTACTAATTTTTTTTTTTTTGCAAGGCAAATGGGGTTAAGTGGCTTGCCCAAGGCTACACAGCTAGGTAATTATTAAATAGTGTCTGAGACCAGATTTGAACCTGGGTACTCCTAACTCCAAGGCCGGTGCTTTATCCACCCCAAGTACTAATTAAATACATCTCCTGTTATAAGCTACACTTCTGTTATCACTAACTTGCTTTTCTTTGTCTTTGATACTTTACATTTTCTAATTGTTATGCGTATGTTGTATAGAAGTTATTTAGTTATTTCAACCTAGACCACCATCTCTTTTATGTATTCTTTTTTTAGTAAGTTTTATTTTTATTAAAGATATCATTTGAGTTTTACAATTTTCCCCCCAATCTTACTTCCCTCCCCCCACCGCCCCACAGAAAGCAATGTCAGTCTTTACTTTTTTTCCATGTTGTACCTTGATCCAAATTAAGTGTGATGAGAAATCATATCCTTAAAGAAGAGACAAGAAGTCTAAGAGGTAACAAGATCAGGCAATAAGATATCTGTTTTTTTTTTCTAAATTAAAGGGAATAGTCCTTGAACTTTGTTCAAACTCCACAGCTCCTTATCTGGATACAGATGGCACTCTCCTTAGCAGACAGTCCAAAATTGTTCCCAATTGTTGCACTGAGCAAGTCCTTCAAGGTTGATCATCACTCCCATGTTGCTGTTAGGGTTCTTTTATGTATTCTTACTAAGAACTTAATAGGGGCAGCTAGGTGGCACTGACCCTGGAGCCAGGAGTACCAGAGTTCAAATTCGGCCTCAAACGCTTAATAATTACCTAGCTGTGTGGCCTTGGGCAAGCCACTTAACGCCATTGCCCCACCCCTCAAAAAATAACTTAATAAATAGTACTGGTTGACTAGAATCATTTGATTGTCCCTGGTCCACAGAAAGTGTTTAATGTGTTGGGTGAATGACAATAGTTTCAGAAATACATTATGTGAAAGTCTCACATAGTTCAAAATGATTATTTGTCCACTAGGAGTCAGTGTCTTACAACATAGAACTAGAGTATCTTTGGAATTTTTTTTTTTAATCCTAGCCCCTCTCTACCAAGATCTTTTTTTTTAGGTTTTGCAAGGCAAATGGCGTTAAGTGGCTTGCCCAAGGCCACACAGTTAGGTAATTATTAAGCGTTTGAGACCAGATTTGAACCCAGGTACTCCTGACTCCAGGGCCTATGCTTTATCTACTGTGCCACCTAGCCGACCCTCTACCAAGATCTTTTAACTGCTTACTGTACTCAGTTTTCCATAATCAAGGAAAGGCTGGATTATCATATAATAATCATAGAATTGGAGTTGTTAGAGACTTCAGTGATCAAGTTCCCTCATTTTATAGATGAGGAAACAAGCTAAGACATTAGGTAGTTTGCTAAAGGTCATATAATCAGGAAATTAATTTAAATTTCCTAAGTTTTGACTTAAAAATTCTCTTCCCTGTTAGTCTGGGAAGAGAACTTTCTCTTAGACTGATTTTCTTCAGGGAAGGATGCAACACTAACTTGCTAGTCTCAGAAACTTTGACTTTGGGACTATTCTCAGGGGAATTTTCCTGCTGCTCTCCTCCCTAGCATATTATAACTTCTTGGAGCCACAGATGAGAGTTGTGTGAAGACTTGCACCAAGATGTCATTGAACTTCTGTAAAAACAATGTTAAGTTCCCACTATGTGCAAGAGCCAGTGCTGAGCATTTGGAAGAAAAAGAAAGGCAAAAGACAGTCTCTGCTCCCAAAGAAGTTCCAGTGGAGGAGACAACCTGCAAAAATCAATTTACTAACAAAGTTATATATAAATTAGAAAGAATCAACAGACAGAAGGTCCTAGAATTAAGGGGAATCAGGAAAGACTTATATTAATTATTATTATAGAGGTGAAGTTTAACTATTGGAGAGTTGTCTTTATTTTTCTTGATAGGGTTCTATGATCCCTGTGTCTTGGGCCCTTTTTTCTTCTCCCTCTATGCTATTTCACTTGGTGATTTCAGCAGCATTCATAGATTAAATTATCATTTTGTAGGCAGATGATACTGTGTGAGATAAAAATCTCAGAGACTGACCTGAGCAAATGGAAGTTTTTACTTACTTTTTCTCTAGAAAAGGGCAGCCTCCCAGACACACCAAGATAGTGTCTCAGAAAGCCACTCCAAGGCAAGGTAAATTGAGTATATGTATATATACATATCCTATCCACCCTTTCCCCCTCCCTAACCACCACCCCCCTTTCAACCCATAGGGTCTCTGGGTCTCCAGAGGTACAATCTATTTGGAGAAAATCTACCCTAGCAACAGACACAAAGAAAAGAATGAAATATTTTCATAATATTTTTCTCACCAGTTGGTGAGGTAACTTAAAGATCCTAGTGACCTTCATAACTATCTTAAGTGGAAAGAAGTAGGTTTTATGGTCAGAATGTCCTCCCTGTTAGCAAAAATAGTCTTATCGAAAAACAGGAGGCTCGGGATCTCTCTTGAAATGGGAGGTTTTCTTGAGGAGGACTTCATCAGGAATTTTCCCACTCAATTCCCTCTCTTTATTTCTATTTCTATTTACATATTGTATCTCCAACTCATTAGGTGCTTAATGAATGTTCACTAATTGTCTAAATTCTCTCATTTGGATTTTATTAATTCTAAATATTTTTCCTTAATAGTTTCCCAAAAGATGTTCAGATGATTCCTTTATTTTTCAAAGTTTTCCGGCATGTCAATAAACTTGAAATTGCTACATCTTAACCTATAAATCAGATCTGACCTTGAGTCTGTGATTTTTGCAGTTATTTCAATAATTCACTCATTTTCTGAACATGTTTTTCCAGTTGGTCTGCATTGAATCTAACTTTATTTTTCTTTGTTGAGAGTTGGTTGTCTTTTGGCCATTTGCTTCCTTCATTAGTTACTCTCAAACTTTCTTATTTTTGTGTCTTCTAATTATAAATTTACTTTCTGGCATTATATAGTATAATATATTATATATTCATCATTAAGTATTACTTCAAATTCTCTTGTTTTAAATATATATATATATATATGTATAAATGTATATGCTCATTTGTTTGCTTCCTCTTAACTCTTACTGATTCTTATGGAATTCTTAACAGGGCTAATTTCTTGCTTAATTTCTATATTTGTGTCATTTGGTGTTATGTTTTGTTTTTGAAGAGATATGTGAGCAATTTAACTCCCCTTCAAATCTCTCACTATATCTTGACTGGAAAGCCAGCATTTGACTTATTGATTCTAATTATTTAATCTTTTTAGAGGCAACCTCTTATTCTAATTTGCCAATTTTTTTTTTGGTTCTTAATTCCATCTAATTCTGTCATCTAACTTATTGGCTTTTCTCCTAACTTCACAGCATCTGCAAATTGGATAAGTATGTCATTTTTATTGTCATATTTTGATAAAACTCCCTAGTAATTAAATTTGTCCATCTGGAATGACTATATAGTGAGCCTCTGTCTCTTCGGGTCTTCATTAAAGGCTTGTCAGAAATATTGTTGATGCAATTACTACCTCAAGAAGGAGTTGATTAAGATAATGATACTACTACTACCACCACCACCACCACCACTACTATCACTATGATTACCATTAGTGTTACTAGTTCTAGGAATAATACTACTGCTACTGTTACTGCTTCTACTACTACAAATTGAAGAGTAGGACATTCCCACCAGAAAATTAAGGGGTTAGCCCTAGAGAACTTGATAGTAATTAATGTGTATTAATTAACGTAACAGTGGAGAGAGCAAAACAGTTGAATCTATAAATATCCAGTGCTTTTAAGGGAAGAATTTTTTTAAATAAAAAAGTCAGTTCAAAGAAACTAACACAGCAACTGACTCCAATAGTTAAGTGCAGTGCTCTATAACAATATCTTCTGACACTGCAAAAAGAAGGAGGAAAGAACATTCTTATTTCTTTTTTTTTTTCAGGAACAAGTTTGTTCTTAGTACCTTGCTTTTGTTATTCTTTACAAAGTGATTGTAGTAATTGTAAATTTTATTTTCCTGGTTCTACTTTCTTTCCTTTATGTCAGTTCATATCTTCCCATGCTTCTTTGGATCCTTCATATTCATCTTTTCATGTGTTATTGTAATATTTCACTATATTCATATGACATGTGGTATAATTTGCTTAACTATTTCTCAATCAATGTTTACTTCATTTTTAATTCTTTGTTAGTAGGAAAAGGGCTGCCAAAATTATTTTGGTGTCTATAAGACCTTTATATCTCTTTGACCTCCGTTGGGCATATGCCTATCAATATCTATGGGTAAAAGGATTTGAACATTTTAATTTCTTTCTTAGCATAATTTTAAATGTGTAATTCTAAATGAATGGACCAATTCACACCTCTACCAATGTTATATTAGTTTGCATGTTTTTCTACAGCTCTCTAATATTGGCTATTCCCATCTTTTGTTATCTGACAAATTTCTGGCATTGAAGTGAAGTTTCAAAGTTAGTTTGATTTGCATTTCTCTTACTGATGATTTTTAACAATCTTTCATATGGCTATTAATAATGTCAAATTCTTCTTTTGAGAGTTCTTTGTTCATTGTTTTAACAGATATGTCTTTAATATTTAGATTACATTTCCATTTTGAGGGTTTTTTTAGTAACATGGTAGAGCATATTGATCTAAATCAAATTTCTACCAATTTGCCCTTCTATTTTTCCTAGACATTCTTTTCATATAGGATATTTTTCCTCAGATAATCTATGTTATTGACTTTGTCAAATACTGGATTGAGTTCAACTATTTTCAAAATTTCCTTATGTAGTTTATTAAATGGCTACTGATATTTTTAAATCATATGTAATAGTTCTGAAAATTATTGCTTATAGTATAATTTGAAGACTGGAGTTGCTAGTTCCTTTTCTTTTTTTTTTATTATTTATATCTTTTAAAGAAGAAATCATTGAACTACATTTGTAATTAAAAACCTAGGAAAATAACAAATTTTTAAAAACTAACAAAAAAAGGGGCAGCTGGGTGGTACAGTGAATTGAGCATTGGCCCTCAGGTCAAAGAGGACCTGAGTTCAAATGTGACCTCAGACACTTAATAATTACCTAGCTATGTGACCTTGGGCAAAGCACTTAACCCCATTACCTTGCAAAACAAAAAACAAAACTAACTTCTAAAAAATGAAGAAGAAAGAATAAAATAAAAAAAACTGAGTTAATAAACAGAAAATGGAAGCTTTTTAATAAAATTAATTAATATTAGACAAATGATTAGATAATTTGATCTAAAGAAAAACAAAGAAAATTAAATTACTAAAATAAAAAGGAAAGAAATAAAATGACAAATGAGATTGGATTTATAACAGATGAAAAAAGGAAATTTTTAGGGATTATTTTACCTAATTATATGACTCTAACCTTGGTAACTTAAATGAATGAATATTTATAAAAATATAAAATGTACAGCTATCCTGATTGTGGTTATGCATCTAGTGTAATGGATCCCTCAGAACCCAAGGTTTCAGGAAATAATTGCTTTAATATAAACATATTCAAAAACTCCTAGTAAAAATGTTCCCTAAAGAAGTAACAAATAGCCCAAGAATGGAAAAGTAGGTAAGCCACCAGGAAAGAGATTAAAAGCAATCAGTAAGGAAGTTCCCTGGGGTCTCAAAGCTCCCTACCACATTCTTAAAACTGTTTTTATATCTTCCTTTCCCAAATAACCCATATTTAGGTCTCAGAATAATCTGTCAAAATTAACTCAAACCTGCCTTAAGTCTGTTCCACAAACTCTTAGCTCCCAGTAAGTTGAAGCATGGAGTTTAACTCACACCTCCCATTTCCACTAGTATACTAGACCACAGCATATGATTAAAAGAATAATAAATGGAATGTTAAAATCATCTGATCATGAAAAAGAAATTTGTGAAGTCATAAATGAACTGTCAGAGGAAAAAGCCCAGGCCCAGATAGAGTTGCAAGTGAAGTCTATCAGAAGTTCAAAAAACAATTAACTATAGTAGCACATAAATTGTTGCATAAAATAGAAGGAAAAGGCACTTACAAAAATTCTTTCTATTAAGCAATAATAGTCTTTATTTCCAAACCTGAGAGAGATAAATTAGAGAATAAAAATTATAGCCCAATATCTCTAGTGAATATTGATATAAAAATATTGAATAAAATATTAACAAATTTCTACAATATATTAAAATATTATTCCTTATGATAAGATTAGATATATAACAGGAATACTGGATTGGTTTAGAATTTGGAAACAATATAATAGCCCATGATAATAATAGAAATAATCAAAATCATTTGATTACATCTATAAATGCAGAAAAAGCTTTTGGATTTCTAGATCACTTATCCCTCCAAATAAATTATTATTATGTTATTTAATCATAGAACATATCCCCTTGGAAGTTTGATTGGAATAATTCTGTACCTTTTGACTTCTGGATGTCTCTGTGATTCTCACTTATTTGATCTTATTTGATTAAGCTAGTTCTTTTTACTGGGGACTTGAGTGAGGGAAGGATGCTGAAAATTTGAAAGAAAAATAAAAGAAGTAGCAATATTCTTTTCAAAAAGACTTAGCAGGGGGTGGCCAAGTGGCGCAGTGGATAGAGCACCAGCCCTGGAGTCAGGAGTACCTGAGTTCAAATCCTGCCTCAGACACAATAATTATCTAGCTGTGTGGCTCTGGGCAAGCCACTTAACCTCATTGCCTTGGAAAAACCTTAAAAAAAAAGAAAAGAAAAAAACTTAGCAGGAGATGCTGACCCATGTGGAAATATTATTTGGACTCTGAGTCAGGGAGGAATGGGTCTCACTGTCATCACCTATAAGGAGATAGAATTTAATGACCTTTAAGGCCCCTTCTGACTCTAAATCTATGACACTAGCAATAGCAGTGAAGCAAAGGAATACCAAAGGAGAAATAAAGAGAACTATATATCAGGGAACCCCAAAACTAAAGAACTGATTAGAAATTAGACTAATGAACGATAAAGCAGAGTCACAATTAAAGAACTGTGAATCATGTGGACTGTAGGTTTTGGGGAGGGGGTCAGTTTCTCTAGTGACCCCAAGTTCTTTTGCTACTTTGGGGAGCTTTTGCCCCAAGTTAAACCAATAACTCTGGAGTAACTATAAAAGTCATAAGGCAATGGAGTATCATTAATTGAACTGGTGGAATGTTTGATTTTTTAGCATTCCCAAATATTTTTCCTACAAAGAGAAGGTCCTGCTCTCCTTATTAGAGATGACCTTATACTGGATGTCAATTTTTTTTTTAGGTTTTTGCAAGGCCAATGGGGTTAAGTGGCTTGCCCAAAGCCACACAGCTAGGTAATTATTAAGTGTCTGAGGCCGGATTTGGACTCAGGTACTCCCGACTCCAGAGCAGGTGCTCTATCCACTGTGCCACCTAGCCATCCCTGGATGTCTATTTTTATAGGGAAGCAGCCATGCTCCACTTCACTCACAATTCTACTGTTTAGACTTCTTTTGCCTACTCCTTGCCCTTTCACACTTTTACAGTTCCTTTTTATGTGTTACCTTTCCCAATTAGAATGTAATATTCTTGAATAAATATCATCATTATCATTATAGTTATTAAATTAATGCAAAAGTGTTTATTGGATTGTTGTAAATCAGATCCATACTTGACATCAAATGTAGTTCAAATCAGTTCTGTTTATACTTCTATGCCAAATGTAAGTCCAATCCTAATCAAGAGGAGCTAAATGTTTCAAACAGATCCCAAGTCCAGGAGGTTTTAGCCTCAAACAAATCCTGCCAGGTTAGCCAGGAGCTCTGGAGGTTTTTCCATCTTCTGTTGGTTGCTCTGCAGGTTCTTTATTCAGAGAGACCAAAGAAATGCTGAGGAATCTTGGAAAGATTTATACCTTTTATTATAAAACATTAGCAGCAAGAGGCTGCAGGATCAAGTCCACTCATAAATCTGTTTGCATAGACCCAAGTTTGCTCATCAGTTTCCCATGTCCCTTATCTGCTTCTCCCCCGTCTGCCATTGCCACTGTGCTCTGTCCATGCATGTGGTCTGCCCTCTAGCCTAGATAATTATAAAGGTCTAGAACAAAGTCAGCATCATGCCAAATCTGAGACTTACGTATTTATCATAAACTATAAACAAGATGTATAACTGGCTAACCAAATTCCATATAAGGATATCTGGCTTGATTGTATAACTAAATGAATGTCCAAATATAACTTTATCTGGTCAAGTTGGACTACTGTGATTAAGGGAAATTAATATCACATCACGATCAAATGGCTTGCCTTACAGTTGGATGATGGGATGCTCAGGGAGCACAAGAATCTCTGCTGTCAGGGTTTGCTGAGCCTTTTCCAGAGCTGCTCGTTCATCTTTGGTGTCCACCATTACCCAATTTTTACTTGTGAAGTAGTCAAATTCTATTAAAACTGTCTCAGCAGATAGGCTAAACCAGTTTGAGGGTAACTGACAGGCCTCAGACCTGTTGGTAAGAAAGGGAGATATCTATGCCAAGCATGTGAAGACTCCACATAGATCATCAGGATGAGAACAAATTTATGGCCATAAAGGTGACTTAAGCAGTTGACTTAGAGCTTAGTCAGATATCAAAGGTACCAAAGTCATCCACTGCATCCTGGACTATCACTGGTGATCTTAGCTTTTGTCCTACCACAGTTTCTGGAAGAAAAAGTGAGACTACTGACTTTGCACAATTCTGCCTACTTAAATCCAATTCATAAGCAAGTCAAGGTATCACCTATCACTGATAGAGGTCATTAGACCTCTAAAAGTGAAGGACAAACAACAAGCATTGGATAGTCCCTGATGTCAAGGAGTTCACATTCTGATGGGAGAGATAAGACATATAGAAGGTTTAAACTGCAAGTCAAATGAAAGGTCCCATGGTCCTTAGAATGCAGTGGTAAAGTAGATGGTAATACTTCTTTTTAAATGTCTTTCCATTGATATATCAGTGCAAACAAATTTTGAGTTATTTTGATGATTTTACTGGTAATAGTTTTCTTTGCTGGATTTTGCAGTTATTGTAGTACTCCAAATGTTATTGCCAGGCCACATCTGTGTAGGGGTTGCTTATTCAGATGATGACTATAAGAGGCAAGTTGGAAGCAGAACCAATGGTCTGGAGAAAGCTTCTATTCCCCAGAGATCTTGGACCCATTGGTAGTAGTTAGTCATCATTTAAAATTAGTGGTACTAGGGGAAGCTAGGTGGAGCAGTGGATAGAGCACCTGCCCTGGAGTCAGGAAGATCTGAGTTCAAATCCTTCCCCAGATACTTAATAATTGCTTGGCTGTGTGACCTTGGGCAAGTCACATAACCCATTGCCTCAAATAAATAAATTTCTTAAAAATTAAAAATATAAAATTAGCAGTAGCAAAAAAGGAAGACCCCTTCTCCTTAATGATTGTTCTTTTCAATGATGGCCGCAGTAGCTGGAAAGGAATCATAACTGGGGGGATTAGAATTGGTTAGGAAACACTACTGTTTTGGAGTTCTAGATCTTGGATTATCTCAAGTCTTGAAGATGTTACCAGAGCAACTGAGGTGGGGAAATGTGAGAGGGACAACTGTGGTTCATTGTTTTGAGCCATGAAATCACCAAATTCTCTGACTCAGAGAGGTAAGAAAGACAGACTTTAATTCACAAGTTGCACAAAAAAGGTTTACAAGTTACTACAAAAGTTCACAAGTTAGTTTCTTTGGAGAAGTGGCAGGACAGTGAGTTTCAGGACTGCTGATGGCCAAAGGGAAAAAGAGACTAATGGGCATTCTATGGTCAGCAGAAGCTGAGGGGGAAAAAAAGGGTTAAAGTGAAGGCAGGAAACCACTGATCCCTAATAAGGAAGAGTAGTTGTGGGATTCATGTTTTGATTCTTTAACGAAATAAAGAAAGTGAGTGTCAAAGAAGACTGTAAAATTTAGCAAAAAGAGGCAACTGGGAGAGAATAACAAAGAGTTAAGATAATCAAAGAAGAGACAGCTAGGGGAGAATAGCAAAGGAAAAAGGAAAGGGAAAGGAGGCAGCCATCAGATGGAGAGGGCTTAGATCAACCTGGATCTAGCCAAATAGAATTGAGACCACGTGGATCCAGCCTGGAGAAAGGAAGGGGAAAAGGATTGGAAACAGGCAGCCTCCTCCCCAGCTGAGTCATGTAGGAGAAAAAAACTGGGGTATAATAACCGTGCTTAAATACATTTTTCTGGTGGTCAGAATGGCGGCATTTAAGGAGTAGCCTACACCTGCTGAAGGAGTGGCAGAGTCTACTGTACATACTCCAAGGGCAGGGGGTAATTAACACCTGGAATAAGGTAGCATGAGTGGCCTCTGCTGAGTACTGTGGATGATGGGGCATGACCAAGGACATGACCAAGGTCCAAAGAGTGATTTGACTCTGCTGGCACATGCTGATTCCTGTCTGAGGACAGAAGTGATTTGCTTACATCTATATCCTTAGTATTTAGAATAGTGCCTGACACACACTATCCATGGGATTTTCTTGGCAAAGATAGCATTTGTTATTTCCCTTTCCAGTGCATTAAGGCAATCTATAAGTTAAATGACTCACTTAGGGTCACATAGCTTATAAGTGTCTGAGGCTAGATTTGAACTCAGATCTTCCTGACTCCAGGCCCAGAATACTCTACACTAAGTCATCCACTGAGCCAACTAGCTGCTATGCACAGAGCAAGGACTTAATCAATGATCTAACTATTTATCTATCCATATAAAGCCTGATTGTGCCTTCTTACTATCTAGGCAACCATTGGTAAATTATCTTCTTTGGGCCTAAAATTGGGGGTTTAAACTAATTATCCTTCTAGAATTCCTTCTAGATCTGTACATAAGGACTCATTCAGGGGTATGCTAGGAAAGCTCTTGGCTATCAGGGAAAATATATATATATATATATATATATATATATATATATATATATATATATGTACCCATGGTACACTTTTAAATTTAATCTGCTTTACTAACATTTTCATTCTTTTTAAGTCTAGACAATCAAAAAATAGTTCATCAAACCCTGATTTGTAGTATTTGCTGATTTCTTGGAACTAAATGCTCACAATGAAATTTAAAATTCAGGTTTTCCTGAGCAAGTTTGTGTTGGCTCCAGCACACTTGTACTAGGAAAACAAATAAGCAATTACACAGTCAGTTTGATACAATCTAGGCTGTATATCTGTGAAATCTATTTGAGACTTTGCCTCATTCTTTTAAGGGCATGTTTGATAACCTAGGCATTACATTCCCTCTTCTTCCCTCCATTATATGATAATTCTTTGAGGGTAATACTATTATTTTTCATCTTTGTATATTATTTGTAGCACAGTGTGTGCTTAATAAATGCAAATCTCTAAGCCTTGGTTTGAAGTAATTGAATCTCCGCCTTTCCTAGTCACTGAGCAAACTTTAATCCAAAAGTTCTTGGACCTGGTCCTCTTCTTTTGATATTACCATTATTCCTGGGTACCTTGGATTTTATACCAACTCTTTCTTCCCTTTATTGTCTCTTATTCCAGACTGCAAATGTGCCTTTTCTTAGAGTTACTTAGAAGGGGGAAAAGAGTAGATTTGGAAATAAAATAGTATCTCGGAAATTGTTAGCATATATAAAATAGACCCAATCAACTCCAATTATTTCTTAGAATACATGGCCAGCTTATCAATATTCTCTAATCTCCAACATGGTACTCAGGTAGCCTTTTCTCCATGGCTTATAAAAGAATTCCTCTTTTCCAAACCCTCTTAGATGATTTGGGATTGACCTAATTGATGCTTTGTACTAAGAAAAATTTTTTGTACCACCAAGAATCAACTACCTACTGAAACTGAACATACTCTTTCAGGGAAAAAGAAGGATATTCAGTGAAATAGGGGACTTACAAACCTTCCTAATGGAAAAACCAGAGCTGAACAGAAAATTTGATCTTCAAATACAAGACTCAAGAGAAGCAGAATAAAGTAAATAGGAAAGGGAAATCATAAGGGACTTAAAGATGTTGAACTGTTTTTATTCCTACATGGGAAGATGATATGATAGCTCATACAACCTTTTTTCCTTATTAGGACAGACAGAAGGAATAAATGTATATTGTGTGTGTGTGTGTGTGTGTGTGTGTGCGCGCGTGTGAGAGAGAGAGAGAGAGAGAGAGAGAGAGAGAGAGAGAGAGAGCGAGCACAGGTATCTCATATGATTTAAAAAATATCAGTAGCCATTTAATAAACTACATAAGGAAAAACTGAAAATAGTTGAACTCAATCCAGTATTTGATAAAGTCAATAATATAGATTATCTGAGGGGAAAATAATCCTATATGAAAAGAATGTCTAGGAAAAAATACAAGGCAAATTGGCAGAATTTTTTTTTTTTTTTTTAGTTTTTGCAAAGGCAAATGGGGTTAAGTGGCTTGCCCAAAGGCCACACAGCTAGGTAATTATTAAGTGTCTGAGACCAGATTTGAACCCAGGTACTCCTGACTCCAAGGCCAGTGCTTTATCCACTATGCCACCTAGCCACCCCTAGAAATTTGATTTAGATCAATATGCTCTACCATATGTTATTAAAAAACCCCTCAAAATGGAAATGCAACCTAAATATTAAAGATATATCTGTACCATTCCCAGAGGAGATGTTAAAACAATGAACAAAGAGCTCTCAAAATAAGAATTTCACATTATTAATAGTCATATGAAAGATTGTTTAAAATCACAAATAAGAGAAATACAAATCAAACCAACTTTGAAACTTCACTGCCAGAAATTTGTCAGATAACAAAAGATGGGAATAGCTAATGTTGGAGAGTTGTAGAAAAACAAGCAAACTAATATAACATTGGTAGAGTTGTGAATTGGTCCAACCATTCATTTAGAAACATACATTTAAAATTATGCTAAGAAAGAAATTAAAATGTTCAAATCCTTTTACCCATAGATTCTATTGATAGGCATATGCCCAAAGGAGGTCAAACATAGAGAGAAAGGTCTTATAGACACCAAAATAATTTTGACCACCCCTTTTCCTACTAGCAAAGATTTAAAAATGATTGAGAAGTAGTTAAGTAAATTATATCACATATCATATAAATATAATGAAATATTACAATAATATATAAAAAAGATGAATATGAAGGATTCAAAAAAGCATAGGAAGATATAAACTGACATAAAAGGAAAGAAAGTAGAACCAGGAAAATAAAATTTATAATGACTGCAATCACTTTGTAAAGAATAACCAAAACAAGGTACTAAGAACAAGCTTGTTCCTGAAAAAAAAGAAATAAGAATGCACTTCCTTCTTTCCTTTGCATAGTCGGAGGATATTGGTATAGAACATTGCACATAACTATTGGAGTCAATTGCTGTGTTGGTTAGTTTTGTTGAGCTGATTTTTTTTTTCATTTAAAAAATTCTTTGCTTAAAAATCAGATTTGAACTCAGATCCTCCTGACTCCAGGTCTGGTGCTCCATCCACTGTGCCACCTAGCTGCCCTACTGGATATTTTTAGCAGTTCATTTCTGGTATCAAGGAATTGGAAATTGAGGGGATGCCCATCAGTTTGGGAATGGCTAAACAAATTGTAGTATATAAATGGGATGGAATACTGTTCTTCTATAAGAAATGATGAGCAGGATACCTTAGAAAAACATGGAAAGACTTACATGAGCTAATGCAAAGTAAAATGTACAGTGTACAGAGTAGCAGCAATATTGTAGAATGATCAGCTCTGAAAGACTTAGCTTTTCTCAGCAATACAATGACTCAAGACAACAACAGTGAAGGACTTATGATGAAGAATACTATCCATCCCCAGAGAAAGAGCTGATGGTTTTTTAGAGTATAAATTGAAGCATACATTTTTTACCATTATTTTTCTCAAGATTTCTTTTGTGTGTGTATGGCGGGGGCGGGGGGGTTTGGGGAAACTATGCTTTCTTTCACAACATAACCATTATGGGGGCAGCTAGGTGGCGTAGTGGATAAAGCACTGGCCTTGGAGTCAGGAGTACCTGGGTTCAAATCTGGTCAGTCTCAGACACTTAATAATTACCTAGCCTTGCAAAAACCTAAAAAAAACCCCAAACATAACCATTATGGAAATGTTTTGTATGACTATACATTTATAACCTCTATCAGATTACTTGCTTTCTTAATGGATGGAGGAGATTGGGGAGGGAAGAATGGAGAGAATTCAGAATTCAAAAATTTAAAAACATGTTAGGGGCAGCTAGGTGGTACAGTGGGTAGAGCAGCAACCCTGGAATGAGTAATTACCTAGCTGTGTGACCTTGGGCAATTCACTTAACCCATTTCCTTAAATAAATAAAATTAAAAAAAGAAAAAATGTCAACATTTGTTTTTACATGAAACTGGGGGAAAAGTAAAATGCTAAACAAATAAAATTTTAAAAAGAAAAATTGGGGTCTGATGATATTACACTCAATGAACAAAGCCTCTAGCACCCTCTACTGGCCAGACCAGGTGAAGTTACTAAACCCAGTGAGTAAATCCTCTACGGATCCTAACATCAAATGCCTGTGAACCAGCCCCTCCCCCAACACAAAATCTTAGGAAAATGAAGAAAGTCCAGAGAGCAGGGAATCCATAGAAAAGTTCCTAGAATGAAAAGACCCTAACTCAGAGAACCTCTGACAAGAATAGGATTTTGTCTCCAGCATAGAAGGACTTCCTTGAAGAAATCAGCAAGGAGTTTAAAAATCAATTGGAAAATTTGGAAAACTTGAGAAAAGAAACCCAAGAAAAGATAAACACCTTGCAATAAGAAAACACATCCTTGGAAAATACAATTGGACTAATACAAAAAGAAAATAATTCTCTCAAAACCTCAATTGGACAAATTGAAAACTCTTACAAAAGTAGAATTAACCAATAGGAAATGGAGTTGTAAAAGGTAAATGAAGAAAATTCTTCCCTAAAAAAAAAGAATGGAGTCTATGGAAACCAATAACTTCATGAGACAAAAAGAATCTGTTAAACAAAACCAAAAAATTTAAAAAAATAGAAGAAAATATAAAATAACTCCTCAGCAAAACCACTGACCTTGAGAACAGATCAAGGAGAGATAAGCTAAAAATTATTGGTTTTCCTGAAAACATGAAGAGGAAAAAAAGGCTGGATTGATATTGTAATATTGATATTACATGATTTAGTGAAGGAAAACTGCCCCGATAACATGGAACCAGAGGGCAAAATAGTTATTGAAAGAATACAATGATCCCCTCCAGAAAGGAATACCAAAATGAAAACACCAAGGAATATTGTAACCAAATTCCAGAACTATCAGATAAAGGAGAAAAACCTGCAAGCAGCCAGAAAGAAACAATTTCGATACCAAGGAGCCACAGTAAGGATTACACAGGACCTGATAGCATCAACATTAAGGGATCGAAGGGCCTAGAATGCAATATTCTGAAAAGCAAGAGAGCTTGGAATGCAACCAAGAATCCATTATCCAGTAAAACTGAGCTGTCTCTTACAGGGCAAAAAGATGAACATTTAATGAAATAGGAGACTTCCAACTTTCCCTGAAGAAAAGACCAGAACTTAATAGAAAATTTGGACTTTCCAACAGGAGACTCAAGAGACACATGAAAAGGTAAAATAAAAAAAAGGGGGGTGGAGAAAAAAAGAAAAAAATTATCAAATATGATTAAACTGGCAATATCCCTACCTGGGAGAAAGACTTCAATTACTCTAGAGAATTGCAACTCTATTAGAGAGAATTTAATTAGCCAGAAGAGATGAACATTCATGACTTATTCGAGAAACTGCTATCTAATAAGATGAAACTGGGATCAGCCTTAACTGGGAGAGAAAGACTCTAATAACCCTCAATAATTGAAATTCTAGTAGAGAAAATGTACTTAGCCAGAATTGATGGACACTCATAACCTTTCTGTGACTCAGTAATTAAAAACAATTAAAAAGAGGGACAGTGAAGAGATGGGAGGATGTAGGAGACTGAATGGGGTAAATCTCATTACATTAAGAAGTACAAAAGACTTATTGCAATAGAGGGGAAGAAGGGAGGAGGTCAGGACCACCTGAATCTTACTCTCATCAGATAAGTTTAAACTTAACATACATACACTGAGTTAAATTAAGAAACTTATCTTACCTTTAGTAAGTGTTAAAAGGGGAAAAGGGGGGAAGGAAAGGGGGAACCAACAGAAGGAAGGGAAGGAAGAAGGGGCAAAGGAAAAGGGGGGAAAAAGGGGGAGGGGGATTGGATATAGGAGGGTGAACACACTGAAGGTAGTGGTATTCAGAAACAAAATACTGGGGAATGTGGATAAAGGGGAAAAAAGGGGAAAAATACAGAGGGAAGATAACATGGAGGGCAATAAAGAGTTAGTAATTATAACTTTGATTGTGAATGGGATGAACTCTCCCTTAAAATGTAAGTGATAAGCAGAGTGGATTAAAAACCAAAATCCTACAATATGCTGCTTACAAGAAACTCATTTGAAGCAGAGAGATACATATAGAGTAAAGATAAAAGATTGGAGCAAAATATATTTTGCTTTAGCTGATGTGAAAAAAGCAGGGGTGGCAATCCTTATCTCAGACAAAGCAGTTGCAAAAATAGATAGCATTAAAAGAGATAAGGAAGGAAACTATATCCTCCTAAAAGGTATCATAGACAATAAAGTGATTTCAATACTGAATATGTATGTACCCAATGGGATAGCATCCAAATTAAATACCTAAATAACCCTATTTCAGAAAAAGAAATTTAACAAGCCATTATTGAGCTCCCTAAGAAAAAATCTCCAGGGGCAGATGTTTTCATAAGTGAATTCTATCAAACATTTAAGGAAGAACTGGTTTCAATTCTATATAAACTCTTTGAAAAAATAGGTGAAGATGGAACTCTGTCTAATTATTTCTATGACAACTATGGTGCTGATACCTAAACCAGGAAGAGTTAAAACAGAGAAAGAAAATCACAGACCTATTTCCCTGATGAATATAGATGCAAAATCTTAAATAAAATTGTAGCAAAATGACTAAAATAAGTTATCACTAAGATAATACAATATGACCAAATAGGATTTATCCCATGAATGCAGGGTTGGTTCAATATTAGGAAAACTGTCAGTATAATTAATTATATCAATAACAAACCTATCAGAAACCATATGATTATATCAATAAATGCTGAAAAAAGTTTTTTTTACTTTTTAGGTTTTTGCAAGGCAAATGGGGTTAAGTGGCTTGCCAAGGCCACACAGCTAAGTAATTATTAAGTGTCTGAGACCGGATTTGAACCCAGGTACTCCTGACTCCAGGGCCAGTGCTTTATTCACTGTGCCACCTAGCTGCCCCTGAAAAAGCTTTTGACAAAATACAGCACCCATTCCTACTAAAAACACTAGAGAGTGTAGGAATAAATGGTTGTTCCTTAAAATAATCAACAGTATCTCTCTGAAAGCATCAACAAGCATTATATGCAGTTGGGAAAGGCTAGAGGCATTCCCAATAAGATCAGGGGTGAAACAAAGATGCCCATTATCACTACTACTATTCAATATCATATTAGAAATGTTAGCTTCAACAATAAGAGAAGATAAAGAAATTGAAGGAATTAGAATAGGGAGAGAAGAGACAGAACTCTCACTCTTTGTAGATGACATGATGGTATACCTAGAGAATCCCAAAAACTCATCTAAAAAGCTACTAGAGGGGGCGGCTAGGTGGCACAGTGGATAAAGCACTGGTCCTGGAGTCAGGAGTACCTGGGTTCAAATCCGGTCTCAGACACTTAATAATTACCTAGCTGTGTGGCCTTGGGCAAGCCACTTAACCCCATTTGCCTTGAGAAAAAAAACCTAAAAAAAAACCTACTAGAAATAGTAACTTTAGCAAGGTCACAGGATATAAAATAGACTCTCATAAATCCTCAGCATTTCTGTATGACTAGCAAGATGCAGCAGAAAGAGCTAGAAAGAGAAATCCTTTTCAAAGTAACTTCAGACAATATAAAATACCTAGAAGTTTACCTGCCAAGGCAGACTCAGAAACTTTTTGAAAACGATTACAAAATACTTCTCACACAAATAAAATCAGATTTAAATAACTGGGCAAATATCAAATGTTCATAGAGCAAATATAATGAAATATATAGCAAATATAATGAAAATGACAATTCTACCAAAATTAAACTACTTTCTTAGTGCCCCACCAGTCAAAACTCCAAAAAATTACTTTAATGAGTTAGAAAAGATTGTAAGAAAATTCATATGCCTCTCAGATTGGCCAGTATGACCAGGAAGGATAATGATCATTGTTGGAAGGGATGTGGGAAATCTGGGACACTATTACACTGTTGGTGGAGCTGTGAACTCATCCAACCCTTCTGGAGAGCTATTTGGAACTATGCCCAAAGGGCAACAAAAATGTGCATACCCTTTGACCCAGCAATACCACTACTGGGTCTATACCCTGAAGAGATGAGGAAAAAGGGTAAAAACATTACTTGTACAAAAATATTTATAGCAGCCCTGTTTGTGGTGGCAAAGAATTGGAAATCCAGTAAATGTCCTTCAATTGGGGAATGGCTTAGCAAACTGTGGTATATGTATGTCATGGAACACTATTCTTCTATTAGAAACCAGGAGGGATGGGATTTCAGGGAAGCCTGGAGGGATTTGCATGAACTGATGCTGAGTGAGATGAGCAGAACCAGAAAAACACTGTACACCCTAACAGCAACATGGGAGTAATGTTCAACCCTGAAGGACTTGCTCATTCCATCAGTGCAACAATTGGGAACAATTCTTGGCTGTCTGCAAAGGAGAGTACCATCTGTATCCAGATAAGGAGCTGTGGAGCTTGAACAAAGTACAAGGACTATTCCCTTTAATTTGGGAAAAAAAACCAGATATCTTATTGTCTGATCTGGTTACCTCTGAGAATTCTGTTCTCTTTAAGGATATGATTTCTCTCTCATCACACTCAATTTGGATCAAGGTATAACATGGAAACAAAGTAAAGACTGATGGAGTGCTGTCTGTGGGGTGGGGGTGGGGGGAGGGAAGCAAGATTGGGAGAAAATTGTAAAACTCAAATAATATCTTTAATAAAAAACAACAACAACAACAACAAAAAAGAAAATTCACATGGAGAAATAAAATGTCAAGAATCTACAGGGATTTAATGGAAAAAGTGCAAAAGAAGGTGGCTTAGCCCTACTAGATCTAAAATTATATTATAAAGCATCAGTCTTCAAAACTGTCTGGTATTGGCCAAGAAATAGAGTGGTGGATCAGTGGAATACACTAGGTGCAATAGCAGGAATTGATTATAGTAATGTGCTTTTTGATAAACCCAGAGTCCAGCTATTAGGATAAAATTCTCTCTTGGACAAAGACTGTTGGGAAAATTGTAAGTTACTATGGCAGAAACTTGGATTAGACCAACACTCACCACCCTATACCAAGATAAGATCAAAATGGATACAGGATCTAGACAACAATAATGTACATACCCTTTGATCCAGCAATACTACTACTGGATCTATACCCTGAAGATTATGAAAAAGGGTAAAAACATCATCTGTACAAAATATTCATAGCAGCTCTGTTTGTGATGGCAAAGAATTGGAAATTTGAGGGAATGTCCATCAATTGGGGAATGGCTTAATAAACTGTTGTATATGTATGTGAACATACATTATGGTATATGTATGTGAACATATAATGAACACTATTGTTCAGTTAGAAACCAGGAGGTATGGGAATTCAGGGAAGCCTGGAAGGATTTGCATGAACTGATGCTGAGCGAAATGAACAGAACCAGAAGAACACTGTACACCCTAACAACAACATGTGGGTGATGATCAACTTTAATGGACTTGCTCATTCCATCAGTGAAATAATCAGGCACAATTTTGGGATATTTGCAATGGAGAATGCCATCTGTATCCTGGAGTTTGAACAAAGACCAAAGACTATTACCTTTAATTTTTTAAAAAGTTATCTTATTATATAATTCTGCTTTATCTCATACTTTGTTTCTTCCTTAAGGATATGATTTCTCTCTCATCATATTCAACTTAGATCAATGCATACCATGGAAACAACGTAAAGACTAACAAACTGCCTCTTGTTGGGGGTGGGTAAGGGGAGGGAAGCAAGATTAGGGGAGAAATTGTAAAATTCAAAATAAATAAAATCTTCAAAAAAAAAGAAAATTTGGGGATTTGCAATGCAATGTTTACTCACTAATTACAAAGCTTTCTGAAAAATGGTATGCTTAGGGGTGCTGTATACATTCCTTTTATGAGGGACAGTCAAACAAAACACATCTAAAAATGTATGATATTCTGCACTTTTTGTTCATAGCCTCTTTATTAGGTGGTGAAATAACATTGGTCCTCTGGAATCATTGTTATCCATTATGTCTATTAAAGTTATTAAGCCTTTCAAAGTTGTTTTTCAGTTGTCTTTCTTGTTCTGATCCCTTTACTCTTCATCAGTCCATGCAAGTGTTCTCAGGTTTCCCTTGAAACCATCCTTTTCATTAATTCTTTTCTTTTTTGACTTCCCCAAGATCACACAGTTAAGTATCAAGTGTCTGAGATCTGATCTGAACTCAAATCCTCCTGATTCCAGGACCAGTACTCTATCCCCTGCACCACTAGCTGCCCCTTTTCATTATTTTTTACAATACAATAATATTATATTACATTCATATGTGATAATTTATTCAACCATTCTCTAAATGATGGGTATTTCATTAGTTTCCAGTTCCTTGCCTCTACAAAAAAAGAGCTAAATATTTTTATATTTATGGGTCCTTTTCCTCTTTCTTTGATTTCTTTGGAGTATAAGATTAGTAGGGGTGTAGCTGAGTCAGTCAATCCATAAACATTAAGTGCTTACTATGTATAGGTCTTATACTCAACCCTGGGATATAAAAAGACAACCCCTAACCTCAAGGAGCTTATACTTTAATAGAAGACAAAAGGAAACTGAAAACACTAAAGAAGAGAAGAAAGGGTGTGATGAAAAAGTCCAATAACAGTGTAGGTGGTAGGAAATAGGGAAAAGATTACTCTGGAACCCCTTCTTAAATGGAGATTTTAAAATTCATGGCTTTGCCCTCTAATCAAAGGGGCAGAGATACTATGACATGATTCAGTCTTTCAGGAGATGTCCCAATGATGAGTTTTCTGGGGTATGAAGGCATGATATAGAAGTTCCCAGAAATTCCAAAGCAGTATGACTGGTAGGAAATGAGTCACAGTTGAATGACTTTTAAGGCATAGTTCCAAATTGCTTTCTAGAAAGGCTGCATTAATTAATTCATATCTATCTCTATGAGCAGTGCATTAATATTCCTGTTTCTCATAGCCCCAACAATTGTCATTTTTTTAATAATCTTTGTTGATTTGCTGGGTGTGAGGGGGGAAATCTCGCAGTTATTTAATGTGCATTTCTCTAATTATTAGTGATTTGAAAGTTCCAGAGAGTCCTTATTGCTAACTAGTTCCTTCCTATCATTCCCTCACTAATTAATTCACAATCCCACTAATCACTGCAACCCTAATAAACCTTTTCATTCCTTCTTAAATCTCCCATGTCTACCCTCTTCGACCCCTTCAGATGGCAACTTTGCCTCATTTTAAATATATATTTATAATATTTTATTTTTCTCCAAGTTCATGTTAAAGCAATTTTTTTTTACATTTTTAAAGAAAGTTTTGAGTTCCAAATTCTATTTCCCCCACCTTTTCTCCCTCCTTCATCTCTTCCATTCCTTGAGACAGTAATCAAATATAGGTTATACATGGGCAATCGTAAAACATTTCCATATTAGTTATTTTGTATAAGAAGATGAATAAAAACTGAAAAATAAAAAAGTAAAAAATAGCATACTTTGGTCTATATTCAGACAATATTAGTTCTTTGGAGGTGGATAGTATACCTCATCATTAGTCCTTTGGGATTGTCTTGGATTGTTTTATTGCTAAGAATAGCTAAGTCATTCATAGTTTTTCATTGAACATGATTGTTGTTTTGGGCTACAATGTTTTTCTGATTCTGCTCATTTTACTTGGCATTGGTTCTTATAAATCTTTCCAGATTCTTCTGAAATTATTCTGCTTGTTATTTCTAATAGCACAATAATATTTCATCACCATCATATTCCACTTGTTTAGACATTCTCCAATTGATGGGCATCCCTTTGATTCTAATTCTTAGACACTATAAAAAAGAGCTGCTATAAATATTTTGTACAATTTGGTCCTTTCTCCCTTGCCTCATGTTTCACTGAAAAAAATTGAGGCTATTCTCTGAGAGCTTCCCCTGCTCTTCTCCTTATCATTTCACATCACCCAGGTGCCTTCTAGCACTCTTTTCCTTTGCCTCTGTATCACATGAAGAAATATCCTTCTCATTGCTAAGGTAAACTCTACTTTATGTAGATCCCATTACTTTGCATTCTAACAGATTGTTTCCTCTGTGTTCCAAACTCTCTCACTTCTCTTCAGTCTCTCCTCATCAGTTGATTTCTACATTGTGATATGATGAAAGAATATCAGTCTGGAATTCAAGAGACTTAGTTATATCCCAAAGGTGCATACAGGTCTTCAGTCTTATCGAACTCCCAAATGGAGAATATCTAGAGTTGCTAAAACAGTAACCCCCTTTCCCATTAGACTGACACTGATTGCAGTGTTTTGTTTCCCCATGTCATGGCTTAGTCTCTTGTTTCTCTTCCATCCTGGTCATTGTCATCTCTTAGGTCAGGAGGCTGCCATCCCTAAGACTAAGGGGGATAGGGCAGGAATGGTTGACTGGTCCTTGGAAGTCTATACCAATGCTCAGATACTATCCAGGTATCAAAGGGAATTGTAAGTTATCCAGTCTCTAGTTCATATTCAGTTTGTCCTGAAAAAGGCAAGAAGAATATGATTCTGTCATGGAACTCTTCTTATAACCCACTTCAAAAGGATGACTCTAATCCATAGTGGTCCAAAACAACCAGCTTTCCCCAAATAGATCAGATTTCTGAAATAGAAGGAGCAGTCCTCATCTTCACAGAGGGCTTAGTAGCTATACCCCAGTAGATAAGATCCCAATCTTCATGAGCATGGCCATGTTCATATCTTCCATAGAAAGATAATAAAGTCCCAAACAAAACCTAGCCTCCTAAAAGCTCATCTAGTTCATTAGGGAAATCTAATTTAGATGTCTTCCTCCTTTTAATCATTGGGAAAATATTGAGTCATACAGCCCAGAAAAAGCATAATTCAACATGATATCTAATTCATGCTCAAAGTTGTTCACAAAAAAAATTTTTTCCAAGGATCAGAGTGCATTCAATTTTTTGCCTGTTGTTCTCCCTTTCTCTGTCTGTAGATAGGTCATTCACCTCACAGAGTAAGGCAAGGGGACTTTTGTTCTTATTTCTCAGTATTTTGCTGCTTATTTTATGAATTTTATAACCCTTTTGAAGAGAAATATGAAGAGTTAAGAACAGAAATAAACTGCTCATTTTCAAATTTTTTTATGCTGCTGCTATCCTAGAACTGTTTCAGTACTTGATTATCTCTTCCACTGGTGTTTGAAATTCCTGGATTAAGGATTCATCTCTGGGGTTAAACATTTCAGGTTCCCTGAGATCTTTTACAAAGAAAATTTCCCCTAGGAGGGCTAATACACTATCTTTTTTTTTTTATTTTCTGGGTCTTCCTTTGGTTTTTGCAAGGCAGTGGGGTTAAACGACTTGTCCAGGGTCACACAGCTAGGTAATTATTAAGTGTCTGAGGATGAATTTGAACTCAGGTCCTCCTGACTCCAGGGCCGGTGCTCTATCCACTGTGCCACTTATATATAGGTGCCTCAATATATATATATAAGTATCTTAAGGAAAGTGTTTAATGAAATGAGTAATAAAGTAAATGGGCAGAAAGAAATCACTGGATAAGAAGGAGGAGGAAGAAAGGGAGTATGGGAAATATATGACAAATGGAAAATGATGGGGCTCACAAAACTGACAGATTTGGATTGATTATCTCTTTGACTCCATCATTAACAATCACTTATGATCTCAAAATACATTGCAAAGATCAATCTGCTGCAATAGCATTATCTCATTTGTTCCCCCCCAGCTGCCCTGCTAGATAAATAGTTCAAGTCAAGTCAACAGGAACTTATTAACCACTCTTAATAGTGCCAGGCACAGGCAAAGTGCCAAAAATACAAAGGCAAGGGAGCAGGAAGAGACAGGAGAACCTGAGTTCAAATGTGATTTCAGACACTTAATAATTACCTAGCTGTGTGACCTTGGGCAAAGCACTTAACCCCCATTGCCTTTCAAACCCCCCCCCCAAAAAAAAAACCCAAAATACAAAGGCAAAAAAAAACCCTGCTTTCAAGGAGTTCGTTATCTAATGAGGGAAACATGTAAGGAGCTGTGTATAAAAAAAAGACATATACAGGAAAAATTGGAGATGATCTCAGAGGGAAGGCACTAAGATTAAGGAGGACTGGGAAAGACTTCTAGAGGTAGAATTTTAGCTAAAAGTTAAAAAGAAGCTAAAATGTGATGTAAAGAATGAAAGAAAACTAAGTATGGGGGTCAGCCAGTGAAAATGCTCAGACCTGAAGATGGAGTGTCAGTATAAGAGTACCAAGGAGGTAGTGTCACTGAATAATGTTGTAGTTGGTAGGCAGGGTACAAGGTATAAAAAAGAACTGCAAAAGTTGGAAAGGTCCAGGTTAAGAAAGGCTTTAAATCCCAAATATATATAATTTTATAATTAATCCTGGAGGCAACTCCTGGGAGTTATTATCCCTTTTTTACAAAGGAGGAAATTATGTCTGAAAGACTTTAAGTGACTTAGCTAAGGTCCCATACAATTGCTATTTAGAAAGACCTAGACTTAAACTTAAACTTAAAAGATCTTACATTTCAGGTCTATTGATCTTTCTACCCCACCAAATCCCAGGAATTTATTCTAGGAAAGAATGTTTGTAGATATATTGAAACATGAGTATCCTTAAAAAAAGTCACTGATTTCTTTTTTTATTCTTTTTTTTTTTTAGGTTTTTGCAAGGCAAATGGGGTTAAAGTGGCTTGCCCAAGGCCACACAGCTAAAAGTCACTGATTTCTAAGGGAAATTGGACCAGAGACTTAAGAGGTTTCAAAGAAGTTCCAGATATTTCATAAGAATAAAAAAGAGGGGGCAGCTAGGTGGCATAGTGGATAGAGTACTGGCCCTGGAGTCAGGAGTACTTGAGTTCAAATCTGACCTCAGACACTTAATAATTACCTAGCTGTGTGGCCTTGGGCAAGCCACTTAACCTCATTGTCTTGCAAAAAAACCTAAAAAAAAAGAAAAAGAAAAAAGAATAAAAAAGAATTTTGTTTGCTCTCATGCCTCTTTTACCTATCATTTCTTCAATAACATTACACAGACTGTTAGACCTGGGAAAGATTTTATTTAAAAAAATTTTTTTTTCTGGAAGAGATTTTAGAATTGGGAATGTTAGAGTCAAAAAGTATATTAGGAATTAGAATTTGAGAGATAGGGGGATCTTGTAAATCATGTAGTCTAACCTTTTTATTTGACAGTCAATAATAACTGGTTTTAATATAGCACTTGACCATTATCAAAGTAAAATTTAGGCCTAAAGCCAAACCTGAGAGGCAGGTAGAATCAGTTTTATTATCCCAGTTTTTCCAGAGAAGGAAATAATGAGAGAAATGAAGTAATTCATAATATTCCATAACTAGCAAGTGAGTGAGCTGGGATTGGAACCCAAGTTTTCTAGCTCCTTGGTCAATGTTCTTTCACTCTGTCACATTGTATTGCCATCATGTTTGACTCCACGGCTTTCAGTCTTCAGACAAATCTAGATCTGTGGACCTTAAAGGGGAGGACTCATGGAACTAAATATCTAGCCAATCATGACATGAAGGACAGTGCTTTTTGCAGCCATTCCCAACAAATTACCACTCATTTATATGGAGAATTTGTTGACCTTGGCATTAAATAACTCACTGGAGTCCTTAATGAACAAGATAGATGTCTTAACTTCCTAAGACATCCAGAGTCTATCGCATTTAAATTCAAATACAACTCTTCTTTTTAAGAGGATTGAACCTTCATGTCAAATTAAAAAAAAAAACCAATATCTTCATAAATAGCATATATTTTAGAGTTTGAAGGAACCTTAAAAAACATCCTTCTCAGGGCAGCTAGGTGGCGCAGTGGATAGAGCACTGACCTTGGACTGGCCTCAGACACTTAAAAATTACCTAGCTGTGTGGCCTTGGGCAAGCCACTTTAATCCCATTGCCTTGCAAAAAACAAAAAAACAAACAAAAAAAATCCTTCTCTCCATTTATTCAACACATATTTGCCTACTTTTTGCAGGCACTATGGGGAGATACAAAAAGGTGTTAAAGTCCTGTCCTGAAATCAAGGAAACATTTAGTCAAATATTTTCATTTTAGAAATGAGAAAACTTGAGCTCCAGAGAGGGGAAGTGATTTGTTCAAGATTATATAACCAATAATTGGAATGATTTTTTCCTCTACTACTTCAACAAATTAAGTTTTACATGAAATAATGATGAGCTAAATGAGTAGAATCAGAACACTGTATACAATAACAATATTATTGTTCTAAGAATGACTTTGAAGGGGCAGCTAGGTGGCACAGTAGATAGAGTACCAGCCCTGGAGTCAGGAGCACCTGAGTTCAAATGTGACTTCAGACACTTTATAATTACTTAGCTGTGTGGCCTTAGGCAAGCTGCTTAACTAACTCTATTGCCTTGAAAAAAAATCCAACTAAAAAAAAAAGAATGACTTTGAGCCAATAAGTTATTTTCTCTATTATAAATACCCAATTTAACTATAAAGGACATATGAAGAAAGGCACTATCCTCATCCAGAGAAAGAGCTAATAATTAGAAGTATGGATAGAATAATTTTATCTATTTATCTATCTATCATCTATCTCTACCTAACAGTAGCCATCTCTAGGGTAGGGAGGAGGAAATGGAAAAAAATGTACATGCTAACTTTATTAAATATTTAAAAGGAATAACAATTTATACATAATAGGCTTGTAGTTTCTTATGCAATGATCTTTTTTTCCTATTCTATGTTATAGAAATGCTTGTTTTATTAAGTTCAGAATAAAATAAATACAATTTTAAAAACTGAATAAAATAAATATTGATAAAACATGATGCTAAGTGCTAGGGATACAAAGACTAAAAAAATGACACAGTTCTGACCTCAAGGGACTTGTCTTCTAATAAGGGAAATAAGACATGAAGACCAAAGTGCCAAAGGAGATATCCAGGCAAAAAAACTGTGAGGAATTTGAGGAAGCAGAGATTACTTTCAACTTAATGTGGTAGAGATAAGAAGTTTTGAGGAGGAAAGTTTAATTGAGGAGATAATATTTAAGTTGGTCCTTGAAAGCATTTCCATAATGTATTTCAAATACAGTAAGGTATTTAGAGAAGAAGGAATGAGAATGAGCAATGTAAGTAGACTAGAAATCAGTTACATTTAACTTGAATGTATATTAAAATAAGGAGATTAGAATGATTTAAGACTGAAGGGTAATTTGTAGCCATTTTAGAGAACTTTGAGATCAAGAAATTTAAACTTTATTCAGAAGACCCTGAAGAGTCACAGAATATTTTTAAGGAGAAGAGTAACATAATCATGGTGATTGCTTTGGACTTCACCATCATCATGTAGGTCCCTGTTCCTGATTTTCAGTTTCATTTTGTGTGTGTTCTTCCCCCATTAAAATGAAAGCATAGACTATCTTTCTTTTTATTCCTATCTCCAGTGATACCACAGTGCCTGGCACATAGCTTAATAAATGTTTATTGTATTGTGCTGCATTGCATTGTATTATATGCATTGATTCATTCCAGCCAGGAATCCTAGAGGGATTAAAGATCATTTAGTCCAATCCCTGCCTAAAGTAGAAATTTTTTTCAGCCACATCCACAGGTATTCATCCAATCCCTGAAAATAGAAAAGTAATAAAGAACTCATTACCTCTGAAGTAACACACTTAATACACGACCATGTAATATATTAATATTTCATTTGTACACATGGAAGAGTCATGTCAACAGTATTTATTAAGTGTTAATTATATGTTAGGTACTGTTCTAAGTGCTGGAAATATAAATATTAATAAAAAGAAAGACAATCTTCACCTTCAAGAAGTTTAAATTCTAATGTGGAAAGACAACACCAAAAAAGTTAGCTGTAAAGTTGGTGTTGGGTGAGTACCTATCCCACAGGACCATGGTGGAGAAAGAAGTCCAGAGAGTCACAAATGAAGAAACCCAGAAAGGAACAAGGGAACAAATCTTGTTGGAACACCTCCTTAAAATGGCAGTTCTGGTAGATACTGACAAACTAGATTAGAGGAAGAGACCCTAAGGAGTAATCTTCTAGGATGAGAAGGCTGCTGGAACTGAATGATTTTTAGGTGAAAAAGTTACTGGAATATAATGGAAGACCTAGAGAGGAATAAAAGAGAGTAAAGGAATAGGTAATTCTAAACTTGGAAGGGGACCTTAGAGATTATTTGAATCCAAAGCTTTCATCTTTAAAATAAAAAATTGAGAGCCAGAGAAGAGAAGCAATTTGCATAAGGTCATATAGCAAGTTAGTATAATGACAAGAATAAAAATCTAACTATATCTTCTAAATTCCAGACTAGTGTTCTTTCTATAATATCACAATTTAGAAAAAAAAAATCTGGAAAAAAAAAGAGAGTTCCCATCAATTGAGGAATTACTGGAAGAAAATGTGGCATATAATCCATATCCAGAGGGAAAAAACTGTAAAGTCTGAATGCATATCAAAGAATACTATTTTCACTTATTTAAATTCATTTTTTGTTTTTTCTTTCATGTGGTTTGCCCCTTTTGTTCTGATTCTTCTTGCACAATATGGACAATGTGGAAATATATTTAGTATGATTGTGTATATATAGCCTATTTCAGCTTGCTTGCTGTCTTGGAGTAAAGGAAGGAAAGGAAATGGGGGGGGGGATAAACATAGAAGAAGGGAAAAAGAAAATACAGCATATAAATGTAAAAGAATGAAGAGTTCAGTGAAATAAGGAAAGATGTGGATGGATTGATGACATAGGGCAAAGTAAAGTAGAAATAGGAGAACAATATATACAAGGATTATTAGAATTTAAATGTTTTTTTTTGTGGTTGTTAATCCCTGTCCTTCTAGGCCCCCAGATTCAAAGCACCCAATATCTTTTTTGACTTTGGCCCCACACATTGCATCAATTTCCACATCTTACTGGTTCTTACTAAGGCACTGTTCTGAGAAAATGAAGCCTCTATTTATTCTTTCATTCATTCATTCATTTGCTTTTTTTTTTTAACAAGGCAATAGGGCTAAGTAACTTACCCAAGGTTACACAGCTAGGTAATTGTTAAGTATATGGGGCCCGATTTGAACTCAGATTTTTCTAATTTCAAGATTGGTAATCTATCCACTGTGCCATTTAGCTTCCCCAAGCCTCTACTTTAAAAAAATCTTATCATCAAATAATATATAAACTCCTAATCTTGATGGTCAAAGATCTCCATAACCAACTTCAGTTTACCCAGCTTTATCTCATACCACTGCCCCTCTCATAATCTATAATCCAACCAGCCTGGACTACTTCTCTCCCTTACCTTTTCTTTTCTTTTTTTTCCCTACCTTTTCTTAATTCCATACCTTAGCTTATGTGGTTTCCCAAGAAATAGATTTCCCTTCTTCCCATCTTCCTCAGTGTATTATGAGTTTCCTCTCTTTCTTCAAGGTCCAGCTCAGCTCCTTGATTCTTTCCCTCCATCCCTCAGGTTAAAGCTATCTCTAAAACTCTCCCTTAGATTTCTCAAAATACTTTACTTTGACTTTTCCCTTGCATTTATCTCACTTTCCCTTATATCCTACAGTATTTATGTACCTGTCTCTTCCCCTATTCATTGTAAGCTCCTCTAGAACCAGGTCTTTATATTTCAGCACACAGTGAGCATTTGATATAATTAAATTGAATTAGAAAATGTCTACCTCTTCCTATAATCCTACTTCTCTACCCTGATGTTTTCCAAAAGTGCCCAGTGATTGTTACCATTGGCTAGGATGTAAAGACAATCACTGCTAGGATATCTGATGACCTAGTAAAATTCCCAGTAAATACAATATAATTTAAGAAGTAAGAAAAGTAAAATTTCCTCTACTAGGAAATGTCAAATTCCACAATAAAAGCTCATACTTATACATTGATTGTGTGATATAAGTGAATAGAGGATTGGCTTACAAGTCGGGAAGACCTGGATTTGAGTCCTGTTTCTGACACATGTAAATGATGTCACTTTGGGCAAGTCACTTAAGTTCTTAATGCTCCAGGCAACTATCTAAGACTGTAATATTTGTCCTTCATTCTTGAATAGGACCACAATTTCAGGGAGGTGATGCCATGACAAGCACATGAATTGGATTGGGGGGGGGGGCTGGGCTAAGTCACCAGCCTCACTTTCTGCTCTTGAGTCATCTGGGTCCAGTGGACTGGTATGAATCCGGACAACTGGAGATGGCCCTGGATGTGAGGCAATCAGGGTGAAGTGCCCAAGGTCACACAGCTATTAAATGTCTGAGGCTAGATTCAAATCCCTGTCCTCCTGACTCCAAAGTCAGCGGTCTATCCACTGCACCAACTGGTTGCCAGTTCTCCCATACTTGTGGAGGGAGTTCCCTATACAAATCCCAGCTTTCTGCCAGTCTTCCTATACTTGTGGAAGGTGTTCCAGCTTTCTGCTTGATTCCAGAAGTGATCTAATTCAAACCACATCTGACCCAGAATCCTTTCCACAACATTGTTTGGGGGCAGCTGGGTGGTTCAGTGGATAAAGCACCAGCCCTGGAGTCAGGAGGACCTGAGTTCAAATCCAGCCTCAGACACTTAATATTTACTTAGCTGGGTGACCTTGGGCAAGTCACTTAAGCCCATTGTCTGGCAAAATAAATAAATAAATAAGAAAACAGAAGAAGTTAAGACATCACCCTGTGATATCATTGGTTCTCTTCAAAAATGAAGGACAAAAACCAAACAAAAATATACATTGTTTAATCCTAGCCAAAGCCTCATGAGCTACAAAGTGCAAATAATATTCTCATTTTACAGATAAGAGAGTTTCTCTAACATTTACCCTGCTTTGTCTATGCTTTCTTTTATTTCAACTTTGTTTAGATGAAGGGAAAATATAGCTCTCCAGAGTTCTAGTGTAGGATTTACATTTGTTTAGTCTTTTTTCCTTTTAAAACTTATTAATATGACCCTGGCCATCACATTCTCCTTTTACTTTTTATATTTTTATATTTATTATATAAAGGAATTTCTATGTTTTCTTAAGAACAGAGACATTACATGTCACTGTTAATTATCCAGCAAGGAAGTTTAATCAACTGATGAAATATTAGCTACCAGCAGAGACCCTCAGTTGTTTTCTGGTAAATGAACCTAAAAGTAGCTCTTTGTCTCATAGGATATAATATTTCTGTTGGCTTTTAGTAGGTTCTAAAGTCTGCAAAAGGGCATCTAAATGGCACAGTGAATAGAGTATCAGATCCAGAATTAGGAAGACTCATCTTCCTGAGTTCAAATCTATTCTCAGACTCATACTGTGTGATGCTGGGCAAATTATTTAATCCTGTTTGCCTCAGTTCCCCATCTTTTAAAAATGAACTGAAGAAGGAAATGGCAAACTATTCCAGAATCTTTGCCAAGAAAACCCCAAATGAATTGAATGTTTAATAAATGATGGAGTAGGAGGAATCCTGACAGCCTGACTCTTTCTCATTACTCTAATAAATATTAAGGAAGAGCACCAGACTGAGTAGCAATTGGGAAATCCCAGGAGAAGCCATAATGACTCATTTTCCTAACCCTGGTCGACATATGGAGCTAGCCAGAGGCTTGAAGTCACTGGGGAGAAGGTCTTGTTAGGAAAATCCTTGACCTTCAGCACAGGGACCAGATGGTAGCCTGTGTAATTGTGAATAATGAAAATGAGAAAGGTCATGGATCTACCATGATGAAACTTGAGGATATATGCTTAGATAGGGAGCAATTAAGGGAGGTGGTCAGAAGACTTTGCTCCTGGACCAAAAACTATAGTCTAGCAAAAATTAGTTTAAACTAACACTTCATATCATATATCAAAATAAGCTCCTAATGGATACAAAAGTTAGATATAAAAGATCACATCATAAACAAATTTGAATGCAAGGAAGAGCTTATTTTGAAATTTATAGATAAGTAGAATTCATGACCAAATGAAAGATAAAGAGAATAACAGAAGAAAAATTGATAAGAGAAACCAGTAACTGGAAAAAAATATTTGCAACAAGTTTATCTGATAAACTTTTCATATCCAAGGGGGGAACTAATTCAAATATATAAGATTAATAGATAGTTGCAATTTATGAATAAGTAGTGTTTAAAGGAAGATATCTAAGCTGCTGACAATTATATGAAAAAGTATTCTAAATCACTGATAATTAGAGAATTGCAAATTATGAGCAACTTTGAGATTCAATCTCACATCTATTAGACTGGCAAAGATGAAAAAGAAGAAAATGACAAATGTTTTAATTACTATGGAAATCCAGACACACTAATACCCTGTTGGTAGAGCAGTGAATTGATTCTGTCATTCTAGAAAGCAGTTTAGATCTATGCCCCAAAAGTTAACAAATTATGCATATTCTTTGACTCAGTGATTCCACTATTAGGTCTACAATCCAAAGAAACTAAAGAAAAAAGAAAAGGACTCCTATCTACAAAAACACTTATGGCAGTTCTTTTCAGATAGCTAAAAATTAGAAACCAAGGAGTTTATTTTGTATTGGGAAATGACTAAATAAATATAATGTGATGTAATAATGTAATAGAATATCATTGTGCTATAAAGATGACAAAATGGAAACTTTCTTAGGAAAGTGAGACTTATTTGAACTGATGCAAATCAGCAGAAATTTTATATTATATTATTGTAAGGGAAAACAATTTAGAAGACTTTAGGCAATGGTAAATAAAAAAGTACAAGACAATGAAGATGAAACATTCCACCTACCTTTTTAAATTTTTTTAAATTTTAGGTGATGGGGATAAGTGACTTGCCCAAGGTCACATAGCTAGGCAATTATTAAGTGTCTGAGGCTGGATTTGAGCTCAGGTACTTCTGACTCCAGGGCTGGTGTTCTGTCCACCTCCCCACCTAGCCACCCCTTCTACCCACCTTTTTGATGGATAAGTGAGGAACATGAAATGCAAAACAAGACATAGATTTTCAGAAATGGTTGGTTATGACTATTTCTAATAATTTGCTAGACAATACAGCTATGTATTGAGGGGTTTATTTGGAGAATTTTTTTTAAGGCAGTGGGGTTAAGTGACTTGCCCAAGGTCACACAGCTAGACAATTATTAAGTGTCTGAGGTTGGATCTGAACTCAGGAACTCCTGACTCCAGGGCTGGTACTCTATCCACAGTATCACCTAACTGCCACTGGAATCTTTTTTTTTTTTAGGTTTTTGCAAAGCAAATAGGGTTAAGTGGCTTGCCCAAGGCCACACAGCTAGGTAATTACTAAGTGTCTGAGACTGGATTTGAACCCAGGTATTCCTGATTCCAAGGCCAGTGCTTTATCCACTACGCCACCTAACTGCCCCCACTGGAATCTTTTTAAAAAAAGTTGTTCTATGGGAGGAATGAGTAGAAGGGACAGATTAATAAAAATAACTTTATTGAAAAATAAAATAAGTTCTTTTTAAAAATAACACAAAGGAAAGTGAATTTGAAGACTTCAGAACTGTTCAGTGCAGTGGCAATCAGGGTTTCAGAGGACTGGGGTTGGATGAATCTTGCTTCTCACCTTTTGGCCAAGTAGTAATGGACTAGAAGTGAAAAATGAAAGACACATTTTCAGTCACAGACCATACATTGATTTGTTACTTTACTTAGTTTATTTATTAAATTTAGTTCGGGGGGTTGGGGCTGGGGATGAATAAGTATTGATAGCAGTTCAAAAAAAGAAAAAGATGTCAATGAAACATTCACAGAGAAGAGCAAAATGGAACACAGGCAAGCAGGTTTTGTTCCTACCAAGTTAAATTTAACAAATACTTTAAAAAAGAAATGCTCTATTCCATTCTTTTCATATTTAAATGTTCATGTTTAGAATATATTTCTTAGCTTTATTATGAGATTCACATGAGATAGTATCTGTAAAGTGCTTTGCAAATCTTAAGACATAATGTAAAAGTTAACTATGATTGTATTACAATGATGTTTATTAAATTCAAAGTAAAAAAAGAAACAGAGCTGCAACACAATCAGGAAAAGATAACAATATTAAATTATTATTAAGTGCTATAGCCTTAAGGCACTTACACTCTGTGGGAGAAACAACATATACACTTAAAATAACCTTAACCTTATTCATAACGTGGCCTCCTCTTATTTTGCCAGTCTTCTTCTACATTATTTAACACCCCCCCCCCCCCCCCGCCAGACACGCACACAAATTTTACTATACAGTCATAAAGGCCTCTTTGCTATTCTTCTTACAAGACACTCTATCTACTCACTCTGGGCATTTTCACTGACTGCCCCTTACACCTGGAATTCTCTCCCTTCTCATCTCCTTCCCTTCAAGTCCCAGTTAAGATCTCACCTTCAACAAGAAGCCTTTTCTGACTAACTGCTATTGCCTTCCCTCTGCTGCTTTTCTCCAATTTATACTATTATATATATAAGATATATATATATATCTTATATATCTTATTTGTACATAATATTTTCAAATTGTCCTCTATTAGACTGTATACTTCTGAAAACTGACCAGAGCATCCTCCTAAAATAGAGGGAAGATTTGGGAAGAGCTCTCTACTCCACTCTCCAGAGAAGTCCTTGAGACAGAGGTTACTTACTGAGAAGGTGGGAGGACCAAGGTTGACATTTTTCTGGATAATAAGTTTCCTGGTGGCATAATAAAAAATGGTCAAAGATGGAGTGTACTTTAGAAATAGCTCAGACTCTATGAGTGCCAGAAAATGGAAGGTGATCCTAGGAAGGGAGAATTAATTAATACCCAGGAAAGAATCACTAACATAGTAATGCTAAGGCTATCAAAAGTACTAATGTGAACATACTGAAGAGAGTTAAGAGAAGAGTTGCACACTAAAATGGTCAGAGTAGCCTGGGAAGGGAATATGTACTGAAAGCAAATGGAGAAAACCACTGAAAAAGCAGTATTATCCAGATAGCCAAAAAACCTGGGGAACATAAAATCATTTTTTTAATTCAAAATTTTTTTCCCTATTTTTAAAATTTTTTTTTCACAGTCAACCAGAATTTATTTCAACATTTATTTCTGTAAAATTTTCTCCTTTCCTTCCTTCTCTCCCCCTCCCTAAGACCGCAAGCAATCATGCACAATCATGCTAAACATATTTCCATATTAGTCATGATGTAAAAGAAGAATCAAAACAAAAGGGACAACCATGAAAAGAAAAAAACAAAAAAACAAATTAAAAAAAAGTGAAAATGTAGCATTAATTCTGATGAACTCTCTCTCTTCTTCCCCTCTCCCCCATTTCCTTAAACATTCCTACACACATTGAATCTCCATTAAGATCAGGAGTCTAAGCAATATGATTCTACAAGTCTCTGGTGGGAGGATTGCTTGCTAAAGGATATTGTTATTGTCTATATGCTATGATATGAATCCAATTTGCTTCCCTTTAGCTTTAGATAAGTTTGTTGAACCATGGGAACCTGTATACTTATAAAAGAGAGCAAGGAGTAGGGGAATATCAGCTATTGGAGTTCTCAGTTGATCAGAGTGGGAGCATAGAACCAGAAAAATAAGAAATCCCTCAACGTGTACCCAGGTCCTTTATTTCAGAAATAAACCTCCACTATTAGAGCTACACACCCACATATTCATTACAATCAATGTATGTAACACTGCTTTCACTGTTCATTACTTCAAATAAGTTTTCCCCATTTTCTTGTATTACTCACATTTTGAAAAAAAAATGTGTCTTTAAATTCTTTTTTTTTTTTTTTAATTCTGGGGGCGGCTAGGTGGCGCAGTGGATAAAGCACCAGCCCTGGAGCCAGGAGTACCTGGGTTCAAATCAGGTCTCAGACACTTAATAATTACCTAGCTGTGAGGCCTTGGGCAAGCCACTTAACCCCATTTGCCTCGCAAAAACTTAAAAAAAAATTCTTGGTCAATGCCACCATGCTCTAATCTGGCAACCAGATAATATAGCTGCTTTGTGTCAGGAAGACCTGAGTTCAAACTCTGATTCAGAGACTTCATCTATAAGATAAAAGTGTGAGACTTGATGACATTTAAGTTCTCTTCCAGATCTGAAGCTTAGATGGGGTCAGCAGACAGGGTGAGATTATGTTTTCAGGTACTCAACTCAGACCTTTTCCCTTACCCAGATCAGAACTTTGCTCAGGGAAGATATTATCAGCCAGTTATTCCATTCCATTCCTTGTATTGTTCAAAAGCAGAGAGATTTCAGGGATGGGGCAGGGCCATCTGGCCCTTAGTCAATTGTTAGGTCTTGTCCCATAGTTACTGAGCCACTAGGCTAGAGGCAATTATGCTCCTAGACAAATGATCTATATATAGATGGTTTCCAATCTGTTGTTTTTAAAATACAACAATATGGGTGTTTTTATATAGTTTGTTTTCCTATTCATTAAATTAAAATTTTAATGTAGTGATATATTTGACTTTTGTCATGACTACTACTTCCCAATAAAATATCCAAACTTTCTTACAAAATATATTCTCTGAAAAATAGTTGGCCTGCCAGTGGTTACCAGAAATAATGTATCTTTTAACTTTGATAGTGTGGCACTAACTTTTAGTGTTTTATGTGACCAATTTTGTTGCCTCTCCAAATTGACTTTAATTACGTTGTTGTCATTATGAACATTGTTCTTTTGGGCGGTTTTTCCCACTCTGACTTCATCTAATCTTCCCATGTAATAGCAAGTGTGGGCTAGGAGGAACACTTGGTGGTGCCACAGAAGCAATAACAATCCACACCTGGCTTATTTCCCTGTTTTCTGCAACCTACAGAAAAGCAAGCTTAGCTTAGTATGTAATTTGGTCATCAAATGGTGCTACTCTGAAACTATCAGCTAAGTGGTTTCATGAAAGGATATCCAGCAGATACGTGAGGGTTTTCTCAAAAACCCAGTATTCTCACTGCTCATCAGAGAATGCCCAGCCTAGCATGAGCTCCTGATGCTTGCCTGGGTGCTGACCCAGGATTTAATATAGCTCTAGATAGGAATATATTCCAACATTAATAGAAGAGTCTCTGTTCTCTACTCTCAAGCCCCTACTCCACATTTAGTAAACTTCCTGATCATAACTGGCTAACTTCATTTATAGAATCAAAAAACTGACTTTTTTTATGACCATGTGATTTATTAAGATTACTAAAATAGGTTTAAAAAAGCAGGCACATAGCAAAACTGTAAAAAAGCTATATAGCTGGCTGACATTCTCCAATTGTTTTGTCCATCCCCTCTGTCTGGAGGAGCAGATATATTTGATAAGATATGTTTGATAAGATTAGGTCTACAATAACTGGAGAAAACAGAGAACAAGAAGCTGAGGTGGTATTGTTCTCCCAACCTGAACTTCCTAGGGTTAGAGTTTTCCAGCAGCTGCCAGTCCTGGTCAGTCTCTCTCTAGACTGGTCTTGACTACCAGTCCCTATCCCTCATACTTTGTGCTTTGTGCTCTAGACATCCCCCAGTGACCACCACAGTTCTCTGGTTCTTGTCCTAGATCATTTGTCTAGGTGCACAATTGCCTCTAGCCTAGTAACTATAGCACAAGACCTAACAAATTTGAACAATAAAAGGAATGGAATGGAATAACTGGCTGATAATATCTTCCCTGAGCAAAGTTCTGATCCAGGTAAGGGAAAAGTTGAGTATCTACAAACATAATCTCTTCCTATCTACTGATCCCATCTAAAGGTTAACATAACCCCTGTACACATATATCTTCATATTTGTCATTTCTTTGGCATAGTGATAATATTCTATATCATAATTTATTTAGGCACCCTCTAATTATTGAACACATTTCATTTTTAGTGTTTGTGATTGACTTCATTTATTTATTTTTAGGTGTTGTTTTTTTTTTTTGCAAGGCAAATGGGGTTAAGTGGCTTGCCCAAGGCCACACAGCTAGGTAATTATTAAGTGTCTGAGACCCGATTTGAACCCAGGTACTCCTGACTCCAAGTCGGGTGCTTTATCCACTATATCACCTAGCCGCCCCAATGTGATTGACTTTAAAAACTAAGTTTTGGCAGTGGTATGATCTTTTGATTAAAGGGTATCATCAATTTTGTGACTTTTGTATGATCATATTGTTCTATGAAAAATTTACAATGATTTAGCTCTTTTTCTAGCTTATCCCTGATTATTTTCATGCTTTCCCCAAGGGCACTGCATGTGAGTCAGATATGGGATACAGATTCTGTTAAATGTAATAATTATTTATTCAGCTCTGCAATGATAATTGCACTGTCTACTATGACTAGGTTGTAATGAGAAAAGTGCTTTGTGAGCCTTACAGTACAAGAGAAGTATGAGTTCTTATTACTACTATGCCATGTATGAAAATGACCTGATTCATCACACTTCTAACATTTTTAAAGGCTCTAATCTAGCATATCCCTTTGGAATAGAGGAATATTACAAGAAATATGTTTCTATTGAGATGAGATCAATGAACTTTTTAGTAAACTACCTTGCCCCTCCCTGACAAGGACTTGATAAATCCCTGCCCCAGGCACAAGACAAGCCCCTATCAACAAATTAATGGATCCCTGCCCTAGCCTGAAAGGATTAAGTTTTAGAGCTACCATCCTTCATCACTATTATCCCTAATTACCTCATCTCTGCTCTCTGAGTTACTGCCCCCATCAACATATATCTGAATTGCCTCATCTTCAGCTCTTTTAAAAGCTCACTCACTCTTCAGTTAAGTTGCTTCTCTTCCTTTGAGAAACTCACCCCTTCTTGGGGAGCCTCATCCTGCAAGTAAACTCTCTTGACCCTATATCCTTCCTTACTGCTTATATCCTGATACTCCTTTTTCTTTGGGAGGTTGGCCTTGGGGATTCCCAGGATAACTATCTCTCTCTTTATGCTGCATATTCCCCTAGTGCTGTTGCTCCTAATAATGCCCTTAGTGGATCAATGGCTTCCAACTACCCCAAACTGCCTGAACTTTTTCTTTCCCTTAGCTTTTGCTAACTGCAGCAATCTTTAAACAAAATTTTTTGTTCCTAAATTTTTCTGGGTCAGATGAATCTTTTAAGTGAATTCTTTCACATTTCCTTGCACCCCAAAAACTTTAGCTAGGTGCACATTTTCCAGCAACATCTTAATAAACAATAAGTTCAAAATGGATTTATGACCTGAATATTGAGGATAACATTAAAGAATATTAAACTTTAGAAAAGCAGTAGGTCACAGACATCTTATAACCATGGAAGATGAATTTCTACTAAAACAAGGGCTGGAGATCACTGCATAAGATAAAAGTTACTTTTGTTTACATAAAATAGATACTTTTGATTATATGAAAAGCTTCTGCACAAACAAAATTAATATATCTAGAATAAGAAGGGAAGTGGTTAAATAAAGAAAAATTCCTTTATATCAAATTTCTTAGATAAGGGGTATTCAAGACATATAGATAACCAACAGAAATATATGTCAAAAAGCTATTTCCCAATAAATAAATAGTCAAAAGACAAGAACATACAAACTTTGTATAGGGCAGCTAAGTGATGAAATGGATAGATTGCTAGACTTGGAATCAGGAAGATTCAATGTGTTCAAATCTGGCCTCAGATACTACTAGTTGGGTGATCCTGGGCAAGTTGTTTAACCATTTTTGCTTCAATTTCCTCATCTATAAAATGATTTGGAGGAGGAATTGGCAAGTCAACTCTAGTATCTTTGCCAAGGGAGTCACCAAGGGTGGGACTTGAGAGAAAACTACTGAGCAATAACTACTGATCAACAGACTATATGCAACCCTGTCAAATCACAAATGATAAAATAAATGCAGATAAAAAAAATCTGAAGTTTTACCTCGCACCAAGTACTGTCTTCTCTTTTGTCACATCCTTTACTCTATTCTATATAGTCTATATAGTTTACATTTTTAGACTTCTCTTTTACTACCTTTATCAAACACAACTGAGGATCACTCCCTCCATTTTCTTCCTTCATTCTTATTGAAATAGCTAATTTCAATTCAATCCTATTGAACTGAAGCCACAGATTAAATCTACCCCAAAGGTAGATTTCTAAATCTAAAATGTGCCCTCCTATCAAACCAAGTATTCTATTACTTCTTTATTCTTTTTTTTTTGGTGGGGGGTGGGGTGTGGGAGGTAGAAACATAAGAGGTTGTGAAGCTAGTAAGTGTCTGAGGTTAGATTTGAACTTAGGTCCTCCTGATTATCCTAGCTGTGCTACCTAGCTGTTCCCTTCTTAATTACTTCCTTAATCTACTTTCTACAATATTTATTCTAAGCATTCTTGCTTCTCCATAGTCTTACCCACTCAAAAACCTTGCCTATTACCTCACCAAAAAAAATTGAGACCATTTGCTGAGAGTTCCCTCTTCCTGCTTCTTCCTCACTTCATATCCCTCTAACAGTATCCATTGTGAGCTTTACTCCAGGCTTTGATGAGGTGGCCTTCTCCTGGTCAAAACCAACTCCTGCACATGGAACTCTTTTTTTTTCAATTGATAAACATTTATTAAGTTCCTACTATGTGCTAGTTGCAGTGCTAAATACTGCCACTAGTCCTTCAGGATGGAAAACAACCATACCCACTAGCCAAATGATTGGAGGCATAAATTGCACAATTATGTTTATTATAGTGAGGGATATGCTATGTGAGGCCTGTTTCTCACCTGTGTTTAATTGAATCATTCCATCTCAGGGCCTGATTTGTAGGAAACAGGACTTATTGGAGATGATCTGGCTGCTGTGGGAGTCTCTTGGCAGTCATGAAATGGTTTCGATTTCTTCTGTGTCAGTGAGGCAACTAGGTATATCAACAATGCTGGGCAAGCACTAGCCTGATGATGTGGTAATAATATTTGACAACTTGGTACATCCTAACCTGTCACTTGATTGGCTAATTGTCAGTACAGTCTTTTCTCTCAAACCTTCCATCTTTGAGTTGTGATGGTCAGAGCTACAGTGGTATCTGATTGGTAGCTCACTGGATGCTGCCAGAATCATGATGCTTTCTAAGGTATGGGATGAACCCATTCCAGGGTGGTCTTACTCTTCACAAAGAAAAGCCAACTCTTGCCTGCTTCTTGGGGCTTGGTAGCATTACCACATTGGATGCCTCGTGGGGCTTGTCTGCACCACTCCAGATTCGGGAATCTGAACCTGACTCCCTTTAGATTGACTGAGGGCAATTGAGGTCAATACTGTTCCTTCCAAACAGTAACTACCTATCTTTCAGGACTGCCTAAACATGCTCTCAACTGCTGTTCATGACCTTCAAAGTTCTTGTTTGAATATTTGCTACTACCACCAAGATCTGCACCTGTGGCAGCTGCACCTGCTTCCAGGACCACTGCAGCAGTTCTCCTACTTGTCCTGGTATAGCCCCTGAGGAGACTCATAGTCGGCTTCTGTACTGACTTGTCCATTAGTGATAGCCCAGAATGAGCCCAGTGCTCCAGTGCTATCCATTTTCAGGGCTAGTTGATTCAGCAAATGAGTTGTTATACCCTTTTTAGTGGATTCCAGCTTCCATGATCACCATCCTATTGTCTATATCAACTAATTCCTTTTCTAGGATCTGATGAGCATTGGCCTTGGGTGCCTTAACCCAATATTTGCTTCATCCTATTTGGTTCATTGCTATGTGCTAAAGACAATCTATGAAGGACTGGCTTATACTTGATCTAGTCCCTGCCATGACCTGCCCTCCTCTGCTACTTCTCCAGAATAATGCCTCCAATATCATCTCCATTCTCTCTAACATCTTCAATCTTTCCCCATCTGCTGGCTCCTTCTTGGTTCCCTATAAAATCTATTTCCCAATCCTTCAAAAATTCTCATGTGATCCATCCATCCTTGTCACCTATCATTCTCTCTCTCCTGCCTTTCTTGACTGAACGCCTTGAAAGTACCTTTACTTCCTTTTTTCTTATTCTTATCTAAACCCCTTGCAGTATTGCTTCTGACCTTGTCATTCAACTGTCTAAAAGTGACACTCTCCAAAGTTACCAATGATCTCTTAATTGCCCAATCTAATGATCTTCTTAAAATCCTGATCCTTCTTTTTATAGTAACAGAATTTTTTTCCAATTAATATCCCAAGACAATTTTTAGCATTCATTTTTATAAGATTTTGAGTTCCAAATTTTTCCCTTTCCTCTCTCCCTTCCCTTCTTTCAAAAGTAGTAGACAATTGATGTAGGTTATGCATGTGCTATCTTGTTTCCATATTAATCACAGTTGTGAAAGAAGAAATAGATCAAAAGGAAAAAAATACAAAAAGGAATAAGGCAAGTAAAAAATATGCTTTGATCTGTATTCAGTATTCATTACTTCCTTATCTGGGTTTAGATATAATTTTCTTTCATGAGTCATTTCTACTTATCTTGGATCATTGTGTTGCTGAGAAGAGTTGGGTCATTCAGAGTTGATCATCATGCATGTTGCTGATCCTTCTTGATTATATCTTTTTCATATTTCATTACTGTTGAACCCCCTTTCCTCATGAATACTTTCAGTTCTCTTTTTGTCATACTCCTGATCATCTTTCTCCCCCAAGTGAGAAAAGAATCTGAGACTGACTATGGGAAGAAGAAACCTTCCCCAAAACACTAAGACAGAAAGCCATGAGAGGCAAGTCAGCAAAGTGACCTGACTTACATATGAAAATTTGCTCTAAATCACTAATTATTAGAGAAATGCAAATTAAAGCATCTCTGAGGTACCACCTCACACCTCTCAGACTGGTCAATATGACCAGAAAGGACAATGATCAATGTTGGAAGGGACGTAGGAAATCTGGGACCCTCATCCAACCTTTCTGGAGAGCAATTTGGAACTATGCCCAAAGGGCAACAAAAATATGCATACCCTGATGCAGCTATACCACTCCTAGGTCTATACCCTGAAGAGATCATGAAAAAGGGTAAAAACATCACTTGTACAAAATATTCATAGCAGTCTTGTTTGTGGTGGCAAAGAATTGAAAACTGAGGGAATGGTTTAACAAACTGTGGTATATGTATGTGATGGAACACTATTGTTCTATTAGAAACCAGGAGGGATGGCAATTAAGGGAAGCCTGGAAGGATTTGTATGAACTGATGCTGAGTGAGATGAACAGAACCAGAAGAATACTGTACACCCTAACAGCAATGTGGGGGTGATGATCAACCTTGATGGACTTGCTCATTCCATCAGTGCAACAATCAAGCACAATTTTGGGGTATATGTGATGGACAATACCATCTGTATCCAGAGAAACAATTGTGGAGTTTGAACAAAGACCAAAGACTATTACCTTTAATTTAAAAGAAAATCCATTATTATATAATTTTGCTATCTCTTATACTTTATTTTTCTTCCTTAAGGATATGATTCTTTCTTATCATATTCAACTTAGATCAATGTATACATGGAAACAATGTAAAGACTAACAGACTGTCTTCTGTGGGGGAGGTGGGAGAAGGGAAGTGAGATTAGGTGAAAAATTGTAAAATTCAAAATAAATAAATAAATGACTTAAAAAATGACTTAGAGAGGGAATTGAAAATGTGGATTGAAGAGCAAAGGGCAATGGAAATTTCTGTGCCTACAAAGATGGTTTAGCAGGAGGCAAGAAGAATTGCTGATGAAAAAGAGGTGACTGATTTCAAAGGAGGACACAAGTGGTGCTTCAGGTTCATGAGACGGAATGGACTAAGTGTGTGTCCACACACCAGACTTGTCCAGGGAGTGCTTGTGGTAAACCCCAAGCCAGAGTATAGGCAGGAGAGCAGTCAGAGTCTTTCCTAAGACTGGGATTCATCATCAATCACAGATGAGGATGAACTCATGGATGGGAGTTTTGACAGTGATGAGGAGTTTTATGAATTTTACGATGAATAAAACTTGCATTCAATAACTTTATGTAATATTTTTTTTCAAATTTCAGGACCCCATGGGGAAATACAGTACTTCACATAAACTGAGAGTTCCATCTTTTACCCACATTATCACTTCACACAATTCTCACAATATCCTCCATTGCCTTCTTTACTCCAAGTTATGATAAGGTAGCCTTCTTCTGTTCATTTCTACCTGTTACATCTTCATCTCCTTTACTAGTTCATCCATATCACAGCTACTAACTAAGGAAGTTCCCCAAGCTTGGTCTATGGCATTTTTTCTTTTACCCCTTTACTGTCTCATCTGATGATTTCATCAATTCTCCAGGTCCAATTATCCTTTATATACAGATGATTCCCAGGTTTATGCTGAATATCCATCTCTTTCTTAATGGCCCCATATAACTGATTTTAAACACCTTGAATTGAATGTCCTAAAAGCATCTCCAACTCAATGCATCCAAAACATAATTTATCTTGCCCTCCCAAATCTTCTCCTCTTTCCAACATCTTTTTTGTTTGTTTGTTTGTTTTTTGCAAAGCAATGGGGGTTAAGTGAGTTGCCCAAGGTAACATAGCTAGGTAATTATTAATTATTTGAGGTCACATTTGAACTCATATCCCCCTGATTCCAGGACTGGTGCTCTATCCACTAATGCCACCTAGCTGCTCCCCCGCCCCCAATATCTTTCTTAAAGTTTATATTATGCAGCCTTCATCCCCTTACCCCACTAGGCTTACAGCCTCAATGTCATCTTAACTTCTAATTCTCATTCATCCCAAATATCCATTTTTGGCCAAATTTTATTGTTCCTACCTTCATGACATTTCTGGTATATGTTCCCTTTTCTCTAGTTCTATACTCTCCAGTTGTAATTCACTTCTTGGACTATTGAAGTAGACTTCTGACTAGTTTCCCTTCTTCAAGACTGCCTACTCTGACCCATCCTCTATTCAGCTGCCAGTGATTTTCTAAAGCATATAGAACTGACCATATCAACCACCCTACTCAACAAGTTCAGTGACTCCCTATTACCTCCAAGATCAAACATAAATCCTCTTTTTGACATTTAAAACTTCACATCCTGGTCCCTTTCTACTTTTTCAGTCTTCTTACATTTTAGTCCCTCTGTACACTCTATGATTCAACAACATTAGATTGTTGTTCTACATGGTTCCCTTCCCCAAGTTATCCATGACCATCTTCCTGCAGCCCACTGCCTAAAAGCAGCTGCTCAGGAGCCCTGTCATTAGGATTTATATCATCAGAAGAAACAAAAACAAGCTCTCAACTAGTAAGTTCACTTTAACAAGCCATGACTACCTCAGAAGGTATCTGGATTTCACTTACAGGTATAGTTCCTATGGAAGTGCTACGTACCCTAGAGAAATGATCGCTCACCTTTCCGGTTTTCCAAAATCAGATCCAGGCCATTGGTGGGCAAACTTCTTTGGGAGGTTGAACATTCATTCATAACTGTCTTGGAAACACCAAATACTCAGGAATTTTCCAGGTTTCTTATGCTATCAGTACCTGTGACCTGGCTCTGGGGGTCATGAACAAGTAATAGATAAATCATCTTTGCTGCTCCCACCTTCTATGGTATTCTAGATATTAGAACAAATTTTCCTTTGTTGTCTCTTCTCCTCCTTCTCACCTAGCCCCTCAGATAGGTCAAGGTGCTTTAGTGTTTAAAGTCATGATATGTGTGTGTGTGTGTGTGTGTGTGTGTGTGTGTGTGTATGTGTTTTAAGATAAAGAAAAGCAAAACATCAAAAACAAAGACAAGAAATACACAGATACACATACGTCAGATTCTTATAATATAACCCTGAAAGTAAGGAAGTACAGATATAAACCTGATTGTTGTTATTACTCGGTTGTTTCCGTTGTATCCAACTCTTTGTGAGCTCATATGGGATTTTATTGGCAAATTGGTTTATCATTTCTTTCTCCAGCTAATTTTACAGATGAGGAAACTGATACAAAGAAGGATAAGTGACTTGCCCAGGGTCACTTAGCTAGTAAGTATGTGAGGCCATATTTGAACTCAGGCCTTCCTGACTCTAGCCCAGGAACTTTATCCACTGCGATCTAGCAGCCCCTAGTCTAATCATGTTACTTCTTTTTTCCAAAAGTTTCAAAGGTTCCCAATTGCTTCTAGTTAGGATCAAAAACTAATACTTGATTGATATCTGAAGTCCTTATAATCTGCTCTAACCTTTTTTTTTTCAAATCTACCTACCTCTATTCTTTTTTTCCTTTTTTTTTTTTAGTTTTTTTGCAAGGCAATGGGGTTAAGTGCCTTGCCTAAGGCCACACAGCTAGGTAAATTATTAAGTGTCTGAGGTCGGATTTGAACTCAGGTACTCCTGACTCCAGGGCCAGTGCTCTATCCACTGCACCACCTAGATGCCCCTACCTATCTCTATTCTTTTGAAAGGTTATCCACCATATTAGATGCAAGTTTCCCTCTGAAATTCCATTTTTAGACTTATTAGTTTATCTCAGAGTTCAGGCAACAGTTTTTCCTGACACATACAGCTATGTGACCCTATGGAAGTCATTTAACTGTGCCCTAGACCACTCTCTAAGACTACTAGTTATACAAAAGGTGTTGATCTGCCCTGGGCAAGGGAATTTCTTGTCCTAGGGAAATCACAATTGCAGTTACTGTCCCCTGTTTCACTTGTTATATATTTTATATATTCTGAGATATGTGCAAGGTGTATCCCCTGAGGTTTAAGTGACTGGCTCAAGGTCCTGCAGCTAATAAATACCAAAGCTAGGATTTAAAGCTAGGTCATAAAATCATAAAATATAGAATGTTAAAGTTGGAAAGGACCTTAGACATTTATGTAGTCCAGCCCCCTCATTTTAGAAATGAGGAAATTGAGCTTAACAGGGGAAATAACTTGTTCAGAGTCAAAGAAGTAGTGAGAGAATCAGTCATTGGAACCTCTGTTGTCAAATCTAGTTATCTTTCCATTGTACTTACTTTTTTTTAATTTCTTTTTTTAAGAAATTGGGGTTAAGCGACTTGCCCAAGGTCACACAGCTAGGTAATTATTAAGTGTTTGAGGTCACATTTGAACTCAGGTCCTCCTGACTCCAGGGTCAGTGCTCTATTCACTGTGCCACCTAGCTGCCCCCCATTGTACTTACTTTTAACAGATATGTTCCAGGTTCTAAAAAAGATACATAATAAATCAAATTTCTCCAAATGGAGTAATATTTTATATGTCAAGAAGTGTGGCTAAAATTTTCTTTTTCTGATGAAAATCATCAAGTTAAATTCATTGATTTTTTTTAATTATAGATTTTCTTAAAATGAGACTCATCTGTGATTCCTATGCACTTGGTCCTTCCTCTGCAGCAAACAGGCTGGCTTGAGAATCAGGGAAGGTGCACAGTGAGTTATTTTTTAATGAACTTTAAAGAGTGGGAAGTTACTAAGAGGTCTTGGAGCTGGAATCTGAGGTAAATGGCATGTCTTAATATAGTTAGCAAATGACAACACCAGTAACAGAGAGGACCAAAATATATCCCAGGGTTGGAAAGTCACCAAATATTTAGAACCAAAGAAACTGATGGTTTCAAAAGAGCCACCTCCCAGGCATTGGCTGAAAAAGATCCTTTTAGAAGGGGCTGACATTGAAACAAGACATTTTAAATAGACTCAGAGTCAGAAAAGCAAGAGATTCCCACCCACCCCCACCCCCAATTCTGCTTCTTTTAAGGGAAGACTTTTTTTTGTACCTCTCTATATGTAAACTCCAACAGAGGCAGCTTCTTGAGGGCAGGAGCTGCATTGTTTTTCATTTTTGTATACCCAGTGTTATACACAGAAAGTATTTAATATATATTTGCTGAATTAAATTGAATTTCCAGTTTTATTGTTGCTTAGATTCTTCAAGGACTGACACATCAAATTAGGTTCCCTCTGTCTGTTTATTGCTCCATAAAATTGGTTGTGCTTTAGGAAACATGTATGTGTGTATTGTTTCCCTAATGAAATCATAAACTCCTTGAGAGCAGGAAGTATCTAATATATGTCTCTAATATCTCTCATAGTGTCTAGGGAACTCCTGATCAAGTGACTCCCTTAAACCAGCTATTTTTATTGAAGGTCCATGAAATTCTGATTTTTTTCTAAATTTTTTATTCAGATAAGATAGAAACTTAGATTTAATTTTACATGTATATGTACTTATCAATATCATTATTATTATTATTTTTAATATTAATTAAAAAAACTTTAAGGAATGTAGTAAATTGGGAAACAATTTTTGCAACTAGTGTTTCTGACAAAGGACTCATCTCTAAAATATACAGAGAACTGAGTCAAATTAAAAAAAAAAAAAGACAAACAGGTATGGAGTACAAATGGCCAAAGGATATGCAAAGGCAATTACAGATGAGGAAATCAAAGCAATCCATAGTCATATGAAAAATTGCTCTAAATCACTAATTATTAGAGAAATGCAAATTAAAACATCTCTGAGGTACCACCACACACCTCTCAGACTGGCCAATATGATCAGAAAGGACAATGATCGATGTTGGAAGGGATGGGGGAACTCTGGGACACTAATACATTGTTGATGGAGCTGTGAACTCATCCAACCTTTCTGGAGAGCAATTTGGAATTATGTCCAAAAGACAACAAAAATGTACATACCCTTTGATCCAGCAATATCACTACTGGGTCTATACCCTGAAGAGATCATGAAAAAGGGTAAAAACATCATCTGTAAAAAATATTCATAGCAGTTCTGTTTGTGATGGCAAAGAATTGGACATTTGAGGGAAAGTCCAACAACTGGGAAAATTAAATTAACAAACTGTGGCTTAACAAACTGTGGTATATGTATGTGATGGAACACTATTGTACTATTAGAAACCAGGAGGGATGGGAATTCAGGGAAACCTGGGAGGATTTGCATGAACTGATGCTGAGCAAGATGAGCAGGACCAGAAAAACATTGTATACCCTAACAGCAACATGGGGGTGATGACCAACCTTGATGGACTTGCTCATATCAACAGGGCAACAATCAGGCACAATCTTGGAATATTTGCAATGGAGAATGCCATCTATATGTTGAGAAAGAATTGTGGGGTTTGAACAAAGACCAATGACTTTCTATGTACCTTTAATTTAATTTTTAAAAATTGTCTTATTGTGTAATTCTGCTTTATCTCATACTATATGTTTCTTCCTTAAGGATATGATTTCTCTCTCATCACATTCAACTTCTATCAATGCATACTATGGGAATGTTGTAAAGACTAACAAACTGCTTTCTGTGGGGAGTCGGGGGAGGGAAGCAAGATTGAGGGGAAAATTGTAAAACTCAAAATAAATAAAAACCTTTCTACAATTAAAAAAATAAAAAAACCCTTAAATTCCAAATTTTCTTCCTCCCTCCAACCCTTCCCAGATCCATTGGGAAGTCAATCTCCATTATATACATATAAAGTCATGCTAAACATATTTCCAAATTAGCATGAAACAAAAAGCCAAATAATAAATACAATGAAAAAATATGCTTCAAAATGTACTCAGGCATGAGCTTCTTCAAAAATTTTTGATGACTACACTAATATAATTGTTTTCTTGTGTATTTTATTATAAAAATTACTTTGTGCACTTCAAAACATTTTGAGTGCCTTATAGACTTAACAGACTTTCAAAGGGATCTGTGTCCCAAGAGAGTATAAGAAATATTGCTCTTAAACCACTTGCTGAAAGGGGGAGTGAAAGTTTCTGAGATCTTGAGTCTTGGGACATTTACTCATGCAAAGGTCAAGAGCTGGTTAAGAATTGATAGAAACAGAGTTTGTAACTGGGGAAAAATGACTCCAGTTAGAGAGAGAGAGAGGCAAATCAGCCTTGTTTAAAGAAAGATTACTTGTCAACTAAACTTTGTGCCTCTTGGAATTTACTGCAATAGTTGGACAGCAGATTTTTCTGTCTCCATTCCCATCAGCTAAAGCTCTAGCACACATGTCAGCATCCAATGGAAGGGGCTTGACTGTAGATTGAATCATATTGAGTAATCCACAAGAGGAGAGAAAACCTGAGTCTGGGGCCAGTACCTTGCTGCTCAGCAGATGGTAGACTTCAGAACTGAGACACACTGAAAACCAAACCAGCTCCTGCTGATCCAAGGCTAAGAATTTCACCTCCTCTTGAAAAATTCAAAAAGGACAAATTCCAGCCAAAGTCAAAGGTGTAGGGAAGAACAATGCCAAGCATCTGAAGGCATAAGCTCTGCCCAAAGGCAGGTGACCGGGGTGTAGCAGATTGACTTGTCCTTTTTTGAAGTTTAAATTTCTTGTGTGATCCAAACTTGAAGCCAGTACTCTTTCTTTTAGATTGCTCACAGTATTTATTCTCTATTACTTGCAGCTATGGATTTTAATTATGATATTCCTGGGTGTTTTTTCAGTGTAGGTTACTTTTGAGAGATGATTGGTAGATTATTTCTATTTTCACTTTATCTCCTGATTTAAATAAGTTTGGGCAGTTTTATTTTAGGGTTTCTTGAAATATGATGACTAGATTACTTGTTTGATCATGGTTTACAGAAAGTCCAATGATTCTTAAAGTAACTAGCCTTTACCTGTTTTCTTTTTTTCTTTTCGGTTTTCATATCAGACATTTTACTTTTATATTTTATATTTCTTCTTTCTTTATATTTTCTTGCTCTTTAAATAAGCAAATGCATGACTCAAGGTCTCAAGGAACTTTTATCTTTTTATCAAGTGGCTTAAGACAAGTTTCTTCAATTTTTTTAATGTCATAGACCCCTATGAAAATCTTTCTTTATTTCATTTTTCTTTATATTGTCTTCTAATTTTCATTCTTTTGGTTTTGTTCTACTATTTTTTGTTTTCTCTGGAATTGCTGAGTTCTGTTTCCCTCATTCTCTTTTTCAGAGAGTCAATAACTTGAGTAAGGTTTCAAGCTTCTATTCTAATATATTTATTCTCCAGTTTTTTCTTCTAAAGTTCTTAATTTCAATCACAATTTCCTTTTAAAACTCTATTTTTCATTGCGTGGTATTTTTATTGTGTTTTATGTATTCTTTTTTACTCTTGTTTTTCTTAGTATTACCCTTTCCTTGAGTTTGTAAGCTTCAATCATTTACAGGTGTTTTGGTCTGTTGACGCTTGTAGCACCTCTGGTGAGAGAACTTGCTGAATCCTTTTCAGGGCTCTCACTTCCACCCAACTCTCACCTGTGACTCCAAGATGCTATAGGATGTTCAGTGTAGCCACTCAACAGCCAGGCTAAGCCAGGTTGAGTGTAATTGATAGACCTCAAGCCTATTCATGGGTTAGAGTGATATCTACCCCAGGCATATGAAAATTGCTCCTGATGGAAAGGGTGGATTAAAGCAATTTATTCCAATTGTGATGAAGGTGGATGAAAACAGGTGCTATGGAGTACTCAGAGTTTGATCAGACATTGATGATGCTAAGGCCATCCACTGCATCTCAAGTTGTTTCTAGTAACTTGACTTTTGTCATGCCCCTGGTTTTCAATGATTCTGGAATAGAGAGTGAGATGGATGACTTTGTGCAACTCTGCCTCACTTAAATCCAAGTCACCCACAAGTCAAGACATCACCTACAAGTCATTGATTCTCTTCAGAAATGAAGGATTTACAAGTTTCATTGCTGGTTTCTACCCTTTTTATTTTCTCCTCTCCCCCCTCCAGTTAATGGCATTATAATTACATGTAAAAATAGTTTAAAACATTTATTTTGTAAGATTTTGAATTCCAAATTTTTATCCTTCCCTTTCTTCCCTCCCTCAGAATGCAAGTAATCTGATACAGGTAATACATTACAATCATATTAAACTATTTCCATATTAATCACGTTGTGAAAGAAGAATCAGAACAAAAGAGAAAAAATGGGAAAGTAAAGAAAAAAATGTATAAAAGTGAAAATAGTATGTTTTGATCTGCATTAGTTCTTTCTCTAATCAATAGTAATTCAGAGCATTGTTATCAGTTCTTCAGAAACTGTCCTATGTAATTTGCAAGAATACAATAGTACTGGTAGAATACTGGTATTAAAAGATGGACTGTTTCTGGAAGTACACATGTGTATACACACATACATGTTGCACATGTATGTTTACATATGAGGATATGTATCTAATGTATGTAGAATATATGTATATGTTTTTACATATTCACAGTATGGACAAGCTTTGATAGATCTTCTTCCACTTAAATGTTCCTACATATATGGTTAGGTCAAAGTCTTTTGAAAAGATCTCTTCCAGGAGACCCTGCTATATTTTGGGAATTGTTGAAAACAATGTGAACCCATCTGCAAACAGAAGAAATTGGAAGATTTCTTCTTTTTTATTATAGAATTTATAAGGTATCTTTCTTTGATTTGGACCCTGAGTTAGATGCATTAAAGGTGGTGAACACCTTTGAAGAACATGTCTCCTATTTTGTGATTGATTTCTATTTTACTTAGATTATTAATAAATTCAGAGAAAACCAAAAAGGCCTAATTGATGTACCTCACATGCAAAATTCCATCTCTCAGACATATATTTATGTATCAATTATCCCTCATGCTTGGAATTCACTCTTTCTTCACCTCTATTTCTGAGATGATTCTTTTCCAAGTTTAGATCACTTGCTACTCCTCTATAGGAAGCTTAACCACCTTCCCAGTTGCTAGTATTGGTATTGCTGGGTCATAGGATAAGCATAATTTTAAAGACCTACATTTAGTATTTCATTTTCCTTGTATGTATTGTAATCAGGAAGATCTGTCTTCCTGATTTTAGGCCTGTTGCTCTATGCATTGTATCACTTAATATGTTTTCTCTCTCTGTCCTTGTATACATAGGCATACATAAATATATATGGTGTATGTGTGTGTGTGTATGTGTGTGTGTGTGTGTGTGTGTGCGCGCGCGCACCCTGGAAAGATTGTACTTGAGGATCTTATCTTCCTATAATACACTGAGCTTGTAGGCAAGAGCTTTTTTTTCAATTTCCCTCTTTGAGCTCCTAACCTAGGACATAGGACCTTGTATATAATAGATATTTCATAAGATTTGCATACATCCTACCTGCTTTGAATCTGAAAGCAACTGCTACACCAAGACACTGAAGATCTGATATAAAATAAATGATTTGCTTTTTAACAATAATAATGCCTGAGGCATCGTCTGACTAAATAAAGAAACTGAGGAGATTCCTTCCTACAAGGAGCTCATTATATATCAGGGAGATAAGATACTCAAGTACAGTCTTTGCACAGATTAGTTCTAAGCTTGCTCAGATTTTGTAGAATGAGATTTCCCAATCATGAGGTTCCTGAGGACATGATGGAAAAGTCTTAGAAGTTCATTAAGGTATTTTTGGTAGACTCGTCTCACTCTTCTGGAAACCAATTTGGATCTATGCCCAAAGAGTCTTTAAATTTATGCTTTTCCTATGATCCAGCAATACCATTACTAGATCTATATCCCCAAGAGATTTTTAAAAAGAGGTAAGTACATATTTGTGCAAAAATATTTATATCAGCTCTTTTTTGTGGTGGAAAAAAATTGGAAATCTCTGAGAAGATTCCCATCAACTGGGGAATGACTAAACAAGTTGTAGTATATAATTGTAATGGAATACTACTATGCTGTAAGAAATGATAAGGTGGATGGTTTCAGAGAAACCTGGAAAGACTTATATGAATTGATGCAAAGCAGAACCAGAAGAGTATTGTACACAGTAACAGCAATAATGTACAATGAATAACTGTGAATGACTTAATTACTCAAATCAAGACAATTGCAAAGGATCCATGATAAAAAAAAAAGGCAATCATCTCCAGAAAGAACTGATGAATTCTGAGTATAGATTGAAGGATACATTTAGGATACATTTAAAGTTTTCCTTTGTGTGTGTTTTTGTGTGTGTGTGTGCAACACACATATGTTTTCTATGACTTCATATATATAATCAATATTATATTGCTTGACAAGGGGTGAAGAAGGAGCAGGAAAGAAAGAAAATTTGAAATTCACAAATTTTTTAAATGAGGGTTAATTTTTTTACATGTAATTGTGAAATATATAATTAAATAAATAAAATCACAGTTAAAAAAAAGTCATATAAATAGAGAAAAATTACAACCAGATGGGAAGTCACCTTTCTGTTCTTTGCTTGTCTTTTTTCCTTTTTTAATCCACTTTGCTGGATCTAGAGGTTTGTTTTACTTTTGAATATTCCTCTCCCAGTATCCTACCTCTTAATTCATTCTACATCCCCATCTGTTTCACCATTGAGTTTGATGTAGTTTTATATGTATGTTTAACTTTCCTTTTGTCTATTTCAGAAAAAATGAGGTTCATCTGATAGGCACTGCCCCAACTTCTTCCACTTTTTGGCTACTTTTCTTCCCAATTACTATAGTGAGTCACATTTATATTTTTCTCCTTTCTACACTATTATATATCTTTTATCCTCTCTTCTCTGTACTCTTATAAAACCCTCAGAATGGAACTGATCACCCCTCTTCTATTTACTTAATTAACACTTTAAATAAATACTAATTGGAGATTTTAAGGATCTGAAAGGATATGCATTCCATTTTCCCTGTCCCGTTAGAATATTAGTTCTTCAGACTCATGCCAACCTTTTTCATTTCTGTAATTTTAGCTGTTTCTTTTGAGATTTATATGTTTGCATTTCAAAGTTGCTCCTGAGATCCAGTCTTTTCATCAGAAAGACTTGAAAGTCTTGTAATAAGTCATTCTATTCCATTAAAGATCAATTTTACATCTTGTGGGATTATATTCAGCTTTGCAGGGAAAGTTATTCTTCATAGAAAGCAATATTTTTTCCCTTTTGTAATACTATATTCTGAAATTTCCTCTTGTTTAGAACAGAAATTGTTGGGTTTTGTGTGATCTTGAATGTGGTTCCTTGGTTCTTGATTTTTTTTCCTGACTTTGCATTTCAATTTTTTCTTTGTCCTGAAAGCTCAGGATTTGGGATATGACTTTCCTATTTTTTTTACCTTTTTGGAGTTCCTTTCAGAAGATGATTTGTGAATTCTTCATATTTTTTTGGTTTGCCCTCTGGTTCTAATTGATTAAGTTAGTTTTTATGGATGATTTCTTGAAAAACAGTCATGATGATTTTTTTGTAATTATAGTTTTCAGGGAGCCCATGGTGATTTTTCTTTGACTTGTTTTTCAGGTCATTTGTTTTGGATAGCAAATATATTTTCTTCTATTTTTAAATTGTTTTGATCTATACATAGAGTTATTGCTTTCTCTTTGGTCTATTCGAATTTTCTAGAAGTCTATTTCTTGGATAAGTTTACTACTTTTTCTTCTGTGCTATTTATTTTCTTTCCAACTCTTTTTTCCAGAATTTTTACTTCATTATAAAAATTCTCTATTCCTTCTAGAAATAAATTTAGTCATTATGCAAAATCCATTTTTTTCTCCTGAGTCTCTGCTTACTCTTTTCTTCTAGGTTAATTTTTTTGAATTTCTGGATCAATTGTAATTTTTGTGATAAGTATCACTTCATCTAAAGCTGCTGAATTGTGGTTTTGTATTAGGGACAGATTTTATTTCCTATTATATCTCTGGGTGGGATGGTGGGCATTGTTTCTTTTTGCACTGGGTTATCTGAGTTTCTGTGCTAACTTCCACATTTTGGTTTCTTTGAGGGACAGAGGACTAGACCTTCCTATTGCTCTCTGGTATCTGTGAACTGAGTGCTAGAGATCTCAGAGCCCCTGGGCTTAAGTTGTACCTGAGTGCTGACACATCTAGAATGGCTGATGCTCCCCCTGTTCCCTTCCAACATATCCTATAAATTTCCTTCCTTGATGTTTTCCTAAAAGAATTCTCTGCTCTCATAGCCTCTGGATCCAGATCTTACAGATTGAGTGTATCTGGCCTCTTTGATCCAGTATGGGGGGTACTATTTGTGTTTGGTTGTGGTTGGTAGTGCTTGTCTGAGCTGGTCTTTCTCGCATCCTTTTATCCTTTTGCCAGTGGACTTTTAGATGATGTTTGTGCAATTCTGGGTTGGAAGAAAGTAATTTGTCATGGTTTCTCACTGAATTTTTTTTTTATTGTTATTTAGTCTATTGTGATTTTTAGTTTTTTAGCTGGTGTTGGGTTACCTGCCTCCATTCAGGCAGAGAGGTCAGCTAGGATTTAAAATTGCAATGGATTGAGTCATCACTGTTTTGTGATTTCTTTTGAGTAGAGGCAAAGGGAGTAAAGGCCAAGAGCTGAGGTTTGGCAAGGTGTAAAATGTATTAAGACAAGGAATTTAAAAGAAGAGGTCAGTGTGGAGCTGAACTGGGTTATAAAGTTAAAGGTTTTGACCCTCTGTGGGTATAGCTGAAGTATTACATGGTAACATCAGTATGCATAGTGATGACTCCTAGAATCAGAGCAAGAGTGGGTAGAGAAGAAAACAGTGAACTCAGTGAGAAAACAAGGCAAATATTCTGTTATAGAAGAATTCCCAGCTTTTAGATTGGATGATAAATATGCAGAAATGCCTCAAATAATAATATTTGAGAATTGTAGTAGTGTAGGAGGAAGAATGCCACACCTAAAGTCAGAAGACCTTAGTTCTTTGTTGTTGTAAACCTTAAAACATTTTATTTTGGTTTTTTTTGCAACCTTAAAGCATTTTAGAAATGGAAATTATGAATCTTATAAATGATATCTGACTGAGGATCATAGATTTAGAATGAGAAGGAACTATAGAAATCATTTATTTCAGTGGTTCTCAAAGTGCTGTAGTAGGTACTGATACCTTTTCAGGTTGAATCTATTTTCAAAGTAATATGGAATTATTTGCCTATTAAAATACTCCTCCCTTTTCCAACTATATATCTGGGTGACATCAGATTTTCTTAATATATACTTCAACTAACATATTGCTGCAGATCAAATGGAGAAACAGGAGAATCCACCTGTCTTCTATTGAGCCTTACATTAAAAGATTTGCAAAAATATATAAAAGAATTCCACTTTTTTCTCCAAATTTTTTTTTTTTTGCTTTGGAAAATACAGCTATTTTTCATTAACTGTTTTCTTAATATGAAATGGGTTTATTATTGTTATTTTAAAATTAATTCATTTAATAAATATTTTTCAAATGATCAATTTAAACTTAATACACTACATATTGATAGCTAAACAAAAGGTTTCTTTGAGATTCTTCATTTTATTTTTAAGAATATAAAGGGGTGGGGAAGCTAAGTGATTTAGTGGCTAGAGCATCAACCCTGAAGTCAAGAGGACCTGAGCTGAAATCCAACTTTAGACACTTAATAATTCCTTAGTTGTTTCAAGTCACTTAACCCCAATTGCCTAGGAAACAGCCCCCCACCAAAAGAATGTAAAGGGATCCTCAATAATTTTTAAGAGTGTAAAGAAGGGTGGCTAGGTGGCACAATGGATAGAGTACTGGTCCTGGAGTCAGGAGTACCTGAGTTCAATTCTGGATGCAGACACTTAATGATCACCTAGCTGTGTGGCCTTGGGCAAGGGGCTTAACCCCATTGCCTTGCAAAAAAAAAAATCTTAAAAAAAAAAGAGTGTAAAGAAGTCCAGAGACTAAAAAGCTCAGCAATCATTGATCTAGTCTGATCTCTTCTTTTTTATGGATAAGATTAAGCACTGAACTTGGGAGTTCATGAGATCTGTTACACATGAGCTTATATGACCTTGAACAAGTCACTTTACTTTTCTCTAGGTCTACATCCTATTTGTAAAATGAAGAGTTTGAACTACAAGGCCTGAAAGATTCCTATATTGCTCTCCATAGGTCTTGCAAAGCACAGAAAACTCAGAGCATACTAAGAAGCATAATGAACTGAAAAACTGGCTAACTCTAGTACAATGCTCTTTTCTCTCCAATATGCCACTTTTTTCCTTACCCTGCCCCCAAAATTTGTGGTGTAACTTTGGACAAATAAAATTATAGTCTATTTTACAAAGAAATAGAGTCCCAGAAAGTTAAAATTAATTAATTTCAAAGTTGACTCTTTGGCCATGGATATTAAGTATGCCCACAGCTCCAATTTAGAGTCAATATAATCTGTTGCTGCTTATCAAACAATCCACTAATCTTAGGTAGAACTTTTACTTCCATTTAGGAAGCGAATAGGTAACCAGATGGGGGAAATTAGAGCCATTGGTAGGTGTTTTTCTTCAGAGGTAAAGATGACTTCTTTAAGTAGGGGCAAAGAGGTGGACAGGAGCATTTCATAGCTGATGTTTGGCAAGGTGTCAAAGGTACAGGGACAAAAGAGCAAAGAATTTGAGTAGAGGCCAGTGTGGAGTTTAACAGGGTTACCAAAACTGGAAAGGGAGGAGGTTAGAGGCAGAGCAGGGGCTTTGGTTGGGATAGTTTAAGAGGAAGGAGGAGACCCACTTTTTGTCGGTGCAGGGTACTGTTAACCTTCTAGAGATCTCTGTTTATCTGCTTGGACTTCATCTTTGACTTTTTCCTCCTCTTTCACCTTCCTGTTCCCCTAAGTCATCACCAAACTGTTGTTTTTGCTTATCTAACGTTTCTTTCCTACCTCACTCCTCTGTTCACCACTATATTGGTTTAGGTGCTCATCAGCTTTTGATAACACTTCTGAAATAGTCAATATGCTTCCCTCACTCTCCACTCTCCAGACCATCCTTCACATTGCTCCCCAAGTAATCTTTCTAAAGTTCAGATTTCTCCTTTACATTCCCAGATTAAAAATTACCAGGGGCTCCCTATTATCCCTAGAATAAAACACAAATTCCTCATATGGACCCTTTAAGATCCTTTGCAAATTGGTTTCGATATAGTTTTTCAATCTTATTTCATATATCTTCTCTTTCTATATATTGTGTCCTGGCTAAACTGGACCTAAAGTAGGCATTTCATAGCCTGACTCCATGTATCTAATCAAATCATTCCCCGTTTTGGAAATTTTCTTCTTCCATATCTTCCCTTAAGGGTTAAGGTGTCAGCTACATTTAACTCTAGATCTTCCCTAATCTCCTTGTCCTCAAAGGATTAATACCATTTTCTTTCCTCACATTACCTTGTTGTAATTGCCTAACAGGTGGTTGTCCCCCCCCCCCCCCAAGTGGCGCATAGTGTTTAATAAGTGAAAGTTGAAGTTACTCAAAATCACACATCTAGTGAATAATAGATGAGTACATTCCAACTCAGGTCTTCTAAATCCTGACCTAGAACTCTTTAAAGGAGTGACACTGGTAACATCTGTGCTTAAAGAAAATCATTTTGGCAATAGTGTGGAGGATGAGCTAAAAAGGTAGGAGGGGGAAGAGACGTGAGGCAAGAACTCCCTTGCAGTGATCTAGGCTAGAGGTGATGAGAACTAAGGTTGTGTCTTTGCTAGTAAAGAGAAAAGTATGGATTGTTTTGGGGTCAGAAATAGCAAGGTTTGACAATTGATTAGATAAGGTAGTTTGAGGGAAAATGAGGAACCTTGGGTGACTTGGAAGGAGAGTATTTGACAGAAGTTCGGAAGAGTGTTGGGTTTTTGAAGAAAGGACAAATTCTATTTTGGAGAAGTTGAGTTTGAGACATTTTGGTACGTTTTATTTGAAGTGTCTGGAAGAAGACAACTGGTGAGGCAGAACTGCTGCCTAAGAGATTAAGGTTGGAAATGCAGGTCTTTGAGCTGGAGAATTTCTCCTATGGTATCTGTATTTTTTTTTAATGATATATTTTGAACCCAGGTCCCCCACCTCGTTTGCTTTGTGACCTAAAGAAAGTCATTGCCTTTCGGATCCTAGTCGCCTCTTCGTTAGAATAATAGATAATATAGATAATGCTTTACTCATTCACAAGGCTCGTATGAACAAGATGAGATAAAATAAAACCATAAAACAGATACACCTATTGCTTTTAATGAATCATAAATTTGAGCGTGTTTATGTATCTCAAACCAGATGAGGTCCTCGGAGGCAAGGATTTTGATCTCCTTCCATGCCCGGGGCCGTGCCAGCAATGTTTAGGGATGGGCAACATTTATGGAGCTCCATCTCCTCCGGTGTGGGCGCGGTGCCCGGTCCTGAGGCGGTAACCGCACGGTGCTGGCAGCGGGGGAGCCCCCGGCCCGGGCGCGGGCTGGCCGCGCAGGCCCGTGAGCCTCCTTCCCGCCCCTCTACGGCCTGGAAGGGGCGGAGGGGGAGGGGCGGAAGGGAACGCGCCGCGCCGTGCTGCCCCCTGCCGGCCGGGGGCGGGGGCGGGGGCGGGGGCGCGCGCGCGGCCGCCCCGACGCCCCTCGAGTCCCCGCAGGACGTGTCCGGGCCGGGCGCCGAGGGCCCCGCCGCGGGAGGGGGCGCCGGCCGGCGGCGGCGGCGGCCCGGAGGAGGCAGGAGGGCGCGCGGGCGGGGCCGCGGCCCGGGGCGGGGCGCTCCCCCCGCGGGGGGGGGGGCCGAGCCTGCGCCGCCGCCGCCCCTTCCTCCGGAGCCGCCGCCGCCCCGGGCCCCGCGGTGCCCGCAGCTCCGAGGCTCGCTGGGCGCTTCCCGCGCGGGGCGCTGGGAGGGTAGAGCTTCCTCTTTCTTCACCCCCTCCCCGGCTCCTCCTCCTCCTCCTCCCCCATCCCCGCGCCCGGGCCCGGCCGGCCGGACGGACGCTCCCAAGCTGCCCGGAGGGCCAGCCCCGCAGCCCCGCCGGCCCCGTTGGCTTCTCCTAACCCCCTCCCTCTCCCCCATTTGTCCCCGCAGGCTTCTGTTGGCCCAGAGCCCCGGCTCCTCCTGGGCGAGACGAGGCCGTGGCCGGGGGAAGCCCGGGACGTTGCCGCCCGCCCCGCCTCCGCGGCCCCCAGCCCGGGACCAAGATGCAGACCTTTTTGAAGGGGAAAAGAGTCGGTTACTGGCTGAGTGAGAAGAAGATCAAGAAGCTCAATTTCCAGGCCTTCGCCGACCTGTGCAGGTGAGGAAACCAGCCCCTTCTGCCCAGGGTCTCGCCAGCCCTTGCCTGCCTCTTTCCACACCTGGAACCCGATGTCCCGAACCGGCACCCGCGATGGGCAGATAGACGTTTCCAGCTTCCTCCATACGTATACGTTCCTAATCTGTAGCGTTTTCAAATGAAAGCCACCAGGGAGGGGGCAGCTGCTCATGATGGAAGTCAGGGATGCACAGCCCTCCAAAGTGGCGATGATGGCAAAGGCATGAAGGCGTTTCATTTAAACACTGCCCAAAATATTTACTTTGCTTTATTTATTTATTTTTTTTGTAGAGCTACCTCTGAAGTAGGCAAGTATGCATTTCATTGATCCTCTCCTGAATTGGGGAGTGTTTTCCTATGCTTCAGGTTCTGTTTTTTTGGCCTATGACGGGAGATGATACTTAAAGAGATGCCTTTTTTTTTTTTAAAATCACCTCCCCTTCCCATTAAAAATAATAATAACTTAGTGTGTAAAACATTCTCTTTTATATTTTGTATATAGTCCTATCTGGACAAATAGTTTCTCCTGGTAGAGGGTAAGTTCCCTGAGGGTAGGAACTGATGAATTTCTGAGTTTTGGATCTCAGTAGGCTTAGCCTAGGTGGTGCTTAATTCTTGTTGCATGATTAGTTTTAGTGCTTTTGTTCCTCCTGGCACCCAGTGAAGTACCTTTTTATCCTCTGTTGTAATTGTGAATCTGTGAAGAGTAAATGGTTTGCCTCAAATAACTTGGCTTGTGGAGAAATATTAACTATGTAAATTTCTGGTCCTGGATCCAGTATTCCCCCCCCCCCCATATATTCTGTTCTCTCTGACTTGGGAAGACCTTTGACCCCCATGCTTAGACCAGGTATACTAGTATATGTAAATTGAAAATAATAAACTGATTTTGGTTAGGATGAACTTAATTCTATGTGGGTTGAGAGCAGGGATTTTTTAAAACTAAAGGCTTGTGACCTTTAAAAAATAATTTTTGACAACCATTTTAGTGGTTTCTTTATAATTCTATATGTATACATGAATACATGCATATATATGTCTATATATATAGACATATATAATTTATATTTCTGGTTTTATACATTTAAAATCTTCTGAGGAGTCCATAGGTTTCATTAAACTACCAAAGAGGTCCATGACATAGAAAAGGTGTCTAAAAGGGTATGCTTAGCATGAACTCATTTTCCAAAGTTAAAAACTCTTTGGGAATTTATAGAGTTAATAACTGATGTATCTGTTTTATGTTTGGATGTTGTATATGCCAAGAACCATCTTGGAAAATTTAAACTTACGGGTCTTTAGCCAGGAATGAATGGGGAGGGAAGCAGGTGGCAATGACTGGAATATATTCTGCATGGCAGACTTGATACTGCCACAGTACCTTTTTCAGCTCCTTGTAGATTTACAGACCTGTTTCCCAAATCCATCTAAAGAACCTCTTTTTCTCCTTTCTGATATTATCCTTTCCTCTTCCCCCACCCCCCCCACCCCAAGGGACAAATAGGAAAGAATTCATCTTGCATCCAACAGTCTTGTGGTGTGTTATTATATGTTTTGGGGTAGAACAGATTTCAGTTGGCACTACTCCTCTAGACTCATTTTATCCCCACCCCAAAAAGCTTTTCAAACTTGAAAGGAGTGTGCAACTATGCATTAGACTTCAGATAGGCTACATCAAGAGGGGCACAATGTCCAGGACATGGAGGTATAACTGTCCTGGTCAGACCTTGCTGTATTGTATTCAGGTCTGGGTGGCACATTTTAGGTTGGACATCGACCAATTGAATTGTCTCCCAGGGACGTTAGGCAGGATGGTGAGAGAGAAGTAGAGAAAAAGATAGCTAGAAAGAAGGAACTGGGAGATGTTTAACCAGAAGAGAAGAAGGGGTGGGGGATGGAGAGTTGAGGGAAGAGGAGTTTAAAAGACATTAAGATAACTTTTTTCCTCTGTTTAAAGCATGTTCATGTGGAAGAGGGATTAGATTGGTCTGCTTGTGGAGCAGTGCATAGGCAGATTAAAAATTTGCTAATACTCAAATTTGTCCTAAATTGTAATATGTGCTTTGGGAAGGTCGTGATTTTGCCCTTTCCTAAAAGTAATGAATGCTAGATGACCACTTACTAGGGACATTGCAGAAAGGATTTTTGGCTAACAAAATGGGGTCATAGATGCCTTCTTTTTCTTCAGGTTCTGTGATTCTGAGACCATTGAAAGCATGAAAATGCAGGGCATAGGTGGCATTTTTCTTGACACCTTGAAAAGATACTAAAACATATGACTATTAACCACTAAGCAAATTCTTTAAAAAGTGGTGCAATGGATGGACTGTGTGCCGAATTTAAAGTTTTCCTCACTTATTTCTTGTATGACCCTGAACAAGTTTGTCTCCATCTGCCTTTGTGCAAAATGGGGACTTTAATACATTTAGCCCCCCGCCCCCCAGGGTGGCTGTATGGACTAAGATTATTTGTAAAGTGCTTTACAAATTTTAAAAGAACTAGATAAATGTTAGCTGCTATCTTATTTTGTAGTTTTAACATTTTACTCTTAAGAACTAATTTTGGAATGAACCTAGAACCTTTTTTTATTTTTATTTTTTTTAGGTGAACCTAGAACCTTTAAATAGATATCTTAGTGAAAAGGTTCTTGGTTTTTCTTTAGTCATGTAAGACTTGAGAAATATTGGTAAATATTTCTTTATCTGTTTCCTGGTGTCATTTTGTATTTGTAGCTAAAGGGTACCTGGCTTATTATCAGATTAAGAAGGGTTTGTGGAGCAATTAGACACTTTGCATAATTTCTAGCCTTAGGTGAGGGCTTGAGATTTTCATTTTGTACTTCCAAATCTAAAGCAGTTTGAATTGGTTTTTTTTCCTCCTAGTAACTTTTTTCTTTTGTTGGGGACCTTTAAGGTAAGTAGGTCTTGCTAAGTTACTGTTGTTTTTTTTTAGGGTTTTTTTTTTTTCTAAGGCAGCGGCTTGCCCAAGTCCACACAGCTAGGTAATTATTAAGCGTCTGAGGTCGGATTTGAACTCAGGTACTCCTGAAGCAGGGCCTGTGTTCTATCCACTGCGCCACCTAGCTGCCCCAAGTTACTGTTGATGGTAGTTTTTTTTAGATGTCTCTGGTAGGCTCAGCTGACCTACCTTTTGTTTCACAAAATAGCTGTGAGCCCATTTTAGGAGGGAACTGACTGAAATTTAGAGGTGAAGTGACTTGCTCAAGGCCACACAGCTAGGAGATGGTAGAGAAGCTCAGGCTGTGTTCTTTTCAAAGCCTGGTTGGATCTATCAAGGGATTCCAGATTCCCTGTAAATTGCAGCATCTTATTTAGAACATATTTAAACAGAGTTAGTCGCCAAAAAGTTAAATCACTGTTGTCACTGTCCTGTAAAACTTATTAATACTTTAGAATCTTAAGATCAGAGGACTGATTTAAGCCCTAGGAATTATTTAAGCTATTTCTCTCATTATGCAGATGAGGCTTATATGATTTACAAAGGTCACCTGGGAACCGAGTCTTCTGATACTAAGTCCAGTGGTCTCTCTCAGCTCTTTATCATTTTGTCTGGCATATATAGCAGGTGCTTTTTATTAAATGCTTAGTTCACTGACTCCTTTTGGAAAATGACATCTATTTAAAATGTTCATTTCGCTGAATGTTTTGGTATCCACTTACAATTTAAAACATTTAATTCCAAATAAAAGGAAGGAAATATAAAAAGAATCCTGAAATTTTGGCTAAAACTATGAATTTCAGGTTCTATTATGAGTGTTTTGGATGATGCTCAAAATGAAAACCACTCTCCTAGAGCCTGCTGAAATTGTTATATCTAGTCAGTAGATTAAAAAAAATTTTTTTTTTGGCTCACAGGAATGACTTATAAGCAAATTGAAATAATGTACTTTATATTCTTAAGGGTTGATTTGTACATTTGGTACAAATGATTTTTGAAAACCTATGTATGATTCAGGTGAAAAAAGAAATAATTACTATGTCTTGTTCATAGCCTGTCCATAAAACCATGTTCTTTCAATTATGATAAAGAGTAGCAACCTGCTGCATCTGTGGGTTGAGGACAGTTTTTGGTATGCTGATTCTTTAATTTTGAACTGGGGATTGTGAGGAGAAGAGGAAGGGTCTTGAAATTTTGGATTTTATCTGAAACAGGTTTCCTTTCTTTTTTTAGTTGACTCTTTGTAGTGGTCTCATGCAGCAGTTGTGCTAGCTTAGCTTGTTTTTAGGCAAAGATTTTTTCCTTTTAAAATGGGAGGAAAAGTCCACTTAAGGTTTGGAAATTACTTTTAGTCTTGTCCAGGTTGGTTGTACATAACTATCTAGGTGGGAGCTTGGAGCAAAGAAATAAATAGAATCCCTAGGTTTAAAAAATACCCAAATCTTAGATTTTCTAAGAATTCTTGAGTTAAATCCTGGCTCTGGCACTAGCAAGTCACTTAAAGTTCTGTCTGCTTTCTCCCCTTTAAAATGGGGAAAATAATACTTAAGTCATCTATCTAATGGAGATGTTTTGAGGAAAGTGGTTTGTTTTGTTTAAAATGCTATAGAAATGCTTTTCAGCTAACCTTTAGCTGCACTATAGTACAGGAGAACACACTATTATCTTTATTTATTTGGGAGCAGTCAGGGTTAGTTGACTTGCCCAGTGTCATTACTAGTAAGTATCTGAGATCACATTTGAACTCAGATCATTCTGGCTTCAAACTGAGTCTTCCTGACTCCAAGGCCAGTGCTGTACGTATTCCTTGTGTATCTCCCCCCCACCACCTTCACTCTTACATCATTTTTAAGGTTTTATTGATGCCTTTTTATATTTGCAGTGGTTATAGTTGTAGACCTGTTTCCTCCCTTCTCCCAATCCAGTTTTCCCTCATATTAAAAAAAAAAAAGTTAAGCAAACTCTAGTAGCTACTACTGACCTTGTGTTCCACATTCCACACTAGAAATCCTCTATTTTTCTACTGAAAGATGGAAAACCATTCACTATTTATATTTATTTACTTTATGTCATTTATATATGTAATTAGTGTTTCCCTCATTAGAATATAGAGTAGAAAATGTATCACTAGGGCCTGGGATACAAGATAAATGGACCCAGTCTGTTTTTTCTAAAAGACACCTACTGACTTTCTTGGCTTTCTTCAAATCCCATCTAAAAATCCTATCTTTGGGAAACCTTTCCCAATCCCTTCTCTGTTAGTGCTTTCTTCTTGATTCTGTATGTAGCTTGTTTTGTCTATCTTTACTGACATGTTGTTTCCCTCTTTAGATTGTAAGTTCTTTGTGGGCAGGGTCTATCTTTGCCTTCTTTTATCCAGCATGTAGCATAGGATCTGTTTGTTTAATATTTATTTATTGATTATGCTTATCATTCTTGACAATGTATCGGTCTAGTTGGGGAGATGAGAACAGTGGGAACAGAGCCATCTCTGGCATTCAGACTGAAATCTAGAAGGGTACCTTCAAGATCTTGTTTGTTTATACTGATCCCAGTGTCCAGAGGAGGAAACTGAGGCCCAAGTAGAAGTGACTCCCTGAGGTAAATTTATAGGAGAAATGAGAATGCTGGTTTCCTGACTTAGCATTCAGGGCTGAATTGTACTCTAGACTTTAAACTTCAGTTTGAGCAGTGATTTTTGTATTGGATGGGGCTAAGTATAATCACTTCAGGTTCATCTGTATAAAATGGTAATAAAAATGTTGGGAATAATACCCCATGGTTGGCATGAAAACTAACTAAGGAGACAGTGTAGTCATACTTTGTAACCTTTGAGTACAAGATGAAGATCAGGTGGTATTACTTTCTCTTTCTGTATGAGAAGAATTGCTTGGTAAGGAGTTTCTCATGATGTAAGTGTTAAAATGTCTTCTACATTGTAGGTTCTAGATATGGAATGAATACAAGAATATGTTTTTTTTGTTTGTTTTTTTATTCCCTTTCCTTTCAAGGTCCTCAAAGCTTGAATTTTGCATTCTGGCATGAGGTTCCAACCTTTATAGTGCAAAAGGGTGCTGCCATTGGTTGATTGGTATTTTTCTTTTTTCCCCCAATGATATTTTTAGTTTTTTGCAAGGCAAATGGGGTTAAGTGGTTTGCCCAAGGCCACACAGCTAGGTAATTATTAAGTGTCTGAGGCCAGATTTGAACTCAGGTACTCCTGACTGTAGAGCTGGGGCTCTATCCACTGCACCACCTAGCCGCTCCTGATTGGTATTTTTCAAGAAAATTTTCAAGAAAATAGAACCATTGCTTTTCAGGCTGTATATTAGATACATATGTAATACAGTTTTGAGAAAATAAAGTTTGTAAATTAAAAAAAAAACCATTATGGGCTTCTTGGATAGTTAAAAGAAAATAAAAGATTCTAGTCCTGGTCTTACTACAAACTAACTATATGTCCCATGATAAGCCTTTTAACTTCCTCATTTATAAAGCCAGGTGTTTGAATCAAGTGATAGTAGATCCCTACCAACTCTTAACATTTCAGGATTCTATGAAATTGGCATTTGGTATATTAATGGTTTCTTGCACCAAGTATGGGGGAAGAATGTGTAGGCTTTCTTAAGAATCATTTGTATGCTTTGCTCTACCTTTACTCACCAAACACCAGTTAATATTTATTGTATTTTCTTTACAATTTCAAAAATGTTAAAAATAGAACATCTTTTATGACAGAAATACTTTTTTCCCCATAATTTGCTTTTGACTTCATAAGATTTGAAAATATTTTTTAATTATTCATCATGAATCACACATCATAATGGATAATAAGTTTACCTTTGACAAATAGTTTACTTTTCTAAGTCTTGCTTTATAAGTTTTCAGTAGATTTCAAATAAGAATTCTCAGGGCACTGAATTATGTTTATTTCCATCTCTTGGAGAAATGTCTTAATCTTGTATGACATGCATGTCATAGTTTAAGACCTTTATTTCTTTTTTTTTCCAGTTATACTGATTATCTCTGATTTTTTTTAAGATTTTATTTATTTTGAGTTTTGCAATTTTTCTACCAATTTTCCTTCCCCCTGCCGTAACCCCCCCCAAGGCAGTCTGTTAATCTTTACAATGTTTACATGGTATCCATTGATCTAAGTTGAATGTGATGAGAGAGAACTCATATCCTTAAGGAAGAGATAGCAGAAATACATAATAAGATAATGATTTTTTTCTCTAAATTAAATGTAATAGTTTTTGGTCTTTGTTCAAACTCCATGATTCTTTGTCTGGATACAGATGGTATTCTCCATCGCAGTTACCCCCAAAATGTCCCTGATTGTTGCACTGATGGAATGAGCAAGTCTATCAAGGTTGATCATCACTCCCATGTTGCTGTTAGGGTGTACAATGTCTTTCTGGTTCTGCTCATCTTGCTCAGCATCAGTTCAAGATATTTATTTCTAAAATTTTTATTAAGATAGCCCAAGCTGGCATATAGTAGGTACTTAATAAATGTTTATTACTTTGGTTACTACTTTTTTTAATATTTCACCTAAATTTCCAAGTCAACAGAGAACCCTCTTTTATAACAGGAATTTATTTTAAAAGAAAAATGAAGAAGTTGATTTAAAAATTCAGGAAAACCCATCATTGATAGACATTGGCAGAAAGTCTGGCAGTATGTGCCCTGTTCCATATCTGTGGGCTTCTTACTTTTGTGGAGAAGTGGGAGAAACGTGTTTTCTTATCTCTTCTTTGAGACCAAGCTTGTTTGTTATTCTTTTTTTTAACTTTGATTTTCTATCATGGTTGCTCATTCTATTTAGATTGTGGTGGTTGAGTATTACATTGTTTTCTTGACTTTGCTTACCTCACTTTGAATTAGTGATTATGAAGAACTAACTAGGTTCCCTGCTATGAGGCAGCAAAGTGTTAAAAATGGATCCAGTGCCAAGCCTGGGGTCAGGAGGACTCACCTTCTGAGTTCTAATCCAGCCTAGTACCTGTGTGACTCTGGACAAATCATGTAAGCCTATTTGACTCAGTTTCCTCCTCTGTAAATTGAGCTAGGGAAGCAAATCGCAAATACTTAAGTAATTTTGCCAGGAAAACCTCAAATGGGATCATGAAGAATTTAGATGCAACTGAAATAACTTAATACAACAATATATTGCTATACCAAGTATGGGGGGGTACAAAGAAAGGCAAAACCTATACTTTTTTGCTCCCAAGTAGTGTCATTTTACAGTGGTAGGGGAGACAAATAGGAAAATCTGCTACTTAAGAAGAGTTAATGGAAGGTAATTTCTGAGGGAAAGACTCCAGTGTCTGATGGGACCGCTAAAGGCCTCTTGCAAGAGCTGGGATTTGGGCTTACTCTTTTTTTTTGTTTTTTTTTTTTTTTGCAAGGCAAATGGGGTTAAGTGGCTTGCCCAAGGCCACACAGCTAGGTAATTAAGTGTCTGAGACCGGATTTGAACCCAAGGCCGGTGCTTTATCCACTGCGCCACCTAGCCGCCCCAGATTTGGGCTTACTCTTGAAGAAAACTTCTGTATTGCAAGATGGAGAAACTGAGGTTCAGGGAAGTGAGATAGGATCACACTGTGTTACAGTAAATACAGCTGGAATTTGAATGTAACTAAATCCCATATTTTCCATAACAGCAGATAATATAGTTTTGTATCCCCTACAGGGATACAAATAGGTATTATCCTTATTTACACGTGTGTGTGTATGTACAAACATAACACATACATACATACATACACAATTGGATGTAATGATTGTATCTATATATAATTTTATATTATGCATATTCCCACATACTTTTACTAATGTGTATTTTAAATGTATTTTTTTTTTTTTGCAAGGCAATGGAGTTAAGTGGCTTGCCCAAGGCCACACAGCTAGGTAATTATTAAGTGTCTGAGGATGGATTTGAACTCAGGTACTCCTGACTCCAGGGCCGGTGCTCTGTGCACTGTGCCACCTAGCTGCCCCTAAATGTATTTCTAAAACACATAAAAAGTATTTCTAAAACAGATTTGTAGGTAAAAATTTGTATTAGAGTACTTTAAAGTTTGTTTTGTTTTTAAGATGTCTTTGGGACATTCTATTTGTAAAGTGAAAACTTCTGGAAAACATAATTATCAGCATTATCAGTTGCAAAAATCAATTTTTCAAATACTTAGTTTGCTTAAAGTGAGGGTATACCTTGCTCAAATTGTATTTATTCAATACCTGCCTCATTATTTGGGAATGCTGGGATTTTGACAACTTTTTTGATTGCTGGCTCAATTCTGTCTGCCCTGTGCTTTATATATCTTGTGAAATTAGGAAAAAGATCGGAATTAGCTATGTTTCTCTTGACCTTTGTTGACCATCATCCATCCCACTTTAGGTCTTCATCTCTTCTTCTCTGCTGCCTCCCATTTTGATCTCCCTGCTTTAAGTCTCTTTTGTTTCCAGATTTTCCTTTCCATTCCTAAAGCAAAGACCTGAACATGTTGCTTTCTTGTGTAAAACGTTCCAATGGGCTTTCTGTTGCCTTTAGGAACCAATATACTTTTTTTCCTGCTGTCAAAGTCCTCAGCTTGGCTCCAGCCTGCCTATCCAGGCATGTTACTTATTTTACTTGTATTGTACCCTTCTAGTCTGGCCTGCTTCAATAAATTCAACATTTGTGTGGCTTGGTTCTCATGTCTAGAATACCTCTTCACCTCTGCCTCTTAGAATCCCTAGCTATGCTCACCTTTTACTTGAGGTCATTCTTGAGCTATTTTCTTACTTGCTCTGGACAGGAAACCTTGCAGTCCACGTGGACTTTTTAGCAGACTGGCTTCTGGCCTTTCTGTTCATCCTGGGAGTCTGCAGCCTTGGTTCCCTCCTTGGTTCTTGGTTTTCTGATGGCCTGTTTTTCTTTTGTCCCTGGGCAACTAGCTGACATTTTGTCCCATTTCTGGAGTAGAAGAAGGCACATAACTAGTTTCTCATTGAATTTCATGATCTGAAATGATGATTTTTGGCTTGGTGTCAGTTTCTGCTTTTTCCTGGAGTGGTTGTCAGGGAGCTGCAGTAAGCCGGGATCCGTGCTTGCAAGAGCCCCAGAGCTCCAGGCTCCAGCCTACTTAGAAGGGCAGACATGTTTGGGTCGAGGCACTTCTGGGAGGTCCCTATATGGCCCCACATATATGGTCCCAACTGAACCAACAAAGAAAAGAAAAAAGGAAGGAAATTGTATATCCTAATAAATATACCTGTGGTTTCTCACAATAAATTATGAACCTTCCAAGAAAAAGATTATTTCATTTTTTTTGTGGCTTTAAGACCCCTGTCTTTTCTTGCTGCCTGTCATATAGTGGGGGCTTGAGAAGTGCGTGGTGACTTCCATAGGTCCTTTTACATTGAACCTCACTGCCCTTCTGAGTGTTTGAACTCCTTCCTTCTATTGCTTCCTGAAGAATTGGGGACCTGTGCTACATAAACAACTGTCCCATATGTCTGGTTAGCAGTGTATATAATCTACCGCTTTGGTCTCTCTAGTCTGTAGTTTTCCTCATACTCTCCCTTCTCAACCCTAGTGTGCTGGTTTAGGCTTAGAAGGACAAATCCGAGTTCCACTGTGGAGATTAGGGAGAAATTCAAAATTTGAGAGCATTAGATTAATCCACTTTCCTTAGAGAGGTGGGAAAAACCCTACCCATTCTTCCCTACTGGTCTTTCTTCTAGTAGCTGTTTTCAGTCAGCAAAAACTTCCCTGATTATTAGCATTGTGAGCTCCTGAACACTGTCAAATACTGGGACCTCATTAATTAGTTTGCACTTAGCATTCTTGAGCATCTTTGTTGAAAGAAAGATTTTGGATTAGATTTTTATTAGCTGTTCCTCACACAAATCCTCTTTTCCCCCCTCTTATTCTCAATTCATGTAGAAAATTTTTTAAGCTTTTTTTATACATTTTGAATTCCAAATTTTCTCTTTACTCCCCCCCCTACCCCTTTTAAGAAGACACACACTTTGATATAGATTGTACATGTACAGTCTTACAAAACATTTTAATATTAGCTAGACCAAAAGAAAACACAGATCAAAAACCCCAAGAAAAACAAAGTTAAAAAAGTTATTTTTTTATCCCTTACCTCTGGGCTTTGTTGATAATATGTTGAAATGCTAATGATATAGGTGGGTTTATTTTACTTTGCTAAACTTAATTTTAGGTTTTTGCAAGGCAAACGGGGTTAAGTGGCTTACCCAAGGCCACACAGCTAGGTAATTACTAAGTGTTTGAGACCGGATTTGAACCCACATACTCCTGACTTCAGGGCTGGTGCTTTATTCACTACACCACCTAGCTGCCCCAACTTAATTGTTTCAAGTAGTTTTTTTAACTGATTCTTAAAGTATACCGGCATATCAAATGCAAACAATGAATTCCTTTGATTTCTTTTGCTCATTGATAAAACTAACATTTTAGTACAGTATTGAATAATTGGGGTGATAATGGGTATCCTTGTTTCACCCTTGATTTTATTGGGAATGCTTCTAGCTTATCTCCATTACATATAATGCTTGCTGATGGTTTTAGATCGATATAGCTTACCGTTTTAAATAGAACTTGATTTATTCTTGGGCTCACTAGTGTTATAATTGGAATGGGTGCTGTGTTTTGTCAAAAGTTTTTTTTTCCCCTCCTATTGAGATAATTATTATTTTTGTTGTTTTTATGCTGGCAATTTTTCCCAATATTGAACCAGCCTTGCATTCCTGATAAAAATCTCACCTGCTCATTGTATATAATCCTTGTGATATATTGCTATAATTTCCTTGCCAGTATTTTATTTAAAGTTTTGCATTTGTTTTTCATTAGAGAAAGTGGTCAATATTTTTCTTTCTTTGCTTTGGCACTTTGTAATTTAGGTAGCAGTCCTATATTTGTGTCATAAAAGGAATTTGGTAGACATTCTTTATCTTCTTTTTCATAAGTTTATATGGTATTGGAATTTATTATCCTTTAAAATGTTTGGTAGACATATACGAATCAATCTGGTCTTGAGGATTTTTTCTTAGGAGCTTATTATTGGCTTGTTCAATTTCTTTTTCTGTGATAGGGTTATTTCTGGACAATGTTTATTGTAAATATTCTTTAATTTTACTTAGATAGTTAGATTTATTGGCATATAATTGAGCAAAATAATTCTTTTTTTTTTTTTTAGGTTTTTGCAAGGCAAATTGGGGTTAAGTGGCTTGTCCAAGGTCACACAGCTAGGTAATTATTAAGTGTCTGAGACTGGATTTGAACCCAGGTACTCCTGACTCCAGGGCTGGTGCTTTATCCACTGCGCCACCTAGCCACCCGAGCAAAATAATTCTAAATAATTGCTTAAATTTATTTCTCATTGGTAGTGAATTTACCTTTTTTTTTTTGATAATGGTAATTTGGTTTTCTTTTTTTTAATCAAATTAACCAATGGTTTAATCTGTTTTATTATTCTATTTCCCCCCCCCATAAAACCAGCTTCTACTTTTATTTAATAGTTCAAAGCTTTATTATTTTCAGTTTTATTGAACTCCTTTGATTTTCAGGATTTCCAATTTGGTGTGTGTTTAGGGATTTTTAATTTGTACTTGTTTATAGTTTTTTTAGTTGCATGCCCGTTCATTGATCTCTTCTTTCTCTATTTTATTGATGTATGCTTTTAGAGATATAAAGTTTTCCTTAAGTACTGCTTTGATTGCATGCCATAAATTTGGATTTGTTGTCTGTTGTCATTTTCTTTAATGATATTATTTGTTTATGATTTGTTGCTAGACTCACTCATTCTTTAGGATTAGATTATTTAATTTCCAATTAATTTTTAATCTATGTCTCCATGACCCTTTATTACATGTAATTTTTATTGTCTTGTGGTCCGAGAAGGATGTATTAAATATTTTTGCTTTTCTGCGTTTGGTTGTAAGGTATTTATGTCCCAAAATAAGACTCTTATACAGGTTAGTTTTTGTGAAAGTACCATGTACAACTGAGAAAAAAGGTGTGTTCTTTTCTATTCCCATTTAGTTTTCTCCAGAGGTCTATCATATCTAAGTTTTATAAAATTTTAATCTTCTTAACTTCTTTCATGTTTATTTTATACTTAGATTTATCTAGTTCTGAAATGGGATAATTGAGGTTCCTTCCTTGTATAGTTTTACTGTTTCCTCCTGTATCTTATTTAACTTCCCCTTTAGGAATTTGAATGCTCTGCTATTTGATATATATATATATATATATTTAGTATTGATATAACTTCATTGTCAGTGGCATCTTTTAAAAAAAATTTTTCCAATTACATACAAAGATAGTGTTCAGAATTCAGCCTTTTGCAAACTTTTGAGTTCTATATTTTTCCATCAGCCTCCCTTCCCTCTTCTTCCTATGGTGAGCAATCTGTTTAACTTATTTCCAAATTAGCAGTGTACCTTTTTAGTAAAATGTAGTTTCCCTGCTTATTTATTTTAATTAGGACTATTTTTGTTTTTGCTTTGTCTGGAGATCATGATTGCTTTATTTTTTTAATCTCAACTGAAGCATAATAAATAGATTATGCTCCAGCCCCCTATTTTTACTCTTTCTATTTCAAGTGAGTTTCTTCTCAACATTTTGTTAGATTCTGGTTTTCAGTTCATTTTGCTGCTTCTGTTTAATGGATGAATTCACCCCATTCATATTTATAATTATGATTAGTAACTGTATTTTTCTTCCATCCTATTTTTCCCTTTTTTATGTTCTCTCTTTTTACGCTGTCTCCTCAAAAGTCTGTTTTGCTTCTCATTATTGAGTCCTTAATCCATAATCCCTTCTATCAGTTCTGCTTTCTTCCTCCTTCCTTTCCCTCTTGTGTAAGATAGGTTTCTATACCCAATTCTGTGTCTTTGAGTCTCTTTTTTTCTTAAATAATCTATTTTCACATTACTACAATAATCGTGTTGTAAAAGTATACATAAACCCTCCCCCCCACAAAGATAGAGTGGAAGAAAAATAAAGTGGAAGAAAAAAGTACACTTCAGTCTGTGTTCAGATACCATTAGTACTGTCTCTGAGATGGAATTCTTTTTTTTTTAAATTTAGAAAGGTTTTATTTATTTTGAGTTTTACAATTTCCCCCCAATCTTGCTTTTCTCCCCCTCCCCCTTGCAGAAGACAGTTTGTTAGTCTTTACATCATTCCCATAATATGCATTGATGAATGTGATGAGAGAGAAATCATATCCTTAAGGAAGAAACATATAATATGTGATATAGCAGAATTACATAATAAGATAACTTTTTTTTTAAAATTAAAGGTGATAATTTTTGGTCTTTGTTCAAACTCCACAATTCTTTCTTAGGATACAGATGGCATCCTCCATCACAGATATCCCAAGAGTGTGCCTAATTATTGCCCTGTTGGTATGAGCAAGATCATCACTTCTGTGTTGCTGTTAGAGTGTACAGTGTTCTTCTGGTTCTGCTTATCTCGCTCAGCATCAGTTCATGCAAATCTTTCCAGGCTTCCCTGAATTCCCATGAGATGGAATTCTTTATCATAAGTCCAATAGAAAATTTGCTTCAATTTTTTCCTTCAATTTTTTCTTTCAATTTCTCATATTACTCTTATTTTTCTCCCCAGTTTTCACTCTTACCTCCCTTACTTGCTTTTCAAAATCTTTTTTGAGCTCTTCCATAGCCTGAGACCAGTTGCTTTTGTTAACTATATTTCCCTCCATTCTCCCTACTCCCATTTATTCTATTCTCTCTCCCTGTCCTTTCCTCAAAAAATGTGTTTTATTTGCCTACCCTCTCCCATGATCTTCCCTCTCTTCTATTACCTACTCCTCCTCCCTTCCTCTGTCCCCCTTCTCCCATCCCTTTCCTCTCCTTTTTCCTCTAGGGTAAGATAGATTTCTATATACTCTTAAGTGTGTATGCCGTTCCCTCTCTCAGCCATTTCTGATAAGAATGAAGGCTCCCTCATTTCTCCTCGCCTTCCCCCGTTCCACTCCATTGAAAAAGTTTTTGTTTTGTTTTGTTTTTTAGGTTGTTTTTTTTTTTTTTGCAAGGCAAATGGGGTTAAGTGGCTTGCCCAAGGCCACACAGCTAGGTAATTATTAAGTGTCTGAGGCCAGATTTGAACTCAAGATACTCCTGACTCCAGGGCCTGTGCTCTATCCACTGTGCTACCTAGCTGCCCTGCAAAAGTTTTCTTGACCGTTTTACATGAACTATCTTAGCCCTCTCTTTTTCCTTTCTCTCAGTACATGCCTACAGGCCTGAGCTGGCCTGGGTTCTTCTCTCACTCTTTAATATTTTATAACTTTATATTCAGCTCTTTCCTGTGCCTTGTCCATATATACTCCTCCTAACTGCTCTAATAAATGAGAAAGTTCATATGATTTATCATTATCTTCTTCCCATACATAAATACACAGAGTTCAGCATCATTAAACTCCTCATAGTTTGCCCTTCCCATGCACCCTCTCTATGCTTCACCTCAGTACTGGCCTTGGAGATCAAACTTTCTGCTCAGCTCTGGCCATTTCAACAGAAAAGTTTGAAATTCCCCTGAATGTCCATCTGGAAGAGGATGTTTGCTTTTGCTGGGTAGTTGATTCTTGATTCTAATCAAAGCTCTTTTGCCTTTTGGAATATCATATTCCACAAGCCCTATGAGCCCTTAATGTTGACAATGCCAAATCCTATGTAATCCTGTCTATAGTGTTACAATATTTGAATTGTTTCTTTCTGGTTGCTTGTGATATTTTTCTCTTTGACTTGGGAGTTCTGGAATTTGATTGTAATATTCCTGGGAGATGCTTTTTGGTTAACTCTTTCAGGAGGAGGTTGATGGATTCCTTCAATTTCTATTTTTGCTCTCTTTTTCTAGGATATCAGGGCAATTTTCCTGTAGAAATTCTTTTAAAATGAAGTCAAGGCTCTTTTCCTCATTATGACTTCCAGGTAGCCCAATAATTTTTCTTTTTCTTTTTTATTTTTTTTTAACAAGGCAATGGGGTTAAGTGACTTGCTCAAGGTCACATAGTTAGGTAATTATTATGTGTCTGAGACCGGATTGGACTTGGGTCCTCCTGACTCTAGGATGGTTGTTCTATCCACTGTGCCACCTAGCTGCCCCCAAAGTAGCCTCTCGTTGTCTCTCTTGTTCTGTTTTCAGGACAGTTGTTTTTCCAGTGAAATATTTCACATTTTCTTCTAGTTTTTTATTCTTTTGGTTTTGTTTTATTGTTTCTTGATTTCTTACAAAGTCATCAGCTTCCCTTAGCTCCATTCTACATTTGAAGGAGTTATTGTCTTCAGAGAACTTTTTTTTTTAATCTTCTTTTCCTTCTGGACAGTTCTGCTTTTTAAGATTTTCTTCTCATTGACTTTTTAGAATGCTTTTTCCATTTGACCTAAACTGGTTTTTAACATGCTGTTTTCTTTGCTAATTTTTTCTGTCTCCTTCACCAAGCTGTTGACTTGGTTTTCATGATTTTCTCATATTGCTCTTATTTCTCTCCCCAATTTTCACTCTACCTCCCTTACTTGCTTTTCAAAATCTTTTTTGAGCTCTTCCATAGCCTGAGACCAAGTCCTATTCTTAGAGGCTTTGAATACAGAAAGTTTGACTTTGTCATCTTCTGAGTGTGCTTTGGTCCCCCATGGGACCAAAGTAATTTTCTATGATCAGATTCTTTTTCTTCTTGTTGGCTCATTTCCCCAGACTGACCTGATTTTAGTGCATTTCCAAAGCTTTTGGGGTATTTTGGGATACTCTCTCTTTCTTCCGGACCTTAATTCCTACAAGGTCTTACGAGAAACGCTTTTCTGGCCAGTGCTTCTGGTCTGTGAATGACCATAGGAATTTCCATTTGCTCTGGAACTGTGAGGAGGATTCCTATTAGGCTATGGCAATAGGGGACCTAGACTGGGAACTGGATCTGAGTATGGGCAAAGCAGAAGGGGCCTGACCCAGGGATAGCGGAGAGAGCTGCAGTCTCTCCCAACCCCCTTATAGTCTATCCCTGAGCTGAGAGCTTGGGAAGCAGCTGATGGGTGGTTCCACAGATTCCCTGGGTCTGGTATGAGCTGAGGCCTGAACTGGCCTGGGTTCTTCTCTCACTCTGGTGGGGTGGAGTTTTCCTTCTGACCCTCCAAGTTATCCTTGGTAATCCCTGGGCTGAGAGGTCTGGAAACTAACCCCATTTCCACAGACCCAGGAGCCCCCGAGGACCCAGGTGCCTGGGTTACTTGTGGTGTGGCCTCTTCCAACCCCAGTAGAACAAACCCTTCCCTCAGATCTTCCAAGTTGTTTTGGACCAGAAAAATACTTCACTTAGTCTTTCTGTGGGTTCCGTCCCTCTAGAACTTACTTAGAGTCATAGTTTTAAGGTTGTAAGTTTTTATTGGTGTGTTATGGGGGAGAACATCTGGGAATTTCTGCCTCTACACGGCCATTTTGGTTTCACCCCCTTGAACCTCTTCTCTCACTTCCCTTCCTCCCTCTATTGTAAAAGTTTTTCCTTTTCACATTTATGTTAGATAATTTCTTCTATTCTGCCTCTTCCTGCTTCTACCAATACATTCATTCTCACTGCTTAATTTTATTTTTATGAAATTATATCATCATCAATTCACAGTTGTTTTTTCTTTCCATATATACTTTTTTTTTTTTTGCAAGGCAAATGGGGTTAAGTGGCTTGCCCAAGGCCACATAGCTAGGCTATTAGTAAGTGTCTGAGACCTGATTTGAACCCAGGTACTCCTGACTCCAGGGCTGGTGCTTTATCCACTACGCCACCTAGCCACCCCATATATACTTCTAACTACCCTAATACTTATAAAGTTTTTAGGAGTTACATCCATATAGGAATGTAAACTTTATTGAATTTGCTTTTAATTTCACTTTCATAATTACTTTTTTTTGTATCTCTTGACTCTTGTATTTCAAAGTTTGCCTTTCTATTCAGTTTTGTTCTTTTTAATCAAGAATGCTTGAAAATCCTCTAGACATTACATATCCATTTTTTTCCCTTGAAGGATTATGCTCAGTTTTGTTGGGTAGGTTTCCTTGGTTGTAGTCATTATTCCTTTGGCTTTCCAAATATCATGTTTCAAGTCTTCTGATGTCTTTTTTTTAAGGTTTTTTTCCCCCAAGGCAATGGGGTTAAGTGGCTTGCCCAAGGCCACAGAGCTAGGTAATTATTAAGTGTCTGAGACTGGATTTGAACCCAGGTACTCCTGATTCCAGGACTGGTGCTTTATCCACTGCGCCACCTAGCTGCCTCTTCTGATCTCTTAATGTAGAAGATACTTAAATCTCGTGTGATTTGGATTCTAGTTTTATAATATTTGAATTGTTTCTTTCTGATTGCTTGCAATATTTTCTCATTGACTTGGGATTTGATTATAATATTCTTGGAAGTTTTTATTGTGAGATTTTTTTCAGGAGGTGAATGTGGATTCTTTGAATTTCTATTTTACCTTCTGGTTCTTTGGTATCAGGGAAGATTTCCTTGATAATTTCTTGAAATATGATGTTTGGGCTCTTTTTTTTTTTGGATCATGGCTTTAAATTAGTCCAGTAATTCTTAAATTTTCTGCTATTAAGTTTTTGAGGCTGGATTTGAACTCAGGTCCTCTTGACTGCAGGGCTGGTTTTTATCCATTGTTGCCATCTAACTGTTCCAAGAAATTCATTTTTTCTTTTTTAGGTTTTTGCAAGGCAAATGGGGTTAAGTGGCTTGCCCAAGGCCACACAGCTAGGTAATTATTAAGTGTCTGAGACCAGATTTGGACCCAGGTACTCCTGACTCCAAGGCTGGTGCTTTATCCACTACACCACTTAGCCGCCCCCGAAATTCATTTCTTAAATGAATTTTTGTATCTCTTTTCCCAAGTATTATCCTAGGGTTCCTCTTCACCTTGGGAACTGTGGTCCTGGAACTTTGTCTAGGCAATATAATAGGAATGCACTGCCAGCAAAGAGTCCTATGTAATCTATTTCTTATTAGTTGTCTGACCCTCTAACTTCTGTGGGCTGAAGAGAGCTTCTGAAACTGCTGCTTCTGCAGATGCCTCCCAGACCTGGCTGGGACTGACCATCACCCTGTGTAAACAGGTTTACCTCCTAAAGTTGTTTTGGACTAGAAAATTGTTTTACCCCAACTTTTTGTTGGCTCTACCACTCTAGAATTCTATTTGAGGCATTGTTTTGGAGGTGAATTTTGGAGTTTCAGATGAGTTCCTGTCTCTTCTCTAAGTTGGGTTGACTCTCACACAGTGGTCTTATAGAGATTATTTGCTGTAGTTAAGAGAAAACTGAAACTCATTAGATTGTTTCATAGGAATATGAATCTTAGAGCTCTAATATCTTAGTGACTCTGGTTACCATTTTTACCTCTGTCCTGACTGAAGGACAGGGTCTTTAGAATCATGAATTAGAATGGTTCCTCAATAGTTCAATATAGTTCATATATAGTTCACCCTTTTTCTCTGTAACAGATATTTTTTTTTTGAATGCTGATGAAATTTATTAACTGAAAAGGAAACACAATCTTGGCATGTCTGAGATGGTTCAATAATCCTATCCATGAATGGGTTCAAGGCTAGGAAAGCTCACCCGGGTCTAATGCAGGACAGGACAGTCCTCTGACTTTGAAAAGTCTTTAGCCAATCTGGGAAGAGGAAGTAGCGGTTCAAATCTGGAAAGTCTGTCCATAAGTCCTTGGGTCAGGAACAGAGAGGAGAGAAAATGATGAAATCTGGAGGGTAAAAAAAGAGTCTCACCTTGTGGTTCAAATGCAAATATGTTATTAAAACTTGGGGGATTTTTTTTTTTTTTTGGATACCAGTCTGGAAAAGGCTTGGTGGTACCCAAAGCCGACCTGGGTGGTTTAGTTGCCAGATAAAGCAGAACTGGATGTGGAAGCAGAGGCTATCATCCTGGAGGTCTTTGTTATACTGGGAGGCCCAGTTTGAAGGCTCCCGATTCTGAATCTTGGCCATGAAGCAAAGGACTTGCATCTTGCTCGTCTCATGGGTGGCTCTGGGGCCCCAGAGGAATTCATACTCAGAAGGCTCGGTGTGGGGGACCCGATTGTACTCCAGATATTTCTGCCAAACAAACTTGTCCTTAACCAGCTTCTTCACGTCCCTGAAGGTCTTGTGCCTTTTCTCCGGGTCACTGCGCAGCTTCTTGAGCATATCCCAGATCAGGGACTCGCGGGCTGAGTTGCCCTTCATGAAGATGAGGCTGAGGATGACCATGAGCAGGCCCATCTTGGCCATGCCCTTGTCCACCCCCATGCCTTCTCCCTCCAGGGGCTCCAGCTTGTTGATGATGATGATGATGTAGTCATGGTGCTTCTGGTCCATCTCCTGTAGCTGCAGCCCAAAGACCAAGGCCAGGTCCTTGTAGTCTTGCAGGATGGGCACCACCATGTCGGCCTGGCGGATGGGCACCTCCTTCTTTCTGGTCTTTCACCAGCAGGAACTGCACCCGCTTGCTCACCTTCTGCTGGACCTGGGCCTCGGTGTGTTTTGCTGGCCTCTTCTGGGCCTGGGAGGACGACAAGGAGGATGATGACAAGGAGGTGGATGCGAGGAGGTAGAGTGCATCAGTGGGGTGGCTGAGGGCCTGGGCTCCTCACAGCCCGCCTCCTCCATGACGTTATCCACCTGTGAGGGCCCTGCCTGGGCCAGGGCCTAGATGTGGGCCTGGGAGAAGCCCGGGCCACCGCTGCTGGTGTTGGGACTGTTGGCCACTTGCGGCCCCACCCCCGCTGAAACTGGCGCCCTGCTGCAGTTGTTGTTGTTGTTGTCTGGGAGGAGGCTTCGGCCTTTCTTTTTCTGTGACATGATGTGGATCCCCCGTTCCGAAGGCACCCCAGGCCAAGAGGGGGGCAGCCAGATCGGCCTCCTTACGCCCCCTTCCCCTCTCAAAAGCCAAGGGCTGCAGTAGTGACGAGGTAGGCAGTCCCTGACTGGCCTGTAACAGATTTTTGAATATAGTTTATGGCAAATTAATTTTGATATGTAATTTGTATACAATAAGTCCATAAACACTGAGTCACTGAGAGACATCTGGGTTTGTGGATAGAACTGGTCTTACAAGCCAGAAAGATGTGGGGTCAGGTAGTTTCTTTGACATGTCCTGTATGGTCCTGAGTAAGTATTCACCTCTTAAATGCTCTATGTTCCCTCTGTAAGTAAGATGTCCACTTGTTTTGGGAGAGGGAGTTTCCTCATATGGGAGACCCCTGTAACTGTTAAATCATAGGTTCCATCACTATCCCTAGATTAAATTTTTGACAAAATAATGGGATGAATTTGTATTGTAAATAGCAAGTCAGCCTCAGAGTCTGGGGAACCTGGGTTCAAGTTCTGCTATTGATATTCTCTTTACTGTATGACCCTGCCAGTTTTAAATTTAGAATTGCACTAAAACTTCTGGAATATACATGTGTGTGTGTGTTTTGTTTGGTCTGCTTAGTGCATTCTTATAAAAAGAACATGCTGCAGGAATCTTTGAAAGTTTTTTTTTTTGGTAAGGCAATGGGGTTTAAGTGACTTGCCCAAGGTCACCCAGGAACTTTTTAAAAATTATTTCAGTCTTTAAGATACTGGGAGAGGGGCTGTCATTTTCCCCTTTCTGGAGTTCAATTTCTATATCTATACAATGAAGGATTTAGACTAGATGATTTCTGTTTTTTAAAATATAATTTAATTTTAGTTAATTAATTTAAAATTTTATTTTAAAAACTTTATTTTTCTCAATTACATGTAAAAGCAATTTTTAAATATTTTTTATTAAAGATATTATTTGAGTTTTACAATTTTCCCCCAGTCTTACTTCCCTCCCCCCACACAGAAAGCACTCTGTCAGTCTTTACTTTGTTTCCATGTTGTACATTGGATCCAAATTGAGTGTGATAAGAGAGAAATCATATCCTTAAGGAAGAGACAAAAAGCCTAAGAGATAACACAATCAGACAATAAGATATCTGTTTTTTTCCCTAAATGAAAGGGAATAGTCCTTGAACTTTGTTCAAACTCCACAGCTCTTTATCTGGATGCAGATGGCACTCTCCATTGCAGACAGCTCAAAATTGTCCCCGATTGTTGCACTGATGGAATGAGCAAGTCCTTCAAGGTTGATCACCTCTCCCATGTTGCTGTTAGGATGTACAGTGTTTTTCTGGTTCTGCTCATCTCACTCAGCATCAGTTCATGCAAATCCCTCCAGGCTTCCCTGAATTCCCATCCCTCCTGGTTTCTAATAGAACAATAGTGTTCCATGACGTACTTATACCACAGTTTGCTAAGCCATTCCCTAATTGAAGGACATTTACTTGATTTCTAATTCTTTGCTGCCACAAACAGGGCTGCTATGAATATTTTTTGTACAAGTGATGTTTTTACCCTTTTTCATCATCTCTTCAGGGTACAGACCCAGTAGTGGTATTGCTGGGTCAAGGGGTATGTTCATTTTTGTTGCCCTTTGGGTGTAGTTTCAAATTTCTCTCCAGAAAGGTTGGATGAGTTCACAGCTCCATCAAGAGTGTAATAGTGTCCCAGATTTCACACAACCCTTCCAACAGTGATCATTATCCTTTCTGATCATATTGGCCAGTCTGAGAGGTTTGAGGTGGTACCTCAGAGAAGCTTTAATTTGCATTTCTCTAATAATTAATGATTTAGAGCAATTTTTCATATAGCTATGGATTGCTTTGATCTCCTTACCTGTAAATTGCCTTTGCATATCCTTTGACCATTTGTCAATTGGGGAATGGCTTTTTGTTTTAAAAATATGGCTCAGTTCTCTGTATATTTTTAGAAATGAGTCCTTTGTTAGAATCATTAGTTGTAAAGATTGTTTCCCAATTTACTACATTTCTTTTGATCTTGGTTACAGTGGTTTTATCTGTGCAAAAACTTTTTTAATTTAATGTAATCGAAATCATCTAGATTGTTTTTGGTGATGTTCTCCATCTCTCCCTTAGTCATATACTGCTCCCCTTTCCATAGATCTGACAGGGAAACTAGTCCTTGATCTTCTAATTTGCTTATAGTATTGTTTTTTATGTCTAAATCCTGTAACCATTTGGATCTTAATGGTAAAGGGTGTGAGGTGTTGGTCTAATCTAAGTTTCTTCTATACTAACTTCTAATTTTCCCAGCAGTTTTTATCAAAGAGAGAGTTTTTATCCCAATAGCTGTACTCCTTGCCTTTATCAAACAGCAGATTATTGTAATCATTTCTTGCTAATGCACCTAGTCTACTCCACTGGTCCACCACTCTATTTCTTAACCAATACTAAACAGTTTTGATGACTGATGCTTTGTAATATAATTTTAGATCAGGTAGTGCTAAGCCCCCTTCTTTTGAACTTTTTTTCATTAAATTCCTGGAAATTCTTGACTTTTATTTCTCTATATGAATTTACTTACAACTTTTTCTAACTCATTAAAGTAATTTTTTGGAATTTTGGTTGGTAGTACACTAAATGGGTAGTTTAGTTTTGGTAGAATTGTCATTTTTATTATATTAGCTCTACCTATCCATGAGCAGTTGATATTTGCCCATTTATTTTAAGTCTGTGAGAAGTGTTTTGTAATTGTTTTCAAAAAATTTCTGAGTATGTCTTGGCAAATAGACTCCCAGGTATTTTATATTGTCTGAGGTTATGTTGAATGGGATTTCTCTTTCTAGCTCTTCCTGTTATATCTTGCTAGACATATATAGAAAAGTTGAGGATTTATGAGGGTTTATTTTATAACCTGCAACTTTGCTAAAATTACTAATTGTTTCCAGTAGTCTTTTGGATGATTTCTTGGCATTCTCTAGGTATGCCATCATGTCATCTGCAAAGAGTAAGAGTTTGTCTCTTCCTTCCCAATTCTAATTCCTTCAATTTTTAAAAGCAATTTTTAATATTCTTTTTAAAAAAATTTGAGGTCAGCTGGGTTGTGCAGTGGTTAGAGCACCGGCCCTGGAGTCAGAAGGACTTGAGTTCAAATTTAGACTTAATAATTACCTAGCTGTGTGACCTTGGGCAAGTCTTGTAAAAAAAAACCCCAAAATAATTTGGGTTTTGAATTCCCTCTCTGTCTTCCTTACCTTCATCTTAAGAAGGCAAGCATTTTGATAAACATTACACATGTGTAGTTAATGTAAAAATTTTTCACGTGAACTATTTTGCAAAGGAAAATACAGACCAAAAAAATCTCTAGAAATATAGAGTAAAAACAGTATGCTTCAATCTACACCCAGACTCCATCAGTTCTTTCTCTGGAGGTGGATGGCATGTTTCATCATGAGTCCTTAGGTAGTGTCTTGCATTATTGTATTTATGAAAAGTGTTAGGTCATTCAAGGTTGATTAAAACTAGATGGTTTTTAAGGTCCTTGTTGTCCTAATATCTTACTCTTATGTGATTTTCTGGTTCAGGTATAATCATTGGGCCCAAAGAAGTTGGAAAAGGTTCAGTTGGACTAGGGACAGCTACTGATGCAGTGGATAGAGCACTAGCCTGGAGTCAGGAGGACCTGCTTTCAAATTTGACTTCAGATACCGAATACTTACTTAGCTGTGTGATCTTTGCCTTGCAAAAAAAAGAATAGGTTCAGTAGGACTCCTCTTTGCCAGTGTAAAAAACTTAAGAGAACAGGAGAGTGGGGCAGCTAGGTGGTGCAGTGGATAAAGCACTGGCCCTGGAGTCAGGAGTACCTGAGTTCAAATCCCACCTCAGACACTTAATAATTACCTAACTGTGTGGCCTTGGTCAAGCCATTTAACCCCATTTGCCTTGCAAAAAAACTAAAAAAAAAAAGAACAGGAGGGCAAAGAATAGATTCTTTTCTGCTTGACCTCATTTGATACATTTATATAGAGTGCCCTTTTCCCCAAGAGCTAAAAGCCTTCAAGTGGTGGTTTCCACTTGAAACTTGCCTTGAAATTTCCACTTGAAGATAGTTTACCAAAAGAGAAGCAACATTTCTTCACTCTGGAGTCAAATTTTCCATTTGGGATGTTAGGATGAATCCACACACAACATTTGTTCCATAAAAGCAGTACCAATTCTTCAGCATTTGCAGTCCTAGCTTATTTTCTCTAAAAGCCATTGTGGATGTGGAGTTCTCATTTGAGAACATTGGACACTATTTATAGATGCTGCTATAGAATGTTATCCCCAACTCATCTTCATAGAGGGTCTGGAAAGTTATTTTAAAATTTTGACCAAATAACGGGTTGACTTCGTGCGTGGATTAAAAAAAAATAGCCTCAGGGGCTGAGGGATCTGAGTTCCAAGTTCTGATGACACATACCCCTTTACTTTGTGACTCTGGGCAAGTCACTTCCCTTTTCTGTGCTGCAGGTACTCTCTAAGGCCTAAATGTAGTAAAGTGGTGCAGCCCTGCATTGATGTAAGGGAATTTCCTTATCTGGAGTTCCTGTAGCAGGGAAATCATTTCCAGTCCACAAACAAATATAAAGATAGATTCTCTCTGACAGATTGGCTCAAAAGTATAACTACCTGTCAGTCCATCAGTATACATTTATTAAGTGTCCACCGTGTACTGGGGCAATGTGCAAAGTTCAAGGCATCATCTATTAAATAAGTCATTCTCTGAATGGTTTGGAAGCAGAGCCCTTTCTCAATCAAGGGACCTGTGTTCAAGGCCTGGTTCTGAAGCTGACTTGGAGATCTTAGGGCAAATCAGTTAACCTGTCTGGGTATTCTTCATCTATAAAGTGGTGGACTAAATTGCCTCAGGCCCTTCTTGTTCTTGCTATTCCATTTCTTGTATAGCTCTCTTCTGACTGCTTGCTCCCACCTGCTGCTGGCTCATCTTGGACTGCCTTCACCCTGAGGTCTGATCAGGGAGTGGTAGTATGGATTCTGTGTGCCAGGTTTGTCCTGCCCTGGAGGAGCCCACAGTCAAAATCCTTCTCCCCCCCCTCCCCTGCTTACTGACTATTTTTTACTAGATTTTCTTAAAACACCTTTTTTGGGGATAGCCAGCTAGTGCAGTGGATGGAGCCCTAGTCTTGAAGAGGAGCACTCCAGTTCAAATCTGGCCTCATACCCTAGCCGACCAAGACCCTGGGCAGATATTAACTTGCCCTCTTCACCTGACTCCTAAAAACCTCTTAGGGCGTTCTTTTCCTTAAAAGCTTCTGCTGGTTCCTTATTCCCTGTGGGATGAAGTCCAAACTCAGCCTAGCATTTGGAGTTCCCTCCTTGAAGTCCATGATCTCGCCTGAACAGATCCTCTAATCTGGCCAAGCTGATTCTTGACATCTCCCAGGTCCACCCAGTGAACATTCTGATCTTTGCTAATGTTTGTGCTCTAGACCTGGAACCATCTCCTATTCCATATCACCTTAACTCCAGCTTCTCTGATTTTTTCTTATATTGTTCCCTGTTGCACTATGGCCCTTACCTTCTCTGAAGATCTTAAACCATACTTTATTGTATTTTAAATAACTGTTTTGTAAATCTGTAAATAGCTTATTTTTGCAACAGAGATTGTGCTTTACTCTTCATGAGAAGATATCGGTGTTCAGTAAATATATTGATTTGAATAAGTGTTTATAATATAGTTGTGAGGTCTAGGCCACATCCAATGTTAATGATTTCACATTGCCTTTATGAGTTTTTTGATTTGGGGGAAAATGATAAATGTTGGAGGGCCTTGAGAGGGTGACCTGAGGAATTTATTTTTTTTCCTGGAAAACTTTTTATTGGGGTGAAGCAGGACAGCTGGACAGTTTAGATGATTCCAATCTTGTTGACAATATATCAAGTATCATAGTCTGGAGCAAGCCAGATCTAGGCTTTCTCTCCATCAGGCCAGATCATTGTGTTGACCTTCACCACATCGATGTCATACAACTTCTTTATCACCTGCTTGATCTGGTGCTTGTTGGCCTTGATATTCACAATGAAGACTAGGTTGTCGTTACCCTCAATCTTTTTCATAGCAGACTCAGTGGTCAGGGGGAACTTACTGATGGAATAGTGATCAAGCTTGTTTCTCTGAGGGGTACTTTTCCAAGGGTATTTGGGTTACTTTCAAATCTTAGTGTCTTGGGTCTCTGGGAGGTGGGGAAGGTTCAGATCTTCATTTTGTGGCTATAGACACCCTTCAACACAGTCGTCTTGGCCTTCAAGGCCTTTGACTTGGCTTCTGCCTTGGGGAGGACATCTGCTTCCTTCTTTGCCTTCAGTGCCATCCTGGGGAAAAGGCTCTTCTGAGGTGCTTTTCACGGGCTTTAAAAGCTAATTCTCAGGGGCGGCTATGTGGAGTAGTGGATAAAGCACCAGCCTTGGAGTCAGGGGTACCTGGGTTCAAATCCGGTCTCAGACACTTAATAATTACCTAGCTGTGTGGCCTTGGGCAAGCCACTTAACCCCATTTGCCTTGCCCAAAACCTTAAAAAACAAATAAATAAACAAACAAACAAACAAATAAATAAATAAAAGCTGATTCTCTGATCTGAGGAATTTAGATTTGTTACTTGGGAAACCTGTTTAGAGGGATTAGAAGATGAGTTTTAGAAAAGAGCAGTCAAAATTTGGGGAAAAAATGTTGCTTTTTTTTTGTTTTTGTTTTTGCTGGGCAGTGAAGTTAAGTGACTTGTCTAAGATCACACAATAGTATTGTATTGAAAACCAAGGGTCTCTTTGATTGAGGGTTGAAAACTGTGGTTAGATTATGTGTTGTCATGGTCTGGAAGCATCTTGGCCATTTGACAAATGGATCAACTGTTTAACACCTTACACCTTACTCTTATTGATATACTTTGTCCACTCATGTTAGTCTTTTTTGTTAGAAGCCTTTCTCAAGTCTCCTTAATCTTCATACCCTCCCTCTAAAATTATCCTTATTTTTTCTGTATATATCTCTTGTGGGGGGGGGCAGGGGTCCTTCCTTCTATTAGACTATGAGTTCCTTCAGAGCAAGGAATTTTTTTTCTTCTTGGTCTTTAAATTCTGGCTCTTAGCTCAGTACTTGACCCCTTGGTGCTTTATACAGCTGACTGACCACCAAGGTCTGGTTTCTTTCTTTGGGAAGAGGCCCTGTTACAAAGTAGATGATATCCTGGTAGTGAGTAGCACAGAGACCTTTGTATAGGAGGCTAATGGGATTGTTTTGCAGTAGACATTGCTTTTTGATCCTGATTTTTCTCCAAAATTTCTTCTCTTGCACTTAAAACTGTTTCGGCTAGATGTGTAGTGAACTGTCATACTGGATATGGTGGAGAGTCCCTGAGTTCAGAATCTCAGCTCTATTATTTGGCAGGTACTTCTCATTTCTGGGATTGTAAAATGATTTCTTAGACCTTAATACAATTTTAGGTTTCTGTTTCTTGTTATTTAGAGGAGGACAAGGAAGGGAGGGACAAATCTCCAGAACATTGGCACGAACCACTGTTCCCTTCATGAATAATGATATTTTTGCTGTTTTCTGTGGCTCAAGGGATTTTGTAAAATGATGTTTTCCTTTGCTTTTGGAAAACCAGGAAACTTTCATCTTTATCATCATCATCATCATCATCATCAATCATCATCAATAGAATTTATTTAGTCCTTTAAGTTTTATACAGTATTTTGCAAATAATCATATTTGGTCTTCAGCAACCCCTGGGAAGTAGGTTGCTATTATTATCCCCATTTTACAGTTGTGGAAACTGAGACAGATACAGTTAAATGAATTTCCCAAAGTCATACAGCTAATTAATATCTGAAGCAGGATTTGAACTTGGGTGTTTGTGATTCCATGTCTAACCTTCTTCATCATAATAGCACATTTGTTATTCTTTTTTTTAGTTTGTTTTTTATCTTTGCAAGGCATAGGGTTAAGTGACTTGCCAAGGACATACAGCTAAGTAAGTATTAAGTATCTGAGGCTGGATTTGAGCTCAGGTTCTCCTGATTCCAGGGCCTATCCACTTGGCCACCTAGCTGTCCCACTCATTGGTTATTCAGTAAAAATTTGAGAGCCTGTTATGTATTAGCTGATTTTACAATGACATTGGAATATTTTGTGTGTAATTAATTAGGAGAACATTCCTGTGTCCTAGGCACTGGGGGGTATCTGGCTGGTTGGTTTCCCTCCTCAGGCTTTTTCACTTTAGTCTACTCTCCTTTCAGCTATCCCTTTGATCTCTTCTTTTTTTTCTTGCAAGGCAGTGGAGTTAAGTGACTGGCCTAAGGTCACACAGCTAGGTAATTATTAAGTGTCTGAGGTTGAATTTGAACTCAGGTTCTCCTGACTTCAGGACTGGTGCTCTATCCACTGTGCCACCTAGCTGCCCTACCCCTTGATCTTTTTAAACTGCAAGTCTGACTATCCCCTTTACAGGTTAGTACCAGCAACTCTATTTTATCCTTGGGCACAAATCCTCTTTTTAGCTTTTAAAGTCCTTTATAAAAATTGGTTGCCTTTTACCTTCCCCATCTTACACCTCTCTTTTTTCCATATATACTCTCCAAGGTAGTGATACTGGCTCCCTTCTATTTCCCCATATTCAATCCTTCATCTCAGAACCTAGTGTTTTTATCTATACTCTGAACTCTCCCTCCTCATCTCTGTCCTCTAGCTTCCCAGGAGTCCTTCAGTCTCAAAAATCCCATCTTCTGCAGGAAACCTTTCCTTCTTAATCTTAGAGCCTTGCCTTGGAGGCTTCCCAGTTTATCCACTATATGATCTCTTGTTAGGGTTTTTCAGGGAGGACTAACCCCTCCATTGTGAAGGCTTGTTGTTCCTCAGGTGTGAAGTCCAGTCTTTCATGTTCCTTGTTTTATATTTCATGAGAACCTGCCTTTTGTTCTCTGTGCAATCACATCTTCACTTTAAATTTTATATTTTTGGGTACACTTAAATATTTGCAAATAGTGACTCTAAAGTGCCTGTACCCTAGCAGCCTAATGGAACCATTTCTTTGCACATATGATCAAGATGATAGAAGTCCATCTATATACATATCAGGACCTATGTTGTATGTTTTTATAATTTCAGTGTTGGAAGTTTGTTTTCCTGGAGGACCTTTTTTATAGTACTTGCACAAGATGTTCCACTTTTTACTCAAACATTGATATGTTTTTACCCAAATTGTATCATGGTGATGTGGTGATTTCTAGTAAGAGTCAAAAAACCTGAATGTGATTTGTAGTATAGTAAAAAGAACACTATACTGGGATCAAGAAGATGTGATTTTGAATCCTGACCACCATTTATTAACTATTTCCCTGGCTAAGTCATACCCATTTTCTCCATCTATAAAATAAGTAAAAAGAGTTATTATACTGTTTGTCTCACAATATTGTTGTGAAGGAAGTGCTTTGTAAACTTCAGGGTATGGAAGACATGTGATCTGTTCTTATTAAATGTGGAGGGGTCTTTGGCAGTCATATAGAGCAACCCTTTCAGGAGGGATAAATGTCCTTGTGATACAGTGGAAAGAATGCAGGATATCTGGACTCCCAGGACTTGGGTCTAATTCCTCCTAACTCATAGTTATTGAGTATTTTCTCATTAACTCTGTTAATAAAATTTTCCCCCCTAATTCCTATTCTAAAGATGGGGAAACTGAGACTCGGTGAATTGATCTGTCTTGGGACACAGCTTATAGGTGATATAAGATTTCAAGAACAGGATATTTAGGAAGGCACATTTTTGGAAATTGTCCAACTTATTTAACTGAAGGAAATGACCTGCTCAAGAGTGCACAGCTCATGAATGGGTGTTTCCAGTTTGGGAGCTAGAATTGTATAGGGGTGTTATAAATATGGAAGTTACTGTTTGTGGATGAGTCAAGAAGGAGAGTGGTCACTGAAACACTTGGGCTTCTATCTGCAGAATTCCATCCTTGGTTTGTTTTGGTAGCAAGGCTCAGATGCTGCAGTGAGACATCAGTCCTTCAGATTTCGTTGAGTCTAATTTGTGAATTCTTTGGGCTTGATATGACATTTACTTTCATGCTGTCTTTGGGCCTCAGGGTAGAAATGAAATAGTGAATGGTGTTGACTTTCTTGAACTATTATAGAGGTGAGTGACTAGTTGTAATGGGTGAGACATCTTAAGGTACAGTAAGCCAAAAAAATAGTAGTAGTAGTAGTAGTAGTAGTAGTAGTAGTAGTAGTAGTAATAGAAACATCTGAAATAGTAATGACAATGACTTAAGGCAGTTCTCAACATTTTTTTGTTGTGAGAGTCCTTTCAACAACAATAAAAAGTGTTTTGCACCCCCAGGGTAATTTAATATAATACTCATTTTTTTTAAGGGTTTTGCAAGGCAATGGGTTAAGTGGCTTGCCCGAGGCCACACAGCTAGGTAATTATTAAGTGTCTGAGGATGAATTTGAACCCAGGTACTCCAGACTCCAGGGCCAGTGCTCTATCCACTGCCCCACCTAGCTGCCCCATAATACTCATTCTTTACAATTATTTATGACTTAAGGCACCATTAAATAATTTTAGCCTGAACCCATTGGACCACTTTATTGAACTCTAAATGGAAACCTTTGTCTTAGAGTCTTAACGATTCTTTATGTTCATGATACTGCTTAATTCCTGGATCATTATGCTTATGAACTATGTGATCTCTGGTCTTTAGTCCCCCCCCCCCCCTTAAAATGGGAATAATAGTATTCACTTTTTGATGCTTGTCATTTGGGGAATGGCTGGAATGGCTGAACAAGTTGTGTTATGATTTTGTGTGATGCTATTGTACTATAGGAAATGATAAGTAGGATGCTCTCAGAAAAACCTAGAAGGACTTAATTGAATTGATTCAAAGTGGTATGAGCAGAACCAGAACATTGTACACAATAACAGCAATAGTATACAAGGATCAACTGTGAATTTTCTTAGCAATACAGTAATCTAAGTTTCAAAGGACTCAAAATTGAAAAATGCTATCTGCCTCCTGAGAAAGCTGACAGAATCTGAGGCAGATTGAAACATCTATTTTTGACTATTTTTATTGTTTTTTCTTTTATCTGTATTTTCTTTTGCAACATGGCAAACATGAAAGTATGTTTTGTATAATTGCGCATATACACTCTTCTCTATCAAATTGCTTGTCTTTTCAAGGAATAGGAGAAGTGATAAAGGGAAGGAAAGATTCTGGAACTCAAGATTTTTTAAAAAAATGTTAAAAATTTTTGTTTGTATATAATTGAGAAAAAATATAGTACTCACCCATCTAAAGTCACAAGATTGTTATGAAAAGGGGGGGCGGCTAAGTGGCGTAGTGGATAAAGCACCGGCCCTGGAGTCAGGAGTACCTGGGTTCAAATCCGATCTCAGTCACTTAATAATCACCTAGCTGTGTGGCCTTGGGCAAGCCACTTAACCCTGTTTATCTTACAAAAACCTAAAAAAAAAAGATTGTTATGAAAATCTAGGACTTTGAGCTGGAAGTGACCTTGTACATCATATCTTCCAATCTCTTACACATGGGGGAAATTTAGTTCCAGAGAGATTATCTATTAAAATCAAAGTCCCTTTTATGGTGTTCCATTTTTATTGATCTTGTAGCATTTAATACTGTTGAATAGCTATATTTCCTGGATACTGTCTAGAAAGTTACACTGACTCCTGCTGTTTTTTCATTATTCTCTCAGCTAAATTGCATAGTGTATAGAACTCTAGGTCTGGAGTCAGGAAGACCTGCTAATAGATCAAATCAGATCTCAGAAGCTTAATAGCTGTGTGACCCTAAGCAAATCCATTATAAAGACAAAAAACCCCCCCTCTATTGTCTGTTTCCTTATCTTTGAAATAGGGATAGTAATCTCAATCATCTAATGAGGTTGTTGAAAGAATCAAATGAGATCGAGTTTGTAAAGTGCCAAGCACATATAATGGCACTATATAAATGTTAGCTATTATTTTTCAAATATTTTCTTTCTAACTTTGACTCCTGGGCTGTTCTCTCTAAGGGTCACACAAACTTTTTTTTTTTTTTTAGGTTTTTTGCAAGGCAAATGGGGTTAAGTGGCTTGCCCAAGGCCACACAGCTAGGTGATTATTAAGTGACTGAGACCGGATTTGAACCCAGGTACTTCTGACTCCAAGGCCGGTGCTTTATCCACTGTGCCACCTAGCCTCCCCTACACATAATTTTTTAACTGCAAAATTCCATGACCTTTTATTAGCCCTCATTTTCTTTGATTTCTATATCTTCTTCCCCTTCCCTCCATCTTCCTGCAGACTTTTCCTTGACTTCTCTGACATTGCTCTCTCCAAGTTCTTCTCCAAATTTGTGATTATCCCTCAGAGTTTTATTTAGTGCCTTCTTCACTCTCTCCCTTGGTAGATGTTCAAGTATTTCAATGCCATGGATTTCTAAACTTATATCCAGCTCTAATTTCACTCTTGAACTCTCCTTTCCTTTGTTATAAACTGGCTGATGGATCTTTCTACCTAAAGCCTTCATTGGCTTTTTAGACTCAGTCTAATTAATTATTTATCCCTAGACATTGTTTCCCCCTGCCTCAAAATTCTTCTGAAGTATTGATATCCTCCAAGTCACTCAGGTTTGTCACTTTAAAGTTGGTTTGGACTTTTACTACCCTGTAAATATTTAAGTTGTGCCAGTTCTGTCTCTACGATATTTCTTGCATGTCCCTTCCTATTCCAAATACTTAAAATTGAAAAATGCTATCTGCCTCTTGAGAAAACTGATGGAATCTGAGGCAGATTGAAACATATTTTTGACTATTTTTTGTTTTTTTCTTTTATTTGAATTTTCTTTTGCAACGTGGCTAATATGAAAATATATCTTAGGGTCTTCAGTCAAGTAAGTAAAGAAGTTTCACATGACAATGGTAGTTCTGAAAGGGAGCTCAGAACCATAAAACTCAGCCAAGTTCATCACCTCTAGTTAGACAATTGTAATAGCCTTTTAATTGGTTGCATTGCTACTGAGCTTTCCCTTTTCTAAATTTACCTACCACACAATTGCCAAAATAATCTTTGAAAGGCAAAGGGCCCATTATATAACTAATTCCCATATTCACTCCTTATTTCTACCTCTGACATGTCTTCAAGGTTTAGTTTAGGTGCTACCTTCTCTGTAAAGCTTTTCCTGACACCATCCTTCTCCTCCATATTTGTATTACCTGCCTTGTATTTCCTTTGTATTACCTTTGATTGGTAGGGTGACATTGTGTTTTGGTGTTGTTTCTCCCTTGTTTTGTCTGGTGTCTTGAACAGCCTAGGTGTTTAATAAGTGTTGGATTAGATTTAATTCCAGGTCTTTTGAGTGTGATTCCAGTTTTTATTTTATCCTGACATTGAATCTCATTAATTCATATTGGTTGACTGCCTTATTTTAGGAATCCATGAATAGCAGCGAATTTATAAGTAGAATGGGATAGTTGAACCTTGAGGCAACCTTCCAGCTCAGACTTGGCTGTGTTTTATGGTTCTGAGCTCCCTTTCAGATCCACCATTGTCATGTGAAACTTCTTTACTTACTTGACTGAAGACCCCAAGTTTCTTACTTTCCCCTAGCTTTGAACTGTGCTGCTCTGCCCCTCCCAACTTCTTTACCTCCCTCAAAATAAAGGGAGGATCCCAAAGCAAAAGCAACAAAACACCAGCAACCTAAACAAACTGAGGTTTCGTTATTTGGAAAATCTTTGATGCATACTTTGGCATAGATTTTTATTTTTAATTGTGGGAGGCATTTGGAGAATGGTAATGAAGTTTTATTTTTTCCTCTTAAAATTATTGTAATTAGAGCTGAAAAGGACCTTAGAAAGTACTTTAATGACTTCTCTTTTTCTCCACTCCCATTTTTGCTGATGGAAGGAATGGAGGTTTAGGGAGAGAATTTGATGGGACTTGCAACCCTAAATCCAGAGTTCTTCCTGCTGTATTATAAGCTGTTTTCTGTGCTGTGGGATGGAATTTCAATTTCTTTGACATTAGTTACAAATCATTTCTTCTTGCTAAAGCTTATGTCATTTATTTAGTTAGTGCAGGGTTCATAATCTGGGAGTACAGGGATTTAAAAAAATTCTGATAATTTTATTTCATTATTCTTTGTAGTCTTATGTATTTTATGTTTTAAAAACATTCTGAGATAGACTCTATAAGACTTCACCTTTTTGCCAAAGCAATTTGTGGGAAAAAAAACGGAAAAGAAAAAGAACCCAAACTGATTATTGTGTTTAAAATTAAAATAAAAAACTAACAAACATCCACCAAACATTGGGGGACTCATCTGTTTGCAAGGTGTTCATTCATTCTGAGTCAGTTCTTAGTTAAGTTCCTGGTACATAACAAGCACTTAATAAAAATTAATTGACCAAACTCATTTAAATTTTTTTAAATCTAAAAACTCACCAGTGGTAGTGAATGAAGATTCCTTTGGTTTTACTTGGGAGAGCTAAATGGTATCATTAATATGTGATGTAATTGAGACTGACTTTAAAGGATATATTATGCATAAACCTGTGAAGCCCTTATCCTGAGAGTAGTAATCCAGTAGTTTGTTTTTTTTTTTAATGCAGCATGGAGGACATCTCTGTACCAAACTAAGTGAACTCATCCTGTCCCCATGAACTCCAGTTCTTGAATGCAAGTTCTTAGTTCATTTTTTCCCCATTTTAGTTTTTTTTGTTGATTTCTTTCAAACTTCATTTGGATTTGAATGTCTTTGACCCCTGGAGCTTTGGGAAATTAAATCGTTTACTCAGATCATCTAAAGTTTGGTGTTTTTTACTATTCCTTAGCCAGTCTAGGAGAGCTAGGTAACAAACTACAGGCTGACCCCTAAGAACAGGATGGCTGTCATATCTTTTTTATCAATATTTTCTGATGGAAGTTTGGACTGTGACATTTTCTAAATGCTCTTATCTAGACAGTTCTAGAATTTTTAACTAAATTATTAGGGCTTTGAGTTCTTCAGTACTTGCCATTCTAAACTGTCGACTTCTCTACACTCTACCTCCCCCCAGTTTTCAGTGAACTCACATCTGTGTGGTAGGATCATAATAAATCATATGATTTACTGGAATACATATATACCTAAGGGACCAGAATTCCCAGGGGAGATCTTGAACTGATTGCAGTGAGACTGAAATGATTCTGGGCATCCTTGAATCCTTTTTTTTTTTGAAGTTTTTTTCACATTCCTTTATATAGCTTTACTGATATTGATGTCTTTCTTCTTTTGGGGATAGATTTGTTTTATACAAACAGGCAAAAGTTATTCAGGGACAGGTATTTTGGAATAAACAAGAGGCTGAGTTAGTTGCCTTCCCTTTCTTTCCCTCTCTTCCACCAAAGCATTATATGAAATAGTGTAAGATGAATTGCTTTTTGCTTGCAAATCCTGCCCAGGATCCCCTCCCTTAGTGTAGTGGTCCAGGAATCTTTCTTGACTATCACTTCTGGATATGGCTGTCCACTGCAGTGTTAGATGGGAAATCTGGAGGTTTAGATGAACTACGAAAGAAGCCTGGGAAATTTACTTCCTTCTAGGCCCCAGAAGCTTAAAAAGGAAATGATCTCTGGGAGCTTAGTCAGCTCTACTGATATTTTTCTGCATGTTAAAAACTGGTGGAGCTCCTGGGTATGAAGTTAGAACCTGTGCTCCTTCAGGACTTGAATCAGGTTTGATTAAAGGAAATAGGAAGACTTGATCCCTGTCATCAAGTATCTGAAATGCTGTTAGAAGGCTATGGAAGAGAACCTGTGGGTGAGGGTTTCAGGAAGACTGATTTCCAGGTAGTGAGGCATAATTTCCCAAAATTTCAAGCTATGGAGAATAGAAATGCAAGTTAACACATTCACCATCACTAGAGGTGTTCAATAAAGAAGTTTGGGCATTGTTTTAAAGATGCTTCAGTTCTTGGATGAACTAGACCTTTGAGATCTTCTCTAAAGATGAAATTCTTAGACAAATCCTAGTGGTCAACCAGTTCAATATTTTCCTAATGAAGAAACTCATCTTACACCTATCAGATTGGCCAAGATGAGAAAATGGGAAAATGATCAAAGTGATCAACCTTGTTTGGAGAGGAATGCATTGTTGGTGGAGTTGTGAAAGGATCCAACCTTTCTGGAGAGCTATATGGAACTATGCCCAAAGAACAATAAAACTGTTCATACCCTTTGACCCAGCAATTCTAATTCTGGGTCTATGTCCAGAAGAAATTAAAAAAATGGGAAAAGTCCTACATGTTCCAAAATATTCATAGTAGCTCTTTTTGTAGTAGCAAAGAATTGGAAGTTGAGGGGTTGCCCATCAATTAGGGATTGATTGAACAAGTTATTATATATGAATGCTATGGATTACTACTGTTATATAAGAAACCACAAATGGTCAGGTTCTAGAGAGGCATAGAATGACTCATGGGATCTGATGGTGTTTGAAAGGGAGTAGAGCCAAGAGAACAATGTATATATATCAATAACATTATGAGATGAACAATCTTGATGGAAGAAGCTCCCCTCAACAGTCCAGAGAGCTAGGACAACTGTATTTGATTAATTATGTACTATATTATCCCCAACCAGAGGAAAAAAACAAAACAAAGCACAAAAAAAACCCCCAATCCTTCAGAATCCGATGAACACTTTATAGAAATTATCTCTTATGTATTTTTTCCCCTTGATCCTGATTTCTCATATCGAAAGGTACTAATTTGAAAACATGTTTATCTAAATATGTATGTACAATGTTAACCTCACTGTTTGCTGCTGAGGGGAGGAGAGGTGGAAAGAGAGGGTGGAAGGAAATTTTGTAACTCAAAAATATACATGTGCATATTGATGAAAATAAATAACTTTTTTTTAAAAAAGAAATTCATGAGAGGTTAAGTGTTTTGTATTGAGGTTACATAGGAAGTGACAGTTAAGATTTGAACCCAGTTCTGCTTAATTTAAATCTTCCACTCTGTCTACTAGGAAGATTTGGAGCAGGCACTCCTTGATAGTTTCCCTCAAGGAGAGGCATGGAACTCAGCAGCTCCATCCTGATTGACCATGGATTTTATTTGATCCTTTCTCCTTTGTTTTGTCCTTGATTCCCAATACCTGAGAATGTGAAGCAGAGCCTTATGACAAATTCCACTGAAGGTTGGAGTATAATGTGATATGAGGGCTTATGTAATCTGGCTGCTCTGGGCATCAGTGACAGCAGTTGCTGAGACATAGGGATTTATAGGGCTATAAAGATTTAACTGTCTTAATACTTGGCTCCTTATGGACTCCAATCACCCTGGTATTCATTTGACTTGAAGTTAGGGTTAGGGATATTTCTCTATTGTTGTATTGTTACATTCCAAAATATATATTCCATTGTCAGAACCCTGAAGGGCAGCAACCAGTATTATATAAATATGTAAATAATTGTTTTGCTCAAGAAGTTATCTGTTGAATTTAGAAAATGTTCTTTTAGGCAGTATGAATTATTTAACAGATTCTAATCTATCCAGTGCCCTCAAAACAATCTTTAATGAAAGAGAGGACAGGATAGGATATTTTTATATTAAGTCTCTGTGGTGTCCTGATTATGATGGTCTTGGAGGTAGCTGGGATGTGAGAACAAAGAATATTAGAGCCCAGAAGCCTCTTTATTTTCAGATGAGGAAACAGGCCTAGAGATGAAATGATTTAAGCCCACAAGCTAATATGAGGCAAGGCAGATATATTTGTTGTATCCATGTCTTCTGACTCCAAAGTCATTTGGAAGAAGAAGTACTTTGGAGCAAGAAGGACCTGGGCTTGCATCCTGACTCAGCCAATTAAGAATCAGATGATGAACTGTAGTAAAATTGAGTTTATGTCTGTCCATTGCACTTTCCTTCCCAGGAAAATGGGGATAGTTCTTGCTTTGCTTACTTTAAAGAGTTGTTGTAACGATCAGTTCTGAGTTATCTATCAACAATAACATCTGGAGAATATTACCATCCAGAAGGTCTCCTCCAAATACATTTAATGAGCATGTTTTCCTTAATAAAGTTATCTCTTTTGTTGCATCTTTAAGTAATCTTTTGTGTGTGTGTGTGTGTTTAAATCATATACAAAGGAGACACCTTATTCATGCTAGGCATATAAGACAAATCCTCCAACATTTTCTACCTTTCTGGGAATTTGTATTTTACTGAGGGTGGTAATGGAGAAGCAATATGTACACAGGAAATTAGACACAATATATTCCATGTAGATACAAAGTATTATTGGAGAAGTGTTATTTTGTTATCCTTCATCAAATGATTTTAAAATTATTTTATTTTTCAGTTAACAAAATCAATTTTCTCTGGTTCCCCCATCCCCCTTGTCAGGAGGTGGGTTGCATGTTTTATCATTGGTTGTCTGAAGACACTGTCACTTAGCATTATGTGATCAGAGTTCCTTAATTTTTCCAAGCTGTTTGTTTCTACAATTCTTTTTGTTGTTTAAATTGTTCTTTTTTTTTTTTTACTATTCATCACTTCATATGTGTCTTCCTACATTTCTCTGAAGCTGTCTATCTCTTTTATGATTTCCTAGACAGTTGTATTCCATGATGGGTCATATACTGTAATTTGTTCAGTTCACAGTTGATAGACACCCTTTAGATTCCAGTTCTTTATAATTACAAAAAGAGCTGCTATATTTTGGTATATCCTCTTTCTTTGAAGCAGTGTTATCTTTTATTTTCTATACCATTTAGTCATAAAGATGTAGTGAGTTGTAGAACATCATTTACAAAAAGTCTGACTTCTTTCCTTTGTATGTCTTCTTCAGGGTATTTCAATATATTTTATAGGGATGGGAAAACAGACCAATGGGGCTAGTAGTCATTGGTAGTCTATTTTTTGGAGTGGTAGTGGTCATGATAGCCATGTACCTTTTTTCCTTAAAACCTTCACCACTATGTTGCCTCTCAAACAGATCTGCTCTTTATATACAAAAGCTAGCTATTCTTCTCTTTTTTGGGGGGAAGGATTAGGACATTTTACTATTTTACCATCATCAAAGATGGGGTTAGTCTAGATGTGGTGGCTCCACCATATTTAATGGGGGGAAATTTTTAAAGAAACTTTTATAAATCTTTTCCTTTTTTTCCTTAGTTGACTTCTTCAGTTTTCTTTTTAAATGGCATTGAGATGATTGTTTGTCTACTTGCCAAACTGTTTGTAAACTTGTTTTCCCTTCCATTGCTTCTTGATATTTATGAGGTGATAACTGCTCTTAATCTTCCATTTTGCTCCATATTTTAAAGCAGTGATGCCCTGATTGCTTTATCTCTCTGTTTGGTAAGTATATGAAGTATTTGTTGAGGCGATTTCTAGATTCTGCTTGCTGTGGCAATAGATTTAGATTATATTTCTTTAGAAAATGGTGATAGTATGTAAGGAAGTGGTGATAATTGGTGACAATGTCTATTCTTTTTTTCAATTTCCCATTTTTGGCATCAGTAGCTTGTATCCTATAACTTCTCCTTTTTATGCTTTGAATCAGCTACCTTATTCAATTTCTAAAATAATTTCAAAGTGCTGAAATGGTTAATTCACTTATCAGACTGTAGCAGAAACTTAAGCAAAGGAAGGAAATCAAAAATAAATTCAAGATTTTTCAGAATTATAATTCTCTGTTAGCATCACTAAGACACTCGTTGCTTTTGTTTGTTTGTTTGTTTAGGTTTTTGCAAGGCAGTGGGGTTAAGTGACTTGCCCAAAGTCACACACCTAGGTAATTATTAAGTATCTGAGACTGGATTTGAAATCAGGTCCTCCTGACTCCAGGGTGGGTACTCTATCCACTGCACCACCTAGTTGCCCTTTTAAGGGGTATATAGTTAGAAATGGTCAACCTTCCTGGGGTTCAGGTTCTTTTTTTGGTAGTAGTTGAAGTATACTTTATTCTGGCATCAAAACCTCCCCACTCAATTCTGAAGTAGGCAAGCTGCTTTTGTCAAATGCTTCCTTCACAACAATCCTGAGATATACAGAGTTGCAAGTATTGTTGTCTCCATTTTACAGAAGAAGTTGACTCTCAGAGAGCTTAAGTGACTTTGCCAAGATGACAAACCTAATTTGTTTTAGAGGCAGGACTTGAATCAGGTCTTCCTAATTCAGAACTGCTTTTTGTCCACCATGCCATTATTGTTTTCCCATTTTACAGATGAAGAAACTGATGCTTGTGGAAAAGTGAAGTGATTTATTTATGATCTCACCAGTGATCATTTACTGACTGGGGACTCAAAAAAACACTTTGACTGTAAGTCTAGGGGGCTTCCTCAATGAAATGGCCTCTATTCATAGGACAAGATTACTATTCCCTAAGTATTCAAATATGTTGGATTTTAGAGGAAGTTTGCTGAAAGCCCTCTGTTAACAGGAGGGAGAGGCTTCTGGAATTATGGGGCCTTTCAAATTCCCTCTTGGCTAAGGGAACTTTATGACAAATGCTTGTAAACATTCTAAGCCATGATGAACTGCAGCTGTCTGCAATCTGGTTCTCAGTCTGTCAGTGGCTGTGTAGGAGCTATGGAAATTTTTTCAGAATTTCCCAGATGATGAATCCTCTGGCCTGACTGAAATGCTTGCATCTTGTGTTCTATCTTACTGGTTGCAATAATTGTAGGCTTTGGGGGAGTCACTGATACTTGTTGGGCACCCTCCCTAAATCTGTTAATGATTTTGTTTCCCCTAAATTGATAGTTTATATAATTTCCCATTTTAGAGAAGGAGTACTCAAGGTAAGAAGAACTGAAAATGACCTTTCTGGAGGCCAGTTCTGGAGCTAAGATGACTGCCCACAACAAAATGCTGTCTTCCCCCTGGCACCTCTTGATTCAAACCACTGGTGATCCCTCCCTTCATGTTCAGTCTTTACAATAGAAATAAGGATAAAAGATCCAAAATATATTAGGGAATATATATGTTCTGTAGGCTGCTTATAATTGCTAAGCGATAATATCATTCTTCCTTATTGTAATACTGAATGAATTAAAAATTATCCTGTGGAGCAGTGCTAAGGATGAGAGAAGTATGACAACTTAAATGAAAGACCTTAGACTCCATCAGTCCTAGTTTCCTCATTTTTCAGGTAAGGAGACTTGAAACCTAAAGGTATAAAACCTTTGATCGAAGACATAAAGTTTGTGGCAGAGCTGAGTCTTGAACCAAGGATTTTTGATTTCTGCTCCAGTATTCCAGGAGATTATTCCATTCTTTATTATTCTCTATTCTAAGTGTTTTCTTTGATTTATGACCCTAAATTAACATAGCTGTACTTAGCCTATTCGATTTGACATTGGATTTGAAGATGTTGGTTGCCTTGGATCATTGCCAACCAAAACATTATTGAGTGCCTGCTGTGCGCCTAATAGTGAGTATGATAACACTCTAGACCCTTTTCATCAAGTACTTTCCAGTTAAGGTGGGGAGATAACTTTCATAACTTGATAGAACTCTTGAACTAGAAAAAAAATCCTAATGCTTATTCTGAGTCCAGTGGAAAGAACACTAGATTTAGAGAGAGGATCTGGGATTGAATCTTGGTTCTTCTGTTTATTACCTTGAGCAAATGGACTTTCTTTCTTTGGGTCTTTCTCATTTGTAAAACAAAGAGGGTGCAATAAGGGGAACTATAAATATGTTTTCCACCTCAATAATTTCATTTAAGTGTAGGCACTATACCAGATATTGGAGTTACAAAGACAAAATGAAACTGTCCCTACTCTCAAGGAACTTAATTCTATAAGAGGAGACAATATGTACATATGTATTTATGTATCTTTATGATCTTTGATCTAATATAAGAAATTTCTGTAACTTTCTTCTCTTCACCCCAATTTCCTAACCTCCATCATTGTCGTTTATCTGGGAAGCCCTGAAGTTTGAAGGCATGTTAAGACTAACATTATATTCATTTAAGGCATGTTAAGACTAACATTATAGTTCATTTAATCTAATCCCTTCATTTTGCAAATGAGAAAATAGATTCAATTTCCTATTCTACCTCATTGATATTTATCTGAGATAAGATTAAAATTCCATCTTATCCAACACTTTCATTTTACAAATGAGTCATTTGCTTGCCCATATTCATACAATCTAGTTAGCAGAGCCAGTACAATATTCTTTCAATGATAACCACAATTAGTAAGTGGGTAGTACATGGTTTGAAAGGTAGGAAGTGTTAATTATTTATTTGAGTGACCGCACTCTTAAATGTGAGAGCATAAAATATATAGAAGACCTTTTCTCTTGCTGCTGAGACTCAGTAGTTTGTATTAGGATTTACTAAGAGGTCAGAGACATACCACACCCTTGTAAATGAAGTGTAGCACAGGCTTTGTGGGATGTCTGCATGTTCCTACATAGGCTCTTTTCAAATACAGTCTCAACCTCCTTTTCTTCCTACACCCCGCCTTGTACTCTCTGTTCAGGCAGGGGCACAGATTGACTGTCCTCAGTCTGACTCACCCTCTCTTGCCCTTAAGTGTTTATGCATGTCCCTCCTGAAATAGGCATCTCCTTGCCCAATAATTCCCTACCCTTGACTTAATCCTGCTGTGACAGCACAGTGGAGTGGGTGCCACTGGACTAGAGTTGGAAGATCTGTCATAGACAAACTTAATCTCTGGCACCACTTAGGATGAGTCACTTTACTCTTTGACCCTCACATTTTCTCATAATGAAAAAGGGCTGAATTGTCCTACCTTGGGAGCTAGTAAGATCTTGGTTAGTGGAGGTCTTCAATTAGACTTCATATGTCTTCTTGTCTGAGATGTCTGTGGTTCAGACTCTTAGTTCTTTTTTTCATTCTCTTCTCTTCTCTTCTCTTCTCTTCTCTTCTCTTCTCTTCTCTTCTCTTCTCTTCTCTTCTCTTCTCTTCTCTTCTCTCTCTGACTCTCTCTCTGTCTCTCTTCCTCCCTCCCCTCCTCCCTTATCATCTTCCTCATTTCTTCCCCTTTCCCCCCCTCTCTTTCTCTCTTTTTCCTTCTTCCCTTCTATGAAGTAGGAAGAAGTACCCAGGAGCCCAGGCAGCTCCAATCTCATGTTGTCACCTGAACAGCATGCTGTTGGCCTACCCCTGAGTGGATGCCTCTGAACTGTGTAAACTCTGACAGTGGGATAAAGTAGATGACATGGATACCTCCAGGAGATCTTTCAAAGCAAACTAATAGTGCTACAGATCTAAAATGCTGAGGTTCACTCCATCCCCTGGGAAGATGTGAAGGGGGAGATAACTCTTGGACATCTTGGGCATAGTGGGTTCTTTGGCCAGTGAGATACTTCTCTAGGAATATAGGAAATAAGGTGCAATTTGAAAAGGAATCTTGACTACAGGAAACAGGGTGATTCTTAATGAATTCTTTTGACAAAAAATGCTTTTTATGAATATTTGAAGAGAACAAGCTTGACTTTTTTTCAAGTACTCTAAAGCAAATACTGTAAAGATGATGTATCTTTGTTTTAAAATGAGGGTTCCGCTGGGCTGATGTTATCCTATTTTATTGTTTCCAGTCAGAAGAACGGGTTAGGATGAGGTTGGTAGGAAAAGTCCAGAACGTTGTCAGTTATAGTAACTTGTGTCTCTCCTCTATATTCCCCTTCCCTCCAGCCCTCACATTATAAGATACCTTATTTTTCAGAAAATGCTCAGATTAGTCTAATCCTAACCTGTCTCCTGACCTGTAGTTTTGCATCTCTACCTGCCTGTTGGGCATACTTAATTTAATGTGTGATAGATGTTTTAAACTCAACATGTCCAAAAAAAAGGAACTTACTATTTTGCCCTTAAACCTTTTTCCTGTCTTCCTAATTTCCCTATTACTGTAAAGGGTGTCCTGATCCATCTAGACACATAGGCTTGCTGGTTAGATACCCTCCTTGACTTTTCAGTCTCTCATCCCTTCATCTAATTTGTTGCCCAGTCCTGTTGTTCCTACCTTTGTAACTTTTTTTTTTTTATAAATATCACCTGCTCTCCTCTAATACTACCACTACCTGGGTGCAGGGCCTCAACTCCTCATGTCTGGACTACTGCAGTAGCCTGCTTGGTGGGTCTGCCTACCTCCAGCTCTCCAGTCCTTCCTCCACTTTGGCATCAAATTGTCTGATCATGTTGCCTATTCAGCCCCTGTAACTCACTATTGCCTCCAGGATCAAATGTCAGATCATTTTTGCTTTTAAAACCTGTTTACTTTTAAAACCTGTCAGCTGATCCTTTCCTACCTTCCTCTGGTACTCAGTGACTCATTGACACTGGCCTTCTTGCTGTTCCTTGCATATGGTACTGCTCTCTCCTGCTTTGGCATTTTTTCTGACTGTGTTGTGCTTGGAACGCTCCCCCTCATCTGCCTTTGAGCTTCCCTGGCTTCCTTCAAGTTTCAGCTATACTTCTACTTTCTGAATGAAACCTTGTCTTAGTGCCTTTCCTTCAAGACTGCCCCAGTTTATCTTGTATATATCTTTTTTTGTTCAGATTTGTGTGCATGTCTTTTCCCCTTAGACTGAGCTCCTGGAGAGCAGGAAATAACTGCCTTTCTTTGGATCTATCATGTTTAGCATAGTGCTTCATAAAACTTGTGTACCAGCTGAAGTCTTTTAAAATCTGTATGAAGTCTATTCTCCTTGGAGAGATAGCAGAAGAAAATAAGAGTTTATCTTTTATTGTTGTCCCTTCTACCTTGTATAGTACCTTCTTGGATTTTCTTCCTTTCCCAGCTTCCTCACATAGTGTATGATAGGAAATGAGGGTTGGAAAAGATTGCATGTTATCTTTTACTGTGTATACCAGAGGGTTGTGAAGAAAGGAGTTTTGTCAATCACAAAATGCCAAAGGAATGGATCCAGCTATCTTTATTACTAATGTTATTATAACATGATAACATGCCAGAGTCTTATTATATTTCTCTGTGGTGTGAAGATGACTGTAGATTCAATAGTGATGATAGTGGTGGTGAGTAAATCATTTTCAGAGCATGTATTATGTGTTGGCACTGGGCTTTGTACTTATAAAAATCTCATTTGATCTTTATAACCTTCTTGGGTGTATAATATCTCCATTTTACAACTGGGGCAAACAAGTTAAATGACTTTCCTAAGGTCACTTAGTAGAGGTCTGTGACTGGATTTGAATTCAGTTTCCTAATTCCAGATCCAATACTATTTCCACCATACTATTGAGCTTCTTGACGTTATAATTCTTGAAGTAGAGTGTAAGTTAGAAAGACTTTAAGAATGGGTCTGGTGATAGAATATATTTCCTGAGGTCTAGAAATTGAGCTAAATTCAGAGAGGCTCTCAATACCAGCCTGCATTTTTTGTTCACAGTTTCTTGAAAGGGATTGTGAACCATTGCTAGAAGGAGTACTTAGGTTGATGAAATCACATATCCTTGAAGTACTGGCATTTAATTATTTCTACTCTTCTCATATTAGCCTAGCTAATTAAGGTATAGAATCTTTGAGAGGTGATTTTCAATCAGGGTACCAGTTTTCACTGTTTATAATAGACCCTCCTGGTAAACTTCATGGCTTGAACTGAAAGTGGTTTGGTGTGAGCAGATGGTGGTGCCTTCTGCTGGGAATGTGCCACTTTTCAATTTTAATGGGATGCAGAGTTTCCTTGGACTGATTAGCCTAAGCAAGAGAATTTGTGATTTCTTATTCCTTTGAGAGACATGCATGTTTGTGTGAGTGACCTGTAGGTTAACACTTTCATGGGCTTCCATTCTAAATGTGTCTTGTTATTCCTGGGGGGGGGTTCCTGAGGGTGCTTGTCACTTTTTGAAAAGGATGATTCATTAATGTGACTTTATAATTCACTTTATCAATGAAATTTATTTATTTAAAGTTTTTATTTATTTATTAATTTAAGGCAGTGGGGTTAAGTGACTTGGCCAAGTTCACACAACTGCACGATTGGAACTCAGGTCCTACTGACTCCAGGGCCTGTGCTCTATCCATTATGCCATCTAGCTGCCCATCAGTGAATTTGTAATAAAAATTTAGTGATATCAGTAAGACATTTTAGAAATGTGATCTTGATGAGATAGCATTAATAAAAGCCAACATAGAATTCTATGTATATATTTTTTTATTTTCGTGTGTGTGTGTGTGTGTGTGTGTGTGTGTATGTATATATATAGTAATTTTTTTAAAACTTAAGAGTAGGATAAACACAGATTCTTGTTTACAGAATAAATTGATCCTAAACAGTTTTACTCTTCAAATGAAATTCCTCTTAAAGTGAAGAACTTTCATTCAACCTATAATTGTCTAAAGAATAGAATCCTTGAATAATAGAACCTTGGTGCTCCAAAGGACTTTGGACTGTAGAGTGCAATTCATCCAAATTTATTATGTTATTAATCTTTGCCAAAAACCCTATGCTAAAGTTCTGCATCTTAATAGACTTCTAGCTATAAAAATGGGTGTGACATGAATACAGATTAGTGAGATATGGGGCAGAATGTGGTAAGGGCAAAGGAGAGATCTAGATAAAGTGCTTTGAGAATTTGAAAAATCAATTTTACTGAAGGATGGTTTAGAAAAATTTTGTGAAGGAAGTAGCAATTAAATAGAGCTCAAGATTAGGAAACATGTAATAGTATGAAATGAAATAGAATGAAAATAGGTGGAAAGAAGGTTGCAATTGAATTGTGGCAGATCTTCAATGTCAGGGAATATATTTCTATTTTATCTAGTTAACAGTGGGGAGTCATTGAGGATTTTTGAGCAGATGCATGGCATTGCCAAATTTGTTCATTAGAAAAGATTATTTTGGCAGCCTTGTGGAGATAGGTTGGAGAGAGGAGAGACTAGAAACAGAAATATAGAAAACATTGTTAGAACTGAAAGGGACCTTTAAGAGATTTAAAACATGGAGTTTTTGGACACAAATCTAAATTTGGAAGGAACCTTAGCGATCAAGTCTAGCTCTTTCATTTGACAAATGAGAAAACAAATTGGACAAAGAGGAAAGAGACTTGTCCAAGGTCATGGCACTATGTTTGACAGGAAATAAATGGCATAGAAACCTGGCCTAGTGGTCAGGGTGAGCTTGGAATTCAAATCCCAAGTGATATTAAGTGTTAGAGTGGCTAAGTCCTATAATTTCTCCCATTTGTAAAACAGACAATACTTCTATATTAATGATCTTATAGAGGTGATATGAGGAAAAGTGCTTTGAAAACCTTGTAGAACTTTGCAAATATGAAATAGCATGATGTGATAATGGATAGGAACTAACTTTTGATTTCATTGCTATTTAGTAGGTAAGGAAACTCCCTCTGAAAAATTCAGTTAGCAACTTTTTCTGAACTTTGAGAGGGGAGTTGACTTGTCCAGGGTCTCTGCAACTAGTGAAATCTAATGTAGATACTTCTTAATTTTCCACCCCTCATTTCCTATCATACACTATTTGATCCATTGAGAGAAGCTTTTCCCAGCCTCTCCTTATTATAATGTCTTCTCTCTTTTAATTATTTTCTGTTTGTCTGGTATAAAGCTTGTGGGTATATATTTGTTTATTTCTTGTCTCCTTCTTTAGATTGTGATCTTGATGATAGGGATTTTCTTTGCCTCTTTTTGTATCTCCCTGCCCTCAAGCACAATGCCAGACATTGTAGTGGGTCTTAATAAATGTTAATTGACTATCTTCAGGGCTGGCTCCCTGTCCACTAAGATGCTCAAACTGAGGGGCAGTTTCACTCTCCAAACAGATTTATTAGATGGTTTTCTTTTCTCTCATTTTTTCAGTGCTAATAATACATATAGTGATAGTAGCCCTTAATTTCCTGAAGAATTCAGATTTCAATAATGTGAAAAGGAGGATTTTATATTTTGTGTTGCTATTTAATTTCTTCATTGCTCCTGGTATGATTTCTTTGAATCATGGCTTGATTTCTTTTCAAATTGTATCTATGTTCTAATATTATCCCTGCTGCTGGTTTTTCTTGTCCTAGGACCAACCAGTTGACTTAGGTTGATTATTGAGGTGTTGGAAAGAGGACCCATTTGGAAAGTTAAAAACCTCCATTCTAGTTTTGGTTCTCCTACCAATCTTGGGTGGTAATTTTCTCTTTCTGGACCTCGGTTTCTTCCTTTGTAAAGTACAGGAATTCGAATTAAATGATTTTAAGATTCCTTCTAGGCTCTAACATTCTGAGATTATCTGCCAAATACTACTGATGATGAATTTCAACTTTTAAGACTCCATTGCTTTAAAAAACGAATCCACAGTATTCTTAATTCATGCCTAATATTATTCAACTTCTGTCCATATATATAAAGGAGCAGTCTCCTTTCCCAACTTGGAAAGGAGTACTCCAGTGTTTTGCTGGTGCAAGCCATTCAAAATAGCATTCTCTGTCCTCAGTAAAATATACCTTAACTTGAGATGGCTCCTTAAAATTGATTTTTGAGACATAGAACACTTGAAATAGTTTATATATATGTCTCAAAAATCAATTTTAAGGAATGTTTTTCCTTCATAATTACATGTAACCAACCTTTTATTTTGCATTGTACTTTTCCCCTTATCACCTGGGGTTATTTACTTTTCTCCTTTCTAAAAATTGTGATCATGAATTTGATACTATTTTATAGATATTTATTACAGAAATTTATTTATTATGTAAATATGATTGTTTGTTTATTTGTTTTTCAATTACATACAATGGTGGTTTCTACCAATCTTTTTTTTTGCAAGGTTTTGAGTTTTACAATTTTTCTTCTTCACCCCCTCCCTCCCAAAAGAAGGTAGTCTGATGTAGGCTTTACGTTTGTATCAGTGATAAACATAGATTGAAATTAAACATGTTGAGAAGAATCAGATCTAAAAGAAAGAAAAAAAGCATTAGAAATAGCAAAATTATATAATATATGACAACTTTTAAAAATTGAAAATAATCATCTTTGGACTTAGTTTAAATTCCACAGGTATTCTCCATTACAAATCCCTCCCCGCCAAATGTCCCTGCTTATTGCCCTTATGGAATGAGCAAGTCCATCATGGTTGATAATCACCCCTTACCCCATGTTGTTGTTAAAGTGTTTAATGTTCTGGATTTGCTAATCTCACTCAGCATCAATATATGGAAATCTTTCCAGGCTCATGATTTCTTATAGAAAAATGGTGTTACATCACATTCATATACCACAATTTGTTCAGCTATTCCCCAATTGAGAATTTGATGTTATGCATAGGAGTTTGCCCTGGACAATATCACTTAACCTTTCAGGGATCTAGGCAGTCTCTAAGCTGTAGAAAAGGTGCTGATCTACTTGGGTGCAGGGAGTTTATTTATGCTATACAAATGGAATCAGAGATAGTCCTTATTATAACTTTGCTTTTTCAAGAGTGGAAATTATTTGCATCGGAAAAATATAGTAGCAATAGGAAAACTAGGTGATGCAGTGGATAAAGCAAAAGATCTGGAATTAGGAACACTTGAGTGCAAATCTGCCCTTGGAGATTAGCTGAGTGACCATGAGCCAGTCACTTAACTGCTGTCTGCCTCAGTTTACTCAATTATAAAATGGAGCTAATAATGGCACCTCTCCCATGGTTGTTGTGAGGATCAGGATCTAATGAGATGATAATTTATAAAACCCTCAGCACTGTAGGTTGCACATAGATGTTTAATGTTCTCTTCTCCCATTGCATCCATGTAATCTTTATAATTTCTACCTAAGAGCTTCTAGTGGGAGGTCATTTTTTTGTTTCAGCCACAGAAACATCTACACTCTGTAAGATGTAGAGGGAAATGACTTTTAATTATTGTTTTATAATGAGAGGTAACCATGGTTATGGAAAGAGCTCCATATTTGAAATCAGAAGACTGGAGTTTGAATCTTGACTCTAATTTACCTTCCCTTAGACCTTCTGTAAGTGACTTAATTCCCTGGGTTTCTAGTTTACTCTCCTTTAAAAATGACAGAGTGAAATGTTCTCCACGGTTTCTTCTAGTTCTAAATCTTAGAACAATTAGACTATTAGTGATTTATCTTTTCTCCTTCAATTGCAGCAGAAAATATCTCTTATTTCATGAGATGCAGTTGCTCCTGATAGGTGTTCACAAAATATGGTGGTGAATAAATAATATGGTGAAGCCTGAAGAAATGGTTTGTATTCTTGACTTTTTCAGTTCCTGGCTAGGTGAGCTGAAGTTTAGTCACTTTTGAGCCTTGGTTTTCTCTTCTGCAAAATGTAAATGGTAGTTGTTAGTATGACTTACCTCATACTCTAGTGGGTTGTTTGAGGTTCAGATGAGTTAGTGAACATGAAATTTTTTTATAATCATGATTCACTTATTTTCTACTTAACTAAGTTCCTTGAGGGGAACTTCCCCCACCCCCAACCCCATGGTATATGTTTGTTGAATGAATAAATCTTTGAATGTGACTTAATGAAACACTGAGATCTATGAGTTGGGAAGCAAATTCAGGGGACATAAATGGTGTTTTCATGAGTGTGTAGCCAAGGATTGTGTATAGAAATTTTTCTTTCAGGTTTATATGTAAACATTTAACTATCTGTTGTGTGACAAATAATACCAAGTTTTACTCTTTGGCCTCAGTTTCCTCATCAGAAAATGGATCTTACTTGCCTTAAGGAAGGAAGCTGGAGCATACAATCCAGCTTATATTTATATAACATAAATTTCCAAGAGAAGTCCAAAGTATTTTACCCTTCTACTCAGGCCTATTGTGTGTAATGTTCTTAGAAGTATTTAGAATCTGTTGTCATGGCTTTCTATGAGGAATAAAATGACCCTAATGAAGTACTGTAGGGAAAGGTTTGTTGGGGCTGGACCAGAGAATGTGGTGTCCCTTTTCTTTTCCTCCCTTTCCCCATCCATTCTTGAGAACCCTGTACTTTTGCATCATATCTGAGTCATTTTCAAATGATTTTTGTGGCCTCAGTTCTATTCTTGGTAGCCAAAGAGGAGGAAATCACTCACATAAATTGCAATCAGCAAGCCAACCAATATTTAGCAAACTCTTAGTATGTGCCAGACATTATGCTTGGTACTGGAGATCAAACTACATTGTATGAAATAGTTTCACAATGAAGTTACATTCTAATGGGAGATATAACAAGTATAAACAGCATAAATAGAGACTTTAGGAAAGATTATATGCAGAGGATGGTGCCTGAGTTGTATTTTAAAGAATAAGTCTTTATGAGGATTAGTTAAAGAGGGAGTCATTCCTAATATGAAGGATGGCTATTAAAAAGACATGGGGGGGGGTGTTTGGCCAGGTGGCACAGTGGATAGAGCACTGGCTCTCCCTGGAGTCAGGAGGACCTGAGTTCAATTTCGGCTTCAGACACTTAATAATTACCTGTGTGGCCTTGGGCAAGTCACTTAACCCCATTGCCTTGCAAAAACCTAAAAAAAAAAAAGACCTGGGAACAGGAGATAGACCTTAATGTGTGTAACAAAGAGAAACCCAATTTGGCTGGGTGTTGGAGGAATAATGCCTAAATGAAACTGGGAGGAATGTGGGGTGTTTGGGTTCCACAAGTCTGTGGCCTGCCTGTATTGTTGCCTATGGGCAGGTACATGAGTTAAAACAAAAGACTTGGCCTCAATCTTTTTTTAAATTTTTTTTTTATTTAAGGCAGTGGGGTTGAGTGACTTGCCCAAGGTCACATAGCTAGACAATTATTAAGTGTCTGAGGCTGGATTTGAACTCAGGCATGCCTGACTCCAGGGCGGGTGTCTATCCACTGTCCCACCTAGCCACCCCTATTTAGCTTCAATCTGATCAAAACCTGAGATTTAGTCTGTTCTGCCCCACTTAGTTCTGAGATTAACCAGGATCTGTGTCCTCCTTTGCACTGATTTCAAGCACACTTTCTTGGTGTTCTCTGTGGGGGAAATATCTCAGAGATTCCTGGGAAGACTGGCCTGGGGTTTGGAGCTGAGAATGATTAAAGTGTCTGGGGGTAGGAACTTTGGTAAGGGGTGATCTCCAGAGTGGTAGCCAGGGTGGTGGCCAGAACTCCCTGGCTGGCTGAGAAGTCCTCCAGGCAGGAGATCTATCCTGAAGGGCAGGCCAGAGGATGATAGGGTGCCCTGAAAGGAGGGAGGGGGAATTGGGGACCCTCTCCAGAAATTTCCCCAACGTCTAAGCCCACCAAGAGGAAGGTTGCTGGCAGGAGATTTCAAGTGCTTAAGCCTCAAAGGAAAAGACCCAGTCACAGGTGAGGTGGATTCTGGTTGAGAAAGGAAAAACCAGGGGTTGGGAGACAGTTTATTGAAAGGAAATCATGTTTAATGAATGTCTCTGCTCTGCCTTGGTCTAAAAGTGCTGACCCTCATTCTGTTTTTAAGGTTGACTCATTTCTGAACTGGAGATTTGGGAATCACTCTGAGGGTTTTAAAAGAGAGGAATTAGTATTATATTCTGACAAAATTTGTATAGAATGGGAGGAATTAAATAACCTAGATTGTCCAATTGGTTTGGAATTTTAAACTCTATTGTATAACACCTTTGAGTTAAAGGAAAGTGATATTGTGTTACTAAGAAGAATACATAATTATGTTATCAGGGATATTTACTGATAACAATTGTATTTTTTTATTTTGGGTGGAGTTTTTGGAATGTGAATGCTGGATTTTCTGTAAATGTATTTTATATATATATGAGAGATTAACTTCTTGGAGGATCTGGATACAATTGCTGTGGGGTCTTTGATGACTGAAAAAATAGCAATTGTATGATGACTGAAAAAATAGCAATTGTATGATCCCACTGTAAGATAATTTATTGATGCAGAGAGATGATATTATCTCTTGTGAACATATAAACTATTTGAATACTATAATGTTAATGCCTGGAATTAACATGTGATTGTTTTGAAGGGGTAATAAGAGAAATATAAAAAATTATGCCTCCTTCTGGAATAGATTTGTGGGTTCATGTATATTGGAACTAATATCACATATTGGGAAATTTAAAGTCATTTTGTTCTAAGGGTTTGAAAGAACTTTGAAAGTAATGATTTGAATGTTAAGGATGGCTAGTAGTTAAACAAATTTAGGTATAGTAATTTTCCAGTTATATATGTCAGTAGATTTAGTGTTTGTGTGTGTCTGTGTGTGTGTGTGCCTGTGTCTGTGTATCTGTATTCCCAAACTGTGGTTGTTTGCTTTGAAATAAAAGCACCTATATAATATGAGAAAGATAAACACAAGAAAGATAATTTGAGATTTTTCTGTGACAATATTTAGCTGATTATTCTGTGAGAATTTAGGAGATGATGGGCAATCTTCTAGTCAAAGTAGGTGTTTATTTGTTGTAAAATACAACAGGCTAGAAGGAGGTGTCACCATATAGAGATATAACAGATATAGAGATATAACAGATATGATTTCAGACAATGCGATATGAGTCTGGAGATCAGAAGCCTTGATTAAGAGTTGGAGATGAGGCATGTAGGGCTAGAAATAGTTAGAATTCCTGGTTTAGCAAGAACTCAGGAAGGACACTCAGAGCTTTAGGTAGGGGTTTCATTAATTGGGATCCCACTAAGACTATAATTGGTGAATTTAGTGAATTAGACTCACTTGAAATTCTAAATTAGGTAAAATTACTATATTAGATCATGGGACTTATAATCAATTTTCTCTTTTTATGTTAGATGTCAGGATGGTCGGCAAAAAGGAAGTTTCTGGGTCAGTGTGTTCTTGGAGTCAAGGAAGCCAATGGGCTGAAGATTTCAGGTGACAGGGATATATATATATATAGTTGAAGGGGCTGCTTTTCAGTGCAGCCTGAGATTGGACCTTTTTGACTTGACTTCCCCAAAGTGACATTTGGATAATGCCTCACCTGTTAGAATAAATATGGTCTAAGACCAGTGGCCACATGACTTCTGCCTGGACACTGACATTCAAAAATTGTGTCTATAAAGAAATTTTCCTTTGATGTCCTGGATCCTTATAGAAAGAAGTTTTAGGTTAGTTGGATTTAATAGCCAGATTTGTTAGGTGTGTGACTGACACCTGCTGTCAGCTGCATGTTTAGATAGGAATTAAGATTCCTTAATTTTTATGTTAGAGGGAATATTTAGGTAAGATGAAGACTGGAAATTTTTAGGATAATTACAGTTTCAAAGTCTTGTTTAAGGAAAGGAACTTGAGCCAGATAAGTACATCAGGAAAAGGAAAATCTATGGTATATTTGGGAATATTTTAGGAAAAAAATCATTTTGGTTAATAATGTTTGAGTCATTATTGTAATGAGAGTAAAAGGTTAAGAAATATATTTATTACAAGCTTAAGCAGTTTCTTCACCAGAAGAGAAGGTGTCAACAAGTCACCTGAGTAGGACAGGACCTTTTGGAACAGATTCAGAAGATGCAGAAGGTGGAGTAGCTAGGTAGCTCAGTGAATAGAGCACCAGCCCTGGAATCAGGAGGACTTGAGTTCAAATGTGATCTCAGACACTTAATAATAATTGCCTAGTCACTTAATCCCATTACCTTGCAAAAAACAAAAACAAAAACTAGAAGATGTAGAATGGCATTAGATATCTCCAAGGGAGAGGGGAGGGGAGGGGAAGAGGGGAGGGGAGGGGAGGAGGGGAGAGAGAGAGACATCGGACCAATCCATCTCCCATCTCTTGCCTATGTGTACATTGTTTAGTCGGGGGTCTGTCCCTTTTGATACCTGTAACTTCCCCTTGATTCTCTTAAGTGTAACATCCCTATTTACTCCTCCCCTCTCTTTATGGAAAGGAGGAGGAGAAGTGAGGTGAAGATGTTCTCCATTAAGAGAAAAAGGAGGTCAAGATTATTGGATGGCATGATAATATCCCGTATGATTCTGTATGTCCTAAGGAGAGTACTATCTCTCATTTAGAGAATGGGGTATTAGTAATAGTGGGAGGAGAATCTAGTTGACAGTCTTTTGGTGTGGCTAAGAGATGGACTTGTACTCCTTAGAGGTTTGAGAATTGACCTTGGGTGCCAGGCCCCCTGAGTCTGGCCTAGATTCTTGGTTCCTGGTCAGAGGTGTACTGTGGCACAGGATTCTGATCCAGAGGAGAGAACCACCTGTGGCATATGACTGAGTCATTTCAGGGTGACTATTTTTTATACCAGTCTGGAAGCAGAGTACACATATTCTGGACTGTACAACTTATAGAGATGGGTGGAGAATCATGTGAGATATGATAGTACCTGAATCCCTTATCAGGATCCATTTTGGTAAAGAAAATTATTACTACTGCGTATACCCATCTGCCAAAGAATGGTCAGGGAGTTGTTATCTAGACTTATGGATGGACCTTGCTACCTGGACACAGGGTGGGAGTTAGGGATATGGAACCCCAGTTCATATCCTGATTAGATTCTAGTGGAAACAATTACCAATTAGACAGCTAGGGCCCTGGACTTGCTGGCTGGTTAAACCATGTATTAGACAATCTGTTGATTGGAGAAGGAGGTGTTTGTGGTAATTTGAATCTATCAGGTTGCTGATTAAAAGATAGATGTCAGTAGGCAAGTAGTAAAAGAAGTAAGCAAGGGACATTAGAAAGTTGACAAACCTGGAAAATAGGATGGGTCCATGTCTCTGATAATGAGGAAGTAAAAATCTTGATAGAAGAAAAAGTCAGCAGTCATGTCAATTAACAGGATTGTGATTTAAGAAAGAAATTACTAATAAGGTATGGAACCTAAATTCTTATTAAAAAAAGAAAAGGGGGAATTGTGTGGAATATGAGGTTGTTTGGGTTCCACAAGAATGTGAAGGGAGAATTGTTAGTTTACATTACAAAGACTGGGATCTGCCTGTATTGTTGCTTATGGGCAAGTACAAGTAGCCTCAATCTGATCAAAACCTGATATTAGGTCTGTTCTGCCCCACTTAGTTCTGAGATTAACCTAGGATCTGTGTCCTTCTCCTTTGGGCATGCTCAAGGAGGTAGCTGTTCTTGTTCATTAGTAAGATGAGTAGGGCAGGGAAAACTTATGGGGATGAATGTATCAGTTAGATTGTGACCCCAGCCAATGATTAGCATGAAGGGGCAGGAACAAAGCCTTTCAAAGTGCATATAACACCTGGCAGTTCTGGATTTCAGGGCCCCCTCTTCCCATGAGAGAAATGTGCCATTTATTAAGATGTCTTAATAAAAAAAAAATTAATCACTCTGGACTAAGTATTCACGAGCCATATATAACAAAACTAGCATGTGAAGGATTTTAAAAGCTAAACGGTAAAGTTTATATTTGATCCTAGAGGTAATAGGAAGCCACTGGAATTGGTTGAGTAGAGAAGTAATGTGGTCTATGTTTAAAGAAAATAACTTTGATCCCTATGTGTAGGATAGATTGGAGTGATAGAATCTCTTGAGGAAGAGAAAACAATTAGGGATTGTTGAAGGTTTCCAGGTGAGAGGTTATGAGGATTTGAACTAGGGTGATAATTGTGTAAGTGGAGAGAAAGGTCAAAAGATGTCCTCTATCATAGAATGATAGGATACTGTTCAGGGATACATTGGTCTAGATGAGGGGACACCTGGTCATCTAGACCAATGTATCCCTGAACAGTAATCTCCTTGACAAGTAGGCATACATGCTCTGCTCAAAGACTGTTAGTGAGGGGGATCCATTATTTCTTATTCCACTTTTGGATCGCTCTAATTGTTAGGAACGTTTTCTCATATGATGAGCTAATATCTTTCATTGCAGTGTCTACCATTTGGTCCTAGTTTTGTATTCTGAGCCCAAGTGTAACAAAACAATTTCATCTTTAATGTAACAAGTCTTTAAATATTTGAAATCAACTTTCATGTGCCCTCTGAGTCACATAAAACTCCTAAAATGTAACGCCAACTGTTAAGTGGAAACCCCTTTGCATGAACTCATTTGCTGTAGTTAAACCCAAAAGGTTTCTTTTGAACATTGGATGAATATTGGATTATTTCCTTCAATGACAGAGAATTCCCTGTTTGACTTTGCTATGCAACCCATTCATTTAACGGATGACTTATTTTTAGGAAATGCTAAGCAGAAATTGAGCTGAAAACTGCTTTCTTATAATTTCCATAATGCTGATCTTGGAGTTAGGAGACTGGGGTTTGTATCTTAGCTCTGACACTAGATCTCTGACCACAGTTTTATCAGTTAAACTGTTCAGATAACAGAAATTGCATGGTTTACCTTAAACATGTGAAGAAATTTTGAAACACTTTATCAGTGAATTATATTTTTTATTAACATCATCATTCTACTTTTTTCTCCTCTGAGTTTCCTCTACCCTCTGTCTGACAAATCACATTTCTATAGCTCTCTACAATTTACAAAGCATCATTTTACAACAGCCAAACCTCTTAAGATAGGTAGTGCAAATATTAGTGTAATTGGAGTCTTGTTGTTCATTTTTAAAGGCTATTCCAGCAGTTAGATTCTGTGATTTTATGATTCTTATTTTAAGAGACATCAAATGACATCTGTGACCATAGTATAGAGTAAGTGTTAGAGCTAGGTCTTGAACTAGGTTTTAGCCAAATCTGAGATTTTTTTTTTTTTTTTTTGCTATGCTCCAAGGTGCCCGAAATCATAAATATTATCTAGAGGATATAGTTTCAGAATTTATTTATCAGTCTAACAATAATAACTAGGTTTATAGCACTTGGAGATTTGCAGAATGCTTTATAAACTCTTATCTTCACAGTAATTCTAGAAGGGTCAGGTGTCTATGTATAAGTATCGTTACTACTTATAGTATGTGTTTATGGTTGGATTTGATCTCAGGTTGAATCCAGGTCTAAGATTCTGTCCATTGTGTCATCCAGCAAACCCTCTCTCTAATGAGAGAGCTAAATTTTGCCTTGCTACTTTGACTGAGACTCTTTAAAAAAAGAGTGACTATGTGAAAGTAAAAGATCCAAAAAATTGGGCTCTCCCACTCAGTATTTGTGTGACTTTGGGCAAATCATATTAACTCTCAGAGAGACTCAACTTTCCTCACTTTTACAATAAAAGCATTAAATTAAATCACCTCTAGGTATGGTACTATGATAATCTGTTCTTCCTCTTTCTGATGTTTTGTGATTTTTGGATTCCTACAATCCTTGATCTTCTTTGTTCTGAGATCTTCTCTAACTTTGATATTCTGGGATATTTCAAAATGGTTTCTAAAGGGCAAGTACAATACAGTGATTATAAGATGAATTATTCAAACTTCCATATTTTTAGAATTCATGAAGGGGAGAAATCCTTTGCCATTAGGTTCTTCTTGCTCCTGGCTTATTTTGCTGCTATTATTGTTTGCATATGCTTGTGCATATATTCCTTGTCACTCTTCTCTCTTTTTCTCCCCCCCCCATGTTTCCCCTGACAGGTGTGTGGCACCAGGTAATCTAATATATTTAGAGAATGGCTTCCTTGTTTGACGTGATGATTGGAGTCTTTAATAGAGTCTACTGTATTTTTCCCCATCAGGGGAAGGATGAATAATTGTGAATAAAAAATTTTCTTTCTAAAAGACATATGGTTGTCCCCAGTTTATCTCATTTCTCCCCAGAGCTGTCCAAACAATTCAAATGTTTGTACTAGATTGAAAATTTCCTTAGCATGTTTCTTTTCTATTGAACCATTTGTATATCTGGCACTATTAATAAGAGCAAAATCCAAAATTGAAAAAAGTAAACATCAAGTGATAAATCAAGCCTAGGATTGATTTTGGTGGAAAGTCTTGGAAGCGGTGACAAAATTAGGAGCTTTGGCAGATATTTGGAAGTAATAGGGTATAGGGAATTTAAGATTTGTAAATAGAAGAAAGGTTTTCATCAGTCTGAGGGAGGTGATAAAAGCAGCTAGCTATTTAATTTCCTCATTTTACCTCAAAGAATTGAATTATTAATTGGAAATTAAGAATTTTACTGGGATTTCCAGAGTGCTAGAGCTAAAAAGAAACTTGAGAGTGTAGAATATTAGCATACAGAACAGAAATTGTTAGAGCTGGAAAAGATTTTAAAACATGTTAAAAACATTTGCAGAAGAATTTTTTTAGTAGTCAAGAACTGGAAGTCTATTTGATGCCCATCATTTGGAGAATGACTGAGCCAAATATGGAATATGAATAATGAAATATTAAACTGTAAGAAATAATGAATATGAAAATTCATAAAGACTTGTTATAAATTGATGCATACTTAGCACAGTAAGCAGAACAAGTAGAACATTATTAGACTTAATATAGTAGAGATATCTGTGGCAGAAAGGGACCCTAGAATATAAGACTCTTAGAACATAGAATTCTGTAGACTGAAACATTCCAGTTTCATACTGTGGAATGCAGTTATTTCATTTAATATACTTTTAGTAATATAATTGGGACTGGTACTTAACTGTCCTTATTCAATAATTTAATATGTCAGTTTAAAAATAAAATATCTCCCCAACCTCTTACTATGAAAAATAATTCAGCAAAAACTCAAAATGACTTTGACTTTTCGGTTTATTAACCATTCTTTCTCTTTAGTTGCTACCTACCTCCCCCCATCAGAGAATAACAGAATAAGAAGGGATTTTAGAGAACAAATAATCTAAATGGCAAATGAACAGTCTTCTCTATATATGATTTGCTAAGTGGTCATCAAAAAGATGGAAGGGTTTCATCTTGTTTTTATTGGACCAAAATTGTTGGATGTAGTCACTCTTGATTTCACTTGCCTTTTGTTGTTTTATTCTTATTATTTTATTCATGAATTTTTTCTCTTGCTTCTGCTACCTTCATATTATGATAATAGTAGTAGTAGTAGTAGTAGTAATAATAATAATAATAATAAAATAGTACTTTAGGGCTGCAAAATGCTTCACAATTATATAATTTGGTTTTAATAGCAATCTTGGAAGTTTGAGCTGTTATTATCATCCCTGTTTCAATGAGGGAATTAAGTCAAATAAAGGATAAGTGATTTACTCAGACTTCACCCAATTAGTAAGTATCTGAGGTCAGATTTAAACTCAAGTCTTCTTGATTCTGGGTCTCTTTCCACTTCCCTTCAGTTTTTTTCCCCCTGAATTCTTGATTTTCACTTGCTTCTTATTATATAATGATATTTTATTTAAGTCATTATTTAGTAAACCATTCTCTGGTTGATGTGGGTGTATCTACTTAAAAGAAATAAAGACCAATTGAGAGTCCAAAAGAGGGTGAGGACTTGAATGGTGAGGACTGGAGAACATCCCACATAAAGACCATTTGAAGGAATTTGGGGTATTTAGCTTAGAGACTGTAAAGACTGAAGAGAGGTAGGTAGTGGTGAGACAATGGTATATTAGAATTTTTGAAAGGATGTCATGTTGAACTGGGATTAGAGTTGTTCTGTTATTGAGGTATTGTGATTCAAGAATTTCTGAACTAGCCTTCCATGGAGAATGGAATGCATGATGGTGATGGTTGTTGGTGGTAATCTGAGGAAATAGCCATGTCTCATCATTGTACGAGGCTTGAGCTTTTTGGGGGGTGTTTTGTTTTTGGTTTTGTTTTTTTTTTTTTTGCAAGGCAAATGGGGTTAAGTGGCTTGCCCAAGGCCACACAGCTAGGTAATTATTAAGTGTCTGAGGCCAGATTTGTACTCAGGTACTCCTGAGGGACGGGGCTGGATGTTTTACAGGGAAATTGTGTTTTGGGTTGAGATGACTCTAAAAGTCCTTTTCTATTCTAAAGTCTTTGATTTTGTAACTTTTCCTTTATAATCTGCTATCTTCCCACAAGGGAAAACTTTAAGGGGAAGAGGAACCCACAGCAAACCTTTAGTTTGGGCTTCTGAGAGAGAAATTTTTCTTGTTCCCTGAAAGGCAAAAGGCCCAGACTCTTGTATAGCTGGAATAAGAAAATCTTTCATCCTAACTTTCTCTTGGAACAAAGCAGTAGATTGGCATTGCCCTGGGGGAAGAGAAAAGGAAGGATTGGAGAAAGAGGTTGAGATAAGAAGGGAAGAAGAATCATTTTTTTTTTATTAATTCTTTCAAATCCTTCCTATTATGTATGGACCCATTCAAGCCTGCCTCCCTTTTCTTTTAACCATGCTTACTTTCAGTGATTTTTCCTTTGGACTCATGCAGCATTTTATTATTTTGAACTGCACACTTTAGGGTTTAATATGTCCAACCAGGAGTTGAAAGTTGTTGTCTAGTGTTAGAGGTTTGTGGGGGGGCCCCTTTTGGGGCCCATACCCTTTTGTTTTGAGTCATGAGATTTGTCTATGGCACCAATTCCTTCCTTTCTCATCTGAGTCTTGTCTTCAGTCCCAAACACTTATCTCCTAAACTAACCCTACACACCATAGCTGTAGTAGGTGCCATATAAGGAAAATGTTATTCTCACTTTTCCCTTCTCCCCCACCCCAGGTGAGAGCTTTGACTCCTTAGCAGTGACTTGATGAGGAAGAGCCCCTGCCCCCTTCTTTCATTCTGGGTGAGCAGATAGGGATGGATCATGAGCTGGTTCTCGGGACATTACTGCAAAGAAGCAAATTTAGACCTGATTTTAGGGAAAATGGAATGTGGAATGGGCTGATTTTAGAAATAGTGCACTCCTTGTTCTTGGTCTTCAAGCAGAGACTTGGGTGCCTGTTTGTTCAGATAAGTTACATTTGGATGGTACCTGAGGGTCCCTTCTAACTTGAAATCAGTGATTCTATAATTTCCCACAAACATACCCCATTTCAAACATGTATTATTGTTGAGAGTCTCGACCGTGTTTTTACGATCTTCCATTCTTGACTCCTCACTTTCTGTCACTCCATATCCACATAATCAGTGTCATTTCTACCTCCACATGTCTAATGTATCTTTTTTTTCTCATTATCCTTTTTACCAACTCTAGCTCAAACTCACTTCATTTTTGCCCACATTATTGCAATAGTCCCCCAATTGGTCTTCATACCTCTAATTTATTTCCATTCCAATTCATCTTCCACACAGCTACTAGTAGTTTATGAAAAAAAAACTGATGCTAAGAAATGTCAACTAAAACCAGAACTTCCATACCTAGTAGACCCCCAAAAAAGGATTATATATGAAACTGTGAATCTCTATGTGTACAGCTTGTTACATAAAAAAATACTTAATAACCAGGGTGATAAACACCCTAGGAGATGGTAGTGGTCCATCCTTCCCCTCCTTCCTCATCCTCTCCACTGGGAAGTAGTGTCTAAGTATAGATCCGAGTCCATTAATTCCTGATTACATTTCTCTCCTGCCCCCCATTTTACTATTCTGAGGGAGGGAGGGCACTTGGGTTCACCAAAGTCCCTCCCCACTTCCTTCACACATCCTTCCTTCACATACAAACATAGATAATAATGAGTTCAACATCTTAACTTTCAAAACTGTTCTGCTTATTTCTACTATCAGAGGTCTTATTGAACTGGGTCACTCCTACTCTTTGAAGTTCTAGGATTCCCTTGTTGACTCTAGGTTCAAATAAAATTTGGTTATTATCTCGTCCTCTAAAATTTCTACTTTTGGTGTGCAGGTTTTTTAGGGTAGAGACTGAAGCTATGTTTTATTTTATTGTTTTTGGTGGGTCAATGGAGTTAAGTGACTTTTCTAAGGTCACACAGCTAGAAAGTAAGTATCAAGTGTCTGAGACCCAGATTGAACTTAGGTCCTCCTGATACCAGAGCCAATGCTCTATCCACTGAGCTACTTCACTGCCCTTTAGTAATAATATAAAGACATTATTTTCATCTTAGAATATCTCAGTCTTTTCTACTACATATTTATGTAAGACTGAGTTTTTTTCATATACTTCAGCCAAAACATCATTTCACAACAGATTGAATGCAGAAACAGAGATGAGAATCCAGCTGTCTTCTGAATCAGAAATTAGAGATTTGCAAAAATATTTAAAATAATGTCATTTCATTAAATTTATTTTTGTTTTATCAGTCAGTAAATCACTGGCTTTTACTGACAAAAATTATTGACAAAAATTACTGACAAAAAATTACTTTTATATTAGGTACCTTTGCTTAAAAAATAAAAATGACAGCAGCCTTGCCCACATGGAACTTAGAATCTGTTGGGAGAACACAATATGACCAAAGAAGTAAGAGTAGGGAAAGTGCCTTAGAGGGGTTTGATGAGATGTGTGACCTTGGACAAGTCACTTAACCATGGTCTTGGAAACCCCCCCCAAAAGGAGAAAGCCTACTACCTCTTTTTTTTAAGGTATTTGCAAGGCAAATGGGGTTAAGTGGCTTGCCCAAGGCCACATAGCTAGGTAATTATTAAGTGTCTTAGACCATATTTGAACCCAGGCACTCCTGACTCCAGGGCGGGTGCTTTATCCACTGCTCCACCTAGCCACCCCCTACCTCTTTAAGACAGTTTTTGAACTCCTGACTTAGGGATTTTCCTTACAAGTGTATATCCACTTCTTGATGCATTTAACTCTGTCTACTTTGGCTGAGCAGAACAAACCCAATACCTCTTAGTCAGGAGGATGAGAGCTTGAATGTAATCTCAAAACACTTGACATTTGCTAGCTGTGTGATCTTGGGCAAGTCACTTAACCCTGATTGCCTCACATCCAGGGCCAACTCCAGTCATCCTGATTCATATCTGGTCATTTAATCAGATGACACTGGAGGAGAGTAATAACAGTCCCTGCCCTTCCAACCCCTTACTCAAAAGCAATTCATATGCTTATCATGACTTCACCTTCCTGATGTGGTCTTCTTTGAAAATGAAGGACAAAAACATTTCAGCTTCCCTTATTTGAAGACCAATCTCCTCTCCCCCCCTTATGAGTTTGGTTTTTTTTTTGGTTAGATATTCAATGAGTTCCTTCTATAGAACCATTTGTGGTGTGATTTCTAGTTTTGCTACCATCTTGCCTATTCTTTTCTTGAGTTTTAGTTCCTTGAGTTCTTGTTCATGCTTTTTTCAGTATTATACTATGTGGCCCTTCAATTTATGGATTGATAATCAATCAATTATAGATTATTGATTCAGCATTTATTAAGATGACTTCCTCCTCAAAAGTTAAGAGCCTCCCTCAAAGAGATACACTAAGCTTATGTGTACATTTGTGTGTGTGTGTGTGTGTGTGTGTGTGTGTGTGTGTATGTCTTGAACTAAAAAAATTTATGGGTTTACATGTTGTGGGGGCAAGAGGACTGGATTTACAATTTGACGACCTGGGCTCTGTTTTTTTATATTGCTACATAATCAGGTTGAATATAACTAACCACTCCTCTTTCTTGGCCTCCATTTCCTTGCAAATATGGATAACAAGGTTCCTAATAAATAGTACTATCCATTGAATTGAGGTAGGCTCATTTATATACCACATAACACTATATAATTTTGAGTTCACTTCATAGATCCTTTTTTTCTTTTCTAAAATGCAGATACTAAAACTTTTTTAGCTGTTGAAAAGTTTTTCAAAATCAAAAAATGTTTATTATAAATTTTACAAACATCAACAAACTGGAAAACTTCCATATTCAAAAGAAAGAATTAGTAAACTGCCACTATGTAAGGCTTGAATTTTTTTCCCCATATTTTTGATTTAATATAGTATTTTTTATGGGTTTTTTTTGCAAGGCAATAGGGTTAAGTGACTTGCCCAAGGTCACATAGCTAGGTAATTATTAAGTGTCTGAGGTCACATTTGAACTCAGACCCTCCTGACTCCAGGGTCAGTGTTCTGTTCACTGTGCCACGTAGCTGCCCCTTAATATAGTATTTCTAACATTGGCTTCCATGTATCTCTTCTTATATAGTGTTCTGAAACTTCTTCTGGGTGGGGCAAAGCAATGGAATTATGTGACTTACCCAAGGTCACACAGCTAGGTAATTATTAAGTGTGAGGTTAAATTTGAACTCAGGTCCTCCCAACTTCAGGACTGATGCTCTATCCACTGTGCTACCTAGCTGCCCCTGATCTATTTTTTTTATCTCTTTATTTTTAAAATGATTCATTTTCCCTCTTTTTTCTTTTTCTAATATCACTGTCGCTTTCATTCATACCCCTCACACTTTCCTCCCCACCAAATAAAACCTCTTGTTAAAGATAAAGTCCTGCTAAACAAATCCACAGATTATCCTTGTCTCAAAAATGTCTGTTTCACTCTGTTCCCATAGTCCATTTCCTTTCTGCCAAGATGTGGAAAACATGGTTCATCATCAGTTTTCTGGAGTCTTAAGCCCCTCACAGTTGTAGTCATTGTATAAATTGTTCTCCTGGTTCTGCTTGCTTCTGTTTGCATCAGCTAATAATATAAATCCTTCCATATTTCTCATTTATTGTTTCTTATGGCACCATAATCTTCCATTACATAAATATACAATATTTTGCTCAATCATTCTTCAGTTAATGGTTACTCATTTTGTTTCTAGTTCTTTGTTGCAACAAAAATTGCTGTTGTAAATGTTTTTTTGTACATGCAGCTTCTTTCCCACACTCTTTGATCTCTTTGGGCTAGAAGCCTAGTAATGGTATTGTTGGAACCATGGGTATGTTCAGTGACTTTGGATATAGCTCCAAATTACTTTCCAGAATTATCAGGCCAAAGAAAGCATTAGTGTGTATCTCCTTTCATAACCCCTCCAAAAGTAATCACTTTCTTTATTGTTAACTTTGACAATCAGATTATATGAAGTTGATCGAGTTCTTTTAATTTTCATTTCTGTTGTTATTATTATTATATAACTTGCCTTTCTTCTTACTCAGTCAATAACAATAAATGTGTATTAAGGGGCTTACAATGTGCTTGGTTCTGGTCTAAGTGCTGGGCATACAAAAGAAGGCGAGAGATATTCCTTACTCTGCTTGTTTTCTTTGATCATTTATTTCTCAGAAATAAATGTTCTTATATATTTATATCTATTCTCTACATATCTTTGTCGTTGAAATTTGGGTTGAAGATTTCCCCACCTAGTTAATTGTTTCTCTTCTAATTCTAACTGCATTGATTTTGTACGTGCAAAAACTTTTCATTGTCTAGTCTTAAAATTGTCCATTTTGTCTCTTCTGATTTTCTACATTCCTTGCTTAGTCAAGAACTCTTTCCTTATCCTTGGTTGTGAAAGAGATCTTTGTCCTTGCCCTGCAATTTGATTATATTATGACTTTTCATGTCTAGTTCATGTGTCCATTTGAAACTTAAGACAATATATAATGTGATTGTTTTAAACTTTATTTCTATCAGACTGCTTTCTAGTTTTCTGGAGGTCATCAGAGAGATCAGGGCAGAATAGATAGATTTGAAAATGAGCAACTCAGAGTATGGTAAGATCTCCAAGTGTGAAAGACTTAGCAATTCTGATCAGCACAAATGATCCACCCTAGTTACGTGATAAAATAAGCTATCCATCTCCAGAAAGATAGATGACAAACTGAAGCAGATTGAAACATTTTTTCTTCTTTTGCGTGTGGTTAATTTGGAGATTTGTTTTGGTTGAATATATATTTGTAACAGGTTTTATTTTGTCTTCTAAAAGAGTGGGGAGGAGTGAAAAGAAGAGAACATGGAGCAGTTACTGTTCTTAAGGATTTATGTTATTCTGGGGGAGTATCCATGTTTATAAATGAGAATACAGCGTAAATAAAACTGAAGAGGGTCACAGGAGAACACTATCAAGAGGTGACTAAAGGGTACTTCATTGTGGACGTGGCACTTAAATTAAGTAAGGTCTGATAAAAGATTTTGGTTTACCTTCAGGAGATGTGAATTTCAGAGCCCACTGAGGGATAGCAGGTCGGAATTAATAAAGAGGTAGATAAAACAATATGAAGTTCAGGGGATAGTTGATCGCCCAGTGTGGCTGAAGCATAAAGTCCAGGAAGGGGAATTCATGAACTAAGGCTAAATTACATGAACTAAGGCCAGATTGTGAGGGAACACTGGAGGTTTTGTTGAGTAGTGATTTTTTTTCTCTAGGAATTGGGATACTTTGAATTTATCAAAAACTGCTGATGAATCTTGAATAATTTATTTGTTACTTTGCTCAACTTAAAATTTTTTACTTAAAAACATCAAATGGTTTTGTGTATAATTTGAGGTCCAATCTTCATGGCAATTTGCACTTTTTAAAATTTTTTTATTTAATTATTCTCACTTTGTACAAATAATATTTTTTTATATTTTAATAAAATATTCTTGTTTAAGAGTAAATGAAGGGGGCGGCTAGGTGGCAGTGGATAAAGCACCGGCCTTGGAGTCAGGAGTACCTGGGTTCAAATACGGTCTCAGACACTTAATAATTACCTAGCTGTGTGCCTTTGGGCAAGTCACTTAACCCCATTTGCCTTGCAAAAAACCCTTAAAAAAAAGTAAATGAAATACCCCCTCCCCCCATATATATAGACTCACTTGAGCAATAAAGTAAAGGGGAGAGGGAAAAAACTTAAAATTAAAAAAAATAGTAATAATTGTAGGTATGGCCATGTAGCACAATGGACGGAGCACCAGCACTGGAGCCATGAGCACCCGAGCCCATATCCGGCCCCATACACCCAGCAATCACCCAGACGTGTGACATGCAAGCCACCCGAACCCCACTGCCCTGCAAAAACCAAAAAAAAAAAAAAAGAAAAAGATCCAAAATAAAATAAAATAGTAATAATAGTAGGAGTGATTGGGTGGCTGACAGAGCACTGGCCCTTGAGCCAGGAGCACCTGAGTCCAAATCTGGCCTCAGACACCCAACGATCACCCTGCTATGTGGCCCCAGGCAGGCCACCCAGCCTCATTTGCCCTGCACCCCCCCCCCCAAAATAACAATAATAAAAAAAAATGCTATGATAAGTCCATCACAAAAGTTACTTGCATATTTTTCCACCATTGCCATTGCTGATCACAAATCCCACCTTTCATATTTCTCCACTACCATGTACTATATTTTCTCTCTCCTTTCACCCTGACTCTGCTGTAGGGTCGCTGAGTGGCGCAGCAGACAGATCCCTGGTCCTGGGGCCAAGAGGCCCTGAGCCCCCATACCACCCCTTAGGCCCAGCATCTACCTGGCCCTATGGTCTTGGACAGGCCTTCCAATCCCAGCCCCTTGCAAGATGTAAAAAAGAAAATGTGCTATATCTGACCACTCTCCCCCCATGGTCTATCCTCTCCTCCATCACTCACATCCCCACCCCTTCCCCCTGCCCCCCCCCCTTGTTACTCCAGATGTCTATACCCCATTGAGTATATATGCTGTTTCCTCTCCTAGCCACCCCTGATGGGAGCGAAGATTCCCTCATTCCCCCTTGCCTCCCCCCCTTCCATATCATTGCAATAGCTCATTGTAATAAAGAAAAATCTTATTATATGAAATATCTTGGCCTATTCCCCCTCTCCTTTTTCTTTCTCCCATTACATTTCCCATTTTTACACCATATTTTATCTTCAGATTCAGCTTTCTCCTGTGCTTCAACTATAAAAGCTCCCTCTACCTGTTCTATTAACTGAGAAGGTTCATATGAGTATTATCAGTGTCATTTTTCTATGCAGGAATACATGCAATTCATCATCATTAAGTCCCTCATATTTTCCCCCTCTCCTTCAATCTCCATGCTTCACCTGAGTCCTGTATCTGAAGATCAAACCTTCTGTTCAGCTCTGGCCATTCCAACAGGAGCATTTGAAATTCCCCTGGTTCATTGAAAGTCCATCTTTTTCCCTGGAAGAGGACATTCAGCCTTGCTGGGTAGTTGATTCTCTGTTGCATTCTATGCTCTTTTGCCTTCCAGTATATTGTATTCCAAGCCCTACGAGCTTCCAGTGTAGCTGCTGCTAAGTCCTGTGTGATCCTGACTGCAGCTCCACGGTATTTGAATTGTGCCCTTCTGGCCACCTGTAATATTTTCTCTTTGACTTGGGAGTTCTGGAACTTGGCTATAATATTCCTAGGGGTTGGTTTTTTTGGGTTTCTTTCTTGGGGGGAATCAGTGGATTCTCTCCCATTTCTATTTTGCCCTCTGTTTCTAGGATATCAGGGCAATTTTCCTGTAGTAATTCTTTGAAAATGATGTCAAGGCTCTTTTCCTGATCATGACTTTCAGGTATTCCAATAATTTTTAAATTATCTTTCCTAAGTCTGTTTTCTGTATCAGTTGTTTTTTCAATGCAATGTTTCACATTTCTTCTAATTTTTCATTTTTTTTGGTTTTGAAGTATTGAGTCCTGGTTTCTCTTAAATTCATCAATCTCCCTGAGTTCTATTCTTTGTCTGAAGGATTTGTTTTCCTCAGAGTTTTCTTATCTCTTTTTCCATCTGGCCAATTTTGCTTTTTAAAGCATTCTTCTCCTCAATAACTTTTTGAACTGTTTTATCCATTTGACCTAAGCTGGTTTTTAGCATGCTATTTTCTTCAGCATTTTTTTGGATTTCCTTGACTAGGCTGCTGACTTCATTTTCATGTTTTTTCCTGTATCTCTTTCATTTCTTTTCCCAGTTTTTCTCTAACTCCCTCATTTTATTTTCAGTCTTTTTTTTGAGCTCTGTCATAGCCTGATCCCAGTTTTTGTTTTTCTTGGAGTCTTTAGATGCAGGAGCTTGTGCTTCTTCATCTTCAGACTGAGTGTTTTGATCCTTCTTGGGCTCATATGCAAAATATTTCTCAATTGTCTTCCTCTTATTTAGCTGCTTGCTCATTTTCCCAGCCTGAGCCTGTTTTGGGGGTGCTTCCCGAGTTTTTGGGACACTCCCACAAGGATCTCAGTGTGTGAGGTTCTGTCCTCCCTCCTCGTCTGTGAATGACCATATGTGCCCCCCTCTGCCACGGGGCTGAGGTGGGGGGGGCCCTGTTGTTCTATGGGGGGGCCTAGACTGCGATCAGGACCTGAATGTGGTCAGAGCCCCAGAGTCCTGTTCCAGGGGCAGAGGACAGAGCTTTGCAGTCTCTCTTCACTCCCCTCCCTAGGTTCAGTGGGCTCATGCCCTGGGGGCTCCTGTGTGCCCTGAGGGCTGGGCTTCAGGTGCTCGCTCTGGCAGAGCTCTCTCTGCTGGGGTATAGCTCAGGAGACTCCCCCGCTGCTGTGAGCCGCGGCTCCCAGTGCCCTGGGGCTGCCTCCAGGAGCTGAAGTTCTTTGGCTCTGGCGGGCCACCCCTCTGGCGGGCCGCCCCTCCAACCCCGGGGAGCAGAGCTTTCCAGCTCTTTTCCATGTTACCTTGAGTAGGAAAACTGCCTCCCTGGGTCCCTCTGTGGATTCTGTCTCTCGAAAATTTAGTTAGAGTCCTTAGTTTCGAAGTTTTATGAGAGAGTGCCTAAGACATGATCTATTCTTGTCTCCATCTTGGCTCTGCCCCCTCTCTTATTGACCTTTTATTCCTTCAGATGAATCTTGTTAACATTATTTAAAAAATTTCTGTAAAGTAGCTTTCTTGGGAGTTTGTCAAGTTTTTGAAGTTGACTGGTTTTGTCTTTATTTTATGCTCCAGACTACACCACAGTGCATGGTTTAATTGCATAAATGCTTAAGTATTAGTTTAAATGCTTATTAACTTGATTGGTAAAGTAAATTATGTTATAGTGCCATTTTATTCATATTGGCATAGCCTAACTATGAATAGTTTATATCTCTTCAATTATTTAAGTCTGGATTTTATAATTGTATTTATAAAGTTCCTTTGTGTTGTTCTCTGTATTCCCACATGCCAATTCTGTAATTATTTTGCATGGAACTTCTTTTTCTATCAGCAAACATTTTCAAACACTAGAGGGCCTTCCAAAAATATAATTAATGGAATCCTACTTGCTTTAATCCTGTTCTTACTGGAAAGGCCTCTAATGTTTTGTAATATTGATTATTATTTTCATGACCTATCCTATAGTATTGCTATTTGTAAAATGTCAAAAGCTATAGGCTATTTTTACTTTAGTTGTAGCTTACTTAAATGTCTAGTACATTTCTAAATAACATTGAAATACTCCTGTCTACTTCTAGTACTTTTAGGAATATGAAAGTTTCCCCAGTTGTCAGCTCCTTTCTGAACTTGGATATCTTTTTTGTTGATGAACAGATATGTTATTACTGGTATTTAAAATCTGGCAGTTACTAAAGCTTTCTACAAATTACTGGGCAAATGCTTGGTTTACCACTGTAATTGTTAATTTTCCAGCTCTAAGTAGTTTTTAGCCTGTGGGTGCAGGTGCAGGCTTTCTTCTTGTCTTCCTTTGGTATGAGGCTGCATTTCAAGTCTATGTTTCATCTACCATGAAATTCTTCAGTATGTAGCCTGGATTGGGTTCCCACGGCAGCTGTGTTGTTCTGAGAAATCCCCACCCTCTTCTTCCAGCTGTAAGAAGAAAGTTTCTTGTCTGTCTAAATAATAACCAGGCTGCTTAAAAATAGCAGTGGCTTCTATCCTGGCCTCTCCTAGTCAGGAGAGCTCTAGGAGAAGAAACTCCTTATTGCTTCCAACCTGCTCTTTTTTGAACACTTGTCTATTTTTCCCCTTGCTTTAATGACTCTTCCTGTCTTCTTTTGGTGCTGGGTTTATTGACTTTAAAACTTACTTTTATTTCATGAAATGTATAATTCTTCCATGAAGGGAGATTGTAACCTTTCCATGCCTTCATTGGTTTTATAATTTTCTTGGGCCAGAAATATTAAGGTTAATGTTCTAGTGACAGTTTGCAGTTATAGCAAACATTGATGGACACACCAGTTTTTCCAGTCCTTTCTTCCTATAAAAAAATGCTACTTCAATTCATTGCTTCCTGTATAGAACTTGGAGTAATAATATTGATGGATTAAATAAATTTAATGATTTTTTTTTCTTCACAGAAAAAGTAGACTAGTTCCTAACTCACATTAATGTGCCTGTTTTACTATGTTGACTCCTCCAACTTTACCATTTTCATCTTTTCTCATTTCATCCATTCTCATCTTAGTCTGAGGTGAAATTTGGGAGTTGTTTTTGTTTTCATTTCTCTTGTTATTTTGAGCATTTCATTGATAACTTGCAATTCTTTCAGAAAACATAAATATCCCTTTTGAAGAGCTAAAGAACATAAAAGGATTTTTAGTGCTGAGGAAGTATTTTGTATAACAAATTCAAAGGAGTGTTGCTTCCTATCCTCAAGGAATTTAATGTTAAAAAAAAAGAATACAGGGGCAGCTAGGTGGCGCAGTGGATAGAGCACTGGCCCTGGAATCAGGAGTACCTGAGTTCAAATCTGGCCTCAGACACTTAATTACCTAGCTCTGTGGCCTTGGGCAAGCCACTTAACCCCATTGCCTTGCAAAAACCTTAAAAAAATAAAATAAAAAAAATAAAAACACAAGGGAATGGAGGCTAGAGAAGGACAGTTTTGATCTGAAAACTCAAAGGGGATGTTTCGTGGTGTCATAAAGCTTATGTTTCATCCATTGCATGTTTTGTTGACTAATAGTTTAATTGAAATTGAGATAATGGCACCCACCTCCTAAGGTACTCCCCCACCCCAAGATAGTCCCTGAGGCACAGTCCCTACCTCACTCAAATCCAATTCACTTGTATGTCATGGCATCACCTCGTTGATGCCATGATCATCTTCAAAAATGAAGGACAAAACATCATTAATCTATCAGCTCACTCTCCCATTCTAAACAGCAGTGCTTCCAAATTTTTTCATCTTGATTCACATTGGCTTCTCCTCTCTGCCAAGAGCCATACCTCATATTTTACAAAATAAAAAAATAGAATCCATTTTCTGGAAACTACATCTCCAATCATTCTACCACTATCTCCTCCTTTACCTCTGGCCTTAGTCCTTACCTAGGTCCAGCCTTCACCTGCATAAGCAACTCCTTTCCTCCAGCAGATTGTCTTCTGTCACTTATCTTTAATCTTCCTTGTCTCCTTCTCTTCTCTTCCTTTAAACATGCTCTTGTCTCCTCTATCCATAAAATGGATGTTCCTGTCTCCTCCATCACTTGATCCTTCCATCCCTACTATTGTCTTATATATCTTCTGTTCTTTGGGGTCAAAATTTCTTAGAGACTGTCTACAATAAGTACTATCACTGTTTCTCATCTCACTCACTACTTCTTAACCCCTTATTCAACTATCATTTCAGTAGATGCTTAATAAAGATTTATCCATCAACTGACTGACTTTTTAAGACTCACATACAATTCACTAAGTGTACAGTGGCTGGTACATGGTAGGCACTTAGTCAATATATATTGACTAATTTATAGTTATAATCTTCTTCCACACCAGTCCCTTCATCCATGAGTTAGTTTCATTGGAGACTTCCACTTTAGGGCAGTTCAAGGCCGGCCAAGCCTTTTTTTTCCTTCCCAGGTTGAAATGTGGATATTTTGCCAGGCTTTGCCTTCTTCTTTTATTGTTAAAACTCTCTCTCTTTTCTCTTTAGAATGCCAACTCCTTGGGGTCAGTGGTTAGCTCAGTATATAATTCTACATAGTAACCTCTTTATAAACTCTTATGGTCTTGCTTTCTAGCTGGACCAACCAACAATGAATGTAAAGTACCTGGTTTCCCACAGTTCCTTCAAAATTTTTCCTTTTCCTTTTTGCCAGTTTGATGAATAGGAGATGGTTTCCTCAGAGTTGTTTTAATTTCTTTATTAATGACTTAGAATTTTTTCATGCAGCTATAGATATTGTGGATTTCTTTCTCTGAAAATTGCATGTTCATTTATCACTTGGGGATAATTTGCTATGTTCTGAGATTCTCTTAAAAATCTATAAGACTTTAAGCATTGTAATTCTTTACCAAACAGCTTCTAAAGAGTTCTGTTTGTAGATTACTTTAATTGGCACTGGGTTTGGTAAGGTACACACCTACTTATATAGCACCTTTGGTTTCAGAACAATCCAGAGGGCTGTCCTTGATGAAAGGTCTATGATTTATGTAGTAGGTGTGTTCATTGTAAATAAAAAAAATTTGTAATGGATTGAAAGCTCATATTTTCCAGATAAAATGAACCATGTAAGAGAATCTTAAAGTATAAAACCTTTTAAAATCTTCTCCTATTTATGTTTTGTAAATTTCTATTTTTATCTCCAGGGAGAGGCACTGTCATAGTAATTAAAGAGCAGATCTCTTAATTTGGGAAGAACAGAATACAATCCCACTTTTTGATACATATTACCCCTGTGATGTGGGCAAGTCACTTGACCTATAATTTGCATAACCTATTACTGATCTATATGGATTGAAAGAATTTCCACACTTGGAGCATCCTACAATAATGATTGCATATTTCTGGACAAGTAGAAAATTAGAATTATATAAACTTAAAGATTTTTTAAAGTGCTTTTTTTTTTTTTTAGATTTTGCAAGGCAATGGGGTTAAGTGGCTTGCCCAAGGCCACACGGCTAGGTAATTATGAAGTGTCTGAGGTCAGATTTGAACTCAGGTACTCCTGACTCCAAGGCCAGTGCTCTATCCACTGTGCAGCCTAACCTCCCCTAAAGTGCTTTCTTAAATAGCTCTAAATCTAGCAATCTTTCTACCATATCATGCTGAGGCAGTCAATATGGAATATGGAAGAGCATATTACAAAAGGGAATAATATATGTTTATTTCATTCAGCTATTGATTTATATCTCCAGTTGAATGTTCACTGGTTTCTCAAGCTCAGCACATTGAAACTGAACTTTTTTTTTCTCTGAAGTTGGTCTTCCTTCTGATGTCATTGATTAGTTCAATCATTCATCCAATTTCTGATGTTCAAAATGTTAGATTTGCTATTGATTCTTCTCTGTCCTCTCCTATACCACGTAAAGACCAAATGTTTAATTGACAAAAATCAACCAACTCTTGTTTATTCTACTCTCTTACCAGCTTTGGAAATCCCTTTTTTTCATTATCTGCATTAACACCCACTTAAGCATCTTCAAACTATTGAAATAGCCTCCTAGCAGATTTTCCAGACTTTTCTTTCTAATTCATTCTTTATACCACTGCCAGGTTAATCTTTTTACACAGGTAAAACAAAGCCCTCTGATAGAAAGAATACACAAACAAACATTTTTATTGCCAAATGAGTAAAGTTTAATTTTCCTTGCTTGATATTCAAGGACTGTTTTCAATTTAGTACCACTCTACATTTAAGAAAATGTATTTTATTTTGAACTTAAACACGAAGTAGAATAATTTCCAGATAGAAAGTCAAACAAAATAAAATTGTACTGGAAACTAAATCTCTGTTATATACAGCTTGATTTTTCTTTTAAATATACAATAAATTCAACACATAACTTTGAAAACTGCCCTAAATATTGATATTTCCTGCTGATCTTCCTTCTGTTCTATAATGTACATTTAAAAATTCCTTCTCTACTCTACCTTTCCATCTTTACTTCTTAGTTTCCTCTTTGCTGTAGCTAAACTGTACTGGTTCTAGCTTTACTCCTGCTTTTCCCTATGCCCAGAATGCCTTCCTTCCTACACATCCTTGTCTCCTTCTTATCTTTCCTATGAAGTCAATCTACTTGTTTTAGATGTGGGAGATAGGAATACTTTTAAGTTTGAAGTGTTCTGTAAATTTAGTATTTTCAGCAATGTAATGTGGGCTTGGGGCTCAGGATAGAGACTAAGGTTGAATATCATTTGCATAGAAGTAATTTCTGTCTTGTCCCCTAATTTGTTGAAAATTTATCATTTATATCCATTTGGAGATTATCTTGGTGTTATGTTATGAGATGCTTGTCTATCACCTAATTGATACCAGACTTCTTAACATTTTTACAAGAAATTTTTCAAATAATTAACTCTTATTGGGGTTGATTTATCAAACACAATTGTCTGCTGTGTTTGTTTTTTTCTGTAATTTGTATATATAATTAGGAATAATGTAATATAGTTTAAAATCTTGCATGGATAAGGTACAAATTCCCTTGAAGTTTTATTTCTTCAGATGAATTTTGGTAGTTTGAAATGACATTGAATAAGTAAATAAATTTATATATCATTGTCCCTTTTCTTATGTTCCTTAGCCTATCCAAGAGTAACTAGTTTTTCTGTAGTTCTTTAGGCTTCTATGTTTCTTTCTTTCTTTATTTTTTTTTTTTTGAAAGGCAGTGAGGTTAAGAGATTTGCTGAGTCTGAGACTGGATTTGAATGCAGGCCCTCCTGACTCCAGGTGAGGTGCTCTACCACTGTACCACCTAGCTGCCCCAGGAATTTTTTATTTCTGTTAAAAAAAAAATGTAGTTGACATCATACTCTTCCAGGTTGAATCTTTAGATTCATTCTGAATTTTTTTTGTTTTTGTAGTTATTTTGGATAGATTTTTTAATATCCAGTTCTTTGGCTTGGTTTTCTTGATAGCTCAAAGCAATAATGATGATTTATGTGGATTGTTTTTTTAACCTTAATCTTTGCTGAAGTTATTTTTTCAACTAATTTTAGTTGACTCTTATATAAGTTTCTCCATATATACCATCATATCAACTACAGAACCCAATAATTTTACATTTTCTTTGCTTGTGTCAGTTTCTTTCCCCTTTATGTCAGTAGCATTTTTCTTAACATCTCTCTTTACACTGTATTGCACCCCTCCACAATTATCATGTAATATTTTATATATCTAGCTATATTTTTATGTTTTATCTCCTACTAGACCAATTTAAATGAGTGAAATCCATACAGTTATTAAGCTCCTACTAAATATGTGTAATAAAAATAATTGAAATGTAACAGTTCATTTCCTCAAAGAAGAATAAATACTATGTGTACACAATTCAGAAACCTCAAAATAATTTGATGAGAGATCTCTAATAACTTAACTTCTAGAGGTCAAAGTAAGTATCTTTTCCCCATCTTCTAGTATGCTGTTCCTTAGGCTTTTGAGAAATATTTAATGCTAAGGTCCCTTCAAACTTTTAACATCCTTTCTAGAATGTATGTTCCCTGGGAGTAGTATTTCATTAATTAGGTTTGTATTCTATAACACATCATAGAATATTTTTCATTTATGCTGTTTGTTCCTCTTTTTTGTAGCATCTCTGGCTGATGACTATTTAGTTCCACATTCAGTGTTTCTGTTGATAGTGAGCTTGCTATGAAATGAAACTAGACCATTGCATTGTTAGATTGTTCTCATTGTTAGAAAGTTTTTCTGTATGATGAGCCATATTCTGCCAGCCTGTAACCTCTAGATATATTTCTTTTGTGAAAGAGGATGGGAACATGATAGAAATGTTATTTATACTTGATGGCAAGGTCTAAAAAGTGATAGAGGGACCTGTTCTGATGAGTCTGTGGAACTGTTCTAGTATCAGAAACTATCTAAGTAAATTTAGTTTGGCATTAAGTTAAGTCCACTAGAAAAGGTTTGTAAGCATTTCCAGAATCCAACATTGGCTTGGCAGGAACAAGTGAGTTTGTAGGTATTTATGGTCTGTATTGGGTCTCAAAAGAGACATTAAAAACTATGAAAGTAATTATAATTCTGCTGTGTTACAGAAACCCCCTGCAAGGGGGTAGAGCATCAGTTAACATATTTTCCCGTCAGTCAGTGTTGAATACATGTTCGGATTGGCTTATCTGTTACTAGTAAACTTAAAATAATCACAAGATTTGATTGATCATGGGACATTTTCAGGAAAGGATTTCATTCTTTTTTTCATTCTTTTTCACGTCTTTTTGTTTTTACTCCATTTAACCTAATTTATGAATCATAGGCCCTGGGTAAAAGATTTGATATATTTTGAAGGTAGTTTATACATGCTATGTACTTACCAAGGACTTTAAGAATTTATCCCTTGCCCATGAAGAATTGATGGCTCTTTGTGTGGGTTTGTATTCGTATTTTGGGAGGTATGAATGATAACTGCTTTTTTTTATTATTATCTGTTTAATTCATCTCAGTTAGAATTGAGTGAAAATAAATTTGTAATTCTCCCCCCCCCCCATTGCCACCCCAATCTCAGCGATTCCTTTAAATGGACCCAGGGGTTATGAGCCCCTATTGTAATTAATTCAGTGGGGGAGGGCATTCTAGATTAAGAGACTTAACAATATTATGGAAGAAACAACAGAATCAAGTTTTTATAAGTGAGGCCTCCCTCTGATCCTCTGCCCCCCCATGTTGGTTGGTCAATATTACCTATTGTAATCATGAAGTTTGAGGATAAGTACAGAGCACTTAACCATCCAAGTTTATCTTCTATTTTCCTTCTAAACAAACACTGTCAATGCTTGAAGTAGATGGACACAAGGAACATAATTGAACTTTCTTTCCCAGCATTTCTTCCAAGTCATGGTCTGGATAAGTATGAAAGAGCTGTGAGTTGTGTTTATAGTTCAGGAAAAAATATGAACTCACCCCAAATTCACTCCAAATGGTCTAGCTTTCTTAAAACACAAGAAAACACAATCTGTTGCCATACAGGAGTATATTCTTGTATTAAAGTGGGTATTCTTTCTCAGGTTGGACTAGATACTATTGGGGGGTTACATCTAATTCTCCTTTCCATGTTTGTTTAATGCTCTCATATTCCTCAGTGTGAGTAATTTTCTTGAGATTGCTTCCTTGTTTGCCAAAGTAACAGTTATTTTTTTTTCCTTTCTTTTACAGGAAAAGGGGCATAGAAGTTGTACAGGTGAGTAAAGATTGTAACATGAGTGATTTCTGTTATAAGTTCAACTTCCTGAACCTCCTATGTCTAACCTTGTTCCTCTATATCTTGGAAAGAATTGCAGTATTCTTCTCTCCTGTAGTGCTCTGCAAAGGTTTCTGATCTTGTAGTTCATTTGAGTTTGGTAAATCAGTTTGTAAAGGAAGAGAGTCTGGAATTTGGGTGACTGAGTAAGGACTTGTGCAAGTAAATGAATCTCTTTGGACTAAAATGTTCTAGTTTTGGAGTGATAGGATCGATCATTGATTTTAGGATGGCTATTTCTTTGCTTAATTTTCATCTTAAAGGAGTTGATATTAGATATTTGATTAGCTAAAGAATTTGACAGGACATCAATAGGTTTCCTGTTTGCTTGAGAATGAACCTGGTTTAGTAATTATCTTGGCCTAGAGAAATTTGGGGTTATAGATTCCTAAATTCAGTTTTTTGAAGGAAATAATCATTTATTTCTGACCAAGGAAGGAGTGGGATGAACTGAAGGCATAGGGCTATCCAATGCAAGCTCAAGAAAAGCTTTAATAAGTAAAATAGTGAGGACCACTTGGTTAGAGACCAAGTGAGTTTTTTTACATACATTATAAATATTTTTTACACATTATGTTGTTTGCCCTTTGTCCTTGAAGAAGATTATACCACCAGGGAGATGATGTCATGGCATGCATTTGAATTGGATTGGAGTGAGAGGAGTGCTATGCTAGGTCCGCAGCCTCAATTTCTCCCTCAGAGCTATTTGGGTCCAGTGACCAGATTTAAATTGGGACCAATGAAGATAGTCCTGGATATGAGGCAGTCGGGATTCAGTGACTTGCCCAAGTCATCTGACTAATAAGACTGATTTGAACTCAGGTTCTCTTGAGGTGCACCATCCATTACCCCCATCTTGCTGCCCCCCCAATATACCAGAATAAAGTTGTCAGTAACTTTATTGTGGTATATTGGGGTTTTTTTAAAGTTTTTGCAAGGCAGTGGGGTTAAGTGGCTTGCCCAAGGCCACACAGCTAGGTAATTATTAAAGTGTCGAGGCTGGATTTGAACTCAGCTACTCCTGACTCCAGGGCTGGTGCTCTATCCACTGCGCCACCTAGCTGCCCTGGTATATTGTTTTGAAATTCTTTTTCCTCTTGCCTTTAAAACCATAAAACACAGTCTTGTGGTTGTTGAGAGAAAAGGTTGCCTAGAAATGGGGCAGCAGAATCAATGTGGTTAATTAAGGTTCAGGTATGACAAATCTCTGCTCTCCAGGATCTGACTCACTCCAGTGATGAGGAAGACCCAGAGTCTTAGAGTTTCTAGCTGGGATCCAAAGATCTAAGAATAAGTGCTACAAGCCTTGGGACCTCTGGATGTGTCCAGGTAGAAGGAACTATTTATTGTCTTAGGAACTTGAAGTCTAGTGACGTCTAAGACCCAGAGCTGTATCCTTGTTAATAATTATTATTCTCTTGAAGCAACATAACTAAGTCTTTTAGACATTTTATATTTGAACACATTTTATCTTCTCTTTGATTACTCCTTCCCCCCAATCATCCTATATGCATTTATCCCCATTTTTTTATATAGAGTATACTCTTTTTTTGCTTTAATTTTTGCTTTCTATAATTTTATATAGCTGTTTTTAGGCTTGTTCTTTATATTCGTGTTATTGGTTTTTATCACCTCCAGAATCTACTTGTCTTCATAGTTCCCTTCTACCTTTCCATTCTTCTTATACCTTGCATCAACACATTCTTTGATCTAGGGACAGCGGTCCACTGTAGGCTGTTCTTTGTACAAGACACACCATATCTCAACTCTGTGCATTTTCTATGGCTGTCCCCCATTTTCTTTCCAGCTTTAATTCTAGTGCCTTCTGGTATTTAATTATTTCCTTTTTATAATATATTAATTTATTTATATGTATTTGTTTATATATTATCTCCATTGTTTTGTAAGCTTCTTTTGCCTCTTTCACAGTGCCTGGTTCATAATAGACACTTAATGAACATTTATTGATTGAATGATAATTTTATATTGATGTGCTTTTATTTTATTTTATTTTTTTATTAATTTGATTTGTGTACTCCTTAGGGGGAGCCACCACCATCTGTAGTGGTCATAGAGTATGATGGGGGAGGGTAGACTTAGAGGTAGGAAGGACATAGCAGTCATCTTGGCAAGACTCTTATATTTTTTTGTTTTAATGGAGTCCCAGAAATATTTATGTGGCACTTAAAATTTTAAGTAGCAGGAGGTTAAAATGGGTGAAAGTTTTTAATTTTGTTTTTTAAGGAAATAAACTTTCTTTAGCTTACATTCTAAGAGGGGAGATAACAAGGACATATGCAAGTACATATAGAATAAATATAAGGAGAATAATGTTGTTAAATATAAGGTTGAGGAGGACTTTTGTATATATTTCCTCTTGCATAAGATGCAAAAGGCATTCTTCCTCTAACCTACCCTTCCAGATTTAGTTGCTATTAGTTTCTTCCACAAAAATATTCTCAATGACAACTCAACTCCTTTTCTTCTTGCTGTTAAATTTGTCTATCATACGTATGTCCATTCTAAAACACACATATATATATACTCAGTGTACCCAAATGAGAAGAGTAAGACTTTCTTGTGACTATGTGCTTCCTATCTCCTGCTTCATATTTTGAGGGACTCGATGACTTCTTTATAACCAAAGTGAGTCTATTTGCTGTAAGCTTCCTCTTTTATCTTCATTACCTTATATCATTCATAAATTCTTCACCCTTGGCTCGCATGATGAAGCATACCAACTTTAACCCCTCTACCTGCTAAAACAACCCTTTTTTATCCCACCTCTTCCAACAGATTATCCCTTCTGTCATCCTAACTCAGTTATTTTCAATTCTTTCCTGTCTATTGACTCCTTCTATATGTAATGTTTATATAAACTTGTTCATGTCTCCTTTAAGTTCAAAAACACGCTCAGCTGATCTTTCCATTCCCACTATTGTCAAAGATCTCCTTTGCCTTTTTGTGCCTAAACTACTCGAAAAGTAGTTTCTATAATAGCTACCTCCACTAGATCCTCCAGATTCACTATATTCTCTTAATTCCTTAAAAAATACTGCTTCCAATATATCATTCAACAAAAAAAACTACCCTTTCCAAAGTTACCATGGATTTCGTTTCCTTCCTTCCTTCCTTCCTTCCTTCCTTCCTTCCTTCCTTCCTTCCTTCCTTTTTGTCAAGGCAATGGGGTTAAGTGGCTTGCCCAAGGCCACACAGCTAGGTAATTATTAAGTGTCTGAGGCTGGATTTGAATTCAGGTCCTCCTGACTCCAGGGTGAGTGCTTTATCCACTGTGCCATCTAGCCGCCCCTGATCAATTTCTTAATTGCTAAATTCAATGACCTTTTTCCACTCCTCCTTTTCCTCTACTTTCTTCAGCATTTGATACGATTTATCACCTCTTCCTTGATAATCTCTTTTCTCTAGATTTTTGGGATTTCATTCTCTATTCATCTGCTGACCACTTTTTCTTAAAAGTCAATTGACTTCTGTCCTGGAGGGAATAAACAAGGCAGTGTTGATTTGTCTGTACTGTTTCAATGCTGACTTTTACATAATATCCAGCAGTGACATATTAAGGAACATGAAATATAGTAAATCTTTTTTTTGCAAGACTTGATGTGACTTGACCAAGGTCACACAGCCAAATAAGTATTAAGTGTCTGAGCCTAGATTTGAACTCAGGTTTTCCTGCCTCCAGGGCTGGTGCTCTATCCATTGTGCCACCTCTATAATATAATAAGTCTTGAATGAAAAGTTGAGGTAGTGTAGACCTCTAAGTGTCAAACAGAGGATGGTGGCATTTGACCCTGATTTGGTGGATCCTAGAAAAAGTGATATTTCTTTGTCATGTGCAGCATATCCATTGTAACTTCTAAGAGCAAATTCTATTATGACCTGCTTCAAAGGAGGTCCTTTCATATTCTCATGACTTAACAAGCCACATAAAAGAGAATAATACACAGGACTGGTTTTCTGGATTCCTGTTTTAGTAACATCTGAAACTCTTAGCACCTCCTTCAGGAAGTGGTGGCCAAGGTTGATATCTCCTTTAGACTCTACCTATCAAAATTCCATATCCAAATTCCTATTTGTACAGCATCTAAATTATAATAGTAACTCGGTGACTTCAAAGCATTCTTAGTAAATATAGGGATGCTTGAAACTCCAGTGACAGTGAAGAAACTGGCAACTGAATGAAGTTTTTTTAAGCTGGACTCCTAGGATCCTAGATATAGAGCTGAAAAGGCCTTTAGAAGTCTCAGGAGAAAATATTTGCAGTTTCTTCTACTTGGTTAGGCCTGATAGCAATAGGGCTGCCAATCCTGCATTTACTATAACAGAAAGAAGTCCAGTGAGGAGACTTTTACTATGTTAGGAGTCTTTTGAAAAACATACATGTAGCAGTCTGTTGTGGAAATAAAAGGTCAGTGAGTAAAAAAGAAACACTAAATATAAATCAGACAAATAAAGATATTTAGTGTATTTTTGGTGACCTGACTGCAATGAATTACTTTAACAGTGAATTCTATGGATATATGTTGTTGATAAGTGTGCATGTGATATTTTGTGTGTGTGTTTATGTGTGTGAAGGTATATATTGATATTGTAGGGGTAAAGGGGTGTATCTTTGTTCAAGGACTGATAATCCTATATATAGATTATTCTGGCCCTCATTTTTTTAAGGGTTTTTTTTTTTTTTGCAAGGCAAATGGGGTTAAGTGGCTTGCCCAAGGCCACACAGCTAGGTAAATTATTAAGGTCTGAGGCCGGATTTGAACTCAGGTACTCCTGACTCCAGGGCCGGTGCTCTATCTACTGTGCCACCTAGCCGCCCCTTTCATTTTTTTTAAGTAAATTTTTGTTGACATCTTTTTTTAATGTCACCAGTATTTGTTTTTTAAAATAAATTTTTATCTTTTGTTTCTATATTGCCTAAACTTTTTCCCATATCTCTTCTCCTTTTACCTCTACCAAAGACCAGTTCATATAAACAGAAAATTTTCTTTCAAAAAGAAAAATAAGGGGGGGGGGGAATGAGTAACATCAATTAATATGTCAAAAAAAATCAAAAAATATATGCAATATATCACATCTGTGGATCTCCTGCCAAGGAATGGGAGTGAGATAATTTTCCAGATTTATTCTTTTGGGCCATGTTTGTTCTTTCTAATTTTGTAGCATTGATCATTCATTACTATGTAGGTCTTTCCCATTTTCATTGTTAATGCCTATTTTCTTGATTCTGTTTTCTATATTTTATTACAGATTTTGTAAATCTTTCTAAAAATCTCTGTATTTGTGATATGTCCTCTTCCCCCCACACTCACCCCCTGTTTTCTTTCTGCTTTTCTTTTGTCTTTACAGAACTGAACTAATTGTAAGTTACTCATATCATGTACTAGAGGGGAGCTCAGAACTGTTAGGTGAACTGCATCCTTCTCTGAGCTTTGTTACTGTTTGATCTAAACCAGGTCACTTTCCCTGTTTGGGCTAAGATTGTTTAACTGATAAATAAAAGAATAAGATAAAAGTAGATTTTTTTTTAGGGTTCTTCAAGTCCTAAGAAGAATGTCTTGTCCAAGTTAAAGAGCTAGAATTCAGTCTCAGTTTTTCATATTTCAAGTCTGTTCTTTTCCAGTGTACCTCAGAGAGAATGGTGGCATTTGACTCTGAACTGCTAGAGGGAGTTTACTTTGGAAGAGAAATTAGCAGTATATATCCCAATGATAACTCCTTTTGATTTAATGACTTTTCAGTCCACATTGGAGAAAACATTTTGCACATTAAAATGTACTTAGAGTGCTTTGTTGAGTCTGAGTGATTCTTTTTTTAAAAAATCTCCTAGGTTGTAAGTAAGTAAGAAAGGAAGAAAGAGATTAAGGGAAAGGGTTAAAAAATTCATAATTATAAAAATTCTTATTAATAACATTGTGGTACAATTCTAATTTGTTAAAAAGGCCATTGGAGGACCTTCCCTTTCCCCCAAAATGTACCAACTAACAGAAACAACCCAAACAGTAGCCTTTTAATATTGAAAAATACTAAATCATTTGTAGTTATCATTGTCTTAGTTCTTAGGTGATTAATTAATAAATAAGCATTTATTAAACATTTTTAGTGTGCCAGGCACTATACCTAATTTTGAGACTACAAGATACAAATGAAAACATGTCTTGCCTTTGAGGAGCTTACCAGTCGAAATATACACTGGATAAATTTGTGGGATGTTAGTAGTTGTTGGGGAAGTGAGGAAAGGGTTCATTTAGAAGGGAGCCTTTGAACTGAGACCTGAAGGAAGCCAGATGGGTATGAAGGAGCTTAGATTTAGTGGGGGCATGGTAATGTGGAGTGAGGTGGGTAAAAGGCTACTTTGGCTGGACTACTTTGTGGACAAGTGGGGAAGAAAGTGTAGTGAAGTTTGAAATTTTGGGGATAGAATGAAGAGCCTTATTTACCCAGATAGGATAGTTTGGAAAAGAGGTATTATTTCCTTGTGACAAGCATGAGATTTAGTAGTTTCCAGGAACAGATTGTGTTGTGAGCTACCTCAAAGGAATTCCACTCTTATTCACCTCAATTAACAGTCAGCTTGAAAGAGAAAATGCAAACTTGCATACCTTCATGCCTGTTTATAAAACATCTGAGAGCATCTTTCTGAGACTTAAGGAGACTCTCAGTGTTGATATCTCCTTGTGCATATATTGAGGCTTGATACTCAGGTGGAAACCTTGAGTCTGGCTGATGGAAGTTTTTCAAGGTGAACCCATTGGATTGTGGATTTAAGAGCTGGAAGGGATAAGAAATGAGATGCTATTTTACAGATAAGGAAACTAATGGTCTTCCTAGGGTTATTACCTTTAATTCCAATTTTGATTATTTATTGGAATGTTGAGGTGACTTCGGGCTAAGTCTACATAGATCAAGGACAAGTTTTATATCACCCTACCAAGAGTTTTTTCATGTAAGATAGCCCAATATATGTCTTTTATCAGACCACCACTGAATAAAATTCAAGAGCCTCTAGAAGGTTGATGACCAGGTGAAAATTATTTCCTATAATTTGAATCTGTGGAAGGAATGTAGTTCCTTCTTATGCCATATTTATTTATAGGTGATAGTAAATTACTCTCGTTGTCATATTGGATATAATCTTGAGGAAAGCAGGTTTATCTTTGAATAACAGATAGAATCCAATATGTTCTCTTTCCACAACAATTTATTCCATTGCATGCATTGACTTAAAAAGGTACTTCGAAGGAGAGTTAGATTGCCTAATAATGGTTAAAAACAATTGGCCTTTTATTTCAACTTTATAAAGAGATTTAAGTCACCTATTCCTCCTATAGGAAACTTGAGACTTAATGGGACACTCAAGGACTCCGAGGGAAGGATGCAGCCATCTTTACAAGAGAAAGGGAGTTTGTTTGAAGAGACTGCTTTTTGGTATTGGTGCTCCTGCTTGAACTTCTTATTGGTCATTCTCATTCTCATTCTTTTGGAAGATAGTTGAGGTTAGCCCTTATCTAGAACCTAATCCTCACCTTAAGGTCACCCCCATTTAGTTATTCTAAATAGTTTACTATAGTTTGAGTCATTCCTTTTCATTCATATGGCATTTAACTGGTTCAGTCTCATTTAGCCCCAAGCTGTCACTCTAAGACACATTTTAGGACAATCTTGAAACCACTGAGGCCATAGCTTTTTTTTTTTTATATGCATAAGTATATTTTTAAGTTACATAATTTCCTTCCACCCTCACCCCCCACAACAGCAAACAGTCAGGTGACTATTGTACATAGACATTTATGTTAAACATGTTTACAGATTAGTCATTTTTGGTATGAGGAATTAGGATTAAGGGAAAGAAATACATAAGAGAAATTTTTTAAAAAAGTGAATGTAATGTTCAGATTCAGAAGGGGTTTTTTTGTTTGTTTTGTTTTGTTTTTCTTTCTCTGGGTGGGGATAGAATTGTCCATAGCTGATCTAATAGAGTTGTCCTAGCTCTCTGAACTGCTGAGTTGCTGCATCCATCAAGGGTGATCAGCTCACAATGTTGTATTTATTAATGTGTAGAATATTTTCTTGGTGTTCTGCTCAATATCAGATCCTGTAATTCATTTCATATTTCTCTAGAGTCCAACCATTTACAGTTTATTATAGAAAAACAGTATTCCATAATATTTGTATACCATAACTTGTTCAGCCATTCTTTAATTGATGGACATCCTGAGATCATAGGGTTTTTTTTCGTTTGTTTTTTTAGGTTTTTTTGCAAGGCAAATGGGGTTAAGTGGCTTGCCCAAGGCCACACAACTAGGTAATTATTAAGTGTTTGAGACCGGATTTGAACCCAGGTACTCCTGACTCCAGGGCTGGTGCTTTATCCACTGCACCACCTAGCCGCCCTGAGATCATAGTTTTTAAAAGGAACAAATCTAATTAGTTTCCCATCACTAATAATTAGGAGGCATCAACTAGTGAAGCTTCATTGAAACTGATGAGATACCTGTCAAGTTCCAGAAATGGGAATGGTTGTCAGGCATAAGAAAGAGGGATTTGAATACAAACAAACAGAGAGAGAGAGTGTGTGTGTGTGTGTGTCACAAGGAAGAATCGAGTAAGAAAAACAATAGAAATTTCTGGATTGTCTTCCTCTTCCCCCTCCCCATTTTTCTTTTTCTCTTCCTTTTCTGTCTTTCCTTCCCCTTCTTTTTCCCCTTTTCTCTTCCATCTCTCCCTCTCATTTCTCTCCTCCTCTTCATTATCCCCCTCTCCTTCCCTTCAAACCCCTCCCAAAGCATTCAACAAAATACTTGCTATACTGTATAGTCAAATTGGATATTAGAAACCAAGATTTTGATTGTTCAAGTTTCAATACTTGACTGGAACACAACATGGAAAGAGCACTTGAGTCTAATCTCTGTTACTTACTGTGTCTCTAGCCTTGGGCACAAGTCAGTTAAGTTCTCTTTGCCTCAGTTTCTTCTGTACCTGTTAAATGGGGGTAATAATAGCACTTCCTTTACAGATTATTGTGATAACTGTGCTATTTATAATGCAAAGCTTGCAAAAGACTTTGTAAATACCAGCCATTATAAATGTGAGACAAGTTATGATTAAGTATTGCTCAATTTGTCCCCCAAGCATTTATTTTCAGCTATGGTGTTAAACAACCCTTATACACAGAGAGCTCATATTTGATCTGGAAAGATGTATATAAAAAACAAACAAGATTATTGAAGAGGTACAGCAGAGGGGCATTACAAGAATCAGGAAGGGTCTTGTGTCAAAGGTGGAAAGGTAGGGGTTCTGAGAGTTGGAGAAAAGGAATGGGAATGCACACATGACTTTTATGAAAAAAATTTGAGATAGGACCGATGAACCTCAGCTCATGGGCTATCCAGTGCTGAGGATTTGTTGCAGTTTTACATCTCTAGAGTCTGCTGAAAGTAACCAAACCTGGACTACAAAGAAATTAAAATCTTGAAGAATAGCAGATTTATTTTGATCTCTTCTAGAGAGGGAATGTTGACCAAAGCTGATTCACTTTAGTACTTAGAGGCAGTGTGTGGAAGAGTAATGTGTTCAGGGAGGGCCATTCAGAATGACAGACATGGGTTGCTTTTTCATATGACTTTGGACAAGTCACTTTTTTTCTATGCAGCTTAGTTTCCTTGTTTTGAAAGTGAAGGATAGGGGCGGCTAGGTGGCACAGTGGATAGAGCATCGGCCCTGGAGTCAGGAGTGCCTGAGTTCAAATCTGGCCTCAGACACTTAATAATTACCTAGTTGTGTGGCCTTGGGCAAGCCACTTAACCACATGTGCCTTGCAAAATCCTTAAAAAAAAAAAAAGGAAAAGAAAGTGAAGGATTGAACTAGGAGATCTACAAGGCCCAAACCAGCTCTAAATCTGTTAAGCTTATGAATATTGTGACTGTGGTTGCTTTTAGCTTCTCATTCTTTTCTAAGCCGCCTGAGATTTAGCCCTCAGGTTGTCAGGGACAACCTTGAGACATGGAATCTTAATTTGAATTCAGTTGGCAATTTGGTTTGACTTTTTAATTTAAAAAAATATTTCTGGTTACAGGAATAGCAGGAATGGCACAAACACCATTATCCTGTCTCTTGAGCTATTAACCTTTGGCAGTCTGGTTTCTGGTTAGGCAGATTTATTGCTCCATTCCTCAATGGAAAAGGGTTGGAATGGGGCTGAACTTTATTTACTCCCAAAGAGCCCATACTGAAATAACTTGTAAAGGACTTGATGATGATGAAGATGATAATTATTTTTTTTTTGTTGTTGCTGCTCCATCATTTCAGTTGTATTTGACTCTTTGTGATCCCATCTGGGATTTTCTTGACAAAATCAGAGTGGTTTACTATTCCTTCTCCAACTCAGTTTACAGATGAGGAGCTGAGATAAATAGGGTTAAGCTACTTGCCCAGGGTCACACAGTGTCTTTTGACTTCAGTCCTGGTACTCTGTCCATTGTGCCACTTAGCTTCCAGTAATAATATTAATTCTATATCATAAAGTCTCTGTAGAGCTTTAAGGTTACAAACCATTTTGCTTCTAGAAGGGTCAGTGGAAAGAGCACTCTACCTGGAATTTTTTAATAGTTTTGAGTTTAAATCTGGGCACTGGTACTAGTTAGGTGACTCTGGGCAGATTACTTAACTTATCTTTGTCTCAGTTTCCTCACCCACAAAATGAGGATGATACTAGTATCTATATGACAGGATTGATGTGAAGATAAAATGAGATAATAATCTCTCTAAATGTTCTTATTATGCTTATTATTGTTATCCCTCTGAAGTATTACATCCGCTTTACTGTAATTATTTTAAAGATGCCTTTTTTATATCACTATCTCATACTTAGCATCTTGATCAATTGAACATGCATTTAATGTTTGAATTGTTTTCCAGAATTGTTGGATACTCCACCTGTTTTGCAAACTGGTAAAAGTAAGAAATCTTAGATGACTTGTTTATAGTCATATAACAGAGTTGGGATTTTAAACTGAACTTCATTATTTCCAATTTGACTCTTTTTTTTCTGATACAAGCTATTTGATGTTCATTGGTAACATGTACCTCTTGCATCTATGAGAAGAAAAGATAAGTATGTTATATATTCATGACTCCATATGGAAGACTACCTAGATTTGAAGGATTAAGATTCTTTTTTGACTGCTTTTCTTTCATTACACTCCTAAGTTATTTTCCTCATGTGAAAAAATGAATGGGTAAGATGAAAAGCATTTATAAAGAAAAGCCCAATTCTAGTGTTTTGTTTTGTTATTTCCTTTGTTTTAAGGGAGGGGAGTGGGGGGTGTGTGGTTGAGGTACGGAGAATATGTGGTTGAAGTGGTAGAAGTGGTTGAAGAACTGATTTATTTGCTGATTTTTTTTTAATTTTAAAATCATCAAATTTAATGGAACCAGACAGAAGAAGGATACATTTTATAATGGAATAAAGGACTGGCATCAATCACTGCAATTCCCATTTTTCAGATTCTGTAGGAATGTAAAAACTGTCGAATTTCATTGTTTGAATGGCCCAAATAATTCTTCTGGCCAGAAGCAGGGCAGTTACTGGATCAGGGGACAGTACTTTCCACTTTTTGTTGCCAGGGAACTGTTGTGTCCTTTTGATTTTTAGATTTTTTTTTCTTTAATTGCATGAACTATTACTGGAATGAGCTAGGAATAGCAAAATATCACAAGGAAAAGAACTGGGAGATTGAAAAAGACTGAAACTGAAATGCACTAATGTTCTACAGGATAAAAAAAGGTATAATTTTTTTTAAAGACGATGTATTTAAAAGCTTGACTTCCAGTATTGGAGAAAATGGGGTTATAGTCAGCTTTTGATTGCCTACATGTGGATTAGCTTCTCTGTTGATTATCTGTGACAAATTTTTAATCCCAACCTTGGCTTCTCTCCTGTCATTTAGAGTGCTACTTACTGCCTGGACTCCTTTCTCAGTCCCCACCCACCTTTTGTTAGTGTTAAGAATTAGATAAATTGAATTCCAGCTCAAACCTTGTCTTCTCTAGGAAACTTTCCTCAACTCCTCTTAATTCCAGTGCTTTCATAACTTTAATTCTTTACTATTTATTCTGTATATACGTTTTCTTTGTATGTAATGTTTTGTGCAGTGTCTTCCCATTGTATTGTAAATTCTAGAACAGAAACTGTCTTTGTCCTCTTTTTTTCTATCCCTAGAACTTTGGACAGGAACTGGCACATATTAGGTGCTTAATAAAGTTTACATTAATTATGTAATATATTAATATATGTTATTAAATAATATATACATAATATATGGCATATGTACATAATATGTACATGTGTGTATGTCCATCTCCTGTTTATACACAGTTGTTTACATGATGTCAGATTGTGAGCTCCTTGAGGGCAGGAATCTGTAGGTGGTGCTTGATCAATTGATGGTAATCCTGGGAGGAAACCCCCACATGTAATGACTCCTATGTGGAATGCCATGATACATTTTTATTCTAATTTTGGAAGTGTCCAAGGCTTGGCCCATGAGTCCACATTTTGTTATTCAGATTGACTGAGATAACAAAAATGCAAAGGATGTGGGAGGATTAAGCCATAATGCTCTATTGGTGGAGTTGTGAACCAATCCAACCATTCTGGAGAACAATATGGAACTATGCCCAAAAAACAATAAAACTGATCATACCTTTACCCAGCAATACCCAAACTAGATCTATATCCAAAAGGAATCATAAAGTACTGTCCCCTGATCCACATGTTCAAAAAATATATATTTTTAATAGTAAAAAAGAATTGCAAATGAGGGGATGTTCATTACTTGGGGAATGGATGAATAAGCATTCATGAATTCACAGTTACTTTTTGTCATATTTTCTAATCTATGGATATTAATAATATAATTCCTATCTTGTTGAAGGAAGGTTATTTTGTTGTTGTTTTGTTAGCTTTTAGAAGAGATCTTCCTTCTCACAAAGACTGGGAACCATTGTGTTATGAAATAAAAAAATTATCTGTAAAAGGGTCAGGGTCTGGTTTGAATTTGGTTACAGCATCACAGTTGTTCCTTAAAGCCCTTAATTTCTGTGTTCTGTGGACCTATCTAGCTTTGACATTCTTTGGTTCTTCAATTCCCCTAAAGTATAATAGCTTCAGTCCAATCCACATGTAGCTGAGAATTTGTTGTTGTTTTTAAAAATCTTTTAAGAACTATTTTCTTCCAGAATTTTTTTTCTCTTGGTTTTACTTGGTTTTCCCATAATATTCCTTAACGCAAATAAGATCCTTGCATTCTTGATGAATTTTCTGACTTTTAAGAGGTGAGAGGTAGATTATGCCTATTATGCCATAAATTAGATTAACTTTGATCCCTCAGTCCTTTCCAATAGATGTATTTTCCAGTATGACTTTTAATCCAAGTATTTTTCTTTTTAAACTTTTATATAGTGACAGTTAGAGGCATACCCTAAAAGGATAAACCAGTCTCTGAGATTCCCAATTTTTTTTAACTGTGTTCCGGGAACTTGGCAGTGGACACCAGGACCAGTCATCACTGCTACAGAAACAAACTATGGGATTTCATATGCCCCTGGAGAGGAGGCAGCGCTTATGTTTTTAGGGTTTGATGTGAGAATGTGTGTTTTATGTTCTGGGTTTTGCTGAGAGTATCTTCTCTCAGGATGGGCTTTTTGAGATTATTTAGTATTAACCCCTCATTTTGAAGAGAGTTAAACTGAATCTCAGAGAAGAACTGGAACTGGAATTCAGCTCTTTTGATTCAGAGCTTGCCTTTTTTCCCCCCTTATGACCACTATAGGGGTTTCTTCTAGGTTCTCAAATGCCTTTATAAAATAATTTTAGGATAATTGATGTACATTTAAGTGCTCCTAGCTCTAAGGGTTCTGGTGTTAGGACCAGGAATGCTTACCAGGGAATTAAAGAATGTAGTTTAGGCATTGTCTTTCTCCATATAGTCTAGGAATACCACTAGGCAAAAAGTCAGTTTGGTGTAATAATAAAGGCTATAGGATTTGGAGTCCAGAGACCTGAGTTAAAACCCAGGACTGTTGCCTCTCCAGGGGCATGTGAAATCCCATAGTTTGTTTCTGTAGCAGTGATGACTGGTCCTGGCATCCACTGCCAAGTTCCTGGAACACAGTTTAACAAACAAGATCACTCAGCAAAGTAAGTATTAAGTGCCTGAGGCTGGATTTGAACTCAGGTCCTCCTGAATCCAGGGTTGGTGCTCTATCCACTATGCCACCTAGCTGCTAGAACCTACCACCTGCCAGGTACCCTGCCAGGTACTGGAGCTGCTACTACCTTAAAAAAAAAAAAAAGACAGTCTCTGCCCTCATGGAGATTATAATTTAATGGGAGACAACAACAATAACACAGAAAAAGAAATGGAAAAGAGATGAAGGTGATGACAGATGAATCCAAGCAGAGCAGCAGGAGATGGTTTGGATTTAGAGCCCTCTATAAGGGAAGAAATTTTTGCTACATTCTCCAACTCTTTAAATCAAAGAGGCAAAAGCCACTGTGGGTATTGATAAGTGTGGGTGGTAGAGCTGAATTTCTGTGGAGTTTTCTGTTTATGGGCTTATCCTGGATGAGGCATGATGAGATGGCAGAGGATGTCATCATCGAACTACTTGACTTTCAAGGTTGTTATAATACAGACTTTTTGTAAAACTTAAAAGGGCTATAAAACTGTGTCTTTATCTATAAAACAGGAATGTTGATACCTACATTACCCTCATCTTTGGGTTGTGGGGAAAATGATTCCTAAATTTAAAATGCAGCAGGAATGTGTGCTGTCATCATCATTGTCCTTGTTTGCATGTTGTCCAGGTTACTCATTTGGCTGCCCTTTCTCAGGAGATGAGAGGACACAGGTCAAATTTGGGACTGTTGATGAAAGGAAATGCATTTTTGTGACCTGCTGCATTTGTCTTTAACCAGTTACTCTGGGAATGAGGTTGTCCTTGCATTATTTCCCCTGGAATGGGGTACCTTCGGTGGATGGAGAGAAAAGGCCTTTTAGGCTCTCTGGTTTCATCAAGGGCCATGTTTTTTTTTTTCATTGTTATGTGCCAAGTAGTCCTGCCAAGTGGAAATAAGTTATTTACAGTGTTTTGACAGAACTATCAGAAAGACTGGATGGGAAAGGATGCCTCTGGGGCTGAGCTAATAGTTTAAGAGATCAGAATCATGTAGAGAGAAAGAAATGGGCTTAGAGGAAATTTAAACAGACTTGACTCTTTTTTTTGGAAGGCTCCACCAGATTCCCTAGTGTGGTTGATGATTCCATGTCCTTTTGTTTGTTGGAACACAGAGGAAAGGTAGTGCAGTGGAAAGGACCCTCGCTTTTGATATAGAAACAGAACTTCTTATGTTTTTAATTTTCAAATTTCAATTTATGACTTAGACTGAATCATTTAAGTTCTTTGAAGTCAAATTATTTATCTCTCAAATGAAGAGGTTGGACTGTATGACCTCTAGGGTCCCTTCTAGTGCTAAATCTTGTGATTACATAGTTATATGATCTTGAAGTTTTTTAACATTAATTTTTATTTATCTTTCATTTCTTTATTCCCTAAATTGTCCCATCCCGTCCTTTCCTTTCCCCTTCTTCTTTACCATGGTATTTTTCTATATAACAAATAATTTTTAAAAAGGACAGGAAGTCACTCAATACATCAAAAACAATCTGAAAATATTTGCTGTGTTCTAAAACCCTTGGACGTAACCATTTCTGCAGAGGTGTGAGGAGAGTTCTCTTGTGAATGAAAAATAATTTATTATACACTTAATCTGTACAATCTTAAGTGCTGGGCATACAAATAGAAACTTAAGAGGCTCACTTTGCAATGAGGAAGAAAACACAGGTTTCAGTTCTATGTCAGATGGAAAGGTCTCAAGATCCTTAGGGTACAGTGGCAAAGCTGATGAAAATGCCTCTTACTGAGGGTCATTTCCACTTACAAAATCTTATTATTTTCTGTTGTGGGACCATGTGACAATGGGTGACCAGAAAATTCTGTGTCTTCAGGAGATTACTGCCTACAGACCATTGCAGGAATCTTGTAGTGATGACCTGGAGGCATTGTCCCTTCTGATGCATTATAGGCTACATAAAATACTGTTTTCCATGCCCTTGTGAGATACAAGTTTGTTCAGAATTTCCCTAAAAGGACATTTAAGACTCTCTCTTATGGGGGTGGCATGATTGTTTTGAGCTTTGAATTGCTATTCATATAAGGATTTTACCCCTGTGTGCTCTCCATCAGTTTCTCTGTCCAGCAAAATATGTTCTTTTAAGATAGTGGCCCCTTATCCCTCCTTTTAAAAGTTGGGTGCATCCTCTCAGCAGTTCAGAGAGCTAGGACAACCCTGGGAGACCTGTTACGGACAGTGCTATACCTATCCAAAGGAAGGAAAAAAAACAAAAAAATACCCTATGGAATCTGATTGAACTCTTATGTTCACTTTTTAAAAAAAAATTCTCTTATGTTTTTCCTTCCTATCTCAAGGTATTTTTTCTTTTCCCTTTGTCCTAATTTCTCATATAGAAGATGACTCATCTGTAAACATGTTAAACACAAATGTACATGTACAATGTTCACCAGACCATTCATTGCTGAGGGGATGGGGGTAGGAAGGGAGGGTGGAAGAAAATTATGTGTGTGTGGTGTGTATGTGCATACACACACACACACACACACACACACACACATATATATATATACATGTAGATGAATGGTGAAAAACTTTGATAACATGTAATTGGAAAAATAAAATATCAATTGAGAAAACAAAGGAATCATCTTTCAGATGAGAAAGCAAGAGAACAGAGAATTTGCTTTCTTAGGACTAGCTGTTAGAGCTGGAAGTTTTTATTTTGGGGAAGGGAAAATTCTATTGGGGGGGCCTTGGGAGCTATCGTCAGTATTGTTGGGGGTTTATCTGCTTAGCTTCAAAGGTTAGACAGAAAAAAAAGGAACAAATGGTAGTTGGCATGGGACTGGAGATGTGAATTTAGATCAAATCCTAGAAGAATCTTCTTGAGTAGAATGGTCCCCCTTTTCTTTAAAAGTTTAAAGCACCTGTTCCCCTCTATGCATCTGTTTAGACCTGTCATATTTGAAAACCACTGCTGGTGAGAATCTGAAGTATGATCCTGGGTGCTGGGTTGTGCTACTGTTTGTACATACCTGTGGTTTTCCCAAAAAAAGACATAAACATTCAGAAAATGTCAAGCCTTAAACCCATTGAAATCTCTGGGGTGGGGTTGGGGAGGAAGGAAGAAATTGTATTCTGCATTCTCCTCATGCCTTTGGACTCCTTTTAATCTGCTTCTGAGTCTGGTAGGGGTTTGGGGGGTTCTTCAGCAAGATTTTCTTTAAGTTGTTACACAATTGTTATAATGACATGACTCCTTTCTGTTCAGAGACTTTCAGGATTTTTTTTTTTTTTGTTTTTTGTTTTGCAAGGCACCGGGGTTAAATGACTTGCTCAAGGTCACACAGCTAGGTAATTATTAAGTGTTTGAGGCTCTGTCTACTGCACCACCTAGCTATCCCTGACTTTCAGGATTTTTAATGGATTTTATTGAAGAAATTAGGACCCAAAGAAGTTAAGCAATTTGTCTAAGGTCATAAAGTCAGAAAGAGTCTCAGTTTGAAATGAAGATTTCTGATTTCATATCTGGCTATACAACATTCATGTTTCTTCCCACATACCCTGTATCTTCTGGTACCTGGTTCTTTTGGTTATAGTTTTCATTTCTGTCATGAATTTGTCAGTTAGGCTAGAAATAAATAGTACAGTTTAGACATTCTCTTGGAACATAGATAAGTAAATACTATAGGAAAATATTTTCAGTGTTGAGTTCCGCTCTCAATTATGAATTAATGTTCTTCCATTTGTCTAACTTGGTTTCAAGGTACTAATAGATTATAATCATAATTATATGATTATAATGTTTGTAAGTCTGTCTCAGTGAAGGGCAGAGATTTTAGAATAGATGATTTCTAAAATCCCTTCTCACTCTATGTGATGTTCTCAGACTTATCTGCATCTGACTCCATTGAGTTATCACAGATAATTGAGAGCTCATCTAACTGGAAGTCACTTAATCAATAGACATTGTTGAGAGTGCCTACTTGGAGTCTGGCAACGTGATACTTGGCCTCAAGTAATTCATTTTTCTTTGGGTAAAACTTCTAGACGTAAACGTTCTTATAAAATAGATTTAAATATTGAATTAAAAAAATAGATTTAAATATTGAATAATTTGGGGAGGAGAGTCAGGAAACAAATTCATTTAGGAGGTAGGGTTAGCTCAGTTGAAGGAAGTAAAGGGTTCTGAGAAGTGGAGGAGACATTGAACTGAGGACTCCATTAAGATGCTGTTTATTTAGCCTTGGGGAGAGGTGATGATGGCTTAAACTGAAGTGGTGGGTGACTGGTGAGGGGAGGGGAGGGATGAATGTGAATAAAAGTTATTGTGAGGTCTAATCAACAAGTTTTGTGAATGGGATATAAGGGGGGAGAGAGGGGGGGGGGCAGGGGAGAACTTGCTATACTGTGAACTCCTTGAGAGCAGGAATCCTTTAGCACGATACCTAGCAATCAATCAGTGGAGTCATGGGATTATCCAGAAGCAGTAATCAATAAATATTTATGAATCTTCTACTATGTTACTGGTGTGGTGAGCAGCTGGATGGTACAGAGGATATAGCCCTGGGCCTCAAATGTGACCTCAGACATTTACTAGTTGTGTGACCCAGGACAAGTCACTTAACCCTGTTTACCTCAGTTCCCATATCTGTAAAATGAGCTGGAGAAAGAAATGGCAAATCACTCTAACATCTTTGTCTAGAAAACTCCATAGTCATGATGACTCCGAATTGAAAACAACTTAGCAGGCACTGTGCTAAATCCTGGGAATCAAAAAAGAGACAAAAGACAGTCCAGGTACTCTAAGAGCTTACAGTCTAGTGAGGAAAGAAAACATAAAAGAAAGCTGAAAAACTTAAGAGGTGTTAGGAGTAGGAGAAGAGGATGGGGATGTCAAAGAAGTCCAGAATGAGTGCAGGAAGTTAGGAAATGAGATGTCTAAAATGAAAGGATGGAATTAGAATTAGATTAAATAGAAAGGCCCTTCTATCTCTTAAATTCAGTGGTTTTTATACCTGAAAACTCCAGACATTTGTCCTTTCATAGGTAAGCTTATTCTAGTCCATCCTAATAGTGAATAAAGAATGAGTAAGGTATATTGAAGGTCTTATTCACTGAGAATCATGCTGCTTTTCCACATGAGTTTCTAAGAATATATATTAAGATGGGTTTTCCTAATCTACTTCTTAATCTTGGGTCCTGTACTTCCCAAAACAAATCATTTCTCCAGATGTAAAATCTTTTTTACCATCCTCAGAACATGTCCTATATATACTTTTCTGCCTTCTCATCTTGGTTTGTATTGTTCTCCAGTTCCTGTGTATCTGCCAGTTGACACCATTTCCATCCTTTAATTTATTAATTTGTTCACCCATTCTCCAGTTGATGGGCACACCCACTTTGTTCTCAATTTATTGCAATTGCATAGAGTGCTGCTAAGAATATTTTGGTATATAGAAGGCATTTCTTTGTATCTGATCTCCCTGGATTCTATGTTCAATAGAGGAATCTCTAGGGTCATCAAATATGAAGAATTTAGTGTTTTTTCCCTAAATAATTCTGGATTGTTTTCAAAATAAGTGGTACATTTCACATGTTGTCCTTTGTCATTTTTGACTATTTTCTGGGCATGATGTGTATCTTGGGTTTTTTAAAAAGGTCTTTTTTTTTAGTTGTTTTTTTTTTTTTTTGGCAAGACAATGGGGTTAAGTGGCTTGCCCAAAACCACACAGCTAGGTAATTATTAAGTGTCTGAGGTCGGATTTGAACTCAGGTCCTCCTGACTCCAGGGCTGGTGCTCTATCCACTGTGCCACCTAGCTGCCTCTTGTTAATTTGGGATAGTCTATAAGTTTTGAGAATTGTTTGATTTTGGCCTTAGACCATTCTTTGGTGTCTTTATCAAGAATGTGATGTCGGGGGTGCTGCTAGAAGGCACAGTGGATAGCACCAGCCCTGGAATCAGGAGGACCTGAGTTCAAATCCGGCCTTAGACACTTACTGTGTGGCCTTGGGCGAGCCACTTAACCCCATTGCCTTGCAAAAAAACAAAAACAAAACTAAACTAAAAAAAGAAGGTGATGTCAGAGTATAACCTCTTTTTAAACCTTATACTGTAATGGCTCATCCTGGTGGAGTGGTAAATCAAGGATCTTAGTGATTGTGCAAAGTGCAGCATTAGCTACTGAGCTTAAAAGTATAGCCTCACTTGTCCCTGTTTGGGGACACAGCTAGATGGCAAAACACCGATTATTGGCCATAGAGTCAGGAAGACCTTAGGGTGAATTCTGACTTAGACACTTTAATCATTCAATCTTTTTTTAATTGAATTGAAATTTTATTTTATTTTTCCAATTACATGTCATGGTGATTTTTTTTCAATATTCATCCATTTGCAAATTTATGAGCTACTTATTTTTCTACCATCATCCCTTTCCTCCCCCTTCCTCATGGCTGTAAACAGTTTGGTAAAAGTTTTGCATGTCCATTTGTATTTTAACATATTTGTATAAGAGGCATTGCAACTAAGAGGAAATAAAGAAAACCATGAGATAGGAAGGACAAATAGGAAAAGCTTTTAAAAAAGTAAACATGCATTCAGAGTCCATGATTTTTTTCCTCTGGATGTGGAGGACATTGTCTATAGCAGGTCTCTCAGGATTATCTTTGATCTCTAAACTGCTGAGAAGAGCTGATCTGACAGAGTTGATCATCTCACAGTGTTGTTAATGTGTACAATGTTCTCTTGGTTCTGTTTCCTTAACTCCCCATCAAGTCAGGCAAGTCTTTCCATACTTCTCTAAAATCTGACCAGTTATGATTTCTTCTACAACAATAGTACTCCAAAACATTCATATGCCATCACTTCAGCCATTCTCCAATTGATGGACTTATGATGAGTATGATTAGTTTTATTGATTTTGGGGCATAGTTCCAGATTGCTCTCCAGAATGATTGAGTCAGTTCACAACTCTACTAATAGTGCATTAATGTTCCAGCTTTCCCACATCCTTTCCAACATTGATCATTTTCTTTTTTGACATTTTAGCCTATCTAATAGGTATAAGATAGTATCTCAATAGTTGTTTTAATTTGCATTTCTCTAAAGGATTTTACAAACCTTGAAATCTATTCACTCCTTTCTCCTATTTTTTATACTATCTAGTCTATTTTTTAACTGATGGCAGGAAACTCATTTAGAGGATAGAATGTTCCATTGTTGGGCAACAGGGACTGCTTTTTTTTTTTTTTTTTTTAGATTTTTCAAGGCAATGGGGCTAAGTGGCTTGCCCAAGGCCACACAGCTAGGTAATTATTAAGTGTCTGAGGTCAGATTTGAGCCCAGGTACTCCTGACTCCAAGGCCGGTGCTCTATTCACTGCGTCACCTAGCCGCCCCTAGGGACTGCTTAAAGAATTTTTCCTACCTTTTTTTGTAGCTTTGGTCCTGCTTTTTTCCCATCTTGGTAGTACAAACTACAATTCCTTTTTTGTCCTTAGTATATTTGGAGACAGATGAGATTCCATATTCTCTCTCTTCACAAGTCTTGGTACTCTGAAAATAGGCCTTTTGAATTTTATTGCTAAATGACTTTTTTCCTTTAAAACATGTTAGATGTAATAATAATTATTCATATTTTTTGAGTTTATTGCTATTTATAAGCTAGTTTCCTCATAAGACTTTGGGATTTAATACAAGGTCCGTTATCTTCATTTTATTTATTTTTTTATTCTCAGCTTAGTAACCATCAATGAAAATATTCCAGAACACAAACAAAAAGAAAAATTATGATATGTGAAACTGTAAATTTTGTTTTTTACAGATTGTTTAAAAAGGGTGCAAGTTGATTCAGATGAGACAGTAATGAATGTATGTGCACTGTTGGTTTCCATGTCCCTTTCTGATCTCCATCTTCTGTGTATTTGCTTTTATTTTATTATTATGAACTTAAAAGAAGCCCCAACAAAACTGTCACTTTGCCTGTTCCTCAAAGTCTGTTGTAGAAAATCTGCAGACACTGATTGTTTAATGTGTATCAAGCTTTGCTGTCTCTAGTTTCCAGAGTCCTTTTTCTTCCCCAGGTTTTGATAATCAAGTTACATTTGCCTGATCTCTTTATCCCATTTGAAAGTTTCTAAATCTGTAGTCCAAGTGGGGAATGTAAAGAGGAAATGGGGAGAAAAGGGAATAAATTTTTACAAGGACAGCCAGGTGGCACAGTGGATAGAATGTTGGGCCTGGACATTTTCCTGAGTTCAAATCCTGCCTCAGACAATTGTCAGTTGTGTCATCCTGTGCAAGTCACTTACTACTGTTGGCCTCAGTTTCCTCATCTGTAAAATGAACCTGAGAAAAATGGCAAACTACTCTAGAATCTTTGTCAAGAAAACCTCAAATGGGGTCATAAAAAGTCAAACAAAACTGAAAAACGACTGAAAAACAACAAAACATTTATAAAATGCCTAAATATATGTCAGATATTCTGCCAAATGCTTTATAGATATTATCTCATTTCATCCTCAAAACAACTTTATAAGGTATGTGCTGTTATTACCACCAATTTACGAGCAAGCTGATGCATAGAGATGTTCAATGATTTGCCAAAGGTCAAAGGGACAGAAAATGCCTGAGACCAGATTTTTAACTCAAGTCTTTCAAATTCTAAGCCTAGGGCTCTCTACCAAGATCTCTTAGTTGCTGCTTATAGCTCTACTGGACACTTAAGGTTTACAAAGATTGCAGTCCTGTGAGTTTTATTGTCATCTCCGTTTTTTAGATGAAGAAAACTAAAGTCTGGGGCAAACTAGAGTTCACAGAGTGAGGTTGATAATCCTATATACATACCCCTTTTATAAATGAAGAAACCTAAGGTCTAAAACAGGTTGCTTCTTGCCCAGCTGTGAGACCAGCTCCTTAGTGACTGAGGCAGGATTTGAAATCAGTGCTTTTTTCCTGGCTCCCATGACTCAGCATCCTATCCATTGTAGAGCTAGGGAGTGCTGGGGCGGGGATTGAGACCAGGTCTCCTGGCCCCAGGTCCAGTGCTTTGTCAGGCTGTTCTGTAAGTGTAGACATATATACTTTGTATGTCTATGTGTGTGTGAGACTGCTGTGTGAGTGTGGGCTTTGTGTGTGTGTGTGAGAGAGAGAGAGAGAGAGAGAGAGAGAGATTTAGCCTTCCTTATGAAACAAAACAAGCTTTGAAGAAATTCAAGTTTTACTTGTTTTCTTGATTCATCCAATTTTCTACTTTGCCTCACTGACAACGAAATCTTGTTCAAAAACCCTCCAATGTTTATAAAAAGACTATTTCTAAATTAATTGTATTCTAGACTTTATGAGGGCAAAAGGCCTTGATGATCATAAGATTTAGGATTGAAAGGATCCTTAATGATAAACTGTGTCTTATCTTGCCTTGTTTCCTCCCTGGCACAAAGTTCTGCCCACAGTAGAAGTTTAAGGAAATGCTTTTTTTTTTAATAGTTCTATCTTAACCTCCTCATGTTAGTAGAGGCCTTGTAACTTGTCATGATCTCCCAGGTGTGAGAGAATTCGAAACCAGGTCTTACTCCCAAACTTTGATGCTTAATATAAGCTTTGACTACTGTGGGAACTTTAACATGTGATTATGTAGTTGAAATAACTTCACTCTCCTGTTGTCTACAAGTGACCATCAAAATTTATCCTTCGTGTCTTCAAGTTTTTTCAGTGCAGCTTGCATGTAATTTCCTACACAGACCTGATGACTCAAGCTTATTTGAAACAGTCTGATGTTATCTTAGTTATCCCTTAACAACCTTGGGAGATCGATCTGTTGCAGTTTGAAGAAGAATCTAGGTGCTTTGCAAATCTTAAAACCATCTAATTGCTAATTGAAATAGTTGTTAGTGCTGTCTGTCATCATTATCTATCCTGTCCTAATGGCTAGCATTCAGACTTTGACCTGGAAACCAGTAGGTAAGTAACATCATCTTTTTTTTTTTTGCAGCCACATTGCCTTTTTAAAGTTGCTTTCCTTCTCCTTCGTACTTACTTAAGTTGGAATGATTTGAGCAGAGTGAGATTCTTGCAAGGCTCTCATTCCTATATAAGCACTTAAGCACTTCCTTTGAGGGTCAGTGGCTACAGTAGCCTACTGAGTTTGGTTCAGGACTTGCAGGGCAGACCACTGACTGAGTATTTTCCTGAGATTTCTAGGTGATGCAGTGACTCTGAAGTTAGGAAGACTCTTCTTCCTCAGTTTAAATATGACTTTAGACATTTACAAGCTGTATGATCCTGGGCAAGCTACTTCAACCTATTTGCCTCAATTTTCTCATTTATAAAATGAGATGGACAAGGAAATAGTGAACTGTCTGGCATAGTGCTTATAGGGAGGTTTTCTAATCAATAACTTGTTTCAATTTAGTCTTAGCATAGAAATATAGAGAACTACATGATATTGAAAAAAAGATAATGGGTAGAATTTTGACTCTCTTTACTTCTTTTGTGACTTTGGGCAGCAAGCCTCCTCCCTCTTGGTTTGCTGGTCCATAAAATTGTAGTCCTCATCCTTGATTATTTTACTAGCTTTAAATGATTAAATTCTCCTTGGACATTATGAACAAAATGATTAAACAACAAACAGTTTTTGACATATTTTTGTATTTTATTAGTAATATTGTGACCTTTTTATTGTAATTAATTTCTTTTGTAAATGTTTATGATTTATTTTATGAATTTAAAGATATTGTTCTGAGAAGGGATTCATAGGCTGCAACAGTCTGTCAAAGGGAACTTGATTAAAAAAAAAGACATCCTAGTGTAGTGAATTGAGAACTGTCCATAAGAAGTACAATTTGGATGGGGCTGTGGGCAAGACTTAGTTTTTTAGTCCCCCAGTCTTCTTTCTGCAGACTTCTCCTTAATCTACCTGATTGAAAGAATTTCCTTCTTGAGAGTCAATTTATACCTGTGCAAACGTAGGAAAGGGGAAAAAATTGAAATATTTCTGAAGTCTCAACTAAAACCTCACCATCTGGAAAAAATTCCTCCCCTCCCCCCGTTCCCTTCAATATTAGTGTCTTCTTTCTGTGATTTATTCTGCTTATATCTTTTTTAAAGTGTTTTTAAAAATTAATTTATTTTTCCCTAATTACTTGCAAAACCAAATTTCAACATTCACTTTTAAAGCTTTTAATTCTGAATTCTCTCCATTCTTCCCACCTCAATCCCCCCTCTTTGAGAAAGCAAGTTATTTGATATAGGTTAAAAATGTATAGTCATGAAAAAAATTACCAAAATATTCATGTTGTGAAAGTAAATATAACTACCCCTCTCCCCCAAAAAAGGAAATCTCAAAAAATAAAGTAAAAAAAATTATGCTTCAATCTGTATTCAGACATCAACAGTTCTATCTATGGAATGGTTAATCTTCTGTATCTTAAGTGCTTCAAAGTTTTCTTGGGTCACAACATTGCTGAGAAAAGGTAAGTCATTCACAACCGATCATTCTACAATATTGCTGTTTCTTTGTTTATAGGATATTTCCCATTGCATCTGCCTATGCATGTTTTTTACTTAGAGCATCCTGTTTATCATTTCTTATAATAAGATAGCATTTCATCTTAAACACATTCCACAATGTGTTTAGCCATTTCACAATTGATGGACATCTTCTCAATTTCCTATTCCCTGCCACTGAAAAGAGCTGCTACAAACACCCCTGTACACTAAGGTCCTTTTCTCTCCTGTTTTTAATTTCTTCTGAAATATAGACTTGGTAGTTAACTCTGCTAGGTCAAAGGGTAAGCATGGTTTTATAACCCCCTGGACAAAGTTCCAAATTGTTCTCCAGAATTGTTGAATCTCTTCACAACTCCTCTAACAGTGCATTAATGTCTCATCTTTTCTAATCCCCACCAACACCTGTCATCCTCCCCTTCCATTCTATTAGCCAGTGCAATAAAACCTGTATAAATCTTGTTTATTCATAGTTGTTTGCATGTTGTCTCCCTTATTAGTCATCTAGTTGGTGAAATAATTAGATTTCTGGATCTGGAGTTAGGAATGACTTAGTTAAAATCTACACCTCAGATACTTAATAGCTGTGTGACCCTGAGTGAGTCACTTGTCCTCTGCCTCAGTTTCCTCAACTATAGGACATAATAGCTCCTACCTCTAAAAGCAAATAAGACATGCTATTTGTAGAGTGTTTTTGTGCAGTATCTGCCAGAGAATAGTCTTTCTTTCCTCTGTTTCTTCTCCTTTTTTTTCCATTTCCTTTCTCTTTTCACTCCTTTCCTTCCTTCCTCCCTTTCTCTCCAGCAGGCTCTCAGGAACTGCATTGACTTGAAAGGTCACATCAACCCATAAAACTCCTATGTCTTTGATACCACCTTACCTTGATGGTCAGATCCTGCATTAAGGAGAGTACCCAGAGCTGGCACATCATCGTTTCTACTTATACTCCTCTGGGCTTCTCACTTCCTCCATTCCCTCACTTTTCCTGCTTCTAATTTCTTTTTTATTTTGGATTTTTTCGATTTTGATTTATTATGGATTATTTTCCATCTTTATATTTTGAGCTCCTTGAGAGCTTTTGCCTTTCTTTGTATTGCTTATTCTTAACTGTTTTATTATATACAACTCTACAGCCTTTTATCACCCCTTATTTCTGTTTCTTGAAATCTAGCTCTTTTGGAAACCTTTCTGATACTTCTAGTAGTTAGTGCTCTCATCTAGCCCCAATCAGTCTGTATTTATTTTTTCTGTATTTTGTATTTTCTAATTTTTTTCATATTGTTTATCCCCAGTAGAATGTAAGCTATGAAAGAAGAGCCTGTCTTTGCCTTGACATCCAGGGCAGGATCTGGAATATAAGATAGCTAATTAATTTTTAGCTATAGGAAGAAGAGGTTTGAGGAGCTGGATATATATATTAGATCTGCATCTGTGCAGGTTATGAAGAGGCAGCATTTTTTTTTTTTTTTAGGTTTTTGCAAGGTAAATGGGGTTAAGTGGCTTGCCCAAGCCCACACAGCTAGGTAATTATTAAGTGTCTGAGACTGGATTTGAACCCAGGTACTCCTGACTCCAGGGCCAGTGCTTTATCCACTACGCCAGCTAGCCGCCCCAAGAGGCAGCATTATACTAAATAATAATAATAATGAGTATAATAAGTATAAAAGTATAAATAATTAAAATTATTGGTTTTAGCAATAACAGTTGTCACCATTTATATTGTGCCTGCTCTGTGCCAGGCATTTTTCAGATACCTCATTTGATCCTCAAAATAACCCTTCAAAAGTAGGTGTTGTTAATATTCAAATTTATTGATTAGGAAACTGAGGTTAAGTTAGATTTGTCCTGCTAGTAAGTGTCTGAGTCTGAATTTGAGCTCAAATCTTCTTCACTGTAGGCCCTGCACTCTAGCCACTGTACCATCTAGCTTGGTACAGGATTCCCCACAAGTCTTGGTTCAGTTGGATTGTTGTCAAGGGAATTTGGGTTGAAGGTTGGAGTTGACATTAATGAACTGAGATCTCTTCCATCTGTGCATTATATCATATATAGGTTAAAAAAAATGTTTGGAGTGGGAAGACTGGTTTGTTTCCTAATTCTTCTACCCACTGGAAGTTTAGCCAAGTCATCAAGCCTCTCTAGGTTTCAGTTTTTCCTCATTTCATTTGGCTAGTCACTAAACTTTGAAGTTCCCCCACTGGGCCAGGCCTTCTGCTGAGCCTTGGGGATATAGAGCAAGGTGCCCTCTAGGAAACTCATTATGTAATGGTGAATCTTCTGTAAAAAAAAGGAGTTCAATTATTGCTCTGAACCTGAGACTGTATACTACTAGAGCACCATCATGCTATTTATTCTTTCACCTTATATAGCCCCAAATTCAAATGGACTTTTAGTTAATGCTTTTTTGATGAGGTTTATGTGTGGTGGTGTGGTGCCCAGTATGTTTAGGAGCCTTCAGCATGAGGTCTCTGTAACAATGATGGTATGTTTAAAATTGGCTCATGGAAAGTTTACTTAATTTTCAGTAGATGAGATTCTGAACTGAGTTGTTTATTGTCCTGTTGCATGTTTAATTTCTTACAAATTCTTCACAAATTCATGTAGTTCATCTTTATTTATTGAACCTGTCATGGTTGTTTATGGCTTTGTGGACAGAGCTTGGTGTGTTTTTGGGTTATTGCTATGGCAATGCCTACCACTTCTTGTCTGAGGCCCTGATGAGAGAGAGTTCTGAGAGAGTATGAAAATTCTCAGAGAAACATCTGATTGTATGAAACAAAAGATGTGGTTTCAGTTTTCAAAAATTTCTTCCTTATCACTATCACATGGCTTTTTTCCCCATCTCTAAGCAAGACTCTTTATGAGAGGTTTTACAAGAAAATCTTTTAAAAATACTTTCCAGATTTAGTGTTCTATATTCTAACATTCTGGGTTCTAATGTCCGTTCTAAGATCCACATTCTGACCTTCTGATATTCAACTTTAACATTGCTAGGGTTCTGTGATTCAAAGGTTGCTCCCATCTGTCATATTGATTGCTCTGGGGCTATGGACTCTTATTTTGACCCTAGTTAAAAGAAACAGTTCAATATATTGAAAAAGCACAGTTCTTGGAGGGTAGAAGATGTGTTTGAATCTTGGGTCTTGATTGCCATCTTGGTGACTATCACTCCACAGCCTTTTTTCCTCATTTGTAAAATTGAGATAAAACATCTTACAATCTTTACCTCAAGAAGTGTATTAGGAAGATAGCACTTTGCAGACCTTAACGTACTATAGAAATTTCTGTTACAATTATTAGTTTGAACTGACAGCAGACAGGTACTTTCATCTTTCTTTCACTGGGACTTGTTAGCTGTAGGCCACATTGGGAACATAAGTGAGAGAATTTGGACTGGATTTTTCTTTTTGTTTCTTCTTTTTGGAGGGGGTGTGTGTAAGTATTTGCCACTTAAGTGATGCTCTTACATTAAAACTGGGATTTACTCTTGGGACTGGGATAAATTTCTGTCTTCCAATTAAGGTCTGATTTGAGAGATTTTGTTTAAATTAGTTTAATTGGAATAGACTAAAATGAAGATAACTGATAGGGAAAACTCCACATTTTGATTGGACTTAGGGCTTTTGAAAGTCCTTCCTTGCCAGGAATAGAGAGAAGGAATTTTTTTTGAAACTCTTAGCTAGTATGTGAGCCAAAAATGTAATCTGTAGGGAAGGAGGATGTAGGGAATTGGAAGAAGACCAAGAAGTTTTCTGTATCTCATTTTCCTTGGAGCCTACAGATGTAATAGTTAATTGTATGTTGTATTTACTCTTTATCTCTATCTCTTGTGTTTAATGGAACAAAATACCACTGGGAAATTTTGTAATTTTTTATTTGATGAGCTCTTTTTTCATACATTTTTAAAAGAATTTATTTTAATTAAAATATATTTGTGATGTTAAAGACTTCATGTTAGGTGTGGTGGGAAACAGCAGTATAAACTAGTACAGGAAACTTGTGGTAAGTAGGCTCTGGGGATACTGGGTATATATCTAGAAATATAAATATCTAAGTTTAAGGGATTAAAGCATCATCATTTGAATTAGGAAGAATCAGAAAAACTTTTCTATTGAAGATGGTGCTTTAACTAAACCTTGATGGTGGGAAGAAAGGAATTTTCCAAATGAGTACATTTCAGGTGCGCGAGACATCCCTTGCAAAATCATGGAGATAGTGAACTTGACTAGTATGACTAGAGTATAGAATGTTAGAAGGTGATCAGTTTGTACTAAGGCTGAAAATTTAGGCTACATTCTGGTTAAGAGCTTTAAAAGTCAAATGTTGAAACTTTTGAAAGTTATATCTTATTCTATAGGCAAGAGAAAACTACTGGCGATAATTGTAGGGGAGTGATCAGGCATATATACTTTAAGAAAATCACTTCTGCAGTTATAGGGAGTATTGCCTGGAATAGGATCGGGACTATTTCAATAGTCCAGGTTCTAGGTGAGATGTTATTTTAGGATATTAAAGATCTCCTAGCTCACCCTCTTCATTTTACAAATGAGAAAATTGAGAGGATATGTAAGAATATGCTAGTACATAGTTAACTTGGGGCGGCTAGGTGGTGCAGTGGATAAAGCACTGGCCCTGGAGTCAGGAGTACCTGGGTTCAAATCCGGTCTCAGACACTTAATAATTACCTAGCTGTGTGGCCTTGGGCAAGCCATTTAACCCCATTTGCCTTGCAAAAACCTAAAAAAATATATAGTTAACTATTGGTTCTCAAAAAAAAGGTTAACATTTAAGTTTGTTAACTTTTTTCCATTACTTTCTTAAGTCAAGTTCTGATTTATAGCATTTTTGATTTCTGAGACATCTGTGTATGTGTGTGTGTGTGTGTGTGTGTGTGTGTGTGTGTGTATTCACACTGGAAAAGTAACAATCAGCACTTATTAGGAGCATTGCGCTGATAAAAGTCACCCACATAGTGAGCAGAATTAAGATATGAACTTAGTCCTATTTTCAAATTCGATGTACTTTTTAATATAGAATGTGGAATACTATGTTAGGTAAAGGCAGAAAAGTTATCTAAAGTACACCAGGAAAATTTTAGAGTCTATATTCATCTGATTTGTGAGGAGAGCTTTTGGAGAACCCAACATCTGGATGGAGAAGAGAGTCTTGACATGGAGGAATGAACCTGTTGATATATATTCAGGGATTGCTTCTCTTTTCCATTCTGTTTTGGATTTCTTCTGTCCCTCCTTTTCTAAATATGGAAATAGAAATTGAAAGGATTGATAATGCTCCTTGGTAGAGCCTGGAGACTGAAAGCATTTATGAGTCTCAGAGTTCATATTGGTATTACTCTTCTCTATTCCTCTTTTATACTCTTCCTCCATTTTACAGATTACAGCCCTCTGTCATTACTGAGCGTACTGAAATTTTCATTTTGTAACTCCTTCTTTCTTTCTTTCTTTCTTTCTTTCTTTCTTTCTTTCTTTCTTTCTTTCTTTCTTTCTTTCTTTCTTCCTTCCTTCCTTCCTTCCTTCCTTCCTTCCTTCCTTCCTTCCTTCCTTCCTTCCTTCCTTTCTTTCTTTCCTTCCTTCCTTCCTTCCTTCCTTCCTTCCTTCCTTCCTTCCTTCCTTCCTTCCTTCTTTCTTTCTTTGTTCACTTAACTTAAGAGAGTATAAGCAATATCTTAATAAAACTTCAAATAAGCCATCAAAAAGAAAACTGACAGAAAAATCCCAGTTAAGTAAAAAGGTACAAAAAAAGTGGCGAATGATTGTAAATGCAGTATGTCATATACCATTTATCTAAAGAAATGAAAGCCTGCTTTCAAAAACTTGCTGCTCTTTGATATCTTCATTTATATAAAATTTTGTCAGTATGTATATTGTTTTGGTTTTGCTATTTTTTCCCCTCTGTTTCACTTCTTCCCTTGGGAGGCTTCCATACTTCTTTTTTTTGTTGTTGTTTTTTGTTTTTTTTTAGGTTTTTGCAAGACAAACGGGGTTAAGTGGCTTGCCCAAGGCCACACAGCTAGGTAATTATTAAGTGTCTGAGACCGGATTTGAACCCAGGTACTCCTGACTCCAAGGCCAGTGCTTTATCCACTATGCCACCTAGCCGCCCCTCTGTTTCACTTCTTAAAAGTTTCTCATATTTCTTTGTACTTTTGAACTCTCCCCAAATATACATTAAATTATCTAGTAAGTTATTGTACTTTTATGATATTCTGGAACTATATAAAAATAGAAATAAAAAAGGATGAAATACAGTAATATTTAGAACACTTTAATTATTTTATAAATTAAATCATTAACAATAATTTTAGTGTGATTGTGTACTTCTGATTTCTGTTTATTTCTTAATGGTCATTTTTTCTAATAACTGTAACAAAGTAACATTGAGCCACAAGAAAGAACTATGTTGTTGGCTGAGCATAGAGGAATGTAATTTTTGCTTTTTACTCCCATTCTTCAGTTATGCAATGAATATGTTTTTTGCTAAGCTTTGTTTAGGAAATTTTGATCTTTCCATTGTGTCAGTTAACCCATGGATGCTAAACTCAGTAAAATCATTTATTTGAATAAATTTTAGTTAGGTTAAAACATTAAGTTTCCAAATTTTTAAAAGTACAGATAGGAAAATTTATTTAGATAGTGTCCCATTGTTTTGAGGAACCCAGAGAAAAGAGACTAAATATCCAGTAACAATAGTGCTGAGAGTTCAAGAAGGATGAGCTCTGGGGGGAAGCCATTAAATTTGTCAGATAAGAGATCACTGATACCTTTGAACAATGAAGTTTCAATTGAGTATGGAGCCAAAGAAAATTGTAGGAAACTGAAAAGATGGTGATATCCTCCATTTTAAAAAAGGGACTTTGGAAGAGAGAGTAGATTAAAGGAGGGGGAAGATAATATCATGTGATTTGTGGTGCTCATCACAACCTATTCATATTTGCTTATTCTGTGCTTTTCATTCTTTTTCACCAAAACCCTCCAAAAATTTGGGCTGAAAGAGATGTTTCAGTCATTGGCCATTAGATAGCAGTGAAGAGCTTACACAGGCTGAAAGTGTGGAAGGGCAGATTGGGAGATTGGTTGGTGGGAACTTTTTCCTCCTTGACAGATCTGAGTTTGAGGATTCAGTTATACCTGGGGTAAAGCTGTGGGTTGGGGATGGGGATATAAAAATTGAAAATAATATTTCTTTATGCACAGCCAACATTGTGGATCATTGTAAGTTGTCCTTACGGCTAATCACAACCATGAAAATGAGATATGGGAGTTAGAAATAAGTTGTTTCAATTCTAATAATATGAAAAATATATATGCAGTCTCTAGCTCACTTGGCTACTATGATGAGTGTTTAAGACCTTTAAAATTGCAAAATTGTAAAATCTGTGAACTTTTGCTATTATTGAGCTTAATGGAAGTCTGATCCTGGCAGACTTAGATTCTGAGACATACTAGCATTATGACAGCGGTCCTGTTTTTTAATGTCTTGGTGTCTTTTTTTTTTTTAAGGTTTTTGCAAGGCAAACGGGGTTAAGTGGCTTGCTCAAGGCCACACAGCTAGGTAATTATTAAGTGTCTGAGACCATATTTGAACCCAGGTACTCCTGACTTCAGGGCTGGTGCTTTATCCACTGCGCCACCTAGCTGCCCCTATGTCTTGGTGTCTTAAGTCACTCCCCAGAAACAAATGAGTTACTGATCTGTGTTTCCAGAGTAGGGAATCCCCTAGATCAAAGGAGACAAAGACTCCAAAATTGGGGGGAAATTTATTATTATAATTGCCTTGGGACAATCTGAGCCTTTTGGGTCGTTAGAAATAAAATCATCTTGATTTTAGTTCTACAGTTCACTTGCTCTATCCTAAATTTTTTCTTTACAGAAAAGGGTGTTATTATAGTGAACTTGCAGTAAATTGCTTAGCTAAAAGTAAACCTACTTCTTCATCTTTCCAAAGCTTGTCTACAGATCACCAGCTTTTTATGTGTGTCATTCCTGAGGTCATAACAGAATGGAGTTGGTGTAAAACAGCCCTTTTAGTCCCTGAGAATCTCCAAGGGTGCATGTCATGCAGCAGAAAGTTGCCATCATGCAGCCTCATTTTTTTGTGCTGGGGGTTCAGAGAAATGAAGAAAGAATCTCTGCTGGCAGAAGGGTCTTATTTCTTTCTAATGGGGAAGACAACATACAAGATGTAGACAGAGTCAAGGAAGGTAATCTCAGAGGGGAAGCCTCTTTTCCGCTCAGGATTGACAATTTTTCCTTCCTCTGGGGGGTAGTACTAAGACACTCTGGGCTAAGCCAGACTATTCCCAAAGCAATCCAGAGTCTGGCTCTAACTTAAACGAAAGCTAACCTTTTTCTATTCTAACAATAATGTTGGTGATGATGATATTTGGGGTTATATAGTACTTACTGAGTGGTTTGCTCTGTTCTAAGAAATATTCCATTTCCCCTTCTCAGAACAGCCCTGGGAGGGAGGAACTATTAATTGTCCTCAGTTTACAGTTGAGGAAACCCAGGCAAACAGAGGTTATGTGATTTGCTGATCAGTGTTGGAGGTCATATTTGAGAGACATTTGCATGCTGTATATCAGGCCCTGGACTAAATACTTAACCTGATTTCTGTTAAACACTACAACAGAGTCTCCCTGTTCTTGTCTTGATTTCTCCTTTTTCCTTCCCTTTGTTTCTGATGATAATGGACATTCCTGCTCCCTCTCTTAGCACCTCCTCCTCAATCTACTTGCTCAATTCCTTTATATGCCTTCAGGTCTAATCAGGCATGCTTCTTCCTCATGAGCTCTCTTATAAAAAATGATCTCTCTTCTCTTAAATTTATTGTTTCACTTTACCTAGGATTCTTTGCATTCATCTTCTTCTGCCTTTTATGTTGTTTGTGTCCACAGTGTCTTCTCTTTTTCCCATCTCACCTACCTTCAGTAGATCATGGAGCAGGGTCTTTGAAAGCTGGGTCTCTTGTCTTCTCTCTCTAGTGTTGGATCAGTTAGGTTGTCTTTGGAGTTCACTATTGTGATAATGTTATAAGATAGAAAAAATGTACAGGGGGGAGAGAGAAAGAGCCTGTATTTTCATCAGGTGGAGACAGTTGGGGGGAGGACTTGAGGGACTGAACTATGAACTCCTAAGAGGTTAGAGCAAGGGGAGATTGGTTAGAAGTGGCTTCTCCCATTTGGAAGCAAGCTACCTCCCATAGGCCTCACAAGACCCTTTTTTTTCCCCTACACCTCTTTAATGGACCAATTATATAGTATAGTTAAGGAGAAGAGTAAATGTTGGAGCTAAATGGGGAGGGCCTTGAATGCCAGAATTGGAAGTTCTAGCCAATGAGGAATCACTGGATTTTTCTGAAGTAGAGGAATGACATGATTATATACTAGTGCAGTCGTAGAACAACTTGTGTTGTCAACAACTCAGACCTGGGAAAGAACTAAAAAAGTCTCCATGAAAAGAGGTGAGGGCTTGAACTGTAGTGGTATCCCTATTTAACACTTAACACATTCCACACTCTCACACCCCACCAAAGCAAACACTCTATCCAGCTCAGCGATATGGAAGCTAGAGAGGATAAGCAGTGCCCCTTTATCAAGGGGTTTGTAATGCAGTGGAGGATGTAGGACTGTTTGTGAAACAGCGGGTCATACTACGCAGCACATGTCTAAACTATGAAATGTTTGATTCCTTCCAGTGGGAAACAACTTTCCCTCCTCAGACTTCACAAAACTCTGTGTTCTATGCTTCCTGAAAGCAGCTAGCATGTAATACTGTGTATGTAGCAGTTACTGAGGCACATGTTGTATCTATCTCTTAGTGAAACAGTTAGGTCCATGAGAGCAGTTGCCGCTCAGGTTACAGTGCTGGGCACTCAGCGAACGCCTGGCTTTCTGTGCTTTGTGAGAGAGGTGATTGTGGAAATCCTTGTGGAAGAAGCAGAATTTTATTCTAAGATTTGGATGGGGAAGGAGAAAGAGCAGAGAAATTTCCATTGTATTCAGCAACTCCTTAACTTTATTCAAGTTCTCCTGATGAAGTTTTTTCTAAAATACCATGCCTCTGAACACCAAGGTTTTAAATGAAAATACTTTTATTTAACTTCATCATCTAGTAAAAACTAGCTAGTAAAAACTGTTAGTAATTTCCAGCAAGAAATAGCTCCCCATAGGTTTTAAATATATCTGATATGCCAGGTACTACCCATACAAATAATTGAACAGCCTCTGATAAGAATTTAATTAATGTTTAATATAGTATGTAAATAATAATAATACATAATTATATTAATTTATGTAATAGAATTAAATTTATATTGGAGAAAACAACCAGTGTATGTGTGTGTGTATATATATATATATATATATATATATACACATATATATATATTACATACACAAAATATGTATGAAATAAAATGCAAGTTAATTTTGGAGGGAGGGCTAGCTTTAGGTGGTTGCATTTGAACTTAACTTTTTTACATTTTGTTTTGTATGGTGAACAGCAAAAAAGGTCAATTTGACTGGAACATAGAATAGATGAAGAAAAGACATATGAAATCAGTCAGATTGTGAAGGGCCTTAGATGCCAGTCAGAGGAGTTTGTAGGAAGTTTCTAAATTTTTGGAGGATGAGAGGTCAAGGAAAATCATTTTGGCCATTTATTTGGAAAGTGTTTTGAAGTGAGGGGAGAATTGAGGTAGGTTGACCAATTAGGAGATCCAACTCAGAAGTTCAGGTGGCAGAGAGAATAAATATTTTATTAAGTGCTTACTCTTTATCAGATACTGGGCTAAGTGAGAGATGATCAGGTCTTGAATGGAGTTGGTGATTGTCTGAGTAAAGATATGGAAAAGTTAGGAACAGAGAAGGGTTAGAAGGCAATACTAATGATGTTGGATGTTGAATTTGAGATGCTTTTATGACACCTATGTGGCACAGTAGATAAAATGTTGTCTTCCTGAGTTCAAATACAGTCTCAGATACCTGTTGGCTGTGTGATCCTGGGCTAACCACTCTAATATCCTTGCTAAAAAAACCTCATATGGTCTTGCAAAGAATTGGACATGACTGAAAAATGACTGGCCATTGGGAAATAGCCATTAGACAGTTGGGTAAGATGCACCTGAAACTCAGAAGAGAGTAGGCCTGGATGCCTCGATCTGGAGTCATCTCTGCATGGATTATGATTAAAACTGTAATGGATAGCATTGTAAAACTTTTTATTAAGTGCTTATTATGAACTCTGGGAACAACAAAGAAAAAGAGCTTATAGAGAGAAATAAGAAGAAGGGCACCTAAGACAGAGCCTTTAGTTCAGCAGAGAGTCTAAAAAGGATATATATATATATATATATATATATATATATATATATATATTAAATGTATGTATGTATGAGTAGAACAGTAGAGCATTGGCAGCAAAACTCTGGCAGAAGAAGGTGGTCAGCCTCATCAGCTGCTGTTGAAAGATCCGAAAAGCTGAGTTTTGTTTTGGCAGCTTACAAGATCCTTGATCTCTTTGGAGAGAGATTGGAAGCTTGATTGAAAGGGGTTGAAAAGTTTGTGAAAGGGGGAGGAAATATTGGGAAGAGGTAGGAAGGGATGAAGACTGCACATCTGTGCAGTTGAAAGACCTGCCCCTTGGGTCACTTGGCATTTCTGAGGTTAGAAGGGGAAAGAGATGTGAATACCTCCTGACAGAGATCATAGCAACCCAAGTGATCCCTCCTGGATTTTAATCTTCCTTCTCATTTTTTCAGGAGGAAACTGAAGTCCAGTTAGGTTAAGTGGTCTACGTCTTAAAATTCAAGGCAGTTTCCCCTCTACTTGTTTTATTCAAATAAAGACTAGATTTTTTTTTCCTTTGGGTTTGATCAGGCAGGCACTATGTAAGTGGTTTATAAAATATTTTTCTGATTTCTCTGTATAGTGAGGAAACTGAGGTAAACAAGTTAAGTAACTTGCCCAGGGTCATATCGCTAGTAAGTGTCTGAGGCTAAATTTGAATCTAGGGCTTCATTTCATTGCTTATGAAAGTGCCTTGAGTTTCATGTGCAAATAATACTATAGCACCCCTGGAGCTCCTTCTGGCTCTTAGGTTTATGTGAATCTATAAAAACTTTGATCCATTGATATTGGGTAGGGAAATTCTAGAGCTTAAAAATAAAGGGACCTCTCATCCCCCATTGGATATTGAAGGGCTGTCGTTTGTCTTTTATGAAGAGACACATGACATCAGTGAGGCGATGCCATGACAAACACATTAATTGAATTTAAGTGAGGGGGATGCTGTGCAACGTCACCAACCTCACTTTCTCCTCCAAAACCATCTGGGTCCTATGGTCAGGTACAGATCAGGACAGCAGGAGATGACTCTGGATGCAGTAGGAGATCTATTAAAGTCTTTAACAGATCTCAGTTTGACTGAGCCAACACCCATTTAATGAGGTAGAGAATGGCTTCTATTGAAGTGCTAATTGGAAAAGAGAGAAATGACATGAAAAATAAAAAAAATATATCACTGACTTCAAGCTCTCTTTCGTTTTTGTTGGAAAAAATAATTTGTTAGGATTCTAGGTCAGAGGGCTAAGTATGAATAATTTATTTCCTGCCTCTTGGCTCTAGATCCATTGACTTGTACCAGTCATATCATAAACCACTCAGCAGTTAATTATTTGCTGTAGTTTACAAAGGGTAGCAGTAATGATGATACCGCTTGTTACCTCCTCCCTGCCTCTTCATGATGTGGTAAAGATAAGAGCCCCTTCATATCCTGTACTCTTGACCTTCTTGAAAGAAAATGCCATGTAGAAATCCCCTTGTTGTTCTAGCAATCCCCAGATGACAACCTTTGGCAAAGGATCTTTGTGAACCACCAACATGACCCCTAAACTTTCTTTAAAATAGGCCTCATGTGGTACAGAGTGCAGTTTAGTCCTCCTTATGTAAACTTTCACATGGCTAGCTTAGGTTATTTTCTTCTTTTAAGGAAATAAATTCACTTCCTCTCTAGCCTTATGTTCCCCCAAATATTTCTCTCTCCAAGAAGGTTGTTTGCCATATGGCCAAAACTGAGTTGGAACAACTACTCTTTGTACTAATAAGTGTGTGATAAGTGCATATGTCCTTGAAAATTTCTTTACAAATACTTTGTTACTGAAGCAAAATTCTTAAGTTTTTTTGTGATCAGGAGCAATAGAATAATGTTTTTTTCCCCTTTAAATTTATAATAGGAGAAATGTTAAATTTCAATTTGAAGTTGGTGAAAAGTGTAATTTTTTTTCTGGTCCCAGTTTAGGGATTCCCTGAAATTTATTCTTGGACTCCAGATTAAGATTCTCTGCTCTAATCTAAAAATGTATCTGAGATCTTTAACAAATCAGAACTAATATTTTAAAATAGAGGTTGTCATAGGTAATTAATTTTGAAGTCCATACCCTTACTCCACTGATGATGAAATTGACTAAAATATGTCTCCTTTTGGGATAAATTGCTTTAGAACACAGAAAAATTACTTTTAGAAAAAGTACTGGTAAAACATTAGAAAAAAAAGAACATAAATCAGTGCAATTGCTTTCTACTTGTACCACCTTTATTTTTAATCCAAAAATAGCATTTCTCAACTAAAGATTCCCTATGTTATTCATCAGATTTGGCTTTAAGTTGGATGATTTGAAAAAATTAAATCCACTCCAGAAGGAAGAAATTCAGTCCATGTAATCATAGCTTACAGAAATATCTTCTTATTTCTGAACACCAACATCACAGAAGAGACCCATTCTGGGGAGTTAGTCTTCATGGCTTTGCTTTATTTTGTCTGTGTGAAAAGTTAATATATAAATGACATATGTATACTTGCTGCATTTATGTGCAGGTATTTATGTTAACACAATATGAGTATAAAATGGCATTGATTCCATAAAGATAATGGAAGACCATTCTCCTTTCTATACATACTGTGGATGTGTGTGTGTGTGTGTGTGTGTGTGTGTGTGTGTATGTAAGTAACATAATAGAAATAAACAAAGCTATAAAATGTAAGCTCTTTGAGGGTGGGGACGATATTTTTTTCTTTGTAACTCTGGTTACTACCAGGCCCATAATAAGCATTTAACCTCTTCTTGTGCTTTACTCAGAAAATATGTAGCATTTTCCTGTGATCATCTCTCCCATTGTACTCTCCTCTGTTTTTTTCTTTCCTGCCATTTAATTGTCATCTCATTCTGTATGCCCAACATAGAATTCTTTCCCCCCAACTGAACTTTAATATTTCCTTTGTGGCCACTGAAATCCTCTTAGGGTGTGATCTTTTAGGATGACACCTTAGAGTTCTCCTCATTCCCCCTCCATATATCTAGTAAGTTGCCTCATTTAACTCTTTCAGTCTTTACAGTAGTTCTGATAACTGTCCCTTTCTTCCTATTGCTCACCACCCTAGTTCAGGCCCTTGTATCACCACCACTTTTTTCTTTACTAAAATTTTTTTCTTCATTTTAACATTCTTTTTATTTCAATTATAAGAATTTTTTTTCTTCCTCATTCCCCTTTCAATATTCTATGGACTGGCCAAATTGGACCTCCTTACTATTCCTTAAATGTTGTTTCCTATAAAACTGCAAATTTATCTCCATCCCTTTGTATTTGCTACCCAGAGTCTTGGAATGTGTGTATTTTAGAATCCCATACTGAAAATTCAACTGGCGGCCGCTAGGTGGCATAGTGGATAAAGCACGGGCCTTGGAGTCAGGAGTACCTGGGTTCAAATCCGGTCTCAGACACTTAATAATTACCTAGCTGTGTGGCCTTGGGCAAGCCACTTAACCCCGTTTGCCTTGCGGAAAAAAAAAAACCTAAAAGAAAATTCAACTGGAGGGCTACCTCTTACATGAAGCCTTTCTTGATTCTCCTGTCTCCAAGCAATTAAAAAAAAAAGTTGGTCTGTATTTCTATATGTACATGTTTTCTTCCCTGACCTTTTTTTTTTTTTTGCAAGGCAAACAGGGTTAAGTGGCTTGCCCAAGGCCACACAGCTAGGTAATTATTAAGTGTCTGAGGTCGGATTTGAACCCAGGTACTCCTGACTCCAGGGCCGGTGCTCTATCTACTGCACCACCTAGCTGCCCCTTCCCCTGAACTTCTTAAGGATAATTTTTTGCCTCTCACACAGCAGACAAACTTGATGTTTGTTTGTTGATTGATTAGACATATAGCTGTAATAGTTGGTAGGTTTATGCACTTGGATTCTTGGAGAACAAATCCTGCTTCAGACATATGTACTTGTGTGACCTTTAACTTGTCTTTGCTTCAGTTTCCTCATTGTTAAAATTAGATGAGTTGCAGTTGCCTTAATGACTTTTATGATCCCTTCCACTTCTAAGTCTATGACTGTAACAAAAATGGCCATATGCTTACATCCACTCTCATTTTAGTATTTCTGAGATGCTCTAGTTTAGTCCAGAGACAGATACCCCAATTTCCTTCTTCTCTCATTTGGCATGACCATCATTATTATGTTGGGTTTTTTTTGAGAGAACTATTAACCATGGATGGAAGAGACATAGAGATTTAGATTCAATGTAAAGAAGAAATTATTAGAAAAGTGGATTGGGCTACCTTGAGTATTAGTGAGTTCCTTGACTCAGGTTCTTTAAGCAGTGTAAGTACTCTGGATCACCTTTGTTTGATGATACTGTATAGGAGATTACTGCTCAGTGACAGGTTGGACTATTGAAATTCTGTGTTATTTTCTTTTGACCTTGAAAATCTTATTAAGATCTAAGAGATGATGCCACAAATATCTAGGAAATATATTCAGCCTTAGGATTTCATCCTACTCAGTAGGTGACTTTTTTCACTCTACAAAGATTTACTTTCAACTTGCTTATCTTTCTTGTTAATATCCATCTCTTTACCACTGGAAGAAGAAAGCTTTTAAAATTTTGTTCTAAAGCTAACTCTTCCTGTCATTTTAATTTTTCTGCGTGTCCCTTCAATATCATCAGATTTCCCTGTAATTTACTTTCCTCCTTTCTTTTTTTAAATCTATCTATCTATCTATCTATCTATCTATCTATCTATCTATCTATCTATCTATCTATTGTTTTCTCCCATCCTTATGTGATTGCCCCTTTTACCTATCCCTCCCTCTGGAGTAAGTGGGCCACACCTAATGCTTCCTTTTTAATTCATCATCCATTGCCTTCCTATAACCCCACCCTTCAGTGAATGCAAAGATTTTTTTCCCCTTTTGATTGATTTGTTTTCAGTTTCCTTAACTAACATAATAGCCCTATTATTTCCCTTCTTTTTACCAGCTTTATCTTCAGTTCAGTTCACTAGTCTGTGCTTTTTGGTTCTGGACAGTTAATCAGATTTGAACTCTCATACATGCCATCTAATTCACATCTCTTACCCTCTTGCCTTTAAGGATGTCATTAGACCCTTTGTCAAATGCCTTGTTGAAATCTACATGTAGCTTGGATAGTATGACTGTAACATTTATCAGCGTATTAAACTCCATCAGGAAGGGAACCGAGATTACTTTGGTTGAATTCTCTTTTTTTTTTTTTTTGGACCTATGATTTCATTGATGTTTGAAACTCCCAACCTTATAGTCTTATAGTGCTTTCTGGTATTGTCTTGTCCCAAGGCCACAGTCAGTGTTTCAAGAGGCAGGACTTTGATTCTTGAAGTCAGTTTACACTATGTTCCCTTTCATGATTTGTTCCTATTCTAGGAATGCTGGTGCTTGGTAATGACTCCTTTCCTTTCTGAATGTTCACTATCCATCTATTTAATGACCCATTCTAGAATTTTCCCTGAAAGAAATGTTAAACTCTCTAGTCTATTTGTTAAAGAATTTTCTTTTGTCAATATGGGTATTTGCCAGTCTGATTATAGAAAGAACAGAGAATCTGCTTTGGAATCTTCCCTTGATTTTTATTTACCCTTTCTCTCATCCACTTTGTGATCTTGGGCAAGTTATTTGGATCATTTTGTCTCTAATAACATTTTTTGCTCTGATTTTTAATGAAGTTAATTATTTCTATTGTCCTTTGTGGTATTTAATAGCTAGTATTTCTTCCTTTGTTACTTGTTCATCTTTTGGTTATTTCACTTTTAGCAACTCTTAGGAAAAAATTTTTTACGGGAGTAGGAGGAGTTGTGAATTAATCAAGAAACATTAAATAAGCTTACTTATGTGTTAGGCACTATGGTGAGTGCTGGGCATGCAAAGAGGTGAACACATAGCTCCTATTCAATTCTAATAGCAGAAACAACTTGCAGAAAGACAAAACAAAACAATCTCTATATAAAATTACATCTAGTGTAAATGCAAGAAAAAGACAGTAGAAAAGGAATGGATTTTGGAAAGATTTGCTTAAATGAGACCGGTGCATTAATGGAGTATTGTGATTATCCATAATTCCCTGGTCTCAGGTTTCATTTAGCACTTGATAATCAGATTTCATTAAAGCAGTGTATGCCATTTCTTCTCTGACTGTTAGACCCTGCTTTTGGAAAGTTCCTTGTCAAGCCATGACATCTTGAATATAGTGATATGTGGGAGGTGGCTGGGTGGGGTGACACTGAGGAGGTGATGAAATAAAGTGGTCTGCATTAAAATGGAAAAATACTCAGAACTTGTTTTCTTCCATTTCCTTTCTAACTGACCACTGATTTGAAGATGTTTTTATTTACTTGTTTTCTTCTTGTCTTTTCTTGCCCTGCTTCCTACTTGACCCCTCTTTGAAAGAACTGAACTGGTGTTTCTTGCCCATTACTCCATATTATCTCTCTTTTTTTTAGGTTTCTTTTTTTTTTTTTTTTTTTTAGCAAGGCAGATGGGGTTAAGTGGCTTGCCCAAGGCCACACAGCTAGGTAATTAAGTGTCTGAGACCAGATTTGAACCCAGGTACTCCTGACTCCAAGGCCAGTGCTTTATCCACTATGCCACCTAGCTGCCCCCTCCATATTATCTCTTATCTTTCTTCATATTAACAAATCACATTTATAGAATGCTTTACTTCTAGCTACAGGGAGCATAGAAAGTATTATCCCCACTTTACAGATGAAGAAATTGAAGCTTAGCAACCTTAGACAATTCTGAAAGCTAGAAAATTGTTCATGCTAGGTCTTGAACCCAGGTCTTTTATCTTCAAATTCAGATCTCTTTCTAGTTCACCACCTTGTCTTGTATTATTTTTTAACTATTTCATTGTTTTCATGTCTATGTCTCTCCTGCTAGATTGTTGGTTCCTTGAGAATAGTGACCAGTAATGATATGGTTCTTTAATTTCCCCTAAAGATCTGGCACAGTGCTGATCACTTGGTAAATTCTCAGTGTATATTAACTGAAATAAAGTAGTCTTAATTGAGGTTTCCAATCCATTTTCCATACAGATTCCTAACCAATTTTCCTAAACCCCAAGGTGTACATATCAGGCCACTCTTCAGTAACTACAGTGGAGATCAAATAAAAACTCCCATGGCTTTTTAAAAAAATTTTAAGTAATACCTTATTTCTCCTCTTCCCCCTCCCCCCAAAATTATTTGTTATGCTTGGCTTTTAAAACCTTTAGAAACCTAGCCTTAGTCTATCTTTCCAGCTTTAATTTTAATCCCCTTCTTACACTCTGGTTCCATCAAACTGGACTCTTTGCTTCTCATCCATAGCACTGTTATCTGCTGTCTTTGTGCTTTTGTATTGTTCCATCCTGCCTTTCTGTCTTTTTCATCTCTGGATCATGGAAGCTTTCCTTTCCTTTAAGACTCAGTTTGAGGGCCATCTTCTACTCAAAGCCTTTCCTGATTTCTATCCCAATTGTTAGACCTCTTTCCATAAATACTTTGTATTTATGTTGTATTAATTCCGTGTGTATTTATTTCATAAGATGCCTCAAACCAACAAGCTAGTATTTATTAAGCATGTACAATGTACCATTCAAAGGTAAGAAATTAAATAGTCCTTGCTGTGAAGGAATTTATTTTATGGAGAAAGGATATGCACCTATGCTTGACTCCCTTTGACTTTGTTGAAGAATTCCTTCAGACTGACTAAGGATCCATTTTTGAATTCAAGGCAGATGAAGAATAATCATCAAGTTTACCTTCTAAACGATATCCTTTACCCAGTAGATTTTTGTAAGATTTCTATGATATGAAAAGTTTTTGTACATTTTGTCATTACAGAGCCAGAATTCTTAACTTTTTTTAGGATCTCAGACCCTTGGCAATATGGGAAAGCCAATATATCACATCTCAGAGCAATATTTTTAAATATCCAAAATAAAATGCACAAAAAAGAATCCTAGATTTAAAAAAGGAGACCCAAGTACTAGACTAAATTTTCAACCTTGGGCAAAATACTTGCTTTGTGGGCCTCAGTTTCCTCATTTGGACAAAATGTTTGGAGTAGAGAGTTAAGGTCCATTTCATTTCTAGTATTTAGAGATTGCTTTCTGATAGTAGAAATAACATTTTATTGAGTTTTCTGATGTGTTTAAGGAATAGTTTTTTATCTATAGAATATACATAATGACAATATTAAAATCTAATGTTTATATAGCATATTATGTTTTGAGATTCTTTTTTTTTTCAAGGCAAATGGGGTTAAGTGCCTTGCCCAAGGCTACACAGCTAGGTAATTATTAAGTGTTTGAGACCGGATTTGAACCCAGGTACTCCTGACTCCAGGTACTCCTGACTCCAGGGCCGGTGCTTTATCCACTGCGCCACCTAGCCGCCCCAGCATATTATGTTTTATGAAAGAACTTTTTGGATAACAACCCTGTTAAACATCCAACATGGCTTCTGATACAAAGTTAGTGCCTGATAAATGATTCTTACATTTTTTTGCATTAAATGAAACTGACGTCCTTTTTATAATTTATAAGTTGATAAGTTAAGGGAATTGCTCAAACTAGCAAGTGTCACAGCTGGAAGTGCACCTGATTATGATCTTTCATTAGTTAATGCTGCCTTTATGAGATGATAAGCAGGTGTGACTTGTAATCCTTGTGGGTTACAAAAAGTTAAGTACATAATATGATATTAATAAATAAGAAAATTAGTCAGTCTGTAACTAGGAGCTTACCATGTGCTTGGCATTGTCCTGAGCATTGAGGATATAAAGAGTGATACTCTAGAATGGGAAGAGGCCTTAGAATCTGCCCTGTTCCTTCTCTCATTTTACCAGTGAGGAAATTGAGGCCCATGACCACCTAGACAATGTCAGAGAGTCATTTTGATCTATGTTTTATGACCCCCATACCCAAGCTCTTCTGTGACATGTGCTATAGGAATTTGGGGATGGGAGAAATCACTGTGAATAGAGATAGTCATGGGTGGCTTCCTGGAACAAATGGGTCTTGAGCTGATTAAGAGTGGAATGGGGAAGGGAAAGAGGAAAGGCAGTTAAATTAAGTGGAATAGGGTGTACACATGCCTAGAAAAAGTAATGTGTCAATGATTTTTCAGGATCTATGAATATACTTCTTATTGGAGTATGTGATTTTGTAGTAAAGCTCGAGTAGATAAAGTTGGGGATGTATTTGGGAAAATGTATAGGGAAAGCCATGAATGCTTAATCTGTAGGTCAAAGGGAATCATTGAAAGTTTTGGGCAGTAGTACTTGCTTCTTTAAGGTGGTCATAGCACAGAAACCTTATGAGAAAGGTAATGCATGTATTATTATCCACATTTGCAGATGAGGAAATACATTCTGAGAGGAGAAAGGATTTTCTTTCCAGGCATAGGATCATAGAAGGAGAGTCCCATTACCTGGGGAGCAGCAGAGGCTTGTTTATTTATACTACTCCATACCAAGTGAGGTGATCGAAGTAATACTTTAGGAAAGTTAATTAGTGTGCAAGATGGAGTGGAATATAGGTGGGGAAAGATTTGTGACATGTTAGTTAAATAAATAAACATTTGCCTACAATGTATGGACACCCTCACTAAGCTCTGGAAAAGGGCAGAGGAAGTCCTACCTTCAAGGAACTTGTCATACAGGATGTATTATTTGAGCTGAACTGTTAAGGAAACTAGAGAATCTTAACAATCTGGAGAAGAAAGAAGAGTATTTCAAAGTCTGTGGACTGAATAGGAAGGCAGGTATCTGAAGGGAAAGTGTAATAAGTCTATAGAAGACAAGAGGTGGGTGTGAGTCAGGTTGTAAAGGACTTTGAATGCCAAATAAAGGATATTAATTACTCTTAAATAATAGAAACTAAATCTAAGGGAATATGGTATCTTGAGAAGAGCATTGAATTTGGTGCTAGAGGACCTGGAAGCAATGAGGACTATATTAGAGGTGACAGAAGCCAGAAGCAGCAATAAAACATCAGGGATTGCCTAGGCCAGGCTGGCAGCTTCAAGTACATGATGGCAGAGTGATGGAGGAGTGCCCAGCTTATGCCTCTCGGAAATAAGAGTTGGAGTTCTTAGACAACACGGAATTCCTGGTCCAAAGGGAAGAATCTGCAGTTCAAGACCAAAGCCAGAGCCTTGGAATAGTTTAATGCTGAGCCATAAAGTAAAACCATCCCTTTCCCTTATTGATATGGTGATTTGGTTCAAGGAAAAGGATATGATACTTCATTTCCTCCTCTGTAAAATGATGGTTTTCAATTAGTATGGTGTACCCACACTGGTATTAGATTTTCTGAGTTTGGAAATCTTAATCCTGGCTCTGCTATTTATTTATGTAACTATTACTTGGCCAAGACTCTTTAACCTCTCCAAGTTTTTGTTTTTCTCCCCTGGGTTTTTGTTTTTCTCCCCTGAAAACTGATGAGATTAGACTAAATATTCACAAGCCAGAGATAAGCAAGAATCATTTGTAGGAGCACACTAAATGTTTGCTCTTGGTCTGGAAGGACAGTATAGATTCTGAATAGCTAGAGAAGGATAGTAGAGAAAACTTCAATAGAGGAGATGAGTTCATAGAGGTGCAAATGAGGTGGGTATATAGTGAGGAAACTTATTTGTATGTAGTGGAAAATTTGTAGGGAATAATGTCATATTCACTTGGGTTAATATGTTAATAGTGAGCCTACTTAGTGGTAAGCAGAATGATAAAATCTCTCCTTAAATTTACTTCTTTGCCAAACTTACAATGATTTTTGATGATGATCACACCCATCCTTCCATCAACCAGGTTTTGCTCTCCCTTAACATTTCCAGTTGGTCACAAAGTTTGGGCAGCAATACCATTCTTTATGTCTTTCCTGTTGGTTCCACTTACCCAGTTAGTACTACCAGGACTTAGGCCCTCCATTAGCTTTCCCTAGGACTGTTTTGTAATTGGTATCTTTTGTTTCCAGCCTCTTCTCTGTCCAATATGTCCACATATCAGCTGTCAGATTAATTTTCTCAAGGTACAGATTTCATTATATCTCTTCCACACTATTAAAAGTACTGTAAGTATCTCCATATTGCCTCTTGGATAAATTGTAAACTCCCAACTGGCATATAAGAGACTTCATAATCTAGTCTAACTTTTCCAACTTTATTTCCAGAGTTCCTTTATAAACTCTATTGTAGCCAGAATTAATTACCATTTATTTTCTGCACTAATTATTTCATGCACTCAAATAGGTCATTCCTGAAATGTACTCTGTGATTGTAAAATTAAAGGCTTTGCTCAGGTTACACTACTTCTTCCATGAATGAAGCTTTGCCTCTAACATACTTCTTTTGGTAGAGGTGTTGACTTCTTTTTAATTTTATATAAATATTTTATGTTTTCCAATGACATAGAATGGTAGTTTCAATCAGTCATTTTTTTGGCAAGGTTTTGAGTTTTACAATTTTTCTCCCTCCCTCCCTTCCCTGCCCTTAGTAGAAGGCAATCTGATAATAGGGTTTATATTTGCATCCATGATAAGCATAGATTGAAATTGAAAGTGTTGTGAAAGAAGAATCAGATCCAAAAGGAAGAAATAAAACATTAGAGGTAGCAAAATTATATATTATATAAGACAACTTTTAAAAACTGAATATATATGATGTTCTTCTGGTTCTTCTCATCTCATTCAGCATCAATTCATGCTTTCCAGACTTTTCTGAAATCACATCCCTCCTGATTTCTTATAGAACAATAGAGTTTCATCACATACATATACCACAATTTGTTAAATCATTCCCCAGTTAATGGGCATCCCCTCCATTTCCAGTTATTTGCCACTTCAAACAGAGCTACTGTGAATATTTTTGTATGTGAATATTTTTTGTATGTATGGATTTTCATGCTCTCTTCATGACTTTTCAGGATATAGATCCATTAGTGATATTTGCTGGATCAAAGGGTATACACATTTTTATTGCCCTTTGAGTATAATTCTAAATTACTTTTCAGAAAAGGTTGGATCAGTTCACAACTCACTAACAGTGCATCAACATCCTAGATTTCTCACATCCCCTCCAAAATTTATCATTATTCTTTCTGGTCATATTGGCCAAACCTGTGAGGTGTAAGGTGGTACCTCAGAGATGGAGCTGTTGACTTTCAAATGATTTTGTATTTATTTATCTCTTTACATGCCTTAACCTACATAAATGTAAGGCCCACAAGAGCAAGAGACCATTTCATTTTTGTCCATGTCAAGTGTGCATTAAACAAATTAGGTAATTAATTAAAGCATCTTGACAAATGACATTTATTAAATATTTTGTTTATTTATATTTCCAACCACATGCAATGATAGTTTTCAACAATCACTTTTTATGGAGATTTAGAGCTTTACATTTTTTCCCTCCCTCCTTCCCTTCCCTCTTCTGACCCTTATCGAAAGTAATCTAATATTAGCTATATATACATATGATGATGATGATGATGATGATGATGATGATGATGTTTGTTCTTTGTTCTTGAAGATGACCATGACATAAAGGAAGTGATGACAAGCACAACATTTGGATTTGAGTGAGGGTGTGCTATGCTAAGTCACCAAGCTCGTTTTGCTCTCCAGAGCCATTTGGTCCAGTGACCTGATATGAATCAGGATGACTGGAGGTGGCCTCCTGACTACAAGGCCAGTGCTCTATCCACTGAGTGGCATGGCTTCTCTTAAGCTATGTATATACAGTTGTATGTGAATATCCATACTAAACATAGATCCATATTAATCATGTTGTAAAGACTACTTTTAAAAATTATTAATAGTAAACTTTGGTCTACATTTAAACTACACAGTTCCTTCTCTGGATATAAATGATATTTTCTATCACCAGTCTGGTTCTGCTCACTTCACTCAATATTAATTCATGCTAGTCTTTCCAGCCTATTCTGAAGTCTGTCCCTCATGATTTCTTATAGAACAAATAGTGTACCATCACATTCTTTCATATACCACAATTTGTCCATTCCCTAATTGATAGTCATCCCCTCAGTTTCCAATTCTTTGACACTACACAAAGAGCTACTGTGGATATTTTTTTGTACACGTGGGTTTTTTTAATACCCTTTTTCATGCTCTCCTTGATACAGACCTAGTAATAGTATTGCTGGATCAAAGGGTATGGAAAGTTTGGTTGTCCTTTGTGTGTACGGATGATACTATTTTTTTATTTAGTTTTTTTTTTTTTTTAGTTTTTTTTGCAAGGCAATGGGGTTAAGTGGCTTGCCCAAGGCTACACAGCTAGGTAATTATTGAGTGTCTGAGGTCGGATTTGAACTCGGGTTCTCCTGACTCCAGGGCCAGTGCTCTTATCCACTGCGCCACCTAGACGCCCCAGGATGATATTATTTTTTAAAAATGGGTTAATCACCTCTATTTTTCTGTGTCCCCAAATCTTCTTCCTACCAGTTAGTAATTACTACTGATCCATTCATTAAACTTTTTTTCCTGCAGGTACCACTGAAGTTGAAACTTTAGTGAAGTCCTTGTGAGGATTCCTGAGTAGTTAGTAGTGGCTTAATTTAAAAGCTGACTTGGAGTGTATGGGGAATTTTTTTTCTGCACCAGTTCCTTTTTTTTTTCCAGTTACATGCAAAGGTAGTTTTCAACATTCAGATGTTTGCAAGTTCCACATTTTCGATCATCCTCCTCATGGTGGCGTACAGTCTAGTAAAAGGCATTTCCATATTAGTCATGTTGTGAAAGTCGACTTATAACTAAGGGGAAAGAAAAAGTCATGAGAAAGAAAGGAAACTTTGAAAAACTTCTGCATTCAGACTCCATAGTTTTGTTGTTGTTTTTTTTTTTTTTTTTTTTATGAATGTTGATGGCACTGTCCATTGCAGGTCTCATAGGATTGTACTTGATCTCTGAACTGCTGAAAGGACACTAGTTTCTGGGATAAGAACTTACTGTTCAACAAAAACTGCTGGGAAAACTGGAAATAGCATAGCAAAGCTAGGCATAGATCCACATTTCACATCCTTAACCAAATCAGGTTGCTGTTATGGTGTACAATGTTCTTCTGGTTCTGCCCATTTCACTCAGCATCATTTCATGCAAGTCTTTCCAGACTTTTAAGTTTGCTGGGTTCTCTTGATAGAGATCTAATAGACTCTGACCTATATTCAAAGACTATGGAAATATATTGGTACTTTAAATAAAACCAATGCAGAAGGAATGCAGAAAGCTGAGAAGCAATATTTACAACTAATGTTTCTGATAAAGAACTCATTTCTAAAATATGTAGAGAACAGAATCAATTTATAAGATTACAAATCATTCTCCATTTGTTAAATGGTGAAAGGACATGAAAAGGCAGTTCTCAGATGAAGAAATTAAAATCATCTATAGTAATGTAAAAGAATACTCTATATCATTATTGATTAGAGAAATGTGAATTAAAACAACTCTGAAGTATCATTTCACACCTATCAGATTGGCAAATGTGACTAAAAGGAAAATGTTGAGTGTTGGAGTAGATGTGGGGAAACAGACACATATTGTTGGTGGAGTTATGAACTGATCCAACCTTTATGGAGCAATTTGATCATTTTAACAATTGCGAAATGATTTGTAAAGGATATGAACAAGTAGTTTTTAGATTTCTGAGCCAATTCTTGTTTAAGAGCATTAGACCAGAGGAAATGGGATATTTAAGAAAAGAACTAAAAGAGCAATCCAAATAGAGCCCTAAAATGGACCTTTTAGTCCATAAAATCAGTAAAGATAGAGCTCTGGGCCTGGAGGCAGGAAGCCCTGAGAATTCAATTCCAGCTTCAAATAGTTAGTAGTTGTGTGACCTTACCATACTTAACCCCTGTTTGCCTCAGTTTCCTCAATTGTAATATGGAGATAATAATAGCACCTGCCTTGCAGTAGAGGATCACGATAGAACCTAGCATAGTTCTGAGCCCATAGTAGATGCTTTAAGGTTTATTCTCTTTCCCCTTTCTCTTCTACTCAGGAAGTGGGTATTTGTCCTTCCCCTTAGAAGTAACCAGTGACATCAGGGTGTGATATCTTGACTTAAAGCAGCACAGTCACCAATCCCTTCTCTTCCTGAGTCATCAGAGTTCAGTGGTGATAGCCCAAGATATCATCTTCTATGTCTGACTACACTCTTGTCTGAGCACTTCTGCCTTCATGGCTGTTGGAATACATTGTTCTCATCCATCCATTCCACTGGCGAAAAGTCTTTCCCTGCCCTACAATTCACCAAGGGATCTGAGGCCTCCACCTGGTGTAGTCTGTCTGCTGAAATGGATTTACTGGATGTGGCCTCAGTTGCACATGCTTCTTAAAGCCAGGGATGAGCAACCCTTAAAAGGATTTGGCAAGCCCTTAGACTAGAGTTGCTTTCTGAACACTCCAAAGTACCCCTAAATACCTTACAGTCCATTGAGTCGAGAAAATATGCAAAGCTTGCTTTATTGCTGTGTGAACTTGGTCAAGTCCATTAGCCTCTCCGAACCTTAATTCCCCCAATCCATTAAAAAAGTAATATTTTGCTGTACCTAAGCACATAGATGGAGCACTGGGCCTGAAATCAGGAAGACCTGAATATAAAAATGACCTCAGGCAGTTATTAGTTATATGACTCTGGGCAATTAAACCTCTGTTTAACTCATTTTCCTCATCTGTAAAATGGAGATAACAGCTTCCACCTTACTGGGTTGTAGTGAGGATCAAGTAATACTAATAAAGTACTTTACACAGTTCCTTGAATATAATAAATAGGAAATATAGAAATAATGATGTTTTTTATGATTACCACTATCTTCCTTTTCATCATCAACTGTGAATCATGAATCTTGGCTTAGATTCATGATTCACAAATGTTTTGTAACCATATAAGCATTGTAGAAGTGTGAGCTGTTGTTATCTTGACATTGGGCTCTTTTATCTTGGGTTGGGGGGTTGATGTGGTTTTGTGTGTTTATAAACCTAGATGAAGTGATGTATGATTACATACTTTGAACTTTAGAGGAGGACCGGGATCATGGGGCTGAAATAAGGTCTAGGTTTGGTGATTACTAAGGTGGTTTTTATGGCCAACATTTTTACCTTGTTGGGAACCAGAATTCCTTCACCAAGGCTTACAATCAAGTGCTTGTTTGTTTTGGGGGGCTCTGCTGTGGGTTTGGAGAGAGACAGATCCTGCTTTCTCCTCTCTCCCCCTTCCCCCTCACTTCTGGGCTCTCTGGCAATAGTGATTCCAGCTGCACTGGACTTGGAGTCAAGCCAAGTGCCAGCTCTCTGCCTTTCTCCTACTGAAAAATGGGTGTGGGCAGTAGAATGCTTTTCTTGTCTTCCTTTTCACCAGTTTGTTCTTCCTGAATTTTTTTCAAGGGTCAGCTTTTAGACCCAGTTATCTCTTCTCCATTCCCAAAGATGATATGATTCCCATAGACCTTAGACTTTATGATTGAAGAAGACTTGAGAACACCATCTGACCCACTCCTTTTAGACATGGTGACTCATTAGGATACATGGGTAATAAATGGCCTAAATTCATTCCCAGATTTTTTTCCCTTCAGCTAGTGCTTTTTGCATTATATTGAACTGCTCTCTTTTTTCCGGTGGCAGCATTTTCACAGAGTATTTGAGATGGGAATTAGGACTTTTAAGACTTGACTTAATTTTCTCTGGGGCAGTCAAGGCTGGAAGTCAGGAGGACCTGAGTTCAATTCCAGTCACAGGCATTGCCACACTTAACTCCTCTTTGGGGGTTGTTAACCCCTGGGCAAGTCACTTCACTCTCTTGGCCTCAGTTTCCTCATCTGTGTAATGAGATGGAGAAGGAAATGGAAAACCAGTTTGGTATCTTTGCCTAGAAAACCTCAAATGGGGTTACAAAGAGTTGGACAATGCTAAAAATGACTGAACAATGGCAGCTGTGGCAGTAACAGCAACAAATAACTATTTTCTACATGGCTTAGACTTTTAATGGTATTCACCCCTCTGCCCCACTCCCTGGGTTGGGAGTGGGGATTGAAAAACTACAGAGACCCAGTTAAGCTGTGCCCGGGTGGGGGGGGGGGAGGTGGGGTGAACTATGTTGCATGGGTCATTAAAAGCCCAAACCCTCCACTTTTTTTTTTTTGGCTATTTGTTCTAGTCCCTCAATCAAATCTTTTCTTGAGTCTAGTATCAAGTAATAATAAAAGCAGCTCTTGGAGTCATCAGATTATGTGGCAAATGAAGTGATTGAGTCCTGGAACATGAATGTCAGCAACCCTTAAGCATTTGTTATGGGCTTAATATGTGTCAGGTACTGTACTAATATTTACAGATACAGATAGTGGCAAAAACAGTGCTTATCCTTAAGGAACTCACATTCAAATAAGGGAAACAGCCTGCAAACAATTGTATTTGCAAGCTATATCTCTGCTTTACCTATACGTGTGTATTTGCATATATATGCACATCAGCAACACAAATATAGACATTGTTCCTATTCTTAACTCATTGTTTTATAATAATATAATATTGCCTGTTAGCCATATGCCTCAGTTTCCTTATTTTAAGTGACTGGCTGAATTAGGTGTCTAAATTCTCTTCTAATCTAATATGTGACAAGGGAATTGACTGGAAGGCTGATTTTATTATGGCTAATCATTTGGAGTTACTCAATAAAATGTTTTGCGAGATGTTGTAATCCATCTTCAGTTGTTTTTCAAGCTGCCAGCCACAAGCCACAGGTGCTTATGAATGTGCTTTCTTCCCTACCTCCCCCCTGCTCCACCCCACTTCTAATCAAACTAAAAATAAAAATTCTCTTGTTATAAGCACTGTAGTTTGGAAATCTCAGTATCTGTGTGTTTATTGAGGATCACTCATTGTTTTTATACTTTGCCCCTCAGGTTCAAATGTTGCTTTACATTTTGGGTGCAGATTTTTTTGAACCAGTTTTAAGAGATCAAATGGATTTTCTTGGGAGAAATATACTTTAAATGAGCCTAGTAATCAACTGTTAATATTATGTCCAACTGTACTACTTAAAAACTACTAAAAGACACTAATTAACTTTCATACCTTAGTTAGCTTCCTGTCATATCTGGTGTATGCAGTATTTTCTCGGCCTTTGTCTGATCCCTGATTTTTCCATTCTCTTCCAACTATCAAGCAGTTGTTCTAGGTTACTGTCTTGTCTTGGATTTCCCACCAGATGTGGAAGTACTTTCATTCAGTCCTAGGGGTCCAGTAGACAAATTGCTTTCCTTCCTGCCTCACAATCTGCCTCAGAGAGTTAGGTGGAGTGGAAATGATGGTGGATTTGGAGTCAGAAGATTTGGGTTCAAATTCAGGCCCAACCATTTAACATTCCATATGATCTTGAGTCTTTGATTTCTGGGCTTCTGTTTCCAGTGCTCTTTAAGCAACTGAAGGACTTTGGCAGGGATGAAACTAAAGTAAGAAGGGGCCAGGGGATGGTCTTGATAGAGCCAGTGAGGGAATGCTGAAGACAAACTATTCATTAAAATTCACTTATTAGGTCCTTGGAGGCAGCTAGGTGTCTCAGTGGATAGATCTACGAGGCTGAAGCTAGAAAGTCCTGAGTTCAAATGTGACTCAGTCTCTTACTACATATGTGACCCTGGGTAGGTCATTTAACTCTATTTGCCTTAATCTACTGAATAAAGAAATTGCAAAGTACTCCAGTGTCTTTGCCAAGAAAATGTTATGGACAGTTTTGGTGTAATCCTGTGGCTAAAAATGAACAGGTTTTCTGGTACCATCTGTGCCTTGTGCCTGATCAGGAATCCCCCCCCCCCCCCCTTTATAACTTCCCTCATATGTAAGTGTTCATTCTCTGCCTGAAGTTTCACCTTTCATGAGGGAGAACTCACTTCACTTTGCCCATTATGCTTTTCAACAGCTCTAATTTGTAAAAGATACTGCCCTCCCTTGTGCAATCCCCTCCCCCCACCCCTTATATTTCAGGTCAAAGTCTGCTTCCTTGTAGCCTCTACCTGCCAGTTCTAGCTCTATGCTTTGGAGACAAACAAAACAAAACCAATTTCTCTAGCATGTGACAGTCTTTCAGACATTTGGAAAAAGCTATCATATTCTCTTCCTTTCTTCATTAGGCTAAACATCTTTCCTTCTTTTACCTGAATCTGACATGACATGGAAATGACAGAGTGAAGCTTGATATGAGGAAAAAAACCAAAACTCCTAAATTATAGATGTCCAAAAGTGAAATAGGCTATGTCATTGAGTTTTTCAACTCTGGGGATAACTATTTCTCAAGAGATGTTGTCTTGAGTGTGGCTTGGATAATGACACTCTCTTAAGATCCCTTAACCCTGAGATTTTGTAGTTCCATGTGATCTTGGTTTCATGTTCCTTTTGCCATTCTTTTGGAAATGCTCCATTTTGTCAATGCCTTTATAAAATTGACTCCAAAATATCTCAATGTAGTCTTCAAATAAAAATTCTTCTGAAATAGTTGTCATTTTTCATGATTATGGAATTTGCTAAAGCATATATTTAATTTCATCTCTTGATATCTCTTCTACCTAACTTGTTTTCATCTAGATTAACTTGTGCAAATTCCATGCATGATATTTTGGGAAATATGTCTTACTATTCCCCTTCAAATGTGTTGAGATCATCTTTGAATCAAGCAATTTAAAATTGTTAGGTTTGGTCAAGATCATGGATTACTAACTCCCCTCTACTCCCAACCCTGCCAATGTGTTCTTTAGTTTTCCATTTATATTTTAGAACTTCTTTTCAAAGTCTGAGGTAAAGTTTGGAACCAGTTGACTCCCAGAGTTTCAGAATTAGTGTTATAGCCAAGTGAGTAATATTGGTTTAATGTTTTTAAAATACTTTCCTTAGTACAAATCTGTGAATCAGTACTAGTTTCTCCATTTTACAGATAAGAAAACAACTTCTGAAAAAGCAAGGAACTCGCCCAAGATCACACAGCCAAGAATTGGTGGAATTAGGTTTATCCTGAGTCAGACCTCAAATCTAGACTGTATGACATTAACTCCAATGTGTTTTTTCTATTCTGTCTGGTCATTTCTTAAACCTACTTTGACTAAGCCCTCTGTTTTGAAGAGAAATGGCCTACTGTGTTGATTTTTACTATAATTGCTTTGAGGTCCTGGATAAGTCATCTTCAACTGATATTTTCATAACATTTTAAAATTTGTAAAATGATCTACATGCATATTTTCATTTCAACAACCTTGTGAGGTACTTAACTATACAATTCATTTATGTGTGAAATGGGCATAGTACCCCTCCTGAGACCTTGCCTTCATCTTTCCATAGCAGTAATACTCTCTCTTCCTCAAAAGGAAGCAATGGGCATGAATACTTTGTAACATCTGTGTATGACTTCCTCTTCCCATTGATCCAAGGAGTTGAAAAAGATTTTAGAGGTCATCAAGGTGAAAGGAATTCTCCCACTTCAAACACACTTATTGAGCAGTTCAGTCTCAGAACTTGCCCATTCCTTCTTGCCTGGGTTTCTTCATTAATCTCTCCTCTACAATCTACCCAGTGAAGTAAAGACGTTAAAAAAAATTCTTTGTGGCTAGGTGGAGCAGGGGATAGAGCACCAGCCATGGAGTCAGGAGGACCTGAGTTCAAATGTGGCCTCAGACACTTAATAATTACCTAGCTGTGTGGCCTTGGGCAAGCTACTTAACCCCATTTTCCTCACACACACACAAAAAAAAAACCTAAAGAAAAAAAATGTTTGGGATACCAGTATGCCTCAGGTTATCCCTCTTAATGGAAAGTCTAATAGCTAGAAGATTAAATAACAAAGATGAATATGAGGTTAAAGTTTGGGAGGGGACTAGAAGTGCCAGAAACAGATAATATCTCAGTCACATAAAACTGGCTTGGAAAGAATTCTCCAAGAGAAGAAAGAAGGTGGAAATGAGTGGTAGGTGGATCTTGTTCACTTTGTGGGAGGTCTTTGAGAAACTAAGGAGAGAATGCAATCCAGTGTGTTCCATGACCACACAGAAAGTTTTTGAACTCTAGCCCCAGAGCATTATCTCTATGGAATGCTGAGTGGCCTATGTGAAGAGGGGTCCAAGTGTGCCCCCTGAAGAAGAGAGCTTGGAGCCTGCACAGGAGAAATGAAACTGCTGTATCTCTGTGTGTGTGTGTGTGTGTGTGTGTGTGTGTGTGTGTATGTGTGTTTTCCCTCCTCCTCCTGTAACACTGACAAGAGAGATTTGCTGATTTTGATGTGGACTTCCATTTAGTATCATTAGGGGAAGAGAAATAGAGCAGGAAGTGCTTTGATATTTACAAAACACTTTCCCCATCTCAACAACAGCAAGAAGTAGGTAGATCACAGCATTATTGTCCCCACGGTACATATAAAAATATGGAGATTTAGAGAGATGAAATGGCTGAGAACTGGATTTGTGTATACCTTAGTTTTCTTGTTTGTAAATGAAGCCTCTTTTTGAAATTCCATGATATGATAATATTTATAGAGTATTGTGTGCCAAGCCTTTTATAATTCTTACCTCTTTTGATCACAACTCTGGGAGGTGGGTGCCATTTTTATCCTCATTTTAGAGATTTAGGCAAACTGAGGCAAACAGATGAAATTGCTTGTCTGGTGTCACCCAGCTAACACATGTCTGAGGTTAGACTTGAACTCTGGTTTTCCTTTCTTTAGGCATGATGATGATGATGTTTGTCCTTCATTCTCAAAGAAGACCATGACATCAAGAATTTGATTCCATGACATACTCATGAATTGTATTTTAGTGAGAGGAGCTGCTGTGCTAAATCACCAGTCTCACCATCTTCTCCAAAGCCATCTGGATCCAGTGGCCAGATATGAATCAGGCAACTGGAGATGGCAGTCAGGTTTAAGTTACTTGCTGAAGGTCACACAACTAGTAAATATCTGAGACTGGATTCAAACGCCTGTCCTCCTGACTCCAAGGCCAACGTTTCCTCCACTGCTCCACCTAGCTATCCCTCTAGGTCTTCTACTATAACACCAGCAGCCAAATCCACTGTTTTTTAAATTTATTTGTTTAAGGCAGTGGAGTTAAGTGACTTGCCTAAAGTTACACAGCTAGGTATTTATTAAGTGTCTAAGGTTGGATTTGAACTCAGGTTCTCCTCATTTCAGGGCCAATGCTCTATCTGCTTTGCCATCTAAATTTAGTTGCCTTAAATCCACTGTTCTTTTGCTACCTTGTTAGAAAGCAAATTATAGATCAAAGAGAATTCAATTAAGTGAACCATAGTTTACAGTTACTAGGAATAAGAGCCATTCTACCTAAGTGTACTTTCCAGATAACTGGAAATAAGCAATGGTTTCTTTATTATATTACATTAGTATTTGGTAAAAATCTTTTCAGTTCCTGCTTCTAATCTGTTACCTAAATTTTTTTTTATCACTTTTTATACCCTACTTCTCATCACTCCCTCAGCTTATATAGCTGTTTTCATAGGAGCCTAAAAGGTTCTTTCCCGCTGCATTATGTGGCAGTTGTTAACTGCAGCTGTAGGTCCTCCTTTTCACTATCACTTCCTTTTCTGTAGTATCCTGATTGTAGAAGATAAAGAATTCTGACTTTCTAGGTAAGTTTTTGTGTGATATTGCCAAGTCTTTGATCTTCTTTATGAAATGATTTTTGGTGTCAGAGAACCTGACTTCAGAACTTGAGCTCTTCCATTATCTACTTTTGTGACCTTGGGGAAGTCATTTAACCTCTTTGGGATTCAGGGTTTGAAATAACTCGCTTCTGAGGTCCCTTCCAGATCCAGATCTAATTGTGTAACAGGTAATTGGTAGCAGAGTATGGTAACACAGTTCTCATTTACATCCATTTCATGATGCTATCATATTTCAGCCTTATTTATATGTATTTAATTCCTCTCCTCATTTCAGTAATATGTTCCTTGAGGGTAGGAAGTTTTTCATCTTGTAGCTAGGTGCTAGAGCGAATATAGAGCCCTGGGCCTAGAGGTGGAAGGCCCGAGTTCACATCTAGCCTCAAACACTTTAGGCTGAATGAGCCTGGGCAAATCATTTAACTTTTTTTTGCTGCAGTTTCCTCACCTGTAAAATGGGGATCATAACAGCACCTACTTCAAATGAGTTATTTATCAAAGTGTTTTGTATAGTGCCTGTTCCTTAGTAGGTGCAATATAAATTCTCATTCGCTTCTCCTTGATCCAACATTTAAAATGAGTATAATAGTAGCATCTAACTCCCAGGGTTATTGTGAGAATCAAATTAAATAGTATTGGTGAAGCACTTTGCTTTTGTACTTATTTTCTCCACTTTTTAAAATATGGGCCTGGTCTACTTACTCTTATTGAAATAAATTGAAATATAATGAAAAAACTTTGGCACAGATTAAATTTATCTTCTGATATCAGAGCTTCCGAATGTTAACACTATAAAAGAAGTCAACCATATAGATAGAATGAAAGATTTTGTGGAAATTTAGGAATTTTACAACTAGATTACAGTATTAAGAACAGTGTATTTTTACATTTGGGATAGACTCAATGAAGAACAGAATTCTCAAAAGTTGAGTGACTGCAGAAGTAGAAAGAAAATTGTTCAGTTCTGGAGTTTGTTATTGCTGATGGTGAGGTGACTTCCTAAGTGAGTGACTTCCTAAGTGAGAGACTTCCTAAAATTAGAAAATTGTCCTGTGAATTCACACAAACTATTTTAGGGTAATAATTCTGAACAATAGGACCAGTGTTTCTGGTTGCTTTCTAAGAGTCCTTGCAGGTTGAATGGAGGAAGTCTGGTGTAGAGGGTTTCTTTCAGTTCAACAGTCAGCTTATTTATATTACATCCCTTTACCTTTAAACTTGGGAAGTTATGATACACCTGCTCCCTTTTTTAAATTTAATTTTCAGATTATTATTTCTTTATCTCATTCTGCTTGGAAGGAGCACTTACTTCCACTATTATCTCTATTCCTTTTGATGTTATGAGGAATAAAAAAAAGTCATGGCTTTTTTTAAAGTTGTAATCCTATAATCCTGAAAAATAGATCCAATATTCAGTTGAAGTTTCTTTTGGAGTGAGTAATGGAAAAAATTAGCTTGGGTTCTAATAAGCAGAAAAACCAAACCCAGCCCTCTTTTCTTATCTTAGTCCTAATTTCCCTTTTGGAAGGGGTCTTAGGTTTTATTTATTTTCTTTTTTTTCCAATTTTTTTTTTTTTAGATTTTTGCAAGGCAAATAGGGTTAAGTGGCTTGCCCAAGGTCACATAGCTAGGAAATTATTAAGTGTCTGAGGCTGGATTTGAACTCAGGTCCTCCTGACTCCAGGTCCGGTGCTCTATACACTGCATCACCTAGCTGCCCGGTTTTATTTATTTTCTAAAATAATATTTCATTCCCCTTCTCCCCCATTACATGCCAAGCCAAGTTTTAGCATTCATTTTTAGAAGATTTTGAGTCCTATTTTTTTTTTGAGTCCTAATTTTTCTCCTATTCTATGGCTTAAAAAATCCCATCAGATGTCCTGCTTTGGTAAAGGATCCACAGTAAAGTTTGGGAAGCAAAGAGACTACTTCCAAGTCTATTCTCAGCTTTTCTAAAGAGCAGGGTAAAAGTTAAAGAGGTCTACCTCTTATTTCTCAAAATAGAATGCAGAGAACCTGCCAATTTTGCTATATTTAATTGGTCTTTTTGATTACTAACCTGGAAATGTTAGAGTAATTTTATTGAGAGATTTTGTTTGCAACTGGTTCTACATTTTTTGGGGAAGAAAAACATCTTTGATAAATCTGCAGTTGGTTTCATTAAGAGATTTGTATGACTTGCTCTGGACTGGGTAGATTTTTTTTTACTGGGTTGGTTTTTATGAGTGGACATATGGCAAAGGCTGGGAAACATTGCTTGTTTACACTTACTAAACTGCTCTTTATCTTCTGAGGCTTTTTATTGAACAAGACTATTTGCTGGGAGAACAGGGGAAGAAGACCTTTTCCATTGGTTTATTTTTGTTAACAGAATATCTTTGAGACTTCTTTCACATAAAATCTAGGATCTCAGACACCATCTAGTCCCACCTGTAACTAACCAAGAATTCTTTTCACAGTATCCTCAGGAACTTCTAGCTTTCTTTCAAAAACCTCTAGAGGAGATGAATTTAATACTTCCCAAGATAATAACTTCAATTGTTAAGGAGTCTTTCTTATCTCAAGTATACTCTTTACCATTTCTATTTAGGTGAACCTGGTTCTGACCTCTGGGACTAAGCAGAATAAATTCAAACCCTGTTCCAAATATTAGCCTTTTTTATTTACTTGATGACAACTATCACAGAAGTTAGACTTTTCCTTTCTCTTGCCTTCCCCCCCTTCTCTGTAAACCTGCCCAATTCATACAATTCAACTGATTTTCATATGGAATAATGTCAAGTTTCCTCATCAACCCATTTTTTTCTCCTGTGAATATACTCAATTATCCTTAAAGTATGGCACTGAAATTTTACTGGAATACTCCAAGACAATATGTAACACTTCCCTTGTCTTGGATGCTGTCATTTTTAATTCAGCTTTTAGATTGTTCCACCTTTTTGGGGGGAGGTGGGAAGCATGCTAATTGGCTAAAAGGAAATTAGAGGTAGAAGGTCAGGTAATCCAACACTCTCATTTTAGGATTATGGATTTACATGTAGAGACCATCTAACTTCCTCATTTTACAAATGAAGAAACTGAGGATCAGAAACTAAGGTCCAGAATTTTCCACTGTAGCAGAATCAAGATTTACAGGGTTCCTCTTACTCCAAGTTCAATACTCCCTCTATTGTTCCAAATTGAACCTAAGAGAAATGACTTAGTCCAAGGTAATAGCCATTTCTGAGCAGTGCTTAAGTAAAGAAACTCAAAACTCCTGATACCATACTCTCTCCTCCCTCTTTGTTTAAATGGCCATTCATATCCCCTTTTTTATTTTTGATTGAATCAAGATTCTGAAAGGTGATGGTGGATCCAGGAGATAGAAAGGGATTGAAAGACTATTGTTTAATGTAAGTAGAAAGATTGTTATAGCAGTACATTTTTGAGACATTATACAGCAGAGAGATGAAGGAAAAATGGTTAATCTTGGATCAGACTTTAAAGATGATTTAGGCCTGGAAATCTTAATCTTTAATTACATTGAAAAATAATCAGTTTCTTTTATAACCTTATTTGTTTTATTTTTTTAATATTAAAACATCCTGAGAAGATATCTATAGATTTCACCAAAAGATCAGTACCACAAACTGATCATCAGTTTGGTCACTCATTTTATTGTGGAAAACTGAAGCTCAGAGATAGGACTTGATTAGGCCAATGTCAAACCTGTGCTAGGCAGAGGGTAATGAAACTTAGATCTTTGGACTTTCAACATTTTTTACTATATTTTTACTGCTTTGTGTAAAAAGGAAATGAATGGCTAGGCTTCCATTGTTCTTCTCATGGTTGCTTTCCTCAGTGAGTTTATTTGTGATTCTAGAATTCACTCCAGGCTTGTCCTTTTAGCACTGCCTGTTTCCTGGGAGTAAAGGTCTTCTCTAAACTGGACTTTTTCATTGAAAGTCTCTGAACCAGGCCCCTGTGTCTTGACTGGGATTTCATACTAGTTTTTTTTATTCACAAAGTTACTTTCCCTCTCCCATTTTCACATATTTTTAAAACTTTCCTAGCTCATCAGACATTTATTTAGCACTTGCTCTGTTTTAGGCAGTGTAGGTGGGGAGAAGATATAAAGAAGAGTGCAGCCTGATGCTCTCTTAATGGGTCTCAGGTTTCAGAAGTTTGTTTTTGTGATTTCCATAAAATAGAATCTTGGTTTCTGTCTTGGAGCCATGCCAGATGAAGTTCACAGAATTGTAGCATTTAAGAGTTGGATATGACTTAACTGGTTGTCCAGTCATAGGTCTAGAGTCCAGTCACAGTCCAATCACATTTTATAAATGGGGAAATTGAAGTTGTGTTTTGTCTAGGTACACAGAGCTTGTAAATATCAAAGGCCAAATTCATGCTGATGTCTTCCTGCCTTAAGCATTTTACCCATAGTGCCATAAGTTTTCTCTAGTCCACCCCATACCCATCAAGAATTCCCATGATAGATAGCTCATCCAACAAGTGGTCAACCATCCTCAGCTGCAAACCTGGAAGAAAGGAGACTACACTGTGTCTCTAGTATACTTTCACTTTTAGATTATTAAGTATTAGGAAAAATTTCTTGATATCAAGTCTAAATTGATCTCTGAAACTTCTTCCCACTGCTCCTTTTTCTACCTTTTGGCATGAAAGATAAATTTAATCTATTACTTGACAGCTCTTTATATAATTGAGCACTGCTATCCTGTTCTTCTCAGAGTCTTCTCTTCTCTAAAGTAAATCTTTCTAGTTCATTCACCTCCTCATGACATGGATAGGCCCTTTATCATTCTGATTGCTCAACTCTGGATAATTTCTAGCTTATCAATTTCTGCTTAAAAGTAAGACTAAAATGAAACACAAGACCCCATATGAGGTCTCACAAGGGGAAGGATATAGAAAAGGATTATCCTCTAATAACTGGAAGCTGTGTCCCTCTTAATGAAGTACAAGATCACATTAACTATTTTTGACTTTCACATCATACTGTTTGAGATTGTAGTTCAGTAAAAGTTCCAGCTCTATGAGAAAAAATGCTCTTATCTTTTCAATGACACACCTTTTACTTGTGAAGCTGACTTTTTTCATGTTAGAAAAAAGGAATCTAACATTGTATAATAGTCACTAAAATATTTCTCAGATGTATGTTTTAAAAAACCCTACTGCTCAAATCTGAGATCTGGTTATGCTAGGCCATTTTAATAGTATTGCTGCATTTAGTTGGGTTTTTTTAAAGTGATTTATAAACTTTTCAAAGTTTCTGTTGCTGCTCTAACCGCTACTATCATCATCATCATCATCATCCTCCTCCTCATTATTATTATTAATACTAGTTCTGCTACCACCATCTGCAGCCACTTCTCTGGCTAATATCATTCCTCCTCCTCCTCCTCCATTATTGCATGTAATTGGAAAAAAATAATTTTTTAAAATAAAAGCTATATTATTTTGAGCCATGCAATAAGTCCATGAGGAGAGTATTCAGGAACATAGACTCAAGGACACTGAGGAGGTGATTTGCTGTTAAGCAACTGAAAGAATATTTGAACCTGTATCTTCCCAAGTCTTACTCCAGCAAGCTATCTAGCATATCTGACTATTCAGTATGAATGTGATTCACAACAGTTTCAGATGAGGATCTGAAATAACAGTGATCCCTATTTCTATAATACTATAAGATTTATGAAACATTTTCTGCAAAACCATACCCACTTTACAGAGGAGGGAGAGACTCACAGAAGTAGATCAATTGCTCACTGACTCAAAGTTAAATGTTTAAAATGAGATTCTACTTTCTGCAACTCTCTTAATGTAATCTTAATCTGTTCTTTGTACCATGGTGACAATCCACAAAAATAATTATAGAAACAAATATAGTTGACCTGAAAAAAAATGAGGAATTCATTTGGGAGAGGGTTGTGAAGTACTTCCTCTCTGACAGAAATATTTAAATGTAAACTCCTACTAAACCATAAATTCCATGATGTCTTAGGATTGTGCTTATTGTTTACAATAAAGATTTGTTTATAAATGGTATGTTGTTTGTAATAAGGTACTATTTACATGGAGTAGATATTTAATAAATATTTGTTGAATGATTGAATCCCTAACCTTTAGCATAAATTAATTAAGAGATGTTGGGAGATAAGCCTCTGAGCCCTAACTTCTAAGATCACTTCCAGATTGAAATCTGTATCCCTTCAGGTCTAGGGCTGTACTCTGATATGGCACTGGTATGAGAAGAAATACCTGGTCCAGCTTAACAAACATACACCTATACTACATGGAAATGTATCCCTTTCTGCTGCTTAACTAGGTAGACCACCTTAAAGAAGTCATTTAGACAAGTCTCTTATCTCTTCATTTCAATACAATTTGCATGGAGAACTTTAAAATGACGAGAGAAGAAATGATAAAAGGGGCAATCTTCATGAAGAGAAAAGAATATGTATTGATTGACACTTTCAGAGCCTATAGCAAGGGTCCTTAATCTTTTTTGTATCCTGTCACCCCCCCCTCCCCAAAGGCCCCCCCCTCCACTTGAGCTCTAAGGCAATCTAATAAAGAATAACAATCTCTTTCAGAATTATACATTTAAATTCCTAATATAAAATATGCAAGATTCCAAAGGAATCTAACATTGTATAATAGTCACCAAAATATTTCTCAGATGTATGTTTTAAAAAACCCTACTGCTCAAATCTGAGATCTGGTTATGCTAGGCCATAGTATTGCTGCATTTAGTTGGGGTTTTTTTTTTTAAAGTGATTTATAAACTTTTCAAAGTTTCTGTTGCTGCTCTAACTGCTACTGTCATCTTCATCTTCATCATCATCTATTATTAATACTAGTTCTGCTACCACCATCTGCAGCCACTTCTCTGGCTAATATCATTCTTCCTCTTCCTCCTCCTCCTCCTCTTCTTCTATTAATATCAAGATATAGCTAATTTAAGTCCAATCATTAAGAGAGATAAAGAGAATAAGATGATATATACCTCTTTTCCCAAGGAACTTGTCATCCAGTTAGAAGACTTAACACCCCCAAGCAGTATTAAGTAATTAAGGACAATTAACATATGGATATAAACAGTTTCTGTGTTAGATTCCATAATTGGCAATCCCTGACATCTTCAATCAACACTCCTAAATAGTTGCCAAATTGCCTTTTGACCAAATATGCTTTGTCCTCTGTAGTCTTTGCACAGGGAAAAGGAATAGGGTAGGGACTGTGTGAGGTGTAAAGTTACAGTAATTAACTTGAATGTTTAAGACTTTGCCATGAAATTAGAGTCATTTGGCATGCCACAATTTCTCCTTCTGCAGTTCTCACCTGTTTTTGCTAATCTATAGTGAATTCATGACAGAAACCCTTGAAGTTTTCTGGATGTAGTTGGCCAAGAACATCCCTTCCTTCTTCAATTACTTAGTGTAAAGCAGCTGAGGAAGCAAATTGAATCTTTTAACTCAGTGCATTCAAGAGTCAGTGATCCTTCGATGACTGTGGGAACCTGAGCCTCCACTTTTGTCACTATGAGAGGAGAAGTTAAAAAATAAGGACCTTATGGGTGGAGTGGATTTAGTAAGGGAAGGTAAACCTGCCATGCAAAGCAACATGTGTCCTATTGCCTGGTCTTTAACTCACATGTTGGTTCATGGGACAGGGATTGAAGTTAGAGATGGCCCATTTTTCTTCCATTTCTTTTCTCAATTTTTCTTTTTCCTTTCCCCCTTTTTCCTTAAAAAGAGTAATTTAAATATTTGTTACAATTGAATTGTCCCTTTACTATCAGCAGTAAACCTACTACTTTCATGTGATAGTGACCTTATAGATATGACTTAGGTTTCTTGAGTAGTCTGAAACATTAAATAGCTTCACTCAAATGCTGTCTCTTTTGTGAAAACGTCTGAGTTTGTAGTACTTAATATTAGTATCACCACTCACATTTGCTTATGACAATAACCCTGTTGTGGTTGACTATATTATTGACAATAACCCTGTTAAAACCGCATCTTGAACCTAACTGCAAGATCAATACTCTTGATTCTTTTTGTCTTTGCATTGATACTTTTTTCTTTATTTTTTTAAGTTACATGTATAGATAGTTTTCAGCATTCATTTTTGGCAAGATTTTGAGTTCCATATTCCTCCCTACCCCCATGAGTAATCTGATGTAGGTTATGCATAGTTTTGTGCCTCTGTTTATTTGTGTTTGGTCCTACTGTACTAGATGATCTCTTTATCAGTAGAAAAAGCTTTCTTCTAGCTTTAACATTTTATAGTTTGAAAAGTCTAACTTTTGTGAAACTTCCTGTACCACAGAAATTCCTACATATATTTGTTGACCTCTTCCTTCTGGCTGCCCCATGTTTCATGAGGTTGTTACTGGGGGGTTTTCCCCTCTTTCCCAGTAGAGGTGCATATCACATGGTTTGTTTCTCCTATGGCTTAGTAGTCCTATGGCTTCTTTAGCTTTCTTTTTTCTTTTATTTTCCAATTTATATTTTATTTTAATTTTCCCATTTACATGTTATAAAAAGTTTTTCAACATTCATCTACCATGCATATATATGATACATAATTTCCTTTTACCCCCCCACCCCCACCCCTTCGCTGGTAAACATTGTATATATGGATAAGTACCAATCCCTAACCATCTCTTAACTTTTGGGATCTATTCAGCCTGTTTTTAAAGTTGGGTCCTGCATTTTCTGAGCAGTAGAAGAGGAAACTTTTGTTTTTCGAGGAAGTACATATATAATTTCCTAATTTACAAGTTAATAAATAGTCATTAGGAGAGAGGGAGTAGAGTAGTGGGAAAGAGAATTATATACAGTCAGGAAATGTACAGTGTCAGGAAAATGACTGAATTATTTATTTCTCTCTGTTGCTCTGTTTCCTTATGTGTAAAATAAGTGAATTGAGTACATTAAGGGAACCTTAACAGTCCCTTCCAGTTTTAGAGAATTTTGATGCTTAGGACTGTCTTAGAATATAAGGCCGTCAGAAATTGTTGTCCTTTGTAATTGAAATGAAAGATGGCATGACTTGTACATTATGTTTATTATAGTGAAGGTACATTGTTCAAAGACTTGCTTTGTGCAAAGACTCCATGACCTATTAGGAAACAGCACTTCTGGTGATGGTCTGGATGCTGCAGGAGTCCTTGACTCCCTTCATTCTCAGCAAGAAACAATGGACTTCCAGCAAGGCTAAGTTGCGATTTCTGGTGACAACATGGTCTGTCCAAAGGTGTCTCACAATAATGTAATCATCAGCATAGCCTTTTCCTCTCAGCTTTGCAACCATACTCCCATAGAACCTAAAAACTTTGGTTTCCTAGAAGCTGCTGGGTGGGCCATAGAAATAATATTGGAGGGCATTCTTTATGACCAGAACTACAGCTTTCTTCAGGGTTTTCCAACCTTCCATTGCTGTTCTTGATGAATGGAAACATTCTTGGAAAATTCTTTCCTCTCTCTCCAAATATCCCCTGGCCATCCTTCTTCATCATGATCCCAGTTGAAGAAAGGGACTTAGAAGGATAGAAGCATAGAAAGGAAGGAAAGAAACAGTCATCTATTAAGCTTCTATTGTGCTTTTACAAATGCTGTCCCTGGAAAGTAGGTGCCTTTTAATCCCCCTTTTACCGCATCACCTTCCAAGTAAAGTGTACCAGATTCTTCCTGTTTCCAGGACCTGAGAACATGGATGATTGAATCCCAGCTTTTTATAGGTAGAAGGGGTAGTAAAGATTATCCATTCATTATCTGAGGATGAAAGAGATTATCCTTTTATTCAAGGGAGCAGTATTGCAATGCAGGTCTCAAGAGATCCTGCATTCTTTCCACATACACAGACTACCTTACCTTTAGTTTGTCCTAAGAGGAACAATTGGGAAATAGTTATAAATAAAAATATAGGAACTCTATGCTGTGATTTGGATTCCATTACCAAGTAGGCTTCCATTCTTTGCCCTTATCAAAATTAATTTTTCATTATATAGTTCTTGGGTTTATGCTTTATCCCCTCTATTAGCTTTCAAATTCTGTGAGGGCAAAGACAGTCTTCCAGTATCTAGAACAGTGCCATGCCTATATTAGCAACTGTTGAGAGTTTGCAGACAAATCTATTTCCATACTTGCCTCTGGAAAAGGACATCCTTGTTACTGACCTGGAGGCAGGATCCCTATTCTGCACACCCCCCCCGCCCCCTCCAATTTGGCTCCTGCCCTAGTGTATCCAGGCTTTGATAGGTTTGAACTTTGGCCATGCCTTGTCTCAATCCAGGTCTCCACATTTTCCAGAAATCTCCACACCATACCTACTCACCACTTTCTTTCTGTATTCCTCCACATAAAGCTCTTCTTTTTGTATTGATTTACCCTCATTAAATACAAACCCCTTTTGAGGTGAAGAGGTAAAGAATTGTATTCCTTGAATTTCTATGCCTAGTGCTTAGTACAGATTGAGTTATTAGTAAAATAAGTGATTAATGTTTGATAAATTTAGGAAAAACTGTCTCTGTTAATTGAAATGATTAAATTAAAGCTGTTACCTGAGTTTCTAATCAAAGTTGGTAGAGAAAATTTTCACACTGAGTTTCGTACCTAGTGAATTCAAAAGCTGGGGCCAAAAAAAAAAAGTTGCACAGTGAGTTTGGCTATAGATGGGACACTGGTCTGGGAGTCTGGAAGGTTTTGGTATAAAATTTGGTGGAGATATTGTTTATAATGTCTTGGTTTCCTCAGACCTATTCCATAGGATTTAATAGGTATGTTTTTCATATGATTTTTGATCTATGACTGGATGGGACTCTCTCATTTTACATATGATGAAACTGATTCACAGGGGGAAATTAAACTACTTTCTTGGGGTCTCACAGATGGCAAGTAACTAAGACAGTATTTGAACCAAGGGTTTCTAACCTCAAACTTTCTACCTTGTCATGGGGTCACCTAGAAGACTACTCTTGTTTAAAGAAAACACTGACACAGAAGTTAAGCTGAAGAAACTACATATCTATCTGCCTTTTGTGCCAATCTTGCTGCTGCTCTGGGCAAGAAGACCTCTGTACCTTTGGCTAAGAACTACCCTGAGAAAAGATATAGCTAGAAACATCAGAGACCTTATTCCTGAACCTTTCTCTTGAAAATTTCATTGGAGTGTGAATCCAATAGGTTTACTTTTAGTTATTTCTGCATAGATGACACTTGGTCTTTATTTTCAATATATAGAAACAACAACAACAACAACAACAATAACCAATGGTAATATAATAGTTAATATTTACCCTGCCCTTGAAGTTTTGTCAGGTACTTTTACATGTTAGTTCGTATGATCCTTCAAGGAACTTAGATGATTGGTGATATCCATATTTTATAGATGAGGAGATGAGACTGTGAGCTTAAGGGACTTACCCAGGGTCAGATAGCAAGTGTCTGAATTTGACTTCCAGGCCCAGCTCTTTCTATAACCCTTTAGCTGCCTGAAGAGGATCTTTGTATGAAGGAGTGTGTATCTGGTGTGGGAATAGTTACAGGAAATTGGTGGTGATGTTCTTTCCCCCCCTTTGCAAAATTCTGACAAGTTCTTCCAAGTTCAAAAAAAAGTCACATTACAAATAGAAAGAGGCATTGGGGCTCAGCTATTAGCATTTGTAAATACAGCTTTGTGTGGTCTTGAGCCTTATTCCACTTTACCTTTGTAGGCTTCAGTATATCCATTTGTAGAATGAGGGGTCAGAATAGACATCCAAGGGTCTTGGCAATTCTAAATCCATGAATCTCTGAAAACCCTGTAGAACAGGCCTATCACGGATTTCATGTCTCTTGTCCAAATACCCACCTAAGTTTGGAGAGCATCATTATCATGTTGACTGCAGTGTGAAGAGAGTTTGTTTTCTTAAAGGGTTGTAGTCTGTATCTCCATGATAAAGAAAGTCAAGATCCCTGAAGAGACAATCTAGACTCAATCAGCTTCATTAATATAAATAAATGCTGCTTGTCATATGGCAAAAAATAGTGTTTAATGCCTTCCAGATAGATGGCTTATGATCAGCTCCATCTCTACTACCCTCCCACAGTTTAGTGGAATTGTCATGTACATAAATGGGTTCTTACTGCCCTTGGTAACCTTGTTTCACTTACTAACTTGTCCACTTACCAGGCATTTACTATTTGCTAGGGTACTGTACCAAGTTACAGAGAAAGGCATTCATAGTTATTTAATCATTCTTTCAGAACTGCTGAATAACTCCCCTGTTTCACTTTAGCTTTTAGATCATTTATTTTTGACTTGTGGAGGGCAGCAAAGTGCCAGCTTGTAGGAAACCTCAAAAATGAAATTTTACCACAGCTACTGCCTGTACATTATTTAAAAAACAATCAAAACAAAAATCTTTGCAAAGGGTGAGTGAGTGTGTGTTGCCTGCATATGGGTGGGTCAATATACCCTTTACTTTTTTGTTATATATCTCTTAACTAGTTCTCAGATTCTCACATGCTTGGTGCCACAACCGTAATCAAACTCTTTCCAGCTTGATGGAATTGGCCATAACCAATTGTATTCCTCTGGTAACAAATCCTGTAGTCTCCATTTCATAGTTATTGCATTGAAGCAGGATTCTTGTGAAGACTGCCTGTGAAAACTTGGGAAAATATATTCCCGTTTTTGTAATGCAATGTGTATTTCTTTTCAGTATAATAACCCAAGTGACTAAAGTACAATATTGTTCAGCTTCAGTTTCTAGAGTTGGAAGTAGGTGAGACCCCTAAGTTCATTTCATCTCTTTGATTCTTTACCAGGCATTCCCTGGTGAATTGCTCTGATATTCCATTAAATCCAGTTCATAGAGGTTGTCTTTTATCTGTTAAGTCCCCTTTGACTTCAAAGACTCTCTCACCTGGTTCTGAACTCTTTCTCCCATAAATACTTGTCACATATCCTGTTGCTACTCAGTCATTGGTTGAATTTGGAGAGCTGAACGTATATTAACAAATCTGTTCTAGTTTTAAAAATTCATCCCTTTTGTCACCCTGGGCTAGTCACCCGATTTCTGGATCTTATTTCCTCCTCTGTATAATGAGAATCCACTCAAGCATCCTTTGATTCCTTAGTAAATAAAATAATAGAAGAGCAAAAGAATATGTTTGGGAGTTAGGGAGCTACAAAATGAGAACCACAGCTCTTTGCAAACCTTAAAGCTCCAAAGGAATGGAGCTTTTTCTCTGACATCTTTGGTGATGATGATAATAGCAATAGCATTTAGATAAGAATTAAAGTTTGCAAAGAGTTGTAAAGTTGTAAGTTATCTCATTTTGTCACTTTCTATCATCATCATCACCACTGTCACCAACAGCATCATTATTTTTAATATTATATGTTGAACAGAGAAAAGTGGTAATGTCTTGTTCGTAGCTCAGGTGAAGGAACAGTGTTAATGTTTCCATTATACTCATGTTTCAGTGAGCATTTAAACTGTGATGTTTATTCACTCATGGGCCCCCTCCCACTGTTTATCACCATGGAAGCTTCTACCTGCTCACAGGACTTTTCTGCTTCAGCCTATCCAGTACCAGGGAATGCAGTCATGCAACACCACCTGCCTGTCCTTGCAAATTTATTATTGTTTTTGAAAGTAGAAATTAATTTCAGAAATATTTCAGGCACTTTACTTCTTTCTTGAACAGCTAGTCTCAAGTGTGAATTGGATTTGTGGTCGGTCACCCAACCAACAGTAGTTTATTATTCTGCCTGCTCAGCAGAGCATCTTCAGCAAACCCACCCTGAAAATGTAGCTTTCTCTAATCCTTTCATTTGACACAGCAGCAACCTGTTCATTTGAGAGTCTAGATTGGTTCTCAGAAGTTGAAAATTAAGACCCCTGAAGTAGAAAAAGATAATTAGGAGGCAGTGGAAGTTCAGGGAAATCTCTGGAAATCCAGGGAGTTGGGGGGGGGGGAGTAGGGGAAGTTTATGTGAAAGGTGATTAGAAGAAAACTGACCCTTGCCAGATAAGAGGTTTGTTCTTGAAGATACTAAGTCTGTGAAATATTCTCAGGGTTTTCAAAATAGCTTCCTTTCATGAAGATGAATAAATTGCAGCGTTGAGCCCATGGTTAGTTGTCTCTTGCTCTGTTGATTAAACTCTGCATTTGTGTTCCTTAAAGCAATCCCTCTAGCAGCATTTAGTGTCTAAGCAAGGTACATAGAGCAAATTTTTCCGACATGACAAATATATGCATGGTTTTGATTTGATCCTTTTTTCACAATATGATTAATATGGATCTATGTTTAGCATGATTATACTTATATGGCCTATATTAGATTGCTTTCTATGGGGAAGGAGGAGGGAAAGAGAATGGAAGAGTGGGACAAAAAATGTAAAACTCAGACTTGCAAAAATTGATTGTTGAAAACTATTGTTGCATGCAGCTAGAAAAATAATTAATTTATTTCCTGCAAAAAAAAATAGTGTTAGTAAAATGAGATTTGTCTTACTGGTATCACTGAGGGCTGTGGATGCTCTCATCGATAATCGACTTAGCAGTCAAGAGCTTGGAAAAATATTTGCAGATGGTTTATTTAATATATAACATATGTATAACATATACATATGTGTATACACACACATATCTGTGCAGTGAAAAAATATACTGTATTTCCCCATGTAAAAGACACTCCCATATAGAAGATGCACCTTAATTTTGGGGCCTGAAATTTGAAAAAAATGCATTACATAAAGTTATTGAACTCAAGTTTTATTCATCATGAAATTCAAGGATCTTTTGCTCATGGCTTTCAGGCATATTTTGGACAAGTCTGGTGTGTGGACACAGGCTTAGTCTATTGCATCATGAACCTGAAGCACCACTTGTATCCTCCTTTGAAATCAATCACTTCTTTTTCATCAGTAATTCTTCTTGCCTCTTGCTGAACCATCTTTTTAGATATGGGAATTCCAATGGCCCTTTGTTCTTCAATCCTTATCTTCTCTCTACATCAGGTGGCTTTGCTGACTTACCTCTCATGACCTTCTTCTGCCAGTGTGTTTTCAGTAGTTTCTTTTTCTTGTGACCAGTCTTGGATTGTTTTCTCAAATGGAAGAGGATCAAACTGAGGTTTAGCAGCGTGATTTCCATTCACTTTTGCAAACTGGATTACCTTTAACTTGAATTCAGCACTGTATGAAAATCTTTTCTGAGTCATTTCTGGGCAGAATATGGCAAAAAATAACCTAATATATCAGTAACAAAGGTGAAACAATGAACACAAAGACTACAAGCTTGAAAAAGTGGGAAATGCAAGTAAAAAAAAATCTACAACCATTGTATTAGACACTCCCAGTTTTTAGACCCCAAATTTTTCAGAAAAGGATGTGTCTTATACATGGGGAAATATGGTATGCTAAAATATATTTTAAAACTTGGCCTGTGATTTAAGTAATAACAGAGATTATACTTGGGTTCTAGCTACAGCCACGCCAGTACCTTGATGTGTGAGAGGATATGTCTAGGCTTGGAAAAGGATACATGAGCTCAATTCCTAACTTTTGTCACTGATGAGCTGTGTGACCTTGAATAAGTCATTTTCCTTATATGGGTCTGAATTTTATCATTTGTAATCAGAAAGGTTTGGTTTTTTTGTAATGAAACTATAAATCCCTTTCATTATCTAAATCTCAATTTTTTTTTTCTGGAAGCTTGAATTCAATGCAGATTTTAAAATATCTTACTATCTGAAGTCCTATGCCTATGGCATACAAAGGGGGGATACAAAGAAGTTTAAAGGAATTTACACTTGAACATGAAGGGCTTGGGTAAAAGGAAGCACAAAAGGATTTTTTATAGTTGACATTTTTATGGTGCCAACTAAGTTCCAGGTACTTTCATCTTACTTGATCCTCACCACAATCTTTTCAGGTGGATGTAGTGGAGGGAATGTTCTCTGCATAGAGTTAAATAATTCTGGGCCTCAGTTTGTAAAATGTAAAGGTATGAGAAAACCTGAGTAATTGATGCCAGTGGATCAAATGTAATGTCTGTAAAGGGATTTGAAAATCTTGAAACCTCTCTAAATTTTATTTCAAAAGGAGGTCACAAGATGATTTTTCAAGGCCCCATTATGGCCCTAGTTCTACTAAGTGTTTTCTATAAGGAGATTATTTTACCTTGAAGGTGGGAAAGATACTGACTTTGGCCTTTCATGATTCCTTGTGTGGTGCCAGTTTTTTCTCCTATAAAATGAAGGGTTTGGATTGTGTGCTCTTTGGGGTTCTTTCCAGATCTCAATCCTCTGATCTTGACTTCAGAATAGGTAGAAGTACAAACTGAAAGAAACCTTTTTGGAACACTATGAGAAAAAAATGGATAGGTCTTGGTAAGAGACTTAGTTTAGACATATCCTCTCACACACCAAGATACTGGCATAATCTCTGTTATTACTTAAATCACAGGTCAAATTAAAAAAAAATAGGGGTAGCTAGGTGGCGCAGTGAATAAAGCACCAGCCCTGGAGTCAGGAGTACCTGGGTTCAAATCTGGTCCCAAACACTTAATAATTACCTAGCTGTATGGCCTTGGGCAAGCCACTTGAACCCCATTTGCCTTGCAAAAAACCTAAAAAAAATTTTTTTAAATATATTTTAGCATACCATATATTTCCCCATGTATAAGGAGGAGAAATTCTGACTTTTCAACATAGATAAATCCACTGGTGTCCCAAGTTTCTTTTCTTATGAAAGAGTTTTATTGGCATTGAAAATGCTTGGAAAATACACAAAGGGAGGTGGACAGCTTCCAAATCTAAAATGTTTACCTTTCAAGAATCATACTGGAACACGAAGAGCCTATTTTCTAAACAGCCCTTGGTTGTCAGGTCTACACTGTGCTAGGCAAATTCCAAGGGAGCACAAATCCAAATGGTTGAAGCTGCCTGTTTCCCCTCATCCTTAGCCTGCATCTGGAAAGCGAAGAGATAAGTTCTGAGAGATGAATACACCCAATTCTTCTAAGTTTGTCAAAAGAACACTATAAAGTTTAATTTTGGAAATGTCCAAAATAAGAGGGAAGTATTGAAATGGGTCCCCTAGGGGCGGCTAGGTGGCACAGTTGACAGAGCACTGCCCCTGGAGTCAGGAGTACCTGAGTTCAAATGTGGCCTCAGACACTTAATAATTACCTAGCTGTGTGGCCTTGGGCAAGCTACTTCAATACCATTTGCATTGCAAAAAAAAAGAAAAAAGAAATGGGCCCCTAGAAAAACATTTCTCTATGCTGTCCTGGTGATTCAGTTCTCATTTGTAGCCTGGCCTACCTCATTTGAGTATGCTATCCTAGACTTCTAAGACACCTATCAGAGCCTATGCAGGAAGCATTCTTGTCCAGAGCATACATTCTTCCTTTAGCGGCCTTATATCCCTTGTCCATGTTGCTTTACTTTTCTTCTCTAGTTTTGGGAATTTGTAGAGTTGGAGTAAGGTAGATTGAGAAAGAGCCAGTCCTAAAACAGAATGACCGCCCCTAGCAGCTTGCTCTTACCCATCCATTCACAGGAAAAGGAATCACAGATGTGGCCCTTAATAAGTTGCTCATTGATGTATATCAGTCTTGATTTTCTTATCTGTGAAATGACAGTAATAATACTGTGGTACACCACCTTTTTCACAGGGTTATTGTAAAGATCAAGTAAATCTTAAATGACATCTGGCACAGTTCATTTATTTGACAGAGGAGGAATCTGAGGCTGTGGAATGATTTATGATATCCTTAAGATTACTTCAGAGAAAAATTTTCCACTCAATATGAACCATCCCTACATAGTTTATTATAAAGTATTAAATTTGGACCTAGACTGGAATCCTAGTTTTACAAATTACTCCTGTGTTACCTCAGTTTCTTTAGTTTTAAAAACAAGATTAGATGGTGAAATAAAAGAAACTTTCATAAATGGGAGCCAGTATAATATAGTTTACATTTCCTTATGTTGATACAGTGAGTCGATTTTCCTTAGTGGATCTAGAGCTAGATTGGAATCAAGAATGATCCATCTCAACAAACCTTTATTAAGGGCTTGAGAAACCATTTATATCAGATTCAATTTAATAGGGATTTATTGGGCACTTATATTAAATGTTGATTCAAAATTTATACTTTTCAGAAGTCCTTTGCTCCCTCTCAGCCTTGGTTTCCTTCTCTGTAAAATGGGGATTATAAGGTATGTCTATACCTTACAGGATCACTATGAGAATCTTATAAGATTGTGTGTATTTTTACTTTGCAAGCCTTCAAGAGCTCTATAATAGATAATTATACGATATTATATATATAATAAAATAATAAGATATAATATCACAGTACTAGCTTTTATTTGTCCACAATAAAATAGAAGGCAGGATCTCTTCAAGATGTTTTTTTGTTGAATTAAGGTGTATTTAGGAGCAGCTAGGTGGTGCAGTAGATAGAGCACTGTCCCTGGAGTTAGGAGGAACAGAGTTCAGATCAGTCTCAGACACTTAATAATTGCTTAGCTGTGTGACCTTGGGCAAGTCATTTAACTCCATTGTCTTATTTAAATAAAAGATGTTTTTAGAGGACAATGAGTAGCCATTGACTCTATAGATAGTTTAATAAAATTTTTATCATGCTAGATCTAGAAGATGCTGACTTGTATTAGGAGAACTTTGTTCATTTGTCAGTTTCCCATCAACAGTGAAATTGAAGATCCAGTTTCTGTATTTCTGTTTGTCCTGTCTGCCCATCTTTTCATTTGTCTCTCTCTGTCTTTGTCCCCGTCTAAAATTCTGCCCCTTCTCTATTCTTTTACAGCTACAAGATTAATTCAGGCCCTCTTTACCTATTACTTAGATTAATTCAGTGGCTTCCTATTAATCTGTCTGACTCCAGATTTCCTCTCCATTCTATTCTTTTTTTTTAAATTTATTTTTATTAAAGATATTATTTGAGTTTTACATTTTTCCCCCAATCTTGCTTCCCTCCCCCCTCCCCCCCACAGAAAGCACTCTGTCAGTCTTTACTTTGTTTCCATGTTGTACCTTGTTCCAAATTGGGTGTGATGAGAGAGAAATCATATCCTTGAAGAGAAGTCTAAGAGGTAACAAGATCAGACAATAAGCTATCTGTTTTTTTTTTCTAAATTAAAGGGAATAGTCCTTGCACTTTGTTCAAACTCCACAGCTCCTTATCTGGATACAGATGGTACTCTCCTTTGCAGACAGCCCAAAATTGTTCCCGATTGTTGCATTGATGGAATGAGCAAGTCCTTCAAGGTTGAACATCACCCCCATGTTGCTGTTAGGGTGTACAGTGTTTTTCTGGTTCTGCTCATCTCACTCAGCATCAGTTCATGTAAATCCCTCCAGGTTTTCCTGAAATGCCGTCCCTCCTGGTTTTTAATAGAACAATAGTGTTCCATGACATACATATACCACAGTTTGCTAAGCCATTCCCCAATTGAAGGACATTTACTGGATTTCCAATTCTTTGCCACCACAAACAGGGCTGCTATAAATATTTTTGTACAAGTAATGTTTTTACCCTTTTTTCCTCATCTCTTCAGGGTATAGACCCAGTAGTGGTATTGCTGGGTCAAAGGGTATGCACATTTTTGTTGCCCTTTGGGCATAGTTCCAAATAGCTCTCCAGAAGGGTTGGATGAGTTCACAGCTCCACCAACAGTGTAATAATGTCCCAGATTTCCCACATCCCTTCCAACAATGATCATTATCCTTCCTGGTCATACTGGCCAATCTGAGAGGTGTGAGGTGGTACCTCAGAGAAGCTTTAATTTGCATTTCCCTAATAATTAATGATTTAGAGCATTTTTTCATATGACTATGGATCATTTTGATCTCCTCATCTCTAAATTGCCTTTGCATATCCTTTGAACATTTGTCAATTGGGGAATGGCTTTTTGTTTTAAAAATATGACTCAGTTCTCTGTATATTTTAGAAATGAGTCCTTTGTCAGAATCATTAGTTGTAAAGATTGTTTCCCAATTTACTACATTTCTTTTGATCTTGGTTACATTGGTTTTATCTGTGCAAAAGCTTTTTAATTTAATATAATCGAAATCATCTAATTGGTTTTTAGTGATATTCTCCAACTCTTCCTTAGTCATAAACTGTTGCCCTTTCCATAGATCTGACAGGTAGACTAGTCCTTGATCTTCTAATTTGCTTATAGTATTGTTTTTTTATGTCTATGTCCTGTAACCATTTGGATCTTATCTTGGTAAAGGGTGTGAGGTGTTGGTCTAATCTAAATTAATTCCATACTAACTTCCAATTTTCCCAGCAATTTTTATCAAAGAGGGAGTTTTTATCCCAATGGCCAGACTCTTTGGGTTTTTCAAACAACAGATTACTATAATCATCTCCTGCTTTTACACCTAGTCTATTCCACTGGTCCACCACTCTATTTCTTAGCCAATATCAAACAGTTTTTATGACTGATGCTTTATAATATAATTTTAGATCGGGTAGGGCTAAGCCACCTTATTTTGCACTTTTTTTCATTAAGCTCCTGGCAATTCTTGACTTTTTATTTCTCCATATGAATTTACTTACAATTTTTTTCTAACTCGTTAAAGTAATTTTTTGGAATTTTGATTGGTAGGGCACTAAACAGGTAGTTTAGTTTTGGTAGAATTGTCATTTTTATTATATTAGCTCTACCTGTCCATGAGCAGTTGATATTTGCCCAGTTATTTAAATCTAATTTAATTTGTGTGAGAAGTGTTTTATAATTGTTTTCAAAAAGATTCTGAGTCTGTCTTGGCAAATAGACTCCCAAATATTTTATATTGTATGAGGTTACTTTGAATGGGATTTCTCTTTCTAGCTCTTCCTGCTGTTTCTTGCTAGACATATATAGAAAAGTTGAGGATTTATGAGGGTTTATTTTTTAACCTGCAACTTTGCTAAAATTGCTAATTGTTTCCAGTAGTTTTTTAGATGATTTCTTGGGATTCTCTAGGTAGATCATCATGTCATCTGCAAAGAGTGAGAGTTTTGTCTCTTCCTTCCCAATTCTAATTCCTTTTTCTTCTCTAATTGCTGATGCTAACATTTCTAATACAATATTGAATAGTAGTTGTGATAATGGGCACCCTTGTTTCACCCCTGATTTTATTGGGAATGCCTCTAGCCTCTCCCCATTGAGTATAATGCTTGTTGATGGTTTCAGATAGATACTGCTAATTATTTTAAGGAACAGTCCATTTATTCCTACACTCTCTAGTGTTTTTAATAGGAATGGATGCTCTCCATTCTATTCTGATAGTGATTTTCCTCATGTGTACCTCTGACCATGTTTGGTCTCCTCAGTAAACTCCAGCGACTAACTTATTGTTTGTTTTTGTTTTTGTCTTTCTTATTTGCAAGACATTAGGGTAAATGATTTGCCCAAGATTACACAGCTACTAAATTTCAAGTGTCTACTGTGCACCTAGCTGTCCTTCCTACTGCTTCTAAAGAAAACATGTAAATTCCTTTGTTTAGCTTTTCAAGACTTACACGACCTGGTTCCAACATATCTTTCCAGTGTGATCCAATCAGTTTGACCTTTCTGTTCTTTCATTTGACGTGGTACCATCTCCCTTTTCTGTGCTTTTATATTAGCTATTCCTTATGTCTGGAATACCCACTGTGACCTCTCATACTGCAGCTTTCATCCCTTCAAGATGCAGTTTAAGCATCACTTTATGCATGAAATCTTTTTGGTCTCTTCAACATCATGTATATAAGTATACATACTTGTCTCCATTAGTATTCAAAACTTTTTGTATATAGAAATGTTTCATTCATTGTATTTGCTTTCTCAATGATTAACATAGGATTTAGTGTATAGTAGATACTCAATAAGTGCTTTTCAATGGTCTGACTGCTTTAGAGACTGAAATAATTTTCCTTTCTCTCTTTAATTTCTTTAGTTGAACCTTAGCAGACCAATTGAGGAACAGGGTCCACTGGATGTGATCATACACAAACTGACTGATGTCATCCTGGAAGCTGATCAAAATGATAGCCAATCCTTGGAGTTGGTTCACAGATTCCAGGTGAGTAGTGTTCATTGCTTAGAGAAACCACTGTTTGTCTCTCTTTATCTATCTGTTTATATATTCATTTATTTATCCTTCTCCTCCTCATTTCTACTTCATTGATCTCTACTAAGTACCAGAGGTGATATAAAATTTCAATAGACCATGATCTCAGTCTATAATGAGACTTTTGCAGATATAACCTTAATTGTGTACTATGTAATAAAATGTGATTAGAGCACATATAGAAAATGATAGTGTACTGTGTGATTGTTGAGAAAAACCAAGTCTGCCTATACTAGAACCACCCTCATTACTTCACTTCTCTACCTCAAAAATCTTCTTAGCTTCAATTCATTCATTCTCTTCCCTTACATCCTTTGCACCTTTAACTTATTTAAAATCCTGCCCTACCATGCTTCAGTCTTAGATTTCTGCCGCCTTTCATTGCCTTTTCTCCTACTCATGTGCTGCTTAATGAAATTAAGAGAAAATCATGTAGCTATGTTATTTGTGTCTACTACAAATTTGTTATATGATATCAACTGGTCCTTCCAATGGGTCAAGGCAATGCTTTTATAAAACCTTAGCTGACTCATTGTTCCATGTACCATAGCAGTTTTTCCAAACCTTTTCATCATTATGCAGATGACTTATTTTATCTCCATTTTTCCTTCCTTACCTCCTTCCCTCTCATCTCACCTTGATTTATCCCAATGTCTTAGTGTAGTTTTAAGCTTCTAAACTTGCATTAAGATTTTTAGGACATCCTTTATTTCCTTGAGGCCTTTTGAGGAGAGTTTCCTCTTTTAACCTCATCCTCATCTCACACCACTCAGATACGTTCTGCAACTCTCTTCTCTTTTAGCCCTATCTCTTGAGAAAGTGGCTGTTCTCTTTGCCAAGGCAAATTCTTCTACATTCTTGCAGCAGATTATTTTCTCTATCATATCTCACTCTCTGACTTTGTTCTTATTCCTATTAACACACCCACATCAGCCCTTGTTATCAAAAACTGACACATATCCATTCATTCCCAATACCTTTTGTCTTTTATCTCTTGCTTCCATATTTTGAATAACTCCTTGAGAAGACTTTCTTTTGATCCAGGTTTCCACTTCCTTTCCTCTTACTCTCTTCATTTTTTTTGAGGATTCTAGATTTTATTTTCATATTTTATTTTTTTACATTACTACAATAATAGTAGTTAACATAATCCCTCTCTGCCCCTACAAAAGTAGAGAAACCTCAAGAAAAATAAAGTGTGGGGGGGAGTGTTCTTCCATCTGAATTGAAATACTATCAACTATCTTTGGGATGGATCAAATTCTTTATCATAAGTCCTTCTGAGAAGTTACTTCAGTATTTTTCCCTACATTAGCTATTGCTAGCTGTATTTCACTCCATCCTATTCCTCCTCACCCCCAATTGTTTTGTTCTCGTTCTCTCTCTCTCTCTCTCTCTCTCTCTCTCTCTCCTTTCACTCTGTCCCTCCTCAAAAGTAATTACCTTCTGCTACAATCTTTCTTCTTTTCTATCACCCACAACCTCCCCCTCCCATTCTCTCATCCTTTCCTCTCCTTTTTTCCCCTGGGGTACCTCTTACTCTATTCTATGTCTGTTTCTCGGCCTCATTAAATCGAAACTGTTGTCTTCAGAGTAACCAGTGATCTCTTAATTGCTAAATCTCCTGATCATTTTTAAGTCCTCATTGTTATTTCTTCTCTGCATCCTCTTCCTTGATATTCATTTCTTTCTAGGTTAGTAACACTTTCTTGTAGTAATACTGTTTTCTCCTAGTTGTCTTCTATGTATCTGATCTCTCCTCAGTCTCCTTGGTTAGGACTATATCTAGATCACATTTGCTACAGTTGAATGACCTACTGGGCTCTGTTCTTGGTTCTCTTCTACTATGCTATTTTGCTTGATAATCACTTTAGCCTCCTTGGATTCAGTTATCATATTAATGATAACTTCTCTCTGCTGACTCCTAGTCCTTCCATCTCCAACTCCATCGACATCTTAAATTACCTCTTCTTAATCTCTTTTATTCTGTAAGGCACTACCATCCTTCTAGTCATTGCCAAAGTTCTTTTGATTTTATCTTTGTAACATTACTCTTTATATATCCCTTTTCCCTTTTTGACAGTGTTAACATCTTGGCTCAGGCTCATATCTTCCCACAACTGACTATTGTACTAGCATTTTGTTTAATCTTCTAGCCTCATTTCTCTCTACTCCAATCCATCTTTTGCTTACTTGTAAAATTGATTATACTGAACTTGATATGATGATATCAACCATCTATTCAGTCACTTTCAGTTTTTCCTGTTACTTTCAGGGAAAAATTATAAAATTCTCTTTTTGGCCTTCAAAATACTTCATTACTGGCCCTTTTCTACTCTTTTGATCTTATACTCTTAACAGTCCATCCAGATACTCTGTGGTCCAGTGATGCTGACTTCCTGGCTGTTCATTGGTGATCCATCTTTAACTCTTGTTTGCAATTCTGAATCTTATATCTGGATTTCTGTCCTCCATCTTCATCTCCTGACTTTTCTTAAATCCCAGTCCAAATTCCATCTTTTATAAAACTTTCCCCTTTATTCTAGTGCCTTCCTTTTGTTGTTTGGGATGTGTTTGTATGTATGTTGTCTCCTTTATTAGACTTTGAGGTCCTTGAGAGCAGTTTTGTTTTTGCCTTTGTTTGTATCTTAATCTTATAAGCCAGTGTTTGATACAAGGTATGTGTTTAAAAATGTGAGCTGATTGACCAACCAATCTTATTCTTTTCATTTGCTATGGAAGTACTTGAGAAAAAAGTTATACTTCACATTGTCAGGGTTATTTCTTCTGCTTGCTGTGTTTTTGACCTCATCCCCTCCAAGGGGGTTTTCTCATTAATTCTGTTCTCCAACTTTCTTCTTTCTCCCTCTACTTCTCTCATTCCTTGTTCTTAATCTCTTAATATCTTCTTAATTGCCTGAAAATACCCTTTTTCTTAATAAACCTTTCAAATGACCCCATGATCTCTTCAAGCTACTGTCCTATATAACTCTTCTCCTTTTCTCTGCCAAATTCCTCCAAAACAGTTAATTTCTACTTCTTGCCTCTACTTCCTTATTCATCTCCCCGGGCTCTTCTCACCATTAGCCATGTTGCAAAAGAAAACATAAATGAAATAATAAAAATGGAATAAAAAATAATGTTCTTTGGTCTGTATTCAGAATTTGGAGAGTATTTTTCTTCTTTTTGTCTTTTGTCTTAGATTATTGTGATCAGAGTATCTAAGTCTTTCACAATTGATCTTTTTATCATATTGTTGATTATTTTTCATTTTTTGATTTTATTTTATAATTTACATTTATCTAATCAGTAATTATTATGTGTCTGAGGCCAAATTGGAACTCAGATCCTCCTAACTACAGGGCCGGTGCTCTAGCCACTGAGCCACCTAGCTACCCTAGCATATTTATAAGTTACATAATTTCCTTCCACCTTCCCTTCCCACCCCTTTCCCTTCAGTGTACATTGTACATATACATTTGTGTTTAACATGTTTACAGATTTGTCATTTTCTGTATGAGGTATTAGGACAAAGAAAGAAAACCTTGAGACAGGAAAGAAAAACATAAGAGAAATTTTTGAAAAGTGAATGTAGTGTTCATTCAGATCTGGATGTAAAGGGAATTGTCTATAACAGGTCTCCCAGAATTGTCAGAACTCTCTGAACTGCTGAGAGTAGCTGCATCCATCAGGGTGGATCAACTCACAATATCATTGTTAAGGTGTATAATGTTCTCTTGCTTCTGCTCCCCTCACTCAACATCAGTTCCTGTAATTAGTTCCATGTTCTTTACAATCCGACCATTCATGGTTTCTTATAGAACAATAGTACTCCTTAACATTTCATTTAACATAACTTGTTCAGCCCGTTCCTCCATTAATGGACATCTCAATTTCCAGTTCTTTGCCACTAAGAAAAAGAGTTGCTATGAATATTTTGGCACTTGTGGGACTTTTCTTTTGAATATAGGCCTAGTATTGGTATTGTTGGGTCAAAAGGTATGATCAGTTTTATTCATCTTTGGGCAAAGACTCATTGGATCTGTTCACAACTCCCAACAACAGTGCATTAATGTCCCAATCCTCTCCAACAACAATCATTTTCCCTTTTTGTCCTTCTAGCCAGTCTGTTAGAGGTATGAGTTGGGTACCTCATGGTTGTTATAATTTGCATTTCTCTAATCAGTAATGATTTGGAGCATTTTTTCATATGATTATATTTATATATATATATATATATATTCTTCATTTGAAAGCTGCCCGTTCATATCCTTTGATTAATTCTCAGTTCTCTTTGCTAGAATTATCAGTCCCTTAAATGTAGATCTCCTGGTCCCTCCTTCTTTCTTTTTCAAAAGAAACAGTTGTAAATGACTACAGTATTTACTGTTTGAGTAACCCAAAGACACTAGTTTCTGGGATAAGAACTCTCAGTATTTGATAAAAACTGCTTGAAAAACTGGATGGTAAAACTAGGCATAGGCTCACATCTCACACCCTATATTAAAATAATTGGAAATGGGTATAGGATTTAGACATAAAGAGTGATATCATAGGCCAATTAAAAGAACAAGAAATACTCTATCATAGCTATTATGACCAAACGACAATTAGAGAACATTTTAAAATTATAAAATGGGTGATTTTGACCATATTAAATAGTTTGGGCACAAATAAAACCTATGCTGCCAAGATTAGAAGGAATGAAGAAAGCTGGGAAACAATTTTCACAACTAGAGTTTCTGATAAAAGATTCATTTCTAAAATATGTGGAGAACTGAATCAAATTTTTATAAGATTACAAAGTCACTCTTCAGTTGATAAATGGTCATAGGATATAAACAGTTTTTAGATGAAGGAAAAAACTATATAGTCTTATAAAAAAGTCACAGAATCATTATTTAAAGAGAAATCCAAATTAAGACTACACTGAGAAGCAACCTCACTCTTATCAGAGTAGCTAAGTTGATTAAAAAAAAGGAAAATGATCAATCTTGGAGATGATGTAGAAAAATTGGACACCCTTTATATTCATAAAAATTTTTGAAGACCTCCCTAAACAGCTTTTGTTTGTGTGGGTTCTATCTGTTGAAATGTACTTCATTGGAAATTATGATGAAGGTGACACTGTAAACTCTAAAAAGATCTCCTGAATCCTTGGATTCCTTTGACTACCCTTAGAGAGCTGTTGTTTTGGTCAGTTATTAGAAGACATGACTTAGAGGTGGGAAGGATATATTTGAAAAAAAAGTGATGTAAAAATAGGAGCTATCAACAAAATATGGTATATAAAAAACAAATGAGAGAAATAGAAGAGTCAAAGAAAATCCCAACATTTTCATCATATATAAACAGGGAATGTTTCTTCCAACCAGTAAAGTAGGTTTATTATTTATTATTTTTTAGGTTTTTTTTTTTTACAAGGCAAAGGGGGTTTTTAAGTGGCTTGCCCAAGACCACACAGCTAGGTAATAAGTGTCTGAGACCGGACTTGAACCCAGGTACTCCTGACTCCAGGGCCGGTGCTTTATCCACTATGCCACCTAGCCGCCCCTGGTTTATTATTATTCTTTTGGGGGACAAGAATCACTAGCTTAGTTTTAGATGCTTTGATTTAATAAAAGGCTTGACTTATTTGATTTGAGAGTCCTTTCACTAAAAACTGTGACAGCCTCTAATTCTGTTTTTCTGTTCAGACTTACTACCTTTTTTTGTCAAATATGGGAATTTCTCTAAAGAACACTGCCTTCACATATCCATTTCTTCAGTTGTGTCCAGATTATTTTAGAAAGTTACCTGAGGGGGGCGGCTAGGTGGAGTAGTGGATAAAGCACTGGCCCTGGAGTCAGGAGTACCTGGGTTCAAATCTGGTCTCAGACACTTAATAATTACCTAGCTGTGTGGCCTTGGGCAAGCCACTTAACCCCATTTGCCTTGCAAAAAAAACCTTTAAAAAAAAAAGAAAGGAAAGAAAGTTACCTGAGGCATTGAGAGGATCTAGTAACTTGCCTAGAGTAACCCAACCAGCATGGATCTCAGATTTTGTTAACTCTGAGACTGGCTGATTCTTTATCCTCTCTCTGCCTTCTGCCTTAAGTTTCCTCAGAAGCCTGACTTGCTGTGTTATAAGAACTCTTCCAGTTCTTACATTCTGTGGTTTTTGATTTTGGAAGAAGCCCTAAGAGGTAGCCTTAGCGGTTAATTGGCTCTTTTTTGTTGGTTTTATTTCTGATCTCTCTCTTCCCTCTCTTGAATATCTCTGCAGTGTTTCTCATTTGTTGGAAGATAAAGCCAATAGAACAGTTCTTCAAATCTCCCTCTTTGGAAGGTCCTGGTATTCAAATCCTTGGGCAGTTTCCTTTTCTCCTGAACTACCTCAAACCCACTCATTCTAGGTACATTTCTTCACCCCTCTTCCCAAATCTTTATGTTCCCACAATGTCTTTCTTACTCTGTTGAATTCTGCATGTTTTCCTCTTCTCTTGATAAGAATGGTATTTATACTTTTGGAAACTGACTATAGATGTCATGAAAAACCAAATCTTAGAAAGATGATATTTTTAAAAGAGCTCCTTTTATAATTTTGATGTTTTCAGAGAACTTTTTTCAGTTTGTGACTTTTGGAGAGATGAAATTACTTTTTTACCAAAAAAGAAAAGGGGGCTATCAGTTTGAGTTGTTCACTATTTTAATATAATGTCTTGAAGAAACTTATTTATTTAAGTGTTCACACCTTTGCAATTTATGTTCTTTAACAGATTCTCAGTTTTGTTTTTTCTATTTTTGGATTTGGTTATGATGATGACACCAATTATTGATTTTAGTTTTAAATTGGATCTAGAAGGGATAGCACCAGCAACTCTTATGTTATAGCTAGTATACTGCCCTATTCGGGGCAGGGCAGTAATACAAAATGTTCTTTGAATGGATGAAAAGTGATTTTTCTATCTTATTTGATAGTATAAATAATACCAAAGTCTTGGATGGTAAATAATGCAAATATTTGCATGCGTACACACACTCACATACACCCACCCACCCATCCATTTTTCAATTAAGTGACTTGCTCAGTTTCTAACAATGCAGTATTAATTAGTGGAACTGATAGGCAAACATAAGTTTTATGATACCATGATCACCATTCTTTTAATTTTTCCCAGCAGTGCCTGCATATTCTGTGTACTTTCCTCTTTTGTACTTTTCTTTCTGTTCCTTTTCCCTCCCAGGCCTATCAGCTATTCCTGTAGATTGTTTTCTGTATAGGTCATTTTCCCTCCCATGTTCTTGGGAATGGAGTAAAGGAGAAACTAGTCATCATACCTCTTTCCATTCTTTCTGAACCTCCTGAGTCATCTGTGTCATACTCTGGCCAGAAATAATTCAGCAATTCACTACTTTTCCTATAAAGAAACCATGCGCAATCTTACATTAATTTTAAAATACGTTTGGCTTATGACAAACATTCATTTAGTGGGGAGGCATCATGGTTCAGTGGAAAGATCATAGTATTTGTAGTCTAAGGACCCAAGTTCAGTCCCCAGCTGCTACTCATTACTTTTATGAACTGGACAAATCACAAGCTTCAGTTTCCTCTTCTGCATAGTGATGGAATTGGCCTAGATGATATCTGAGGTCCCTTCTAGCTCTAAATTTATGGTCTTTTGATCCTTCTGAAGAACACTGTTCTAGTTTCTGAGGGACATAAAGAGATTCTATAAGAACACAATCTCTTGGAGCTCATAATATAAAACTTATCAAATACAGTAACGACACTTATAAAGTTAAAAGAATATGTTGTAATCATATAACACAAATTGTTTAGTTATTCTCTAGTCCATGGGCATCTACTTTGTTTCCAAATTTCTTACAATCAGAAAAAAAGACCTGCTATAACTATTTTGACCCATGTGTGGGCTTCTTATCAGTGCCCTCCTAGAAATTTTTTGCCTCCTCTCTGGGGTCAAAGGATTTTTACTTTTTAATCAATTTATTTTGAGCCAATGTTGTGATATTTTAAAAATTACCAAAAGACATAAAAAATTTATCTATTTAAAATTAGTATGTTCTTACATAATACAACATGTTTGAAGTCTGTGGGGAAAGGTCTGTTCTAGGGGATTAAGGAAGGCTCCATGGAAGAGATGTTATCATTGAGTCTGAGTTTTAAAGGGTGGCAGGTATTCTTTGAGAGTATTGTTTTTGTGGGACACTTGCAGAGCATTTCATTTACAGCATCTTTCTAATGGACTTGAACCTCTGAAGTAAGCAATATATATATAGATCAAGCATAAGGAATTTTTTTTTCTTCCAAAGACCATTTGGATAGTTATTTTGTCATTTGAGAGTCATGCAAAATTATCATCTTAAAAATTAACCCACAATATTTAGTCAGATATTTAATTGAATAATCCCTAAACAGCTCCTAGATTTAATGTATTTTAATCTGCCTGTGGTTACCATGGCAGCACCAGACCAAATGATTCTGTGGGTATTCTCTGTTCCTGATCTAAATGAATGCTCATGGGCTTTTGAAGCTTTATTCTACCCTGGGCTTTGGAGAGAAATTACTGTCCTTTTCCAAAAATTGTTTCTTTTAGGATGTCCTTAACCTGATGAGGAAATTGATAAAAGGGAAGTTTGGCAGGAATTTTCTTTCAGAGCAAATTGACCCAGCAGAGTGATTAGAATTTAGTGGAAAGAGGGCAACCATAGTGAAGATTAACTTGAACTTCATTTGATGACATAATAGTAAATGAGAAAAAAGATAAACAGAGATAGGAAATGAACATCATGTAGGCTGAGAAAGATAAATAGAAACTTTACATTGATAGTATTTTGACTCTCAGTGGAAGGCTGGAGACAGGATATTTCAGCTATGTTTACATGAATAGGCTCTATATAGGGAGGTATCTTTGGGAATGCTTCCTAGTTGTAAGAAGAGCTTTTCAAAACACCTTTCAGTGTATTAATTTAGGATGCAGAGAAGGTGATGTTGATGATGATAATGATATTGATATTGATATTGCTTGTCTTTCATTCTTGAAAACCTTGATATCTTGGAGGTGATACCATGACATACAAGTGTATTGGATTTGAGTGAGGGGTTGCTGTGCTAAGTCACCAGCATCATGATCACCTCTGAAGCCATCTGGGTCTAATGGTCAGATATGAATCAGGATGATTAGAGATGGCTCTGGGTGGGAGGCAGTCAGGATAAGTGACTTGCCCTGGTCACATATCTAGCAAATGTCAATTATCTGATGTTGAATTTGAACTCAGGTCTTCTTGACTCCAAGGGCTGGTGCTTTATGCATTATGCTACTTAATTGCCCCAGAGAGGGTAGGTAGTGTTTGATGGATGGACTCTTAATCTCCTAACTCTGGAATGATTCTTTTCTTTATTTCTCCTTTTCCAACCATACAGTTAAACTCCAGGGGCCATCGGTGAGCTGGAACTCCCCATCTGAGTAGCCAATCTGGCATGGTAGAAAATAATACAGGATTTGGAATAAGATGACCCAGGTTCATCTAGTAACATTTATAAGCTTTATTGCCTTAGGCAAACTATAAGACATACTGTAAATGGGAGTTATTAAGCTTTTTCATCTTGACCTATGATTTCATTGGTGTGGTGAACTCTTGGAGAATAAACTAGTTTTTCCAGTGAATATTATTAGCAAATATTTGAATTAAGTAACTGATTTTTTTATTAGAACTACCTGATTTTGATCTACCTGATGTATTTATTCATTTATCTATCTCAGGGAGAAACCAGGACCTTCTCAGGAATCTTTCTCTTTACAGGTACTGTTCCTCTTCTTCTCTGGTAGAATAGTTATGCCTTGGCCTCCTACTTTGGGAAATTTCATGGGTAGACTTTTGGAACTCTAGTGAGTTTTGACTGCGTACAGTTCACCTAAGTGACTCCATCTTTTTGCATCCCATTTTGCTCCATACAAGGTAAAACCTGGGTCTTAGCTTATCATGTTTATGTACATAATCCTTTCGTACCTCCCCCTCACACTTTTGAAATAAAAAACAAATTATTATTTCTGTTTCTACTAGAAAGACTATGAAAATCAACTTCCCTTGTGACTAAACTCCCAATCACAATAACACTTCAGGGACAGACATTCTTATTTGATTTACAAACAAAAAACAAAACACATAAATAGAATATAAACTCTAATAGGACAGGGGCTGGTTTTTGTTTTTTGCATTTGTATCCCCACTTCCTACCCTTTTCTCTCACTCATACTGGAAATTTAATGACATGTCTTTTCATTTATTGAGTCTACAGTTTATAAACTTAGACAGTTGCCTGAGACAAAGTTAAAGAACTTTTGTAAGGTTAATTATCTGAGTTAGAAGTAGGATTTCATCTGTACTTCCTGAATTTCTATGACTAGCTCTCAATCTGTTAAGTCTAGTTTCTTCATAGTATTATATGTCCCTAAATTAAAAATATTTTATTTAACAAACATGAATGTGTGTGTGTGTGTGTGTGTGTGTGTGTGTGTGTGTGTTTAGGTTTTTGCAAGGCAAATGGGATTAAGTGGATATGCATGTGGTGTGTGTGTGTGTGTGTTTAGGTTTTTGCTTGCCCAAGCTAGATAATTAGTAAGTGTCTGAAGTCGGATTTGAACTCAGGTAGGTCCTCCTGACTCCAGGGCAGGTGCTCTATTCACTGTGCCACCTAGCTTCCCTGCACCACCACCCCCCCCGTATATTTTTTAAAACAGATATTTTTCTTTTTTTTCTCTAATTTTATTCAGTTTTCACATTCATCTATTTACAAGTTTGTAAGTTTCACATTTTTCTTCCATTCTCCTTTTCTTCCCCATGACAGAGGAATAAATCTGATAAAAGTTGTACATATGCAATTGGGTTTAACATATTTTCATATTAGTTATGTTTGAAAGAGGAATCACAACTAAGAGCAACATGAGAAGGAAAAAGAAAACATAAAAGAAGTTTTGAAAAGTGAACATAGTATGCCTTGGAGTGAAATGTGAAGGAGTGGAAGAAGTCCCAGGAAACATTGTGCTAGATTCATATAATGAGAATTCCCAAGAATTAGTTTCCTGAGGAAAGAAGGAAGGCATGAAGAGTGGAGTATACTGATGATATGTGAATACCAAGGCTAATTCTGCCTGATATAGGTTTTTTTTTTTTTAAAGAGTTAGGGGCAGCTAGGTGATGTAGTATATAGAGCACCAACCCTAGAGTCAGGACCTGAGTTCAAATTCAGCCTCAGATACTTAATAATAATTGCCTAGATGTGTGACCTTGGGCAAGTCATTTAACCCCCATTGCTTTAAATTAAAAAAAAATAAAAGAGTTCCAGGACCCAATGTTATAACAATCTATTTTGTCCCAGATGGCACTTAAGTTAGGTGAATGGTAAGAACAGATTCTGCATAAACTTGTATGAATACAATGGGGAGATTGAATGTTATATGTAGGAGGTGCCAACTGGGCCATTTTGCCTGAAACATTGAGACATAGAGTATGTGAAGTAGAGTAATCTGCAGAAAAACAATTCTCTAAAGATTAGGGAATTTTTTTGATTTAGGGCTTGAATTTATCCCATGACAAAGAGATGCTAAACTTTCACAGATCAGGGAATAGTTTTAAATATAAACTTTTGAATGAGATCTGAGCCAATTCTTCATTAAATTAACATTCTTCACTATGAAAATTTTTACTATTTGCCCTATGTGTGGGTTTTTTTCCTTATTATTAGAATTTCTGTAGCACTTCAAGTCTGAAACATATAATATAGCCACTGCTCCTATCTTTCATTTTTGGAAAAGACATTTAAACTCTATTCAGCTCTATTTTGGCTTAATATATTCAGATCCCTCCTAACAATCTGAAACTGTGTCAAAATGGATTGAGTTCCTTTGAAAAAGTAAGTTCCCTATCTCTCAAAGTCTAAAAGAGCACCTATCAGATGTTTTAAGGGAATTTTTGCTCAGGTTATGTATGCTTAGATTAGTTGTATATCAGGGGTTCTTAATGTTCTCCTGGTTTTTGTGAATACAGCTTAGCACATACCATATTTCCCCATGTATAAGACACACCCTTTTCTGAAAAATTTGGGGTCTAAAAATTGGGAGTGTCTTATATAGTAGTTGTAGATTTTTACTTGCATTTCCTGTTTTTTCGCGCTTGTTGTCTTTGCTCTCATTACTTCGATTTTGTTACCAGTGTATTAGGTTACTTTTTGCCACATTCTGCCCAGAAATGGCCCAGAAAAGATTTTCATACAGTATTGAATTCAAGTTAAATGTGATACAGTTTGCAAAAGTGAATGGAAATCATGCTGCTGAACATGAGTTTGGTCCTTCTCCAACTGAGAAAGGAATCCAGGATTGGCTATAGGAAGAAGAAGTCCAACTGAAAACATCACGGCAGAAGGCCAGGAGAGGCAAATCAGCAAAGTGGCCTGAGTTAGAGAGGGAATTGAAGATGTGGATTGAGGAGCCAAGAACAAGTGGAATTCCTGTGTCCACAAAGATGGGTCAGCAGGAGGCAAGAAGAATTACTGATGAGAGGAAGTGACTGATTTCAAAGGAGGACACAAGTGGTGCTTTGGGTTCATGAAATGGAATGGACTAAGCATGCATCCATACACCAGACTTGCCCAGGGGGTGTGTGTGGTTAATCCCAGACCAGAGCAGTGGCAGGAGGGCAGTCAGAGCCTCTCCTAAGACAGGGATTCATTATCCAATTCAGATGAGGACAAGCTGATGGATAGAAGTTTTGACAGTGAGGAGGAGTTGTATGAATTTTATGATGAATAAAATTTCAGTTCAATGACTTTAAATAATACATTTTTTTCAAATTTCAAGCCCCAAAATTAAGGCAGATTTTATACATGGGAGTGTCATACATTGGGAACTACAGCAGTACTCTGTCTGTATAAACATGTATCTATCTATATATGTGACTTTCTCTTCATCCATCCACCTTTGATTCTCAGAGAAACAACAATAGGTTATAGCAAAAGAGAACAATAACATGCAAGAGAATGAGACTTCCAAAGAATGAGTTTCCTGCATTTTGTTATAATTGATCATTTGTGCTGTATGAATTTTTATTACCATAGTTCAGATCCCTTCTAAGACCCTGTCACAATATGTAACTCTAGGTTTAATTTTTAATGAAATTATGGTGTGCCTCAGTTTCCTCTTCTCTAAAACTAGGGGATTAGGCCTGAACTTTATGACCCCCTCCTGGCTCTTAATGTATAATCTTTTGTTTTCTATGCAATTGTGTTCAATTAAAAAAGTTTTCCATCACCCTGTCGGTTTGCCAGATTATTAGCTTCATACCATATTCTCTAAAGTGCTGTTGTTCCATAACTTGGATAGCCAACTATGCCCAATTGAATTGAATAGATTTTTAGGAAACTACCTAGAAATATTATGAGAGGTATTAAAATGAGTGCTGCCATCCAAGCACTCTCCTGAGATGTTGACCCAGCAGAGAGGTCTTCAGTTCCTTGACCAGAACTTTGAACTGTATCTTCTAGAAGAGATAAAAAGCCTATTTGTCATAGCATCTCAGCCTGAACATGTTTTCTCCAAAGTCAATATACTAGACCATGGGGAGGGGTGGGAAAATAGACCAGTCTTGTACTGACTTGGGGGTCCAGTCAATTAACTGTCTACAGAGGGTTTGGCACACACAGTTGGTGCATAATAAATCTTTATTGATTGATTGAACCAGCTCTGATTAAGCACATATTCTTGTGTGTTACACTCAAAAGAACAATGGTGTATTTGGGAGTTCCACGTTGTGGGAATCAAATTATGGTGTGCTGATTACAACCCATTTAACTTGGAGTTTATTTTCATCTCTCTCATCCTTACTTTTCTCATCTGTAAAAGTGGGAATAATAAAATTGTACCACCATTCTAAAGTGACAGCTGTTGTGTAGGGAAAATCTTTTGTGTTTAAGTTTATAAATTACCTGAGAGGGGGCAGCTAGGTGTCGCAGTGAGTGGAGCACCGGAACTGGAGTCAGGAGTACCTGAATTCAAATTCGACCTTATATACTTAATAATTGCCTGTGTGACCTTGGGCAAATCACTTAACCCCATTGCCTTAAATAAATAAAAATAAAAAAAAAATAAATTACCTAAGAAAATAAAAGTGTTAATCACTAAGTTAATAACAATACTGATAAAGGTCATTTAGAAAAATGCCTGCCGTCCTTGGTGTTAAGCTTTTTTCTGGAGCTGTTCCCAGGTCAGGGGTTGCCTGACATGTACCTAGTTGGAGGCCATTGATTTGGGTTGGGGCTGAAATGATTCTGGCTTGTAAATTCTGACTTGATGATTCAGTTGTTTTCCATGCTTCCAAAGTTTATCTAGTAAAGTAAGACCTCCTGCTGTTTGTGTGCACTGAATGATGTCTCTTTACCGACCTTCCTTAGGCTATACTCTCAGGAAACAGACCTAATCAAAGTTCATACTGACTGCTGGCTTATTTTCAGAGAGCAGTAGTTCCCTAGTTGTAAGGGCAGGAGTTGCCATAATAAACAGCAATAAAAATGGTGGTTCAAATGTTTTAATAGCTTATAGTTGCTTGGTCATTCTGTGTTACATAGTAATATTATTATTCTCTTCTGGTACTTCATCATAATGAGTGGTAATCTTGAATTCCTAAAGGATATTGCAGGAAATTACAAGTTCTGGGAAGCCTTTCTGGCCTGGTTTCTAGGTTTCTAATAAAGGTCCTGTTCTTTCCCTCTTACTTCTTCCCTGCCCATTAAGAAATTGAGAGAAAAAGACCTATTTGTATACATTTATGTGTGCAGTACACCTCCCCCCCCTTCACACCCACACTTCAGTTTCTTCCCTAAGGCCATCATCCCCTCTCTACCAGGAGAGATTTCAGTAATCCTTCAGGTGAATAGCATGAATCCTTTGGAGCTTTGGTTGTTTTCATTGTGGTGTTCAGATTTTCTAAGTCTTTCAGATTTTTATCTTCAGTGTTGCTGTTTTTGCATAAATTTTTTTGATGTCAGAATTAACTAATTGCATTATATATCTCTTTATATGGTTTTTTTTAGGTTACAAAGTACTTTTCTCTCCAAGGACTTCTGCCATGATAACTGAAATGTTTATGCATAGTATTTGTTTTGCAAGGAACTTTGCTAGGGTCATCACATTTTAGCTCCATGACACCCTAAGTGAAGCAAGCACTACATTTAACGAAGTAAACATTTTGTGTCTTCCAGACACTGTTGCTGATTTCTGGAACCTAAAGACAAAAAAACCCTCTGAAATAAATCATACTCTCTGATAGCATATGTTCTTTCTAAGAAAGCAACCTCTGTGTATGCAAATTCAAAATAAAGATCTAGGGATTTGGCAATGACTTCATTATGATTATAGTGATTCCCAGATGGGGAAAATTTCTCTTCCAATGATGGTTAGCACCTTTTCTACAATTTAATCTAGGAGATTACAAATTTCCAAAGCCTCTGAGAGCATACATATATACAAAGTAATTGCAAGGTACAAAGTAATTACAGTACACAGTACAGAATAAAATAATTACAAACAGAAAACAACACTTGGGGGATCAAGAAAGGTAGTGCTTGATTTACAGTTTTTTATAGAGTAGAGGAGGAAGTTTTTTCCAGGCAAGTGGTGTATGTATAAAGGTTTAAAAGATGTAAGAGTTGCAGAGGGGAAAGCATATTGTTCAAGAGGAGTATTATATCATATTCTAAATCTAGAAAGCCAGACTGGGTCTAAGAGTTAAAGGTTATGAAAAAACAGTTTATTTTTCTCTCAAGAATTCATTTATAGGAACATAATAGAGCTATATCTTTGTCTTGAAAAGATCACTTTGGTAACTATGAAAGATGACTTAGAGTAGAGAGAGAGAATTGACAAAGGAAGATTCATTAGGAGGCCACAGTTGAGGTGAAAAGTGATTAAAGTGACTATGTAAGTAGTGAGTAAAGCATTCTGTAAACCTTAAAATGCCATGTTAAATTCTAGCTCATATTATTGTCACTGTTATTATATCCTCCATCAGTGATGCTTTTTAGTGTGTGGGCTTGTCTGAGAACATCTTGAGGCATTCCTTCCAACTGTGGCATTCCTTGAGTCTAGGACCTCAGAAATGAGTTTGAACTATCCTCCTTCCTTCCTTCTTTCCTTCCCTCCCTTCTCTCTCTCCCTCCTTCCCTATCTATCTAGCTATCAGTCATCTAATTAAAAAAAAGGTGAAAGACCCATCCCTGTTCTCACAGAGTTCTTTTACCAAAGAGAATAGGCAAGCAAAACAAAATAATGCATCAACTATGCTAGGTGTCATATTCCACATCTGTATTACCCTCTGGACAGGAGGGATATTTAATGGTCAGATCTTTGGAGTCAGATTGGGATAATTTAATCTGAATTCCTATTAGTCCCTTGTTGTCACAGGCAATATGACAGAGTGGACAAAGCAGTGAATTTGGAGTCTAAGACCCAGGGGTTGTATCTTGCCCATCACTTACTACTTGTTCAGTTTTTAGCAAAAATCAATTTCCTGTTTTGTTTTATGAACAAGAGTTGGTCTTAAGAGGATTTGTGATCCTCACTGCCATGTGAATCTTGAATATTTTAAGACCTTAAGTGACCCATCAGCCTTTTTCTTTTTAAAGGAACAGGGTTCATGGATAGAGAAAAAGATGACAGGCTCTGTGGTATGATAGATAGAATACTGAATTGAGAGAAAAGAGACTTGAATTTAAATTTCATCTCTGTTGCTTTCAAGCTAAATGAATGAAGTCCATTGACCCTTTTTTTGAGTGTTAATATCTTCATTCATAGAATGGAGTTACTTTCTAAGTTGATCTGGTAAGGTATTTTTCCAGTACAAGTTACTATAATACACCTCATTATGTGAATAACAGTGAATTGTCATTCAATTTCATGATGCTGACAACTATGTTTATCACATATCTACACAGATGCAATTGGAATGTGGCATGCTCAGAATGGAAAGGGTAGGGGGGGAAAAGGAAGTTCTCAGAAATACAATTAACTTCAAAATAGACCTGTACTCACATGATTGATTTTTGTGAGAGCAAAAGAAACTCTTGTGTTTCTAAGAACCAAGAGACCTTCATCCAGATATGGGAGTTCTGATAACTTCTGATTCAACCATTCTAGCTCTGAATACAGCTGCCCCTTATTGTTCTATAGCCAAATGTAAGCTGCGGAATTATAGAGAACGCTACCAGCACAGGTTTCTTTGCATCGGACATGAAAAAAAAATATTGAAAGACCAGACTTGTGTTCCTCTCTCCACCTCACCCCTTGTAATTCTACATGGACTGGCAAAATGAACTTAGAGAATTTAGCTACATAATCACTCTTGTGACTTGTGAAGGAAAACATTGCTATCAGACACACTTATTGTGCTGTTTCTATTTGTGAAATAAAATACATTATCATCAAGTTTAACTATACTAATTACAATAATAATGATGATGATGATGATGATGATGATGATGATCAAAGAAAACAAAAATTTATTGGACACTGACTGGTGTTGTATACACATATACAGATCTTATCTCACCAGATCCTCACAACAAATCTTAGGGAGGAGATGCTATTATTATATCCTCTTTTTACATTTGAAGAAACTGCAACTGATAGAAGTTAAGTGACTTGTCCTGGATCACATAACTAGTAAATATCTGAGGCTGAATTTGAATTTAGGCCTTCCTAATTCCATTGTTCTTCCAAAGCACTTGAAAGTTGTTCTCAATTACCATTAACTTCTGTTGCTGTTTGTCTTTAGGGTTAGAACTAGGTTTTCTTTTTTTCTTTTTCTTTTTAATTTTATTTTCCAATTAAATGCAAAGATATTTTTATCCAGCATCCATTTGCAAGTTTATGAAGTCTACTTTTTTCTGTCACTCTCCTTTCCCCTCCTCCCTCCCCATGGCAGTGAATAAACTGGTAAAACTTGTTTGTGCATGTATAATTTGTGTTTTAGCATATTTCCATATTAGCCATGTTGCAAAAGAGGAATTAGAACTAAGGGGAAAAAACCATGAGAAAGAAAGAAAATAAAAGAAAATTTTAAAAAGTAAATGTAGTATATATGCCTTCCTCTGTCCACTCCAATGATTTGTTTGTTTTTTAACTGGATGTTAAAATCTGCCATAACAGATTTCTTAAGGTTGTCTTTAACCACTGAACTGTTATGTGGAACTGTGTCCTTCATAGTTGATCCATCTCACAATATTGCTGTTAATGTGTACAATGTTCTTTTGTTTGCTTTACTCATATGCATATGCTTCAGCATATGCTAGTCTTTCCAAACTTTTCTGAAGTTCAACCATTCATATTTTCTTATAGAACAATAATACTCCATAACATTCATTTACCTTAACTTCTTCAGCCCTTCCCCATTTGCTGGACATTTCTTCAATTTTCAATTCTTGGCTACTACAAAAAATAAATATTTTTATACATGCGGATCTTTTCCCCTTTTAAATAATGTGTGATTGTGATATTGTCGGATCAAAGGCTATGCAGTTTTATTACTATTTGGACATAGTTCCAATATCTTTTTTTTTTTTTTTAGATTTTGCAAGGCAAATAGGGTTAAGTGGCTTACCCAAGGCCACATTTGAACTCAGGTCCTCCTGATTCCAGGCTAGTGCTCTGTCCACTGTGCCATTTAGCCACCCCCATAGTTCCAATGTCTTTAATTTCTTCATATGAAAGCTACCTATTGATTTCCTTCGACTATTTATCACTTCGAGAATAACTTGTCTTATAAATTTGCCTCAGTTCTCTATGTATTTTAGAAATGAGTGCTTTATGAGAAAAAATAACTGTAAAAATTGTTTCCTGGATTTCTGTTTTCCTCCTGATCTTGGTTGCATTCATCTTGCTTGTGCAATTAATTTAATGTAGTTGAGACCATCCATTTTGCAGTTTATACTGTTCCCTGTCTCATGCTTGGTCATAAATTTTTCCCCTCTCCATATATCTGACAAATAGACTGCTTCTTTTTCTCTAATTGGTCTACAGTATCAACCTTTATGTCTACCTATCTCCATCTCATTTTGGTATAGGGAATATATATAAGATGTGGGTACATATTTCGGTTCTGCCTTAGTATTTTCCATTTTTCCCAGCAGTTTTTAATCAAATAGAGAGTTTCATTGCATTGTATAGCATTTGGTTTTTCCAGGGTTTTTTTTTTTTTGAGTTTATTAAACAGTAGATTACTATAGTCATTTAATTTACTGTTCTAGAATTTGGTTTTCCAATTACATCTCTGCTTGCTTCAAGTTCAGTTTTCTTGCTGCCAAACTATTCTATTCTTCAAAGCATTGTAAAGTATTACATAAAGAGTATTACAAGTCTTTAAACTATTGACTATTGACATTGGATCTAAAATACAACTGTTTGGAGAAATTTGAATGGAAGGGGAAATTCTTTTAGGTAGTCAGGAAGGGTTTTGTGGAGTTGGGAGATGATAATCTTCGGCTTGAAGGAGGGGTTGAATTTGGAAAGGTAAAGAGGAATAGGCAGGCCATTGTAGGTATGGGAAATGCAAAAGTGTGGATGTGGCAAGCTGTAAGATGTTTTTGTGGGATTGTGATTAAACTTGTTTGGCTAGAATAGACATCAATCTTTATATGAAAGCATAAGATTTCAAGATTTTTGTTTAAGAATTAGAGATCATCTTTTTGCAGCATCATTATTTCATGATGTAAAATAATGAGGGTCAATGATGGGGAGTGATTTGTCCAACTTTAAACAATTTAAGTAATTAGCAGAGCCTAAATTTTAACTAGGCAACTGGTAATGCAGTGGATAGAGTCCTGAACCTGGAGTGAAGAAAATTTAAGTTTAAATGTGGATTCATACATTTACTAGCTATGTGGCCCTTGGTATCTTGAGACCTATCTGCCTCAGTTTTCTCATCTGGGAAAAAAAAAGAATCATAATATCATATACCTCTTAGGGTGGTTATGAGGATCAAATGATGTTGATACTTGCAAAAGCACTTTACATGGTGGCTAGCACATAGTAGGTAGCTAATGCTTATTTTTTTATTCTTTATTTTTAGTGGAAATTGAGACTGAAAAAGCGGAGTGGGAAAAATTAAGGAGAGGGGGGATTGACAAGAGAAGAAATAATGAGCTTTTGTAATATCATGAAAAGTTGACTTGGATTCAGATCTGTTACTTCCTTTGTAAGCTTGAGGTCAGACATGACTTTCCTGGGCCTCTTCTTTTAAACAAGAGTTAAAGTAAATGGCCTCTGATTTCCTTTCCAGCCCTAAAACTATAATCTTAATAGCAGCCCAGTAAGCTGGGTTTTTTTGTTAATCAGTATTACTAAGTCATTCCCTAAGCAGGTTACCAACTGACCTTGGAATGCTATCATAAAGTATTATTCTCTTTGGATAATTGAGGAGAACATTCTAGTTAAAATTTCTTCAGCTGGAGACTTTGAATATAAAAAAGATGTCAATAGCCTCCTTTTTCATTCATGGGCAAAAATTTTAGTGAGGTTGTTGTTATTAATGCCTGAATCATCCACTGTCATCCATCATCCAAGTCTCCTGTAAAGTCATGAAGAAAGATGATGATAAAGACATATGGAATCTTCTGAGTTGTGTATGTTATGTATGTGGTGGTGGGTGGTGGTGTAGATCACATGTTAAAAACACAGTATATTCATTGTGGTTGGTCTGCTGAAGCCCTGAGGATAGCCAATAATTATCCTTTTTGGAGTATAGTTTCAAGTGCTGTTAAGTACCATTAACCTTTTTTGTCAGCACCAATGATTCAGTGACTACACCGTTATTATTAGATTCTTCCTTTCAAATAGGAAGTGGAGAGCTTGGCCTATTCATAAAGGAGGCTTAGGTTTTCAGAATTAAGAAGGAAGAATAGGTACTTTGTGCTTTTAGTATGTGTCCATAACACCTCAGTCTCTGTCCACATATAGGACCATTGAACATAACGTATTAGCACATAGAGTATTAGAGCAGAAAGAAGAGACCTGAGAAGAGTCCCAGAGAAGTTAATGAAACATCTTGTGTTACATGTGCACACAGACAATAACATGTAAAATACTTGACTCATGTGCTGTAATTATCTTTTATTTTTTAAGTACTTTATACTTTGCCAAAGCATTTTCACATATTTTATTTCATTATGTTCTTTTTAGCGGTAACTGGTCAGACACATTTATTATATTTATAGTCAGAGAAATGAAGTGTCTAGCCCAAGGTCATATAGCTCCCTAGGTTCAGAGGAAGGAGCAGATGTTTTCTGATTCAGTATTCTCTCCCCTCTCCCTCCCCTATGCATACCCATGAGAGATTGAGGGACTGATCAAATGTAAGGATGGGTCAGAGCTGTAGAATATGATCCTAAGTCTTCCTGCCCCTGTATATCCAGCTGTATATCCATAGAAGTTCATTAAATCATCTAAGGTTGTACAACAAATTAGTAGCAGAACTGAGAAAAGACTCTCATACTGTAATTCTTTCCATTTCCATAAATAGTCACTACTGAAAAAATACCCCATCCCTAAAAGGAACAAAACAAAAACTGCTATCCCATTAAAAAAAAAAGTTGTTTTTTTCTGAAGCTCTGTAATACTTGAATTTTTCATTGCATTGTATAGCATTTGGTTATACTTTGCCTTATACTGTTAAACTTAACTGTTGGGTTTATATCCTTTAATATGAACATTAGCTATATAGTGGCCACATAAGAATTACAGTCATTGGACTAGGTAGGAATTATGGTGCTTGAATCCTGTCTTTGCAACTTAGTAAATATCAGAATTTGAGCAAGTTACTTCCCCTTTGGGGTGTTTCCTTGTCTGAAAAATGTAGAGATCTGGACTAGCTGCTCTTGAAAAAGATCCCTTTCAACTCAAACATTCTATACTTTGTGTTCCTGTTCAGTCATTCAGCCAGTAAGCAGTTTTAAACACCTGTTATGTATGTGCTAACCACTCTTCCAACCACATACTAAAGAGGGAGCCAACTTCATAACAGCTATGAACCAGTAAGCTATGTGTAGCACAAGAAATTAATAGAGGGCAGATACTTGCATATTCAGATCTAATATGATTATGTTATATTCTAAGAATCTTCCTGCTTCAACAGTCTTTGATCTAGGTTCCATCAGTTTATATTCTTACATTTTTTTCAGTTTTAATATTTAATATTTTATCATTTTTGAAACCAGCATGTTATAGTTATTTCTCCCATTTTACTATATAATTAAAATCAGATTTCCTTTAATTTTTACTTAATAGAATATAACCAATTTGTGCTTTGTCCTCTGGTGTCATATTTCTTGTTTTCTATTGTGCTCCATAGAGAATATAACCAACCTGACAAAATCTATTTCTAGAACCAACTTGGGCTCAGAAAAGTGAACTTTTGGTCTTATCATTCCCAGAACTAGGCCTCCACCCACTTTCCTGGCCACCAGCTTTGAGCCATGCTGCCTCCTTACACCACTTCTTTATGGATTGCCTTTTTCCCTATTAGAAGTCAAGCTTGGGGGCGGCTAGGTGGCATAGTGGATAAAGCACTGGCCCTGGAGTCAGGACTACCTGGGTTCAAATCCGGTCTCAGACACTTAATAATTACCTATCTGTGTGGCCTTGGGCAAGCCACTTAACCCTGTTTGCCTTACAAAATCCTAAAAAAAAAGTCAAGCTCCTTGTCTTTGATTGCTTGAGTTCATATTCCTAGTGCAGAGCACCATTCCTGATATAGTTAGCTCCTTCTCCTACTCTTCTTCTTCTTTCCTTTTCTCCTAACCCTGCTCCCCACCCCCATTTAAAATAAACTGAAGAATAAACCCCTGCTCTCATTTAGTAGGCTGTAATTTCATTTATTTTAGCAGCTCTTTAGCTAGAATGAGGGCCACAGGAATTAGTAAAGTTAGAAGAGCTGCTAAGGATAATTGGGCAAAAAATCTTGATTGCCTACCATTTACTGTTAAGCTTTTTATTCATGGTCCAAGGACTGACTACCTTTCCAGATTTGAGACTACTTTTCCCACTTAAGAGAGACATAATGCAGCACCTGTATTATTTTTCCCTAGTATACTTACCATGTTTCCCCATGTATAAGGCATACCCTTTTCTCAAAAATTTGGGGGTCTCAAAACTGGGAATATCGTCTTATTACATTGGTTGTAGATTTTTTTTTACTTGCATTTCCCACTTTTTTTAGCTTGTTGTCTTTGCTCTCATTGTTTTTTTGTGTAGTACCAGTATATTAGGTTACTTTTTGCCACATTCTGCCCCAAAATGGTCCAAATAGTTTTCATCCAGTGCTGAATTCAAGTTCAGAGTGATCCAGTTTGCAAAAATGAATGGAAATCGTACTGCTGAACCTCAGTTTGGTCCTTTTCCAACTGAGAAAAGAATCCGAACCTGGCTACAGGAAGAAGAAATCAGACTGAAAATAACACAGCAGAAGAAGACCATGAGAGACAAGTCAACGAAAAGGTCTGAGTTAGAGAGGGAATTAAAGAGATGGACTGAAGAGAAAATGGCAAGTGGAATTCCTGTGTCCACAAAGATGGATCAGCAGGAGGCAAAAATAATTGCAGATGAAAAAGAAACTTTTGATTTCAAAGGAGGACACAAATGGTGCTTCAAGTTCAATAAAAAGGAATGGACTAAGTGTATGTCTACGTGCCAGACTTACTCAGGGAGAGCTTGTGATCAACCCCAGACCCAGAGCAGTCAGAGCCCCTCCTAAGACATCATCAAACACAGATGAAGACAAGCTCATGGATGGGAGTTTTGACAGTGATGAGGAGTTGTATGAATATTATGATGAATAAAACTTGATGTAATACATTGTTTTTTTTAAATTTCAGGCCCCCAAATTAAGGCAGGTCTTATACATAAGGAAATACAGTATTTTTTACCTTATGAGCCTTAGCTCTTGCCTTCCTCATTGCCATCTCCTGATCTCTTCATTTGTCTCAATCTTATCCTTCCCTTAAAGTCCAACTCAAATACTTCCCCTCCTTGGACCCTTATTTTTTTGTCTTAAACCTTTAAGATCATTCTATCATAAAATGTCTAATCAAGAACGAATCTTAATGAACATTCTAGTTCATTGGTGTCAAACTCACATTGAAACAGGACCTAGCAGACCACATATTAATAATCTAATCTCAGTGGTCTTCATTTTACATAGAAGGAAGCAAACTGACTGGCCTCTCCAAGATCACATTGCTAGGAAGTAAAAGATTTCCTGAAACCTAGGTCTATTGATTTCAGGTCACTGTTCCTTTCACCACTCTTTTCCTGTGCAAAGGGAAATCACTGCTTTTATCATCCAAGTTGCTTATTTATCAGTTTGCTGTACATTCTTTTCTTGTTCCTATCCTGTTTTATATATGCCCTGTCTCTACAACTAGATTGCAAACCCTTACAGAGGAAAGCTAATCTAGTCTCCTCATTTTACAAATGAAGAATTTGAAGCCCAGGGAGATAATGCAGGTAAGGTAATAAGCATCAGAGGGTTACATTTGCAAAGTACTACAATTGTTGAATTGTTAGATAACTTGGCAAAAATCAGCGAAAATGTTTTGGAAGAGATTTTTGGCCTTGATACTTAAGAAAATGATGTTGAGGATTTTCTTCCTTTTTTAAAAGGGCAGCTGATCAGTGAATACCTGCCAGTAAGATCAACTCATGTTTATATAATTTTTACAGTAGTTTAAGGTTTACATGCATTTTCCTAACAAACAGCTCAGTGACAGGGGAGTACAGATATTACCCCCATTTTCACAGAGGTGAAATGACTTATCCCAGAGTACAAAAGCTGAAAATCTTGGAATCGGATTTGATCTTTTAGGATTCTAAGTCCAGCTCTTTCCACTATAGCCAAGTAAAAATTGTACGAGGTTCCCTCATCTGGGATAAGACATAACTGGGACTGAATCCCAAGACTTGGCTCCAAAACTCAATCATTTTTCTATTGTACCACAGCTGGGTTAGAGATGATAGCCAGTTTTGTATTTCAGTCACTTCAGTATACAAGACACGTAGATTCCAAATTCTTGTGGATCTTGGCAAAGGGATAAAGAGCAGATAGCCCTCTGGCAACATTTCTGTATCTGAAGACTTGATAGGACCTACCTTCCTCCCCAGCTGATATCACTTGGAGCCAATATTTTCTAGGTGTGGGTGGCAGGGATTTTGTGTGTGTGTCTGGGTATTGATGGGCATCTAAGGTGAAAGCTTATCCTCTAATATGGAGACACAATCACCTCTTTTTATTGTTTCTGTTATCCTGTACAGGATTCAGCCAGTGTCCGCTGCCTGTAAAAGACATTTGAAATGTATTTTGGGAGGAGAGGATTTGAACAAGTTAGTTTCAGTACCAGGATTCAGTGGGGTTTTTTTTAAGTTATATTTGTCATTCTTACCTTAAGGACATCCTCATGAATTCCTTCTCCATTTACAAGGATGCTTTAGATATTTACCTTGGCCTTGTGGAGAGTTACAAAAAACAATAATAATAATAATAATACCAACAATTTCATTTCTTTAGTGATTTAAACTTTAAGAAGCATTATCCCCATGGCAAGAGAATTAGTATTTCCATATTATAAATGAAGAAACAGGCTTAGAAAGTGACTAAATAAAAAATGTTGTTATTATGTCATTTTTTTCAATCACATCCAAATCTCTGTAAATATCATTTGGGATTTTCTTGGCAGTGATACTAAAGAGGTTTGCCATTTCCTTCTCCAGTTCATTTTATAGATGAGAAACTGAGACATACAAGATTAAGTGACTTGCCTGGGTTCATATAACTCACAGGTGTCTTGAGAATGGATTTGAATTGGGGAAGATGAATCTTCCTGACTCCAGACCCAGTACTCTATGCACTGTACACCTAGCTTCCCCAAAAGAAAAGTAGCCCTTTATAACATGTCTTACACACTCTTGATTCCATTGAGCCTCAAAACTACACTTTTGGGGCTGCTAGGTGGCGCAGTGGATAAAGCACTGGCCCTGGAGCCAGGAGTACCTGGGTTCAAATTCGGTCTCAGACACTTAATAATTCCTTAGCTGTGTGGCCTTGGGCAAGCCACTTAACCCCATTTGCCTTGCAAAAACCTAAAAAAAAAACCCCAAAACTACACTTTTGAAGTAGGTATTATTTATCATTCTCATATCTGGCATGATTTCAAGGGCCTTCATCATTATGAACATTCTCTTGTATTGTTTTCCTGCTTACTCATGTCTACTGAAATTTTACACCCAAATGAGGAATCTCAATCTCTACAAAGTTAATTGAATTGCCAATTTGTGTCCTGCACAAGATTTGTTAAATAACCCAACAGTCTTTTAAATAAAATGATTCTTACGTCAGGCCTTGATCTTTTCTTGGAGTCTTACAAAACTTCTTTTTGGTTCTTTTTTTAGTGAATATTTTAGGATCTAAATGCCAGGAGAGTTGTATATGTGGAGGGGTAGTATTCTGGGGATGGGATGTGGGTATGGGGTATTCTTTCTCTTTTTTTCCTGCTTTGAAAAGAAAGATGATCACCTGAAAAGGTCATGGAGGTTTGTTTGTGTTTTGAACATGGATTCAATGAATAACACTCTGGGGCCAAGTCAAGGAGTCAGGCATTTGTGCCATCAAATGATAGATAACTGCTACATCTGTCCGGGGCTGAGCATTTATCCTAAAAGACTCTACAAGGAAAATGAAGAATTCTTATAAATGCAAATCGACAAAACTAGCAGAAAAGGAAATGCTATTTTCAAAACCATGGGTTTAGGGAAAGGAATATGATCTAAAAATGAAAAAATATTTTTCTTGCCTTTTTTCTGTCCCTACATTTTGTGGCAGCCTGTGTCCAGGCTTGAACTTTGTGAACAGATTATTCATTTTATAGAAGACCTATTTTCTTCTTTCATAGTTAAAAAACTTTTGTGTGTACATAATTCTTTAGATTCAGTTGTGATTTTTGTCAGGATACACTTAAAAAGAGGGTACCATTTCTCTGGCCTTTGCTCCAAATAAAATCTTAGCTTGTACAGGAAACTTCACCAACTTGTAATTCTGGTGCCTATACCTTCACTCTGCTAATTTTTTCCTATTTATCCTGTATTTTTCTTGCTTTGTATAAATTTGTGTGTTGTCTTTTCCATTAGATTGTAAGCTTCTTGAGGACATGGATCATCTTGTGTATTCCCAATCTTTGAACAATGTCTGACAGATGTTGATTCATTGATTTTGTTTTTTATCATGTAATCATTCATCTGATTAAGAAATGGGCAGCATGTTCATTCTTTGTTGACTTAGATCTCCAGGTCTTAAAAAGCTTAAAAAGCTATTTCCTGATAGCAGGAAATATATTTGACTGACTTGTGGTATCCAGTTGTGGCCTGACTACAGGTTGAGCCATTTACCTCATTCTGGGCCAATCTGAGTTTTATCATTGCTAATACAGAGCTTAATCTGGCCTGTCAGAATTTTATATTTTATATTTCTCTTTGTTTATTGTCCTTGAATTCAGCCTGAGATAATAGTCACACTTTTTTGGCTGCTACATTGACTACACACTCACATCGACCAAACTCCCCCAAATAATTTGCTTTGTAATCATGCTTCCCACATCTTAAAGTTGGTGATTTTTTTTTTCATTCAGGTGTGCAAATGTAGCACAGTGTCTGAAACAAAGGAGATGCTAATTGCCTGACTGAATTCACATTGATCCCTTTTAGACTTCATCTTCTGAGACTGTATGCTTTGTTACTAACCTTGGTGAATTCTGACTCCAGCAACTACCATGTTACTTTTGATTCCTCTCAGCTTTGTTTCCTAGACAAATTGAATAAACATTCCATGAACTGAGTCATTCCTAAAAGCATTATTACAGAGCCAAGGACAGGTAATTCTTTAAGGCCATGAACCAGAGAGCTTTTTCCAAATTGCCTTGGAGTCATTAATGACTTGTGTAGCTCGGTGGTGCAATGGATAGAATGGCAGACCTGAAATTGGAAAGACTGGTCTTCCTGGGTTCAAATCAGACCTCAGACACTAACTCAGACCCTAGGCAGGTCACTTATGCCTAACTGTCTCAATTTTCTTATCCATAAAACACCTTGAGAAGAGAATATCAACCTTATCTTTGCCAAGAAAACCCCAAATGAGATCATGGACTAAAAATGACAGAATAGCATTAATGCTTATTCTCTGATTTCATTCATTCTGCCAGTTCTAAACCCATTTACTAGTTTTGAACTCCTCCCCTTCTTAAGCCCTAATCTTTATGCCATCAAAAGTAACTGGCTTTCTTGAGGACTTGGTAAAGTATGTCTACATCATTTCTCCAAAGTGCTGCCTCTAAAACAGTTAATCTAACAATGTCTTTCACAAAAACAACCACTACCACCACCCCAAAACAAACGAACAAAAAACGTGTCCCTTTTATTTTAACTTAGCCTTCAAGCCCTATATCAAACTACTTTAACATTTTGTTTATCTAGGCAACTTTACAAGAATAGATGCCTGACCTGGGAATTTCCTTTACTGTTAATATCACAGTCATTTTCATAGTTTCTTCTTTGGGAATTTACAGTGTTACAATCACTAGATGGATTTATTGTTTTTGTGGTTCTGCTTATTTTAATTATGTATCAGTTCATGTACATCTTCCCTGTTTTTTCTTAGGAAATTTCTCTCATTCATAATTTCTTATTACACAGTATTTTATTGTAATCATGATAGCATACTTAAGCCATTCCCTAATCTCTGGGCACTTTTGTTTATGGTTCTTTGTTATAACAAAAAGAATTGCTGTGAATATTTAGTATTTATTTAGTCTTTTTTTTCTCTTTGTTTTGATCTTTCAATGTGAGATGATTGAATCAAAGGATATAGGCACTTTAGTTACTTTTCTTGAATAATTTCAAATGGGTTTCTGGAATGGTTGAATTAATTTAATTTACTATTAATTAAATTTAATTAACCACAGATGCACAAGTAGTGTATTAAAATTCTGACGTAGTTTCCTTTAACCCATCTAGATTCTTTTTTTTTCTTTTCATCTTTGTAAATTTAATAGGTTTGAGGTTTTTAATTTGAATTTCTTAAATTAGTGATTTGGAGCATGTTTTCATTTGGTTAATATTTTAGAATTTTTCCTTTGAAATCTGTTTACGCACTTTGACCACTTATCTTTTGGGGGTTCTTTGTGACCACTGCTTCATTTTCTAATTCACTAATTTTCCGTTTGTTAATATATTTTCACAAACTGAATTTGATCTCATCAGCAAACTGTCATCCATTATCAAGGTACTGTCTGCCCTTAAATAGTAATTGTATCCCATTTCTGATTATCTTATTTTTCTTAATACAGAAAGGAAAACACCCACCTGCTCCTATTTTATTTTTCTTATTTGTAGCCAATCTTAAGTCAGTTTGAGTTTTGGCACTCTTACTCCTATTCTAACTGACCTATGCAGCAATTTTATTTTTCTCTTCTATTACCTGCCCTTGATTCTGTGCACTAAATTATATTTTAAAAATCGAAGTTGTTTGATGAATTCCTTTTTCATCCATATTTTTTTAGTCCTTTTCCCTAGTTTCTTCTTAATTATAATTATCTCTTTGTTTTCATAACTTTATACTTTATAGTTTCCTACTTCTTTCAATTCTATCTTTTCTCTTCTTAAAAATCTACCCTCTTAACATACAGAAGGTCCTTTTTTGCCAAGCTTTCTTCCATAATAAAATTTAAGACAAACTGTTCACTCCCCCCCACAAAGTTCCCATAATTGTGGCTTTTACAACAAGTGTCTTGTAGAAAATCTATTGCAGAACTTCAAAACTTCCCTCATTACTTTCTCAATCTTTTGAAGGAGGTCCTTTGCCACTCCTTTCTCATTTGTGATCTGTTTCCCAAACTCTTTGTTTTTCTCTTTCTTTAGAAGTGGTCTGTAGTATGCTTGGATGATCATCAATGCCATTTTGTCACTTCTGCCTTCTTCCTTTAATCATCTCTCTCTCTCTCTCTCTCTCTCTCTCTCTCTCTCTCTCTCTCTCTCACACACACACACACACACACACACAAGGAAGAAGAAAAGCTTAGAAATTCCCTGATAAGCCATGTGGTTGAAGATGTCCAGTCAGTCAACAAGCATTTACTAAGGATTTAACTCATTGATTATTATTGTGTAATTACTGAACACAAACATACAAAGAGACAAAAACAATCCCTTTCCTCTTGGATCTCCCATATAATGAGGGAGGCAATATACAAACAATTCTGTGAAATAAGAAATATGTTTTGAGTAGATTGGAAATAACTTCATTGGGAGAGCTTAGAATTAAGGAATCTGGGAAGATAGATCCTTGCAGAAGTGTGGATTTTAGCAGAGATACCTCTACAAAATAGACTGCATATATGACAGATGAGATGAACTAGTCATCTCAATATGAGGCAACAAATTTGAGTTCATAAAAGTATCACTGAGATTTGCTGAGATGGAATATGATTCCAAATGCCCTTATTCAGAAGGAAAAGAATAGATTAAACGTAGAAGACTGAGTAGCATTGCACTTATTTAATTATAGAATATTTAAAGGATATGCTCAAGTGAATAAAAAAAATTAGGAGGGGGGTGATAGTGATGAGCAAAAGCAGTCACAGACTCAATTCTGGGGAATCTTAGAGTACCTAAAGTCCAATTTGGTCTGAACACAAATCTCTTCTTTGCTATCTCTAACAAGTGGCCATTCAACTTCCACTTGAAGATTGCTAAGGCTACTGACTCTGCTTTTAGGAAGTTTTTTCTTAAATTAAGCCCAGTCTTGCCTCCTCTAGGACTTTTCATCCATTCTTCCTACTTCTACCTTGTGAAGCTAAGCCAAACAGTTCTTCCCTCTATCACATTTTTTTTTAAAGTTTTTGCAAGGCAAATGGGGTTAAGTGGCTTGCCCAAGGCCACACAGCTAGGTAATTATTAAGTGTCTGAGGCTGGATTTGAACTCAGGCACTCCTGACTCCAGGGCTGGTGCTTTATCCACTGCACCACCTAGCAGCCCCCACCACCACTTTTGATTGTTGTTCAGGTTGTTCATTGTGACAATATAGACTATGCCATTAGTGTTGTTGTGGTTCCTTGGCTTCTTAGAAATACTGTAGTGGTTTATCATTTCTCTCTCCATGGATTTAAGGCTAATGAGTGTTAAATGAATTGCCCAGGATCACAGAGCTAATAAGTGCTGGTTTTGAACTGTGTTATTTCTAACTTCAGGCCCATCATTCAATTTACTGAGCCACCTAGCTGTTCCATGTGGTACAATCCTTCAAATACTTCAAGATGAATATAATTTACTCTTACACCTTTTCACCCTAAGGTGAATTGTTCCTAGTGTTTAAATGGTCAATTTTCTCCTTTTTTTGGATATAGCACCCTTGGAATCATGTGACCTATAGATATACATTGTCTGAAAGAGTGAAGTATTTATTAACTGTTTATTATGCCCAGAAGACTCTGCTTAGCCCTAGGGATACAAATAGAAAAGCAAGTCAGTGCCAGCTCCCAAGGAGCTCATATTCTAATAGAGGAAATAGCACATATGGAAGGTTTCAGGTACAAGCAGATAATAATTCCCGGATTTTTGCTTATCACCATAAATCTTTAGAGAGTGATGGATTCTAATTTGACATATACTTCTAATACAAGAAGTCTTGTGGGTGAGTGGGTGGTAATGAAAATTATACTGGGAAGAAAACTGGTCTTTAAGCCTTGAGTTCAGATCTTTGAATTGACATATTCTAGTTGTGTGATTGTGGGTCAGTTAATCTGTTTTCTGTTTGTAAAAGGATGGAAAGGAGAAGGTGATGATGGCACTGATTACACTGCAGATTTGTTTTGAGAAAAGTGATTTGTGAACCATAATGTGCTATATAATTATGTGTTATATAATTATGAACTATTATGATTGTGGATTCTGCTGAAATTCTCCTTTAATCCCAGAGCTATTTCTATCTGTCTTTCTCTAGTCTCTTTCCCTCTGTCTCTGTGAAAGCCAGGCTTTAGTGTTTTAGGTCCAGGGTATGTATTTTGAAACTGGCAGTTGCTCCATATGAGACTGTATACCATTTACTATGGAAACAGTGTAGGTCCATTTTTCTGAGAGGTGATATAACATAGTGCATATTCCTTTTAAACAGTTTCTTTGTTCATTTTAAAAGAAGTATTAAAATTTTATGAATCTTATGGCACAATGGATAGATTGAAAGACTTAAGAAAAGGAAATCCACTTACGGATGATGGACTTACTAAAAAATTTCTTTCTTCTTTTTGTTAAAACTTCCTTTCTTCCATAATTCTTTATTCTCTATGATGAATGTGTTTAAGAATAGTTCTTCCACAGAGATGAATAGCATTCATTCTTTGTCAACAGCTTATTTTGGTTCATGCTTATTAGATATTTTCCGCTTCTTCTCTTGCTCCATTTTCCATTTTTCCTCCAGATTTGGAATGAATTAACTTCTTCATTAATCTAGTTTCTCTCTTTCTCTCTCCATCCTAATTACTAGTACATTTTAATGCCTGTATGCTCCTTTTGAGGAGAACATAATTCGATGTTTGATTGCTCAGCTACAACAGTCAACAAAACTTTTTGAGGAAGGGGAAGGTGGCAGAAGTCTTACCCTCAAGAAAGTTGCCTTTTATTGATTTAAGTAGGCCAAAGCTACTTATACTTATATGTGGTCCAGTTTTCAATTAAACATTCAACATCTACTCTTGAGCCACTGTAGCATGGGGATGGGATGAATGGGAATTTTAGAGGCAACAAAAGAAATGATATTTATTCAGTGAGGGATTAGAAAAGGCAGAGGGAGCTTAGCTAATCCTGGGATGCAGAAATGTCATTTTGATTTGGGACTGTTGTCATCCACAAGAGTCCTGTGTCATGCCAGGGTTTCTGTTACTCAGCATAAGGGAGAGTAGGGTGAGAAATTGAGTTTGGGATCTCAAGGCCTTATAAATTTGTATTCATAATTCATATTCAACAGAGGTTTGTTTTGTTTCTCTTTTAGACTTCATCTAAATAGCAAAAAGAGATCAATGAATAGTTCAGAGGTATCTTGTAGTATGGTGTACTGTTTAATTCTTGTGGATTCTGGAAGGATCTAGTGTCAGATGACTTGACCTTAGATGAAGTTTTGGTCAGCAGTAAACTTGAAGACTGTTTTAGTCCTGTACAGTGTCTTAGTGGGCTGAGTCTTGGTATAATACTTGTGGACCTCCTATCTCCTATGGAGATAGGAGTTTGGAGGTAGCTTTTCATATCCAGCTTGAGCTTTATAATTTTGTTCCATTTATTTATTTGTTTGTTTTTTTTGGTGAGTGGTTTTTATTTCCACTTTTATTTCTGTCATATTTTATTTTATTTTATTGGATATTTAACGGTTTTGATCTAGTTTGCTCTAGCATGATGACTTGTATATTTGACATCCTTGGACTATACCATAATGCCTCTCAGACCTCTGACAGACCTGTGCCACATGGGTAAAACCCTAGATTTTAACCTCGTTTACCAGAGAATATAATCAGCCAACAATCATTTATTTAATGACAGCTTTGTGCCAGTGACACTGTGCTCAATGTTTAGGACACCAGAAAAAGACAAAATGCAGTCCTAGAGCTCAAGATGCTCATGGCCTCATGGGGAAGATGATATGCAAACAAATGTTTACAGATAAGACTCACACCATATAAGTCAGAAGAAAGGCACTAGAATTAAAAAGACCTGGGAAAGACTTTGCAGAAAGTGGGGCTTTCAGATAAAGGTTGACAGAATTACAGGATGGCAGGGTGGGGAGCTTTAGAGACAGCCAGAGAAAATGCCTGGTCATCTGGTGTGTTTGTATGAAAAACAATTCTGTTTCAAGGAATTGTGATCTATCTTGTGGTGACTTGGGGCACTTGTTTATTATTTGAATTCTCGTTACTTTTTGTGTTGTGGGGGGCTTTCTATGTGTAAAACTATGGGAGAACAAGAATAAAGTGCAATGGGTGTCCCTCTGGTGTCCTGCAGGTTTCCTTGAATATGACATTTCAGCAGAAAGAAGTAAAAATATCATGGGTGTTTACCAAGACTTTTTGACAGTTAAAACTTAAATTCAAATGGTGTGATGGGAGATAGCCCTGGGCCTGAATTTGGTAAGAACTGAGTTCAGCTTTAGCCTCATGTATTTTTTTCTACTGTGTGACCATGGCAAATCTCTTACCAAGTTTGCCTCAGCTTCTTCATCTGTAAAATGGGATAATAATAGACCCTAATTCTTAAGGTGGTTGTGAAGATCAGATGAGATAATAGTTGTAGAGCATAGTGCTAGGAACATAGTAAATACTATGTCAATGTTAGCTGTTATTACTTAGTCTGTTTGCCTCAGTTTCCTCATCCATAACTAACCCGAGGAACACCTGAAAAAATATTTTTGGTAAAGTATTTAATAGAGGTTCTGGTGCTTCTTAAATATTAGTTGTTATTGTTATTATTATTATTAATGGGCTCATGGACCACATGATCTCTCATAGACAACAGTTGTTCATTATACCCTGTATTAATATAAAGATGAAAAAAGAACCTAGTCCTTTCTCTTGAAGAACTGACAACATACACGGCATTTCACTTACATATTCATAAGTAAGATTCAAGGGTAGATATCAATAAATGGAAAGCAAAAAGCCAGGCAGAATTCATTAGAAATAATTGGAGGAGCTCTCTTTTGGTCAGGAAATATAAAGTGCCTCTGCAAATGTGTGTCCCGTGTACAGAATGATAAGGTCTTTGAAAATAGTGTCAACTGGGCAAAACCCACACCAAATGAGTTGGGGCTTATGTATAAAGTATAAGGACATATTTAAAAAAGGATAAAGAATAAAAGAAAAAGGAAGTGATGGTCATATTCTTGGGACCAGATAATAATCGGAACAGCTAGGTGGTGTAGTGGATAGGGCACGTGCCCTAGAGTCAGGAGGACCTGAGTTCAAATGTGGCCTCAGACACTTAATAATAATTACCTAGCTGTGTGACCTTGGGCAAATCACTTAACCCTATTGCCTTAAATAAATAAATTTTTAAAAAAGATTATAATGTAATCATAACAGCTGAAAAATCAAGAAAATAGAATTATCAAACTTATTTCTGTTTTGCTTTTTTTTTCATTTTCCATCCTGATCTCCCTATTTCCCCCTGGACAGGATAAAATAGGCATCAGAGATAGTATATGTTTATGTTAAGGTTGATGGCTTTGAGTTAGAAACTTGGCCTTTGTGTTCAAGGAAAGGCATTATTATATTGTGGGTTTTTTTGGCATCATTATATTGTGAAGACAGCTCTTGAAGTGTGAGTTTTTTTTAAAGAATATATTATTTTAAAAAATGTTTTCCCCCAACTACATGTAAAATAAGTTTCAACATTTACTTCCAAATCCTTGAGTTCCAAATTCTCACCCTTCCTCCCAATCTTACTCTGCCTTATTGAGAAAGCAAGTTGCTTGATGTAGGTTAAAAATGTAAAGCCATGAAAAACATCACTACAATAGTCATGTTGTAAAAGTAAACATAAATTACTCCCTGCACCCCCCAAAAAAGAAGTCTCATGAAAAATAAAGTGGGGGGAGTATGCTTTAGTATCTATTCAGACACCATCAACTCTTAACTCTGTCTTTGGGTTGGATAGCATTCTTTATCTTAAGTCCTGAGTTTTCTTGGGTCACAGCATTGCTGAGAAAAGGTAGGTTATTCACAGTTGATCATCTTGCAATATTGCTGTTTCTTTGTTCCTTTGCATCTGTTTGTGTATTGACTTTTTTTTGGCTCTGTTTACTAGATAGCTATGGGATCTTGGACAAGTCCCATCTCATCTGAGGCTTAGTGCACAGGGATTATTTATTGTCTTTGTATGTCTCAGGCTGGTTCTGAGTATCTAACAAGATATATGTGAAACATACTTTAGAAAACATCAGGGGTGGCTAGGTGGTGTAGTGGATAAAGCACCAGCCTTGGAGTCAGGAGTACCTGGGTTCAAATCCGGTCTCAGACACTTAATAATTACCTAGCTGTGTGGCCTTGGGCAAGCCACTTAACCCCATTTTTGCCTTGCATAAAAAAAAAAAAGAAAAAGAAAACATCAAGGACTTCAGCTGTGTAAGAGTCACCTGACCTGGATGAATTTTTTTTTTTATATAATAAAGGTACCTAGAGATATTGTCATAGAACTTCTAGAGAAGCCTGGAAATAATCAAATGTTCCCATTTTAAAAAAGGGCAAAGGTGTTAATCATGGAGACTAAAAACCAGTAAGCTTGACATCCATTCCTTGCAACATTTTAGAATAGAGTATTAAACAGACATAATATGAGTATTTTGAAATGGTGATTGCCAGCAAGCAAATTAGGTTTTTTTTACCTTTGTCATGAGTAGATTTTCCTAATTTTACTTTTTTTCCCTTCCTTTTTTTATGCCTGGGGCTCTATTAATGCACTTCCATACTTGAGTTTGCAACTTAAAAATCCTATGGAGTTATCCAATGGATTGTTAAATGATTTGCCTAGGGTTACATTTCCATTATGTGTCAGAGGTAGGACTTGAACCAGCATTTCCTGACTGTCAGGGCAGGGCCTCCATGCACAATGGAGGTAGTCAGGTGGTGCACCAGATAGAGTGCTGGGCCTGGAGTCAGGAAGACCCGAGTTCAAATAATGCCTCAGACACTTACTGTTATTCTTCACAAGTTACCCTCTGTTTTGATGTTTTAAGATATATAAAATGGGGGTAATAATGGTACCTGCCTCCCAGGGTGATTATGAGGCTCAGATGAGATAATAATGCTACAGGGCCAGGCACATAGTAAAATATATATAATTGTTGACTATAATTATAGTAATTATTATTATATTAAAGCACTATTGTCAAGTGCTTACCACCATAGCCAGGCATATAGTAAGCATTATAGAAATGTCAACTATTAATTATAATTATTAATATTAATTAATGCAGCACCATGTGTTGATACATGGCAACTAGCTGGCACACTGGTTATTGTGCTCTCTTATACTACCTAGTAGCTGGGTGACCCAGGGTATTCACTTAACCCTGTTTGCCTCAGTTTCTTGAGTAAATGGCAGACCACTCTAGTATCTTTGCCAAGACACCCCCAAATTGGGGTTAAAATTGAACATAACTGAAGAATGACACTATTAATATCATATTTAGCATAATTACATTTAAAATACATAAATTATATAATGCATAAAAATATAGTAATTATTTCTATAATAGCAATGCTTATACTAATATTACTTGCTTCTCAGTGTTATTGTGTGTTGAAAATGATATTTGTAAGTGCTTTGTAGACTTTAAAGAGCTATATAAATGATAGTTATTGTTGGATTTTTTATTTTTGCATGGCAATGGGGGAGTTAAGTGACTTGCCCAAAGTCACACAGCTAAATAATTATTAAATGTCTGAGACTGCATTTGAACTCAGATCTTCCTGACTCCAGGGCCAGTCATTGTGCCACCTTGCTGCGACTATTGTTATTTTGTTATGGTGGCTATTATCATCATCATCATCATCATCATCATCATCATCATCATCATTCCTTGCCTCGTTTTTCAACTCAAAGAATCTAATTGTGGAGTCATTGCCTAAGGGGTATTTTAATCTAGAAAGTTATGGAGGGGCAGTGAGGGCAGTCATCAGGCAGTTCAGTAAATACCCTTTTTGGGAGGTGTAGTCATATGCCTTGGATTTCTTTTTCCAGAGTGGTGGGGTGACCAGGAACTGAGGGCATGGGGGTGCTCTATCCACCTAACTGCCCCAAAGCCTTGTTAGATAGATTCCTGGGCTAGCCCGATAGGAATAAGATTGAAGAGGTAGAGGTACCACTTGAGGAAGACCTTGAATGTGAAGGGCTGCACTTACAAAGTACAACTTTGCTTCGTGGACAGTAGAAAGTACCTACATGTCTTACCTAGTGTGGCCTGGTGTGGTGGCTGAGCGAAAGGGAGAGATCAGAGCTTCTTGTCTCTCCTTGGTTTCATGTCTTCTGTTATCTAGCTGTTTGCTCCATGTGACTCCTTTGTCTCCTACCAGTGTTCTGAGTTGGGATTACTGCCTCACTTTTCCTGAATCCTCTGACTAGCACCAAGCCTGGAACCATATGAGGTGCTGAAGCAATGCTTTCTTCCTTGATCTCTGAAAGCTCCTGACTTGGTTTGTGACACATAGAGAGGAACATCTTTTAACTAAATGAGAACTGGGCATGCTGGGTGACCTTGGATGAGTTATTTCATATCACTGAACACTTTAACCACCTCTGTAAAATCAGGATCATGCTTGTATCTCCTTTTTCGTAACGAGGTTGGGAGGAAAGCTCTTCAGATGTTACAGTTATTAAAGGGAAGCTTGGTTAATATTTTCTTGAATCATTATGTTCTCTCCACCATTGAAGTCAATGTCAGACTTTTTCTTTGACAAACTGTGTCCTTCACTACTTCATCAACATCTTTATCATCACCACTACCAACACTTACTTTTATATAGCAGTTTATAGTTGCAAAGAACAGCTGGGGTTTTTTTTGGAGGGGGGTTTAAGTGACTTGCCCAAGGTCACACAGCTAGGTAATTATTGAGGTTTTGAGGCTGGATTTGAACTCAGGTCCTCTTGAATACAAAACCAGTGCTCTTTCTACCTAACTTCACCTAAGAACAACTTTTTAATCTTTTTATCTTTACCTCAACCTTATGAAATAGTTTTTACAAAGGGGGGAATTGAACTATTAAATCCCTAATCTTGTCTCTGAGTCCTGCATTATATCCATGATGCCTCCTAGCTTTCACTCAAATGAAAATATTTTTCCTTTCAGGAATATATTGATGCTCATCCTGAGACCATCATCCTGGATCCCCTCCCTGCCATTAGGACCCTTCTAGATCGGTCCAAGTCATATGAACTTATTCGAAAGATTGAAGCCTACATGAAAGGTAAATTGATGCTCAGTCTAAGTGAGTTCTTTGTTTTCCTCTGGGTTTTCAGGAGAGAGAGGGGGGGGGGGGAGAGAGAGAGAGAGAGAGAGAGAGAGAGAGAGAGAGAGAGAGAGAGAGAGAGATGGCTAGCTTCTCCCTAGTGGGACAATCATGTGAGGAACCTGATCTTTGGGAGCTTCCAGGCACAGCCAACTGAAATTAATTGGGTGGGTGACTGTTTGGTTTGGCCAGGAAAAACATCTTGTGGGGCATAATCTCTGCTTAGGTAGGCAAGGTTCAGTGAACTGCTTTTTTGTGTGTCAATCAAATGAAACCTTTGCATGATTTCATAAATGTTGGGAGGTTCTAAATGGCATTGGATCACCCACATGAAAAGCCAGGCGATGAAATATTGAAAATTTGTAATAGTCATATCAACTGATTGTATTATATAACAGGGTAAATTAAGAGAAAAAAGACAAGGAAAAAGTCAAGACACTTTTGATCAAACACATCAAGATATCAACTAAGGCCTTCTAAAGGGTACTGTTTGTTCTTCTTAAATTGGGGACATTTCCTCTCCCTAATCTTGGCCCATCCAGGAACTCTTGGTACTGATTATTTACCATTTGGACAGTTTGGTTTTCTTGCAATTATTTTCTTCCAGAGTGTTTATAGAAGTTGTTGGGTTTTTGTGGTTTTTGTGGGGTTTTTTTTTGGGGGGGGGACTCTGCTGGTAATATTTGAATTGTATTTCTTCTGTACTGAGTATAGATGAATTGGATTTCTTCTATTGAGTACAGTGAAAGCCCTGATTCAGGATAACAAATACAGTGCTTGGGGTCTTAGCGATTCTATCTCATGTGTAACAAAACCTCAGGCAACAAATACAGCATATTGGTATCCTCACATGGAGTTAGTTCCCTGCTCATTTTGTTTCTTGTCTCAAACCCCTGAGTCTGTTTTTGGCCATAAGGGGAATCTGATGATAGATTATGGATGGTTCAGTGTAACCCTATCCCTGATCTTGTAATAACAAGTCTAAAGTATATGCTCTGCTGAGAGTGGTTCAATCTTCTTTTCTCTTCAAGATGACATTTATTAGGTGATTAATGCATTATTCTGGAAAGAGTCAGACCTCTTTTGTTTTGAAGTCTTTTCTATTCCTCTGATAGGGAGATCATGTGGTATCTTTGAAAAAGTTCCAAGGAGAAATAACTTCTAAGCCTGGCTATTAGGATCACTGTGGGGTGTTTGGAGTGGTTGTTTTGTTCCTCAGTTTATGAAAGGCAGTGATTGGAGTACATGATTTCTATGACTTTTCCTCTGCTTCCTCTGAGGTAGAAGATAGCATTAGCTACCCAGCAACTGTGGGTAATACAGAATGGTGTTACTGGTAGGGAGCTGACTTGGAAATCATTTGTTCCTTTGACAGTTGAATGGATGAAAGCTCCTAAAGTCACCTAGTTAGTATGGGCAAAAGTAGGACCCAAACTCAGATTTTCTGATTGTAAGTCTTGGGCTTTGTCTAGTGTGCCATAAATTTATAGATAGTCTTTATTACAACTCTGGGAGATCACTGCTATTATTATCCCCATTTACTCTTAACTCCTACTTTTCCTCACTACTCATTATTATATGTGCTCTTTTAAGTGGCGTTCAAGTATCTTAATTGATAGTCACAAAAATTCTGAGAAGGTGCTGTTACATTTTACAAATAAGGAAACTGAGACAAACAGGTTAAATGACTCTTGCCCAAGGTCAAATGGTTTAGTAAATATTTGGGACTGGATTTTAATTCAAGTCTTCCTGACCCCAAATCTAGCTCTCTGTCAAACCACCTAGCCACCCTATGGGAAGGATTGGAAGTCATACTTAAAATGATTTATCATTTAGTGATGATAGTACAGAAGGTAAGTTTAGTCAGGTGGGAAATGATAATTTGTTCCAGGAACGTCAGTCCTATCTAACCTTCTTTTGAAGACTATGCCTTGCCCTGGAAAGTGGAAAGAAAACCCTCCCCTCTCCCTAAGGATAACCGAAGGTTGATAAGGGTCATTCCTTGTTAAGTTCAGGTATTCAGGAAGGCATCTATCTTTCTCTTAGTAGTTGATAATTGTAAAATATTTTGATAGTGTTTTTTATTTTGAGTCAGGCAACCTGGGCTTAAATCCAGGCTTTTCCAATTACTACCTGTGTGACCTTCCTAAGCCTTAGTTTTCTCAAATGAAAATAGGAATAAGGATGTCCTTACAGTAGTCCCTCACATTGTTGACTTGAAGATCAGAAGAGAGACTATAAAGTATTATTACATGAAGAGCCTTTCCCTTTTTTGAAGAAGATGGGGATTTAGATCACACTCCTGTTACTGCTTCTGTGACCTGGGGTACTTCATCTCCCTGGACCTCAGGGTTTTCATTTTTAAATTGAAGGAGTTTTAAACTGAAGGAGTTTCTGCATCTTTAAACTGAAGAAAAATGGTCTCCAAAGTCTGTTCCATCTTTTAAATCCAACCATGTAAATGTCAGTATTAGTAGTAGTTGTTGATGGTATTAATTGATTCAGTTGTTTGGTAGAAATCAGGGCAAGGGATTGATTTTGAATAGATTTTCTGTGCTTCATGGGCAGCTTCTTTCCCTGTGTTAAGAATACCAGAAGAACATCAGATTTGGAGTAATGTAGTCAGGATTCAGATCTTGACCCTACCATTATAGAGCTGTTGATCTCCTCATGCCTCAGTTCTCTCATCTCTGAAATGGTCACAGGATGTGTATGTGAGCAATGTTTTTGTGAACTATAAAACCTGTCATAATTATTAGCTGTTTCCTTATCTATAAAATCTTTTTGAAATTTTTAATTTGAAATTGTCCCCATATGAGAAAGGAAGAGGTACCTGCCAACTGTGTGTGCCACTATGCTAGAACATTACTCATTGGATCTTCACAACAACCCCTAAGACACATGTTTTTATAACCCCATTTTACTATTTAGAAACTGAGACAGACAGGTGAAGTGACTTGCTCAGGATCTCACAGCTAGTAAATATTTAAAACTTGATCTCTACTTCCATTCTCCTAAATCCAGCTCCAGTACAATATCTACTGTGCCTCAGCTGCATACCTATTTCGAAACAAGAGCAGAGACAATATCCACTTTTTGTTATATCTGGTGTCTATATAGTATGGGCAACTAAGACTAATATTTTAGTTGGGATCAATAGAACAGGAAGATCCTTGCCACATTGTCTAGTTTTTTTTCCATCAAGCAATAGAATCATCCTAAGATTCCATTGGTTTGTTGAACTGACTCAAACCCTTAACAAAACTTCCTAATTGCCCAAGATGTAAAAGTTCAGTCCCTTTGCAAAGGCAAGTAATTGGGACTCTTCAAGCTTAATGGACTTTCTATTTCTTATATGGATCCCACTATTGTGGCAAACATTGAAGTGGAAGGAGCTGAACACCCAGGAACCTATTCTGTAGTTTTGTTGTATTTCCTTCTTATGTTATTACTGTTTTTTTAAGGTTGTTTTTTTTTTTTTTTGCAAGGCAATGGGGTAAAGTGGCTTGCCCAAGGCCACACAGCTAGGTAATTATTAAGTGTCTGAGGCCTGATTTGAATTCTGGTACTCCTGACTCCAGGGCTGATGCTCTATCCACTGGGCCACCTAGCTGCACCCCCACCCATGTTAAGTCAACTTTCTTTTGTTCAGCTTCTGTTGTTTAGAGATGTTTCATTTCATTTCAGTCCTAAGTCTCAACTGTTGGAACTGCCAGACTTCACTCTGAACAGATAGTATAGATAGGCGTGCAGCTAGAGATGGGGGGCATTGGTGGAAGGGATGTGACCATAGTCATCTTATAGCCAGAAAACACACCTGCTGCAGATGGTTGTATTCAAGCTATCGTCACCAAAATGTTCCTTTCATGAGATTCTTTTCTTTTGATAATAGTAACGTATAAAGGCATTTTCAACTGATGATAGTTTGGATTTTCAGGGAGAACAGCTTCTGTTAGTGTTAAAAGTCCTTGATTTGTTAAGCATGCTTGGATCATTGCCAGAGAGAGGCCTTGTGTACCTATTGACTCTCCACAAATACCTGTTAATTAGACTATAAGGACTGAATTGTTTCCATGCCAAGAGGAAATTTTCTGAGGACTCAGGATGAATATGCTTTATATTCTTATTATCATCATATTCACATTTAGCTTAGATTTGTATTATTTAAGAAGGAAGGCCAGGGAGCAGCTAGGTGGCGCAGTGGATAAAGCACCGGCCCTGGAGTCAGGAGTACCTGGGTTCAAATCCGGTTTCAGACACTTAATAATTACCTAGCTGTGTGGTCTTGGGCAAGCCACTTAACCCCACTGCCTAGCAAAAACCTAAAAAAAAAAAAAGAAGAAGAAGAAGGAAGGACAGAAGTCATGACTTCATGGAGTACTTCCCTATGTTGGGTTGAGTGACTTCTTGCAACTGATTATTCATTCAGAAGCCCTGTCCTGTTCTGTCTCTGGGAGACTATATATAACAGCTCCTAACATTTGGCAGGCCAGAGTTGAGAATAATATCCTTATTTAAAAATGACTTAAACAAAATTTTGTTTTTCCTATCCAAATTTTGACATTTTTTACTGCACAGCTCACTCCATAGTTGTCATTCATTTTCAGGGGAGTTGGTGAGGAATAAATCAGCAAAATGGAGTCCTAGTGGGTAGTAATGAATCAAAGTATAACAACGATGAGTTTTCATTCAGCATAGATTTGCTTTATTTACCAGTATGTTAGCATAGATTGACCCAAATTATGTAGAAGCTGTCTTCAGATCCTCCCTTGCTTGTATTTTTTTTAGACTGCATCTGGCCCTAGTCTCATATCATTTTGAATCATCCATGAAAGAATCATAGTATCTTAGGACTTAGAGCTGGATGGAGAGTCTGCAGAACATCGCTGATAGGGCTTCTTATCCTTGTTTTGAGTCATCCATCCTCTTAACAGTTTGGTGATACCTGAGACCTTTTCTGGGGATAATTTTTTTTAAGCATTTGAAATCCATACATAGTATTTCTAAGGAAATGGTGATTTTTTTTTGTTTTTTTTGCAAGGCAAACGGGGTTAAGTGGCTTGCCCAAGGCCACACAGCTAGGTAATTAGTAAAGTGTCTGAGACCGGATTTGAACCCAATACTCTTGACTCCAGGGCCGGTGCTTCATCCACTGTGCCACCTAGCTGCCCAGGAAATGGTGATATTGATATATACCATCTATAAAATGAAAGATTGAATACATGTGATCTGAAGACCAAGAACTATAGTAGTGGTAAGTATATAAATGACATTTTGAGATAGCTGTAAAACTATAAAACGATAAGAAAATTGATTTTGATTGATTAAATCATAGGTGCTATGATTTCTTGTGCATGTTTGTAATTGAAGGAAGGAAACATTTAATTTCACTTAAGAGTTTAAGGGAAGCAAATATGTAATTCTTTTTCCACCAAGTACTTGGAACTCCTGAATTTCTTCATGAACTTTGTCTATAGAAATTCCAGATTTAGTCTAAATTCTACAGAAAAGGAAATTGGAGCCTCAATATGATTTTCCATGATTTATTTAATATTCAAATCAGGTCTTCAAGACTCCACATCCATTCCACTTTTTGCTGCAAAGGCATCATCTTGTCTCCCTACTTAGATTAATTTTGATCAGAGGCCAAGCTGGGAAGTGGTGGGAGAGGAGAGGAGGAAGAGTGTAAATAGGGAATAAACATTATTAAGTGTCTACTATGTGCTAATCATTGTGCTAAGTGCTTTACAGTTATTTCACTTGATCTCCACAGCAACTATGGGTATCATCATTATCATCTCCATTTGACAGTTGATGAAACTGAGGCTGACAGATGATAGGAGGCTTAAGCACATACATATTCTTTGAGGCCTCACTTGAAGGTAGATCTTCCAGGACACCACTCTTATCTACTGCACCATCTCTCTGCATCCCCCAAAGATCTCATGCCTCTTTCTTCTTCAAAACCCATTTGGACACTCTACTAATGTTTACTGTTGCTGATCAGATATTCAATCTAATAAATGATCATGCCTTAAGGAACATGGAGTAGTTCAATGGAAATGGATGCCAGATTTGGAGTGGGAGCATCTGATTCAAATCCTACTTTTGCCACTAAACTTCTTGGACTAGATTGCTCCCAAGGAGTCTTCCAGTTCCAAATTCATGATTCATTTTTCAGGTCCCTCTTTTGTGACTTCTTCTGAGTTTTCTAGAAGTTTATGGCAGTAACTTTTCAAGGAAAAATTATTTATCTATACCTGTATATATCTGCATAGATAGATATATTTTCACACCCAAATAGTAAAGTGGACAATATTTTCATCTGGGTTGATGGTAAAATTATGTCATGATTTGAAATTGTCTACAAGACACATTCCATTTTCCTTTGTGGAAACACCTTTCCTCCTATATTAGGACCTACCCAGAAACTCAGCAAAGCCCTAGAAATCTTCGAAGTGCTAAGGCTGAAAACAATACTTACAGTGTGATAGCAGAGCCCTGCATGCTCTATACATTTTCATGTCCTTGGTGCTTTTTTTTGGGGGGGGGGGGGAGAAGCACTTCTATTTGTACTCTCAGGCCTAGGAATAGTAAATGTTAAGTTTAATTAGATAACAGATGATGCAAGTACTTTCTTCTGTATTCTAGCTGCAAAATTTATAGACTCATAAATGTTAGAACCAGAAGAAACCGTAAAACATCGACTGTTTGGATTTAAAAAGATCCTATAAGGGAAAATTAATAAAACATTTTTTTCTAGTACAGATTATGTGCCAGGCCCTCTCCTAATGGCTTTATAGGTATTATTCATTTGGTCCTGCACCAGAACATTGGAAACAAAGAACCTCGATTCTTAGAACTGAGAAGGGCCTGCAAGCTTTGTTTTTGAACGTGGAACATGGTTAGACTAGATGGATGAGTATTTTGGAACATAAACATTTGGGTTAGAGCTACAACTCTTGTCTAGCTCTTATCCAGCTCCTCACTCATTTATAGAGGAATCAGTCAACAAGCTTTTATTAATCCTGCTCCCGGCCAGGCCCTATGCTAGGTAGGTATGAAGTCCCTTCTTATCTAGTGGGTATATAACAGGGAATACACATAAAGAGAGGCATGTAAAACTACTTAAATACAAAGTAGATTTCTGGGAGGGCACTAGAGATTGGGGGGAGTTGTCAATCCATCAATCAGTGATCAACTTGTATTTATTAAGGACTACTTTTCCCTAGGGCAAGTAGGTAACTCATTAGATAGAGTTGGGGGCCCAGAGTGAGGAAGACCTGAAGTTAAAATCTGGGCTCAAACACTCACAGTGTTACCCTGGGTAAGTCACTTTAACCTGTGGGGAAGGAAATGGCAAACCATTCCAGTATCTTTACCAAGAAAACTCCCAAGACATTATGGTCATGAAGAGTGAGACCCAACCAACAACAACAAGTAGCAATAGCAACAACTCTGTGCCAGACCCTGCTAATTGCGAAGCATTTGGGATACAACAGAAGGTAGAAAACAGCCCCGCATTCTCAAGGAGCACATAGTCTAATTAGGGAGTCAGCTTGCAAACAGCTATGAACAAACAAGATACATTTCTCTATATCTGTCAATAAAGATAAATTGGGGATATTCGCAGGGGGTCAAACTAAGTTGTACAGTGGTTAGAGTCCAGCACTGTAGTCAGGAAGACCCCAGTTCAGCTCTGTTCTCAGATACTTACATCAGCTGTTTTACCTTAGACAAATCCCTGGCTTCATGTAGGAGATGGAAGAGAAGTATTCTTTAAGATCTTTCCACTCCCCTGGGAATAAAACTCAGGTTTTCTGAACTTATTCCAGTGCCTTATGCCATCACCTATTGCATCTGTCATCAGCATGGGCTGTAGCTAAATCATAAGTGAATTAAAAATGTACATGAACAGCTTGTATTCTGTGTTTCAAATTCGAATTCACTTTTAGAGAAACAGATTGTCACTTCCTTTTCTGTTACTCCTGGAGGCGTGGGAGCTGTGTTCAACATATGGTAGGCACCTTTAATTACATTTTAAGTTTCATTGTATAATTAAAATAATTCAAAGTGACACAGCTTTCATTTTGGAATTATAATTATCTTCACAACTGTTTCACTTCTTTACCTGCTAAGGAGGATAGACTGACTTAAACAAAGCAAATACCTTTCATAAGGATATACCTTTAAACATTGATTACTTGGGAGGTGGGGAGGTTTGGCGTGTGTAGAGCTACCTGGGAGAAAAAGAGAATTGCAAGTTTCTTGTTTGGTTGTAGAGGAGGGGGTAGCTGGGAGCTTATATATAGAGTGACCTGTAGGACTGTTGTCCCTTACCAGTAGCAACTACTCATAGCTAAGGCCTAGATAAATCCTAAAGGTATATAACAAATGCCTCATGAAAATGGAAAATTCAGACTTTAAAATCAATATGGCTGGTCATCCCTTCCACATCACTACTTTCCCATTCAAAATTTTACCATATTGCAGGTTAACATAAGAAATTAAATGGGGAATATTTTGGGAGTTTATCAGAAGTCGCAGACATGTGAAGGCCAGCAGATGACACAGAAAAAAATTAGAAACTCAGAAATGCATAGAATATATGTACAGTAAAATATCAGCACATTTTTTTACTTTAATAACATAATAATTCAAACTTTTCTCTAGTATGAAGGGAGGGCCTTGGATTTTTCCATACTGTGGACTTTCCAGATTGTGGAAAGGAAGGAGGGAACACATTAATAACCTTTTATGATGTGAAAGGAATAATTGTAAATACAGTGGTACAAGTGTTGTTTTCCTTCCTTTGACAAAGTGATTCAGTATTAAAATGTTAGAAGCCTTCTGGAATAATTAGGAAAGAGTCTTGAAATCTTGAAAATGTTGAAGTCAGAAAACCTAGTGTTGAGCCTCTGCTTCTGATAATTATTAATAATATATCCCCAGACAAGTCATTTTATATCTCTCAGTCTCCTTGGGTTCTTATTTGCAAAATGAAATTAATTCTACTAGTAGTATTGCTGTGAGAAAAGATTTTATAATATTGGCAAAAGTTCTTTAGATATGTAGAATTATAATGAAGCAAAGTATTCACATTGCCCAAGTTGCTTGGAATAAAAGGCTTTCAATATCTAGCTTCCTAGCAATTAAACCTTATGGAGTTGGTATGTGCCATCCATGTTGTCTGTACTTCTGTTTTTTTCCTACAATTAAGCTGATATAAAAGGCAATTTATTTATCTGTTGTGCAGTAGTCTATAGAACAAGAAATATCTAATGATAATATGAAATAAGATAATAATAATGAAGATAAAATCCATCCAAGATTTCCTTAGATGAATCTAGTGTTTACAGACCTTATAACTACACAACTGAAGCTAAGGGCTGGTATAGTAAGCACAGAAACTACAAGTTTAAGTGTTAGGAGCCTCCCATTTATCTGGAAATCACTGGGAGGCTTAATATTGAAAGAAAAATAATCTCCCTTTTTAACTGATTTGCAAGATCCTCCCAAAAGAGAGGAGAACATTTAAAACATTCCTGAATATATAATGAGAGAAGAATTGGGAGATTATCTTGGTATTGGGATTAGTATATGATCCTTTTTCTACTTAAATTTTTTTTATTTTCAATTTTTGGAATACAAAAATAAGAATGTTTTCATATGCAGTAGGGAATAGAAAAAGTTAAATGTGAAAATTCAAAACCTTTACCCAAAGATAGGCTAAATATACACATATACACATACACACAGAGAGGTCACTTTCTGTTTTTCTTGTGTTTTCTTCAAAACTTTTTGTAGTTCTTAAAAAAATAAAACAAAGTTCCTTTAGTTCTTTTTCTATGCATTTTAAAAATGTTATCAATCACCATATTTTCTTTGTTTCTACTTTGTTTTTAGACAAACTCTGCCATCTCCTTCCATTCCCCACAAGAAAAAAAGAAAAAAAATTCTTATATCAAATAAACATATTCACAACAAATTCACACATTTATCAGTTCCAAAAAATGGTACATAGGTTTTTGAAATTTTGAAATTCAAGGCTGTGCCACCATCTGCTGCAAGTAGGAAGAAGTTTGTCAATTTCAAGTTTTTTGTGGATTCCTAAACATAAACATATATGCAAATTAATATTTTCATGTTAAATTCTTAACATTTCATGAATTGTGTTTCTTAAACTCACAGGCAAAGTGGAATAGAAAGGAATATTTCTTAAATCTATTGTTAGCACAATTTCCCCCCAATGGCTGCATATAGATACCTTGTTTGGTTAGAGTTGTGAAACAATGAAATATTCACTGAATCTTAGTAGAGATTAGCTAAGTGGAAGGAGAACTCCTTTTAAATTGTTAGCTTTGTGTCTTCCTTCCCAAATGGGTTCTTTGACCTGATTTGGATATTTTAAGTGCTTCCTCCATAAAACAACCAAACCACACACTTTGGAGTAGACATTACCCTGGTGGGCAAAACTCACTGGAATAGGATTATCTTATTGAATTTCCCTCTTCTGAATTTTCTGTATTTTATTTCATTGACATTTAGTCAGGTCATCCTCTAGATTGTTTTGAAGCCAGAATTGAAATATAATAAGGGAAAAACCCCAAGTGAGAAGGTAACATTCGTGAGAAGGTAAAATTCTTTTTTTTTTTTCTGAAGTTCAGTGAAAATCATCAGAAGACCATCTCACTGATAGTTCATGAAGCTCCAGGAGAAGCTGGGAACCTCTTTTCATTCATAACCTAGAGAATCCAGTTAGTTTTAGGATGAGGGCCTAAGTTAAACACCTAACTTTTACAAATCAATAGTTAGCTTCTCTTGCTAAGATCCCCATAAACTCCTAGGATAGCACAGAAGACCAGCAGGCATAAAGTGGGAAATACAGTAACCCAGCATTTTGATTCAGAAAGACCTTAGTTCAAATTCCATCTCTGCTAACTTAATATCTTTGTGTTTTGGGGTTAATTGTTTAATTTCCTTGGAATTTATATAAAGCTGGGAATTGGATTAGATGTTTTTTCCCTGTGGGGGTTCCCTCCAGCTCTAAATTCTGTGAATTGAATAAACTCAAGCTAAATAGCAATCTGAGTTATTAAATTAGGATAGAATCTCTGCCTTGCTTCCTGTATCTCAGTGGTTCACCCTCTAGTCCTTCAGGTGCCACTGCAGCTTGATGTGAGCCATATGTCGAACACCATGAGCATTAGGCCTTTAGATATATACCAAGAACTGCCTATGTAGTAACTAAAAAAAATTTTTTTTAAATTTTTCTTATTTCTCCTCAGAATTGATGGAGAAGAATAAAAACACTTAAGTTTTCCATTTTTTAATATGAATTTTTAATCCAGGATTTAAGTGAGAAAGTTAAAAAGATTTTTTTTCTTCAAAAATATGGGTGTATATATGTGTCTCTGTGGAGTGGCTATCTTAAAAATGCCTATTAGCTTTTTAGAACAGAGATGATAGGACAAATAAACAGGAAGGCAATCAGTATATATGTATGTGTGTGTGTATGATATCAGGGGTAGCTAGGTGGCACATTGGATAGAGCACCAGCCCTGGAGTCAGGAGTACCTGAGTTCAGATACTTAATAGCTGTATGGTCTTGGGCAAGCCACTTAACCCCCATTGCCTTGTTTAAAAAAAGTAAAAGAAATTGTCATGGGAGGGACTTTGAAAATAAATTCTTCAGGTAGTCTGAGATGTTGACTTAATGGTGGAAATGAACATTAATAAAGGGATAAAGAAATATATCAAATCATAATCATAGCTCTTATTACTGTAATGATTTAAAGTTTACTAAGTGTTTTCTTCAAAGTAATCTTGTGAGGTAGGAGGTAGGAGTATCATTGATTGTCAAAAGAGAAGACTGAGATATTCAGAGAAGTGGTGACATGTTCAGAAGGTGAGAGAGGAGTAGGAGATAGTGGTTCCATTTTTGGTACTGTCTTTCCTTTGATATCTTTGTCATTCAGGAAGTAAATGTGAGAACTAGGGGTTTAAAACTCAGATTGTTCTGGCCTCAGATTCTGTGTTCTTTCTATCAAATCATGATGCTTTGTACTCTGAATTGTTTTTGTTTTTGTTTTAGATTTTTACAAGGCAATGGGGTTAAGTGGCTTGCCCAAGGCCACACAGCTAGGTAATTATTATTAAGTGTCTCTGAGGTCAGATTTGAGTTCAGGTACTCCTGACTCCAGGGCTGGTGCTCTATCCACTGCGCCACCTAGCTGCCCCTCTGAATTGTTCTTGATGGTTGCTTTTAAAAATGAAGCCTCTCGTATATCAAGGTCTTCTAAGCTAAATAAAAAGTTTTCCTAACTTGGCGAATTTTTTAAGGATCAGAGAATAAATTTTTCACATAAACTGATTCTCAATGTAAAATGAAGTAACCTAAGATGAAAGGATATAGAGTTATCATCTATAGTTATTTTATATATTAGGATACTATACTAATATTATATATTAGAATATATATATTAGGATTAGGAGGAGCAGCCCAAAGCCACTTTGTAGTCTATATTAGATTCAGGAGTCTAACCAAGTTCTTCTGACTGAATTCAATGTATATGCTGATGAGCCTGTATTATATTTTGGATGTCCTCTCTTCTTATAGATTTGGTAAAGCAGGATAGGTTAAGGAGGGGGTCAGCAGTGTAGTAGAGACTCAAATTTCTTGAGTCATCACTGGGACCAGATATGCACAACAGGACATTCAGTTCTTCTTGCCAAGGCTGAGAGCATGCAAACCTCCTATATATCAAACTCCCTGAAGGATCTGTAAAGATTTGAAGGCTATGACAGGGAATTCTCCTAAAAATGGCCACCACCTATTACAAACTCCCAGTAGCAGCTTGAACCAACCTCCTTATTCCTTTCTTGTTAAGAGTAGGTAGCTGAAGGGTGGCTAGGTGGTTCAGTATATAGAGTGCTGACCCTGGAGTCAGGAGTACCTGAGTTCAAATCCAGCCTCAGACACTTAATAATTACCTAGCTGTGCGGCCTTGGGCAAGCCACTTAACTCCATTTACCTTGCAGAAACCTTAAAAAAAAAGAACTAGTGCTATCTTTTAATTTCCTATTAAGGCTGGCATAGTGAAAAATATATAATTATCAAATCAGTGTTAATTTGATTGTTTCTCTATGATTGAAAAACTCAAATTCCTTGATCTCTACTTTTCTCAACTCTAAATATGAATAAATTGGCTTCAATGATCTTTAGATCCCTTTTGTACCCTGATATTGGATGATTTTCAGAATGTTGCCTCCTGTTTGGTAGGATCTGCAAATGAGGACTTTCAGTTCTTAAATCTATAGAAATGAAAGAATAATTGACAGTTGTAACTGTTTTGATATGTAATTTGTGATTCTCAACAACCCTTGGGAGTGTATCATGACCCTTTTATCAATGGGAAATCTGAGAATGAGAGAGATTTTATGATTTGTCCAGTCTACACATTGAGGGTCTCAGGGAAGATTTGAACCCTGGGCTCTTGATTCTAAGTCCACTTAATGCACTAGATAAAGTCTATTTTCAATGAGGAAAACTTAGCTTTTATTTTTCAATCTTTAGGCTCTACTGTACAGTAAATGCTGATCAATTTTCCATTTCCATAATAAGTAACCATTTATAAAATAAAGGTATCTGCCTTCATGGAGATTATAAGCTAGTAAAATGATCTTGCATATATACAAGTGACTGGTATATAGTATAGGGAAAAATCTGTGATTTCTTTAGTGCAGGAATCCAAGGAAATCTCTAACCAGTCCCCATCTAAAGGTAGTGATTTCAGGGATTAGGAGGGCAGAGAGCTTTTATATTTTCCCTTCTAAACATTAGGCACTTTGCTAAGGGCTTTATAAAAGGGCTTTATTTTGTCCTCACCACAAATCTGTAAAATAGGTACTGAATTATCCTCTTTTTGTAGAATAAACTGAGGCAGATTGTCCAAGGAAACACAACTAGTGTCTGAGGTTAGATTTGAACTCGGATCTTTCCTACTCCAGGTCCAGCACTCATAATGCCTCCCAGTCTTATTTACCATAATCTCTGGGCAAAGATTATTGAATGTATTGGATCAAATGCTGTATGGCAAGGGAGCCATAGAGATAAGAAAGAATGCTAGCTTAGCTTTGCTTTGCTGCCTGAATCTTTGTATTTGATAGTCCTCTAATGAAGGGAATGTTTACTTCTTACACATGCATGGTGTGTGTATGTGTGTGTGTGTGTGTGTGTGTGTGTGTGTGTGTGTGTGTGTGTATCGGCAAACATGTGAAACAACGTAGAGGGAGCCTGTTTCACCAATCTGAAATAGAGCCCAAGAGGCTGGAATTGCTGTGGGTGTCTCATCTGTCTTTTATTGCCATGTTGCACATTGAAAGAGTGCTCTGTTGAGAACTCCTAGGAGGAGGTAGTTCTCCAGAGGTGAAGAACTCTGTTAAGGGGACAAAGTTAGGAGACAGGAATTTTTTTTTTTGCTTTTTGCAAGGCAATGGAGTTAAATGACTTACCCAAGATCACACAGCTAGTAAGTATTAATTGTCTGAGGCCAGACTCGGGTCCTCCTGACTAGAGCTGATGCTCTATTCATGGTGCTACCTAGCTGCCTCAGAGACAGGAATTTTGATTCTTCTCTGGCTGGTTAACTAACCCTGGAACTTTTTTTTTAGTTTTTTTAGTTTTTTTAGTTTTTTTTTTTGCAAGGCTCAAGGCCACACAGCTAGGTAATTATTAAGTGTCTGAGACCAGATTTGAACCCAGGTACTCCTGACTCCAGGGCCGGAGCTTTATCCACCAAGCCACCTAGCTGCCCCTTAACTTTTTTTTAATAATAGATTTTGTTTATTTTGAATTTTACAATTTCCCCCCAATCTTGCTTCCCTTCCCCCCCCACCCCCACCCCACCCCCACCCCCACCCCCACAGCAGTCTTTTAGTCTTTAAAATGTTTCCATTAACCCAGGAACCTCTCCAGTCTGAGCCTTAGTTTCCTTTGTGTGGTGTGGTTTTGATGCCCTCAGGGAAAGAGAGTTTAAAAGATCTGATCTATGGGGGGTTGCTTGGGGTGAAAAACTCAACAATTCTCTGACTCAGAAAGTTCGAAAGGCTTAAGAGTTTAATTCACAGGTTATTGCAAAGTTCACATGTTATTACAGAAAGTTCACAAGGTACTACATTAAGTTCACAGGTTAAGCTCTCTGGAGAGGCAGCAAGATAGTGAGCTGCTTGAAGGACAGTCTAAATAGCAGAAGTTGAGTTTAAGAAGGCTCAAGTGCTTTAAGAGGAAAAAGGAAGTTAAGAGGCTTAGATAAACCTAGCTGGGAAAGGAGTAGTCAGGTTAAAAGGGGAAAAAAGAAAGCTTAAAAGAAAGAGAAGCTTAGATCAACATAGATCTGACCTCATGGAACTGGGGCCATATTCCAATCACATGATCAGACCATGAGGATTTAGCTTAGAGAGAGAAGGAGCAAGCTCTTGGAGTCCAGAAGAGTGAAAAACAAGAAAGCAAGCAAGAAAAAAATCAGTTTAAATACCTTTGGGGTGGGTGGGATAAAGGGTAGAGCTTGAGGAGTGGTTTAGAGCCTGCTTAAATGGGCATGGGGGGGGCAATCCCCCAGCAAAGACTGAGGCAGCACTCATTATGCATGGGTAGTGGTCTACATACCATTTACTACTGGCTTAGCCTTTCCTGCCCCAGAGGGGGTGATCACATGTAGACCACCTTCCATAGCACAGAAGAAGCCTCAAAGATCACATCTTCTCTGTGCCCTATTTCAGTTTCTATAACCTCCTGCTGTAAGGCTCAGTTGAAGTAACCTTTATTATAAAACTTTCTATGTATATATCATTTATTATCGAAAGATTAATTATGAGTATTGTTCTTATTCATGAGGCACAATACCTTAACTGGAGTAGCAGTACTTTACTTTTTTCTTTGAAAATCTGATTGCTAAAAGTTGTAGGCTAGTAGGTGTCAAGGTAGTACTGGACTTACATAATCAGGAAGATCCCAGTTCAAAACTTGTCCTGGACACTTAATATTGTCACCCTGAGGCAAGTCAACCTCTCAATCTCAGTTTACTCATATGTAAAATGTGGATAAAAATAGAGTTGTGAGATAACATATGTAAAATACCTTGTGAACTTAAAAAAATATATAAATACTAGGTATCTTTTTTTTCTTTAAAGACCTGAGATCAGAAAGGCATGGTTCAGATATATCATTGGACACTTAATAGCTGTGTAACCCAGGACAAATCATTTAACTCGTCTTCCTCAGTTTCCTTGTCTGTAAAATGGGGTTAATAACTTTTTTCCCCAAAGTTATTGTGAAAATAAAAATAAGATATTTGTAAAGTGCTTGGCAAACCTTAAAGCACCATATAAATTTTATATTAGCACTATATAAATATCATCATCATCATTAAATACTGGTTCACTGAGCTCTGTTCTAATCACTTTAACTATCTGTGTTTTTTAATCAATACTAGATGGTTTTTATGAGTGTTGCTATCAGAGATGTCTAGATTGCTAAATTCAAAGACCTTTCTTGATGTTTCTGCAACATTTCACATTAGTGACCTTTGTCACCTCTCTTTGGTTTTGAAACCTTGCCCTTTCTTCTACTTCCTCATACTTGTTTGGCCTTTCACTCCCCTTTACAGAATTACCATCTACATTACATCCCTTAAAAGTGATTGTTCTCTAGAATTCTTTCCTGGGCTCTGTAATCTTAGTGAATGCATCAGTTCTCTTGAGTTCACCTATCACCTACATGTATATAACTCCTGAACTCCTGTATTGTAACACCAATTCCTTATTTAATGAATGATAGCCTGTAGATTTCTTCAGATTTAATGAATTCATATGACCAAAAAATAACCTTTTTTCTACCCAAATCCTTCTCCTAGCTTCCCTCTTTTTATTGAGAATTACTCCATCCAGGTACAATATTTAAATAATGATTCTTATTTTTTATTCTTCTATTTGGGCCACTGCCATCCCTATTCATTCATTTGCTAAATCTTGTGAATTCTGTATAAATAGTTCACCTAGTTTTGCTTCCTTAACTCTGCATCAGTTCACAGAGATTTGTTTCATCTGAAACTGTTAATTTTATGACTTCTCATTATATCACATTATATTCATATCCCACATTTTGTTTATCCATTCTCCATGAGGTGGGAATCCCCTTAATTTCCAGTTCTTGGCAACTAGAGAAGAGCTGCTGTAAATATTTTTTGTACTTATTGTTAAGTTGCTTTTGGTGATCTCAAATCTAGGTTTGATGAAGGGAAAACCTTTCTAATTATTAGATCCGATCCCATCAGTAAATAGTAGTCATTATTTCCTTCAGCCTAAGCTAGACAAGGACTTTTCAGAAATGTTGTGGAAGGATTTCTCATTAAGATATAGAGGTTGAATCCTATAGCTTCTGAAGTCCCTTCTGTTTCTTAGACTGATTCTCTAGAATTAGATGAATCATAAAATCCCATTAAGAGTTACAGTAAACCTTGGAGACCATATAGTTCAAACCATAAAAGAAAGGAATCTTCACTTTACTGCAATATGGTTGTGAAAAAAATGTTATCTCACCCCTTTACAACTGGGGTAGTGTGAATACCAATTACTAGCCATTGTCTCCTCAGAGTCCTCTAGGCATTCTTCCCTTGGACGACCAGGTAAAGAATCTTATAAAGCACTACCAGACTTGATGAGTGCCCCTTTCCTTCAGGTCCCAGAAACCCTGAAATGTTTGCATTGTCCCTGGCTGCATGTCTTTATTAAGAGTATTTTCCTCAATAAACCTGACTGGCCTTTCCTGTCTCTGCTGACTCTGGTTCCTTGCCCTCTATCTTAGAATCCCCAATCTTATTCAGCTTGTATTAAGTCAAACATTGACCTGGAGTTAAATGATCTAGGTTCATATTCTAGCTTAGACACTTTGTGCACTGGGACTAATCATTGCCATTTTCACTTTATTCCTTTGGGCCTCCACTTAAGTAAATCTAAAGGAAGGCAATTCCCTTCTAGCTTGAACACTGTGAGCCTATGAATTCTGGTATTGTATGTTATTATCTCTACAACCTGGGGCAAGTTCTTTACATGTGTGGATCTCTTTGCTAGAAAAGGAAAAAGTGGTACTAGAAGATTCTTCAGTTTTGAATCTATAAACTTGTATTTCTTTAGCTTTGATCCTCTAGCTTTGATCCTCTGAAAATGGCCTTCCTCTGGAACCAATGATTATATTTAACATTTATTTTGTTTTAGTGTTAATTAACCATGTCAAGTGGGGCTATCCCTTTGTGCCATAATTTCTTCTTATAGCATTTTTTCTAGTTCGTTTTGCCAAGACAACAGTCTTCTACCAAACAGAGTTCATTGGAAGGTTAACCCAAATGACATCTCAGAGACACCCAATATTGACTGTCCCTTTAATCTGACTCAGAAGGATTCTGACAGCAATATTAATTTAATGGAAGTGTGGTATGGGTTATTTTTATTGAGGAAAAAAAATCATGATTCTCTTTTTTTGGGGGGGGGGGGTTGCAAGGCAAATGGGGTTAAGTGGCTTGCCCAAGGCCACACAGGTAATTATTAAGTGTTTGAGACCAGATTTGAATCCAGGTACTCCTGACTCCAAGGCCGGTGCTTTATCCACTACGCCACCTAGCCGCCTCAAAAATCATGATTCTAAACTAGGGAATAAAAAAAGGATTTTGATAGGAAGTGGGTCTTTGTATCCCTTGGTCTTAGTCCTTCCAATCCTGGATATGACTCACTATTTGTGTGTCCTGCAAAACTCAGTCCTGATTAACACCATTGTTTTTTCCTGTATAGAACACTCAACAGCTGACTGAGTTGAGAATTATGTTTGCAAGATACTCACAAGTTCTGGGAATATCTTTGAGTTGGGGTAATGCTTTACCTCATCCCAGAATGTATACCATTGGGCTATAACCAGGTCCAGATTTGAAATCCTAAATGGGTAATGGGTGGAAGTTGAAATTCCAAAATGAGCTCACAGATAGGAATTGCTGTAGTTTTTGTTTGTTTTTGGCAGGGGGAAGGGCGATGGGGGCTAGAGGTAGTGAGAAGATGCATGTGGCTCCCATTGCTCTGGAATCCTGTCATATCTGATTTGGATGAAGGTGATGGAGTTGGGAAGGCAAGGCTTTGATCACTAAGAGATTAACTGGAAGGAAAAAATTGGAGCCAAGGGATAGCAGGATGTTTTTGTGGGCTTATAGTATTAATATGTGAGAAGTATTAAAAATCCTAGTAACAAAAGTTCTTGCTATGCAAGCCAGGCTTAGATTGAAATTCAGAGCCTTGCTTTTCTTTTGTTCTTAAATTTGGCAGACATCAAAGGACAGGCAAGAGAGAAGAAACTCTTTTGTGTTGCTCTTTCCTTCCAACACCAAAACACTCCCTCTTCCCCCATCTAATGATATCTCAGATTTGTGTTCTATTTTGTCTTCTCAGAAGCCAACATAGGAACCCAGGAGATTAGTATTCTGGGAGCAGAGTGGTTGTGATCTGCTGAGTTTGCTGTAAAAACCCGCAGTGGTGTATTCACTTTAGTCTGTATTAAAGCAAACATGCCAGGCTATATACATGAGGCTGTATGGACCAAGCACTGGGCTATCTTCTGGGAATCAAAAGGAAGAAAAACTAGGAGCCCATGTTCACCTGTGGAGATGCCATATAATCAGAAGAATTCATAAGAAAAGATAATTTGAAGAATACAGTGTTCAGTTGCAGGTGGATATAGCTCTGGGCCTGGAGTCAGGAAAATCAGAGTTCAAATCCATCCTTAGGCACTTAGTAGTTGTATGAACTTGGGTATGTCACTTACCTCTGTTCACCTCAGTTTCCTCAACTGTGAAATGGGGATCATAATCACAAGTTCCCTACGGGTTGGTTTCTTTCTATTTTGGGTTTTTTTATTTTTTGGTTTTGTTGTGTCTTTACAAGTCATTGGGGTGAAGTGACATTCCCAAAGGCACATAGCTAGGTAATTATTAAGTGTCTGAGGCTGGATTTGAACTCAGGTCCTTCTGACCCCAGGGCCAGTACTTTATCCAATGCACCACATCCACCGTGAATCAAGTGATACAATAGATGTCTAGCACTTCTCTCAGTTCCTGGCCCACAGGAGGGACTTCATAAAGGCTTGTTTCTTTTCCCCTTCCACTTGAGTTGTTAAAGGAAGCACAGCAGACTCCCACCTAAGAGAAGGGGGAAATGGAAGCTTTGAGCTTGAGACACACCTTGAGGCAACTTGGCTACAATGCAACTCAGTAAGGGGTTCCACATGACATCCATTTAGAAAGATAGGGGGATGACTTTTTGAAGCTGCCTAAATGCATCTGGAGTAGTTTGCATTTTATCCTAGACAACTGGGTCCTTCTAGAAGTTAATGAGCATAAGAGTGGCCTGGACAGGTGTGAGCTTGATGGCAGTAAGGTGGGTGTTTGGAAAGGGAAGATAGTGGAGGCAGTGATAAAGTCCTGGGTTCATACCCTACTCCTAAAAACAATTTGGATTTTAAATGAGAAGATCTGGATTTGAATCTTGTGTGACCTGAGCAAGTTCCTTAATATTTCTTGGCCTCTGTTACCTATCTGCAAAATGAAGGGTTAGATTAGATGATATCCAGGGCCCTTCTGATCTAAAGCTCCGAAATTAAAAATGTGTTTTCAGGCAAGAAGTGATGAGCATTAGACTTAGGGCCAGGGTAATAGCTGTATTGCTTGAGGGAAACAGAGCTGGATATGATAATTGTTGTGAAAATAGAATTAGAAAAATTTTGGTAGCTGATTGCATGTAGGGAATGGTAATAAGGGAGAGGAAAGAGTCATAGATAATTCCGGGGTTAAGGACCTGGTGATTACCCACTACAAAAATAGCAAAGCGTAACATTTAGGGGCAAAGATGAAATTTTTTCAATTTGAATTGAAAAAATTCAGTCTGGTGGAAATGTCCCATAGGCAGTTACACATAAAGGGTTTAAATTCAGGAAGCATTTTTAGTGCTCAGTGGTGCAGTGGATAGAGTGCCCACCCTGAAGTGAAGACAGCGTGAGTTCAAATCAAACTTACTAGCTCTGTGACCCTGGGCAGGTCACTTTACCCTGTTTGCCTCAGTTTCCTCATCTGTAAATTGAGCTGGAGAAGGAATTGACAAATTACTCCAGTCTCTTTTGCCAAGAAAATCCCAAATTGGTTCACAAAGAACCTGACACAACTGAAAAACAACTGAACAAAAATGAATTTGGGTATATAGATAAATGTAAATAGAAAACTATATGCTTAGAGAATGTAATTTCTGCATCACAGTCATTTCTGAATAGAAATTTCTACCTCCATCCTACCCCAACCTAGTAACAAAAATATTTAGGCAGAACTATTCAACATGAGTATCCTACTTGATTGTCTCTCACATAGCACTCATTCTCCATCTTCATGCCTTTTCCTGAGCTGTCCTCCATACTTTCCCCTCCCTCCTTCTGCTCCTTTGTTCACTGTGTCCTTCATCCCTCCCTTCCTTCTTCCTTCCTTCCCTCCCTCCCCCTCCCTTCCCTCCTCCCCTCTTCCTCCCCTTCCTCCCTTCCTCTTCCTCCCCTCCCTCCCCTGCTCTTCCCTCCCTTCCTCTTCTTTTTCTATCCCTCCCTCTCTCCCTCTCTTCCTCCCTCCACATTCCCCCATCCTTTCCTGCCTTCTCTTCACCGTTCTTGCTCTTAGTGCCTTCATCTGCTTTGTATGTGTCTTGTATGCCCACAGTTAGTTTCGTGTTGGCTCCTCATTAGACTGTTAGTTCTTGGAGGGAGGACAGTGCTTTTTGCTTGGCACAGTAAACATTTAATATATATTTTTTGACTGACACAGAATGTGACTTCTTTTACTTCTTCCCTTCTTCTGAAAAATAGAAGATACATTTTCATCCTACCTTCTTTGGGACCAGTTTAGATCTCTTTTTATCAGAACTTTAAAAAAAAATTAAGGTTATATTTCTGTTATATTTCTCCTGTCAACTTCTAAGATTCAGGGTATAATCACCTTATTGAATTATTGAATGGATGGATGTATGTTTTATCTTCTTTTTTTTTTTTGAGATCTTTATTCATGAATGGGCCCAGCACACTGTTAAGAGTAATTATTGGGTTTGTTTGTTTTTTTTTTTGGTCCTGGGTTCCTACCCTTAACTTCATCAAGCTTTAAAAAAGTAAAACTGAAAGCCTGTGACCGTATTAATGATTCTGAATAAGGATGGCATTAGGGGACAGACATATTTTACAATGCCATAATGTTTCCTGAGATCTACTTGTTGGGAACTTTTTTCCCCCCTCCTAACTTTTAAAATTAAATATGTATAGAAAGGAAGGAAAAACAGCCCTGTTAGCCTTGGCTTTGTAAGGCCTTGTTTCATAGCTTAAGGGGCATTCTTTTTGAAAAAAAAATAGCTTTCATTTTAAAACACATTAATTACATTTTATTTTTAATTTTTTTCTCTTTACAGGCATTTGTTAACAGGGCCAGTTAATTCTTAGCATCATAGATTCTATGAAACAGTTAAGTTCCTCTAGTCCCAACAGTCATTTCACAAATTAAACTTAACACCAAGTAGTTACTTGCTGTAATGCCAGAGGTTTTGAGAAGATTCAAATCCAGATCTTCTCATTTAAAATCCAAATTGTTTTTATTTACACACACACACACACACACACACACACACATATGCACATATGTCAGGACTGTGATTACAAATTATTAATAAGTTTAGTTTGTATTAGTGTTTAATATAGTTTATATTAAAAACAATTAAGTTTTAAGTGAATCAGTACTAATAAGAGAAACAACTCATTTATATATGGACTTTTAACATTCACAGAATTTCTTAATATCCCTTTGAGGTAGGTAATGCAAATTTTATGTATGTGGGTCCTGCTGATCAGTCAAATAAGTCCAGGAGGTCACCTCCATTCTTGTTGAGAAATTCTCCAACAAGGAAAATTCAAGTAGAGATGATGATGATGATGATGATAGTGTAAGGATTGAATAAGATATTCTTTGTAAAGTATTTTGCTTAATTATCAGGAAGAGATGAAAGAGTTAAAAAAATAATAATAATGATGATTCCTATAACTGCCCAGGCATAATATTGATCCATTAAAATGTAATAACAATATCTTTTATAGCTCTTGCTGTATCTTCTTATAAATTCAAAATGTCACGTAATCATAAACTTTTAATATGTAGAATTTCACCATAAGAAATTAAAAGCATTTAGGAATAGAATGAGGTACTCTCTTATCTGCTCTTATAGTACACCTGAAAATATTTTTATTGAGCCCATTAATCCTAATAATAACAGCTGTTTTATTCACCTATGGAAAAATCCATAGAAAAATGCAATCCAAAAGAATATTAGCAGAATAAAGATTTTTCCTGAATCATTTCATCATTTCTAGCCAAACCATCTATAAAGATGAGGAGGATTAAGCGCTCGCTCTCTCTCTCTCTCTCTCTCTCTCTCTCTCTCTATATATATATATATATATATATACACACACACACACACACACACACACACACAGACCTAGTAAAAAGAAATTAAAACCATGTGGAAAGAGGAAAAAATATTTTTCTTTTCATTCTTTCTATTGCTGAAATTGTTTTTCAGGGAGACTTTAGAAAGTAAACTGGCCTCCTGATACTTTTACAAAAAGCAGTCATTTTATCCATCTGAGCAAAAGTTTGCTGAACAATAGACACAAAAAATGATGTCCTGGTTCTCTTATAGTTGCTCAAAAAGCTAAGAATGAAATAATTTAGCTTGTTTAAATAGCATCTTACATTTTACAAAATATTTTGACGTAAATTAATTTATGTGATTGTCACAATAATACTGTAAAAATGTTGCAGATATTAAGATCATTCCCATTTATTTAGAATGAGGAAATTGAAGATAGGAGAGATTGGTGCAGCTTGACCTTGTGAGTCTAAGTGGTAGTCAGAATTCAAATCTCAGTTTTCTAAACTTTTAAGTCCTTGTGCCTTTTATACATAAATGTACTTCTATAGAAGGAAATGAGTAAAGCCTGTATTCAGAATTGAGGGGAAATATCTTTTCTCCAGGAAAAATAATTACATTATAAGTTAAAGAATAAGCTATAGGGTATGGATAAAGACAAATCCTTAGTGTCTCTTCTATGCAACAATAGAATAAGACCTCCATTATCTTACAAACCTTTTAACCCACTTAAGATTGATTAGTGACTTTGTGACTTTTAAGAGTCAAATGATGAATGTGTGATCTGATACTTGAATTCATTTCTTCCTGACCTAGGCCAAGCTTTCTCTCCCCCATGTCACCTCACTGTCCTCCTAATTAGTACTTAACAAATGTTTGTGAAATCGAATAGAAGCTAATTTCCCACCAGACCATTAAACTCTGGTAATCTTAGAGAAAAGATTACTTTATTCTTGTACAAACTCTTCAGCCGTAGCTTTAAAAAAAAGTCTGGTTCAGTTATTGTAAGATAGAGTTCAAGCCCTGGAAAGTGATGTTATCACCTGAGCTAGAGCAAACATGCTAGGAAGGCCCCATCCCTCCTTACTGTTCATCTATTGAATTGGCTTCCTCTGGTCAGTCTAGGAAACTTTGGTTTACCTTTCAAGTTGAATCACATCTTAAGAAACACCCAAATGTAAAAAGATTGGGGAGGTTTATCTCAGTTTCTGGAATATGCTGTGCTTGGTTAAGTTTCTTTCAGAGCCTGAAGTGAATAGATTGAAGTATTCATGGTTAGCTATCAGTTCCCTGTAAACAACTCAAAGATCCAGAGATGTAATAGAGACACTTGGGGGAGCTGACCTTGTTTGTTTGTTTAGTTCTTATTGGGATCCTACTGTAAGCAAGACCTTGTGCCAAGGAATTTCTGAGGTCAGAGGAATATGAGAAGACTTAGACTTAGAGGTTGAAGGAAGAACGGAGGCTTCCTGGAGGATGCAACATCTCAGCCCATTATTAAAAGATTGTCTGCACTTAGTTTCCAGTCTCCAAGGGAGAAAGGTAGGGACTGTGAAAAAAAATCTAGATCTCCTCCCAACCAGCAGAACCTCTCTGCTCTATGCCATAGGTAGGTCAATTAAAGGCACTGGGAGGGATGTTTAAACCTGGAGAGTATAAGACCTAGGAAAGAATTGATAATTTTATTCATGCATTTAAAATTCCAACTTGGGGAAGTAGAATTGAATTTATTCTCCTCTCAACCCCTGAGGGAGAAGTAAGAATAATAGTATATTATAAAAAGTTAGTTTTAGGTTTGGTGTTAAGAAAAAGTTCCTAAAAAGTAAGATGGACTGCCTCAAAGTTTCCTCCTTACTATAGATCTTTAAATAAAGGAAGGATAATCATTTGTCTGGTCTCATATTCAGGTATTCATCAGACAAATTGGCCCCTTGGCTCCCTTCCAAGACTGAGATTCTGTAAATCCACACTCATCTTTTTTCTGTTTTTTTTTTTTGTGCATTCTTAGCATGCTAATCCCTAGTCTAACATATTCTCTGTTCTTCTAAACTTCATAAAATATTCCTTGCATTTTTTTTGCAGCCTTATCAGTGCTGATGCTTGTCTGTAGGTTCATAAGATTTAGAGTCTTGAAAGTTCATCTAGATATTGTGTTCTGTATGAATTTTAACTTGCTGGGTGGTAGGAAATTTGGCATTGATTTATTTATTTTTGTATTCTGTCTTTGGGCACCCTGTCACATTTAATTAAGGAACATTTATAAAGTACTTACTCTATGCTGAGCTCTATGCTAAGCCCTAATGATACAAAAAGAGGCAAAAGACAGTACCTACCCTCAAAGGATTTGTAATTTAATGAGAAAGATGGGTAAACAAGCTCCATCCAGCATAAAAAGCCAATGAACAAAAGAGGGAGGGAAAGGTTTCCTGAAGAATTTTAGTTGGGATTTAAGAGTATGCAGGGAAAGAGTGGGCAGAGATAAGGAGGGAGAATATTCCTGGTGCAAGGGAATTTCTTGTTCATGGAAGGTCCAGGAGGCTAGTGTCACTGAACTGAAGAATTATGTCACCACATAATAGTGAATAAGGTATCAGAAAAGGAATGATAGAGAGGAGGGTCCTAACTTATATTTGATTCTGGTGTTCTTCACCAGATGTCCCAGGTGTTCCTTTCATAGGAAACTTCTAACATGATCTGACCTGCATCTTAAGGAAATCCCTCTTAATGCCTGAGGGTGCTTGAAAAGGTAGCTAGGCTCATTCTCAGGTTATTAGAATAGTCTGGGTCTGAGGTGTCAGGGGTGTCAGAAGAGAGGAGGTATATTTTAAGATGTGTACTGGTCATTCAGCTCAAGATGTTTGAAAGGTGGTTGGAAATTGTAGAAGACAGTTTGGGACCCATAGGGACTGCTAAAGGTAACTGAGTCAGGAGGTAGAATTCCAAACCTTCCTTTGATTTCCTAAAGTGATTTTTACTAAAAGTGATCTCAGTTTCTTACAGTTGAAAAAGGGGGTCTTTGTGTTGCCTGCTACTGTGAGGTAGCTTAGTAAACAGAAAGTAGACCTTGGAGTCTGGAAGTTTCAGGGTTCTAGTCCTGCTTGTGTTATGTCTTGCTCTTGGTATGTCACCCAGCTTCTTAGTGCCTTAGACAATTCTTTTTTTTTCAGCAATCATCCAAGCATAGCATTATAAATTTAGAGCTGAAACCTATTTTGGAAGCCATCTAATCCTCCCTTGTTTTACAGATGAGGAGACTGAGGCACAGAGAATTTAAATGATTAGTAAATATCCCTGGTGAGATTTGAGTCCAGGCCTTCTTCATTATTATCTAGTAATCCTTTGACTTCACCGCAAGTTTAGGAAATTGAGGGTAGGAGAAATTAATAGACTCAGGAAGGTAGTAAATAATAGGACTAAGATTTGAACTTAGGTCCTTTGTTCCCAGAGTCAGTGTTTGCATCTCATCATCATTCTTCCTCAAATCCATCATTTATTAATGCTTACTTCATATGTTAGACACTGGAGATAGTTATTAGACCTGTGATTTTTTTTTTTTATGAAAGTAGAATGGACTGTACTTGACCACTGATTGGATTTGGGTGAAAGGTTGGGGAAAAAAAACAAGTTTGGATAATAAGGCAGAAATGAGATTGGACACCTGGGTGACTTGAAGGATGGGGATACTCTTAACAAATCAAGAAGTTAGGAAAAGGTTGGGTTAGATGGAGGGAACATGATAGTTCTTTTTGGATATGTTGAGTTTTAAATATCTATAGGACACACCTTGGGAAATTTCTGTCAGTCAGGTGGTGATGTTGAACTCATGTGAGGAAAGGGACCAGGGATGAACTTGTAGTTGATATTTCAATTCATGGTCAGTGATCATCAAGATGAAATGTAGGGATGAAAGAGAGCACCGGTCAGTACTTTGGAGTATACTCACTGTTAAAGTGACTGATAATCAGCAGAAGAGATCACTAAGAAGGAACAGACAAGTATATCTGAGACAGTACATGTATACCCAGAGTGGAGGCTGCTCAAGTGTCACATGGTCCAGAAAGAACAAAAGATGAAGATTGAGAAAGTCCATTGAATTTGGCCATTTAGAGACCATGTGTGACCTTTGCCCTGCATGCATTTCCTCTTGACCTGTACCTGATAGAATTCTTCTCTTCCTCCAGAACTTAATTCAGTGTACTACTTTCCCTTTGAGTTTATTCTGGGTTTATTGAGATGTCATTTATTGGCTCTGCTTGAAGAAAAGTCCCTTGAAAGCAGGGACTTTGTCAATTTTATCTTTGTATCTCCAGGACACAATATGTAATAGGTGATTATTAAGTGCCCCTTGGTTCTTTATCTGAACTGGTTCTCTCTATAAAGTGACAATGAAAATAATTGTGCTACTTCGCTTAAAAAGTTGTGAGGAAGGAGTTTTGCAAACCTTGCAATATCTTGTCATGATACTGTTATCTTCTTTAGACTTCTACATAAACTCTGAGGCATGAAAGTCCTTTTAGGCATTGGGATAAAATCTTTCATTTGGGAAGGCAAAAGAAGAAGCTCCAGTATCTATGAGCTTCTCTAGCAAGTAGGATCCCATATTTATGAACAATGCAAAGATTAGTTTTCTATCTTGTGCACATAGATTCAATTTATTTTGATTTTTCCATAGGTGGTTGGGGAAATTGAACTCCTGATGTTAAAATTCTATAAAATGTTGACTAAAAGCAAGCAAATTCTCAGTTTGAGACTCAACATTCTGGGTTTCCAACATATATGTTTCTCCTTGCCTTTCCTATCTGATTGCATCCTGATAGCAGTCTCTCATGGCTGCTTGCTGTTCAGCATTGAAATCCCCTCACTGTAATTGGTGGCACAGCAAACTTTGGTGTAGAAGAAATGAGTTTCTGGAGTCATGTGTGAAAATCTTTAGTTTCCACATCTGTGCCTGAAGTGACTGATTCAGAGACTTGATTAAGAGATTGAAACAAGCTCTCAAGTTGAATGGACTCTCTCCCAAAGGAGGCACAAATAGATATATAGATTAGTGAGAACTGCTTTCAGCCGTTAATATGTACACCATGTAATTCTCTTTTGGGGCTTTCTCAGAGACTCCTTTTCATTTCTTGGCTTATTGGGATCACGGAAAGGATGTCATGGCTTTCGTTGGCACCAGTAGTGAGCTCCTCCATATATTGTCCCAATTTGTGTTTCTCTAGTTTTCTTTCTATTCCTTCTCAGCAGGATTCATCTCTTACATGTAACAAAATTGACCTACCAAACTGATGCACTACAGCAAAATTCTTGGTTGCTTCAGGTCTATCTTCCATTACTTCCTTTTCTTTTATAACTTCTTTATCTCCTTGGAAATCTGACTTTAAAAACCTTCTCCAAAAGTAACTCTACTTTTTCTATCCCTTGAACACTTGTGAGAATATATACACCATGTAAGAATATATTCACACACATGACTGTCATGCAAATATATCTAGCAAGACATACTGGGAAAAGCTGGTCTCAGAGCAAGGGAAACCTTGGTTCAAGTCCTGCCTCTGCAATACAGTACCTGTTACCTTGGGTAATTCTGTAAAATTTTAAGTAACAGAGTAGTTGCCAGACAGCATTGGTAGTTTTCTTACCCCAAAGATTCCAATCTTCATAAGGTTACAGATTGAAATACAATAAATAAATGAATGCATAAAATTCATGAATGAATGGAATGAGGGGAGGGAACAAGAGATGGGGGAGAGAGAGAGAGAGAGAGAGAGAGAGAGAGAGAGAGAGAGAGAGAGAGAGAGAGAGGGAGAGGGAGAGAGAGAGAGAGAGAGAGAGAGAGAGAGAGAGATTATTAATACAAATGAAAAGACAAAGTTATTGAAGCTGAAAGTGATCTTAGACACTGTCTAGTCCAATCCAGTTATTTCACAGATGAGAAAACTTGATTCCAGGGGAAGTAGCTTGCCAAAGTCATTCTACATTCTCTTCCTGATGTATCCTGTTTCATCTCTGCTAAATATTTTACAGAATTATGATGTACTCAGTGAATTAAGTGAATTTCTATTAACACACAAAAGAAGAGACAGACAGTCGACGAGTGAGTGAGTGAAACATTGGGCCAACTTTAGGCAAAACTGAATTTGGCAAGTGGACTACCTCTAACAATGCCTTACTTTGCCCTGTTTATTTTGAGCCAGTTAGGTGGTGCAGTGGATGGAATTCTGCATCTGGAGTTTAAGGCCTGGTGACCTTAAGACCTGAGTTCAAATATGACCTCATACACATACTAGCTGTGTGATCCTGGCCTCAGTTTCCCCCAGCTGTAAAAAGAGGATTATAATGCCACCTATCTCAAGATGAGAATCAAATGAGATAGTATTTGTAAAGTGCTTAACAGGATGTCTGGCACGTAATAAGTTTTATATTGGTGGTAGTTATCGTCTCTTTCCTATCTTTCATAAAACTAATATTTTTCTTGTTCTTATCTCTACTCTAGTTAAAAACTGCTTTCAGTAGTTTTTTTCTTGGTTTAGCTAGAAACTGTAATTTCTCCTAGTTCCTTATTAAGGGTTCAATAATTATTTGTTGTTGGTAATAAGTAATGTGTGAGTTTTTTACACTTAATTATAAATTGTTTTCTTAAGGCCTCTCTGTTTTGAACTTATTCTTAAATTGTGGAATTATAAGCTTCAAGAAGAATTCAGACTTTAGAACAGGGATGGAAAATATCTGGCTGGCCCAGGACTTTGTTTGTTCTGGCATTGCCACAACAACTTCAGGTGGAACTTGAAATCCAGTAAATCCAGGAACTTTTTAGAGATAAATTAATTAAATGTTTGACCAAATATAGCAGTGTAATTTTTAAGTTGATAATTTTGAATGCCTTGAAAATATGGTTCCCTACCCCTGCATTAGAAGACAGAGAAGGAACTTTTTTTTTTAATGGAAGATAGATGGATAGATAGTGAAAGAATTGTCCAGGTATCATTCATTTGAAATCACACTCTACAAAGTTATTTTCAGTTGTATCATAGCTCAACCCTTTCTGCATGAATAATGGAAATTTATATAGCACTTTCAGGTTTGTAAAAAGTCCTTAAATGAGTCATCTCATTTGAGCCTCTAGTAGAATGTATAGATTGTGTTCTTCAGTTTTTTATGAATAAGCATAGATTGTGTCAGCATTAAAGTCTATGTGACAGAGCAGAAAGAACATAGGATTTTGAGCTAAGAAGGAGTGGACTAAGTTACAGTTTAATGATTGATAGTGGAATGATTTTAGGTTTGTCAGCTCAGTTTTCCTTTTCTTCTGCAAAAGCAGTAGATGTGAATTTCAAAATAGGCAGCTTTGTAGCATATGAATAAAAAGAATTGGCCTGGGGTTAGGAATACTCCTGAGTTCAGATAGGGCTCCCGACACTTGCTAGCTGTGTGATCTTGCTCAGTTTCTTCAGCTGTAAAATGGACCTAGTAGCTACCTGCCTTTGTATCACATGAGTATATGCTCTATAAAAGCTATTATTAAATTTCAGTTTCTTAATGTTTAAATTATACCTCAGTAATCACTCTATAAACAGTTATTTCCTTCCATTCCACTTACACAACCAAATTAAAGAACACTAATTGTAAAGCATTCTATGAATGTAAGTTTCATTATTCATTCCTGCCTAGAATATGTGGGGAATATCCCCTCTTCAAGCTATTCCTGACTGCTTTTCCTATGATAATGTGTCAATGACACTTAGTTAAAAGCTTGTTGGATGAATGAAAGAAAATGTTTTGCTATTGCTCCAAAGGAAAACTATCTAGACCTTATATCTTCCCAAATAAGGTATCTTTTCTTTATTGCAGTGGGTTATTCTATCTTTTCCTCAGTCCTCTCCTTCTCCCCCAGCAGCAAAAGAGGTTGGTGGGGGTGGCTTATATTATCCGGAGAGAATTTTGGCTAGAAAACCTAGAGAGAAGGTTTATCAACAGCTTCAAAGAATGTAGAAAGGTCCAGAAGATTAAGGATTGAAAAGGGCAATTTAGCAATTAAAAGGACATTGGTGGGGGCAACTAGGTGGTGCAGTGGATAGAGCACCAGCCCTGGAGTTAGGGGTACCTGAGTTCAAATCCAGCCTCAGGCACTTAATAATTCCCTAGCTGTGTGGCCTTGGGCAAGTCACTTAATCCCATTGCTTTACAAAAACCTTAAAAAAAAAAAAGGACATTGGTGATTATCCTTTGGAATACACATTACACTATGAAAACCAGCCTTTATTGGTAGTTTCAGTTAATTGAAGAAGTGAGATGCCATATTGTAGAGCATTAAAATAAGGAAAGGAAATAGAAACAACTATTGCAGACAGCTTTTTCAAAAGAGTTTAGCCACAAATGGAAGAGCTATGAGACAAAGACAATGAGAATAGAGGGACTAGCTTGGATAGTGAGTTACTTTTGGAGGTTTCAAAGGATAGTGGAGCCATGAATGAGAATCCCTCTGAGGTATTTTAAGGTGGAGCTATTAAATACTACAGCTTTGCATCTGTCATCTCTCCCCCCCCCCCCCCCCCATTAGTTTAAATGTTATTCTTTAGATCCTGATCTGTGTCTTAGTTGTAAGGGAAAGTATGCTTGCATTTGGAGTTGGTGTAAACTGTTCTAATCCTATCTTTGCTGTTTACTTCTGTGTAATCTTGAGCTAATTATTTTTCCTGTTTGGCCCTCATTTTCTAGGGACCCAGGGAAGGAAGGAGTTTAACTGTTGAACATCTTTGAAAACAGCTGTAATCATCAGTTAATTAGCATTTCTAGCAGCAATAGTTGCAGAGTTCTTCAGTTTGGGAATTTTAGGCACTGCCTGTGCCTATTTTCTTCTCATTTCCAAGACTGTGATCAGACAAAAAAGAAAATAACTCTGGAATCTAGAAAGCTAAAAAATGTCATTAAATAAATCAAACAGAAAGGAAATAGTATGTCTAGTAAGCCATATAATTCTCGATCAGATCCTGATAGTGCCTGCTGAGAGATGTCAGGTCTATGTTATTTCATTAAGTTTCTGTCTAGAAAACCAGCTAAAATGTAATTCATTGCTATACATAAGTTAATTTTATTTTCTGACAGCCTACCAGAGGGTTCTCCCTTCCTCCTTAAGGACAAGGAGGCCAGCAGGACTCTGCATACTGTAGGGTCAAAGAGTGCAGTTCCTTTGCTTGTTTTTGGTCAGTAATGCAGCCTGGAGCTGACCTGTGAAGAGGGCTGGTGGAAATACTACAGCTTTGCATCTGTCATCCCTCATCTCCTACCCATGAGCATCCCATCTTTTCAGGTCATTTTCCTATCATAAATTTTCTTGATAGTGCTTTTGTTCCTCTTTTTTTCTTTGAGGTGTCTCATTGGTTATGTGTTGCAGCCTTCTCACAACTGGGGTTACTCATCTAAAATGTGTTCTGTGCAAGATTGGGGGGAAAATTGTAAAACTCAAATAATACCTTTAATAAAAATAAATTAAAATGTGTTGTGTAATGTTCAACTTTAATTCTTTGATATCTTTGCATATCTTCTCAGAGAGAGGGAAGAAGAGGTAGAATTTGAAACTCATAACTGAAAAAGCCCTAATGAATGTTAAAAATGGTTTATGCATATAAATGGGAAAGATTAGATATTTTTTTGAAAATGAGATTTTGTTGAATGGAATACAACATGGCAAGGCATACTAACCGCTTCCCCACATTTCTTTTGAATTCCAGGCCCAAATTATTAATCTGTACCATGTCTTAGTAATATACTGAAGGACAATACATTAAGTTATACATCTACATGCTTATCAATTAATCAATCAATCAATAATCATTGATTAAGTGCTTGCTATGTGCTTTGTGTCTTAAGTGTTGAAATTGCAAAGAAAAAGCTCTTTTTTAAAAAAAATAATTCTTTCTCTCAAGAAGTTTATATTTAAACGGAGTGGGTATAGGTCAGACATGGAAAGTGAATGGAAGATAATTTTAAAGGAGGAAGATACTGGAACCTTGAAGGACTAGGAAAGACCTCCAGAAGGTGGCATTTGAATTCTTGAAAAAGAAGTAAAGGTAATGGAATGCAAGAGAAATGATGGAAGACAGAGCTATTCAGCATGTGTGAGGAACAGATGGTAAACTAGCATTCATTAATCATTGGATTCATGAAAGACTGTCATTGTATGAAGGCCGAGAAGGGAAGAATAGTCCAAGCAGCTGTGACCTTTAATCATTATCAGTTAGGTCTCTCTGTTATATGGGTGACAAGACTAAGCTCTTGAGTGATTCCATATCTTTTCTTCTGTTTCATTTTATTTTTCTAATTACGTTATGAAAGATTTTCAACGTTCATCCACATGCATATGCATATTAATAAGTGACATAATTTCCTTCCATCCTCACTTCCCACCCCTCTCCCCTCAATGACGAACAGTCTTGTGAACATTGTATATATACATTTGTGTTTAAAATATTTACAGATTAGTTATTTTCTGTATGAGGAATTGGGACTAAGGAAAAAGAAAGAAAATCATGAGATAAGAAAGAAAAGCAGAAGAGAAATATTCAGATTCTGAAGGGTTTCGTTTGTTTTATCTTCCTCTGGATGTGTATAGCATTGCCCATTACTGGTCTCCCAGAGTTGTTCTAGGTCTCTGAATTGCTGAGAGGAGCTGAATCCATCAAGGTTAATCAACTCACAATGTTGTTATTAATGTGTACAATGTTCTCTTGTTCCTACTCCCTTCGCTCACCATCAGTTCTTGTAATTTGTTCCATACTTCTCTAGAATCCAAGGGAACTGATAAAAAAAAATGTAAAGGAAGGTGGCTTCCTGCACTGTACTATTAAATGGCTATCATCAAAACTCTGGTAGTAGTTAAGAAATATTGAATCAATGGATTAGGATAGGTTCAAAAGAAACATTAGTAAATCACTACAGTAATCTACTGAAAACCCCAAAACATTAGCTTTTTGGATAAAACTCACTATTTGACAGAAATTATTGGGAAACCTGAAAAAAATAGTATGGCAGAAACTGTATACCAAAATTAGGTCAAAATGGTTACAGGATTTAGACATAAAGGATGATAATATAGATCATTTAATAGATCAAGAAATACTCCATCAGTCGGATCTATGGAAAGGGGAGAAATTTATGACCAAGCAAGAATTAGAGTACATTATAAATTGCAAAATGGATTTTGACCACAATAAATTTGAAAGTTTTGCACTAATGAAACCCATGTTGCCAAGATTAGAAGTAAAATAGAAAGTTGGGAAACAATTTTCAAGTTTATAAGTCATTCCCCAACTGATAAATGATCAAAGAATATGAACTACAGTTTTCAAACAAGGAAATTAAAGCTATATATAATTATATGAAAAAATTCTCCAAATCATTACTGACTAGATATATTAAAGCAGTTATGAAGTACTTCCTCACACCTATCAGATTGGCTAAGATGACGAAAAAGGAAAATGATCAATGTTGAAGTAGTTGTAGGAGGATTGGAAAATTAATGCACTGTTTGGAGTTGTGAACTGATCTAACCATTCTGGAGAGCAATGGAACTCTACCTGAAGAGCAATAAAACTGATCATACTGAAGGGTAATAAACTATACTAGACCTATACCCAGAAGAAATTATAAAAATTGGAAAAAAAAATCCCACATGTTCCAAAATATCCATAGCAGCTCTTTTTTGTAGTGGCAAAGAATTGGAAATTAAGATGTCCATCAATTGGAGAATGGCTGAACAAGTTATGGAATATGAATATTATAGAGTACTATAAGAAACCATATCTTTTCTTGGTGGTTTTTCAGGGTTCCATAGTGTCCCAGATAATGTCATTTGCAGAAGTTTCTGGACAATCCCACTATCCATAGAGAAAACCCCCTCCTCCATTATAGTGGCACACACCTAAGCAAGAATATATTTCTTCTTTATTCCATACCTCATTTATGATTACTTACTGATTACCACCAAATTTCACTTCTATGCAATATCTTTCTTCTTGTTCTTTCTTTTACAAACATTCTGTAAGATAACTTTATCTGTTCCCCTTAACTTTTAGTGCTTTCTCTCTGATTTATCTCCCTAATTTATCTTTCTCTCTAATTTATTCTGCCTCTGTCTTGTTCAAAGTAATTTGTGTGTTTTCTTATCTGGATCCAGGTGACTCTGGAGAAGAAAGTGAGGCTGAGGCTGGCGACTTCCCAGCCCTCTCTCACTTAAATCCAGTTCACTTGCATGCTATGGCATTACTTCTCTGATTGAGAGGATGTCCATCAATTGGAGTTCCATTGCTCTCTTCAGTCTTAATAAATACTAGTTTAGTCGATTGACTTGTTTTGAATTCTGATTTTTATCTGTAAAATATTGATATGTAAATATCTAAATCATCATTTAGAATCATGATGGTATTATCAAGGGTTGGTCATGACAGACTAGGCTATTAAATGAGCTCTGTCCTGGTTTTAATTGTTCCTGATTTTAGCAAAGATTTGAAAGTCTCATATAGTCTTTTATTATTAATATTAATTTTATTATTATCACCATCAAATATTTTATTTATTTTTCCAAATACATGCAAAGATAGTTTTCAACAACCCATTTTTTATAAGGTTTTGAGTTTCACATTTTTCTCCTCCCTTGCTTCCCTCTCCTCCCCTTACAGAAAGCAATGTAATTTAGATTATACTTGTATAACTATGTTAAACATACATCTGTATTAATTATGTTGTGAGAGAAGAATCTAATTGAAAAGGGGGTAAACATTAGAGGGAGAAAATAGAGAACTTATAAAAATTGAAGATAGTAAACTTTGGTCTGCATTTAAATTTCTCTGGATGTAGATCATATTTTCCATCTCAAGTCTTTTAGAATTGTCTTTTATTATTGTACTGCTGAAGTGAGCAAATCTTTCATAGTTGATCATCATACAATGTTGCTATTAGTGTGTATAATCTTTTTCTGGTCCTGCTCACTTCAATCAGCATCCGTTCATGCAAGTCTTTTTCAGGTTATTCTGAAGTCCTATCCCTGTTGATTTTTTTGTTTATTTATTTATTTTTTTTGCAAGGCAATGGGGGGTTAAGTGACTTGCCCAAGGTAGGTAATTGTTGAGTTTCTGAAGTTTAATTCAAATTCAGGTCCTCCTAACTCCAGGACCAGTGCTCTATACACTGCACCATCTGGCTTTCCCTCTGTTGATTTTTTTATAAAACAGTAGTACTCCATCATATTTATGTACTAAAATTTGTTTAGCCATTCCCCAATTGATGTGTTTCTGCTCAATTTCCAATTCTTTGCCACTGTGGAAAAAAGCTCTATAAATATTTTTATACATACGGGGTTTTTAACCTTTGGGACACAGACTTAGTAGTGTTATTGTTGAATCAATTTTATTGCTCTCTGAACATAATTTCAAGTTGTTTTCCAGAAAGTCAGATCAGTTCATATCTCCACCAAAATGCATTAGTGTCCCAGTTTTTCCACATCCCTTCCAACATTCATCATTTTCCTTTTTGTCATATTTGCCAATCTGCAAGGTTTGAGGTGATATTTCAGAATTATTTTAATTCATATTTTCTACTCAATGATTTCACATAACTATAGATAGCTTTATTTTCTTCATCTGAGAATTGCCTTTTCATTTTCTTTGGTCATTTATCAATTGACTTGTATTTTTATAAATTTGACTCAGTTGTCTTTATATTTTAGAAATGGGTCCTTTATCAGAAGCACTAGCTGTAAAAATTGTTTCTCAACTTACTGCATTCCTATTAATCTTGGTTGCATTGGTTTTATTTGTACAAAAAACTATTTAATGTAATCAAAATTATCCATTTTTCATTTTTATAATGTTCTCTATCCCTTCTTTGGTCATAACCTGTTCCCCTTTCCTTAGATCTTACAGAAAAACTGTTCCTTATTCTAACCGGTTTATGGTATTACTTTTTATCTTGGTGTATGGTGGGGCGGGGGGGGAGTGTGGTCTATGTTTAGTTTCTACCATACTGTTTTCAAGTTTTTCCAGCAGTTTTTGTCATATAGGGAGTTCTTGGTCCAGAAATTAGAGTCTTTAGATTTATCAAATAGATTACTATAGTCATTTACTACCATTTCTATCTACCACTCTATTCCTTAGCTAGTACAAAAACAGTTTTGATGGACCACTACTTTATAATATAATTTTAGATTTGATACATCTGGGCTTCCCTTCCTTTACATTTTTTTTCAAAAATTCTCTTGATATTCTTGACCTTTTGTTGCTCCATGTGTATTTTGTTACTATTTTTTCTAGCTCACTAAAATACAATAAAATACTTAATATTTGGTAGTTGTCTACAATTACTTTAAATGGAATTTCTTAATCTCTTGCTGCTGTTTTGTTGATAATGTATAGAAATGCTAATGATTTATGTGGGTTTATTTTATATCCTACTTTGCTAAAGTTGTTTATTGTTTAAGTAGTTTTTTTAGGTGATTTTCTAGAATTCTCTAAATATACCATCATATCTGCAAAGAATGAGTTTTATTCCTTCATTACCTATTCTAATTCCTTTACTTTTTTCTTATTTCTAAAGCTAACATTTCTTTTTTTTTCAATTCACATTTTATTTTTCCAGTTATATGTTACAAATGTTTTTCAATATTCATCCAAATGCATATGCATATTTTTAAGTTACATAATTTCCTTCCACTCTCCCTATCTCATCAGGGAGCAGTCAGGTGAATATTGTACATACATAATTGTGTTAAACATATTTACAGAATAGTTATTTTCAGTATGAGAAATTAGGATTAAGGGGGAAAGAAGGAAAACCATGAGATAGGAAAGAAATACATAAGAGAATTTTTTAAAAAAGGGAATGAAGTGTTCATTCAGATTTTGAAGGTTTTTTGTTTTGTTTTGTTTTGATTTACTTCTCTGTATGAGGCTAGCATTGCCCATAGCCAGTCTAATACAGTTGTCCTAGCTCTCTGTTTCCATCAAGGTTGTTCATCTCACAATATTGTTAATGTGTACATTGTTCTCTTGGTTCTGTTTCCTTCTAAAGATAAAATATCTAAGACAGTATTGAATAATAGTGATAACAGGCATCCTTGTTTCACCTCTCATCTTATTGGGAATGCTTCCAGCTTTAAGAACATATTGATGTCAGTTAAATATGGAGTTGGAGATAATCCTGTAGGTTACTGGAAATCCTAGGATCCTAGATAGGTATATAGATCAGAAAAGTTAGAGATGAAGATTTAGAATTGTGAGTTATCTCTCAGTAGAGGTGATTGTTTAAATTGTGGGAGTGAATGGCATTGTAGAGAGAGGAAAAGATAAAAGAGTAAAGTGAAGGACTTTAGGATAGGATGAGTTTCCCTACATTATCCCCAAACCATGGGAAAGCCAGCAAAGACAACTGACTTAAGAGAAGAACAAGATTAATTTGTAGTGTCTCAGAAACAAAAGGAACAGTGGACGTTCAAATGAATGGGATTTTAAACAGTCAGTTGCTTTCAAGGAAGATGAAAATAAAACACAGACTATTTGGCAATTAGGAAGTCTTTTGTAAGAGAAGAGAAATTTGATTAGAAGATTAGTAGGAAGTAGAAGTCAGATTGAAAGGGCTTGAGAAGAAAATGAATTGTGACCAGAGGCATGTATGTACATAATTTTTGCAAAAAAACCCAGAATGCCCTGAATATCACCTTAAATTGATTTAATTTTCTCTTACAAAGGTTGTGATGATCAAACAGAATAATTTATAAGGTTCCTAACATAGTAGTTGACACATAGTAGGCCCTTAATAAATTCTCAGTTTTCCTTTTGTAGTCAGTATTTTCACTGGAAAGACTGGGAAATAGATTTGGAAGTCATAGGACTGGGATTCAGATCTTACTTCTGCCTCTTACTCCCTGATTGTCTAGACCTTAATGTTCATATACTATAAAATGAGGGATTTGGACTACATACCTTAAGGTCTCTTAGATACAACCATGATTCTGTGAGTCAGGAGATGAGGGTTCAGCTTTAAATTTCTCTCCCTTTGTGACTTAGGGTAAATTTTTCATCTTTCTGGACCTCAGTTTCTTCAGTTGTAAATGAGGGCCTCATTTTAGATGATCTCCAAGTTCCCTTCCTATTTTTTTTTAGTTTTTTTTGCAAGGCAATTGGGTTAAGTGGCTTGCCCAAGGCCACACAGCTAGATAATTATTGAGTGTCCGAGGCCGGATTTGAACTCAGGTACTCCTGACTCCAGGGCCTGTGCTCTATCCACTGTGCCACCTAACCGCCCCATTCCTTTCCTATTTTAAATCTCATCATGATTAGAACAGCTTATTGGGTAATGTGCATTTTAATTATGATTATGACCACACATGGGAGTAATTGGTTTGGAATGGTGAATTGGAGACTTAATTGAATTAGCTTTTAAGCCTTGTGACTCATTTAAACTGATGTCAAATTCCATTTTGAATGTAATAATTCCTTATATCCTAAAGAGCTATTTGTATTATATAGGTATTATTATGCATATATGCCAATAATAATACCTAGTTGGTATTCTTTTGCTTTTTTGGTTTCCAATGGTTGTGAAGCTAATTGTATTGTAAAGTTTAAACAATGTTAATTCTTATTATGCATCACTATCTCTCAACTTCAATTTCCTCACCTATAAAATGAAGATAAATAATAGCACCTATCCACCTATCTTTGGAAGTTGTGATGATCATTTGAATAATGCATAAAATGAAAAATAAATGCTAGGGGTGTGATGGTGGTGAAGGATGTTGATGAAGAAAGTGCTTCAGAAACGTTATTATAATTCTGATGATTTTCTTCATGCCTGTCTACAACTCCCATGCAACTAAAAAAATTGTGGTTTGTAGTTACAGGAAAATAAAGAAACTAGGAGAAAAGAATGAAGAACTTTTTCTTTAGGGTATAAAATTCTTTTTTTTTTTTTTTTTAGATTTTTCAAGGCAGAGTGGGGTTAAGTGGCTTGCCCAAGGCCACACAGCTAGGTAATTATTAAATGTCTATTAAGCTAGGTAATTATTAAGAGGCCGGATATGAACTCAGGTACTCCTGACTCCAAGGCCAGTGCTCTATCCACTGTGCCACCTACCTGCCTGGGTCTAAAATTCTTAAATCCTTTCTTTTTCTGCTTATTTCTGCTTATTAGGGTCTAAAATTCTTAAATCCTTCTTTTCTGCTTATTTGGGCCTTATTTGATACCCTCATCCATTTGCTATCTTTTTTGCATTACTATATGCTCAGTTGTTTGTAGCTTTCCTGTATTTTTGAACTAGGTCTAAAAATTTCCTAGTTTTTCACAAAGGCCATCATTGTATAGGTACTATGAATGTATGAATGAATGTGTATATTTATTCAGCACAGTGTTCTATGTGCTAGGATGCAAATACAAAAAAAAAAAGACACTCTCTGCCTGCCAAGAAGTTACATTCTAATGATGAGGAACAGTGTTTACAGTATAATGGAAGTGGTGACCAGATCAAGAAAGAGGGAGACATGATGGATAGAGTAAGAGCAGTTGACTCAACAATTCTTTTGAAAAATATGATGTGGAAGCATGAAATTAATGTGTTAAGTTTAGGTCAACTTACAAACATTGAAGTTTTTCCACATTTCTAGCTCACCAACCCCAGGGCAAGACCAGAATAAAAATTTCAAGTTTTATTGTGTTTAATGTGTTTTGTATGAGAAGAGTAAAAAACAGTAGTTAAGTTGTGTTTGTTTTTTCTTGTTAAGGGGTTTAATGATGGAAAATTTGGATAGCAATGGTTGAGAGGAGATGGCCCTATGACTCCCAAGCATAGTGATTCAGGCCAGAAATATTTTCTCTTAAACTGTGTGTACTCTTTCACTGCAATTGGTCATGGGGCCTGAATTTAATGAAATTGTTGGTGGGCTCCCAGGTTATATTTCATGTTCTTGTAAAGAGTTTGGTCCCAATGTTGTCATTAAAGTTGATCCACTAGATGTTTGACTCTCCCAGTAGAATCTCTGGTCAGAATTCTCCCCCCCCCCCCTTTCCCCCTCATTGAAAATGAACCATTCTGTGTTTGACAGGAAAAGGAAATTCATTCTTTCATGAATATGCCAATTAGCTTTCCTTTCCTGCTGCTGCACAACTTAATCAACAGGATACAAGAAACTTAAAACAATGAGAAAATCTTTTGTGCCATCTTGGATTTCTATAAATGGTTGACCTCAAAATGTTAGTTTGTACTTGCCCTTGGATTGAATATAGCCATCTGCAGACTTCTCAGCTGATAAAACATGATTTCCTTTTGCATCATAATTGATCAGCAAGGTAATTCTAACTAGTTAGATACCTAGCCACCTTCTCTGGTACTTACAGTATTTGTAGGGCAGATTTTAAAAAACAGGATTTAGTGATTTTGCTTTTCCTAAGACTAAGAAATCCTTGTGTCTTGTATGTTGTCTGGATTAGGAAATTTGGTTGCTTTGATCCATACTATTTACAAAGCCATGGTTACAACTCTGATCCTCATGGCTCAGTGTCCACATTTGTAAAGGGGTTGAACTAGATCTCTAAGGAGCCTTCCAGCTGCACATCCCAGGGAATCTGTTACTTTATTAAATTATTTATCATGAATAAGAAAATCACAAACTAATGTAGATATCTCTTATTGAAATCTAGAAAAAGTTTTTGTATGAAACTTGGAATCTAATACATGCATCTTATTTTTGTGGTTTTTTAAATTTTTCTTTATTTTATTTTCAATTACATGCAAAGATAGTTTGTAATCATCCATTTTCAAGTTTATGAGTTCCACATTTTCCTACTACTCTTCCCCCTCCCCATGGCAGCAAACAATATGGCAAAAGTTATACATGTATATTCTTGTTTAACATTTTCATATTAATCATGTCACATAAGAGCAGTTAGAACTAAGGAGGGAAAACCATGAGAAAGACATAAAAGAAATTTTTAGAAGTGAACATAATATGCTTTGCTCTACATTCAGACTCCATAGACTTCTTTCTTTTTTCCTAGGTATGGATGTCATTTTTCTTAACAGCTCCCTTAGGGATATCTTTGATCAGTGAACTGCTACACTGAGGAGCTGTATCCATTATAGTTGATCCTTCACACAATGTTGCTGTAATGTATACAATGTTCTCCTGGTTCTATTCATTTTACTCAGCATTAGTTTATGCAAGTCTTTCCAGGCTTTTCTAAAATCTGACCACTCATGATTTCTTGTAGAATAATATTCTATAATATTTATATACCACAACTATTCAGCCATTTCTCAATTAATATGCATCCTCTCAATTTCCAATTCTTTGCCATTAGAAAAAGAACCTCTATAAATATTTTTATACATGTGAAGCTTTTCCCTTGTTTTATGATCTCTTTCAGATATAGACCTAGTAGTGGTATTGCTGAATCAAAGGGGGGGGGTCTATATAATTTTATTGCCCTTGGGCATAGTTCCAGATTGTTCTCCAGAATAGTTGGAATGGTTTACAACTTCACCATTAGTGCATTAGTGTCCTAATTTTCCTCTATCCTCTCCAACATTGACCATTTTCTTTTTTGGTCATCTAAGACAATCTGATGGGAAAGGGAAACTTTTTCCTAAATTACATTGGGAAATAGACTTAATAGTACTATTACTGTTTCTCCTGATCCTACTCACTTCACTCAACATCAGTTCATGCTTTTCTAAGGTCCAGCCATTCATGATTTCTTACAGAACAGTAGTACTCCATATCATTCATAAACTATAACTTGTATAGCCATTCTCCAATTAGTATCCCAGTTTTCCCACATCATCTCCAACATTGGTCATTTTATTTTTTTGTCATCTTAGCTAATCTGATAGGTGTGAATTAGTACTTCAGAAGTTGCATTTCTCTAATCAATAATGATTTGGATTATTTTTTCTTATATCTATAGATTTGTCTTATGACTACAGACTTTAATTTATTTAATCTATTAAATTTACCGTTGTAATACCAACATTGCCTTGCTTCTTTCTTCCCCTCCTTAACTTCCTTTTGTGTATTTTTAAATGTTCATTAACATTCTTGTTTTTGTATTTACTTCTGCTTCTTCCCATCCTTCATTCTCCTCTCACATTCAGTATTCTTTATAACAAATAAATAATAGTTATACACAGTAAGTTTGTGTTATATTGGTTGTGTCTGAAAAATGTGTATCTCATTACCTACATTAGTCCATCATTTCTCCATCAAGGGAGGTAGGAAGGATGGGTATATCATTAGTCTTTTGCAGTTGTGACTGTTCATTACATTTACCAGAATTCTTAAGTCTTCTGAAATTGTTTTCTTTTATAATGCTATGGTCATTATATAAATAACTCTTTTATATCTGTAGCACTTTATAAAAATCTCTAAAAATTTCTCTGAATTTGTCCTTTTCATTATTTCCTATATTAAAATGGTATTCCAATATAAATTCATATATTGTAATTCTGCCATTCTCCGTAATTTGGAACTATTTTATTTCCAGTTCTTTGAGAAGACAAAAAGTACTGCTGTAATATTTTGTTTTTATTGGTCTTTCTCTCTTTGTTTAATGTTTTTGGGATATATTCCTAGTAATTATAGTAGCTCTAGGTCAAAAGAGTATACATAGTTTAATAACTATTTGAGGTCTAGATTCAAATTGCTTTTAAAATGGTTGAACCTCTTCACAACTTCACCAGCAGTGCATTTGTGTTCCTATTCTCTTATAACCCCTTCATTGGCTGTCATTTTCCTCTTGTGTCTTTTTCAGCCAATCTGATGTCAACTTTTCAGTTTTAGAATAAGGATAATGAGAAGTTCAGTGACTTACTAACATCACAAAGGTAGTTAATTAAAAGAGTAGGTATTTGAATTCAGTAGAGACTTGTGAGTAATATTAGCTAAGAGGAAATTACTCTTAGAACTCTAAAGCTCCTTTTAACCCTAAATAGGATTCTTTGCATCTTCATAAATGCTTCTTAAATATTTATTCCTCTAGCAGTCTTATTTCTCCGCTTATAAACTTTGATTTACTGTTCCTGATTTACTGTTCCTGTTGTTCATTGTCTTCTCATTCCTTCCAATTACTGATAGTTTTTGCTTTGCTTCAAAAGACTTATAGATTAAATTAGAATTTATTAAGATCAATCCTGTTGTAGTGATGAGAATGCTAGTTAAATGTTTCTAGGTTCAAATCTCAGTTGTGACATTTCCTAACTTTGTGACCAATAGACAACATCATTTCCTCTCCCTGATATTAATATCCCCCTTGTGTATAAATTAGGAGTTGAACAAAATCTCAACCCCAGCAAACTAGGGGGACAAGCAAGGTGTAGAAAGGAAAAGGCCAAGTCATTGTCTCAAGTTTAAAGCCTTTGAGAAGTAAGGAATTTTGTTAGGAAAAAAGTTTGATTGACAGTTTCTCATTATTTGAATAGCCCTGGCATTGACTCATGTGCATTGGTGTTTCAGGATGAAAGCAGGTTAGGGAGCTGGGGGAGAAACAAGAGGAAAGGAAAATCTACCTTAGACATCTCTAGTAATGAATGTACAGAATGGCTGGGAAGAGATAGGTAGAGGCTAAGATGGAAATGGGAAAGTTGGGGCTAGCTAGTTTATTTTCTGGTGTACCAAGGATCCTGACTGCCTGTTTATCATGTGACTCAGATTAGACTAAGGGAGGCTTTTATAGCTGAATTTCCTTATTGAAACAGGGTTTGACTTTTTTATTTTTTTGGACAACTTTCTTAGATATCTCTTCATTTTGAATTGACTAAAAATGTACTGGACAGTAAAAAAAATGATGATTACAGAGAAGAATGGGAAGACCTTCTGCATTAACAAAAAGTCTAGAGAACTGAAACCTGGAAAACAATAGAAAATTAGCAATGCTAGGCAGTTAAACAAATACAAAAATAAAATAATAGCTTCCTTTTGGAGTCAGGCAGGCAGATGAAAGAATTTGAACTTGACTGGGGGGAGGGGCTGTCAAGAGCTATTTAAGGCTTTGTGCAAAGTGATGTGACCAAATATATGCACAAAAGAGGAAGTAGAGACTGAAAGATGATTTGCTGTAGGGGGAGATAATGGAGTCAGAAGACCTTCAAGGTGATTAGAAATACTCCAAGTAGGTGGTAATTAAGGACCTTTATTAGGATGGCTTCAGTAGATTGAGAAGTTAGAAAAGGAAGAAAATATACTTTCTTTCTTCCTTTCACTTTTAGGTGTGGATCTTTGTGTGGAATATTGCATATATTGTCCTTCACAGTTGATTTGTCAGTTAGTTTTGCTGAAGTACTTTTCCCTTCTCTTTTAAAATCTTTGTTATACAGCGTTTTTTGGATATTTTGGAAATAGAATAAGAGGGATATTTGGACAGAAGATGATGTAAAATCAAAATGTTTTAATTAAAAGAGGATAGTATATGTTAAATTTCTTTATCTCTGATCAAAGATTAAGAGTATGGGAGAACTTTTGCAGAAGTGGAATTAGTTGGTTTTAGTAATTGACTGGATTTGAGAAGTAACACAGAATGATGTGTAAAAGTAATATCCAAGTTATTGATCAGGGTAAATGTTATTTTATCTTCCTTTTTTCTTACTGAGATAACTAATAGATCAAAGTATGACTTGAAGGAACGATTTCCTTCAGTTCTTTTACCTTGGTTTTCTTTCTGATCATTTTTTGCCCAAACTGTCTTGGCAAATAGCGTCCCTTCCACATTTGCCACTTAATGTTAACATGAGATGTGACTGTGTTTTGATGGAAAGAATATTCCTTGGAATAATAAGTCTTGAATTCAAATTCTAAGTTTTCTAATTTGCCATGTGACAAGTTAGAACATTTCTTACCTCAGTTTCCTCACTGCATACTTTTTTCTTAGTTTTTAAAGCCCTCATACTTGGAAAGAAACAGTGAACTGAACAGAACTAGTCTAGCAAAATAAAACTTTTTCCTTCACCAGGGCTGTGTGCCCCCCACAGAAAAAAGCAGAACCATGAGTGTAGAGTCAGAGTGCTTCTTATTTATTTATTTTTTTTGGTGGCAATTGTATAAGGTAAAACATACAGGCAAAGTCTCTCTTTCTAGAAACAAAGAGAATATAAAAACTTACCAAAAAGGGAGAAAGGTGGATTTTACCATAATTTGACTTTTTCCTTCATAAACTATTCCTTGTGCACTTTGAAACATCAGTGCTCTTGCTCCAATCATGAAATCTTAGAATGTCTAGGTTTGACAGAGCCTAAAATATAGAATATCAGTGTTGGAATTGGCAGGAAACTTAAAATGCAGAAGAGCAGGACATGAATTACAGAGTCTTCATGATCATCTACTTCACCCCCTCAATTTTCAAGTAAAGAAATAGATGGGAAAATAGTTTGCTCAGTCTCTCACTTAACTAGTTGAGGCATGCAACTGACAGTAACATCCAGGGCTACTTTATAAACTCTTTGGATTCCTTTTTGTTATTTCCACAAAAATATATTGCCCCTTACAGGCTAGATAGTATTTAGAGGGGAATTTAGAACAAGAAGTCTTATTTAATATATTTTCATTTTGAATATGGGCCCAACACTAGACTTTATGTATGTGATGTGAGGGTCACACTCGGGGAACTCCATTATTTGGAGTAGTCTGTAATTAATTTTGGGGTCTAACAACTAAGGCATTCAATCAACAAACATTTATTACACAATCAGCATCTATTGTACATTCTCTAGGGAGGGAGGGAAATAAAAGAATTGAGCATTATCTCTTCCTCCTTCATGATACACCATCTTTAACTTCTGTTCCTTTGTATCATCTGTCTCCCAAATCTGGAATGTACTTCCTTCTTCTTCTTCCATGATTAATATATAACTTAGACTTTATTATTCTTTCATGAATATGCCAATTAGCTGAGTGTCCAGAAATCTTTCCTGATTCCCTTAACTGCCAACACTGTCGCTTCTAAATTGCCCTTAAATTCTTTATGTATTTGTATTTATTAGCTTCTTATGTATACAGTATACATTTTATGTGTATTATTATCTCCATTAAAATGTAAGCTCAGTCATTGCATGTCCATCAAAAACACATTTGCATGTCCACAAAAACATCGGGAAACATAGGTTGGGACCTGCTATTGTTCTAGACACAGGAGATATAAAGACAAAAGTGAAAAGTCATTACTTTTCTAATTTATTTTTTCTCCAATTATGTGTAAAAACAATTATTATTTCTTTTTTAAAATTTGAGTTCCAGGGGCACCTTGGTGGCACAATGTATAGAGCACTGGCCCTGAACTCAGAAGGACCTGAGTTCAAATGTGGTCTCAGACACTTAATAATTGCCTAGCTGTGTGACCTTGGGGTAAATCACTTAACCCTATTGCCTTAAATAAATTAAAAATTAAAAAAAATTTTTTTGATTTCCAAATTTTCTTCCTTCTTCCCCATACTCTTTGTTTGCGAAGGCAGTATACTTTGATATAGATTATACATATGCAGTCATGCAAAACATATTTCCATATTAGCCATGTTGTGAAACATGACCCCCCCCCCCCAAAGAAAAAGAAAGTTAAAAATGTATGTGTTATGCATTCAGATTCCATCAGTTCTTTCTCTGAAATTGGACAAAGTCCCTACTCTTGAGGAGCTTGCAATCTTAGCAGCTGGAGAAGATAGTGTATCTCTGGTGGCAGGAACAATACAGATAACAAGACAAAGAAGAACAGTGATCTGTGGTTCTGAAAGAGGTACTGAAGTATGGAGATGATGAAACCTTGAAATATTAAAATACATCTATCTGGCTTAAGTGAAGCTGCTTTTTAAAAAGAAAAGCAATACAAATCATGACTACTCATAGTATATATAGGTATATTTTGTGGAGAGAAAAGGGCGATATGAGGAATATCTTTTTTGCTTATGCAGCTGTTAAAAAAACCCTTTTTTTATTTCACTTGGTGTTTTAGGGTATTCATGCTATGAGTAAATGCAACCATTTATGCAGCCTAATCATTCACCACTATTTACGAGGTAATGATAGCTCCTCAAAGGCCAAACTTTTTCTTTTTAAAAAGGATCATAGATTTAGACTGGAAAATACTTTTCAGTCCATCAAGTTCAATCTTCTCATTGAGACCTTGAAAGTTTCAGTAACTTGTCCAAGATTACACGGGGCAGAACCCAGGCTTCATTATGAGGTTATATGACAATAATTCCATCACTCTTTCCAGTATACCACATCCCAGCTTAAATGTCAGCACAGGACCCTAAACTGTCAACTACTGCCAATATGAAAGCCTGGTAGATTTCTGGTTTACATCTCCACCAGTAAAAGATATCTATCATGGTACCTCATTCTGTCATAAGTTTATTTCTTGATTATTTTATGATGTTTTTTTAAATAGTTAAATCTAAAAATCATTTTCAAGTTTCAGTCCCACCTTTTCCTGTGCGTGGTCTAATAGCAGAACATTGTATCCCAATGGAAGAGGGATGTTTCCTGCCATAATAAACCATCTAACCCCTGGGGACTAGGGACTATTTGACAGCCCAGGAAAGGAGAATTGAATTTTTGTTTTTTTGTAATATTGCAGCTAAAAACAGAAGAGGGCTGTGACTTTTCTAGTATATTTTAATGCCAAGTGTTGTGTCCTTCCAGAATGTCTATTGTTAACTCCGTGAGAAATCTCTCCTTGTTATTGAATAAGGTAGCACCCAGGAGCTACCTTTAAGTTTCCCAAATTCAGGGAGATAGTTTAATTTGGACAGAGCTTTAGAGTGGGAATTTAGGCCTTTTCTATCCAAGTAGCAACTCTACTTTCCTATCTACCTTATTCTTTGCTGGTAATGTCTTTGTCTCTTTTTAAAGAGAAAGAACATGAACTCCCTTGATTCTTCTTTTGTCTTTGGCTGCTCAGAGGCTCCATGCTGCAGACCTGTACCCTGTGGACAGGCCTTTCTGGCTTCACTCTTGGTTTATCCATCTCTGACCTTATTTCTCATTAGAATATTTCTGCTCTCCAGGTAGGCAGCTTGACTTGCTGTTAGGCCTTGGCCTCAGTGACTGGTGCCTCTGATAAACTCATCCACACAGAACTGTTCATGAGTGAATACAAGCCAATAAACATATTTCTCTGTATGTTATCCCTGGAACAGGCATTGTGCTTAGATTGCGGATGCCCTGACTCCCAAGAGCACCAATAGGTGCTCTCGCATTTATCATTCATCATCTGATACTTAATTTAGGCTTCTTTATACTATCACAGGGTCATGAGCCTTGGGGGGTAGGGGATGGGAGGGGGTGGAGATACTGGCTTCTCTCCTTAATAGCCCATTCAAATATGAAGGGTATGTATGTATATGTGTATGCGTATGTATATGTGCATATATAAAGTACCTTCTTTTATCAGAGCACTCTTGACATTTAAGCTTAAAAATTGGGTCTTCTTAGATTCAGTGCTGACATTCTTGCTGATTCTTTTTTGATTCCTGAGCAAGAAGGTATTTTAAGGATAGTGGTAAGAACTTGCATATCCTTTTGGTCATCAGAGTCACAAAAAAAAAATATTTCTTTATAGAGAAAAGAAATTGATTTGGGAGTCAGGAGAGGTTGTTTTTCTTAAAGGTAAGGAAAAACTCAATGTTCAGTCCTCATGTTATACACATATAAGCAATGTAAATGTTAGCTAATCTACTTAGCAGACTGCAAAGAGTTTTATGAATCTTGGAGACCTTAGTTCTATGTCCAGAATGATAGGATCAGAATCAATGGATCATTGAGGATAGAGTCAAGTCAACAAAGCATTTACTGAGCACCTACTTTGTATTAAGACACTGGGATGGAGAGCTGACCTCAGAACCAGGAAGACCTGGGTTCAGGTTCTAGTGGCTACAGGACCCTAGCCAAGGCATTTATCTTCTCAGTACTGTCTCTAAGACTGTGAATTGCAGGAAAGGTGCAGATCTGTATTGATAAGGGCTGCTTCCTCTACCAAAGAAATCATGGATCTGCTACTGTTCCCTATTCCTTTCTATGGTTTTATATATTAGAAGCATCTTGTTTTTAACAGCCCTGACTAGTAAAGCATGAATTTTAGTATCCTTATTTAATAGAGAAGGAAAATGAAACTCACAGAGCTCTAAGAGATTTGTCCTCAGCTATAGATCTGGTGAATATAGGGTGTCTCCAAAGACTTGTTTTTTAAATTTCTTTTCACAATCAACCAGCATTTATTTTTGTAAAATTTTCTCCTTCTTTTTCTTCCCTCTCCCCAAGGCAGCAGACAGTCTGATAGAGGCTATACATGCACACTCATTCTAAACATATTTCCATACTAGGTATGTTGTGAAAGAAGAATCAGAACAAAAGTCTTCAAAGGCTTTGATAGCTTAAAACTCTTAATAACTAAGTATAGGTGTTAGGACTCCATCCTAGACTCACTAGTGCTAAAACCAATACCTCATCCCCTCTGTATTGTATTAGGTTCCTTGAACTCTTAGCTCTGATCAGCATTTATTTCATTTTCTTCTTGGATATTTAAATCCTTCACAATCAATTCCCCCACCCACCCTCCTGTTTGCAAAAATTTTTGAAATATTTGTGAAATAGTAGTGGGACTATTGAGGCAATGCTTTGTCTTTTCCAAGTCTTTCAGTTCCCAGGCAATTCTGATATTTAAAAATAGCATAGTTAGATATAGAGTGGCACATCAATTCTACCCACATCTCTAGCTCAAAAGGTAAAAAAGGTTGTTTTTTTTTTTAAAGAAATGTATGTGATAACACAAGGGAAGTATCCCACATGATTGAATTTTCCTCCAAATAATTCAACTCAAGGGATCTTCAAGGTGAATTCATATAATTCTAAGGATAACTAAGAACCTCACTTTGTATAAGGAAATTAGGGATTTCAAAAGTGGAGATGAGGAGAGAGTATGTTCCAGGCCTAGGGGACAACGCTTCACCCATGTCTATTTGTTTTATCTTCCTGAATACTGTTAAAGTGGAAGTCATTTGTCCAAGATTGCACAGGTAGTAACTATAAGAACTTAATTCAATCCCAAATCCTTGAATTTCAATCCAGTGCTCTTTTTTTAAGTATACCACACTCTTTCCAGGGCCATAGAGATTACACTAAAGCCTCTATCCTTATTTTGCCCCTTTCAATAATATAAATTATTTAACATATTAATTTAGAAGTTTTTCAAACACCATGAGGTGTAAGTGATGTATATATTAATTTTGATTTTATGATTGAGGAAATTAAAACTCTGCAAAACTAAATTACTTAAGTAAAGTCACAGAGCAAGTTAAATTAGGGCAGGTACTCAAAACACAAGTCCTTTTTTCATCGTCTAATGTGATTTATATATTTTTATTATATTATATCCTTCTATATTCTGATAATTGATTAATACTCAAGGTGTCCCCGTCAGGTGTTACTCCTCTTTTTGAGGTCAGGTGTTACTCTCCTCTGCATGTTTACCAAAATAAGCAATGCAATTATTGTTTCTTTTTTCTGTCCAGCCCTCAACCAAATCTTACTGTTCTTCCATATTTTCTTTCCTAATGTATAAAATAGCCAGTCATACAAGATTTCCCAATATCAGATGCTTTCCTCCTTAGCCCAGTAATTTTAGACTACTGTTTTCTCACTGGATTTTGTCCATCCCTCACATTTCTAGCTCTTCCTCTGTGAGCATCAGCAGCTTTGGCTTTAAACTCAGTATGGTATTGGTTTGAGGGAAAAGCATAGAACTGTATTAAGGCATAGTGAATGTTGCCATCTGTCAGGAGCACCATTGGGGAATTGCTAATGACCCAGAGGTAATGGTGGTGACACACAAAGTATATGACTCAGTGTGAAAACATTGGTGATTTAGACCGGCAACACAAATTTGTTTTTTTTTCCTCCTCAGTTTTTATTGTTGTCTTTTATTTTAAATTTTTTTCTTTCCAGATGTACTAGTCACCTTCAGTCATCCACTTACCCATTGATCTTTGCATTTTAACAATTAAAAAAAAAAGTGAAAATAGCCTTCATGGGCAACAGATAATGCATTCCAAATCCACAGTTTCCCACTTTTCCTCAGGAAAGGGGGAAAAAAGTATATTTATTCCTCTGATTTTGGGGGCCAAGAGTATTCAGTATAAGTTATAAAATCTTTGGCTTCGGTTTAGTGTTTTTTTTCCATTTACATTATTATAGTCATTATGTGTATTGTTTTTCTGGTACTGATTACTTCATTCTGCATCAGTTTAGACAAGACTCATCATGTTCTTCTGAATCTCTGCTATTTATCATTTAAGGCATAACACTATTCCATTATATTAATACTCTATCAATTATTTACAATTCTTTGTTCCTATAAAAAGTGCTATTATAAACATTTTTGGTATTTATGAGAGTCTCATTGAGATATATTCCCCAAATGGGATTTTTTTTTAGTCAAAGGCTATAAACAGATAACTCTTTCATCTAATTTCAAATTGTTTTCTGGAATGATTATGTTAATCCATTGTTCCACCAATATATTACTATCTTTCTTCCCACACTCTACTACAGCACTGATGTAGTGTATGTGTGTGTGTATGCATGCTTACATGTTTAGGCACATATACATACTCTTTAGATTACTAGATATGAGATAAAACCTGACTTGGTTTATATTTTTGTTATTATTGTTTTGGAACAATCTTTTGCATGTCTATTGATAAGTTCATAATTTTAAAAATTGCTCCTGTCTTTTAAACTGTTATCTTTGGCTCTTTTGGGGTTCTATATATTTTTTGGTTTTATTTATATTTTAATTTTATTTATATTTATATATTATATTTTTTAAATTCTCTATGTCTTGGAAAATAGACTGTTCAGAAATGCTTAATTCAATAAGTTTTCTTATATGAAAGTTAACTAATTTGAGCTAATAGTTGAATTTATTTTGTCTTCTGTGATCACTTCTGTCCCTTGTTTGAATTTTTCATTACCATCTATATTTATGAAAAGTACTTCTAATCTTTGGTAAATGTTTTTCATAATGTGGCCTTTTGCACTTAGTCTTACAATCATTTGATATTTGTTATTGTTTCCGGGATATATTTTCAACAGATTTCCTGCCAAACTGTTTCCAATTGTCCTACCATTTCTTATTCAGTTTTTCCAAGTTCCTTATGTATAGGAGTTTATCAGACATTACTGAATCCAGTTGTTTCTGGATTCTTTTGTATCTAATCTCTTCTGGTTGAGATTTTGATGATTTGATATCAAGTATAATTAGTCAACTATAAAATGCTAATAAACGTTTATCTCAGCATGTTGATACAGCTCACATTTGTGTGAATGGTCCTTTGCCCCATTCCTTTTTTTTTTTTTAAGGTTTTTGCAAGGCAAAAGGGTTAAGTAGCTTGCCCAAGGCCACACAGCTAGGTAATTATTTTAAGTGTCTGAGGCCAGAATTGAATTCAGGTACTCCTGACTCCAGGGCTGGTGCCACCTAGCTGCCCAAACCCCATTCCTTTTTCATGAGCTTTTTCATCTTCCTGAGAAATTCATCAGGAAATCTTTGTTGGAAGAAGCTTGACTAATATATTCCTAAAAGAGCAATCGATCTCTTGAGACTCCCATCAAGATCAAAAGCAGTGTTGTCACCTGAGACTTCAGTTCATTTCAATAAACATTTATTAATCACTTAGTATGTGCTGGAAACTACTAATTAAGCACTTGGTGTCCAAAAAGAAGATTCTGTGTGCCCTCAAGGACCTCACAGCCTAATGGAGGAGAAAACAAGCAAAACAAATATGAGCAAACTAACCATATGCTAGAATATAAAACCTTTCAGAGAGGAAAGGCACTAGAATGAAGAAGGGTTGAGAAAGGTTGCCTAGGAAACATGGGATTTTAGTTAAGTCAGGGAATTTAGGGGACCCCAGATGGGGAGGGAGAACATTCTTGACCCATCCCAGATGGCCAGTGGAAATGAGAAGAGGTGAAAGATATATTGTTGGAGAAACTGAAGATCATATTCACTGGATCTGGTAGGGTTTAAGGGATGAGGAAACTGAAAGGGTTATGGTGGAGGTTATGAAGCACTTTGAACCTAACACTAAATAGGTTTTGTACCTGATCCTGGAGGTATTAGAGAACCTCTGGAATTTTTTGAGTAAGGGAGTGTGACCAAGTCTGTCCTTTCAAGAATGCCCACAGGTCTGAATTGGATGTTGCACAAGATTTCTTTGTCCTTAGTAGAAAGACAGTGAGTCCCTGAATGTTTTCCCTCCAGGGTCCTCAGTCATGGCCTCAAATACAATATAAATAAGCAATGAGTCTCTTCTTAAGGCAAATTGGAATAGATTTAGGCTTAGACTAGGAGTTAAGAATAATTTTTATATATTTAAATACAACAAAATATTATTTTAAAATATTAAAACTATACTTACTTAGCCTGCTGACCTTACAAAAAAGAGTCAGTATTTAGGATTTGGCCTGTTTGCCCCTGTGGCAGATCATCTCTAAGATTCCTTCCATCTCTGACCTCTTGTGAGAGAGCTGATGGACTTTAGTATGTAGACATTCTGGGCTTCCCTGGAAGCCAGTGTTGTGCTTCTCAAAAAAAAAAAAATAAAATGTAAAAGTCACTGTAAGACTGTCAGCCAGAAATAAAAATGATGAGTAAAAAGCTAGGGTCTTTTCTAGATGCCAGATTTCTCAGTGATGTATCATATTGAACTTCTAATGTACCTTTGTAAGGAAAAACAAGACACTTGGCAGATTGGATCAGATTTACTGCAGACTGTTCTGAGAATGTTGTTCCTTCTTTTTTGTCATGTCCAACTCTCCAAGACTCCATTTGGGGTTTTCTGGACAAAGATACTGGAGTTGTTTGCCATTTTCCTCTTCAGCTCATTTTATGGATGTGGAAAGTAAGACAAACAGGGTTAAAGTGACTTGCCCAGGGTCATGCTGCCCTGCAGTGTCTGAGAGCAGATTTGAACTTAAGAAGAGGAGTCTTCCTGGCTCCTAGCCCGTTGCTCTATGCACCGTGCCATCCAATTCAAGAATCCCTCTGATCTCTAAATTACTTGCCCTAAAGATTTCCATGGATTTACTGTAATAATGTCATTAAAGATCAAAGTCTTGGCTCTAAAACAGAGTGAACTGGTATGTTACGTCTTAGGTATTGGCTTTGACTTAGTGGAAGAGTTGACCTTAGAGTTCGGTAGGACTTTAAATTTATAGTTTATAAAGAATCATGTAAATTTTGTGTTCACACTTTTTGCCTATTAGTGCTCTGCACACAGTAGATGCTTAATAAATAATGAGTGAGAATGAATGAGTGATATTTCAAATGAAATTTCTAATCATATTTCAAGCACACGTCAAGAAACCACCATTTTCAACTGATGTAAGACCACGTGGGAGGAAAAAGAATGCTTCCTAAACCTTTCTGTCTCTTTTTTTTCTTATAGATGAACGAATTTGTTCCCCCCCATTCATGGAGCTTACAAGCTTATGTGGAGAAGACACCATGCAGCTTCTGGAGAAGAATGGACTGGCCTTCCCATTCAGTATGTAGATAAGCTTTGCATGGTCCCAGAAGAATGCATATTGCCAACAGAACTTTTTCCAAAGTGCTGCAAACTTCATAAAAGACTCATCTCTTTTCCTGGGTCTAAGTTAATGGATTCCATATTAGGTGGAATAATATACTGTCTCAGGAGTAATTTGTTGACCTTGCTGGCAGTGAGATCATTTTAAAGGGAGTAGATATCTGATACCTTTTCAGACGTCTTCCCCATAATCTGCATTAGGGTAGCATTAAGTGATTAAAATGTTTTTGTTGATAATATTCTGTATTTAGACTTCTTAAACAATATTGTAACCTCCTAGGTATCTCTCCCACTGAATGTTAGAAAAATTTGAGCTGTTATCTGGCATTTATAAATTCACTAAGGAATGAGTCTCTTTGGAAATTGGTAATTTTAGTCATCTCTTTTTAATGATCTTATTCCTTTTTTTTTTTTTCCCTTTGCTGATAGTTTGCAAAACCAGAGTGGCCCACGGCACTAACTCTCATGAGGTGAGTGAAAGATTGTGTGTGTGTGTGTGTGTGTGTGTGTGTGTGTGTGTGTGTGTGTGTGTATGCATGTGCACATACTTCTTCCCACCTGAAACTTCTCTTTTCTTCAGTTCTGGGTCTGACATTGAGCATTTTTATCATGATGGCAGTTTTACAGTCATTTCTACACTGATAACTGGGAAGTGCCTTCCATGTGAGACTTTCCAATACCAGTTTTAGAAGTAACACATTACATCAAGCCCAATGCCTTATCTTGAAGTTAAGTTCCTGAGGGATGTATGGGAGAGCCACTCTTTCCATTTTCAAACTGGAGGATGACAATTCCTTTTCTTTGCTCTCTTGTTATCTCTGTTTCTCGCTGTCATGCATTTTTTAAAAAAAACTATTGTGTTCATTGTAGCAAGAATTGTGCTGAACCCTATGGGGGATATTCTTAAAGTTTAAGGTTAAGTCCCTGCCCTCACAAAGTTGACAGTCTTGTTGAAGAAGCAAGACTGACAGACACAATTTGAGTACAGCAAAAGATAGATTCTGCCTAGAAGGGCAAGAGGAGGAGGAATGTTGGGCAGTGAATAGCATAACTTGGAGTCAGGAAGATCTGGGTTCAAGTCCCACTCCTCATCTTTTTGGAGAGGTCACTTTAGCTATTGGTGCCCCAGGAAGCTCTTATATCTGCAGTTTCCTCCATGGCCGTTCACTTTCCCCAAAAATTAGAAGTGTGATCCAAAACAAATATACATATTTGCACATATAACATACCTGCATGCATACTTACAGGCAACTCCCTTTCCTGGGGTCTAACTCTGTGTCTTTTTCAGTCATTTAACAGACTAGGTATAGTATATGTTCACTAACTATACATGCACATGTGCACACACACACACACACACACACACCTATATTCTCATGCACTTGTACCTCAGGTACTACATAGTAGAGTGTTTGAGGATTTAGGAGAAAGAAGAACTTAAAGGGAAAGGGTTCCTACAGGAGACAAACCCTGAGTGGAGTCTTAGAGGATGAGGAGTACTTGAGGAGTCAGGGCAAACTTATGAATTATATCAGAAAAGGATTGTAGAAGTCACCTGGGTTTAATCTTCCAGGTTAGGAAGTGAGACCTTGAGGAGCAAAGTACCCAGGTTCTGTGCAACTCATGCATAGAAGAGACAAGATTCATGCCTGGGTCCTAAAGCTATAGACCCAGTACTCTTCCTTCTGGACCATATTGAACAGCATGAGCAAAGGCATGAGGAAGGAGTTTTTGTAGATATGTGGGAGACATGGAGAATATAAACTTAAAAGAATCATGACTCATCTATTACAGTTTGCAGGAAGAAACTTCTTTTGATTCTTGGTAGCAAGATTGACATTTGGACAGCCACCCCCAGCTCACTTTGTTTAACCTTCCTAAGAAACCCCAGAGGCTCCGGGGACAGCCTCCAGCCCTAATGATACCAGGCACTTGTCACCAAAGTGGTGATTAGATGAAATTGGCTCCAGGATAAGGAGCAAAAACTTTCTAGCTGGGTCCTTAATTGGCTCACTGTCCTCTCTACAGATCTGCAGTTGGATGTGAAGTTCTGTTCTGAATCCAATTAGAGGCGTGTTCAGCAGCTGTGGGCCTCTTCTCCTGTTCAGAAGCTGCCTAGAGAGCATTCTGAGGAATTCTGGGGGCCTCCACTTTCTAGTTTATTAGTAGGAAAGACATTCCTTTTTCATCTGTTGCTCAACATCCGTCAGACACTAGCTGCAGGGAGCTCCAGGCCCAGCCTCTTGAACCTGTCTGCCTTTTCCCTTTGGGCCCTCTGGCTTCCTTTTGTCCTTAGGGGGTGTGTCAGACCCCCTTGTGCAGGAGTTTGTGGCAGTTTGGAGGTTTCAGAGCCAAGCAGAAAATGAATTTGTTGAAATCCAGTACTTTTTCTGGGTTTTTGTCAAAGTACCCTTTCTTCACATTAGTACTTCAGGTATCTTCAGTTTGATTGGTGTGGGTACTCCTTCCATTAAGGTAGACACAGCCCCTCCAATACAATTAATAAAAATAATAATAGTGTAATAATGATAATGATGATGATGATGATGATGATGATAATAGCTAACATTTGTAATTTGCCATTTAGTACCTAATATGTACCAGTCACTTGCTAAGTAATTTATGGATATTTTCTCATTTGGTCCTTGCAACAACCCCAGGAGATTATGTGCTATTATTATTGTCTTGTTTTATAGATGAGGAACCTGAGACAGATAGAGGTCTTGCCCAAAGTCACAAAACTACTAAGTGTCTGAATCAGGATTTGAAGTCAGGTCTTCAGGCCTGGCACCATCCACCAGCCAAATCAGTTGGGTTACTCTGACCAAAAAAAATCAGAACTTTCTGATTTGGACAGGTCTTTTTAAGTCACCCTACCTAGTTACCCCACCTAAGCAGATATCCCCTCCCCATTATCACAAGAAATGATTATCCAGCTTCAGTTTCAAGATCTCCAGTGATAGTGAACTCATTGCATTTCTTGGTAGTCATTCCTTTGTTGGACAGCACTAATAACATGAGATGTAACTGTAAATGTAAAGTCTTTCATTTGACATTCCATAAAATCCCAATTCCTCTGCAAAAATTATCTTTTAGTAGACAGCAAGCTAAGTGTGGTAGCCTGTAAAGCTAAGCCAATATTAGGTCACAGTAAGTGAGCCAAAATGATGATAGATGGCCCTTCTCTGCTCTAACCTAGTCAGGGGTTGTGTTTCATTCAGAGTGCCTTGTTTTCAGAAGGACAGTGATGAATTGGAACTTGAGCAATAAGTTCATAGTGATTCTCCTCAGTCATGGGCTGTTTTGACTAGATGGTTTCTGAACAACAGTGATTCCATGGAAAGAGTGCTTGATTTGGAGTCAGGTCCTAGATTAAAATCCAAACTCTACTACTTCCCATGACCTCTGGGGACTTTTACAAGTCTCTTAACCCCTCATTTGCAAAATTAAGAACTCAGTAATATTGAATTTGGGTGCTGTCCAAGGCTCCTTCTAGCCCTTCTTGAGTCTATAATACCTTTAAATCTAGAATTTGGTGAAATTTTTATTAAATTGAGTCCAACTCTTCCTGGAAGACTTGGATATCTATGATTCTCTGATATTTCCTTACATTGAGCCAAGTTGTTCCTTCTGTTGCAATTAGGAGCCAATTAGATTGAGCTTCTTTTATGTGTCCTTTTACAGTCCTTCATATACTTGAAGTCACCTCTCACATCTTCCCATCTTCAGGATAAACATTTCCAGGTTCTTCAGCTGTTTCCCATGTACCATAGTATATAGTCCTCTCAACATCCTACTTGCTTCCATTTGTAAACAGTGTGTCATTTAAAAAAAGTATTTAGAATTATGTATAATACTGCAGTTGTCTCTTTAAGTCATTGTAGACCATCATTTTCCTCATCCTGACCACTGTGCCTCTATTGATGTAACCCATTTTCTAATCTGCTTATAATGAGCATATGTCTCAAATTTGATCTGATTGCTTATGTACAAAAAGATGTATAGCAGCTCTTTTTTGTGGCAAGAATTGGGAATTGAGGAAATGCCCATCAGTTGGGGAACAGTTGAACAGCTATGGTATATGAATATTATGGAGTACTGTTGTTCTGTAACAAAGCATGAGTGGGCTGTCTTCCAAAAAGCATGGAAAGACTTGTATGAACTGATGCTGAGTGAAATGAGCAGAAGAGGGAGAAGATTCTATACACAAATAGCTTCATTGTGAGATGATCGATTATGACATAACTTCTTCTCAGCAGTTTAGTCATCAAGGACAATCCTTAGAAACCTGATTAAGTGCCATCCACATCCAGAGGAAAAAACTATGAATTCTGAATGCAGAGCAAAACATATTATGTTCACTTTTTAAAACTTTTTTTTATGTTTTTTCTTTCTTTCTCATGGTTCTCCCCACTTAGTTCTAGTTCTTCTTTCACAGCATGACTAATGTGGAAATTTGTTAAACATAATGTTAGTCTTGCACTGGGCTTTATTTGAAAAATTTTCACCTTGACAGACCCTGTAAAATTTTGTGTTCAGCTGGTATTTCTTTTAAGAGCTCAGGAAATAAGATCAGGTACTTTAGTGGTCAGAGTATAAGATGCACATTTCATCCAAAATTTGGTTTTCTAAAAATCTGAGTATGGCTTATGGTTCTCTCTTCCCACCCCATGGCCACCTGCCTAGTAAATCTTTTTAATTTTTTTCCCTCTTCCTCCCTATTCTTTCTTTTCTTCCTTTTTTTCTATCCAGAAATACGCTTATTTTTTATGTAGATCATTTTAATGTTTTTTCTAATATTTTATTTTTCCAGCTATATGCCAAGATAATTTTCAACAATCTATTTTTTTGTAAGGTTTTCAGTTTCACATTTCTTTCCCTTCCTCCTGCAATCTAATATAGGCTATACATATACAACTATCCTACCCGTCTTTCAAAGGGGATGTCTTTCAAGAAACAGCCTATCTTGATACATATTAGTATGCAGTGGTTTTAAGGTTTCCATAGAAACTACAGTGTTATTACTATGTGTGGATATATTTCATTCAGATCTTCCCACTTTGCTTTTTCATTTCTCCAGGGAGTAATAAGTCTTTAGTACAGGCACACAGTGCCAGAGACTTTGGGGCTTCAGTATTTGGAACCTTACATAATACAGTTTATTCCCTTGATGACATCAGATAACAGAATGATCCCGAACTGAGAGCAGTTTACGTTTCCAGAGCACATAAGTAATTGAGAGGCAGTGGGTTCTAGTGGGGGTGATAATGATGAAAGTGATATTAGTTTATCTAACATTTATATGGTACTCAAAGGATTTACAAATGCTTTCTATATATTATCTCCTTTGATCTTCACAGTAACCTTGAAAAATATGTTCCTGCAGGCATTGGGTAGTACATTGGAGAAACAGGGTCACTGGGAACTTAATTAACTTGTACAGGGCCCCACAACTAGTAAATGTAGCTTGACAAAAATCACTTGTATTCAAGACAGTTTCTTTTTTCCAAGATAATAGTACTATACTTGGGTGTTAGAGGCCCTAGGTTCAGATTTCCTCTCCACACTTAGTAACTTTGTGAATCTGGGCAAGTGTCTATTTCTCTGATTCTCAGCTTCTTCATCTGCAGATGAGAATAATAATTCTTGTACAATCTATCTTAATGGATTTGTTGTAAAGAATGTTCTTTGTTAAATCTTGAAGTACTATATAAATTTGAGTTATCTTCATTAACATTCAGCTTAAATATTAAAGAGACTTGGAGAGCCTGAACCAGTATTCAGAGATGACTGTACATGTATTTTGAGATAATTGTAATAAAATGTTTACATTTTATAGTTCCACAGTATTTGTATTTGTATTGTGGGAAGAAAGTTAAGAATGTGCAGATTTTAGTTCAACATAAGGAATAAATTAATCACAACAAGCATTGTATTAAGCACTTGATATATGCGAACTCTGTGCTTGATGATGGAGATACAAAGGAAGGCTACACAGTCCCTGCCATCAGGGTGGAAACAGTTATATACATACTAATCAGAAGGAGTAGATAGAAAAGTTAGGAAAACACTTAGGAAAACCCCAAGAGTTGGGGGGAAAATGGGGAGATATTCATGAGGAGATATTCAAGCTGAACTAACAAATGGGTTGTCTTGGGAGAGCTAGGTGACCAAGTACTGGGCCTGATTTCGAATCAGGCCTTATACACTTATTAAGTGTGTGACCCTGGCAAGTCAACTTTGCTCAGTTTGCCTCAGTTAACTCTTCTGTAAAATGAGCTGGAGAAGGAAATGGCAACCCACTCTAGTATTTTTCCCAAGAAATCCCAAATAGGGTCACGAAGAATCATACTCAATTGATAAATGACTGACCAACAACTGGGAGGTAATGAATTTCTTCTATAATGATAGATTTTTTTTTAGAGTGATTAGGTAAATTGGTTTTCTTTGACTTTGTATATGTATTAAAAGGGTTTCAGTTTTTTTTCTTTCTCATAAGGAGAGTGGTAGGAAAGAAATAGGATAAAATTTTTGTTCTTAAAAAAATTTTTTAAACTAAAAGGAGTAATTGGATGACCACTTCTTTGAGATGTGGTAGGCAGGGATTCTTATTTCAAATAATCGTTTAACTCAATGGTCCCTGATATTCTTTCCAATTTTGGTATTCTGATTTTGTTAAATTGACAAGAATATTTAGCAAGAAGATCTTAACTAAAGACAGGATTAAGACTCTTGCAATCCCTGTAGGCAGTGAGTTCTAGGAACTATTTATGTTCTTCAATTATGAACTTTAATGAATGCTAAAGAGCACATTTTTCCTTTTGTAATTTTCAACATCTTTTTTTCTTTTGCAATTTTTAACATCTTTTTATCTCTACATGCCCTACTTAATCTTACCTAAGCTTTGGATCATGTAACTTGGGAAGGGTTACTTGTATGCCGTCTGTTAAATTGTGAAACACCATCACCCACTGATGGTGTCTGTCACATTCTTGAGAGGATAAGTAAATTGCCATATACCTGTCTATCTGTAATTTGTGCTGGTTTACTCATGCAGCAGCTAGCAAGGACCCTGAGAATTCCTTTGCAATTGCTCCTCCCGGAATTGTAAGGATCTGATAAGAGAATCTTGTAAAATGCTTATTAGCACAATGACTGGCAAATAATAGATGGTGTATATAAAGGCTAGCTAATATTATTATTCATTAATATTAACATTTTTAATAAGTGCCTACTATGTCCCTGATACTGTATTAAGTATTAGAATCATAAATGTAAAAAATTCCAAGCCCTTAGTAATGAGACAGATTAGTAAATAAATACATAAGGCCTTCTGTTGGAACAATAGCTAGCATTTATATTCAGTTTTTAAATGTGCTGTACATATGTTGACATATGATTTGCAGAACTACTTGATTACAGGTGTTATTATTTTTTTTCATTTTACAGTTTTGGAAACAGGCTATGAGAGTTTGACTAGTTTGCCCAGTATTACATAGAGTATCTGAGGCAAGATTTGAACTCAGGTTTTCCTAATTCGAAATCCTGCATTCTGTGTTCTAGCAATTAGTACAATAAATGTTTATTGATATTGATTGATTAATTGATTGCTCTATAGTTTTAACCACTTCATATCCTGTGGTTAATTTAGCTTTCATTATAGGTGGCTCTGAGTGAATATGTTAAATCTTTCACTATACTCCTTCTCTATCTTTAATGGAGTGGGCTTACCTAATGCCTTTACAATACAGGTCAGAGAAAATAAATAGGAGTAAATAGCAGTATCCTCTGCAATATAATGTTCTTTCTTATTTTCATATTTGAGAGAAGATCCATTCCTGTGTGTCAACATATGCTAAAATCTCATCATTTCTTGAAACAGAATCATAGTATATGGGAGCCGACAGGCTGTCATCAAATCCAACCATACTTAATGTACAAAAGAGAAAACATTGGCCCCAAATTCTGCAGGTGAATTGCCCCAGTATATACAAGGACTGGACTGCCTCCTAGCTGTAGAGGCTTCTCTGCTTGAGGCTGCTTCCATCTACCTACTTCCTGTCACTTCCTCATTGTTTCTACCTGCAAACAGCCCAATTTAATAAGTTTAAAGATTTTTTGAGCATGCTATATTGGTCTAGAGACTTAATTTAAATCTAAACTAAGGTCTGCAGGCTAGGGGACATCCTCTTTGAGATGGGTATCCAGGAGAGAAAAGCAGCATATGTGAGCATACATAAGCATATACTTATAAACACACATCTACATGGGGGGGGTGGAGTGGAAGGTAGAAAGGAAAAAAAAAGGAGAGGAGGCCTTTTTTTAATGTTTGCTCAGTGCCCTCCTTCCTGGTGTTTTTCTGGAATATTTAATTGCCCTGAGCAAGTATGAAAGAATAGTTCTTAAGAACTGAGCATTTTTCCCTGTGTCTAATGTTATTCACTCTCAGATTATAATGGGCAGTTGAGAGCAATGAATTTAAGTCCTTTCCCCACTCAACCTTTGTGATTCTAGTTACTCACCTATTTGTTCCAATTACCTGCCAATAAAATGGTAACCTAATAAATCATGCTGATTGCCTAGGGATTTATTTTCTCTGAGTTACACTGCAATCCAAAATTGTAAGAGAATTATTATTATTATTATTATTATTAATTCTGTAGCCATTAATAGAAATGATCTGGTGTCTAGTGAAGCAGATCTGCCAAAGTCTGAGTCTCTCAGGATTTGGATTTTATTATTGTATTGAGAATTTCCAGATGTCTTGGAATTAGTCTCTTTGGTTGCTTGACTCCCTTATATGATGCTATTTCTATTAGTGTAATGTTCCATTTTGTTGAACTTTTTTTTTCTTTTACTGGGCTTCCTCCTTTATCCTGTGATTTAAAAATCATCCCAGGAAGTGCTGTGGTAGTAAGTAGTAACATGTTTGGAGTGATAGGAAACACCAGTAAGTTTTCAGATTTCCTATTAGACAGAAAATTAGTGGCATTTACTCTCATTCTTAAGGCTTGTAGAATTATTGACTATTAGAACTCAGAACATAGAAATTTAGAGCAGAAAGCAATTTTAGATCCTAGAATGTTATAAGGGGGGGGAATAGATAATGGAATGTTAGAACCAGAAAGAACCTTAAATATCACTTGCTCCAATTCCCTCTTTATACCCAACCAAAGTAGCCATCAAAAGCTGGCATCAAGTTGCCAAACCCCAGACTTCTCCTTTATTCCCATCCCTTCTTGACAAACATATGTTTGTGGGTATTTAGGTACATACAAGTTTATTTTGCTTTCTAACCACCTGGAGACCCAGAAACAAGGACACTCCTCATCAGTGTGGACCTGTTACTTTGTAATTAACTGACACCAGGAAAACCTTTCTCCATTCAAGTGTCTCCCCCCCCCCCCCCATCCCTCTACGACCTAGTTGATCCTGATGGAGTTCAAGTTTTGTCACATCTTGTTCACTACAGTTGGAAAAGTTTTCACTGTAAGTTCATATATAAAAATACATACCAGTCCCCAACCTAACTCTTTTGGCTAAAATTCTATAAAACCTGATTTTAAATCATGGCTTTGCCAAGTTCTAGAGATGTTCAGATACCTTAGTCTCTGAGCCTTGGTTTCCTCATTGGTAAAATGAGGATAATAACATTTGTTCTCTCTCCTTGAAAGGATTGTTGTTGAGTTTTATGAACCATAAGCCCTAGATAAATCTAATCACCATGCAAGAGTCCACTATTGTCCAAAGTCCACCTTAGTAGCTTAATTCCATTACCATGTTTAGCAAAGTCTGGACTTGCTGTAACCCTGTTTGTAACCATGCCAATTGATACTGAAATACTAAAGGAGACTGAAAGGAGATGAGACAAGTGAATATCATTGAAGGTGATAAGGGATTAATGAACCTGCCAGTGAGAATTGATGAATTCCTGAAAGATTTGATGATCTACAAGTTAGGCTTCACATCCTGAAAAGGTCAAGGCATCCTATGTGTCTGTCAGTCTCTTTTCTTTCTCTGGTCTCTAGATCCCATCTTGAAGCACCTTGACCAAGTGAAGACATTAAGGAAGAAAACATTATTTCCTGAGGATGATACTAGAAACTATGGAACTAGACTGAAGAACACTGGCAGGAACTTGATAAAGAAGGAAGCAATTCTATATCATGAAGAAAGTATTAACTATGTTGGGAATATCCACCCAGGACCACTAGTGAACTAGTTTATTTTTCTGTCCATTGTTCTTTAATCTCCTGATTTCCCAACTTTCCTTCACTATGTCACAGGTGTCAATCTAAACTTTATATTTTCCCAGCTTAGTGCTCTATACAAAGTAGGTGCTTAATAGATACCAAGGGAGAATACATGAGAGAATGTGAACAAACCAGCTGAAAGCCTAGTAAAGCTGTGTGAGTATCAAATAGAGACTGATCTTGGAATCAGAAAAGATTGAGTTCAGATCTTTCCTTTTAACACTTAATGACTGTATGAATCTGGGCAAGTCACAATTCTCAATCTCAATTATTTCTAGGTAAAATGAAGACCTTTGGTTAGATGCTAAGGTCCCTTCCAGGGCTAAATCTTCGATCCTTTGGTCTTTTATGTTCTAGAATGTCAGCCTTGGAAATAATCTTTAATTCTCAAAAAATAGAATTAAGAGAATTAAAGATTAGAGAGCAAGGGACCAGAGATTTATTGATAGAGCCCCAAGCTCAGCATTATCTTATCGAAAATATCCCTGACTCTTGTCAGAGTGTTACCATTTGGGTATGAAGAATTACACAGAATGATGTAGTGATGAGACTTAGGTAGATTTAAAATCCAGTTAAAGGACAAAAGGAATATTTTTTTCTTTGTTTCCCCAGGTTATGTACTTCCATGGTGCCTGGAACATGTTTGGTGCTAAAAAATGCATGGTGATTAAGATTTACCCAGGGCTTATGGTTCATAAAACTCAACAACAATCCTATCAGGGAGAGGGTACAAATGTTATTATTCCCATTTGCCAATGAGGAAGCTGAGGCTCAGAGCCTAAGGGATTTAAACATCTCTAGAACTTGGCAAAGCCATGATTTAAAAATCAGGTTTTATAGAATTTTAGTCAAAAGAGTTAGGTTAGGGAACTGGGATAATTTATATAAGAAGCTTCTAAGTGATTTAACTAGAGCAGCAGATAGGATTTCAGGAAGATTTGAATTCAGGTGTAGCCCTAGACACTTTCTAGCTCCACTATCCTAAATAAGTTGCTTAACCTTTGTCTATTTCTTCATCTGAAAAATGCACCTCTCTCTTAGGCTAGTTGTGAGGAATTTGTTCCTGGCACATAAAGTAATGCATTTCTCCTTCCTTTCCTCTCCTGTTCTTCCTCCCTCCCTCCCCCTCCTCCTTTCCTCCCCTCCTGCCTCACTCCTGCTCTCCCTTCCTTCATCCTTCCCTGAAGGCAGTTCTTTTTGTGCCCTTCTTTGTGTCCCAGCATTGAGCACAGAGCCTGCTATTTAGGAAGTACTTTATAAAAGTATGTTCATTAGTATCTGAAATCTCCTTCAAGTCTCAGCTGTTTGCCTTCAAAGCTCAGTTCAAGCCCTGCATTCTACAGGAGCCTTTTCCTGACATTCCCCCAGATGTCAGTACCTTTGTCATTTTATCTTGTTTGTAGAGTGTATATTTACAAGGTTTCTTTCCAGAAAAAATGCAAGCTCCTTGAGGACAAGGACTATTTCTGGTTTTTTGTTTTATTATATTTTTGTTTGTTTTTATATTCCCAGAGCCTGGCACATAGTTGGTGGTTAATTATTGTTTACTTGTTTATTTCAAGTTTTTCTGGATCCTCTTCTCTCTTCTTCCAGCAGATCATGATCTCTTCCTTCTCAAATTTTCCTGCAACATAGTCTTTCTCCTTTACTCTTCTCATACTTTATTTTGAATCATACTTACTAGTGTAGGGTCTTAACTCCCTTAATTAGAAGTTTCATGAGTCATTTTCATCTTTGTAGACATAGTGCCTGGTACATCATTTTTATAAATATTGTGTGTGTGTGTGTGTGTGTGTGTGTGTTTACATCTTTGTAGCTATATATTCATAAATATTATATATGTATGTGTATATATATATATTCATCTGTATAGCCATATCATATATATATATATATATATGTATAGATGGCTCTGGAGAAAAAAGTGAGACTGGTGACTTAGCACTGCACCCTCTCACTCAAATCCAATTCATGTGCTTGTCATGGTATCACCTCTCTGATGTCATCATCTTCTTTGATAATGAAGGATAAAATTAAATTAATGGGACATATATATGAATAGTGTCCCATTAAGTTAATTTTTTTTTATCAGTGAGTAAACATTAAACCCTGACCAGTGATAGGCAGTAAACCAACGCATTACAAATGTGAGATGTTGAATAACCTCATATTGAAATAAATGGGGACTGAATTGAGCTGATTTTCTTATTTCATCAGATGGCCATCATCTTCAACCAGGAAGGCCTCAGTGCCATCAAGCCCCCTTGTGTGATTCAGAACTTCATCAATCACAATGCTGTCTTGTACAAGGTGTTTGTGGTGGGTGAGTCCTACACCGTGGTCCAGAGACCATCTTTGAAGAACTTTTCTGCAGGAACTTCAGGTAATTTTCCCAAAGGCCTTTCACTATGTTGACCTTTAAGGACTTGGGTGTGTATGTTGGTATGGGGGGTAAGCAGGGGTATGGTGTAGTGTGTATTTTACTCAAATAGTATGTGTGTATATATGACAATCCTCCTTTCTTGAGCACATGTGAATCAATGTTCTTTGATATTGCTTCAGCTCAGAACATGCCGGTGGGTTCTTGTCTTGGGGACCTGTCTTCAGAGCCAGCTTATAGCCAAAGGAGAAAGGCATTCTATACTCATCAGAAACCATTTTGTTTAATTAATGCCAGAGAGAATTTCTTAGCTGGAACCTACAAGCTTGTTCACCACACTTGGTTAAGGATGGCTTTTGGCCATCCAAAAAAATATCTGTTTCATCTTCAGAATAAAATCTACAGCCAATCAAGAGATTTCAGATTTACTGAATGAATAGGAAGAAGCTACCATGTGGTTTTTTTTTTTGTGTCATTCATTGAGTAATTGAATGTTGAGGTGGCACAGGAGCAAGAAGGCCAGGGGAGCTTTTAAAAATTGATCTTTAAAAGATTCCAGGGACAGGAAGATGACTCCCAAGTGAACTTGGTAATAACAATCCAGTCTTTTCACATATTTACCTATTTGAAGTTTAGATGTATGATTTCTTTGGTGTGTATACAACTTCAGGTATATAAACTCCCTTGCAGCAGATAGCTCTAAGTCAGCAGCAAGCATTATTAAGTGGCTGCTTGCTATGTACAGGCACTATGTTAAGCTCTGGAGATACAAAGATAGGCAAAAAACAGTCTCTCTCAAAGTGTTCCTAGTCTAATGGAGGAGAGATGTACACAAAGAACTTTGTACAAACTACATATGAGCTATATTCAGGATAAATTGGAGATAATGAATAGAGGGAAGGCATTTGAATTAAAGAGAATTAGGAAGGGTATGGGATTTTAGCTAAGACTTGGAGGAATCCAGGAGATGGTGATAAGGAGACATGGTGGCCAGCCAGAGAAAAGGCCTAGACCCAAGAGATGCAGTATCTTGTTTAAGGGAGAGCAAGGAGTCCAGAGCTGCTAGTTCTCAAGTGGTATCATGAGTGCTTGGGAAGGAATAATAAGGTAAGAAGGAAAACTTCATAACGTAGAGATTCACAAGTTGATTGAGGTGGTTGGTTTTGTTTTTGTTTTTTTAATTGGCTCTCTGTAAGAAGAGATTGTCAGCCACTTGGGAGAAATAATGTATGGGTTTCTTGTTCAGTTATGAACTGGAGGAACTATGTGACCTCTGGTCTGGGATCCATTAAAATTGTGACACTCTTTGATTTGAAATATTTATTAAATGTCTACTGTTTGCAGAGTTCTGTACTAGACACTGAGAAGAAATACAAGGTTTAGGTAAGGTACTCATAGTCCCTGCCTTCGTGGAACTTAAAATCTAGATGGAAGATAAAATGAAAACACAAATAATTATACATCTTATGTTGTATATATATCAATTCTCAAAATGTAAAACAAAATTTTTTATGCAAATTCTAAGGAATTAATAGTTTCTGACAAGTAATAAAGGGGCTGGTATTCATGGAAAACTTTGTAGATTAAGTGATCTTTGAGTTAATAAATGTATTAAATTAGTAGTACTTCAGTGGGGGAAAGCCCACATCATAAGTACCATACTTGCAGTGGACTAAATAAAAGTTCACACATTTAGAGCTGCAGGAGAAATTTAGCAGAGTCCTTGGTTGACTGAATAGATATCATATCTCCCTTCTAGATTTTAAGTTCTCTAAGAACAGGAATTATGTACCTGCTCATTTAATCATTGTTGGGTTAGACCAATTGTGTCAGTCTATTAAACTAAGGTAATCATAACCAAAAGTAGCATTGGATCCTGCAGTCAGAAAAACCTGAATTTATATCAGTCTAACCTTAGATAATTGGTAGGTGTGTATGACCTTGGACAATTCACTTCACCTCTGTTCGCCTCAGTTTCCTCATCTATGTAAAGTGAGGATTATAGCACCTTAATTCTTGTGAGAATTAAATGAAACAATATTTGTAAAGCACTTCGTTAACCTTAAAGTTCTGTATAAATGCTAGCTATTGTTTATATTAATCATCTGTGTGTTGACTGAATTGAAGAGATCTATATTCATTTAAGTTCTGTATATAAAAGAAGCAAAACAAGATAGTATACTTGCTTTAGAGATAACTGTTATGTTACTTTTAAAGGGATATCTAACCGGAACATTCCACTTGTTTTTTCTTAACAGATGCATCTTTCTAAGCCTTTAGATTCCATCCCATTGGAACTTCCTGTCCCTATGTTCTTGATCCCCACCTCAGACTCTCTTAACTCCCACTTATAATCACCTCATTTTTCCTTTCTTGGATGATCCTTTTCTTCAGCAACATATACAGAAACCCAGACACTTCACTGCTATGAAATAGCCTTCTCTTCATATCTGCTCAAGAATCCTCCTCCCTATGCCTGCCCAAGTCTGATTCTCTAGGGCCAGACATATGAATAAAAGAAATGGAAAAATAAGGAGTAGATAGGGAGGTGAGGCTACTGAAATTCAAGAGGAAAAGGGATAAACTTTATTTTTAGTGGTTCTTTTTCTCCTTCTAGGCTTTCATATTTCCAAATATGCCAAACATAATCAGCTTACTAATACATCTATATTCATGCACATTATGTTTGTATTTTTCTGAGACAATAGCAGTAAAGTTATTTCATATTTACAAATGGTACCTAGAAGTCTGATATATAGTAAGCACAATATAATATATATCATAAAAGTAATATCAATCATCATTATCACCATCATTTTTGTTATCATTATTGTTGTAGAAGTAGCAGTAATGGTGGTGGTGAAAGTAGTAGTTGTTAGTTCTAATCTTAGGATTTTGAAGATTTGAGTCCAAGTGCTGCCTGACACATTTTGACCTCTTTAAGGATAAAAGCTGAAAAGAAGGTGCCAAGTTCCTCACTGACTCCCTTCTCCTTCCCAGCATTTATGTGACTGGAACAAAATAGGCATTGAATAAATGCTTATTGACTGAACACGTGACTGATAGCACAGTATCAGTTAAAAAGGTGGAGGTTCTTTTTATTCTCCTTTCCCTGTGTACCCTCACATTCCCCCCTTCTCAAGGAAAGCTTTGGTTTTGTCAAAGGCCTCACAAATTTACAGAAATTTGATCTTTTTCTTAAGATGCCTATCACTATTGGAAGTGATAGCTATCCAGGGAAGTAATGTTATTCACAATTCAGTGCAATCCTGCCTGATTAAGTCTCCTTTAATTAACTGAGATTCTGTGTATGTTGGCTCTCTGTAGTTTTAAACTATTCTTTTAGCCATAACTATTACCAAGTTGTCATCAATTTATAAACTTGATGAGGGGGTGGCAGAGGGAGAGAGAGACAAATGAAAATGATCATATTCTTCACACACACACACACACACACACACACACACACACACACACACACACCAACCCTGTGCTAGATACACATCAGGACATTTCATTCTAAGACAAGCTCATAGAATTATCTTCCTTTCTATCTTCTCTTTTTTAGTGTTATGGATCTAGATCCCTTTAGCAGTCTGGTGAAAGTTCTAGGCCTATTATTTCAGGATAATATAGTTACATGTGTAAAAATCCATAAGTTTACAAAGAAAACCACTTATATTATTTTGAACACTTTGTTCTGAGCAAAGGTAGAGTACCTTGGTCAATGAGAATACCTTTTTCTCATTCACTTCTCTCTACAAAATGAGTTTGGACAAGATCTTACATAATGAAATTGTGTCCCTGGTGACAGTAGACTGGCTAAGACTTTTAGTTTAAAAAAATGTGTGTCTGTGTATGTGCCTTATTAGCTAGCCCCAATTAAAGCAGTCAGCCACTTTGATCTGATTTTGTGCTTGTATGCTTCCAAATGTCATTGGAAGACACTTGAATCAATTCTTAATAATGATACTTTTAAAATATGGATTTCTAAGCATACAATACTCCTTTTAAAAAAAAACCAATTTGAATTCTATGCTAGATCATTCTTTTGGGGGGGGGGTTGCAAGGCAATGGGGTTAAGTGACTTGCCCAAGATCACACACAACTAGGCAATTATTAAGTGTCTGAGGCCGCATTTGAACTCAGGTACTCCTGTGTCCAGGGCTGGTGCTCTATCTACTGCGCCACCTAACTACCCCCTATTAGATCATGCCTAACTTCTTTTTCTTCCTAATTTTAAATAGTATCAAGTTAAATAGTCCTTAACTTTGTACGTGCCTATATTATAATAGTTATCTGTGAATATTAATTTCTGTCTACAGTGTGTGTGTGTGTGTGTGTGTGTGTGTGTGTGTGTATTTACCTTTGCCCAGTGAAAAACACAAGGCAGAACTCACCCTTTAAACTGATTTTGCTGAGCAGATTTGAGCAGAGGCAGGTATGCTATAATGGACTTCTCAGAGTCCTGGAGAACTGGGTTCTAGTCCTATCTTTGGCCCACTGGAAGTGTGACTCTCAAGTTGCTGAGAAGATATTGATCTGCATTGGTAGAAGGAAATTCCTCCCTGAGAATACCTTGTACCAATCAAATCAAGTTTGACTCATCCCCAAACTTTCCTTTTTATTTATTATTACCACTGCCTTTTGTGTGACACATCTTACTACAACAACAACATGGACCCTGAATGGGGGAAGGTACACTAGACAAATGTGAGATTGTAGAATTTGGGGAATGAAGTAACCTTCATTTATACCTGTGCTGAAAACTCCCAACCGTTGGCAAGGCTTAATGTAAATAGGCCTACATGTTAAATATAGCTGCTGAAACTACTGTTTGTTTCAAGGAATCCTTATTTGTTCATGATCAGGAAGCTTAATGACTGGGATTGTGTATTATATTCTCCACAGTAGTACTTTTTAAAATAAATTTTTAATTAAACCTGATTAGAATTTAGGTCCTGAGGTTCTCTGTTGAAAACTCACTGCCCCAGAGGGTGGAACATATATAAAACATTATGCATCCTGCTTCTTATTTATCTATTTCTCTCCTCTTTTTTTGACAAGTCTTTATTTCCTTCTCTGGATATTGGTTTCTCATCTGTAAAATGGGACTATAACATCTTTCTTTTTCTGCACATTTGCTTTTCTATTGCTCTCCATTTTTCTGTCCAGAGAATTTGCAGAGGGACTTAAAGCTCCTTCAAGGACAGTGGTACCAATATGGTAGCAGCAAGAGAAAAGATTGAGGCAAAAATACAGAAAGAAGATTCAGTTCTGTCTAGCTAAATGTTCTGTGAGAGTCTGGGAACACCGAAATATTAACACTAATGAATATGAGCTATTATCATCAGCAGTAGCAAGGATTCATTAAGCTTTTACTAGATGTAGGTCCAGTGCTAAGTTTCCCTCAAGGAAACTCACATTCAAGTGGGGGAGACAATATTTTTTTTGCCTTTAAGAAAAACCCATAGTTAATGTGGAATAGATTTTACATGACTTTATATATTTATGTATTTATTATTATATATTTACACATATATTACATATACACACATACATATATGGTTATTTATTGTATATCTTGCCTTCTCAGTGAGTGAGGGAGAAGATGGAAGAAAGAAGAGAATTTGGAATTTTAAAATTTTAATTAATTTAATTTAATTTTTTAAAGCATTTAAAAGGAATTCACATTCCTGAGTATCAGTAGAATAGATGACATTACCATTTTAGTTTATGAAGTGTTTGGCAGGTACATTCATGTTGATTTTGTAATGATGCCTATCTCTCTCTCTCTCTCTCTCTCTCTCTCTCTCGTTCTCGCTCTTTTTAGGTTTTTGCTAGGCAATGGGGTTAAGTGGCTTGCCCAAGGCCACACATTTAGGTAATTATTAAGTGTCTGAGACTGGATTTGAACCCAGGTACTCCTGACTCCAGGGCTGGTGCTTTATCCACTGCGCCACCTAGCCACCAATGATGCCTATCTCTTTATATAATCATAGGATTTTGGAATTAGAATGAACTTTGGAAACCAGGGTGATACTGTCCAGGGTGATGTAGTTAACAAATGACAGAGTAACTGTTTTATTGAATTGTAGCCTCCTGAGTGGTCTCTGCACCAGTCTTTCCCTTCTCCCATCCATAGTCCCCCAAACTGCCCAAATAATCCTGCTAAGGATTTGATCATATTACTCTGTTCAGAAACCTTCAGTGGCTCCCATTTTCTTGACTTCAATCTGCTTTTCTAGCCTTATTTCACATTACTCTCCATTCTATCCAAATCATTAGACTCTTCCCTAAACTTGATTTTTCCTCTCTTCCCTCCTCAGCATATTTTCACAAGGTGTCCTCCTATTTTTCTTAGAATGATTATTTTTCTTCAAAGAACCTATCTTGAATCTACCCCCAAATTCATCTAATTTTTAGTTATTTCTCTGTCTTCACATTAGTTCTATTAATAATTTATCTCTATGTTGTATCCTTCTGAGTAGAAAATACTGAAGATACCCATTTTACTTTTTCTGCTTTCCTTGTTAGGACATTGTCCTTTATATGATATCAGAGTCTGCCCCTCTATAACTCCTATTAGTCACCCTTTGTGATTAATAGAATAAATACAATAGAATAAATACAATCCTCCCATATGACAACTCTTTAGTCTTATGGATTGCCATCATGCCTGTACATCTCTGCCCCCTCCTGGCTACAAGTTTTCTCTTCTCCAAACTAAAAACTTTAGATTTCTCCCATTGATTGTCATTTGACTTACTTTATATTCCTGTCATCATCATCATCTTTACACTTCAAAACATGCTTCACTTCATTATTTCTTCATCTGATCTCAAAGTTTCCTTCTCACTCTAACATTCTCTGTTTCCTCAGTCATGAGCATCAGCAATGCCTTTACCTAACTGTTTCACTTTTTTGCAAATTGAGGTAATATTATTTGGCTACCTATAGAAAGTTCACATATTTTGTTACCTATTGTTAATTTGATTTTCCCTCTGGGTCATGAGTTCATGAATAGCATATAATCTAGACTTCTTGTAGTTAAGGATATTCTCTACTATATTCTCTGATGGGTAATTAGATGTATGGATCCCTAGCCTTCAGAAAATAAAGATTCCCTGGGGATGTTGGAATGAACAAGGGAGAAGGGTAAGAACTACATCTTCATATAGTGGTTCAAGGAGAGTTGCATATAATGGAAAGCTTACTCTATAAGTCTGGAGAATTACTTTCTCTAACAATAATTATACTTTTTGACCTTCACCTATCATTTGGTCTCATTCTCCCATTTGTAATATGGGAATTATAACCCTTGCCCTGCCTTCTGCAGAGAGTTAATGAGAATAAAAATGTACATATTTTATACAATGGTTATATTCTTGTGTCAGTGCTTCCTGACCTTCTAGGTCTATGGCCTGTTGAAGAATGCAAAGGTCTGGAAGATGCTGGGACATATTGTCTGTGCTTGCCCTGTAGGGTTTTTATTTTTCTCAGACAGCCCAACAGACAGCCCTCCTGGACCATCTTTCATGCCCTCGGTTCGAAATGGCTCTGGAGAGAGCCAGAGGAAAGTCAGGAATGCTAAGGCAACCATGGGCCTTGAAGCTCGGCTAGCGAGAAGTATACCAGGTACATCTCCAGACTGAGCTTGGCATGAATCTAAATCATTTACCTACAAATCATTTTGCCAGCCCAGACACAAAAAAGTCCTTAGTGTGCAATGACTATGGGAGGAAGGGCAAGAAGCTGACTTAGGTGAGAATGTAAATAACTTCCCAATCAACCATTATATTGCAGAGGGAATATATGAAAGGAAGCCTCCCTTCCTCTCTTTGCTGGAGATTGATCATTACATAATAAACAGCATTTAGTTTTAAATTTCTGATGTTGAAGGCTTATGGGGGCAGGAGGGATGAGAACCTAATATGATTTATACATAGGTATAGAGGTATACATGCTCCTCTTGGCTATCCAATTTATGCCCTAAGCCTTCTGCCTATATCTATCTTGTTGAGTCTTGGGTTACTAGTTCAAAAACCAAGAAAGGAGGGAAGGGATAGATAAATAGAGCAGGGGCAGAGCTTGGCTTGTTGTCTGTGTATTGCTTGTCATGTGTGAGTGGTCTTTCCCATACAAACATCAGTGATTTGGGGATCTTGATTTTATGCTTTTCAAAGCCTGTATTGTGTTTGTTTGTTTTTCCTGGTTTATACCTAAATGACAGTAATACCACCTCATGTTTCTATAATGTATTTGCAAATAGAATGTAGTCCTACAAGTTTGACAGTGGAAAAACCTGACTAAAGAAATGTAATGTGGCAAGTAGGAAAACTAAAGCAAATATGATAAATGACTGATGATGAAATTCATTTAAAATGGTCCTTTTAGGGCAGCTAGGTGGTACAGTGGATAGAATATTGGCCCTGGAGTCAGGAGGACCCTAAGTACAAATTTGGTCTCAAACACTTAATAATTATCTGGCTGTATGACCTTCGGCAAGTCACTTAACCCCACTACCTTGCAAAAACAAAACAGAACACCCCCCCCCATAAATAAGTAAATAAAATGGTCCTTTTGATAACATTATCTCAGATAGGAAGCCCTGGTATTAGAACCCAGAGGACCTTTGTTTGAATCTAGTTCTACTGCAGACCACTTTGTAACCTTGAAAATTTTGCTTAACTTCTGCCTTTAGTTTCCTAATGTGTAAAGTGAGGGGGAGTTCAATGAGATTTTCATTTTTACTTTTAAAGCCTATTTCAAAAAAAAAAGTAAGCATATCTTACTTGGAAAAATCCAGTAAATCCTTAGCGTAGGAAAAAGTGGTCTTCTCATTGGGGTTTAGGAGGATTTCATTTTTCCAAGAATGGTCGGTTAATAATGACTTAGTGACCGACTTTTCAACCAGGGACCCTGTCAAGTTGACTGGTCTTCAGGATTGCCTAGGTAGTGCTGCCCCCTGATGGTAAGTGTAGAGCCAACTGGTAAAGCATTGACAAAAAGTCACTGACTCTGATCCTTTTCTTTGCCCTTTTTTTGTTGATTTCAGACAGAGAATCAATATTCTTCAACAGTCACAATGTGTCAAAACCAGAGTCATCTTCTGTCCTGACAGCAGTAAGTACCCGCCTTTCTACCACTGCAATTAAGCTTGCACCTAAATGATCTCCTGTTTTTAAATGTGTGGAGTACATGTTCTAGGATATAGTTCAGAAAATTAAATGCTCATGTGGGAAGTTAAGATTAATTGCAAGACAGTCTCAATTTAAAATTGGTTTTATTATATGCTTTGAACTTTCTGCCAACAACAATGTCCAGACATTATGAAGTATCTGCAAGGAACAATAATGGAGAACCTGGGAAAGAAAAAGGAGAAAATATATCTATATATCTGCATCTATAGATACATAGAGTTAGGGGTACTTCTGCTGGAAGATTTTGAATTGCTTTTCTGTCTGAGCCACAGAGTAATTTTTTAATTTATTTTTTTCAACTACATGTGAGGATAGTTTTTAATGTCTTTTTTTTTTGCAAGGTTTTGAGTTTCATTTTTCTCCCCCCCCCCCAACAGAAGCAATCTAATATAGTTTATACCTGGGTAACTATGCTAAACATATCCATATTAATCATGTTGTAAAAGAAGAAGCAAATTGAAATGGGGGGAAAAAGCTTAAGGAGGAAAAAGAATATATAAAACATCTTTTGTGATACTCTATGATAGACTTGCTTATTTAACTATGATAACTATCATAGACTTGCTCATTTCAGTAATACAATAAATAACCAAAGACAATTCTAAAAAGACTTGTGATAGAAAATACCATCCATATACAAAGAAGGAACTATGGAGTTTAAATGCAGAGTTTAAAAACTATGAAAACATGATAAATGCCTAAGAGGTAGAAATCAAATACTACATGATGCTTTTGAGTCTTCTTGCCAAACAGGCCTAAGTTGTAACTGACAAGATGATTTTAAGGCAGCTAGCATGTTATATGTTGTTAAAAGAGAGAACACATTCTTGAATTAGAAGACAGAACTTAAGTCCCAACTCTAAATTGGTAATGGTAATAACAATAATAATATACATAATAATAATAGACACTGTATAAAGCTTTAGTATGTGTTTCATTTTATCCTCATGACAAACTTCAGGAATTGATGTTATTATTATCCTCATTTTATGAAGAAATTGAGACAGAGGTTAAATGAATTGCTTAGTTACACACCTAGTAAGTTTCTGAGACTAGATTTGAACTTAGTTCTTGCTGTCTTCACTCTCATCTATTGTGCTTCTGTATGCCTCAATTTCCTTTTCTGTATAGTCTTGGCGTTCCTATCCCCACAATATTTTAATGAAGAAGTATTTTATAAGCTTTAAAGTACCTTGTATTATAAGGGATTCTTGGATTTAGAATTAATTCCCCAGAATTCGGCTTACTTGTTGACATTGCCAAGTCATCTCTCACCCCATTATTCATGCTCCTTGCTAAAGCTTGTTTTGCTAGAAATAGCATGTGATCATTTTGTCTTAATCCTTTTACATAACTCCTATCTACCCCCAATCTTTTTATTTTGACTGTGTGTATTTCAAATTTAGCAGAATTTCAAAGCACACAAGAGTTACAGAGATTATAGAATTGGACATAGTTCATGTTATTGTCATGTCTTTTCCCCTCTTTGTTGTAAAATCCAAAGCAATTGGAAAATAGCAAATTGTTGCCCTTCTACATCATAGCTATATGACTCCAAACAAACTTCATAAATCTCTCCAGGACCCTGTTTCTTTCTCTCAAATGAAAGCATTGCCTCCATAACATCTCTGAAATCCTTTGAAGGTGTCATGCTGTGATTGTAATTGTCTGTTTTCAGGGTTTTTTGAGATTGTGTTCTTAGGTTTCTCTCAGCTTCAAACATCTGATTCTTCTGCTGTCTGGTTCTGTTCACCTCTTGTACTCTAGAGGGCTGCAGTAGCTTAGTAGTTGTTTGGGAATACAGACTGCAATAAGGACTGATCACAAATTCGATGGGCAGTGCTGGCCTCTCACACAGATATCTTCCTCTTCCCTTCTGAAAGATGGGTTGCTACCCTGCTGCTGCTGGTTTTCTCCTTAGAAATCCCTTATGATTCACAGTATTTAAAAATAGACAAGTGAAAGGAAATCACCTGTTGCCTTTGCCATATGAGACAGCTCTAAAAGTGTCACCCACAGGACCCCTATGGAACACATTCACAGAGGTCTCTCTGTCTCTGGTTCAGGTGGTGAGAATTACTATGATTTCTGACTGTGTCCTCCATTGCTGGGGGGGTGGGGGCTGTCTCTCTAGCCATAAATCAGAAAGATCAGGATAAAGCTAACAACTGCCAAGAGTTGGATAAGACTGAAAAATGGCTATAAAATAACAACAAAATAATATTCACAATATCTGCATTATAGGATTTTTGTCAGAAAAAGTACTTGGTAAACCATTAAATTCTATAGAAATGTGAGGTATTGTGATTGTTAATAAACTTTTTGTTGCTGATTGTTACAGTCATGGCCGACTCTTCATTACCCCATTTGGGTCATTTCTTTTGAGGTTTTCTTGGCAAAGACACTAGAGTGGTTTATCCTTTCCTTCTCCATATCATTTCACAGATGAGGAAACTGAGGCAGACAGGCTTAAGTGAGTTGCCCAGGGATACACAGCTAGTAAATGCCTGAGATCTGCCTAACTCCAAGACCAACACTATCCACTGTACCATCTAGTTCCCTTAGTTAATGAAATAATATGATTAATAGAATATTAATAAATATTTTATATTAATAAATAAGAAGAAAAAAGCAATTTATGAAAATTAACTTGCTTGTTGCATGAAAGACACTTTTAGAAATAATTTATTGTCCTGTTTTATAATCTCCAGTGTGCACATACATGGGCAGTAGGGTAAGATTTTCTTTTTCTTTTTCTGTTGTTTTTTTTTTTTTAAATCTCACAGCTTACTCTTGATTGAGCTAGTTCCATTAGGACAAAATATTTGATCTGCACTTTGTTGAGGTTAGTCCAAGAGATAAATTATTAATGCCACAAGACACTTGTAGCTCAGAACGCTGATGACATATACATACATACATACATATACACACACACACACACACACCTTATTTTGAAAGTATACATGTGTTTATGAGAACATTTTTGGGCGCAAAGATCAAGATCAGCAAGGTATTGTTGAGGTGAGAGCTGTCATGTGACTTACATATATACACATGTGAAGTAGTTTCTATTGACTTGTAGCCAGGTCTCAAGCTTAGAACAAGGAGCGTTGACTCCTGAATGTAAAGTAGGTAGTTTAGGAATCCCTAATTAAATGTGTTAAAATATCCTTTTTGTGTTCAAATACCTTTCTCTAAAAGATGCAGCCATGTGGTATTCCAAATCCTCTTTTCATTTTAGATGTGTTACATCTTTTAACTCATCATGCTTCATATTCTTTGGGCAGGAAGGAACTCAAAGATGCTAACATTTTGCCACAGCCCTGTTAAAAAATACAAAAGAAATATAAGATATGATCCTGGGCCACCATGAACTTTGTATTCTTTTTTTTTATTTTATTTTTTTAGATTTTTTTTTTTTTTGTAAGGCTTGCCCAAGGCCACACAGCTAGGTAATTATTAAGTGTCTGAGACCGGATTTGAACCCAGTTACTCCTGACTCCAGGGCTGGTGCTTTATCCACTGCGCCACCTAGCTGCCCCTAACTTTGTATTCTATTAAGGGAGAGAAGAGAAGCATGCATAGAAAAGGTGAATGTCTAGAGACAGGCTAGGTCTGTTTGACTTTAGAGTTAAATGAAGTTCAGCAGGTGGAAGAAGTAAGAATAGAAATTTGATATGCCAGAGAACTCACTAATAATTACACATAGAATCAGACATAGGTTTATGTAGAACAGTGTACTTACAGATTATCTCTTCCACCTTTCTCATTTGATTGGGGGTGTGGAGGAGAGGAACAGGGAGAAGAGCAATAAACATTATCTAGTGCCTGCTATGAGTTAAGTTCTTTTTACAAGTATTATCTCATTTGACCTTCACAACAACCCTGTAGAGTAGGTGCTGTCATCCTCATTTGAAGAAACTAAGACATACAGAAATTGACTTGGCCAAACGTCTCACAGCTATGAATTATTGGAGGTTGAATTTGAACTTTAGTTCTCCTGATCTCAGGCTTAGTGCTCTATTCACCTCATTATCAGATACCTAGAGAGGTTAAGTAACTACCAATCTCATACAAATTATAAATTAAAACCAGATCCCTTGACTCAAATTGTTATCTTTCGTGCTTCTCATAGATCTCTTCAAGCACTTCCAGCTCAGTTTCCATCATTTCATCATTCAGTTCATTCTAGAATTGTGTGAACTTATGCAAGTTACCTAAATTTCTAGGTTTGTTTTCTCATCAGAGAAATCATATTGAACCATTTGATCTCTTAAGTTAGCTTCCAGTTTTGTGATTTTGTGGTTCTTTATTAAATAAATACGCTATGATCCAGAAGTCTAAAATCCACTCTCTTTGAGAAGATTTTGAGTTCAGCTTTTATATCAAAATTCATCAAAAGTTCATGGTTTGGGGGCAGCTAGGTGGCGCAGTGGATAAAGCACCAGCCCTGGAGTCAGGAGTACCTGGGTTCAAATCCGGCCTCAGACACTTAATAATTACCTAGCTGTGTGGCCTTGGGCAAGTCACTTAACCCCATTTGCCTTGCAAAAAACTTTAAAAAAATTACCTGTGCCTATAAAAAGCTTCTGTTTTTTTGGGTTTTTTTAGGTTTTTTGCAAGGCAAATGGGGTTAAATGGCTTGCCCAAGGCCACACAGCTAGGTAATTATTAAGTGTCTGAGGCCAGATTTGAACCCAGGTACTCCTGACTCCAGGGCTGGTGCTTTATCCACTGCGCCATCTAGGTGCCCCAAGCTTCTGGTTTTTACCTAGAACTTTACTTTCTAGGTTTCTTTTTGGTGTTTTGTTATTATTTCATTATTTGCCTAATACTATCCCATATTCTTTGCCAACATGTGTCATTGTACTATAATCTCTTTTTTCTCTACTTTCTGAATTTAATATCTTCAGAAAACTTATTTGAAGATATTTTCTTGCTGTTCTTGCCTCAGGTACTTTTTTCCCTGGATATAAAAAAATTAAGAGTTATACTTCTATAAGACTGGAATAATCAGGGAAGACTTTACAAGTAGAAGTGGGATTTGAGCATATCTTGACGAGTGAAGATAATTTAAATAAGCAGATCATGAGCCCTTGGAAGGCATAGATGAAGATGTAAATCCAGTTGAAAATTCAGTATCCTCCTCTTTTGTTCAAAACAGCTGAATGTTTCGAGGTACATCACAGTTGAATTTTTTATTTCTTTTTGGTAGCTGGACAAAATAGAAGGCGTGTTTGAGAAACCCTCAGATGAAGTCATCAGGGAGATATCCAAGGCCCTTCGGCAAGCACTTGGTGTATCCCTGTTTGGGATCGACATCATTATCAACAATCAGACCGGACAGCATGCAGTAATTGATGTCAACGCATTCCCAGGTAAAAGTTGCTGAGCTTGCCAAAGTCATGGACTCTTTAGCTAGTTAACAGAACATCATTCTCTTTACCCCTTAGACCTGGAGGAAGTCTTATTAATCATCTTATTCAGTTCTTTCATTTCATAGATGGGGAAAGTGAGTTCTAAAGAGCAGAAGTGACTTAGATTTAGAAGTGGAGATCCAGATTTGTCCAGTCACACAGATACTAAGAGGCAGAACTAGTACAGGCATACCTCTGTGATTTTATTAGTCCAGTTCCAGACTATCACAATAATAAAGCAAATATTATAATTAAGAAAGTCACATGGATTTTTTTTGTTTCCCAGTGCATATAAAAGTCATGTTTGTACTATACTGAAGTCTTTAATTATACCTTAATTAAAAATTACTCTATTGCTAAAAATGCTAACCAATCATCTGAGCCTTTTGTGAGTCATCATCTTTTTATTGGTAGAAGGTCTTGCCTTGATGTTGATGGCTGCTGAGTGATTTAGGGTAATGTTTGCTGAAGGTTGGGGTGACTGTATTGATTTCTTAAAATAAGACAACAGTGGAATTTGCCCCATGAATTGATTCTTTACTTAAACACTTAGAGGCCATTGAAGGGTCAATAATTGACCTAATTTCAATGTTGCTATGTCTTAATGAATAGGGAGGCCCAGAGAGATGGAAAGAGACAAGAGCAGTTAGAATGTATATAACAATTATTATTTAAGTTTGCTGCTTATATAGGTGCAGCTCACAACACCCAAAGTGATTATAATATACCATGCACCATGACAGATAAAATCATAATGAAGAAATTTGAAATTTTGGGAGAATTACCAAAATGTGACACAGGGACACAATGTAAGCACATGCAGTTGGGGAAAATGAAACCTATAGAGTTGCTCAATGCAGGGTTGCACAGACAAACAAATAAAACTTCCACAATATCTGTGAATTACAATAAGACAAAATGCAGTAGAATGAAGTATTACTTGTATTCACACCAAAGTCCTCTGATTCCAAAGTTAATGTGCCTTCCTCTTCCTAAAAACTGTATTTAAAACTCTTTTGTTGGCCATAAGGACAAAAAAGGGAATAGTACCAAGCTTCCTCCTCAGTGCTTCAGTAATGCCATTTTCAGTACCAAGAGTAGTAGATCCTTGTTAGCTTTAGGTTTGCTCAGAAAGGTATACACCTGGCATGGTGGATAGAGGTAGCTGACCTTGAAGCAAGAAAGACCCATGAGACTTAGGCAATTCTCTAAGACTTGCAGAGAAGATGTTATATTACATTATTAAAGGAACTGAACTCACCTGGGAATTTCTTGTACTAGTAAAATCCTGATCCAGTCTCTAATGCTTAACTAATGAGTGTTCTCTGTATGTAAGCTACTAGGAATTCAATGAATCATTCTGGGCTTGGATTTATGAGACTTGGGTTTCTATCTTGGCTCTGACACTTATTTTGTGACCTTGAGAAATTACTAATTTTCTCTTAATTCTCAGTTTTCTCATCAGAATTATAATAATTTTCTAACTTCTTTTTGAGATTGTCATGAGACTTAGGTAAAATAATAATCCCCACAGCACTTTGTGCCTTTTAGTTTTGTGTAATCATTTCCCCCTGCCCCATTATTGTTATAATTTCCTTTACTGTGCTATTTGCTGAGGCAAAAATTCTGTCTGGCTTGCCTGACCAGTGGTTGAGAGTTTATGGTGATTATAGCTGACAGGCTTGCTTACATCATGCTTTGATAGGCACATGTGAAGGGTGAGTTTGTGCTATCTCCTCTAGCTCAGGAGGGATAATTTTGCAACGTCAAGGCCATTTACATGTTCACAAATGTCACATTTCTTTTTTGTCCATGTGAAAGCATGTTTCCCATTCTAATTTATGAGCCCCTATAAATAAGATTTAAAGGTTCAGGTCCTAGGTGTGGATGTGTCTTTGCTACTAACTAGCTGTGTAACCTTGGATTAGTTAAAATAAGGGACTTGGTGGGGCAGCTAGGTGGTGCAGTGGATAGAGCACAGGCCCTGTAGTCAGGAGGACATGAGTTTGAATTCGGACTCAGACACTGAATAATTACCTAGCTGTGTGACCCTGGGCAAGTCACTTAATCCCCCCATTGCCTTAAATAAAATTTTTTAAAATAGGAAAAAAATAAGGGATTTGGACTAGATGATTTCTTCAGCTATAAATACTAGAAGGAATCCCAGATGAAGGGTCAGCAAGTTTGGAATCTTTTGTGCCTCTAGGCTTCCCATCTTGGGCCACATCAAGGGCAACTCTATTGCAAAAGGACATGAACAGGGAGATAAGTGATGGAATTCTATCCAATAATAGTTAATATGTTCTTTCTTTTACAGTTATGTCATACATTTAGAGCATGAAAAGACCTTGGAAAACATCTAGTCCAACCCCCAGACTGTTAGGTGGCCCAGTGGATAGAGCACCAGACCTGGAGTCAAGAAAACTTATCTTCCATCCACAGATATTTCCTAATTTAAATCACTTAACCCCATTTGCCTCAGTTTCTTCATCTGTAAAATGAGTTACAGAAGGAAATCCATTCTCTTTGTCAAGAAAGCCCTAAGTGAAGATACACTGAAAGGTTTTTTTTGGTGTTTTTTTTGTTTGTTTGTTTGTTTTTTAGTTTTTGCAAGGCAATGGGGTTAAGTGGCTTGCCCAAGGCCACACAGCTAGGTAATTAAGTGTCTGAGGCCGGATTTGAACTCAGGTACTCCTGACTCCAAGGCCAGTGCTCTATTCACTGCGCCACCTAGCCGCCCCCTGAAAGTTCCAGTAATGATGATGATAATGTTTTTGTATAACACTCCTATGTGCCCAGATACTGACGTATCTGTATCCTTTGAAGATTAAAAATGAGGATAATCTAGAGTTGTTTTGGGGATCAAATGAGATTATTTGTAAAGCTCTTAGCACCTAGGAAAGCTTTGTATAAATGCTATCATCATCATCATCATCATTAACATCTGGTGTGAGAAAACTGAGACCCAGAGAACCTAGGTAATTTGCCCAAAGATATGTAATTAGTAGCAGAGGTATTATTAATATCCATTTATAGATGAGGAAATCGAGGAGGTTAAGTGAATTGTTCAAAGTTAGACAGCAAATAAAATCCTATTCTCTTTGATCTATTTTGTTACAGGTCTTCTGCCTTTATTCTCCCTCAGTCATGATTCTGAATCACTAAACTTTGTCCATTAAATGGCCCTTTTCTTTGGTACCTGTAAACCTGAAAGGAAAAATGATAACAGATTTTTTGCTAATTTTCAAGTGTATCTGATTTTCCTGTGGACTGGACATGCTCAATAGCCAGGAAGCAGATCAATTTTCTGGGGATTTGGAGGAAGAAAATAAGAACTTTTTGATTCAGGCCTCCTTATGAAGCAAAAAAGAGTTTTTAATGACTTTGGAAAATCTGAGTCAGGATAAAAATTAATAATAAAGATGGTAAAAAAGCAGAACAGACCCTTTTAACTGTCATGGGAGAAGTGCTTTTCTCAAGAATGAGGAATTTTGGGGGCAGCTAGGTGGTGCAGTGGATAGAGCACCGGCCCTGGAGTCAGGAGAACCTGAGTTCAAATCTGGCCTCAGACACATAATAATTACCTAGCTGTGTGTCCTTTGGCAAGTCACTTAACCCCATTGCCTTGCAAAAACTAAAAAAAAAAAAAAAAAAAGAATGAGGAATTTTGCTGCTTCTGTCCTAGGTTCCTGGTGCCCATTTTGACCCTTTCAGTTCTGGGGCTGAAAGCTGAAGGAAACAGTCTGCCTCAGCTGTGAGAGAGCCACTGTCCCTTACCCAAAAGAGCAGGGTAGGATCATGGAATCAGTCAATCAACAAGTATTTAGGAAATGCATGTGGTTTGCCAGATACTGTTCTTAGCCCTAGAAATCAAGTATACAGAACAACTATCTCTACTCACAGGGTATTTACACTTTATTGGGGGGGGGGGGGACAAAGACACTAAATATAGATACAGTATAGATATAGTATAGCATAATAGTTTGTCTATACAAGGTAAAGAAAGGGAGGGAAAGCCCTCAGAGACTGGGGCTTAGGAAGGGCTGCATACATAAGGAGTGCTAAAAGGAGAGGAGATTCTGAGGTCAAGTGAAAGCCAGAGCATTCCAAGCACAAATGCCTGATGAGCTAGGAGGGGCTGTGAAAAGCTGAAGTGAAGAGGCCTTGCTTGGTGCCCTCTGAATTTAGGGAAAGTTGCTTGGTTGCTGTGTATAGAGTATCCTGGAGTGGTCAGAGACAGATTTGAGGCAGGGAGGAGACTAGTGGGAGGCTGTTGTAGACTTCTAGGCAAGAGGTAATGAGGGTCTGGTGGCAGCTGTGTGAGTGGATAGATCTGAGCTTCTTTTCCTCATCTGTAATATGAATGAAGCTTTGTACAACCAACCTCCTAGGGTGAAAGGTACTGTGAAAACTTCAGACCAACTTGGGCAACTTCTAAACTGAAAATTGCCCACAATATATGTGGAATTGCCTCTTCTACTAATGAGTAAAATATTTTGATTCTTGTGTTTGGTTGCATTTGTTGTTTTTTTTTTAGGGTTTTTTTTTTTTTCCAAGGCAAAATGGGGTTAAGTGGCTTGCCCAAGGCTACACAGCTAGGTAATTATTAAGTGTCTGAGGCCAGATTTGAACTCAGTTACTCCTGACTCCAGGGGTGGTGCTCTATCTATTGGTTGCATTTGTTAAAAATCATTAGAATAAACTAATCCTTTCTTGATCAGGAGCTAGGGACAATGTGATCCTGTGGCTAGAATCATGGACAATCACTTTCCATTTCCACTGAGAACTATAACATCTGTGATACCGAGTTAGTTTCTTTGATTCCTCTAGAGACTGCCTGGATGTTTATCTTAGACTGTTTTGTTTATGTAGCATTCTCTGTAAATGGCTTAGATATTGTTTTTGATTCAGGTACTTGACTATGAGATTCCTCAGGGGGAAAAACTCAGAGCCTTATTCCCAAAAGTTTTTACATAGGAGGGAGGGGGAAGGAAAGTGAATAATTTTCTGGATGAGTTTTGAGTTGTGACAATGAAACACTTATCTAACATACCAGGTTTTCTGTTGGGAAGCTCTCACCTTTTCTCTTTGCTGTTTTTCTTTTTTATTCTTTGTGAAAAGAGATGACTTGCTGCAGAGGAGAGATGGATATTTTTGGAAATAAAGATGTAAAAACAAAGGAAACAAATACTTTTTTTTTCAATACCTGAAACAAGAAAGAGCTTCCCCCCAATGTCTTCCTTTGACTTTTTTTCAAGGAGATTAAAATGTGTGAGTGTGACTTAATGAAGACCAAAGAAAGACATCTGGGAAGACATTTGCAGGGAAAAAATAATTAGACCCCCAAGGAAGGAAATAAGCAGGTTGGATATGCTGAGTCCCAGAGTCAAAGAGGCAGTGTAATTCAGCTCTTTTGTCTCTCCCCAAATCTGAGAGCTGGATGAGACTTTAGAATATAGAATGTTAAAGTGGACAAGTTAGACTGTAGAATGCTAAAACTGTTTTATGAGCATTGTGGATAGAGTTTAAATCCTGCTATTTTGACCACCACTAGATATACTATCATGGACCAGTCATTTAAACTCTGTGCCTCAGCTGCACCATCTATAAAATGAAGGGATTACATATGAGATAACCTTTACAGCCTTTAAATCTATAATCTACTGATCTTGAACAACTTGTATTTTATGGGGAAATAAATTCAGTCCAAAAAAATTTAATAGCAAGGTGCTATATGTTTATCTCATTCAATCAATAAGACAGCTTATGTTTCTTTTTGTTTGTTTATTTTTTGTAAGGCAATGGGATTAAGTAACTTGCCCAAGGTCACACAGCTAGGTGCAGTTGATTTGAAATCAGGTCTCCTGACTCTAGGGCTGGTGCTCTATCCATTGTACCACCTAGCTGCCCCAATAGCTTATATTTCTATATTGCTACTGAAGTCTTGCTGTGATGTCATGTTTTAAGTTGGAGGTGAAAGTGTTTAGTTTCCAAAATTTATGTCAATGAATGAACAAGTTTTGACAACATAATTAGAAAGACAAAAATCTAGGCAAAACATTATATAATTGTCCTAGGTCTATTGTAAGATAGAAAATGATAAATTATAAGATTGAATATAGATGGATGACATAATTAATCAGAGCTATGTGATTAGAGGAAAGAGGAATCATTGTCCTCTTGGCTGGGTCCAGGGAAAGCTAACAGGAGGCAGTTATAACTTTGAAAGGGTAGTTAGAATTTAGGCAGAGAGGAGAGTTCTAGGCAGAAAAGATGTCTGTATGCAGATCCACTGTGGCAGAAATGATTGAGACACATTAGGTACATGCTATTTTTATAAAATCCTGAGTTCTCTCTTCCACTCTTTGGGACATATCATCCAATACTGAAAGGAGCATTGAACCTAAAGTATTTTAATTTTAGTTCTATTGCTGCTGCTCACTGATTTTGGGGGGGGGGTCTTAGAGGAGTCACCTCACCAAATCTCAAGAATACAATCTGACCCAAGCCCTGTGTTTGCTTTTTCTCTTTAACTTTAAAACATTTTTTTAAACCAATTCCATGTAAAGATGGTTTTCAGCATTCATCTCTGTAAAATTTTCTCCTTCCTACCTTTTCGTCCCCCCTCCCCAAGATAACAAGCAATCTGATAACAGTTATACATGCACAGTCATGTTGCCTATATTTCTATATTAGTTGTGCTGTGAAAGAAATCAGAACAAAAGGGAAAAATCACCAGAAAGAAAAAAACAAAGGGAAAACAGTATGCTTTGATCTGCAATCCAACTCCATCATCCTTTCTCTGGGCATGAATAAGCCCTGTGTTTTTACAGCAGCCATTATTGCTGGGCCTCTTTTATGAAATGGGTGGTTTGGATGTCAGGTTCTCTAAGGCTTTTTCGGCACTAATATCTCATATTCTTTTTTAGATTCTCTGTTTAGTAACAGCAAAGGTGGGAGGAGAGGAAGTGGAAGGGAGGCAGAGCTAAAGGTTGATGAAAAGTAGCTAAAATAAAGTCAGTCTGGAAGGCAGATAAGGAGACTGCCTGTGGCTCTGATGGCCCACCCTCTAGGCCAGGGCTGTCCAACCTTACTTTAGTTTTTATTGAAACAATAGACAATAGTGAGAGCTATTTTAGCTAATTTAATGAGAGCTCTATGGTAGCTAAAGCATTTAGTAAAACCATCCACAGCCAGCAGCATGAAAGCATTTTGGACAGCCCTGCTCTAGGCTTTGCCTGTGCTCCTCCCTCTGGGACCCAGGACTGAAGAAGCATCTAGGTAACGAGCACCTGGAAGGTCTCCTGTGTACTGGGCAGAGGGAGGGGCAGCCTCTTTCACAGAGTCCCTGGTGGCAGTTTGGGAGCTGGAGCAAGGGCCCTACTTTGTCAGACCTTTCTCTTTACATTACAAGTGCAAGAACTACTCTGTGTTGTGGCTTTGGGTCCCCAGAATCTTGGAGAGAGAGAGAGATGCTGGGCCTTTAACAAATGCTTGTTGAGCTAAATTAGATCTTGAAACAGTCATTGAACTTGGAGCTGGAAGATCTGGACTTGGGTCTGAGCTCCAGTCCGTACTATAAGACAACCTGTCTTTCCTTTTCTTTAAAATAAGAGTAATAATATTACCTTCTTACCCCACAGAATAATGATGAGTACCTTGTAAATTAAAGTTCTTGTGTTTATGCTTTGAGCAAATAGAGAGTCCTTTGGAGGGAGCTGGAAGCCATTCATTTCTTCCCTAGGGAAGAATGTACTGCTTGCTGTTGTTTCGTTAGTGACCTGGTGTCTGTGATGGACTTCATTACCTTTGGATCAGCTCTATAGGAGTGGCCTGGGAGGCACTGCAGGGTTGAGTGTGAGCTCTGTGCTAGTCCCTGTGCAGAACCTGAGTGTCCTGGGCCCCAAGCTCAGCAGTTCTTTAGCCATAAACTGCTGGGCAGCACTGCCTCTTGGATCTGTGTTACATCTCATTTGCAAAAGCTAACATTGATGTACCCCTTGAAAAGTTTCCAAAGCACTTGACACACATTATCTCATTTGTTCCTCATGGTATCTGTCCTCAAATGAGCTTCTTGGTGCTTTGTGAAAATCTCTTTTTTATCTTATTACATTCTCCATGGAAACTGTTACAAAACTTTTCTCTCCTTACCTTCTATTTTCAGCTTGAATCTCATGTTCTTGCTTTAATGAATTTGGAATTAAGAAATCTTGAGTTCAAATTATGCCTTAGAAACAGTTCCCTGAATCTCGCTATTTTACCTGTAAAATAAAGGTGATGTACTGAATGACTTCTCAGATCCCTTTCCCAATGCTCCTGTGTTAGCTCAGGAATAAGAACTAACGTGGAAGTTAGTGTCTTTTAGATTTCCCATTTCTTTCCGTCCTGGGGATAAGTATAATTCATTCTCAACCACTTCAGGAAACCTTAGAAATCAGTTCTTTTGAAATCACTAATGCTGTGTGAGTAGCCAGGACTTCATGACTGCCACAATTATGTAACCATTCAGGCATTCTGAAGCATTTTATGTGTTCTATAGGTCAGGTGTAAGTTCATTCAGGGAGAATCATCTAGCCTCTTAACTCTGGAGAAACCCATTATTGGTACCATATAGTCTTTGAGTATTCCAGAGTTGGGTCTTGGAGACAGTTATGAAGATATGTAAAACTTGGTGTTTTCCTGTACAGGACCAGGTAGTCTTGTTTCAGTTTCTCACTTGGATCCTTTCCTGACTTTTCTAATTAATTTAAAATAGACCTAGTTTGTGGAGGGTGGAAGGATTAAGAAACAGGAGGAACAGAGTTTGTGACATTTATTTGATTTTTTTTTCTGAAATAATTCTCCTTTACCTTAAAGAGAATTTAACTTTGACCCAGTCAAACCAGAGGAGCAGGCTTTTGATCTCATTTGATCCTTACACCTATGAGAAAGAGGGTGATATGTCTCTGTTTTATACATAAGTAATCTGAGCATCAGGAAGGTTGTTTTAGATAGGCAGCCTGCCTCATTCCAAGGCCCATGCTTTCTCCATCACTTGGGGATGTTCAGCCATGACTTAGTTACTGCAGGTCTGTGCTTTTGAATTTAGACAACTGAAAGCAATATCAGTAGTTTGAACTTTAGTCTCCTGAACCATCTTAGTCTTGAAGATGTTTTCATTACCTTTTAGAGAATAGCTAGTCTAACCTTTTTTGAAAGGGTCTTAGTAGATGTTACTCCTACTCATTTTTTAATGCTGGCATCCAGAAGGTGTACACATACTCTCTTTGTAGGTTAAACCAGTCTTATCAGGTCATGATTATATTATTTGGGAGTGGAGAACCAGGGGGTCAAAGGCTATATAAGATAGTATGAGCTCTCTAAAGTTTTAACAAACTGCAAAAAATTTGAGTTTGGATTCAGCAATCCATCATCTTGACTATCCATCATCCTGAGGACCAGCCTCACTTAGTAAAGAGATGATGTATCATTTGAAGGTATTAACTGAGGGCAGTTTTATTTTAATTTTTTTAGTTACAGAAGCTTATGGAAGGGCAGCAAGGTGGCACAGTGGATAGAATTCCAGCCCTGGAGCCAGGAGGACCTGAGTTCAAATCCAGCCTCAGACACTTAATAATTATGTGACCTTGGGCAAGTCACTTAATCGGCCTTGCCCCCCCCCCCCAAAAAAAAGAAGTTTATGGAGACAGTCTGTTAAAGTGTAGAGGCCTACTTGGATGAAATTGCAGATTTTTGAAGCATTTGCACACTCACATTTTAAGAGCATTATTCAATAGTATGTTATTCTTTGAGCATTCATGCACATTTTGTGGGCAAGATTTTATTTCTACATTTATGTAAATATATTTGTGTACACACACACACACACACACACACACACACTCACAGAGACACACATAGAAGATGCAACCAAAAAAAAAAAATCCCCTCTCTATATATGCAGATTTATACCTGTTCTGCTATTAAAGGTCTTAGAGAGTTCCCTTGGTGGGGGTACTTGAAGAGATTCAGTGACTTGGCTAGGGTCACACAGCCACTATGTTTAGATTTGAACTTGGATCTTTCTCCCTCCAAGATAATCTTTCTCTCCCCACAGGAGTATGGAATCCTTATCCTCTCCAAATGTTTTGTGTGTGAAATTACAATGACTGACAAAAGGAAAAAAATAAATCATTTATAATTTTTAAAAATATACATAATCTTGTATATTGTACAAGTTATATTTGATAAGAGCATTATTGAGGCACAAAATAAAACTTCCATCCAAAATATCTCATAGTCAGCAGTAAGAACAGGAGACTAAATACTTAGGTTGTACAGTGGGACAGAGTGCTGAGCTTGGAAAAAGTAAGACCTGAGTTGACTTCAGACCTTAGACACTTTTTAGTTATGTGACCCTCAGCAAGTCACTTAACCCTTCTGACTCAGTTTCTTTCATCTGTAAAAGGGGGGGAAAACCTGTCTTCCAGTGTTTTGAAAATAAGAGATAGTATTTATAAATTTTGTAAATTTTAAAGTGCTATGTAAATGTTAGCTCTTATTTGTAAGTATATATTTCTCTTCTGTGATAGTAAAGTCATCTCTGGAAAAGATAAATGGATTTTTTTATATTCTAAATTTAGCATTTCTTCTGAAATACAATGGCATGGTCCTCCCCCTCAGCTTATCATGTCATAATTATAATTACAGATATTTTAAACTTTCCTGTTTGATTAATCCCTTACATAAGATCAGTTCATCATTAAGTAAATGAATTGTAATTAATTGTATACATTTAGTAATGTTAATTTCCTACTGAGAGACTCCAGCTAACTCTTGATAATTGTGAGTTTAACTCAGAGAAGTTGTTGGAGCATAGATCAGAGTTCTTCAGATGGGATTGCTGGTACATTTTGTAAAAGATAGTTCTGTTTTAAAGGGTTGTGTCACTGGCCCTCTAACCCTAGAAAAATTAATAAAGTGTGGGTACTTCCTCTATTAGTAAAGATTACAGCCCCTCGGTGATTTATTAAATTGTCTCTTAGAATTGCTATGGTTAAAAAATTGGTCACTTTACAACTGATGATGAGTGTTTCCAAATTTAGGCTAGTTCTTGAACAGGAACTCAATCCTCCCCTGGGCCCATATTTTAAACTTTTTCTGCTTAGTGTGCTATCTACCAAATATCATGCTTATCTGAAATAATCATAGAGAATCTAGAGATACCACAACAGAGTGATAAGGCATCAAAGTAAGACTTAGAAAGGTACATGTCTATAAATTCTTCACAGCAGTTCTTAAAGACAACTAACATTTAGGGGATATAAACCTGGGTGTATAATTGCCTTTCATTCCTTCCACCAAAATCATCCAGAGTAGTTCAGATAGATCCAAGCATCATCTCTTATCCAGTTCAATCTTAAAGCTCTTTTTTGGAAGATTGCATAATTTTAACTCCAAAAAAGAAAACATGTAAAAATTGCTTCCTATGTATATTCTAGACCTATTTGATTGTTTTTGGAAATCTGTTTGCCAGATCCATGTTGGAAAATCTTTGTCCTGAGATGTGATGAGTAGTTTAGCTTAGCAGCGTGCTTATATAGATCCAGGGGAAGAGCAATTAATTTGTTGGTATGGTTGAAGTGAAGGAAGAGTCCTTCTTAGGACATCAGAATTAGGGTTTTGGGTGACTTCACTTCCTAGGGAATCTTAGGCACAAAATAAAAATAAGGAACTCATCTTTAGGGAGCATTGTGTGAGAGTGTGGGTGGTAAGAAACTCAGCCCCTCAGGGACCTCACTTTCTAATATGGAAGGCACCATGCATCAAGGCACATACAAGATAGGTACAGAATATATGAATGTCATCTACAAAACAAAGATGTTAGCATTGGTAGGGGGTGGGGAGTGCAGAGGGATGCATACCATCCCCCTTCAAAAGATGGGATTTGAGCCATTTCAGAGCAGAAGATTCCAAAGCAAATTACTTTATTCTCTAAGCTCATCTGTAAAACTGAAATCTTAATTTCTACTTTATCTTCCTCAAGATTTTTTAATTAAAATATAAGAGTAAGTTTCTGAGCTGTGATAATTATTAGGAATGCTCCATAATGTCTTTAAATAAGTCACTTACCTTTCATGAGCTAGTCAAGAATATAGTTCTTAGCCACAGAAGCCCTTATCTACAGCATTAAATATTGCTTGTAGGGGGTAGAGGAAGCATTGATGTAGGTCAAAGATCTCTGGTTTCTGGTCCCACCTTAGCCCCTTCGCTAGCTGTGTGACTTTGAGCACATCACTTTATTTCTCTGGGTCTGCAAAATGAATGTATTGGACTAGATCATCTCAGAGGTAGGTCTCTTCCAATTCTAACATGTGATATTGGGGTTTTTTTAAATTATGTATAAAGATAGTTTTTGATACTCATTTTTTGAAAGATTTTTGAGTTTCACATTTTTTTTTACCTCTCTTTTTCCTTTCTTAACTGATAACAAATACTCTGATTTAGGTTATACATGTACAGTCATGCCAGACATATTCATTTCCATATTAGACATAACATTTGATATTCCAATTCTTCCTCCATCTCTCCATGTTCTGAGTTTGTGGTTGTAGAGAAAAAGAAATCATCTCTTTTTTTCTTTTTTTCTTCACTCAGGCTATGAGGGCGTGACTGAGTTCTTCACTGACCTCTTGAACCACATAGCCACAGTCCTGCAAGGCCAGAACCTGGAGGTGACCCCTCTCAACCACAACAAAATCCTGGCCGACCCGTCCAGTGGCCTAGCAGGCGAGCGGACACGTGGCACCAGTACGGGGTGCTGCAGCAGCATGATGGGCAAGGACTCCTCCTGGATCGTGGAGAGTGAGACCAACAGCTCAGTGAAGCTACAGCACCAGAGACTAGGGTGCAACACTGCTGTGTCCCCCAGTTTCCAACAGCACTGTGTGGCCACACTAGCCACCAAAGCTTCCTCCCAATAGCTGGTGGCACCATGGACCAGGGCACAAGCCAAGGACCTACCTAGAATCACGATAATGAGGCAAGCAGTGTAGAAGAGTTCCACCTACTACTACAGATTTCCATTGATTATTTTTTTAACCTGATTTCCTGATTCAGTGATCTAAATAAAAGGAGGGGGGGAATCCACAATAATCAGAGCAGGGGGAGAATGGGATGTTTTCACCCACTTCCATTTGCAAATCTTTTAACAAGTTTACACACACTTGTGTTTTCAACACTAGCCCTTAATATGTGGGATGGTTGGTTTTTGTTTTTGGTGATTTATTTTGTCATTGTGTGTGTGTGTGTGTGTGTGTGTGTGTGTGTGTGTGTGTGTGTGTGAGAGAGAGAGAGAGAGAGAGAGAGAGAGAGAGAGAGAGAGAGAGTGAGTGAGTGTGAGTGAGTGAGTTGTGGTTATTCCCCCTTTTATAATAGACCATTGTAATTGACCATCATAGGCCAACTGTGTGATCTTTAACCTGTCTAGTTTTAGATTCCTCATCTATAAATTGAGAAGATGGACTCAATCTCTACGGTCCTTCCAGTCCATATAATCCTAGGTCTTAAGTCCAGACTTCCTGGAATCAGAGAGGCCAAGTTTGAAATTGTGTGTGGATGTCATAATTTAAAGAGAAGTTTTAAGTTATTATAGATAACTTCATTTTCTCTTTTGACCCCCCCACCACTCTTAGTTGTGGTTCCTCCTCCTTTGGACCCAGTTCCCCTTTTTCCCTACTCAGAATTCCAGTAGGAAAACAACTTATACAATGTGCCCAAAAGTCACAAATTCTGGGTAGGACGAAGAGAGTGGGATGCATTTGTCCACTGTGTCCTGTGCTAACTCATAGTTAGTACAGTTATAACCTAGTTAGTTATAACCTTTACAGGTTATAAGGTATGTGGTTTTTTTGGTAGGAGGTACCCCTCTGAGTAGACCCTTTCAGGAAAGAAATGGCAAAGCATTAAGGAATCTTCCCAGCTGTTTTGGAATAGCTTCTAGGATGGTTGACTCTAGTGCCAATTGAAAGTCTCTGGCTTCCCTCAGAGATATCTTCTGCACACCCAGCCAGATCAGTTTGATAGCTTGCTGCAGAGGGAAGAGGATCCAGGTTCAAGTCCCAGTTCTTCCACTAATTTTTTGTGTGACCTTTTTTGGGCTTTAACTTCCTTCTCTTTGGACTAGGATAATCTCTTTTAAAATTCAATGTAGCCATAAAATGTTATGATTTTGTGAAGCATTCGTAGATCTTAAATAAGTGAAGGGAGATGGGGAACTCTTGAGCATAACATAATTGAGGGGCATAACTATTTTCTTTTAGACTTTTTTTCCCCCACAGACCTTCAAAACAATCTTGATTGTATTTGTAAACCAGAGCACAGTCTGGTTAATACTTCTCCATTGAAAGATTTTTATCAGAGTCCTTAAACTATATCTTGTGGCCTACAGCTTTCCTACAGCTGTTCTTCCAAATCATAAACACTAAGTTGATAGTCAGGAGTTTATTTTTGTTCCACTTTCCTCTCAATACAAGGTCTTGGAGCAATCCAAAAGACTACTCTCATTTTGAAAGCAGCCAAGCTAACATTATGGTATAACTCACCATTTCCCAGTCTAAATTATACTGCAGATAAGCAAAATATTTAAGCTGTTTCCTGTAATCTGCTCCCTTCTCCCTCCCTGACCTCTGTAACCTTGAAACTTTGTCCAGACCAAGGAGACAGAGCAGAGGGTTAGTGTGGTGGTGGAAGGTGAGGGACACAAGGAAGAAGAAGAATTCATTTTCTAAGTTTATAGGTTTTAGGTTTATAGGTAAAAGTGTTGTGGACCATTACAGATGTGTTGTGGACTGGCAGGTGGGGTACATTGTTCTATACATTGTTTGGCCATACTTTTCTTGCCCCCAAGCTCAAGTTGGGGGGAGGGGGAATCTCATTTTTCCAAAACATTCTCAAAGATTTGTAATGATCTGTGGTGATATATGAATGTTCTTCCCATATTGCTTTTTTGATGATTTTCTTTGTCAAATCTATATTTTTGAATCAAATAGTTTGATAGAAGTACTGTTTAGGAAGAAAAAATATTTGGACCTTCTTCTGATTCATGTACAATGAGAACATCCTGGACAAGATTCTTACCATTGTAAGCTCTATATGGTACTGATATAAGGGTGGGAGTAGAAACTGAGATAATATGTAAAATGCTTTTAAACCTTTAAGTGCTAGATAAATGCTAGCTAATACTGTGGTTGTTATTTCTTTTTTTGCCCCCTCTTGGAAAGAATCCACATGGGAATGATGATTTCATTTGGGAAGCCATGGGAAAAGGGATGGGGATTGGGGATGAGGGAGGGGAGGAAAGGTTGAGAGGATGGACCTAATTGAAACTGTCAGGCTTTCTAGGAACTTGAGAGCTTTCCAGCTAACCATGTTTACATGACTTCTGAGCATTAGATCCGGTTTTAATGTCTGTATGCTGTTTCTTAGCTCTACCTTTGAATCAGAGTGGATTAATCTGGCTTGCCTTAGAAAGTTTGGTTAGCCGATTTTGCACTGCCTTGTTTTCTCCAAAATAAACTACTGAAATGTAATTGTATTTTATACTTGTTTACAAACAGTTGCTAAAAATATGTTATGTAATTCTCTAAAGTCTTTTTAAAAATGTTTTTTTTTTGGTTTTATTTTGTTTTTAATAGCTTTACCTTTTTAAAATAAAATCCCAATCCTAGATTCAAAAGAAAACAGGTGGATTTTTATTAATGTAACACCTGGACACCTGCTAGTGTCACCCCAATTTTAATCCTATATTGTTTATTTTTTAATTCTCCAAATGTGCTTCACAAATTTTCAGGGCACAGATATCATGTAACTGTTTTCCAATGATATGGCATTTTATAGTCCATGGGTAGTGTGGCTACCTAATAATTGCTGCTGATTGTAAGTAGGGCAAGATGGATTGTTTTATATTGGGGGAATCTAACTCACATTAATGTTCCGAGACATTATGAAACTGAGAAAAGGAGGAAAAGTTCATTTTCCAGAGAAGTTGAATGATTCTTCTGTGTCTTTTTTCCCCTGGCAAACTTGACTATATCTTGGTCACATGGAAAGGAAATGGGTTTTGTTAGATACATTAATGTTGCTAAGAAGAGGGCACTAAAAACCTTCAAATAATAAAATAGATATGACTGTATTCCTTCTAATTTTAGCTTGTGATTCTTTGCCTCAATCTTATACTCCTGGGATTTTGATAATAATGAATGAAAATAAGGACGTGTGCCCTTTCATTTGGGTTTTTTCCACCAGGAGAAAGAATGAATTTATGGGAATCAGAAAAGGACAGCATAGTTTCTCAGCCTGGTTTAAGTAGGCCTGAGTCCAATTTAGGTAGATATAGTGTCTATCTTTCTTGGTTTCTACTATCTTTGTCATTGTAGATTTACTGGAGTAAATGATTTCACCATACTGTGGAGTTCACTAAAACAACAGATGACTCCAAGTTGTAAATATTTTTCTAGAATTTATGTTCTTGGTTTCCTAATGGGTTGTAAACAGTAGTTTCACAGATAGAGATATGGCTTTAAATGACATTGGTAGCTTAAGACCAGTATCTGCTAACATTTAGAAACAAGTGGTGGGCATGCATTGGGAAACCTAACTTAGTTTGTGTTCATCCTTTTCCTTAAATGTACCATGCCCTTAAACCTTGGAGGTGAGGGGATAGACAGGATGAGGTTTTTTACTAGCCAGGCCAGGTGCCTGATCTCAAATTGTTAGCCAGGGAGTTGAATCGATCTTAATAAGAAACATTATAAAACATCACAAAAGTGGTAGATGCCAAGATGTTGATTTTCAGGGGCATGGGTTACTTAACCTAGGAAGAATTGCTTTGCAGGGTGGAAGGGATTTGTAACGTCAGATCTTTTTGCCCAGCTACCAAGGTTCCAAGGTGAAGCCCTCTATCAAATTCTTATAATTGATTTCCCAGAGAATTACAGGTGAAATTCCTTCCCCCAAATGATTTCTGTTTTGTGACATTTCCCACCATGACTGCTGGTAGGAGAGAACAGATCAAAACTAACTCGTATTGTTCTTGGGAAAACTGCCCAGGCCATGTATTGAAATCAGTCTTCTTTTAAATTCAGTGTATAGTAATTACCTGTGTGACCTTGGGCAAGTCACTTAACCCCCATTCCTTTGCAAAAAAAAACTGCATTAAATTCAGTGTGAAAAAAACCCACTTCAAAGAGGCCAACTCATTTGTTTATTGTCAAACAATAAACAAATTCTAGTTAATGATTAGAATAATTTTATTGTTCTTGTTGAAAGACATGGATGTTTGTAGTAAACAATAGACAAATTCTCCAACCCTGTTTTACTCAACTGTCATATTTTTCAGCTGATTTGTAAATTGTTGTAGTTTAAGTGGGCTCAAACCCCACTTTTTTTAATGAATAGGCACATTCTGCATAATTGCAAAAAGTCACTATGTTGTTCCAATACACCTTCTATGAGAGGCCAGTTGACCATCTCTGAAATTCTGTCTTGAAATTGCTTTTTCCATGTAAAGCATTATTAGTATGAAATTGCAATCCCTTTCCCCTTGAAGTCTGCAAAACTGTTTTCTAAGGCATAAGAAAGTGAGTTTTTTAAAATAGGGAATAATTTCTCATTGTAAATTTTATAGATTTTTCTTTTGTTGAAATTTACCATTTTATATATTTTCTATCCTCCACTCCCAGAGCCACATGGGTTTATTTACCAGCAGGTACTAATTTCCAATAAGTATTCATTAGCATTCATGAGATGTGGGTTTAAGACTTGTGATCTTAGACAAGTCACTTATCCTTAATTCATAAAACCATAGGATTAAAGGTGGATTTATTAAGAATTATTTAGGTTAACCTCTTAGCTTCAGTTTCCACAATATATATTGTAGGAGTTGGAGTATATTCTCTGAAAAGCCCTTGTAGTGCTGGCATTTTGATTTTTATGAATTAATGGTTCCTCTCTCCCAGCAAATGCAGGATTCCCCAAATGATTGGAAATTGACTATTAGTACTCATTGTAGAACTTAACATGGGAACCAGACTCCTTATGTTGTGTAATCCATCTTAGTTGACCAGGACTTTGTCTCATAAGTCTTATGAAATCCAGGGAAGATAACTAAACTATGCTCACAAGACCAAGGGAATCTTGAGATAAAATAACTCAAATAATTGATGAGCTTCTTTGGTCAGTGGCATTGATGTCCAGAATCACAACATTTAATGTAGCTTCTTAGGAGCAGGAAGGGGACATTCAGTAACTGGAAAGATCTTTATAGAAAGCTTCTGTTGTTTAGGGACATAGGACTGTCTCTCTAAGAGGAAGGCAGAACTTTCTCCATGTCTTCATTTTTCCATCATTGCATTGTTTCCTTTTACATTCTAACATTCATTCTAATCCAAACATTGATTAGAATCCTTTTATTGTTCTTATTGAGAAACATGGATCTTTGCAAGTTTTGCTTAATTTTGATAGCCAAATGCCTCAAATCCACCAGATTCACACATATACTTGGAGAAAGACCGTGTAAAGGTATAGAGAAATGACTACGCCCTTCTTCTTTCCTCCCCTATTCTGCTTCTCCTAACTCCTCCTTACCATCCTTACCCTTTCCATCCTTCCAAAGTCCACTGTTCCATTAGACCTCTGGGGAACCACATTTTCCCAAATTTTAATTATCCCCTTTTTTTCAGTGGCTTATTCCAATTCAGGGCACTATATGGAATTATATCCCTTTCTCCCCCCCGACTCATACTCCTCCAAACTATGAAGATCCTTTAGCAGTGATTTGACAAAGATGTGATCCCAACTTTATTATGTTTTAAAAATCAAAAACAAAAAGTATTTTGTGATCATGTAATTTGCTTAAATCCTGTTCACAGGCATCCATTACCAAAAGTCCAACTTGTTTTGTACTTAATTCATGTGTGTGTGGATATATATATATATACACACACACATATATATAAATATATATATCTAAGAAATATATATATATATATAATATATAAAATCATGGTGAACTGTAAAAACCAAAATTTTTGTTAGGAATTTGAGTTTATTGCATGCTTTCGCACAGGTGGTGGTGATGATGATGATGATGGCATCTATTCATTTTCATTTATTTTGGGGGTTAAGTCCTGTTTTTTAATTTGCTAACCCTCTGTGATAGATGGGATTTTGGTTTTAACAGTCACTAGTGAATACAGTAAGTATTGTAATTGTTATATCTGTAATTGTTTTGGAGAAAAAAAGATCCTATTTGAAACACACCAAGAAATAAATGCCTTACAACACCAGGGTATGGGTGTGGTTAATATTGCTGTGTCTCATTAAGATATTCTGACACCAACTGGTCTTATGGCTTAGGCCAATTCATCTTTTCTGGGCTTAATTTCCTCATCTGTGAAATGGGAAAATGAACTAAGTGATACCTCAAGCCCCTTCTAGCTATGATATTTTATGTTCTAAGGTTCCTTCCTAAGTTTTAGCCTTTGATTCTTTGCTCTCAGTCTGATCCTTGTAAGAGCTTGGGTTGGATTCTCAAGCCCCAACTTGGATGCTGAAACTTAACAGAATGTTGTTAGTGTCTTTGGTACTCTGAACCAATTGGAGTTTTGCTTTGGAATCTCTTCCCTTACTACCCAATATTTTATTTCTTAGTGTATGATATCCAACAGTAGATGTTAATGGTGAAGGGGTACTCATTGTGAGCTCTGCTGCTTGCTGAGACTTTCTTGGCAGCACCAGTAATAGGCATGACCTTGGCAGGATTCTATGTCTATAAACCAAGGTTTATCATTCCCAAACCTTGTCATCTTAGCCATTTTAGTCTTAGAAGAAGTTGTATCTGAGCTCCAGGGGTATCTTATGTATCTGAAGGTACCTACTTCTGCTATTCCCTTACAAGGTTACATGGATTCATCTTAAGAAGTTTGTACAAAAAAGACAGGAGAACAATAGGTCTTATGTTTGACCCAGTTCTTAATAATCAGCATGACTGGCCTTGTCTACACATGTCCCTGCCTGATTGTGGGCAAGGTCATTGCCTAAGACTGTTTGCCACTGGGTGAAATTAAGTGATTGTATTACAAGTTCATTAAAATTCCTGCCACTTTTTAGTAAAATTTAGTATTTAGCAAAAATACTAATTTTAATTGACCTTCATAACTGGAAGCATCAGTCCCTGAGGCAATTTGCTTCTACTATTTTCTACCTTTCCTGCCTCCACCACCACCACCACCACTACCATTGCTACCAACTTAATACAATTAGCCTGATAACTGCCTTCTCCCTTTCCTGCCTACTTCCTTGTAAAGGTCATGGATTATGCTGCTTAATGCCAGTAAATAAATTTTGGCAAGTTCCACCAAGTAAGGTTTATATAATCCTAGTGTTGGATTGTACCTGTTATCCGTTAATCAACTGACCTAGTCAAATTCAGAAAAACTTTTCATCAGAGAAACTCTTAACCTTTTTTTAGCTACAGAAACTCCCCCCACAAACCATCTATTAGGTTAATAAAGAGGTTGGGATCTAGGTCAGTGGAAAAAGTACTGATGTACTAAAAATCCTTTACCAAAAAAACTAGTCCTACACTGACACAAATCATCCTTTGGTAGCTTGATTAATACGATATTAAATTTGTAAATTAATTATGCTACTTGGCTTGATCTACCCATTAGCAATTCATATTTTTTTCAATAAATATAGCTGTATTTGTGTAAAAGGTGTTTTGTTATTGTGTTGGATAAAATTATTGTATGTGTTTTGGCAAAAAGATCCCAAGCATTTTATATGATCTATTTTATATAGATTTTATAAATGGAATTTCTTTGTCTCTGCCGAATTTTGATGGTAATATGTAGAAATACTGATGGATTTATATGATTATATTTTATATTGTGCTACTTTGCCAAAATTTTTTATTGTTTCAATTAGGTTTTTACTTTAGGGTTCATTCAACCATCAATCATTTAGAAAAGTGATCATTTTGTTTCCTCTTTGCCTATAATTATTCATTTAATTTCTTTTTTTTATCTTATTACTATAGTTAACATTTCTAGCATAATATCAAATAGTAAAAGTGATCAGATGCCCTTGCTTTATCTTATTGAGAAGGTCTCTAACTTAACCCATTATCTCCTATGCTGGCTTTTGGTTTTAGGTAGATGTTAATAGAAAGTTCCATTAATACTATGTTTTCTGGTTTGTTTTTTTTTAAATCCGGAAGGGGTATTGTATCTTGGAAATTTTTCCCTCACTTATTGATGTCACTTAAGCTAGCCCAATCTTAAACTAAAATTTCCTGACCTGTGATCTTCTCTAGGATGCCACAGTAACTAAGCCTACTCACTCACTCTGGGTTCCAGAGGTCAGTCTCAGAATACTAAACTAATTCTGGGATTGCTCACTCTGTACCCATCTCACTAGTTCATCATTCTTAGTTCACTTTTGGCCAATTAGAACATCATTTGGGGGCAGCCGGGTGGCACAGTAGATGGAGCACTAGCTCTGGAGTCAGGAGGACCTGGGTTCAGGTCCAGCCTCAGACACTTGGTAATTGCCTAGCTGTGTGACCTTGGGCAAGTCACTTGCCCTTGCCTTGCAAAAACAAAAACAGTCATTTGGTATTTTTAGTAAATAATTTTCCCTCCCTTAGAGTAGGAAAAGGGACAGAAAGAACTTGGAGCATCTGGAGCTAGAAAGGAACTTGGAGATCATATACAGACAAGGATTGGATGCAGAAAGGCAAATTTCTTCCCATAACTTCAGAAATGCAATCTAGTACATGCCCTTTCTATACAGGAATTGTTAGTGCTACTATACTCAAGACCTTATAGGAAAGACATGACCTTTATGTAAACATGCCACCTCATCTCTTGGGACCAGTACTGATCAAACCTTTGATTGTCTCCTACATTATTCAAGGGTCTAGAGTAGAACCTGAGAGATACCTAATTTTTATCCCTCTGGGCACTAGAGAAGTCATCTCATTCTAATTCTAATTCCAGGTTCTCTAACTCATACCACAGATAGCCCATAAAGAGAAAGTCCAAAGAAGCAGGGAGCTCATTGGAGTTTTATTTTTCCTTAGATAAATTTTATATAGAATATATTACAGTCAATAGTTTTTGACTTTAATTCAAAGAGAACAAGTTATTGCGGTTGTATTCAATGGACCTAACAGTGATGGGAAAACATTCTAGAAAAGCTGTCTTGTTTTAAAATGATAAGTGTTTGGAAACACAAAGGGCATGAAGAGACCTGGAAGTGGGGAAGGAGTACACTTGGGGACAGAAACTCAAGAAGTGGGAAAAAACCGATTCAACCAGTGTCACAAGTGGGGGGGGGCACTTTCTCCCTGCCCAAACCCCACCCTGGCCCATCAGTATTCAAATTGGAAAGTGAAAAGGCAAGGTGAGGAAAAGGGGTAATTTCTGGGCATTTTGTGGGGTCTGAAGTCAACCCTTCAGCCCCTCCGAAGTTCATGGAGTTTATGGGCGACCTTCTCCAGCTCTGCCTCTATGGCTGCCAGACTTTCCAGCTCTTGGTCCTAGAAAACACAAGCGGAAAAAGAAATCCCTTATAGAAGGGAAGTAGGTTTTAGTAAAATGCTGTGACTGGAAGGAGCTTTGAGGGGTCATCTGGTCCAGCCCCCAGATAGTTACACTGATTTCACCAGTCAGATAGGTATGGTGGCCTCATTTCCAGAGCAAAATGATACATAAATATGTATACAATGAGTAGAACCAATGTTTGGACCCCCCTTTTGTGACTAACCCTAAAGTCATGAGTGACCTGGCATGGAATTTCAATTCTGATATTGAACTAGATGGGTGGCCCAGGGCAAATCAAAAAAAATGTAGCTAACATGATTTGTGCTACCCTCCACATGGAGCTGTTTTAAGATAAGCCCTTTTTAAACTTCAAGGAATTATAGAAACACGGGCTACTAATATGATAGACCCCCTAATCCTCACAAATTAGGGGGACTTTGGGACCTGGAAGTGACCGTCTTTGAAAGCAGACAGCTCATTAGGGAAGAGCCAAAGGTGGTGTCAAACTCAAAACAGGGCCACTGATCTATACATAAGGTGTAGCAACTTAGACAACATTGCTTTTTAAAATTGTTATATTAATTTTGCTAAATATTTTCCATTATATTTTAATCTAGTTCACCACCCCTTGGAACTTTGCGTTTGACACCTCTGGTATAGGGGATAAAATTCTGAATAAGACCTGGATTCAAATCCCATAGCTGTGTGACTGGGCAAGTTTGAAATAAAGGGGAGACAGGCCTTGATGGCCTTAAAATCTCTTCCAGAAACAAAATAAAGACTGACAGATTGCTTTCGGTGTGGGGAGGGAAGTAAGATTGGGGGGTTAAAACTCAGTATCTTTAATAAAAAAATGGAAAAAAAATCTCTTCCAGACATTAGCTTTGTGACCCTAGGCACAAAGGTCATTTCCAGTTCTGATCCATGAACTAGCTGGGCTCCCAAAAGGGCATTTTCTAGATATTTAAGTCAGGGTATTCTAGCTGCTTCAGCAAATGGATTCCTTAGCTCATGAGGAACAGTTGGGACCCATTCCAACTTTACCCTGTTTATAAACTCAAGTTTATAAAGTGTTCAGAGAAGGGAACAAGGTTTTGGAACCAACTTATGATGTCTGCTTGTTGTCTAGGGGAGTTTGGAGCACTGGATTCTAAGCTTTCAGAGGTCATCTAATTAAACTCACATCTGAAGCACAAGTTCCGTTCACAGAAATTCTGACAAGTAACTGTTACATCCCTTGAAAGACCTTCAGGGGCTAGAGCTTGGGACCAGAAACTATGACCCCATTAGAACTTCTTTCTCATACTCAAATCAAAATGTACCTCCTTGTGTTTAACTCCAGATCAGAGGATTTTAGAGTTGAAAAGAATATCAGAGTTCATCTAGTTCAAGTCCCTTTTTTTACAGATGAAGAAACTAAGTTGGGGTGAAGTAACCCACACCTAGCCATAAAGGGATTTAAGTGGCCAAGCTGAGTCGAAGTCCAAACTCTCCAACTCCAAATCTGTTATTCTTTTCATTAGGACTATGACCCCAGTCCTATTGCAGCCTACTGTGGAGTCAAGCAGAATAAGGCCAAGCCCTCTTTTCCATAATTCCCCAGTAACTTAGCCTGTCTGGGGAGACAGTGAGAAGGCACTGCCACCTCTACTAGGTGTTGAAGAGCAGTAGGGGCAGAAGTAATCAGGGAGGGCTAGGCTGTGCCTTGAAGGGAAGGACTTTTCTCTGCAAGCTGATATGACTTGTTGGGTTTTTTTTGTTTGTTTTTTTTGATGAAGCCTAGCCTATTTTAACTCCTAATGCTCCTAATGAGGAACTTTACCAAAGCAGGTAATTGCCCTGATCCCTGAGGTATTAAATAACTTAACCTTTAGAGCCACATAGCTACTATATGCATTGGAAGTACATAGACTGGAACTCAGGTTAGAATTTGGAATGTTGGGGGTGGCTAGGTAGCGCAGTGGATAAAGCACTGGCCCTGGAGTCAGGAGTACCTGGGTTCAAATCTGGTCTCAGACAATAATTACCTAGCTGGGTGGCCTTGGGCAAGCCACTTTTGCCTTGCAAAAACCTAAAAAAAAAATTGGAATGTTAAGATAATACCTCTAACACAGCTTCTGTTCTCTGTCTCCTTTGGGGACTAAGCTTATGCCAACAAGGTGTGAATGTCCTGGCCTGAAATTGGAGTGGGTCCCAACTGTTCATCATGGGCTGAGGAATCACCCCTCTGAGAGCCCAACTAGTTCATGGATCAGAACTGGAAATGACCTTAGAGATGGTGTTCAACAATCTTCTTTTACATATGAGGAAACCAAGTACCAAAGGCTGAGTGACTGGTCCCAGGTTACACAGCTAATAAATGATGCCAAGATGCCCTTGAAATATTAGAATCTGGTGGGGTTTTGCTTCTCTCCAGTTTCTGGGCTTTGCTTAGGCTCTTTCACCCCCAATCCCTACTACTTTTAGAATAGGGTCAACCCCCAGCACCATAAAGCATTGACATCAGCATCTAACGAGGACCTCTTTCCCTAGAAATTCACCTTGTAGGAAGGATCGTTCTAGCCCAGACTCCCTTTCCCACACTTTGAATCTTCCTAGGTGGGTAGCATTGGTACAGTGAAATGTTAGGGGGCAACTAGGCCTTGGAAGGGTTAGAGTTCTGGACCTAGAGACAAGAAGCCCGAGTTCAAATACCACCTCAAAAATTTAACCAGCTGTGTGACTTTGGGAAATCACTTAACCTGTTTGCCTTAGTTTTCTAGAACCCATCTGCCAGGGTTGTTGTGAAGATTAAGTGAGATATTTGTATTTATCAAAGTGCTTGAAACGTATAAATATTATTAATATTATAGTATTGTGTTATTTGGAGTCAGAGGATATGGTTTGAATCTCAAATTTGCCACTTAATTTGACCATAGACAAAGCAACAATTTAATTGTCTCAGTTTCCTTCTCTTAAAATGAAGGGTTTAGGGAATAGTGGATAGAGCACTAGCCCTGGAGGCAGGAGGATCTGAGTTCAAATCTGGTCTCAGACAATTAATACTTGTTAGCTGTGTGACTCGGGCAAGTCACTTAACCCCATTGCCTTGCAAAAAAAAAAGTGAAGGGGTTGGACTAGATGGCCTTGAGGCCATCTTGAGGCCCTTATCATTCCTATGATGACTGTCGGATAGAGGCTACCCTCATTTGGATCTGTCCTAGGTTTTTACTGAGCAGGTCTTCAAACTAGTCTTCAACTTGAAAATATTAGCTTAGAATTGGGAGACAAAATCTTCCTGCTTAGGGAATGAACCCACTCACTCAAAGAAGAGAATCTCCCAACAAATGGCTTAAGGCTCTCCTAAGAGTGAAGGGACCTTGATGATCCTTTAGTCCAACCCCATCATTTTACAGAAGACATAGACCCAAGAGCACTTGCTCCAGATCATACAAACATTCAAAGTGGAAGAGCTAAAATTCAAACCAGAGTCCTCTGGGCTTCATCACTCTTATGCTTTATGATTTGGGGTCACATGACTTTTGCCAGAACTGATACGCAAACTTGCAAGATCCTGATTCTGTATCCTGTGGATTTCATCTGCATCAATGTTTCTGCATTTGTTTGCTTATGAGTGCCTACTATTCTTCAACCATGTCTTTTTTTCCCTCTATTCCCCCCCCCCAAAAAAAGATCATTCCCAGATGCCCCACTGACATACTCACCTCTGTCCTTCGGTTAGCACTTCCCTCCTCTTCCTTCTTCTCATCTGGGTCACCCCTGATAGAGAGAGGCAAGCCTGCCTCAATGCTGTCCTCTCTGGAGTGAGCTTTCCAGGTTCTTCTTGGTAGCCCCAAGGGACTCCCAAAGTCGTACTTGTGTGTTCGGAAGGAGAGTTTCATGGACTGGTCTGGCTCTTCCTCACTGTAGCTCTCCTCCATCCGCTTCTTTGCCGTCAGCTCTCTGGCCAGCTCATCCATCTTGTTCCACCTCTTGGAGTCCTCCCATTCTTTGGAGAGTTCCTCCAATTCCTGACTCTTGCTCTCCCTTGGGCTGAAGATGTCTTCAGTGGCTGCTGTGTCTTCCTCAGAATGTTGGCTCAGCCCCTTTTCTTCCTGGGATCTAACTTCCTCTTCCATGACCTTCCCTTCTTCATGGAGATCCAGTGCCTCTGGTTGGCCTGGAGCAGTTGATGGAAAAGAACAAAGGAAATGAGCTCTCTGCAGAAAATCTTATTCCTGGCCTATTTATTTATTCACCAGATAATGTGAGGTTTTGTAGAGAGTCCTCTTCTAGGTCCTTTATCTGATACCGTTATCTACAACTGAGGGCAACATGGGCACTGAATAGTACTGAGGCTAGAGCTGAACCTCATTCTAAACTTAGCAGTATTATTCCTAATTGGCGAAGATTGAAGTGACATACTAGGACTACCACCCAATTGAACTACAAATAATCTTCTCTTTTCTTAGACCCCTGGAGAATCCTTTAAAGGAAAGGAAACAAGAATTTATTTAAATACCTTCTATAAGGCTAAATGCCTTTTAATGTCATTTAATGTCATTTAATTGGCCTAATAATTGTGGGAGGAAAGGCCTAATATAACTCACATTTTACAGAAAAGGAAACTGAGACATAGAAGTAAAGTAACTTGTCTGGAGTCATACAGCTAGTGACTTCTAATGCTATCAGTTTTACATTTTAGAATCCTTTCCAGCACTAACTTACATGGCAGGGATTGTTATTAATAGTTTATATTTTAATAATCTATATTCTTAAGATCTCTTCCAGCTCTAATATTTTGTTTTGTGTGCTAACATAAGTTCTAAAATCCTTTTAGATTTGGAAGATTTTTGTGAATTTTCAGGGATATTTTGTGGATTATTTTTAGTTTTCTCTTGGTTCTCCTTTGGCCTCAGAACTATTTGGAGGTGTTAAACTTGAGTTCCAGTCCTAGGACACCCAGAGGAGAAAAAAAAGAAAAGAAAAACCTTTAAAGGAAGTCATGTTTAGCAGCTCTGATCAGGTGGTTTGGCAAGTACAGACTCGAAAGTAGACTGTCTTCAAAATAGTTGTATTACATAAGGAATGCAAGTTATATGTATTTTTCATTTTATAAATGAAGAAATCAAGGATCAGCACAAACATGGAACTTGCCCAAAATTAAATAGCTAGCTAGTGGTAGATTTAGACTCAAATCTTCTCATTTCCATGATCAGTAAGCCTTTTCCAGGATGCCACAACTGCCATCAAGTAAATAGGAATGCTAGTTGGCAGAGTGGATAAAGCACTGGGCCTGGAGCCAGGAAGACTTGGCCTCAGACAATTGCTAACTGTGACCCTGGACAAGTCACTTCACCTTACTTGCCTTAGTTTCCTCATTTATAAATTGAGCTGGAGAAGGAAAAGGCAAACTATTCTAGTATCTCTGCCAAAAAGAGGCAAACACATTTGAAACAACTGAACAACATTCCCTTTTCTGTTTTCACAGTTCAATCAACCAGTGGATTGAATGCCTTCACGTTAATCTGGTTCCCACTGCACTCCATTCTTACCATTATTTCTCCAACCTGGTATGTCCATCTCCACTGTTCTCAGCCCACCTTTTACCTTAATTTTGTATTTTATTCCATAAGGCTCAAATCCCTCCTACTTTTGTCATGAAACTTCCCTGAGTGACTACTATAGCCCTCAATAGCTGCTCGTCCTAACTCCTCACACCCAATAAGCTATGGCATTCTTAAAGCCCTTATCTAGGCAGCTTTGTTGATTTCTTCAACTTTTTGTGTATACTCTTCATCCTTTTGCATTCGTGTTTCATTTTCTGAGACTGCATCATGTACCAGGAAGAGCATTGACCTTGGAGTCTGTAAACTTAGGGTTCCCAGCCACAGTTTTAACCCTGATTAGCTTTATTAGGAAAGTAACTTCACTTGCTGAATCTCCATTCCTTCATCCATGAAATGGGTTCAGAAATACTTCTACTACCTCATGGTTATTGTAAGAGAATCAATTTGTAAGAATTAAAATGCTTTCTAAACACTGGCTTTTTGTGAGTCATTTATAATGTCATAGAATATGAGCTCAAAGAGACCTTAGAGCCCATCTATCCTAACTCCCTCACTTTATAGATGAAGAACTGAGATCCAGAGTTATTGCCTTGCCCCTGGCTCACATCACTAGTAAGTGCTACAGCCATAATTTTAACTCCTGTCCTTTGACTTCAAATCCAGTATTCTTTCTATTGTGTTTTAGTGGAAATAATAATAAAAGTAACTGATATTTATGTAAATGCATAGCACTTTACATTACTTCATTTGATCTTCCCAATAACCCATTGAGAAATGGGATATGTATGTCTTCTCCTTTGGTCTTTATGCCACTTTGTTTGAGGCAATGTGGTGTAGAGGAAAGAGTACCAAGATGAACTTAATACCTAGATGAACTTGGATAAATTAGTTAATTCTCTGGATCTAAAATGAGAACAGTAATACTTGTTTTTTTTGGTTTGTTTTTGTTTTTTTGGGTTTTTGCAAGGCAAACAGGGTTAAGTAACTTGCCCAAAGCTACACAGCTAGGTAATTATTAACTAACTGAGATCAACCCAGGTACTCCTGACTCCAGGGCTGGTGCTTTATCCACTGCGCCACCTAGCCGCCCCAGAACAGTAATACTTGGCCATAAGATTGCTATGATTTAAGTGATATATGAACTGCAAAATACTACCAAAATAAGAGCTCTAGTCATTATTTAAACATTCAAATCAAGCCTAAATTTCAACTGCAAATTCATTGAAAAGGGTTTCACCTATTTGTGCCCAATAGCAAGCAAATATACAACCATATGGTCTCCCTAGATTATAGGCCACTTATCAAGGGCTCTGCCATACATACTGTCTCCCCTTGGAGGCTCCTCATTCTCATCAAGGGTTGAGCTGGTAGTGAATGCTCCAGTGGGACCTTCTTCATCTGAGGATTCTTTATTTCCCCCTTGGGCTAAATGAACTTCCTCCTCCTCTTCCTCTCCATTTGCCTCCTCATCCCTCTTGGAACTCTGTTCCTCTTCTTTGAGATCCAGATGCTCCTGAGAATCAGTGGGCTGTTCCTTGCTATCTTCGCTGGGCTTTTGCTCCTCTTTGGTCAGTCCACTGGCCAGGGTATGATCCAAGCTCACATCCTCAGAGGCCTTGCTGATCTTGTTCGTCTCAGACTCCTCCCTGATTTCCTTGAGGTTGGTCTCTTTGGCTTCTCTTTCTTCTAGGCTCGTCTCCTCTTTAGACTCAATGGCATCTTCAGCAGATTTCTCATTGGAGGCAGGCTTCAATTCCCCTGCAAGATGGAAACAGAAAAAAAACAGGCTTTGAACACAAATCTTATGTTTATCCAATTGGTTCTCATTGGAAAATAGATCAGTCTTCCTGTATCTTCCTCTGTGATGGAGTTACAATAATCCTGCCTATCATTCATTCACTCATCATTTTTAAAAAATCCCTTAGTGTAAGAAGTGCTGTGCTAGCTAGTGGAATAAGTAAAGATTTAGGTAAGCCTGAGACCTTGCTCTCCTAGAGCTTTCAGTCTAGTATAGCCTGTATCTCCTGGTATCTAGCACTAATGCCTAACCTTTCTAGGGTTTCTATAGTACCTTCCTGGAATAGCCATAGTATTGATTATACATTAGTTAAAGACAGGCAGCCCGCTGTGGTGGTGAATGATGAAAAATTGGGTTCAAATCCTTCTAGTGACCCAGCTTTACGACCCTAGGCAAGTTACTTACCTTCTTAGGTACTTCAGAGAATTTCCAAAGATTTACATCTAACAAAAGATGGGTTACATAATCAGCTTTATAATGGAGGGAGGCTCCCACATAATCAAAAATTATAAATTCTTCATATATTTGCATATGAATTAAAACAAAACCACTGTTAGTAAATCCTTCACTTAAACTATTAAATGATGTAACTGACTCCACAATAGATAGCTCAGCCTATAGAGTGCTGGGCTGGGAATCAGGAAGGCCTGAAATCAAATCCAGCCTCACACACTGTGAGTTTGTACATGTCACTTAAGCTGTGTTTGTATTAAACCTCCTGTATCTTTACCAAGAAAAACTCCAAGGACAGTATGGTCCATGAGGTTATAAATAATAAGGCTGGGCTCAAGAACAACAATATATAGCATAGACTAGTAGAAAGAAGCCAAGACACAAAACTGAAAACTTGGTTTCAAATAATAATCCTAGAAAGAATTCATATAACACTTTCAGGTTTGCAGTATGATTTCCAAATATCTCAGTCATTCTCACAACAACTCTGGGAGGTAAGTGCTGTTATTTGTCTCATTTTACAGATGAGGAACCTGAGGCAGTCAGGTTAAATAGCTTCCCTAGGTCTCACAGATAGTAAGTATCTTAGGCTGGATTTGAACTCCAGGTTCACCCAGCTGCCTAATCCCAGACCCTCCCTGACATGTTACCTAACTTGAATCAAGTCATTTAAACTTTTTATGTAATGGAAATAATTGGCCAGCCTCATTTCCATCCTATTCTTTATTTAGTGGAATTTTCTAATGACTAGGTGTTCTTGAATCCTGTTGGAAAGGAATTACCACCTAATTAAAAAAAAACCTCATTGAAATTATAGAATCATAGAACTCTAGTTAGTGTTGGAAGATACAGTAGAAGCAAATCTAGGGCTTCAGACCTGTAAAAACATGAATCCTCAATAAGATTTCTCTGTCCAGCCTCCACTTAAAGATCTCCAGTGATAGGGAGCTCCCTTTCTTGCTTTTTGTTGTTGTTGTTTTTGCAAGGCAATGGAATTAAGTGACTTGCCCAGGGTCATACAGCTAGGTAATTATTAAGTGTTGAGTCAGGATTTGAACTCAGGTCCTCCTGACTCTAGGATCAGTGCCCTATCTACTGCACCACCTAGCTGTCATGTCTGACTCTTCAGGACCTCATTTGAAGTTTTCTTAATAAAGATACTGGAGTGGTTTACATTTCTTTCTCTAGATCATTTTACAGATGAGGAAAGTGAGGCAACAGGGTGAAGTGACTTGCCCAAGGTCATTCAGCTAGTGCCTAAGGTTGAATTTGTACTCTGTGTACTTCACCACCTAAACTGCTCAATGCATATAATGTATTTGGCAAAATCTTAAAGTGGAGGCAGCAAAACATAATAAATAAATAAAAGAACTGGCCTTGGAATTGGGAAGGCCTGAGTAAAGTCTTTATTTAGCCTATATTGGCTAAGTGACCTTTCTCAATTATAGTTATAGAGCAATTGTTTGACATTTATTAGAAGATTTTCTTCACCATGATCTAGAATTGGAAGGAATCCTTGAGGCCAACTAGCCCAATTCCCTCATTTTAGAGATAAGGAAACTGAAGCCCAGGGAAGCCAAGTTACTTTTCCAAGGTCCACAAGACCCTTAATTTTGTTTAGTCCCAATTTATTCATCTGTAAAATATTCCCTACACCAATGAAGTCATAGGTTTGGGTCCTAGCCCCTAAAAAAAGGTACTCCATAATGTAAGTTATTATTATTATTATTACCATCATTATTATCAAAAATTGTCTATATGACTATAACAGAGAGATGGTATGAAAAAAAAACCTAGATCTGGATTTTGACTCTTAGATAGTTGTGTAAGATGACACAGCCCTGATTTCACCATCAGGCAAAAGGAAGATATAGTCTGTCTACCTTGAGCTAGGGCAAGGCAATCTTCCATCTGCCTTAGAGATGGATTGTAAGGATTTCAGGGGGAGCATTGTGATCCAAGTAGGTTTAGATTTAAAGTACAATCCACAGGCAAAGTACATTCTGGGGTCATTACTGCCAATCCAGAGGAGATGGCAAAAATATATGTATCACAGATTGGTCCTTCTAAATAAGCTCTTTGACACTGAAAAACTCTCTAGTATCAGGAAAGATAATCCCTATTCACTTGGGGGCTTGGAAACTGCTCCACTCAGGCCTTACTGTCTCACCAAGGTCTACATCACAGCCAAATCCCCATGGCTACCCTGGCACCCCTGATGGCTACTCAACGGGGTGGGGGGTGCTTTAGCCACCAAGGAGATCAACAAGAACAGCTCTGTTTATCCTCATCATGGTGTGTTGAGGGGGAAGGGGTTGGTCTGGTACTGACCCTTCCCAGTGGTCTTCTCATTATTTTGTTTCTCAAGGACTTCAGAAAGTTCATCTTCAAAACCTTTGTCCTTCTTTTGCAGCTGGGCTCTCTCATTGGCACCTAGATTGGGGAAAGAGAAAAAGAAAAATCACAGACCCTAAAAAAAAAATCCATGTTTCAAGTTTTCTCATTTGTAAGATGAGTACAATGATTTCTTGTTCTGATAAGGGATTGCATAAGATAATGAATATTAGTTAAAGGGTATGATGATATGGAAAGAGTCAGAGGACGTAGATTCTAATCCTAAATTTATCACTAGTCCCTTGACATGAAGCAAGTCAGTCTCTCTTGGGTCTCAATTTTCCATCTAAAAATTAAGGGATTTGGATTTGTAAGATTTCTTTCAGCTCAAAATCCTGTCTCATCAGCTTCATAATCTGTCTTTCTGCCTCCTGCCTCTCTCAACTCATTCTTCCCACAACTATCAAGTTAATGTTCTTTCTAAAAATTTTTTAACATTTATTGAAAAAAAAATTTCAAGTTCTGAATTCTTTCCCTCCCATCCATCCCCCACCCATTGAGAAGGCGTGATACCAGCTACAAATTTGAAATCATGCAAAACATTTCTATATTAACCACATTTGCAAGAAAAATAAAGTGAAAAACTTATGCTTCAATTTGCACTCAATCCCTCTTAATTTACTATTTTAGCTAAACCAGTCCACTTGTTTCCCATACAGAACATATCTCCATGTCTTTGTCTAAGATGCCCCCAGTGCCTAGGATATGTTTCCCCTCCTTATCTCTATATCTTAGAATCCCCAGTTTTTTGTAAAGCTCAATTCAAGGGTCATTTCCCACAGGAACCTTATCCTGATTCTCCTCCCAGTGCCCTGTTGCTCTGAAATTACTTTGTGTTTGCTTAACAGTTCTTTATCCCATGTCTATGTGTGTGTGTGTGTGTGTGTGTGTGTGTGTGTGTATCTGTATGTATGTATATTGCTTCCCTTCAGCATCCTTGAAGGCAGAGACTATGTTGCTTTTGTCATTTTTTCCTGTGTGCAAAATACTTGTTGAATACATGAGGTCAGTTTCTAAGATTTTTATGATGCTAAGACTAGTCCCCAGGCCTCTGATTCCCAATTCAGGGCTCTCTATCCCCGCCACTCCCTGCCTATGTCCTGCCATTCTACGTAAGGGAAGAGCCAACCAGTTCCAGAGGTAGGGAGCTAAAAGGGAAAATGGGGAAATAACTGAAGTGAAGATATGGGCATCATATGAAGTCCTCTGAGCCAGAAATGAGACCCAGTCAAGAGACTGAGAAAACTATGAAACAATACCAAGGTCGGAGGAGTCAACTAAGGGAGGTTTGGAAAGTGTCAGAAACTCTCATGTTCCCATGGAAATTACCCAGGAAGGAGCAGAGAATCATCTTGGGGCTTTAAGTAGGCCTTAAGTGGGGGGGGAGGATTGGGGAGGGAGGGTCTAGAGCAAGGACATGCTAGGGACAACCCAGTTCAGGTTTATTTTAAGGATCAGTGCCCTCCCTTTCCAGGCGGAAAGCCTGGAATGAAGCCCAGGATATATCAACCACTTCAATCAAAGAACCAGAGAACTAGATTCCGAGAGTACCTCATCTAAATGACTTCATGAAGCCACAGAATATTGGAATTGGAAGAAATTTTAGAATATCCAATGTAAGCTCTGGAAGTAATATTAAAACTTACAAAGATTAGAAATGGAAAAGACTGAGCAACAAATATTAGAATGTGAAGGCAGTCTTAGAACCTAGAGGATTAGCACATAAAACTTAGTCTATTAAAGCTGGAAAGTAACTTAGAGGTCATCTAATAATTACCAAACCCTTCATTTTATACACTGAGGCCCAGAGAGGGAACATTTTTTGCCCAGGATTACACAACATCTTAAGTGACAGAATGAAGTATTGAATATCTCTTCAAACTTCTACTGCAAGATTATTTCCATCTCATCACATACTCCTTGACCAACACTAACCCCAACGATTTCTTTCATGATATCTGCGATTCCCTGGAAGGGCAGGGCATTGATCCTTAAAATGAATCCGTGCATTCCAACTATATTTAATTGTAGCCCAATGGTAGTTGTGAAGAGATAGGATCTTGTCTTAATTCTGGAGGCATCAAGAATGAATTGGTGGACCCAGTTATCTTGGACACACACCAGAAGTCATTGGTCCCAGGACTGACTCAGGGACCAGGGACCAGACAAAACTACTCTACTTGGATTCCTTTCACTACTAAAGAGAGAACCCACTCTCAGGGTTGAGGCCATACTTGGGCAGGATATTCCTCTCCCAGTTGACCCAAGAACAAAAATGCAGGGCTCCCCAAATGAACACTCATTTCTGGAATTCCGGGAAAGCCTTTGCTCAAAGCCGGGCTGGCCAGAAAAGGGAACAATAGAACTTTACCAAAGGGCAGGCATAGGAGTCTAAGGTAAAGAACATAAGATCTAGAGTACAAGGACCTCAGTTCCAGTTTAGTTTCTGTTACTGTATAACTGAAAACAGATCACCTCACCTCTCTGGGCCTGAGCTTCCTCTTCTATGAATGGGCTTATGTGTTAATATCTCTTGTAACTTAAATTCTATGATGATGATGATAATAACAGCTTTCCTAGAAAAATTCAAAATAGACTCAAATAATGATCTGATCAAAGGTAGAAAGAAGTTGTGGAGCCCAAATTAATAATAATAATCCACTGGTGAATTACCTGCTTATGGGCAAATGGGAAACTTCTGTTGTTTTCAGAAATAGAATACATGCCAACACTTTAGAGAAATAGATTGCCGTGGTCAATCTCTACCAGAACCTTCCCAGACACCTCAAGTTTAGTCTGAAGTAACATTCAAATTAGGTTTTTCTGCTACTATGTCTAGTGATCTCACATCTAACTACCTGCCTATAGGGCAGTAGAATCAAATTCAAATAGAAATAGGGGTCACCAATCAGGTCACATATTGATTTTGTTGTAGATTGTACTATTACTTCTGTTCTACTCTAATTTTATTTGATTACTAATTTTTTGTTAAGGCAATGGGGTTAAGTGACTTGCCCAAGGCCACACAGCTAGGTAATTATTAAGTATCTGAGGTCATATTTGAACTCAGGTCCTCCTGACTCCAGGTCTAATTCCATTCACTGGGCCACCTAGCTACCCCTTAAGCCACATTGTTCTTGTTCTTTCCAGGTTGTGTAGGGAAGAATGCAGTGAGTGAAGGATGATGCTATGAAATTAGATCATCAGAGTAAAGACTGGCAGAAGAAAGAGAGAATTCCTTAGTGTATAAAACTGAAAGAAAGGCTCTATGGCTATAGAATTTACAGACTTTAAGGGTTGGCATAGACAGCTAGGTGGCCCAGTGAATAGAGTATTGGACCAGGTGTCAGGGCCGGTGCTCTATTTGATTAACTATTTTTAAATTACATTTTAATCTGTTCCCAGTATTGTGATGTCTGCATGTTTGACACCTCCAATTAGAGGATATTAGATTAGTAGCCAACATAGGGGACTCTACAGAACACCTAACATCATCTTACCTAGGCTGCTAAGCAAGAAGGTCACAACTACACAACTAGCAGGAAGGTCACAACTTCTAGGTGCATTAGGAGTATTATGTATTCCTTATTGGTAAGTAGGAGCCCCCCCCCCCCCCACCAAACCTCTTGTCTAATGGAGACCTGTGTCTGGATCAAGAAGTAAGAAGATAACATTCCCAAGGTAGCATGAGCCTACGGAGCAGACCTACCACAGAAGTTTTTGTGTGCAGTATCTGTCTCAGAAAGTCTCCACTCAAACTGTTTAGTCATTTTTTCAGTCATATCCAATTCTTCATGACCCCTTTTGGGGTTTCAGTGGCAAAGATATTGAAGTGATTTGCCAATTCTTTCTCAGGGTCATTTTCCAGATGAGAAAACTGAGGCAGATGGTTAAGTGACTTGCCAAGCTTAAAGTTAGTAGCAACTGAGGTAGGATTTGAAATAACTCCAGACCTGGTACTCTAACTACCACACTCACATAGCTGCCCTTCTACTCTAGTACCATGTCCTAAATGAGTTTTAACCAGACCTCTCTTCCCTGAAGTTGGTAGTGCTGGAAACTCACTTTGCTTATGTTTTATATTTATTTATCTGTGACCATATTGTTCCTTGGTTGAACTGAGTAAGTTAAATCACGATAGCCCTTTAGATAAATGAAGGCAGCAATACTATCTGCTTCCCTTTCTCTCATACTCCCAAAAAAGAAGTCTCCTTGAGAGTGCAGACTTTTTCAGTTTTGTGTTTTATATCCCTGGCATATAAATGCTCATTAAATGAATGAATGAATGAATGAGTGAATGAATAGAAATGAAACCTTACTGCCTCTGAACATTAATTACTTTGGTTCTGTTCTTATATCTCAGACCACAGTTGGGGAATTCAAAGAAAGACTGTGGGAGAGTGGAGAGAAGACCAGAGTTTAAATATTGACTTACTAACTGTGCGACTTTTGGCAAACCATTTCCCTGCTGGGAGAAGCTGTGATTCTGATTCTACTTCTTATTGCGGGGGTGGGGGGACTAATTTGTACTCCCAGCTGTCAGTGATTGTGTGGTCACATAAGTCACTGATTGGGCTATTTAGATTTAAATTCATATGCCTACTTTCCAAATTAGATTTCAGAATAGTCTTTGGGCAGTGAGGGGCTAGGGACTTCCAGCAAAGTAAAAAAACAGAACCACCTCTGAGAAATTCTCACTTACCCACGAAGATGCACTATGGGAACTAGTAAACTACTCATTCCCAGACAAAAACCTGAGAGATAGAAATTATTCCAAGAATGTTGCTGTAAGCCACTGTCTGGCCTGGAGGAAATCTTCCCTCAGTCAGTGAATTTTGCTTGTTCCCCCCTTAGAGGGAACATTTAATCATCACTGTTAATGAGGTTTGGGGTAATAAGGAGAATTTGTGGATAATAAAAGGGAAGAAATCCTTTGTGCTTCGAGTTCCCCACATTTAAACTGAAAGCACTTCTGGAATGACAGAAGTGATATAATAGAGTACTAATCTAGGATCCTGAGGAACAGTATGACTGCATAATGTGTAGAGTACTGGATTTGGTGTTAGGAAGACTGGGATTCAAATCCTGCCTCTCACAATTACTATGTGACTTTGGGCAAGCCAATTAACCTCTGAGTCTCATTTCCTCATCTATGAGATGCACTGGGTGACTTCTACTCTCTCCTTCCAGCTACTAATCTATAATCCTGTGATTTGGATTCTTACCTCATCTCTACCAATAGCATGTGATCTTGGATAGGTTATTTTTCTCACTTAGATCTCAGTTTCTTCCTCTACCAAATGAATGACTGCATAGGTCATTTTAAAGGTTCCTCAAAGTGCTAACATCTTTTGACTTTGTGTTCTAAGTCTGTGTTCCAAGATTCCTTGTAGCTCTGACTTTTCATGTTCTATGCAACCTTTCAGGTCTGACACTCTAAAATTCCATGTTCTACCATTCTATGACTCTATTCTAATATTCTATAGCCTAAAGGACCTTTCTCATTCTTTATTCTCTAATTTAAAGATGATAACCATATGGGAGGGATATAAGGATCCCTGGCTTCCTGTCTTGCTCCTGTGCATGAATAGATTCAATTTCTGCCTCTATCTCATGTGAAATAACTGTAAATACCTTGGATGGCAAGTTCTTGGAGCTCTTTCAGCAAGTTCTGATGGCGGAGAATTGAAATGATCCTTTCATCTGTAAAAAAAGATCATTGTCACGGGTGGCTTCCAGTAACCATCTGAGTAAGATTTCCTTCCATATGATCAACTGTTCAGAGCATTCAACAGGGGGGATCCATTCAAAGCAGTCCCAGGCTCTATATTTTGTTGTGGACCCCAAAGTTGTCTGACACAAAGTTTATTCTTCCATCCATTCAGAAAAAAAAAAAAACATATATTTAAGGACCTTAGGTAAATGCCCACTCAGAGTTCCAAGATTTTCAAAGCAGTAACAGTTTTTATCCAAAAGCAATGATAAATGGGGCAGCTAGGTGGCACAGTGGATAGAGCACCAGCCCTGGAGTCAGGAGTACTTGAGTTCAAATCTGGCCTCAGACAATAATGACCTAGCTATGTGGCCTTGAGCAAGCCACTTAACCCCATTGCCTTACAAACAAAAAAACAAACAAACAAACCTATAAAAAAACAAAAAACAAAAGCAATGATAAAAATTGTCTCTTTCCCTACCACCACCACCCACCCCTGTTCCTCCTCTTAACCAGACTGAAGAGCAGAGAGATACAATACCTCCTCTTAGGGTCTCAAAGCAGTCCTCGCTGATGGGCAGAGGACTTGGTTTAGAAAGTGTGTCAGAGATGACCTCAACAATACACCTCATCACCTGGGAGGAAAGATGCGAAAGAGGGGCGGGGGGAGAGAGAGGAGAGAGAGAGAGAGAGAGAGAGAGAGAGAGAGAGAGAGAGAGAGAGAGAGAGAGAGAGAGAGAGAGAGAGAGATTAGAGCTTGTCCCTGGTCATGATGTAGTAGAAGAAACTAGACCACAAATTTGGGGGTGGATTTTAGAGAAAGTTTTCATTTTGTATTAGTCACAGGTTTATACCTATAGCTAAGGAACATTTGCTTTCTCCTTGCTGATCCCCAGACTAATCTTAATCTGTGAAAGACTCAGTTTTTTTAAAATTCTGTTTATAAAATAAAATGTTCACAGTTTCAGAAACTGTATATACTTAGCATGAAAAGTGCTATCTGGAAGACTTGAATTCAAATTCAGCCTCAAACATTTACAATCTGTATGACCTGGGCAAGTCAATATTCATGTTTGCCTCAATTTTCTCATCTGTAAAATGGGGGTAACAGAACCTAACTCCTAGGACTTGTTAAGACAAAATAAGATAATATTTGTAGAGCTTTTTGCAAACCTTAATGTACTATCTAAATTAAAGTTATCATTTTTGTTATTACATATAAGGAAACTTGAGTCCTAGGGGGATTAAATAATTTGCTCAAGGTCACACAGTAAGAGCCAGAATCCAAATCTAGGTCCTCTAACTCCAAATGCTCTATACCACATTGTGTTTTTTTGCAGTTCAACTAAATTCAAAGTGCTGAGACTTTGCTATGAAAACTGGCACAATTCCAGAAGAGAAATCTAATCTGAGCAGCCCGGTGCTGAGTGAATAAACCAAATAAAAATGGAAGACAGATCAGGGTACTCTGAATATTCTTTACTTTCCTCTGACCTTGGAATTCTCCATTGCAAGGAGACTAAAACAAAGGGCAAAAGTCAATGAGAAACACAGTTCAAATTTCTCTAAGGAAAAACTTCCTAATAGAGCTACCTCTACATGGAGCTGGCAGTTTTATGAGATGGTGTATTCCCCACAGGACTTAAGCAAGGCTGGATGACCACTTATTAGGATGTTGCAAATAGAACTGGACTCTGCCATCCCTTCCAACTTAAAAAGGCTGCAATTCTGATTCTATCTCTTACTGGGAGAAGGAACTAATTTGCACTCTCAAGCTATCAGTCATTTTGCAGGTCAGGCACATGAGACACTGATGGTGCTATTCAGATAATACTCTTGAATTTAGATTCATATGCTGGTTCTCCAAATTATCCAATGCTGGGTCAGGGACTTCTGGCAAAAAGTTTGAAGCAAAGGACCACCCCTGAGAAACTCTTACTTGCTCATACAGATGGAATACAGGAGCTAGTAAACCACTCATCCCCAACAACAAAAGCCTGGGAAATAGTAACAGATTAAGTCAGTTCTGTCAGATTTCAGAGAGTAAAAGCTTGGGTATATTGGAAGCCAGTGTATCATACCCTAGAACATAGTGACAGTAAGGTATGATGGAAAGAAGTGTGCACCAGGTGCTAAAAGATCTGAATTCAAACCCTAGTTCTTTGACTGAGATTCTGAGAAAGGCAGTTTACTACTGTAAAAAGAGAATAGGATTAGATAATCCATAAAGTCCTTCCCTGTTGTTTCCAAATTGTCTCCTGTTCTTAGTGTCTTATTCCGGATTCTCCCAAAGTTGAAAGGGACCACCCATGTTAATAGGTTCAATTCCCTGTCCGATAGATGAACAAAAAGAGGAGGCATCTGGTATGTGAGAAGCAGTATAGTGCAGTGGAATGAAGACTGGCTCCAAACTCGGAGGCCTTCAGTTTGAATCCCATTTCTGCCATTTTCTATTGTTATGACCTTGGAAAAGTTACTAATTCACTGGGCCTCAGTTTCCTTTTCTGTAAAATGAAGAGATTTGGCTAGATGATTTATGAGGTCTCTTCCAATTCTAAATCTAAGTGATAATTCAACCTTCCCTTACTTACTCACCAGGGAATTGAAATTCATTTCAGAGGCAGCAAAGTATTGTAGAGACAAATGATTTTCTGATCTCTTTAGTATAACAAAAAGAGCTGGGTAGCTCAGTAGAGAAATGGAACCTAGAGTTAGGAAGACCTAAATTCAAATCTGTCCTCTGACACTTACTAGTTGTGCAGCCCTTGAAGAGTCACTTTTACCTTCCTTCTGTTTCCTCATTTGTAAAACAGACATAATAATAACATCTGCCTCTTTTGTTATGGTGATAAAATGAGATATTTGTAAAGTACTTTGCAAGTCTTAAAATACTATATAAATGCTAGTTTTTATGTGCTGATGATAATGATAACAATGCTCACTGAACTTGGGAGTCAGAACACCTGGATTTGACCCTGGCCCTTACACTACCTTATAACTTAAGTAAGATACTCAATTTCCATCAGTCTGTTCCTTCACTTATAATGGGGAGATAATGTTACCTGTACTATCACCCTTTTAAGGTAGTTACTACTTTGTGTGGTACAATAGATAGAGCACAGGACCAGGAGTCAGGAAAACCTGAGTTCAAATCTAACTGTATAATCCTGGGCAAAATAGGCTCTGTTTGCCTCAGTTTCCTTAACTGTAAAATGGGAATAATAAAAGAGTTGAAAGTTGTTGTGAGGATCAAATGAGATATCTGTAACTCTAAGCACTGTGGCTGAAACATATATTAATTTTTATTCTCTTCCCTACAGTGACTGGCTCTTGAATCAAAGCACCCAAGTGTCAAATTCCTTACTTTTCTCTCAAGCAGTGTCACCTTGGGGAAACCACTTAGCCATTCTCTTTTTTCTTTTCTTTTTTTTTTAGGTTTTTTTGCAAGGCAAATGGAGTTAAGTGGCTTGCCCAAGACCACACGGCTAGGTAATTATTAAGTTTCTGAGACTGGATTTGAACCCAGGTACACCTGACTCCAGGGCCGGTGCTTTATTCACTGCACCACCTAGCTGCCCCCACTTAGCCATTCTCAGTCTCAGTTTTCTCATCTGTAAAATGGGGTGATAGAGCTTAAAGTAGATGAACTCTGAAGCCCCTTCAAGCTCCATAGCTATAATCCCTATTTATAATGCCATAAAAATATGAGCTGAATTTGTTGTTGCTAAAAGATTGTCCATTCAAGATCTCCAGGTACATCATGGTTCAGGTGTCAATTCTAAAATGTAAGGGAGCTATCCCCTGAAGTTTAGTAATCAAGGGACCAGGAGGCACCTTTCTTCTGTAAACAACAATGATAGGAAGAGGAGAGATTAAAGGGACACAGAGTCATAACCATATTATGCTAAAATGGCCAGGCAAAGAAGACAATGGTCACAACCAGCTGAATAAAATTTTCAACCTTCAATACAGTATTTTTCAACCTTCGATCTAGTACTGTCACATAGCCAGATCTTGATGAGCCTATGATGGTATCTAGGAACATGTCCTAGATGGATGCCGAGGGAGCTGTTATTGACTGACTGGCTCAGCTGGCTGCAGGATTGTGGTCTATTTTCCAGGAAGTAATTGCTAAAAAGGGTCCTGAGTATCCTCTTTGATGGAGCTCCCTGAAAGCAGGATCTCATTTTCTTTGAGTTATTTTGCATTGCAAGTGCTAGCTCCAGGGGCACCTAAGGATTAATTGATGATGACAGTTTCCAAGAAAGTAGAGTTTGTTAAAATATGAGAAGCAGTGAGGAAAAAATGGAAAGGGCACAGCAGTGTGAATCAGGAAAACTGGGTTCATGTCTCAGTTCTGTTACTAATTCTCTATCCTTAAAGTCTTTTGTCTTTCTGAAATGTAGTTTCTCATCCAGAAAGTTTTTCCTCTCAGGGGTGCTAAACCCATTATGCCATAGATTTCTTTGTCATTCTGGTGAATCCTATGGATCCCTACTCACAAATATTTTTAAAGACTGAAATAAATGTTAAATTTCAGTGAGAGGTGAGTGAAAATAAAGATATAATTTTTTTTCAATCAAGTTCACAAACCTGAAATATATTGTAAACCCCAGGATAAGGACTCCTGATATAAACAATCTCTAAATTCTCTTCCAGTTTCACATTCTATGTACCATGCTTTTATCACACTCTGACATTCTAAGCTTCTATATTTCTATGAATAGAGAACTCTTGGAGAGAAGATGTAGGCTGCAAATCAAACAGTCAAAAGCAAGTGAAAGCAGGAGCTATAAGGCAATTTAAGAGAACAGTGATGTGGAAATCTTTTGGACATTTGAAGACAATATCTGTAGTCAGAAGACCTAGATTCAGTTTTCAGCTCTCCTCTTAATTTTTAGCTGTGAAATCTTTCAGTTTGTCATATAAAAAATAGGGATAACAGTATTTACACTACCTACTTCACAGTATTTGTAAAGATCAAATGATCCACTACTGTGTGTAAAGTGTTTTATACCCCTAAAGTGCTATTATAAATGTTAACTATTATTATTGCCCCAGATAATTCCCTAATGGAGCATTTTGTAAAGCAACTAAATGGGGAAAGAAGCAACTAATGGAGATTTATATTGGTCTAAATTGAGAACTTACATGATATGAAGTTGAGAAACTCAATTCTGATTTGATCCTGACTGAAAATCATGTAGGCAAGAATGTATTTCAGGCTGCCTCAAAGTATTGTTAGAGAAGTGCACTTCAGTGATTTCTTGAAATCAGTCTATTCAAGGATGTCTCGGCTCCACTGAAATTATATCTCCTAGTTAAATGGGATTTTGAGACTAATACACAAAATGATACAAATGTCCAATAGCCCCAGACTGGATTTTATTCATAGGAGTAGCAAGATTAGTTGTCTAAGTACTTAAGTACTTATCACCCTCCCATTTGGGGGGAGTAAAGGAGATAGAGCCATATCAAGCTAGGTCCTCAATGGAGTATTATAGAGACCAGAGTGAGAAATAGTCTAGAAGCAGGGATTATTTGCACTTAATATTACCACATTTATTTCCATGGAACAATGGGAAGAATATTGGATTTGGAGTCAGAGGATTTGGGATCTGTCACTTGCTACCACTGTAATCTTGAGTCTCTTAATATCTCTGAGCTTCAGATTTATCACCTATTTAAATAAGAGGTAGAAGTTGTCTTTAAGTTCTAAACACATCATTTTATGAACTTACTGCGAATTTATTCAAGAGAAAAAATCACCTTCCTCTCCTCAATCTTCCCTTCAAATTATGAACAGAAATCCTGAGAGGAATGTTAATATTCAGAAAGGAACATCCAACTAGAGCATGTGTACAAGAGTTATTCAAATGGACTAAGTCAGTGGTGTACTGGGTCCATTGATTCCTTTTGCTAACATAATTGCACAGATATCTTAGTCCAGATGTATACAGGTGATTCAGTTTTACAAGTTTACTAATATAATAAAACAGATGACTAATTTTTAGCTATCAATTTTGTATTATTCTAGTTAATTATATATGCAATTAATTCAGTTGCACATGCAACTAATATGTCTACATACCTAATAGTTTTGGTTGTTCAAATACACTGGAAACATTTAACAGTTTACAATTACAGTAGTATATATGATACGTTCAGACCAAACTAGGCATGGATATAACTTAACTACACATTCACACTGATGGGAGTCATGGGATTCACACAAGATGGGCCAATATGATTTGTGTTAAGCCAACTGAAGAAAACACTCCCCAATCTTTTCCTTTAAAATATAATTTTAATGGGAGAAGTTATCATTTTAGGAGGCTTTCAGCTTTCCTTTATCTAATCCAATGGCCATGGATTGACTTTAACTTTTGCTATTCAGTGATCTACTTTATGCTTCACACCCAAGGTTACAGCTGAAACTCCCTTATGTGCCTTACCTTAGTATCACTTTTATTTGCTGGGCTGTTCACTGGGAGTGCAATGACTAGAAAAAAAGAGAAAAGGGATTATTCCCATTGAGACAGTTTTATGCCATATAACCTCATTCCTTTTACCTTAACAGCAGAGATAGCTCCAAGTAGAGACCCCCTCAACCCTGGTGATCACTTCTTCCATGTGAATCCTTGAAGGGTCTCCCAAACTTCATGTGTGTGTGAGGGGGGTGTTTTCACTTTAGTTCTTAATTTCACTAATGGCTGATATTTATACTCTTCCAAAAAGGTAGATTTCCAGGGAGATTTGGGGCAGGGGATTTTCATAAACTCCGATTAGACAGGTTGAGCTGTTCTGAAAAGTATTCATCATCCCAGTGGTTATACCCCTCCCAGCCCTGATCGTAGGTCTCCTGGGAACACATAAGAGGGATCCCATATGACTTAGGAGACCTCAAGGCAGGAACCAGGGAAACAAAGCCAGTTTAGACAGAAGGAGAGTTGAATAAGGAGAAGGGAATGAATACAGGAAAAAGAATAAAGGTAAAGAAGATACTTTTGTAGAGGGTGATGGTGGATGAAATGGGGAAAGAAAAGAGCTGATGGAGAGAGGGAAAGAAACAGAAGGATATTGAAAGATTAAGGAAAGAAGAATATAGAAAGAAATGATTGCCAAGGAGAGGAAATGGTAGGGGAGAGAAATGAGAAAGAGAAGGAGAATAAAGAGAGAAATAACTGATATTTCCCTGAGCCCTTCCCCCAACTCTGCCAATGACCTTGACCAGCACCGGGCTCTGAGCCCAGGTTGCAGTCAGGGTAAACCCTGGTGGAGAGGCTAGGAAAGGAATGGGGACGACCCAGTTCAGAGCCCCTTTGCAATAGTAGACCCTTATCCTGGACCAGAAGCAAAATCTCACCCTTCAATTAAGAGAAGGGAAAGGAGCGTGAGACATGGTGGGTTTAGAGTCACTGCCGCTGTCCACGGTGCTGAAGAGACCTGGCGTGTAAGTATCAGGCCGCCCCAGCTCCCTATAGTCCTAGGCAAAGGAACTGCTTGGGGACTCCTGAACCTCTCCTCTCTCTCCCCTTCACCCCCATATCCTGTCCTCTCCCAGTCCCATCTCGCTGCTTACCTTGCATAGCCGACACCAGCAGGAGGAGGAAGGCGGGAAAGCTCATGTTGAGTCCTGGATCACAAACTCGACCTGGAGTTGACTTCAGGACCTGGGGGTGGTAAGTGCTAAAGGGTCAGAAGACTCTGGGCAGACTGAGGAGGGGGCGTGGGATAGAAAAGAAGATGGATTTATTACTATTACTGAGCTGTTTTGCACAACTGGGAGAGGGAACCTGCCTGGCTCTCACAGAAAAGAGGTGGCAGGAGGCAAAGAACCTGCCAGAGAATGGTGGGGGTGGGGGTATGACAACGCCTTAGCTTGCCTCTTTGCCTTTTTCCGTCAGCCTGCAGTCTTTGAGCACTCCAACTGGAGCTCTGCAGCAGCAGCTTCCTCACACCTCTTCTTATATATTGCTTCCAGTCCCCCGGAAATGAAGTCAAGGCAAAAAGCACCGCCCTCTTTCCCCAACCTCCAGCTCCAATCTAGCCTCCCTCCTTTGCCCTGCCCAGCTGCTCGAAAATGCCCGCTATTTTTGCGGGTCTCCCTCAGCCTTCAGGTTTCTCTGCATCTAGGCTCCATTGTGTTGATTTCCTCAAGTGAGAGGCAGCACCCCATTCTCAAGAGGGTAACTAAAGGAAGTCAGGGAGGTATAGTGGAAAGTGATTTGAATTAAGAATTCTAAAACCTTAGGTTCAAGTCCCAGTTTTTGCACTCATGAAGAATCACTTAACTTCAATGCTCCCATATCAATACAATTGGAAAAACTAAGGGACTAAACTAGTTTAGACTTTAAGGTTCCTTTCAATTGTAAATCCTATGATTTTATGTTTTGGGATCACTCATATGTGATTTCATGTGCCCAAGCTAGGTAGCACAGTATGCCAAAAAAGAGTACTGAACTGGGAATTAGCCTTGGTGCTGCCATTACATGACCTTGAGCAATGGGCTTAATCTCTCTAAATCTTAGTTTCCACATCTGTAAAATGAAATTAAATTATCTCTAGGTTCATCTCAATGGTCTGATGTTCCACATTAATATTCTGCTATCTTCGTTCTAGCATTCTTTCTAGCTGTAATGTTCTAACCTGTTTTCTAACCTTTTTCTAGCTCAGATTTTTTCTGTTTCACATCTATTTTTTCAAACTGTTTTTTCCAATTTCATTTAAAGATTGTTTTTAAAATTCATTTTTGTAAAATTTTCTCCTTCCCACACTTTCCTCCCCCTCCCTAAGATAGCAAGTAATCTGATATAGGACAATCATGTTACACATATTTCTATTAGTCATATTCACATCTAATATTTAAACATATACTCCTAAATCTCCTGCCAAGTAGGTGGAGCATGTATGATCCTCATTTTATAACCAATGAAGAAAAAAAAATCCAGATAGGTGATGACTCAGGTCATCACAACAAATTAATGACAAAAATGAGACTAGATAGTCCATAAACACCTACAGTTGTGGGACAAATTGAGTTAAGTGCTAGAAATACAGAGAAAAGCTAAATAGTGCTTTCATGGAGATCACAATCTAATGGGGAATACAACATGCAAACAGCTCTGTACATGCAATTTATGTACAGGATAAATTGGAGATAATCAATAGAAGGAAGGAACTAGCTTTAAGGAGGATCAAGAAAGATTCCTTCTAGAAAGTTGAATTTTAGATGGGAGTTAAAGAAAATCAAAGAAGCCAAGAGGAAGAAATGAGGAGGGAGAAAATTTCAGGTGTGGGAGATAGTTAATGAAAATGCACAGAGTCAGGAAATGAATAGTCTTGTGCAAGGAATAATAAATGAAGCTGGTATCATTGGATTTCAGACTTTATACAGGGGAATAAAATATAAGAAGATTGCAATAGTAGAAAGGAACCAAGTTATAAAGGATTTTAAAAACAAAATAGAACTTTAAATGTTTTCCTAACAGTAACAGGAAGCCCCCTGAGGGGTTGATATGGTTAGCTCTTAAATTTAAGATCAATTTGACAGCCAAGTGGAAGGAGATTGTAATGGAGTGGGAAGACTTGAGACAGGAAAACCAACCAGAAGTTATTATAAAAGCCCAGGCTTGAAGTGATAAGGGCTTGCCCCAGGAAAATAGCAGAGTAAGTGGAAAAAATAGGGAATATATGAAAGATGAAGGTAGAAATAGATAAGACTGGGCCACTGATTGGATATGGGGAGGGCTGAGAGAGAGGAAAGAGTTGAGAATGACATTTAGGTGGACCTGGGTAACTGAGAGGATACTGGTGCCTTCTACAGTCATAGAAGAGATAGGAAGAAACCAACCCAAAACATTACCCAAGAAGCTCCAGAGAATCAAGATTTCATTTGTACCTTCTTTTACTTGACCTATAGTTACTGCTTCTAATTTTGTAGTAGTGAACTTGAATTCTAATATTCCTACATTTATGACAAATCCTTAGCATTCCCTACCTATAGCTTTTTTAAGACCACACCTTCAGTTTCTTGGTTTTAAAGAATTTCCTGGTGAGAAAACACCCTCCACTAATGAAGACTGGCACATGTTCTACAAATTTAGTTTCAGAGTTTCCTGAAGTTACTGAGAAGTTAATGGTCCAAGGCCATACAGCCATTATATAACAGAGGCAAGACTTGAGTCTAGGACCTTCTAGTTTCATTTTAACTATATCCACTGTCCTATATGGGTTACCTCTAAAATAGAAGTGACAGAAACAGTGGCATACTCTTTAATATAAAGATTGGTGGTTTTATTGACCTTCCCTGATTCTCTCAACTCCCAACCTATTCACATCTTAGCAGATGTATACAACTTGTCCTCTGATAACCAACCTTATAGGGATGTCTCTTATATACTTACTCTATCTATTCCCATGTAAAGCATTTTTCTGAAGTCTTTTTATCTTCATAGAAACTTCCAAACCTTGCATTTCCATTGCTTCACCATTCCTCAAAGATTTACTAGTAAAATCATAAAAATGATAGTTCTTATTTATAATTAGTTAATAAATTTATTAAATACCTATTACATGTCAAGGAATTAGAGATAAAGAAGTAAAGAATTCTAAACATGGGAATCAGATAGTGAAAGTAAGAAGATAGAAGGTCATTTACTGTTAGAGAGTACTAAACAAATTATCTCATTTGATCTTTTTATGACGGTTGTGTGAGAGGCAGCACATCACAGAGGATAGAGAACCTAATTTGGAGAAGTTGAGTTCAGGTGCTACTTCTAATGCATGCTGGCTGTGTGACACTAGAAAAAGCACCTAATGTGCCATCCTCAGGCAATGTTTGAAGGCTAGATTGTAAAGAGGGTACTTAGCTTTTATTAATAAAAGAAAGTCCTTACTGGAAGCTCTCTCTCTGTCAGTGAAATCACAGCTCCAACCAATGTCTCAGTAGGTATTATTGTTCCCAAAAGAAAGTTAAACATTTACCAGCAGTGGATATAAGCACTGCTTTGAATGGTGATGAGATAACAATAGATATTGCTGAGAAGATAGAACTATTCAACTTCTATATTTCTTCTATTTTCTCTCCAAGGAAATTTGGAGAGGGAAAAAAAAGTAGCTAATAATGGAGTCACAACTCCAAAATAGCAAAAACAAAACCCCAATAAAATACCTAATTATTCTTGGTGATTACAGATTAACAAACCCAGATGAACTTTATCCCAAATGGTTTATGAGAATGTAGAACTACTGTCAGTAGTCTTTGTGCTTATTAATACTAATTGCTAACATCTATATAATACTATGTGCCACACATTGTGCAAAATGCATTAAAAATTATCTCACTTGATGCTCACAATAATCCTAGGAGGATTAAAGGGGAATGATTCTCATTTTACAGATGAGGAAACAAGGCAAATAGAAGTAAAGTGACTTGTTTAGGACCATACAGCTAATAAGTGTCTGAGGTCACATTTGAACTCAAGTCTGACTCCAGACCTGGTTCTTTATTCATTGCATCACCTAACTGCCCCAAAGCAAGAACTGTTAATAATCTTTGAAAATCTATGAAAAATAGGGGGCGGCTAGGTGTCACAGTGCACAGAGCACTGGCCCTGGAGTCAGGAGTACCTGAGTTCAAATCCATCCTCAGACACTTAATAATTACCTAGCTGTGTGGCCTTGGGCAAGCCACTTAACCCCATTGCCTTGCAAAAACCTAAAAAAAGCCCTATGAAAAATAAGAGATTTTTTCAGAACTAGAACAAGAAAAAAAAAGCCCTGACATTCAAAATCAAAAGAAAAAAAAAAAGCAAAGTCTGCACATTGTAAAATAATGAGACTGACTTTGATTCTGGGAAAAATTCTAGAATGTAATTTTAAAGAGATGTTTAGTGAATAACTTTTAAGAAAGAAGCCATGTTTGCTAAGATCCATCATGGCATCTCAAGAACATGCCACACCAGACTAAATTGCTTTTTTCACAGGTGTACTAGTTCAGTAGGTCTAGAGAATTTGGTAGAGACTTTTTACCTTTTTACCTAGGTTTTAACAAAATTTTAAATAAAGTCTTATATTATACTTGAAGAAAAGATGAAGAGATATACTTTAGACAATAAGAAAATTACTAGGATTCAGGACAAGTTGAATGACTAGACCAAAAAAAATTGACAAAGGCTGTTGTCACTATAAAAGGAGGAATGTTTCAAGAGTCATCTTTGACTTTGTACTATTTAACATTATTTTAAGTGACTTTTAAAAAGGTGTATCTTTTCAAAGGATTCAAAGCTGAGAGGAATAATCAAATATGTTACACATCAAAATCAGGATAAAAAGAGGTCCCAGTAAGCTAGAACATTGACCATATCAAATATGACACTTAATAGAGATAAATGTAAAGTATTTCATATGGATACAAAAATTCAACTTCATAAATGCAGGCAAAGGGGATATGGTGAGATGATTTATCTAGACAAGATAAGGGAGAGGGAGGTAAGTTAGATGCTCATTAGTTAATCAGTAATGTGATATGGAGAACCAAAAAGCAAAACCAAAGTAAGTGAATAAAAATGCCTTGAATAAAAGATGAATATCCTGGCACAGTCTAACAACCAAGGCAGTGCAAATCTTAAATATATTGTTTGGTAGGGGAAGCTAAGTTGAGAAGTGGATAGAGCATTGGCCATGGAATTAGGAGGACAGGAGTTCGAATCCAACCTCATATACTTGACACTGGCTGTGTGATCTTGGGCAAGTCACTTAACCTTGACATTGTTCTCAGTTTCCATTGCAATTTCAAAGGAAAACTTTTACAATGTCCAGAGCCATAATTATGTTGTATATAAAAGATGGGGATGTTCTCAAATTCTTTGTTGGAGTAGTCCACTTGGGTGGACTTCCAAAAGAAGGGGTGATGCCATCTTTATCATTCATCTGAATGGCCCCATAAACTATACTGTCCAATGGAGATTTCTTGGTAAAGATAATGGAGAAGTTCACCATTTCCTTCTCCAGTAGATTAAAACAAATAAAGTTAAGTGACTTGCCCAGGGTCACATAGCCAATAAGTATTTGAAGTTATATCTGACTCCAGGCACAGAGCTTTATCTACTGCACCATCTGGTTGTCTCCATCTTTGAAGATACTTCTTCAAAATAAGATTCAGGTTATATAGAATATCCCTAAATAGAGAGTTTCCAGCTACTACTACTTCCCTCTCCTTCAGACTATTCCTTATTGGAAGTATGGTGTTACAGGGGAAGAATCCCTGGCTTTGTTACCAGAGGATGTAGGTTCATAACCAACTTGGCCATATAATCTGGGACAGGTCACTCATTTGAGCCTCAGTTTCCAACTATGACTTCAAAAGCTCCTTCCAGTTCTATTATCCCATGACCCCCTAATCCAATAGTACTTTAATCCTTAGAAGATGTTACTTTTTCCAAAAAAGATACTGACTCCTACCTCATATATAGCTCCAAAAATTCTTTACTTCTTATTCCCTTCTTTCTCCTTTTCATATTCTTCCACTTTCATGGAGTAGGTTAGGGTTCCCTTCTGCTTCATGTTCTTTTTTTAAAAAATCTTTTTATTTCCTTTTAAAAGAATCTTTCCATTCTCTTGGATAATCTAGGCATTTCTACAGCCAACTCTCACCCCGCCACACACACTTTTTTAACTTCTTCCACTGGAGAGAGCATTAATATTTTGTGTACATGTAGTAATTGCTTGGCATTGATAGAAATACAAACCTAGTACTTTGCCTATCCAACACTGGAATATTCTCCTTTTCTTGCTGAAACTGAGATACTTGTTTCTCTGTCATCCTTGCAGTAAGATAAATGCCAAAGCAAATAGGCTATTTGCTATGCCTGCCCCAGTATCAGAGACTTTATTATTGGTTCCAGAATTAGGTTTTACCTATAGGAGTTATTCTCACTTTGGGGTGGGGGAAATTTCTTAACTTTTTCCCTCATATAATGTCATTTCTTTGATTCAGCTACATTTTCATTATTAGACCCCTGCTAAAGCCTAATACTAATTACCCTGATCTGTTATATCTAAGAAGGTCTCATATAAAATTCAATTCAATATTATTAAGCACCTATTATATACAATGACAAATAGAACCTCTTCCCTTAAGATTTTACATCTTACCAAGAAACCAACTTCCAGCAACTTCTTGCCTCTTTCTTACTCTACTCTATTCTTACCACAGGTTGAATTGTAGACACCACTTTTTATTTCATAGGATCATAGATTTAGAGCTGAAAGAAAACTCAAGTCCAACACCTTTGCTTTTTTGCATGAAGAAACTAAGAAGTAGAATGTTAAGGGACTTCCCCGAGGTCATACGGCTAGTAAATGACTACGGCTGGATATGAATTCAGGTCTCCCTGACTGCAAGTTTAGATACTCTCCACCCCATTACAATGCCTCTACTAGTTAATTCTCTTTCATTAAATGTCTTCGTTCTACTTAAGTCAAAAGCCTGATGTCCCTCCTCCCTACTCCCCCCAAACACCCTTCTGGAGGAACAGAACCAAGCTAAGTATCAACACATCCCTTCCCTTACTTCATCCCTTTAGAATATCTGACCAGAGATTAAGTTTAAAGAAAGTACTAGGAGCCTTGGGAATTAGGGTAGAAGGGCTCACATTTATAGAAGGTTATTATTTTTTTTTAAGATTGAATCTGCAGTGGATTGAACACTGGCTCTAGAGTTAGGAGGGCCTAAGTTCAAATTTGACCACAGACATTTCCTATCTAGTAACCCCAATTGCCTCCCTCCCCTCCTCTACCTCTCTCCTCAAAAAAGCCTGGATATCTCACCCAAGTCATCATGCTTTTCATGCTTATTAGCATGGAAACTTTGACCGACACTATTTCTAGACTGGGTGGGTTCTCACCTAGGCTGAAAATTAAGGGGAGGTAGGTTTTGGTTCAGCATAAGGAAGAACTTGCTAACAAATAGTTATTGAACAATGAAGTTGGATTATCTGGTAATACATTCCCTATCACTCAACATTCTTATGTGGAAGCTGGTTGACCACCTGTTGTTGAGTTGATCCACTACAACATCCCATGGAATGATAGGTCAGAGTAGGTGACCTCTGAAAGTCTCTTGCAGCTGTAGAGTACTTACTTGTGTGCTCATACACATTCACACACACACACAGTTCCAGCTATTAAATGCTAATGACATATGAAATCATATTATAATATGATTTATACATACCCTTGGTGCAAAATAAAACCTACAATTTACCAAACTGTTCCCCTGGAAGCCCTGATGGAGGAATCTGGTTGGGGGGGAGTCTTCATCTCTACCCAACCCTTTTTAATCAACAACTGCCCTTGGCAACCTCATGTGGTTATTGCTTTTAAAGTCCATGCAAAAAGCTTAGTGACAAAAGGTTAAATGTGTGCATTCTTCATTAGGTAACAATAATATACAGTGTTCGGTCAATTCCCGGTTCCCAGATAGCACAGAACCTAGCAGATAGTAAACACTTAACAAATGTTTGTTGACTGAATGAGACACTGATAGGATTATTATTTGAAAAAATCTGTTACTGTGTATCTGTAGCCACCTCTATCATTTAATTCTTCTTTCAGGCATTTATCATATTATAATTTGTCTCCCATCTGGATGTATCTTCTTGCTCCAATTAGACTGCAAGGTCCTTGAGGGAACAAATCATCTCTTATTTATCTTTATATCTCCCCAGCATCTAACATAATATGTTATACTTAGCAACGGTTGAATTCTGCACAACAAGAAATTTATTATCCTTGCTTTATCATGAGAGGAACAATATGAAGTATAAGAGAGAGAGCATTGAATTTAAAGTCAAAGTACCTAGATTTGAATCCTGCTCCTTGTGTGATATTAGGAAAGTTATTTTCTCTCACGGTATGTTTCCTTAGAGCAAGAAGGGACCTTAGAGGATATCCCCAAGACTCCCTTCCAGTTATCATAATATAGCAATCATTATATCACCAGAAGATTTCTGCAATAGATTACTGCAAAGTTCATGGCCCAGATTGTCAGAATGAATTCTTATTTACAGAAATAAAAAAGTATTATGTATTAGAATAGTATCTTTCTTTTTTTTAGAAAGGTTTTATTTATTTTGTTTTACAATTTTTCCCCCATTCTTGCTTTCCTCCCTCACCCCCCACAGAAGGCATTCTATTAGTCTTTACATTGTAAAATAGTATCTTTCAAACAAAACATCTTTATAAAAAAATTTTGTCCCAGACAGACTTCTGATTTTTTTTTCTATATAAAGGAGTTTCCAGTAAGAAACTACTTTTTCCATTGCAGATCGTAACCTTCCCTACAACTTAGAGTCTTAGAAAGTCGCCCAAGATTATAAGAGGAGAGACTTGCCAGGCTTACTCAGTTAATGTGTAGCAGAGGGATGGCTCAAACCCAGATATTCCCACCCTATTAGAGCACTGGCCTTGGAGTCAAGAGGACAGGAGTCCGAATCTGACTCAGACACTTGACACTAACTAGCTGTGTGACCTTAGGCAAGTCCAGGATCATCTCCAGTTGTCCTGATTCTCTGGGGGAGAAAGGGAGGCTGGTGACTTAGCACAGCACCCTTCACTCAAACCCAATTCATGTGCTTGTCATAGCATCACCTCCCCAATGTCATAATCTTCCTCAAGAATTAAGGACAAACATCATCCACTAGGCAACAAAGGCTTTCAAAGCATCTTAAATAGATATTAAACCCTTGATGCCTCAATCTCAAGAAGGGGAAGTGTTCATTGTATTTTACAAAAAAAAAGCAAACTAAGGCAGGAGAAGAGATATGATTTACCCAAGATTAGAATCTTTAGAAAAACTGGGACCCGCAGTCAAAATCTCCTAATTCTCAACTCTGAAGCTCTTCCTACTAATAAGATATGTTAGTAGTATTGCCAGAGCAAGGATAAGCCCATTGGAAGTCATGCGGGACTAGAGGAAATGGCAATCTTTCCCTGGGTTTGAATAGTGATTCTTTTACATGCTTCTCATATGGCTGTGTCAGATCATCCTACTTCTCTGAAACTGTTACCTCATCCATAAAATAATGCAGTTTTATTAGATTATCTTTAAGGTACCTTCTAGTTCTAGATTCTATGAATTTAGATTCTCAGTTACCTCTTCAGAGGAGGAATTTAGAATGTCACCAAAATGAATTTTCTTGTTTTTCTGGGATGTCTTTCCCAGCTAGAGCTGGGAATGGAGGCTTGAGAGAAGTTAGCTTTTCTGAGGTTTACCCCCCAATCCAGAACTCTTCCTGAAGCTTCTCAGAAAGGAGGGAATAGACCGCTTCAAGCCACAAAATAATATATTCCACCCATATTTAAATTATTGGGCCCTAAATAACATTGGGGAGTGGAGTATGCCCAAGAGCCAGTCACAGAAAGAATGAGTGAGCACAGCTACAGAATCCTCTGCCTACCTTCTCCCCCCACCCCAAACTTTAGGGTCCAACATCTGGATCAACAGCCATTGCAGAGGGAGTTCTCTGTTGCATCCTTATCCATGACTCCCAGGGGAAAAGCAGCAGCTGCCACACTGATGCTGGTGGCCAAGATACAAAATGGCAGAGTCAACATATACACCTAATACCACTGGGAAAATATTTTTCAAACATATAGTTCCTCTGACCCCTATTATCATCTACGATATTGAAACAGCTATGTTGCATGGCAACATAGAGCACAAACCAGGAAGATATAGGGGTGATTCTGAATGTGATTTACTGTGTTTCATTAGTGCCTCTGCTAATCTGCTTTGGCAAACATCCCGTGAGGCCCCTCTCATTAAGGTTTTGTTTCTTTTCTTTCCCAGAGATGTTTGCTTTAATCTAATGAAATTATTTACAGGCTACCTCAGTGACAGGGGCTCCTGTGGAAAGATTGAATGGAGTTACAGCATCACCTTGCATTGACTGCATTTAAGATGGGCAGAATGAGAAGAGAGTGGGCCACAACAACACATCCAGCAAGATGACTGAAAGGTGTGTTAGCACAGTGAATACTAATCACTCAGGATCAGAGGTTTATCCCATTGGAAGGCACTACTTGAAGCAAAGCAGGGTAGCTAGACCCATAGCAAATGTGGCAGATGCTGTGACAGGTGGTTTTTGGTGACACAGCCAGTTCAAGCTCCAGGCAACATTGTGAAGGAGGTGAAGCTTGTTTTAAAAGCCCTCCCACCTTCTTGTCCATCTTTCCTCCTTCTTGAAGCCCTTCCCTGTTGTTCCTTGCCTAATTACCTTTTAACTAAGAGAACAGATTCCAGGAGCATATTTTGGCATAGAAAGTTAGAGCAAGACAGGTCCTAAAGAATACCAAATATCAGGCTAGATTGAACATTAGAGCTGAAAGGGGCCTTTAGAACACAAAAGTTGGCAGTGTAAGCATTATTAGCCCCAGTTCACAACTGAAGAACAATGTTAGAAAGGCTTGTCCAAGGTCATGCCTATAGCTCCCAGACTTGTACTCAGTACTTCACCACATTGGTGTCTAACTTAAAGGGAAGTGGATAGTTCTTTTCTCAATTATTTCCTTGATTAGAATTCCACAGCAGATAGGATTCCACCTTTTGGGATCAATTTTGGAGGCTAAGCATTGGTCTGCCCTCATTTAAAACACCTCGGTCCTCTTGCAGAGTCTCTAGTCAAATCATTCATTTCTTATCCTCTGGAGAGTCTCTAATGTTAAATTTCTCTAGATTTATCTCTGAGCTCCAGGGCTCATTGCATCATGGCTCTGTGATCCTCTGGTTAATCAGTACTTCTCTCTCTTCTCTTGCAAGCTTCTGCAGAGGAAGCAGACTGTCAGGGTTTTGAGTTATCGAGCCCCATTCAAGGACCAAATCACTCTTTCATTGCTTTGAAAAGTCTGGACCTAGTCCCAATTAATGTCAAAACTCTAGATCAGACATAGCAGGGTCCACTTTCTCACAGAGAAGATAGAGAGAATAAGCATTTATATGGTAACTACTATGCTAAGGGCTTTACAAATATCATTTCATTTGATCCTCCCTCTAACCCTGGAGAAATAGGCTATTTTTATCCTCATTTTACCAATGAGGACATTAAGGCAGACATAATTTAAGTGACTAATAAGTGTCCAAAGCTAGAGTTGAATTCAGATCTTCCTGACTCCAGGTTCAGTCTTCTATCTAGCTGCTTCATACTCACAAATTCCTTACAAAATTCCAAACATACAATGATAATTCAGATATGTTTAATCCACAGAGACTTAGATTCCATATGGGTTGAAGAGCTACTTCATAAAATGATTGAAATATATTTTTCTTGTGGCATTCGTTATCTAACACAGTCTTCTGCACGACTCTATCATTGTCTCCTTGTTACTGAGGCATAAGGTCCTGTGGGTCCAGATCAAGGAGTTTTTAATCTGGGATCCATGAACTTGTTTTGCTTTTAATATTTTAAAAATTATTTCAATACAACTAGCTTCCTTGGTAATCTGTATTTTATTTTTGCATTTAAAAAATGAGAAGGGGTCCATAGTCTTTACCAGATTGCCAAAGGGGTCCAAGACACACCAAAAACTCCTCTGGGGTTCAGGTGGTATCAAGTTGGATCAAACCCTAAAAAGATTTTATTCATATAAACACACATATAAACATACATGTATGAATACACACATATATAATGTTCATACGTGTTTGACAATTTGGGTTTGCTTTTTTTGTTTGTTTTTACAAGGCAGTGGAATTAAATGACTTGCCCAAGGTCACACAGCAAGGTAATTATTAAGTATCCTAGGCTGCATTTGAACTCAGGTCTGCCTAACTCCAGGGTCAGTGCACTATTAACTGTGCTGATTAGCTGTCCATTAATTTGTGACCCCATTTGGGGTCTTCCTGGCAAGGACATCAGTGTGGTCTGCCATTTTCTTCTTTAACTGATTTTTACAGATGAAGAGACTGAGGCAAACAGGCTTAAGTGACTTTCCCAGGTCACACAGCTAAGAAGTATGTGAAGTCAGATTTAAACTGAGGAAGATGACTCTTCTTGATGCCAGACTTGTCACTCTATTCTCTCTCTCTCTCTCTTTCTCTCTCTCTCTTTCTGTTTGTGCATGTATATGGATGATTATACACATACTTATAATCCTAGCCTTCTATAAATTTTATGTATATAATTATAAATTATAAATATATATAAATATATAATTTATAGAAGGCTAGGATTATAAGAAGTAAAGGTACATAATGACAACTCCTCTGGTCTTGGTGTTTTAACTTACTTAAAGTCATTTATTTGATGGAGTGTCTGCTGGAGCACACTGAAATGAGTTGAGAACATGGGATCCCCAAATGAAAGTTAAGTGGGGAGTCACCTAGATTTCAAGACCTAATAAAGAAGGGAAAGAAGTAGGTTTCTAATGGAGATGCAGGCCACATTGTCTAGGAAATATAAGTCAAGGGATAAGTGGGTGAGGGGGATGGGAAATTAATCTTCTTCTTGTGGGCACTGCAATCCATTCCTGGTTGCTATTTTCCTTGACCAGCTGAGTGGTTAGAGAAGATATCTTAGGCCTTCCCACTCTAGCCTTCTCCACTGCTCAAGTCAGAGTGGCCTAAGGGTGCTTGAGATGTATTGTTGGGACAAGCCCAAGGGTAGGAAGCTCTGGATTCTTGGTCGAGAAGGAAGCATCGCCTCTTGACTAAGGGAAAATTGAGAAGGAACTGTTAATGAGGACTGACTGAACAAATGCTAGTCTAGTAGTAGAATATCAAGGCGTAAGGAATGATAAGTATGAGAAAACTCACAGAAACATGGGAAGAGCTGATGGAAAGTGAAATAAGCAAGACAAAACCACAAATAAGAAGGACATTTAAAACAAGAGATTTTAAACTATTTTTGTATTATGGGTCTCTTTTCTATGGACCTCCTCAATAATTTGTTTAAATACATAAAGTAAAATATAGAGGATTGCAAAGAAAACCAATGATAATGAAATACAGTTATGAGGAAGCTAGGGTGGTACAGTGGATAGACAGCTGAGCCTGGAGTCAGGAGGATACAAGTTCAAATTCAGCTTCAAACACTTAGTAGCTGTCTGACCTTGGTCAAGTCATTTCCCTTCCTGTTTGCCTCAATTTACTTAATTGTAAAATGAGAATAATCATAACACCTAACTTGTTGGGGATTAAATGAATTAATATTTGTAATGGGCTTATATACCTGGTATATATTGATTCTATAAAAATGTTTCTTCCCTTCTCCTCAACTTCTCCCCAGTTTAAAAAAAATAATTTTTAAAAATGTTCACAGATTCCAAGTAAAGAACCTTTAACTTAAAAGGAGTCAAGCTCTGGATAAATGAAAAATCAAAAATGGCCCCAGAGAACAGATAATGAAATATATTCCCCTCCTCTCGGCAGAGTGATGGAGCAATAGGAGGGCAACATTGTTAAGTTCAGTACATGGATGGATTGTTTTTGCTTTATTCTTTTTCTTTTTATAAGTGAAGTTTCAATTCTGGCATAAAATGCATGAATAAAACATTTTTAAAGGAATGGCCAGAGGGGAAAGATGACTCTGACTGAAAGGAAACAAGGGACACAGTCCTTTTTTCTTTTGCCAAGTTATGCTTCTGTACTGATTGGACCAATTGGTTGAATTGCTTCTTTCCAAACAGGACAAGCTGTTCTTTCACCTCATCCCTTTCTAAATGGGCCCCCAAGTGCCTATGCCAGCAGCTTAGGTTACCTGAACCTAATCCCCACCACCACCACACACACACACATACACCCCCACACTGCTGTCAGAGAGCCCAGACTCCTCAAGGTTCACTCAGAACTGTCTGCCTTAAGTGCTGAGAAAAGCTTCACCTAGGGCAAGGCTGTCATTCTCATTAGATAAGCTTCTATCTACCTGCTCCCTACTATTCTTGCTTGCTTCATCTACCTTCAGGATGTCTTTGTTTACTTCCCCACCTAAAAATTGATCTCTTCTTCTCCAAATGTCTCAAAACGATTAAAATCTCTTTTGCATTTTTAACATCCTACCCTCAGTTCAATCCAATTCAATGCAATAAATTATATTTGACACTTCTTGTATTCAGATAAAAAATATCAAATTTATAGAAAACACACTCCCTGACCTTATGGTTTACTCTTGGGTGGGAGCTGGGGGGGAGCCAAAAAGCAGTCAGATCTACAATCAGCATGAAAGCCAGTAAATGTTTAATGATCAACTCTCCCAAAAATGTATTCATGATACACTTTTTTAAGGTGTGTAAGGCTTCAATTTTAAACATTTTCTCCATCATTTTCTTATGTCTGTCTAGATAATCAATAAAACAAGAAATCAAGTCCTATTTTCTAAAGATCACAATGAAAGTTTAATAATCACTTCTCTGGAACCAGTTGGAGTTGACTCAAGCACACACCTGGCCAAAATACACAAAAGTCAAGAGGATCATAGATTCAGAAATGGAAGGGACCTTTGAGATCAACCATTCCAGTCCCCAAAGGTAACTTGCCCAGAGTCACCTCCATACTCCAGACTCAGAGGAGAAGCCAAGCACATCATTAATTCTCTCTGTATTTAGAGGTGATGGTAAAAATTTCTCACCTACTGGGCTCAGCATGGTTATTCAAATGGTAAGAAACAGGCTATGTCACATTAAAACTTGAATTTGATGCTAATGCTGTCTGTTTTAAAGATAAGCATTCAGCTACTTGTCATTCACAGCAGACTGTAGATTTGACCTGAAAATTTGGAGAATCATAAAATTTGGAACTAAGAAGTTTTTGTCCAGCTTTTATCTAGTCTGACCCTCCCATTTTATGAACAAAGACAGTGAGGCCCAGAGAGATAAACTTATTTGTCCAAGGTCACATATCAAGTGATAGAACATGCTTCTCAATCCTCTAGGCTTATAAATTATAGACAAATTATAGATCTGAATTACTGGAGAAAGTTTCCACACTGGAAATCCTCTACCAATCCAGTCCTCCTCTTCCCACCCCAACTGACCATCCCTGGAGGAGGGGGGTCTCATAGTAGGAATAAGAAAATGCCAGTGCTAATCTCTGACATGCCTCCTTCGTAATATTGCTATGAGAATTAGGCTGACCTTTGGAGACTATCAACGCTTTACACAAGTGAAAGAGATTTTTTAAAAATGCTTTAAAAAAACCACCTCAATACCTACTATTGTTCTTGAAACAAAACAATCAGTCAAAACTTGAAGACCTTAGAATATAGATGCTGGGTCTGGAAGGGAACTTCAGAATTTAGAATATCAGGGACAGCTAAGTGGTGTAGTAGAGAGAGAGAGCACTGGTCCTAGAGGCAGAAGGATCTGAGTTCAAATTGTGTCTCAGAGTTCAAATCGTGTCTCAGACACTTAATAATTACCTAGCTGTGTGACCTTGGTCAAGTCATGGAACCCCATTGCCTTGAAAAAAAACTAAAAAAAAGAGAGAATTTAGAATATTGGAGGGGAAGGGATTATAGGAAGATAAATTTAGAATTGAAAAGAACTATGTCATTAAATTCAAACCCCTCATTTTATGGATGAGGTTAAGTGATTTCTCCAGGATCATCCAACTTTGAACCCAGGTAAAATGAGGGGTTTGAATTCAATGACTTTTTCAGTTCTTTTCAGTTCTAAACTCAGATCACATTTTTTTAAAAATCTCTATAGATATAGCTTCAGAGTCAGGAATATAATCAAGACCTTTTAACATCTTATCACTCCTCTTAAACATGCCAGCTTCAAGAGCTCATACAAGAACTCCACCCCCAACCTTGGCTTCCTTGATTTCAGCTCCCAATGGTTTGAGTCTAGGTCTCCTCTGTTACTCTGGCTTTCTGCATGCCTAGGACATCCTGGGGCTGGGCCTGGCAAAGCCTTAAGATCATGGGGCTAGCTAAAGCTGAATTTTGTGGCCATTTTGTTAAAATTCCTTCATTCTAGACATGATAAATTCAAGCCCAGAGAGGTAAAATAAATTGTTTCATCATCATCATCATCATCATCATCATCATTATCCTCCTCATTATCATGGCATCTCCTATATGCCAGATGCTGAACTTTGTCATTCAGTCATTTTTTAGTCATGTCCCCTTCATGACCCCATTACTATGACACACTGCCCATTTAGGGTTTTCTTGCTGAAGATACTAGAGTGATTTGCCATTTCTTTCTCCAGTTTATTTTATAAATGAGGAAATTGGGACAAATAGGGTTGTGACTTGCCCAGCTCACACAAATAATAAGTAACTGAGGTCACAGGTCTGGCACTCTATCCACTGTGCCATCTAGCCATCCCCAGACATGATGCCAAATGCTTTACAAATATTCTTTTTTATTATTATTATTATTACAACTTTGAGAGAAAGATGCTATTATTATCCTCATTTTTGCTGATGAGGAAACTATAGCAAATAGAGATTGATGATTTATCCAAGGTCACACAGTTAGAAAAGGTCTGTCTGAGGTCACATTTGAATTCAGGACTTCCTAACCCCAGACTCACTCTGTCCATTGGGTCACCTAATGACTCTTAGGTGCTAAGACTCCTTTCAACCCTTCAACATTGCCCTATTGCAACTTATCAAAATTTCTTTTTTTTTTAGGTTTTTGCAAGGTAGTGGCTTGTCCAAGGCCACACAGCTAGGTAATTATTAAGTGTCTGAGGTCATATTTGAACTCAGGTCCTCCTGACTCCAGGGCCAGTGCTTTATCCACTGTGCCACCTAGCCGCCCCAACTTATCAAAATTTCTAATGTGATTTAAATTCTAAAAATGGAGCTAAATGGTATTTTAGAGTTTATTTAGTTCAAATGCATCATTGTAGAGATGAAAAAAGCAAGGTCCAGGTGTCCAGGTGATACTAACCTTCCTCTTCCAACTGAGCTCCAGGCTACTAAGGTGTCAATACTAAGGTATTAAATAATGAATTACCAAGTTGGCTTCAAACAAAGAGGTTGCTGACTTTTTTGTGACCTTAAGTGAAATCCAACCTTTGGGGACCATCCTCATGTCATCATTCTTCTTGAATGGCCTTCCTAGAGATCAGATGATCCTTTCATCTGCTCAGCCCAAGCCAGTATATTGGTTTTTCTGGGTAGGTGAGGTCTTCCTTTTCCTATCTTTACAAACCTACAAAAAGGATAATTTTCTAATAAGCTAGCAAAGAGGTACACTGAATGAATGTCTTCCTTGAGAGACATTTTAATAGATTACAGTTTTTGGAGGAATTATGGGAAGATGGTAAAGTAGATCAGAAAATTCCAAGATCTTCAGATTTCTTCTATAGACAAGACAAAATAGTACCTGAGAGTGAACATAGAGAGGTAAAACTAAGCAAGAGCTGGAGCAGAGCAGTGGTCCTCTAAGAGACAACCAAAGACCTGAGGAAAGATCCTAGGGACTGAGGTTCAGCCTGAGTGAAGAGCAAAACTCCCAGGCTATCTCCCCAAAACAACAAACAAACCCTATGGGCAGCTAGGTTGGGAGATAGCCGTAGCCTCAGTCACTGGAATTCTCACCTCACAGATGGCTGGGGAGTCAGACATCTGAGCGGGGGAAGACTGAAGGATCTTCTGCTGCTGAGGGATGCCAGATCCAGTTGTGCTGTCAAGTCAAGATCCTGGGCTGCTAATGAGGGTGAGGGAATTAACACACCCCAAGTGCAGAAGCAGTAGGGAGGGGATGATTCTGCTTGTGGCACTTACAGGTGAACTAAGCTCCTGGTTTCTATTCCAGGTCAGGGGGAAGAACTGAAGATTATAGCCATTGTCCTCAGGGAGTAGAAGCATTCCCAGCATAATATAACTGAGTGCCCCAGCTGTGACATGGAAGGGGAAAGGAGTGCTGAGGTTTAGTCCTGGAGAAAGGCCAGAAAAATAACAGCAAGAAGGACCTGAGGCCATCCCTCACCCATCCCCCACACCCCAGGACTAATGGTGATTATGATAACAAGCTGCTAAAATAAAAATGAGTAAGCAAAGGAGGAAGAACCTAACCATAGACATCTTTAGAGGAGGTTATGAAAGCAAAAAACAAAAAGCAATGTCAAATGAGAATTATTGGAGAACTTAAAAGGGACTTTTAAAATCAAGAAAGAGAGATTGAGTAAAAAAATAAGAAAAAAATTAAGAACTATCCTAGAAAAAACCAAGAAGATTATGAAAAGATCAACTAATTAGAAAAAGAGATCTAGAATCTTAAGGAAGAAAACAACTCCTTGAAAACTAGAACTGGACAAGAGGAAGTGAATGATGTTATAAAATGCCAAGAAATAATAAAAAAAATAAAAAGAATGAAAAGAAAAGAAAAGAAAAGAAAAAAGAATGTGAAACATCTCATAAAGATCATCCAGTTTTGAACCCAGGTCTTTTTGACTCCAAATCTAGTGTCCTACTCACTACTGAGGAGCAGTGTGTCATAGTGAATAAGAAAAACAACTGTTTTTCATAAAAAACCCAACTGATCTGAAGTATAGCTCAAGAAGAGAAAATATAAGAATTAACAAACTACCTAAAAGCTACAATCAGAAGAATCTTAGTACATATTATAAGAAATAATTAAAGAAAACTGCCCTGAAGGGAAAAATAGATATAGGAAAAAATCCACCAGTCACCACCTGAAAGAGATCCCAGGATGAAAACCTATAGGAATATCATAGCCAAATTTCAAAACTCCCAGGTTAAGGAGAAAATATTATGAACAGGGACAGCTAGATGGTGCAATGAATAGAGCACTGGTCCTGGAATCAGATTCAAATCTAGCCTCAGATACTTAATACTTATTGAGCAAGTCACTTAAGCCCATTGCCTTGCAAAAAAAAAATCAAAACATGTTTTGTTTAAACAAAAATATGAGCAACAAGAAAAACAATTCAAATACTATAGAACCACAATTACAAATACATAAGACCTAGCAGCTGCTATATTATTGGAACCCTACTCTCATCAGATCTGGGTTGAAGAGGAAACAACATATACATCTAGAAGAATATAAAAGTCTTCTAAATGTATAAAGAAATAAGAGGCTGAGGAAACAGGATGAGGGGCATGATTAAAAGGGTGAGTAGATTAAAATTTATGAGGATGGGGGGAGAAAAAGTGGAAGAGACCTTTAGAGGAGTGGAAAGAATAAACAATAGGAGGGTTTGGAGAGAGTATAAGGGAGAGATTCTTTAAAAGAGCATGGAATGGGTTAGAAGTAAACTAGAGCAAGAATAGGGTATAAAAAGAGAGTTTGAGATCAATAGTGAAGAAAAATATAATGGAGACAAATACACAAATAGTGTAGTGGAATGTGAATGGGAGGAATTCACCCATAAAACAGAAATGGATAGTAGAATGGATTAAAAATCAGAATCTGCCAATATGCTGCTTATAAAAACACATTAAAAATGAAAGATACACAAAGAGTTAAAAGAAAGGTCTGGTGTACAAAATGCCTCAGTCATTGCAAAACAGAAAAGGAAGAGTAGCAATCATGATATTCAACAAAGTCAAAGCTGAAATAGATTTGATTAAAAGAGATAAATAGGGAAACTACATTATGATAAAAAAAATACCAAAGATAATGAAGCAATACCAATTCTAAACTTAAATACACCAAATGCCATAGCATCTAAATTTTAAAAGTTAAATGAAATACAGATGGAAACAGATAGCAGTACTATAAAAGTGGTAGACTTTGATTTTCCCCTCTCAGAACTAAACAAATCTAACCAAAAAATAAATAAAAAGAAGTTAAGGAAATGAATAGAATTTTAGATATCTGGAGAGAATTGAATGGAAATAGAAAAAAATAACCTTTTTCTCAGTGGCACATGGTACCTTTACAAAGACTGACTATATATTAGGGCACAAAAAATTTATAACTAAAAAGCAGAGAAACTCAATGCTTCCTTTATAAACCACAATGCAATAAAATTACATTTAAAAGGACATTGGAAATAGGAAAAAAAAAACTCATTTGAAATAAAAAATCTAATCTTAAAGAATGTAAGAATTATAGTACAAATAATGTAAAAAATTGTAATTCCATTAAAGAAAATAACAATAATTAAACAACATATCAAAACCTATGGGAAACAGTACAAGTAGCAAATAGAAAAGAGAAAGAGGAGACCAGTGAATTGGGTATTTGATTAAAAAAATTAGAAAAAAAATAATAAATTCCCAATTGAACACTAAATTGAAAATCCAAAAAATTAAAGGTGAATTAATAAAATTGCATGTAAGAAAAAATTGAATCAATAAATAAAAGTAGGAGTTGAAAAATCTATAAAAGAGATAAGCCATTTTAATATATTTTAGAGAATAAAACCAAATTAGTAGCAACAAAAATCAAAAAGATGAATGTACCACTAAAGAAGATGAAATCAAAGCAATTATAAGAAATTATTTTGCCCAATTATATGCCAATAAATTTAAGAACTTAAGTGAAAAAAGAAGAATAATCACAAAAACACAAACTGCCTAGATTGACAGAAGAGGAAATAGAATATCTAAATAGACCCATTTTATAAAAAAGGAATTTAGCAGGCCATAAATGAGCTCCCTAAAAAAAAAAGATGGACTTGCAAGAGAATTATATCAGACATTTAAAGACCAAATAATTCAAATATTAAATAAACTATTTGAAATAAAAGGCAAGGAAGGGGTCCTACCTATCAAAATCTTTTAAGAAACCAATATGATACTGCTATCTAAAAGTAAAAATAGAGAAAGAAAATTATAGGCTAATCTTATTAATGAATATAGATGCAAAAATCCTAAATAAAATACTAGCTAAAAGATTACAGTCAACAATATATTACAAAGATTATATATATGACCAAGTATTCATTCCAAGAAGACAGGGAATGCTTAATATAAGGAAAACTAACAACAAATGATTATATCAATTAAAAATCACAATAATTTCAAATAGATGCAGAGAAAGCATTTGATAAAGAACAACACTCAATTCTATTAGACATACTTGAAAGTATATGCATAAATGGACTTTTCCTTAAGTTGATAAAAGTATCTGCCAAAAACCATCGGCGAGCATTATTTGTAATTAGGATAAGCTAGAAGTCTTTCTAGTAAGTTCAGTGTAAAACAAGGATCCCCACTGTCACCAATATTATTCAATATTATCTAGCAGTAGCAATAAGAGAAGAAAAAGAAATAGATTAAATCAAAATAGGGAATGAGATAATGAAACTCTTTTTGCAGATGATATGATGAAATACTTGGAAAATCCTAAAGACTCAACTAAAAATGAACTGAAATAATTAATAATTTTAGCAAAGTAGCAAGATATAAACTAAACCTACATAAATCATCAGCATTCTTATCATCAATAGGATCCTGCAAAAAGAGATAGCTAGATACTGCATTTAAAATAACTGAAGACATTAACTGGTAATACACCTACTGGAATTTCTATGAACAAAACCATGAAATACAAATAAAATCATATTTAAATAAATGAATTCATTGTTCATGGGTAAAGAGGATCAATGTAATAAAAATGACAAGTTTACCAAAATTAATCTATATATTCCATGTCATCCTATTTAAATTACCAAAAATTATTTTACTGAACTACAAAAAAAAATAAATTCATTTGGAAAAACAAAAGATAAAGATTATCAAAGGAGCTTATGGGAAAAACTGTAAAGATTGGAGATTTAGCATCACCAGATCTTAAACTCTATTATAGGGCAGTAATTATCAAAACTATCTGGTACTGACTAAGAAATAAAAAGGTAGGTACAATCTATAGCAGCAATCAAATATAATAATCTAGTATTTGACAAGTTTAAAACTTAAGTTTTGGGGATAAGAATTCATTATTTGGCAAAAATTGTTGCAAAAACTGGAAAGCAGTCTGGCAGAAATTGAGCATTGACCAAAATCTTAACACCATTTACCAAGGGAAGGTCAAAATGAATACATGACCTAGCTATGAAGGAAATATTACAAGAAAAATCTGAAGAACATGGCACATCTTATCTATCAGATTTATAGATAGATAAATAATTTGTGAACAACAAGAGATAGCATTGGGAGATGTGTAAATGGAAATTCTGTTTACATTAAATCGAAAAAGCTTTATACAAATAAAATCAATGTAGCCAAGATCAGAAGGAAAACAGAAAACTCGGGGGGGGGGGGGTGTTTATAGAAAGTTTCTCAGAAAAAGGTCTTATCTTTCAAATATATAAAGAACTTTGTCACTCTATAAAAATGAAAGTCATTCCCCAATTGATAACTGGCAAGAGAATATGAACAATTTTCTGATGAAAAAATCATAATATAATCATATAGAAATACTATAAATCATTATTGATTAGAGAAATGCAATTTAAAACAACCTCGAGATACATTTTATACCACTAAAATGATAGAAGTGAAAGGTGATAAAGGTTGGAGAAGATGTGGAAAAATTTGGTTCGTAATTCATTGTTGGTAGATCTATGAGCTAATTCAACCATTTTGGAAAGAGATTTGAAATGATGCCCAAAGAGTTATTAATCTGCCTTTACCCTATGACCCAGCAATATCACTATTAGATCTATTTCCCAAGATGATCAGGGGAAAAGGATAAAAACAAACCCTATATGGTCTTTTTTCCTCCCTTAATGTTTTATTTTTTTTCCAATTGCATACAATGGTAGTTTTTACCAATCATTTGTTTTTGCAAGGTTTTGAGTTTTACATTTTTCTTCCTCCTTCCCTTCCCTCCCCCTCTCCTGACAGAAAGCAATCTGATATAGGTTCTACTTTTATAACCATGCTAAACATAGATCCATATTGATCATATTATGAGAGAAGAATCAGATCCAAATGGAAGAAAGAGAACATTAGAGAAAAATGGCATAATACATAAGACAACTTTTAAAAATTGAAGCTAATAATCTTTGGTTTTCATTTAAACTCCACAACTCCTTCTCTGGTTGGTACTTTTCTATCTCAAGTCTTTTAAAATTGTCTTTGATTATTGACTTGCTGAAATGAATGAGTCCATCATGGTTGATCATCACTCCTTGTTGTTGTTAGTGTGTATAATGTTCTTCTGAGAATCTACACGTTCTAAAATATTTATAGGAGCTTTCTTTATGGTGGCAAAGAACTGGAAATTGGGGGGATGCCCATCAGCTGGGGTATAGCTAAACAAACTGAGATATATGTTCATGATGGAATATTACTCTGCTATAAGAAATGATGAGCCCAGTGATTTTAGAAAAACATACAATCCTCCACAAAATAATCGAGTTAGATGAGCAGAAACAAGAGAACATTGTATACAGTTTTAAGAACAACTTTGAGCAACTAAGTCATTATATTATGGATATCCAATTTAACTGCAAATATTCTATGATGGAACATGCTGTTTGAATCTAGAAAATGAATGGAATATTTAAATACATATGTAAGTAAATACATTTAAATACATATGTAAGTTGCATGATAACTTTGCTGTATATTTGAAAGGAATAGAAAATTATACTTGATGAATTTTCAGTTTCAGGTATGATCCTGGTTTTTTTTTTAATCCCACTTTGTTAAGATGTTTTATTTCTTATATTCAGAATAAAATAAAATTTTAAAAATAGATTACAATTTTCTAGCTCTAAAGCACTTTTTTTCAAAACCACCCTGTGAGGGGAGGAAAATAGCATGGTCAGTCTAGAACTTGAATGCCTTCTGGTCCAATCCTCTTGATTTACAGATGAGAAAACTGAGACCCAGAGAGATTAATTGATTTGCTCAAGGTTGCACAGTCAGGGACAGAAGTAGGATCTGAACCCAGGTCTTCTGACTCCAGAGTCAGTGTTCTTCCTGTCATACAAACTGATTCCTTGTACAAATATTATCATCCCTATTTTAAAAGTAAGGAAGCTGGGGCGGCTAGGTGGCACAGTGAATAAAGTACCAGCCCTGGAGTCAGGAATACCTGAGTTCAAATCCGGCCTCAGACACTTAATAATTACCTAGCTGTGTGGCCTTGGGCAAGTCACTTAACCCCATTTGCCTTGCAAAAACCTAATTAAAAAAAGTAAGGAAACTGAGGCAGAAGGGGGAGTTTAAGAGGCTTTAAATGACCCTTGGAACTTGAACCTAGGTCTTCTGACTAGTCCAGTGCTTTATCTACTTCATAAGAATGTCTTTCTTTCCTTCACTATCATGAAAGATAGCAAGCAGTCCTAAATACTCCCTAGCACTTTTTCCAAAATAAAGTCCATTGAGTCTCAAATATTTTGGTCTTAGGGCCCCCATTTTGATCTTAAAAATTAATGATTCCAAAGAGGTTTCATTTATATGGGTTATATCTATCTATATCTACAATAGTAGAAATTAAAAAAATTTAGTATTATTAGGAAAAGAGTTCTGATATCATGGCTCCCCTAAAAGGATCTAGGAGAACTCCATGGTCTCTGTAACATATTTGAAAATAATGAAAAGAACACTAGATTTTTAATCAAAGACCTTACTGCTTATATAAACTTGAGATAATCACTTCCTCTCAGGTCTCAGTTTCTTTATTCTTCAGGTAGGTGCTGAAAGGAATAGAGTCCCTGGCCTGAAGTCAGGAATACAAGCTCCAATTATTATGATTTTTCTCACTTTTTTAAAGAGTTATAGAGATAAAGGGAAGTTTAGAGGATATTTTCAGTTGTGTCTGAGCCTTTGTGACCCAATTTGAGGTTTTCTTGGCAAAAATACTAGAGTAGTTTGCCATTTCCTCCTTCCATTTTATAAATGAGAAAACTGAGGCAGACATGATTATGTGACATGTCCAGAGTCACATATAGCTAGTAAATATCTGAAGCCAGATTTGAACTCATAAAAATGAGTCTTTCTGACTGCAAATCTAGTATTCTTTTCTGTTTTCAAAATGTGTTCCAAAGACCATGAGGGTCCCCTAGATCCTTGCAGGAAGTCTAGATCAAAACTCTTTTATTAATAATACTAAAATATTGGACATGAATGAAATACCTGAACAATAATAATAATTACAATGATGATCATGGATGAGCTATGATAAAGATCATAAAGGTGATGATGATGATGATAATGAAGAATAGTTGATGGTGGGATGATATTTAGATGAAGATTATGTTAATAATGAGAAGAGGGGATCAGGGATGATAATGGAAAATGGAGGATTATAATGGCAATCCAACATTCAACTAGGGGCCTCTTCCAAAGTGGATGGAAGGCAAAATAGAAGCAAGTGATATGTTCATTGAAATTAATATATTCTGAATTCTCCAATTTTATCAGCTTCAATAATCAATCATCAACACACATTTGTTAAGCTCTATGCCCCTGATAAATATACTTTATATAAGTAGCAAGAATGAAACAACCTCCACTCAAACAGTCTTATAATGGAAAAGAAGGAATGAAACAAGTATTTATTAACTGTTTACTATGTACAAGTCACTAGACATAAGTTTACATATATATGTATATATGTCATAAATATCAAGAAAATAGATATAGTCATTAAATACATCTTAATGATAGTTGTTTAGTCATTTTGTTCAGTTATGTTCAACCCTTTGTGATCCTTTTTTTTGAGGGTATTCTTGACAAAGATATTAGAGTGATCTGTCATTTTTTCCTTCAGCTCCTTTTATGGATGAGGAAACTGAAGCAGAATTAAATGACTTTGCCTAGGGTCACTCAAGTGTCTGAGGCACATTTGAACTCAGGTCTCCCTAACTCCAGGGAAGGTACTCTATGCAGCCCTCTTAATGATAAGAAAAGTCCAAACATAGAATGGACTGCCTCAATAAGTAGTGAGTATCATTTTTAGAACATATTCAAGTAGAGGCCACTTATGAAGGTTTTATAGAAGAAATTCTTATTTCTGACTGTGAGAATGGATTATATTGTTCACCCCCCCTTTCTTAATATAAATTTCATTTTTTATTATGAACCCAATTCACATCAACAAACTCAACAAACTACAAAAAAAAGAACAAAAAAGAGGATCACACATGATACTATGAACTACTATGTACTGTTTTTTTAAGCTTTGGTTTATTTATTTATTTATTTTTGCAAGGCAAATGGGGTTAAGTGGCTTGCCCAAGGCCACACAACTAGGTAATTATTAAGTGTCTGAGACTGGATTTGAACCCAGGTACTCCTGACTCCAGGGCCGGTGCTTTATCCACTATACCACCTAGCCACCCCCATACTGTTTTTTTTTTAAAGCGGTTGTATTGATTATATTTAGAGAGATCGTCTAGCATAGTGGATAGAAAGCTGGCCTCTGCCACAGGAAAAGTTGAGTTCAAGTCTTGATTCTGGCACATACTTTCCCATTTTATTAGCTATAGCAACCAATCAACATGCATTTATTAAGTATTTAGATGACTAAGGCACTGGGGATATAAATATAAAAAAAATGAAACAATCCCTACTCAGAAGAAGTTTATATTACAAGAAGGAATGAAGAAAGGAAGGAAAGGAGGAAGGGAGGAAGAGAGGGAACATTTATGAAGCTATTTTTTTTTTTTTTTAGTTTTTGCAAGGCAATGGGGTTAAGTGGCTTGCCCAAGGCCACACAGCTAGGTGATTATTAAGTGTCTGAGGTTAGGATTTGAACTCAAGTACTCCTGACTCCAGGGCCAGTGCTCTATCCACTGTGCCACCTAGCCGCCCCCATGAAGCTATTATTAAACCTCTCAGGCAACCCTTTAAAAACTTTCTATAGATGAACTAATTATTCTGTTTCTACTATCAGAATTTGAATTTTCCTAAGAAGCCCCTTATTTCCCTATTTTCACTATAAACTGAAGTGAGCAGAGCCAGAAGAATGATTTACATATTTCCAATCATGAATCAGGAGAATGATGATGAAATATTTTTAGAAAGATTTTATTTATTTTGAATTTTACATTTCCCCCCTAATCTGGCTTCCCTCCCCTCACCCCCACAATGAAATATTTTTATAAGGCACAGATGAAGTTGTAGATCCAAAAACAATGTTAGAGTACCTGTTCTCCCCCAACCTTATCAACAATTGTCTTTTTTTCCCCTTTTGTGCTCTTTGCCTGTCCGAGTAGTATGATGTGTTTTTAATTTGCATTTCTTTCATTATTAGTGGTTTGGAGCATATTTTTTCATATAATTGATAGCTTTCATTTCTTTCTTTTTTTTTAGCTTTTGCAAGGCAGTGGGGTTAAGTGACTTGCCCAAAGTCACACAGCTAGATAATTATTCAGTGTCTGAGATCATATATGAACTCAGGTCCTCCTGACTCCAGGGCCAGTGATCTCTCCACTGCGCCACCTAGCTGCACCCATTTCTTCTTTTTTTAAAAATTTTTTTTGTTCCTATCTTTAGGTCATTTACCTACCAGGCAATGACTTTTTTTTTTTTTAGATTTTTCAAGGCAATGGGTTTAAGTGGTTTGCCCAAGGCCACACAGCTTATTAAGTGTCTGAGGTTGGATTTGAACCCAGGTACTCCTGTCTCCAAGGCTGGTGCTCTATCCACTGCACCACCTAGCCACCCCTGGGAATGACTTTTGATAGTGTGCCTTTTCCCTGCATATATTGAATATCAGACCTTTGAGAAATTTGTAGCAAAAAATTTTCCCTATTAAATGTTTCCTTTCTAATTCTAACTCATTGATTTTTTTTGTCCTATAAGGGGCTTTTTTTTAAATCTAGGATTTTATGATTTAACATATACTCATTTGACATTCACAATATTTGTCTCATTTGACCTTTCTAGTAGCCCTTCACAATAGCCAGCAGGTGTTACAGTCCTCATTTGGCAATTGAGGAGCAAATTAGTAACAAAGCCAAGACTATAACCCAAATTCCTGACTTCTATCCAGTGATCTTTCTATCACCCTGGAGAAGTCACTCAGAGGTCACTAACATGTCCCTGGGCTAAGAACAAAGCATCTCTGGTAACCTGAAGACAGCAACCTGTCCCTCTGGCAGGTGCATTTCCCTTGTTTATAAGCCCTGGGACAACTTAATTGGAAAAGATAGGCTGAGGCTACTCCCATCTCCCTGGGAAGTCATAAAGGGCATCTGTATTATAGGCTCCAGATGTAATTACCTAATGATGCCCTTATCTGCTACCTGGAAATACAGTGGGTCAGCAGAACACTGTCCCTTCTCACAGGGGGATATTGGGGTTTCAGGAACTTATATGGAGTTAAGACTTGCAGCTGCTGTTGCATCTATAGGAAAATATATTTCCTGATATGGTTATCTCAGTAATGTTTAATTTCCACATCCCTTTACAAATTTCTGTCTGATATTCAAGAAATACAGGGAAATGGAACACTACCAAAAGTCATTCCCTGGTAGACAAATGGTCTAATGATAGGAACAAGTAATTTTTAAAAAGAATGAAATCTGTCAATATTTTGAAAAAATGCTCCAAACCACTAATAATAAAAGAAATGCAAATTAAAACACAGAACAACCCAGTGAGTTAGATAATGTAAATGTGAGTTAGATAATATCATTATCCTTTTTTTATAAAAAGGGGGAACTAAGTTTCATGGAAGAAATGGGACTTAGCCAAGGACCACCACAAATGTCAGAATCATAGTTTGAACTGAAGTGTCACAATGTTAGATCATTCCAGTCTATTATAAGGCTTATATATGTATGTATGTATGTATATAAATAATATGCATTTTAATCTGTCCTTAATACTATTATACACACAGCTGAATCAAAAAGGAAAATCATTTTTTTTCTAAAAAATCATCATCAATATATTTCATCAAAACAAATTCCCACATTGGTCATAACTGAAAATAATAGCTAATTAATAGTTAACATTTATATAGAACTTACTAAGGACCTAGAACTGAACTAAGTACTTGATTTAATTTAATTTAATCAAGTAAGTACTTGATTCTTATTTCATTTGATCCTTACAATAACCCTGGGGTGTAGGTGCTCTTATTCTCTCCATTTTACAGCAAAAGAAACAGAGCCAAGGTCACTCAGACTGGGTTTGAACTCCAGGTCTCCTGATGCCACTCTATCTGCTACACTACAAAATTTATGCCTCTCTCATATTTTAAATTCATTGCATCTCTGGCAGGAGGTTAGTATTAAGTCTCATCTTCTGACCTCTGGACTCACAACTTATCACTGAATTAATCTGAATTCTACAGCCTTTCAAAGTTGCTATCTTTCAATAAGTTTTTCTCCTAGATTTCCTCTTTCCTCCACATCAGTAGCACAATGACTCCTGTGGGACAAGGGAGACTCTCCTGAAACCCAAACCTGAGGGCAGCTAATCTTGAGATGTCATGATGGAGTAGATTTTTAAGCCTTGGGAGCAGAGTTCAAATTCTTACTCTGACACTTACTACTTGTTTGAACCTGAGTAAGATATTAGATATGGAAGATCTAGGGAAGCATATTAATAAGTATTTTAATACTTCATACAAATAAAAATGATATCTCAAAAGAGAAGCAGCTCTCTAATTCCATCTTAATCTTCAATAAAATTGGTGAGAATCTGTATCCAGCTGGAGGTCCATATCCCTAGGTAACACCATGGCTAAGGTCTATATTCTCATACTTAATCTCAATAAGCTAAAGCTAACTAAAGTAACTAAAGTTACTTAAACTGGATCTAAAGCTTCCAGCTTTAGATATATGTTTCCTTATCAATAAAGACAAAAGAATACAACCAAACAAGAGCAACAAACATTTTTTCCTTCTTTGACTACTCTCTTGATTACAATTAATACTATGGCAGATAGCCCACCAGTATATAACTCTCTGACTCTCTGAGGGATATGTTTGTGTGTGTGTGTGTGTGTGTGTGTGTGTGTGTGTGTGTGTGTGTGTGTGTAGTGCCAATACCCAGGATCACAAAAATTTTAGAAGACCTTTCAGGATGAACAGAGAATCTTTGGGTTATATTATTTTCAAGGATTTAAGTACAGTTCAATTTGTTTTAATGGCATCAAGGAAGAAACTTCTACCAAGTTTTGGTGTGTCAGAGTGAGGCAGAGAAACAAGAGTGAGAAGCAAGTGGATAAATATAAAAGCAAATAAACTAGATACATGACAAGAGTGGAATAGAGGGAAGACCAAGTTGAAAAGGCATTTTAATTATGTAAAAATAAAAATAACAAAAATATAATAATTTTTTTTAAAAAAAAGACTAGGTTGAATCAACAGTAGGGGTATTTTCTGAGAGCTGTCTACTCAAAATTTCCTTTCTTTACACCTTTTCCCAGAGCACATTGCTGGGAAATTTACAGAATTTAAATTTCAATCCTTTGCTTCAACACATAGGTAGGGAGGGCATAAAAGAGAGGAAAAAGAAATTCCCCTGCCTGTAAGACTCATCACATCCTTTTATACATTATTTAAATGTTTATCTGCTTTCCTCTGCTAGTTTATGTTGATAATAAGTTGTATGGTCATTAATAGTGATTTTGTGTAAGCTATATATTTATGGTTTGAGACTGAAAGGAAATTATCCTAAGGGAGAAGAGATTTACTAGTTTCACTTCAAGTGAAGACAGAGTTGAACTGAGAGAGGAGGATTTCTATAACTTTGGAAGATTCTGAGATTTTTTTTCAAAGTATATTCATTAGACTGTCTTTGGAGAGAGAGAGAGAGAGAGAGAGAGAGAGAGAGAGAGAGAGAGAGAGAGAGAGAGAGAGAGAGAATGAGAAAGAGAGACAGACAGAGACAGAGACAGAGAGAGACAGAGAGAGAGAGACAGAGACAGAGAGAGGAGACAAAGATAGTGACAGAGAGAGACAGAGAGAGAGAGAGACAGAGACAGAGACAGAGACAGAGACAGAGACAGAATGAATAAGACAAGCCAGTAGTAAAGAGGGGTGAGAGATTAGTGAAGCTGTCCCTGAGTGTGTCCAAAGGGTGCTGCATCATACATCTAAAACCAGCAAAAAATATAGAAGTATTATTACTACACCCATGACTACAGATGAGGAATTGAGATTAGATCAGAAGACCTGGGTTCAAATCCTATTTTTGATATTACCTCCATAGCCTTGGGCAAGTCACTTAAAGCTTTCTGGGCTTCAAATTCTCATATGTAGAATGAGATAACTAGACTAAATATCCTTTGAGGTCCTTTCCATCCTTCCATCATCCTTCAAGTCTTTTCCACATCTGTGTACTATGATTTTAGAATCACCTCTGGGATGGGGTAAGAGGAAAGAGAATGGAGGATACCTGTCATTTAGAGTCTCTCTCTCTCTCTCTCTCTGTAGTCCAGCCTCTTTTGACCATTTCCATTTTATCTAATATGGAGCCAAATGGTCCTCTACCAAGTGAGTGGTAGCCTCCTTTTTCAGTGGCCAGCTGAGAAGTACTAGAACCACATAGCTGCAGGAGCCTGTAGAACAAGGAATGGAAGTCCTTGAAGAGACATTGGAGACCTCTCAGAAGAAGTAGCCCAGAGAGGTTAAATGACTTGCCCAGGTCACATAGCTAGTTAGTGGCACACAACTAAAATCTAGGTCTTCTTCCAAGTATGACTGTCCTTCCACCAGATCCTAGCATTCCAGGAGTTTATACCATTGATAACTATTGATTCTTATTCTAAAGGGTGAAGGACTTGAACCACCTTCTGACCTGGGATTAAAAAGGAAAACCTTTTGTCTTTTTAACCACAGCCCAGGACCTTTCAGACCAAGGGAACTAACAAGTAGATTCATGGAGCAAGAAATTATTCTGTGATCAAATCAGAGAAGGTCCCCCTTTCAAATTCATTATTCTGGGCTACATCAATAATGATTTTTGCCTCATTATGAATTAATTGCCTTCTGCTAGGGTCTCCTAACTGGCTTCTTTGGCAATTTACATGCCTTTCAAGTCCTGGTATACACATTTTTCTTTCTCTAACTGGGTTCTCTTTACCGGTTCCAAGGGCCACTGGGATTCAGCATTAAAGGAACTGGGTTCTTCATGGGCAAGTTATTTTCTCCCCTTGAGCCTCAAATTCCTTATCTGTTTGATGGGATAATATCATCTACCCTACCTACCTCATAGGATTTTTGTGAGAATCAAATGAGATGTGGGATTTGAAAATTGTAAAGCTTCTATGTACATATGAAGAAGTATTACTATTAACTGTGATCCTGTGTCAGTGGTTGATTAGGGTATCATTCCACTTTGGGGTCTTCTCATTAAGTGCTTTACAATTTTTATTTCATTTGATCCTTACAACAGTCCTCAGGATATTATTATTCCCATTTCACATATGTTGAAACTGAGGCAAGCAAATGTTAAGGGACTTGTCCAGGGTCATTCAGCTAGTAATTGTCAGAGGTCATATTTGAACTTGTCTTCCTGATTCCCACCTTCCTGGGACCACCCAGCTGCCTTAGGTATCTGACTCAATGTTCCCATTCAAAGGAATCTAAAAACTTCAGAATCTGGTAGTCTTCTGAGTAGAGTAACCAGATTCCCTTATAAGCATATGGGCTAACAAGGTTTCAAGATATAAAATAGATTTATTTGTACTATAAAGGATGGATTAAAAAAATTTACATTTGAGATCATAGAAGGAGAAGAAATGCTATCTACTCCATCTATCCAGTTGATCTGTATTTTCTTTCTTTCTTTTTTTTTTAAAGGTTTTTGCAAGGCAATGGGGTTAAGTGGCTTGCCCAAGGCCTCACAGCTAGGTAATCATTAAGTGTCTGAGGCTGGATTTGAACTCAGGGACTCCTGGGCTGTGCTCTATCCACTGTGCCACCTAGCTACCCCTTGTACTTTCAGAGACTTACAGCATTATTTCGGGTAAGGCCCCAACAAGGTGGGTAATGGGGGCATTCTCCTCCATGTGGGTACTTTTTGTCAAGGCACTTTTTCACTGGCAACTCTTCCCCAATCAATATTCTCTGTTGGTATTCCATTAACTCTCTGTATCCATTCCTGGAAGGCTTCATGGATCATTCTCAGAATCATCACTGACCCATTGCTTTTCTCAGTGTTCAGGTCTCATCCAACCACTGGTTAACTTCTCTTTAGGTACCAGGTACCTTCTCTGGGGTATCTGGGCCCACAAGTCACAGGGTGATAGTTCTTTCCTGCCTCTGGCTTGTTTCAATCTTCTACTATAAGATCTCGCAGTCCCACTCTCACAGAAAAATCTCTTCAAATATATATTTCAATAGATTTCAATTTCTCCTTAAGGCAGACTCAGGATTAGTCTAAAGTCATTTATCTTTCCTAGTCCCCAAGACCTGAGCAATATGTCTCTCCCTCCTGTCTAAATCTCCCATTGGGTTTGAAAAGATCTCTCTCCTTTCTTTCCTTTTGACCTTCCTCCTCCGGGGCACCTGGGCTAGTTTTTGCAAATTACACCTAGCTTTTTTTTTTTTTTTCAGAAATCTCCAGAGGAAAAGGAAGATGAGTGGGATCATTGGTTTCTAAGGGCTGCTCCCAAAATAGGCATCTCTAATTGAGTAAAAAAAGGGCTCAGCAAATTATTATGATGCACTTATTCTTAGTGAGGCACAAGGAGTAGCAATGCAAGGAATGACACCATTTCTAATCACATGGAGCCAACATTTTAGTGTGGAAGTCAATTGTTATATATAAGAATATATGCAGTATCAATTTAAAGTGAATAAAATACAGATACATACAAAATATTAAGTTTAAAGTAATTTGAGAGGTAGGACACTAGAAATGTGAGGAATTGTGCTTGAACTCTGAGATATGAGAGAATCTCCATTTCTTATGGACAGTAACAGATGAAGTCCTGGGTGTGAGGAGCAGAGGGGAAGTCAGTTTGGCTGAAGGGGAGAAGGAATAATATCTAATAATATTAGAATTCTTGGGAGGGGAGGTTGGGGCCAGGTTTTTAAGGACTTTAAAAATCTAGAGGGTAAAGTTTATATTTTATCCTAGAGAAATAGGAGATTATTGGAATTGGTTGAGTAGGAGTATTACATGATCAGGTCAGACCTAAGGCAAATTCCTTTGGCAGCAGTAGGAAAATGGACCGGAAAAGGGGGAGATGAGTCAGAAAGACCAGGTATTAAGATTTGTTTCAGCAATCTAGGTAAAAGGTAATGAAGGCCTGAGCTAAGGGATGGGTCTCTGACCTTCAAAGGTTCCAGTGTGAAGGTGGTTGGGAAGCTGGAAGAATTTAGAAGGATGTCCAGAGTTGGAGTCATCTGTAAAATGCAGATACTATTAATCTCTGCCCTATTATGAGGATCCAACCACAAACTGAATGTATAAATGATTTTGTAAATTGTTAAGTTCCATATTCCTTAGAGTTCACATTTATATAATGCTTCGAACTTTACAAAAAACTTTCTTCTCTACAGCCCTGTTGTTGTTGTCTGTCCTATGTTCTCAGAGAGGATCATGACATACAAATGAATTGGATTTAAGGGAGACAGGGCTGTGTGTTCACCAGTCTCACTTTCTCCTCTGCAGTTCCTTTAGAGGTAGCTAGGGGTTAAAGTAGATAGAGCACTGGGCTTGTAGTAAGGAAACCTTCAAACACCTACTGGATGTGTGACCTTGGGAAAATCACTTTTTTTTAAATAAAAGAAAGATTTTTTATTTATTTTGAATTTTACAGTCCCCCCAAATCTTGCTTCCCTCCCCCCCAAGGTAGTCTGTTAGTCTTTACATTATTTCCATGGTGTGCATTGATCTAAGTTGAATGTGATGAGAGAGAAATCATACCCTTAAAGAAGAAAAATAAAGTATAAGAGATAGCAAAATTACATAATAAGATAACTTTATTTTTTAAATTGAAGGTAATAGTCTTTGGTCTTTGTTCAAACTCCACAATTCTTTCTCTGGATACAGATGGTATTCTCCATCACAGATATCCCAAAATTGTGCCTGATTGTTGCACTGATGGAATGAGCAAGTCCTTCAAGGTTGAATATCACCCCCATGTTGCTGTTAGGGTGTATACAGTGTTTTTCTGGTTCTGCTCCTCTCACTCAGCCTCAGTTCATGCAAATCCCTCCAGGCTTCCCTGAATTCCCGTCCCTCCTGGTTTCTAATAGAACAATGGTGTTCCATGGCAAGTCACTTTTTCTGTTTGCCTCAGTTTTTTTCAACTGTAAAATGGGGGTGATAAGTATCCACCTCACAGATTTGTTGTGGGGGGTGATCTCTAAGGCCCCTTCTAGTTCTAAATGACCAGATTCTACACATGTTAGAAGAAACATTGGTAACTGATGGAATCCTAGCCAATCCCTCAGACCCAATTTCCTGACTCCTTCATAGGGTTTCAAAAAAATAGAAAGGTACACCTTGACCTAATTGACCATATCAACCTGTTTAGGCAAACTAGAGGACAGCAAATAAGAATATATACCAGCCCCAATTCTCTAACTTCCCCATAGTATCTATTAGAATAGCAAGTACACCTGAACTAACTACTGCTTAAATAAGAAAACAGCACCACAGAGATGTGGTCCGGGAACTCTGTACCCTAAATCACTGAAGGGACTTGCCCTAGAGCAAGGGGGGCACACTGCCCTTCTTTACTGTCCTTTGGGTGAACCAATGATGAAGTCAGCTAATTATAATATCATTATGGAACATTAATACTCACCCTAAGTGGGCTTTTCTGTATACATTCTGGGTAACCAAATGCATGGTTCCACCAAGGAGCCCCTCATAGCAATAAATTCCTCCCTAGACTGTTAGAAACACAACACTTCTTGCCTTACCTGAGCCTCTAGATTCATCTAGGACAGCACCCTGCCTCCTCTAGGGAGCAGAGTCCACTGGGTAGTATGATCCCTTCCCTCCCCCCAATATATACCCTTTGCTTGACTTGGAGATAATCTGTATATTGTAATTCTTTGAAGATGGTTTGAGTCATAATTCTTTAGAGATGACACTATGAAGTACTCCCATACCTCATTAGTAATTACTTGCTCCTAGCAGGGAAACTGAGGTTTAAAGAAAAAGGTGATTTGTTCAAGGTCACACGTGAAGGATGATATGTTTTGTGTGATATAATAAAAAAGAAATTCCTTGGCATTCAGTAGTTATTGTGAGGTAGAACATCTGGGATTAGTTCACAGATGTTTTAGATTTGGCCAAACTTGGGTTCTACATATTGTCCTCCCCACCCCACCCCCAAGTATTTCTTTGACCTCATTGAATTTTTTTGAGGGAAATGCAGTTTTGTATAGTGTTGGATTATCTAGCACTCAACTTCTCTATGTTTGTTAACGCCCTGATATTCAAGAGACTTGAATCTAGTGACTTCCAAAACATGCTTAATAAGTCTTTTAAAGAAATCCAGTCTCAGGCATTTGACACTTTCTAGCTGTGTGATCCTGGACAAGCCATTTAATCACAATTGCCTTGTCAACAACAACAAAAGCCTTTTAATGTTCCTTCCTATTTCTTTGATAATAATTAGAATTTACACTATAGTTCTATAAAGTTTACAAAGCATTTTATAACAATCCTGTGAAGTGGGTAATGTTATTAACCCCATTTTACAGATGGGAAAACTGAAGCTGAGGAAATAATAATAGTACTAACTATAGCATTTACTATATATATATCAGGAATCTACACACTTTATAATTATTATCTTATTTGACCCTCACAACAGTCCTTGTAGGTAGGAGCTATAATTACTTCAATTTTATATCAGAGGAAACTGAGGCAAAAAAAAGAGATGAAATGACTTGCTCAGCTAGTAAGTATTGAGGTAGATTTTGAACTCAGACCTTCCTGACTCCAAAGGTCAGCATGCTAGTCACTGTGCCATCTAGTTCATGGTCAGTAAGAGACTAAGTTCTATTCCCAACAATACCACTGATTCACTGTGTAACCTTGAAACAGTCATTTCTCTGGATCTCAGCTTCTCACATCTATACAACTAAGGGATTGGGCTATAGGATCTCTAAACTAGTATCTCTACTGCTAGCATTCTCTGGTTTTGTGATTATGCAATTTTGTTGAATAATAACAAAATCAGCTAGCTCGGGTAGAGGTAAGAATGTAGGATATGGAATCCAAAGTCCTAGAATGGAAATCTGTCTCTGACATTAGCTATCTGTTTAACTTTGAGCAAATCACTTCATGGCTGTGGGCCATGGTTTCCTCCTAAGTAAAATGAGGGTATTAGACTCAATGACTTCTGAAACGTTACACAACTCTTACATCCTTTGATGGTCAGATAAGGGATGAGGAAAATTTCAAAATGGCAGTCCATTCCTGGGCCAATTATATTACGCCAAATACAGGAATTCAAAAGGAGGAAAAAAATCCCCTATCAAGGTTGAATCCAGGGTCTCCAGCCTTCCCCCTCAACAAGAGCTGCCATGGCAAGTTTTTAGCCTGATGCCAGCAGTTTCTCTCCCCTCACCCCCTTGGATATGTGACACCAGGATTGTTTGGTCGCAGGATCTGGGTTCTTCCCTCAGTCTCAGGTTTCTCATCTGAGCTGGCTCATTTCCCATGGGCTTGTGGCCAAATTAGCTTACTAATTCCATAAAGTGCCTTAGAAAGCAATTTGAGGCCTCTGGGACCTGCAGCAAGCTGAGAGACATTTGCAACCTTGGGCCTGTGGACTAGGCAGTGAATAGAGTTCTCATCATTTATTTCTTATCTTTTCTCAGCCATCTAGATCTCCTGGTTCTGCTCACCTCACTCAGCATCAGTTCATAGCCTCTTAGTGCCACAGTTTCCTCACTGGTAAGATAAGGAGAGGAGTTTGTATTATATAATCTCCAAGATCTCTTTCTGCTCTAAAGCTAAAATCCTATGATCTTGTCATTTTCTTGCGTTTGAGAGTCCTTTTGCTTCCTTCATTGATAATAATAGCATTTATCTCACAGGGTTGTTTTGAGAACAAATGAGCTGATATATGCAAAGTATTTTTCAAAACCTTAAAACTCTATTAAAATGTTTAATATTATTGTTTCTTTTCCCAATTAGCCAATCAACCCTCTATCCTCCAACCTTAGACAAGGCATTATCCTCTTCTTGCCTCAGTTTCCTCATCCGAAAAATGAAAGGGTTGGACTAGATGGTTTCTAAAGTCCCTTTCAGCTTACTTAGGCAGCTATTTGGTGGAATGGATGAAGCTTGGACTTGGAATCAGGACCTGAGTCCAAATCCTTGCCAAAGGATAGTGTGACCCTGTGTGACCCTGGACAGATTACTTAACCACTATTCACTTCAGTTTCTTTAGCTGTAACATGGGAATGATGATAATAACTATGTATAGGGTTGTTGTGAAGATTAAATGAAATTATATTTATAAAACACTTGGGAAATCTTAAAGTAGTCTCTGAATGCTAGTATTATGAAATTTATGATAATTCTAACCTATAAAATAAAGCAATTGTTTTAGATGATCTCCAGTTTGTCTTCCAATTGTAACATTCCAGAGTCTAAAATTCTTCCATTTCTAAAATTCTATATGATATGTCCCTTTCTTGCCATCACATTCCATATAATAGACCCCTTCTAATTCAAAATTCTATTTTCTGAAGTCCTTCACAATTTTAACATTCTGTGTTCTAACAATTTATATTCTGAAGTTCTTTCTGTGTCTCCTCCCAAATTCCTAATTGTTCTGTGCTAAGCATGATGTAAGTTTTTTTAAGTTTGTTTTATAGTTTAAAAAAATTTCAGGGCATCTAGGTGGTGCAGTGGATAGAGTACTGGCCTTGGAGTCAGGAGTACCTGAATTCAAATCCGGCCTCTAACACTTAATAATTACCTAGCTGTGTGGCCTTGGGCAAGCCACTTAACCCCATTACCTTGCCAAAAAAAATCCTAATAAAAAAAAAACGCTTCCAATTACATGTAAAGGTTATTTTCAATATTCATTTTTAAAAGATTTTGAGTTCCACATTTTCTCCCTCCCTTCCCCCTCAAGACAATAAGTGATCTGATATAGCTCAAGTTAAATATATTTCCATATTAATCAGGTTGTGAAAGAAGAATCATAGCAGAAGAAAGAACCATAGGGGAAAAAACCCAAAAACTAATTTTGAAAAGTGAAAATAGTATTCTTTGTACTGAATTCAGATTCCATAGTTCTTTCTCCGGATTTTCCATCACAAGTCTTTTGGAATTGTCTTTGGTCTCTGTATTGTTGAGAAGAACTAAGTCTATCATAGTTGATCATTATGTTCAATGTTCTCCTGGTTCTGCTCACCTCACTCAGCATCAGTACATGTAAGTCTTTCCAGATTATTTTGAAATCTGTCAGCTCATGATTTCTTATAGAATTTTAGTACTCCATCACTTTCATATAACATAACTTGTTCAGTAATTCCCAATTGATTGCTATCCCCTCAGTTTCCAATTCTTTGCTATCACAAAAGAGCTGCAAAAATATTTTTGGACTTGTGAGTCCTTTTCCCTTTTTTTATGATCTCTTTGAGATACAAATCTAGTAGTGGTATAGCAAGATCAAAAGGTATGCACAGTTTGATAGCCCTTTTGGCATAGTTCCAAATTGCTCCCCAAAATGATTGGATTCCACCAACAGTACACTAACATCCCAGTTTACCACATCTTTTTCTATCTTTTAGCCAACATGATGTAGGTTCTAAATTGGTTCAAAATATCTGTTTTTGAATAACACATCACTACCCCCAAATTTGGTCTTGGTCAAATTACTGAACCCATAGATAAAAGGGGAATGTTGACGGAGTTGTGAAATCATTGACAATTCAACCTTCCAATTCTACATTATTTTCCTTTTCCACCTTTAAACTATCCTCCTGCTTTCTCCTTAAAGAAGTGACATTGTTACAAATTGATCTGAACTGGGTCTTAGAACTTTGATTTACAACTAAAGATTTGCACCTCACTTGGGACTGGAGGGGGATGGATGGAAAAGTTTAGCTTAAAGATGAATTTGAAGAATTTGTCTAATATCTGCCAAGAAATCAAGTGAAAACTCTGATGTTACCAGTGAACCATGAGGGGCTCCAATTTCTGCTCCCATCCTTCTTTCTATATAGTTGGTCTCAAAGCAAGGGAGGCCTGAAGAAAAGTTGGACTAGTATGATTCGATTTCCAAGATCATGACTAGCCTTTGCCCATTTGGACCACATTCCTGGAAGGCTTCACTCCCTTTCTCTTTTCATAAAATGGAGTAAAGGAGAGCTGGGGCAGAGGGTGGATGCTATCCAGACACAAGTTTGTGATCCCCTGGTGTCACTAGGAGAAGCCTCAATAAAACCAACTTATATAGGGAGCAAAGTGAAAACTAAACAAAGAAGAAATGCTGCAAGGTGAGTGACTGAGCAACTCTTTTCTGGTTAGGGGCACAACAGATTCCTAAGGGCAAGTCTGATAATTATTCAGGTATTCCATCAAAAGCAATGAAAAGCCAAAAGATTTGTCTCTATGATTCCAACCATTCCCTATCATGACTACCCCTTATTTACCTGTGTTACTCGGTAAATCACTTGTCCTCATGGCTTCAGTTTGTTACTTGAATCATTTCAGTTGCTTTCAACTCCTTGTGAACCCCTTTGGGGTTTTCTTGGCAGAGTTACTAGAGTGGTTGGCCATTTCTTTCTCCAGTTCATTTTATGGATGAGAAAACAGAGGCAAACAGGGTTAAATGACTTGCCAGGGTCCCACAGTAAGTAGCTGGGGCTGGATTTGACCCCAAAAGGTGACTCTTCCTGAGTCCAAGCCCATTCTGCCACCTAACCACCCAGGCTTCAGTTTATTCAGCTATAAAATGGGCATAACAATACCTCTCCTGCCTTAGAAACATTTTTATAAATTGGGAAGAGTTAAAGAGATGTGAGGAATCAGCACTTTAATCATTACTTTCCCAACTGCAGCCAGAGGACATTTTGAGAAATTGCCAGGCCAAGACTAGGCAAGACTAGGCCACTGGCCAGACCTAATCTAATCCAACTGAGGGAAAGCTGAACATTCAGACAGTGGTCGGCAACATTTATTATGCACTTACTATTTATTAGGTGGGGTACTGGGCCTGGAGTCAGGAAGACCAGAATGCAAATCTGACCTCAGACACTTCCTAGCCCTGTGACCCTTGGTAAATCACTTAGCCCTGTTTGCCCTCAGTTTCTGATCTGTAAAATGATCTGGAGAAGGAAATGGCAAATCCCTCCAGTATCTTTGCTAAGATCTCAAATGGGGGTCTTAAAGAAACAGATATGACTGAAACAACTGACCAGCAACAACCTATAAAAGGCATTGTGTTAAATTCTGAGGAACTAAGAAATTCCCCTCCCCTAAAAAAACCCAAAGCTCTTGCTCTCAATAACAACGGATATAAATGGAATGCCATCAATTCCTGCCAGTCAATAGATATTAAAATTATACTACATAGAACATTTAGAGTTGGGAAGGACCCTAGACCATAGATGTTTGACTGATAGAGGTGGGAGAATCCCCAAGATGCCCTAGTCTCACTGATGCTTTTTTATTTCATTTTATTTTATTTTTAGGCAAATCATGGTTAAGTGACTTACCCAGGGTCATACAGCTAGTAAGTATCTGAGGTCAAATTTGAACTTGGGTCTTTCTGATTCCAGAGCTAGTGATCTATTGACCTAGAAGCCCCTCAACTGATACTTTTTAAAGATGAAGTGATAGAGTCCCAGAGCATTGATATGACCCACCCATGGTCTCACAGATAGTTGAGGGAGATACTGAAGGAAAATCAAGATCTTAAAGGTAATTTTCTCCACCCCGGGCTGACTCCATACAACCTTTGTCCCTGTTCCTTTGTGACACAAAAACAAAAAGCTGACAAGAAGCATCCTTATGGTAACCAATTACGGAGTCTGCCAAATGACAAGAGACAGAAGTGCCTGTAAGACAGTTGCTGAGTTATTTTCTCATAACCTCCTTTCCATATTTGGAACTAGGCTTCTTCCACCTCCATAATTAGTCAATGTGAGGAACAAAACAACAACAATATATTATGTGTCAAAGAGCCAGAATCAGGACAAGAGATTCTAGGAAAACAGTACATTGAGTGTTCCTGACCCCTGAGGATTTTAGTCACTGTCTCCTCCAAATCTGAAAGCATGACAGCTTAATAAAGACAAGGATAAGGTCCTGAAGTAGCTCCTAGAATCTTTGTATTAGTGAGTCTTAGAAGCTGAGAGTCAGAATCTTGGAATTACAGGTTCTCATTGTTGAAAGGGACCTTGTGGGCCAAAGGATTATCAAAAATAATAGGATTAGGACTAAGAATGCACCTTAAAAATATGTGGTTCGATTCTCTTATTTCGCAGCTAGGGAAACTGAGGCTCATATAAAGGTCATATAAACTTAAGTGCCCCACCCAAGTAAGAATCATCTCCACTGTGTTCACTTTTAAAGAGAGAATTTTGGAATTAGAAAGAATCCTGGTGGTCATCTTGTCAAACCCCTCTACAATGTGTCTCACTGAGGGTCATCCAGTCTTAGCTTGAATGCCTCTAGTGAAGGGGTACTCACTGCCAAACTTTAATAACAATAGCTAGCTAGTATGCAGCGCTTTAGGGTTTACTTTATAAATATTAGCTCATTTGATCTTCACAACAACCCTGGGAGGTAGTTTCTATTATTATCCTCATTTTACAGAAAAGTACACTGAGGTTAAATGACTTGCTCTAAGGTCACACTGCTGATAGATACCTAAGGGATCTGAGCCCAAGTCTTCCTTTCTTCAGGTTCAACATTTGATCCACTGAACCACTCAGCTGCCTGTCAAGTCAGTTCATTCCTGATCATGCATGACCCCCTCTCCACTCTACTTAAATCTTTGATCAAGTTAGGTCCCATTCACTCCCATCTTCTCTAGTAGCATGCCTCTTAATTTCCCTTCCTCCTTTAATGTTCAGTTTTTATTTGCTCCTTGCCAACAAATAAGCCCAGTCTCCCATCCTTAAGAAAATAAAAATAAAAAAATTTCATGTGACCCTATTCTTCCCCTAAGTTATCATTCCACCCATCTCTTTCATAAAGCCCTCTAAGTTCATCCCTTCCAATTTTTCTTCTTCCTCCTACTTTTCAAACCCTTCAATCCTGAGATCTAGCTCGGACTTCACCTTTCAACTGTGATTTCTCTTACATTCTCTAACAATGTCCCAATTAGGGGCGGCTAGGTGGCACAGTGGATAGAGCACGGGCCCTGGAGTCAGGAATACCTGAGTTCAAATCCGGTCTCAAACACTTAATAATTACCTGGCTGTGTGGCCTTGGGCAAGTCACTTAACCCCATTGCCTTGCAAAAAAAAAAGATACAGTTAACAATGTCCTAATTGCTAAATCCTCCTTAATTTTGCTGTGGCTTTTGATCCTGTTGGCTGAATATATCCTCTTCCTCCTGGATATATCCTCTTCCATGGTTTTCCTTTTAAGGGCCGTTCCTTCAAGTCTCTTTTCTAGATTTTCTTTCCTATTATTTCTGTATCCTCTCAATGTATATGTGAATATACAAATATGTGTGTGAATATACACTGGCAATGTGTTTATATATACATACATTTGTATATGTGTGTGTGTATAGGTTTACATGTCATTTTTCCCCTCAGTAAAATGTAAGTCCACTGAAGTCAGTAATTATTTATCCTTTTGTTTTAATGCCCTTACCTCCTAGGACAGTGGCTTGCATATATTAGGTACCTAATAAATGCTTTCTGGATGATTGCTGGTTGCATTGTTCAGATAAACCCAATCATTAGGATGGTTTTTCTTACATTGAGATAAATGATATCTACTTTCCTGTAACTTCCAACCCCATGGTTTTGGTTTTGCAGTCTGTAGACAAAAAGAATGTTGGTAAAAGAGTGTTACTAAAGTCCCTACAGTATGTAAAGGTCCATTACTTAGTTCTCTGGGAGCAGCCAAAATCCTTTGAGGGTAATGTTAAATTTTATTTTTTCATTTAGCCTGGATTTATTTTCCTCTCCTCATCTTACTTTCCCCACTAAAAAAGGCAGAGAGAAAAAAAATTCTTTTTTCCCTAAAAACATGCAAAGATAGTTTTCAACATTCATCCTTTCGCAAGTTTTTGAGTTCCACATTTTTTTTCAGCACCCTCTCTTCCTTCCGCCCTCCCCATGACAGTGAACAATCTTGATATAGGTTATACATGCACAATTGTGGTAAAAGAAAATTCTTGTAAAAAAGTATGCATAGTCTAGCAAAACAAATTTCAGCATTGGCCATGTCCAAATATGTGTTTATCAGTGGATAGAGTGGTCTAGAGTCTGGAAGACCTGACAACTTACTATTTGTGTGACCTTGGACAAGCCACAACCCTGATATACCTCAGTTTCCTCAACTGTAAAATGGAAATAATAATAATAGTACCCTACTCCTAGGGTAATTGTGAGGAGCAAATTAAATAATAATTGTGAAGCTCTTAACACAGTGTCTAGCACATGGTGTTATATAAATGTTAGCTATTATTATCATTTTTATTTTCTTTGCATCCTAGCCTGGGACAGAGTAGGAATTTAACAAATGTTTGTTGGGTTGAATTTATGGGATTGTACATTTAGAGCTGGAAGGGGTCTTGAATTGAACTGAATTGAACTAAATTGTAGAGAATGGGTGGAGGAAAGAAATGGTGGTGGGGTGGGGGATGTGGTGAGAGAAACTGAAAAGCTGACCAGAGAAAGAAATGAGAACTCTACCCACGTCCTTTGCTCAGATGGAGGCCTGTCTTGGGAGCATTCAGATCCTGCTGCTCACACATCTACCCTATCTTCCTCAGCGGCCTTTTACAAATGCTGCCCACGTCCTTCCTTTAGCTGCTCAAACATAGAAGGTCCCTGCCAGACTCTATTATGTTGCCATTGTTAGGCAGCCAACAGCAGAACCGTGGGGAGCATTTTTGCCCCAGCCTGAAGGGCTTCCTTCTCCTGCCACCCCCCAATATCCCAGAGCACTTCCTGGAGACAAGCCTCTTAGGCTGAACAGATTCAGTCCTGATCTGGCCCTTGGGCTGTATAGGTCAGGTTTCTTGGCCCAGCTGGCCCACCTTGACTACAGAGCCAGCTGTCACCTGGGAAATCATTCATGGATGTGATTCTTCTTAGATGGATGTTATTAAAAGTATTTTCCCTAAGCTCGAGCAAATTATTGTGTCTCCCCTCCAGGTATGGAGACATTGTCTTTTCAGACCAGAACTGTAGGAAAAGGAATAGGGAGATGATCCATATGAAGTAGACAGGGGCTAGTGGGAATTCTGATGCATACTGCTTCTGGGGCAGCTAGTTGGCTGGACCCTGGACCGAGAATCAGGAAGCCTCATCTTGCTGAGTGCAAAATGGACCCAGACAGTTAGTAAATGATTCTGGGCAAGTCACTTTTTACAATCCCATTTGCCTCGGTTTCCTCATTTGTAAGATGAGCTGGAGAAGGAAAGGGGAAATCATGCCAGTTTCTTTGCCAAGAAAACCTCAGACTCAGCTGAATGACAAATCCCTTAACCTCCTTAGGATTCATTTTACCATAATGATCTGTAACTGGTCTTTTTTTTAAATTTTTGCAAGGCAATGGGGTTAAGTGGCTTGCCCAAGGTCACACAGCTAGGTAATTATTAAGTGTCTGAGGCCAGATTTGAACCCGGGTACTTCTGACTCCAGGGCCGGTGCTTTATCCACTGTGCCACCTAGCCACCCCAATCTGTGACTGATCTTATGGCTTCTATAAGAAACAGGGTCTGAGAATTATGCCAGGGAAGTGAGATTCAAGATAAAGGGAAAGATGAGAGTGTGGAGTCGGGGAAGAAGAGAGAAGTACTAGCTGTTGTCATTGACTGTGGTGGCTGTGGTCATTGGTTTGAAGATATGTCTCTAACTGACTGAGTGACCATAGTTGTTATCTACTCGAGGTCTTGGAGCACTGTTTAAAAATGAGAAAAGTGGGACAAGATGCCTTCTTAGGTCCCTTTAAGTTCTAACATTATAGGAATATGATATTTGTTATAATTGTTATTATTTAATATATCATTTGTAATATTATGCATAATTATAATTATTATATGAAAATTATATTCCTTGGTGCCTTCTCTTCTAACAACTCTCCACTCTCTCCTTACCCACCCCCACACGTATAGTGATGATATGATTTTTAAAAACACTTTATAGTTGTTTAGCACTTTATACTTTTCAGAGAGTTCTACAAAAATTTTTTTCCAAGAAGCCTTCCTTGTCTCCCCCCCTTTCCACTTCTCATACAGTGATGAGATCTCTTTTCTCACATTTCTCATAATACTTACCTAGGTCTCCTGTTTGTGCTGCATGTAGTGTGTGCACCCCAGCAACACCACAACCTTATGACAATATGTGATGAAGATCAAATGAAATTATTCAACTCAACAAATTTTATTAGATGGTCTCTTTTGGTAAGATCCTGGGTTAGATGTAGGAGATACAAAGAAGAAGAAGAAAAATAAGTCAATATTTACATAACTAACAACAATAATGGCTAACATTTATACAATGCTTTAAGGTTGGTAAAACCCTTTACATATATTATCTCATTTGATCCTCACAACAACACTGTATTATTGTTAGTCCCATTTTACAAGTGCAGAAACTGAGACTGGGAGGTTAAGTAATTGTCCAAGGTTATGCAGCTAGGTAGGATTCAAACTCAGGTCTAACAAAGTCAGCACTCTATCCATTATATCACTTACCTACTTAAATAATGTGATTGAAGTGGTGAAATTCCACAGAGCATAGAGGTTAAGCAGGTTTTCTACTCAAGGGACTGTGACATAAAGGGGGTGGGGGGACAGACAACCTATACTTGCCAAATACAGCTTCCAATCTAGTTTTCTAGCTCTCAGCCTAAGAATGGTTTTTTATATGAGTAAAATTCTAAAATTAAATTCTAAAACAAAACATAAAATTCTTTTAAGGGGAGGGAGGAAAAGGAAAGAGGAAGAAAAATGTGAAACTCAAAACCTTACTAAAAAAAAAGATTGTTGAAAATTATCTTTGCATGTTGTTAGAAAAATAAATAAAGAAAATATAAAAAAAGGAAAAAAAACAGGAAGAGACCCAATTTGGCTGGGCAGGGGATGGGGGAGGCATTTTGCTCACCCTACTCAATGAAAAGAATATTGAATTTGATGATAGAGAGTATGGATTAAAATTCCAGATTTGCAGAGGTACTGAACTTAAAATGATGCTGTCTTTCTCTAGGGTAATTTGAAACCACCAGTGTTCCATGAGTTCAAATCTAGTCTCAGACACTTGCTGTGCAATCCTAAGCAAATCAGTTAATTCCTGCCTCAATTTCCTCAGATATAAAATGGGGATTATAAGCAAAGTTCTTGTGGAGATTGAATGAGATATTTGTAAAGCATAGGGACTGTCAAATAGTAAACATTTAATACATGTTTACTCCTTTCCTCTTCCCTACAATACAAAGAAGTTCAAGTGAAGTACTATGAAAAATGTGAGGAAGGAAAAGAAACAGAAAAATCTTTATAGAAAATAATTGTATGTAGAACCCCCTCAAAATATAAATATACAATTGTGAAGTATTCTATCACCCTCCCTTCCCTCCCCTTCCCCATAGTGGCGAACAATTTCATAAAAGTTGAACATTTTCAGTCATGTGTGAACGGAATTCTTTCTTTGTCTTCTAAGAATTTTGTTTTCGAATTTGTAATGCCAAGGTGAGGAGAGAACTGGTGTTATCACTCCATTAATTGAGGAAAGAGACGGAGCTAGGCTCTGCAACTTCATTGCTGAAATCTCATGGAACATTCTCCTGGCTTCTACACCATTATTTCATGGTATGACCCTGAATCCTTTTCAAACTCAGTTTTCTCACCTGAATGAAGCAGTGGAACTAGATCACCTCAGAGATCTCTTCCAGTTTTAAATATATATTTTAACTGTTTTGGATGATGTATGTTCTAACATTTTAGAATTAACCTGGAGAACAACAATAAGAAAAATCTTAGTGAGTCTGGCCATCAGTGGTATTATGTATTTGTCAAGGCTTATCTTCACTCATCTTTCTCCATCATCTGACCCCTCTATCATCCAAGTATCCAATGCTTTCTCAATAGCTGATAAGAAACCCCTTTCATAGAACTCTTCCCGAGATGTGTTCTGGACCTTTACTTATCATGCTCCTGTGTCATATTCATTGAATTATAGATATAGCATGTTAAAGCTGAAGAGGAGCTTGAAACATAGAATATTAGAGTTAGAAAAGACCCAAGAAATTCTTAATTTATAATTTCATAATAAGGCATGGAGAGGAAAATGAATTATATTAAGGAACATACTTATTACCATCTAGAATGGGCCTAGAATTCAGCCTTCTGGATTCTTAATCCGCTATTATTTACATGAAATCAATACTTTTTTTGGATTAGAACAAGTCACAAAACTTCTTTTGTCCTGAGTTTTTAGTCTGTCAAATGAAGAAATGGACAAGCAATTTTCAGAAGAAGAAATCAAAGTCATATTAAAATACTCTAAATCACATAATTAGAGAAATACTAATTATTAGTTTTTATTTTTGCAAAGCAATAGGATTAAGTGACTTGCCCAAGATCACTCAGCTAGGCAATTATTAAGCGTTCCGAGGCTGGATTTGAACTGAGGTCCTCCTGATTCCAGGACTGGTGCTCTAACCATTGCACACCTAGTTGCTCTGAGAAATACAAATTAAAGGTCCCACTTCACTTCTATCAGATTAGTTAACATTACAGAAATGAAAAATGACAAATGCTGGAGGGGATGTGGAAAAATAGGTACATTAATGCACTACTGGTGGAACTAGTCCAACCATTTTGGAGGATATTTGGGACTATCCACAAGAGTCTTTAAAACTGTACATACTGGGGTTGATGGTCAACCTTGATGGACTTGCTCATCCCTTCAGTGCAACAACCAGGGACAATTTGGGGCTATCTGCAATGGAGAATACCATCTGTACCCAGAGAAAGAATTATGGACTTTGAACAAAGACCAAAGACTATTACCGTTAAATTAGAAAAAAACCCATTATATTATTATGTAATTTTACTATCTTATACTTTATTTTTCTTCCTTAAGGATATGATTTCTCTGTCATCACATTCAACTGAGATCAATGTATAACATGGAACCAATATAAAGACTAACAGAAGGCATTCTTGGGGGAGGGAAGCAAGAATGAGGGAATATTTGTAAAACTCAAAAGACATAAAATCTTTCTTAAAAAAAAAAAAACTGTGCATACCCTTTGTCCCAGTAATACTACTATTAGATCTGTGTCTCAAAAGGATCAAAGAAAAGGGGGAAAAGACCCGTATGCACAAAAATATTTATAGCAGCTCTTTTTTGAGGTGGCAAAAAATTAAATGTTGGTGTATGGATTGTGCTAGGAGAAATGATAAGGGAAACAAAATATTGAAAAAGTAAAGAATACTGAACACACAAAAAAAAGAAATGATGAGAGAAAGCTAGGTGGTGCAGGGGACTGAGCACTGGCCTTGGTGTCAGGAGGACAGGAGTTAGAATCCAGTCTCAGATACTTGACACCTACTAGCTGTGTGTCCTTGGACAAATTACTTAACCCTGATTAATTGGCATCCAGGGCCATCTCCAGTCATACTGATTCCTATCCCATATATTATATTTTGAGAGGACTCTACATACATACATCCTGATTCCTATCCTGATGGCTCTAGAGGAGAAAGTGAGGCTGGTGACTTAGCCCCTCACCCAAATCCAATTCACGTATTTGTCATGGCATCACTTCTCTGATGTCGTGGTGTTCTTCAAGATTGAAGGACAAGGGGGTGGCTAGGTGGCACAGTGGATAAAGCACCGGCCCTGGAGTCAGGAGTACCTGGGTTCAAATCCGGTCTCAGACACTTAATAATTACCTAGCTGTGTGGCCTTGGGCAAGCCACTTAACCCCACTGCCTTGCAAAAACCTAAAAAAAAAAAAGATTGAAGGACAAATATCATGAGGGTGGTTTAAGAAAACCTGGGAAGAATTCTATGAGCTAATACAAAGTAAAGTGAGCAGAACCAGAACAAAGTATACAGTAAGAGCTATGTTGTAAGGGTGAATCAGCTGTAAAAGACTTAGCTACTCTGATCAATACAATGAGCCACAACAATTCCAAAGTATTCATGATTTAAAAAAAATGCTATCTATTTCCAGAGACAGAATAAGTGAACTCTGAGTCGAAATTGAATAATTTTTTTTCACTTTTTAAATATTTCTTGTCTTTGAAGGGGGCAATGTGGCTAATACAGAAATGTGTTTTACTTTATTTCACATGTATAATGGGCATCATATCGTTTGTCTTCCAGGGATGGGTGATGGGGGGCAGCAGAAGGGGCAGAGTTGAGCCTCATCTCTAAATTCAAAGGGTTGAGCACATATAAATAGCATGTACTTAGTGTATGTAATTGTAATATCTTCTCAATGAGTGAGGAGGAGGTTAGAGGGTAAGACAAAATTTAGAACTTAAAATTTAAATATGAGCGCTTTTAAAAAATTACTGAATTGGGGAGAGAGTGGTCAAGAAACTTCAGTTTCAAATTTCCCTCTGATACTTCCTATTTGTATGATCTTGGGCAAGTTACTTTATAACCTCTCAGACCTCAGTTTCCCCTATGTAAAAAGTTGGTAATCATGCTTGCCCTATCTTCCTCACAGGACTATTATCAGGAAAGTACTTTGTAATGTAAAAAAAACTTATGTAAGTGTGAGCTATTAACCACTGAAATCAAATACTTAGATTACCTTTGGTGGAGGTAGACTACATTTTCCTTACGACATTTTTGATAATGAGATGGTTTCAGGTCATTTTTTGATTCATCAGTTTAATTGAAACAGCCGTCAGAGAGGAAAGAGAGAGATTAGAAGTGTGAATAAGCAAAAGCAAGAGATCCAGGTTGAGATTGAGGTGACTAGAACATAAACAAAAAGTGTTATATTTTCCACTTAACATTTGTTTAATAGGCTCTTGAGGAGAAATAAATGAATCAGACTACTTCTTTCATCCCATTCAATCCAATATAATAAGCATATATTGGAAGGCACCCAGGTATTATGTGCCAATTAAACTCTCCCTGCTTCTGGATATCTTACATCAATCTATATTCCTTAGTGGAGGGACTTTACACACTAGGAGTTGATCATAAAAATGAAATTACAGCTCCAGACTACCCTGCCCCAAGATTTACAGGGCACCACCATGCTGTGCCCTGGAAATACTTAAAAACCCAAAGAATCAGAGATCTCATTGATTCAGTTCTCCCCAAAGATGCCAATTACAACCTATCCATGAATGACTGTTGTCATGATCCCAAACTCCTCAAATTATACATAAAGAGCAATACAATGCTATATATTGAAAATACAAAGACAATTTTTTCCCCCAAAAACTCCTGCCTGCAAGAAGCTTACATTCTCCCTGGAGGAATACAACTTATGAATAGATAAGTGTATATTTATACATGTGTATACATGTATCTCCATATATAACACACCTATATATGTGCAAATATACCTTTATATGCCTAAATGCTCATATATATACACATACATACATATATATGCCTCTTTTTCCAGAGAAACCTATACATTTAAACACACATATAATATGTATATATATATATATATATATATATATATATATATATATAATATGCACATACATGGAGGATCTTAGAGTCAAATGGGACTCACAAGAAGAGTGGTACAAAAGTAAAGGTCATACAAGTCAAAGTACATTAAGAACTATAAGAGTAAGCTAAAAACTGTGATGGAGAATCAAAAGTAGAAAGGATAATTTCTGACTGCTGAAAATCAGGGAGGGTTGCATGGTAAACATGATATTTCATCTAGGCTTTGAAGTATTGGACAAAGAAGGCTGATGAGTGGAGTTAGGGGTTAGGGAATCCTTCCCAATTGAGAGGAACAATGTGACCAAAGATGCAGGGGTGAGGAAAACCAGGAGGTTTGTGAGACATCCAATAATTCCAGAGCAGAGGGTGCATATGTCTCCAGAATAGTAGAAGGAAAGACTGGGAAGGTTGGGAACAAATTACAGAGTGCCTTGAATGCCTTGCTAAAGAGTTAGGGAGATGAATGCAGTGCTTTAAAAACTGCATTAATAGAAGCATAGCTTCAGAAACCCCATGCTGAGTCAGAAGTACTGGATAAGATCCAGTAAATTCCAACAGGGCAGTGGTGGTAATACAATGGAGATGCTGCATGAGTTAGGGAAAAACAGACAATAAATCAGGCGTGCTGGGTTTCAATGTTAACCATGTCCCTAACTTAATAGATGACCTCAGGCAAATTACCTAAATTCTCTAACCTTTAGTTTCCTTTCTGTAAATTGTAGTGGTTAGGCTCTGACATTCAGTGATTCTTTGGGGGAGGGGGAAAGCAGAGGATGAAGTGGAAGAACACACTGGAATGTGATACAAAAGACCTCCTTCAGGCAATTACTCAAAAGATGTTAGAAAGACATTTAGATGCATTTCTGGAGTCAGTTGCCAGAACAGAATAACAAGATTTTGGGATTGCAAATAATCTGCAGTCATTGCCAGAACAGAATAACAAGATTTTGGGATTGCAAATAATCTGCAGGAAAGAGATAAGAGACTTTCAGAGATATGGGGTCAGTTGAGCCCAAATGAATCACTGGGAAGGCAGATGCCCTCATGAGAAGAGAAACATTGAGTTACAATTAACACACATCTGGATTCCCTCCAGAGTCCTCCTCCTTATCTCCTTAGCTGAAAAACCTCTACTTATGGAGCTCTCCTCTTTTCCTTGGTAGCTCTCTTCCTGAGATTCTCATTTTGGAAATGACTGTATCAATTCCCCATCTTATTAATTTTGTTTTACAGTCATGTCTAACTCTTTGTGATCCCATTTTGGGGTGTTCTTGGCAAAAATACTGGAGTGGTTTGCCATTTTCTTCTCCAGTTCATTAGATGAAAAAACTGAGGTAAACAGGCTTAAGTAACTTGCTCAATTAACATAGCTAATAAGAGTTTGAGAACAGATTTGAATTCAAGAAATTCAAGCCTGGACTCTAGGCTCAGCACTCTACCTACTGTGCCACCTATTTGCTCCCTCACCTTATTAATAATTGGACTCTAAGTGCTCTAGCCACTATGCAAAGAGCAGCTGATATAGAATAGTGAGATGAAAGTCAGATTTCCAGGGACTGAGGAGAGAGTGGGTGAGGAAAGGAATGTGAGCATCCAGTATAGATGACTTTCCTAAAGAAGTTTGTTAATTATTGGGCAAAAGAATGATGGAATGAAGGGTTAGGATTTACTGGATTCAAAATGGACAGAGGTGAAGGATCAAAGGAAGTCTTTTTTTGTGGGTTGGGGAGACATAAGCATGTTTATAGGCAAATGGGAAGGATCCAGTACAGAAAAAAAATTATCAATGAAGGAAAAAGGATAATTGCTGGAGAAGGATCCTAGAATTCATAGGAAGACACAGGATCAAGGGTTCAGGGGAAAAGATGCCTTGGCAAGAAATTTCTACTGTGACTAGACAGAAAGAAGAATCAGTGAATGAAGATGAAGAAAAATAAGAAAAATCTGTTGTGGTTAAGCAATGAAAAAGGTCATTAAGAAAGAACAGATTTTGAGCTAAAAGAGTAACATAAAGAGCTATAGTCTTCCCTTTGCCTAAACACTGCATGGTCCAAGAGGTTACAGAGCTTGGGAGAACCATGGAGGAAGGGAGAGAGGGAAAGACAGACAGAGGAAAAAAAAGAGAGAGACAGAGACAGAGGTAGAGAGACAGATGTAAAAACAGAGACAGAGACAAAGACAGAGAGACAGAATCTAGCTTTTCTGTTTACTGTCCAGAGATCACTAGACAAAGCCAAGATTTGCAATAGGAGTGGAAGCCTCACCCACCTCTAGTTCTTTGAGACTAAGAGCTGCTCATTCAACACTTTCTTTTTCACTTCTCAATTTCAGCAATTCTTTTGTTACATTATGAAATATGTGATTCAATATAATGGAAGGTCCTAAGCATAGAATTTCTCAGTTTTGTTGGATGAGGTCATCATAAAAATGTAGCATGTTACAAAGAGGCACTGGATTTGGATTTAGAGGACCTAAGTTTAAATCTCAGGGCTACTACTTATTGGCTGTATGATCCTGGATAAATGAGAGGATTAACTTAGTAATTCTCTTCTAGCTCTAGAAAATTCCCCAAAGGGTTATCCAAGTCCTTCATGTTATGAGAGTCTGTTTCAAACATATAAGCAACCCCTTTTCTCTGCTACAAAATAATAAAAAACACTCTACACCTGTCTCCCTGCTTCTTTCAATTACAACTACTGGTCAGTTGGTTTCTGCATTTAATTGGACCAGAAATCAGTGCTGGAGATAATTCTGACTAATCTCGGAATAGGACCAGGGTGAATTTAATAACTATGTAGTGAAAACAACTAATTAGCCATGACAGTAGCAGTGAATGAGTATTCTGTTGATATTTGTGGAATTAAGCTGAATAGAAAGAATCATCATTTAATGAACATATTTGAAGTTTAGAAATTATCTAGTCCAACCCCCTTATTTTACAGATAAAGAAGTGATGATTCAGAGAGGGGTTTGGCTATTTGGCTTACCCAAGACTGCAGCGTGACTCCATACTTTCTCTCTCTCTCTCTCTCTCTCTCTCTCTCTCTCTCTCTCCAAATTACCTTGTAAATACTCATTTTCTTATATGTTACATTCCCCCCAGGATGTTTCATTTTTGTCTCTGTAGACACAATGTCTTGCATGTAATAGGTCATAAATACCTTTTTTGAATTAAAGTGGAGCTGTCCGTGGTATTTAGCTCTCTCTATTATATACTCTGAAGAAACATTCTATTAGCATCTTCTTACTTTAGGTATCCAAGCAAAGACTAGATGCTATGGAAAGGAAGCTTTTATAGGAACAGACTTAATTACAGGACTAGATGTTGTGAAAATGGAATTTCTGTGACAGAATACTAGGATGAATAATTCACATTCCTCTCTTTCTATATCTTTTGTTTTTACATTTTTTTCATTTCCAAAAATACACTTGCTTTTTCCCAGCCAATATATCAATTAAATGTGACATTATATTCAATATTTTGTGCCCACAGCCCTCCACCTGTGCAAAGAATGGAGGGAGGTGCATTTTCTATTTTTTCCCTGGTCTCCTTTATTTTTTAATTTTCCCATTTATATATAAAGATAATTTTCAGTGTTCATTTTTGTAAAGGTTTCTCCCTTCCACCCTTCCCTCCCCCACCCTAGGATAGCAAATATATGTTATACATGTACAATCATATTACACATGTTTTCATAATAGTTTCATTGTGAAAGAAGAATCAGAATAAAAAGAGAAAAACCACAAGAAGGGAAGGTACATTTTCTAATTGCTTATTCAAGGCCAAGACTCATCATTAAAATCATACACTGTTTAGAGGTGAGTTTGTTGTTGTTGTTGTTGTTCCTTCCATTTACATTGATATCTTCATTTTCTATAGTTTTCCTGATTTTGCTTGCTTCACTTCGCACTGGTGCATGTAAGTTTTTTCATGTTCTTGTATTTCTTATTGTTTAGTAGTTTTGTATCTAATTCATGTATTACAATTTTTTTTTACTTATTCCCAGATGAATGGGTATCTACTCCCCATTTTCCAGTTCTTTGCAACCACAAAGGGTATTGCTATGAATATTCTGAGAGTCAAGATGACATTTACTTTTTGTCTTTGATCACAATAGGGGACAGAAATGGAAGCTCTGGGTCAATGTTTAGCTCTTAATAAATTCCTATGATTAATTTTAGTCACTTTTTAAAAAGCATCATTCTAAGTTGTTTTCAGAATGTTTGGATGAAGTCACAGTTCTAACAAAAGTGGATTTGTATGCCTGTAACATTTTCATAGCCCTTCCCTCATTGACTATTTTCTACTTTTGTAATTTTTTCCAATGTTCTGGCTGTACAATTATCAGTCTTGTTTTGATTGGCATTTTTCTTATTAATGATTTGGAGGAATCTTTCATGTATTTATTAATAGTTTGCAATTCTTATTTTGAAAGCTGGTTGTTCACATCTTCTGACCTAACCAATGTGAGAAACATATACTTGTGAGTTTTCTAAATATCTTGGATATTTGACTCTTATTAGAGACATATGATGGAAAGATTTTCTTCCTTAGTTTAACCACTCCCCTTATTATCCATTGATTTCTGTTAGTGCAGAAGTTCCCCCCCACCAATTTTATGTAATTGAAACCCTCCCTCCCTTATTTAAGGATCTTCTTCTAGTCATAACAACTTGTATTTTCTATAGTCCATTACAAAATACTTTCCTCACAACAATGCTATGAAGTAGGCAGTACCAATATTTATTACTCTCTTTTAATAGAGGAGGGAAACTGAGGTTATGGAAATTAAGTATTTTGCTCACCCACAGTTAAATAGGTAAGTAGTACTGAGTTGACTTAAATTTAGGTTCTCTACCTCCTAGACCAGTGCTTTTTTCATTATATTTATACTGCCTCCATAATCAGAAAAGTTCATTGTGGCCTTCTCTTCTTGATAGCATATAACCAGTAAAAATTTGGCATCTGATGGGGAAGTTAGATTTAATAGAGGACTATTTAATACTTAAGAATTAGTATTCTTGAATTCTAGTCCTGCTCTGCCTAGTTTTTACATTTTTATTGGTATTTGTTTTAATGTTTTTTCCCCAACTATATCTTCTGTCTTCACTCTCCAGCTATTTATCCCTGTATCAAAAAAATTGAGGAGAATATGCAGTTTCACTATATTTAAACAATAGACCCAACAAGTCAGATAGTATATATTCAATATATTCAGTAATATCATAAAGGATTATTAAAATATTGTTGTTTGCTCCTCATTTTTTAAGAGGACTGTGACATCAGAGATGTGCTGCCATGCCATACACTTGAAATGAATTTCATGTTTGTCCTTTATTCTCAGAAGACCATGACATCATGGAGGTGATGTCCTGACATGTGGATGAATTGGATATGAATGAGGAATGCCATGCAAGTCATCAACCTCACATTCTCTTCGAGGTCAACTGGGTCCATTGGCCAGATATGGATCAAGATGACTGAAGATAACCCTGAATGCAAGGCAAACAGGATTAAGTGACTTGCCCAAGGTCACATAGTTATTAAGTATCAAGTATCTGAGGTCACATTTGAACTCAGGTCCTCCTGACTCCAAGGCTGGTACTCTGTCCACTGTACCAACTAGCTCCCATTAAATTGGATTTATGTGAGGGAGGGAAAAGTTACCAGCCCTTCTCCTCCAGAGTCATCTGGGTTCAGTAGCCAAATATGAACCAGGCAATGGCCCTGGATGCAGCGGGAAGCCTTGGCCTTTTTAAGCTAAGGTCTTTAATGGGTCTCAGTTTGATAAAGGCAAGGCCCATTTAGTGATTAGGGCTAGACTCTTTAATCTAGGTAAAAAAAATCAAGAAATAATTCCTATTTACATTAACTCTGAGTCAATCAGGATCCAATGACCAGGTGGGGTTTGGCCAGGGACCTATTGTTATCCAATTAAAGAGAGCCAGAGTAATTTGGGACTTGTAAACCTTCAAGATATCTTGCCAGATTTCAGTGATCAAAATTTACATTCTTCTGAGCAGAGCACCTATAGGTAAAGGTGTGATAGCCTATGTGGTTAGAAGGAAGAGAAAGGAAAGAAGAAGGAAAGAAAAAATAAAATATATATCTATATATATACATACATACATACATATATATATATATATATATATATATATATATAGAGAGAGAGAGAGAGAGAGAGAGAGAAGGAAGCAAAGCATATTGTCTTTTCTCTTCAGAGCCAAGATAAATCATTAAAATACAAAAAAAGTATCCTTTTTGTTGTTGTTCTTTCCATTTCCATCTCTCTAGTCCTTGGATATATCATCAGCTAGATTTCTAACTTAATTTTGTGTCAATTCATATAATTCTTCTTGTGCTTCTCTATATCCTTTATATTCATTATTTCTGCCCATAATTTGCTATGTGAGCTTGGGCAAGTCATTCTCTCTCCCCTGAATTTGGTCCCCTTTTGACTTCTTCACTAGACTCTTGAGAAGAACATATGAGATAAAAGACATAAAATTCATTTGGGATAAGGATTAGACCTCTGATTTCGTTGGTTTCAGAAGTACCACATAAGGAACTTACTTCACTATTGCTGTTCATAACCTTGTCTGCAATTTATAGTCAGAGAGTTACCTAGAAAAGCAAAGAATTATGTGATTTTCTTACAGGATGTGTTAGGGGAGGGGTTAGAATCCAGGTCTTCCTGGCTTCAAGATCAGCTTTCCATCCACCGATTCCCAAAAGTTCTTTGGATGATACCAAAAGTCACCAAATTATAAGTTATTTGTATTAGTACTGTTCTCAGAAATAACAGTAGACTATTTGAATCCAGGAGTCTTTCCTTTGAGCAAACAAAGAGAGATATATTCAAGTTTAGTATTTTTCCTCACTTGGGGGAACTGCCCTGATGACAAACAATAACAAGACTAAAACTCTGAAACTTTGAACAGTAGATAAGCAATTACTTCTACCATGTGCCAGACATTGTACTAGGAGATAGAGAATGAAGAAGGGGGGAGGGAAAGGGAAGTCCAAAAGCAGACTGCTTTCAAGGAGGACAGACTAATAGCATGCAAATGACCATGTACAAATAGGCTATTTACAGGATAAACTGGAGATAATCACAGAGGGAAGGAACTAGCATTAAGAAGGATATTGAGGGAAACTAGGGAGGGTAGGAGTGGAGGAGACAGAGATGAGGTATGGTCAGTGTTTGGTAGTCATAATGAAGAGCCAGGCTTCAGAGAAGCTAAATGTTACAAGTTCCTATATTCACCCTGCCATTTGAGAGGCATTCCTCCCAGATGTTAAGATCAGTTGTGATGGCCATATCTCTGTTTAAATGAACTGTGAAGAGAGAAGGGGATGAGAGGGAGTGGGGGAGGAGGGTAGGGAGAGAGGGAGAGAGAGAGAGAGAGAGAGAGAGAGAGAGAGAGAGAGAGAGAGAGAGAGAGAGAGAGAGAGAGAGAGAGAGAACTGTGGGAATAAGGGGTGTAGTTCCAGAGAGTACAGAGAATTAAGAACCATTGCAGTCCAGTTAAAGCTCGTACCCAGATAAATTACATCATGAGTTAAAACTGAAGAGCTATAAATTTCCTCCCTTCTGTTCCTAGTTACTCTGTCCTTTCTCATGTTCAGATTGAAAAATGAGCATGTCTGCTTCCTGGGGCTCCTAGCCATCAGAATCAAATGTGGTTCTCTCATTTCATGGGTCAAGAGTCTCTAAAAAGCAAGCTCTGGGCCCCCAGAAGTGACTCTGGAAGGTTCTCTGGTCCCTTGGATTTATGGAGATGAGGCCTGACACTTTCTCAACATTAATATAACTGACTTGAAGAGATTCACCATGAAATAGTCCATCTGCTCTCATCTTTGAGGCATTGCATAGAAATGAACCATGATGATTAAGCTGAATGAACATCTAATTAAATACAGCCTGTGCCTTGTTTAAGAGCATTCTGAAATGGACTGGAGGCGTATAATGTTACATGGGAACAGCTGGTATCCTTAAGGGGAGGGCCATGGGTCCAAGTCCATGAGATGGAGATGGGAGATGTTGGAAGGGAAGAGTCACAGTGTATTAGACTCAGAATGTTACAGCTGGAATAGACCTTAGGATATGGAATGTTAGAGCAAAGAACAGAATGTTAGGACACAAAAGATCCTTAGAGTTCTGCTCATCCAATTCATTCATTTCACAGATGGATACAATGAGGCACAGAAAGAAAAAATGATTTTCCATGTTCACACAACAGTAAAATTGGAATGAAAGTCTAGGACTTCTGACTCCCAGTCCTGTACTCTTTTTAAGAAATAAATTAATTTTTCTAATTACATACAAAGATAGTTTTCAACAATCATTTTTCATAGGGTTTTGATTTTCACATTTTTCTCCCTTTCTCCCTTTCCTTTCCCACCCTGACAGAAATCAATCTAATATAGGTTATACATTTCCAGCTATGTTAAACATATATCCATATTAATCATTTTGTGAAAGAAGAATCAAAACAAAAAAAAGGGAAAAACCACAAGAGGAGAAAAAACCATAATAAATAAAAACAATTTTAAAACTTGAAAATAGTAATCTTTGGTCTGAATTCAGACTCTATAGTTCCTTCTTCAAATGTGGGGTGGCATTCTCCATTGCAAGTTCTATATAGTTGTCTTTGATTCCAATCTAAAATTCTTAACACAATATCCCACATATTTTGATAACTGTATTATGTTACACAAAGATGATGTGTTATCATTATCATTAATAATAATCATAATAAGAAGCCCAAAGCTAGGTGTACACACAGAAGGTACTCTGTACTTATTGCTAGACAGGCTGAAAATTATTGTTGAAGTTGCTTGAAAGACATGGGGAAAGGGTGATCCCATAGCTTGATCCCATAGCTCTGCCAGTCAGACAGATAGATACTTTCTCAGTGGTCTGTACTACCCAACTGTTCAGATTCTTGTTGGTCAGAATCATAATTATGGTGGAAGAATCAAAACTATGGAGGCTAGGGTTTTGCCTCAGTAACTTAGAAACAATAAAGCTGTTTACCTACTAAGCAAGAGTAATAAATTAAAATAGGAAGTTAATAGATGTCAGACTGGAATCAATTCTTCTCTGCCACGATGTTCTTGGATCTGTCTTCTCATCATGGAGCATCCTCTGGTGAAGATGCAGCCCTGTGCAGCTCATTCCCCCAGTTGGTTTGGATCCTTGCTTAGGAATGCCTATGATGCTAGTGCTGCTACAAGATGTCAGCAACATATTCTACCCACAGCTTCTGCCAGATACTGTCTTCTTTCTTCAGAGAGGCAGAGCTGTGCTTTCCTAGACAACTGGAACATGGTAGACTGAGATTTGGAGGAGATAGCTGTTTATTTTTGAAGAACTGTCACATTAAAGAATTGTCCTGCTTGGCCACGGGAAGGAGAATGAGGACCAAGGAGAGGTAGATTGGTCCTGAATGAAGAAAAAACTTTCTATCACTTAGAGCTATGCCAAAGTAGGCCAGGTTGCATCAAGAGATAGTAAGACTGGGGCAGCTAGGTGGCGCAGTGGATAAAGCACAGGCCCTGGAGTCAGGAGTACCTGAGTTCAAATCTGACCTCAGACACTTAATAATTACCTAGCTATGTGGCCTTGGGCAAGCCACTTAACTCCATTTGCCTTGCAAAAATAAAAATAAAATAAAATAAAAAGAAATAGTAGCCATGGGAATGATTTTGCCCCAGACTAAAGAGCCATAATAAGCTTCAACCAGATCAGTAACTGACAATCTGAGGTGATATAACCATAAGGAAAAGTGGCTTTAACAATGACCTTTAATCAAAATTACCACAAAGTAGAGGAAGGTAAAGGAAGGGAATGAAGAGAAAGAAAATGCTTGCTGGGGGAAAAAAGAATTTGATAGCTTCTTGTTTTAACTAATTCTAGCTAAGTCTTCATTTCAGCCAAGTGTTAAGCTTTGTGTTGTTGAAGAATCATAAATACCATCAACATTTTCTAAGTTCAGCACCCTGAGACACTAACTAAAATCTAACTCCAAATAGAGACATGGAGAAGCATAAATTGTAAGCTTAGAAGATGGTTCCTCAAATATAATAATAATAATGATAATGATAAGAACAGGCAACAAGGTACAGTAGAAAGTACTGTATTTGGAGATCAAAGAAAACTACCAAATTTGAATCTTATCTCTGTCATACTACTTGTGGGACTACTCTGGGGAAGGCACTTAAAATCTAGGACTCTCCATTTCTTCATCTATAAAATAGGGATAACATTATCTGTTCTTTTTTTGTCTTTTTCCACATTTTTTCTCCCTTCCTGATAGAAAGCAAACTAATATGGGTTGCACATGTATAACTATGATAAACATAAATCCATATTAATCATGTTGTATAAGAAGAATCAAATCGAAACAGGAAAAAAACATAATAAATAAGACAACTTTTAAAAAATTGAAGATAATATGCTTTGGTCTTCACTTAAATTCCACATCTCCTTCTCTGGATATGAATGGTATTTTTTTTTATCCCAAGTCTTTTAGAATTGTCTTTAATTATTGTACTGTTAAAATGAACAAGTGCATCATAGTTGATCATCACCAAATGTTGCTGTTAATGTGTACAATATTCTTCTGGTTTGTATACAATGTTCTTCTGGGGTCATCTGTTCTAATACTATCTTGGCCATGCACCTGCTGACAACACCAAGAAGTGTAGGATGCTAGAGAAGGATCACTACACTTTGGGACAGAAATATTCCAGTCCCCTGATGTTCCTCTTCAACCCTAGAAAGTTTTTTGTTGACTGGCAGAAGAGCTGTCATAAGATTCCTTTAACTCCTCCCATGCTTTATGATAACAGAATCTGAAAAGTCAATGAAGACACAGAGGGATGGCTGTCATGGAAACAGCAGTTAAGTTTACAGCTCTGAGGCCATCAGCATCAGATTCCAAATTCAGGATTCAGATTCCTTAATTAATTTTGGAAGCAGACAAAAAGCTAAAGATTCATCAGTCCCTCCTTCCCTTTTCATCTCTCTTCCAAGAGAAGAGGTTCATGTTTCTGAGTCTGATGTTAGTTATCCTGACAGGGTAGAAGGCTTTCTTTGTTTCTTAAAAGTATACTTATTTATTTCATGAATAAATTTTTATTTTGAATCATAACCTAAAAAATATGATAAAGTTGCTAACTATCATAATACCAAACAGTGTTTGTTAGAATGAACCATTGAGAGGTCTGCTTGGAAAAACCAGGAGGAGAGAAAGAAATATTTTCAACTAAGTATTTTGCTGGACAAACTCTCTGGTTGAAGGTTCAAAATTTTAAAAAAAGAGGGTCCTTTTCTTTTTCAGAAAATAGACTTTCAACATGTTTATTCTTTCTTGATCAGACTCCCCATCTTCAAGCCAAAACTATATTTGATTCATGTGACTTTATAGGCTTTCCAAAAATTCTCCCTATCAACTTCCTTTGTATTCATTCCATCATTACCTCCTACATGGTCTGGGTCAGCTCTTTCTCAGTGTCCCAACCTGGCAGACTCAGGGCTACCCCTAGGCCTTGATTTGTGCTGTTTCCCTTTCCCTGATTACCGGTTATATTCCTCTGCACCTCTAACCACTCCCACCATCTTTCAAGGATTTGTTCAAGTCCTATCTCCTCCTTTCTGGAAGGACAATAGCCAGTGGAATGCTGGAACCAGCTTGAACCAGCTTCGAGAGCTGATCATTCAATTTTCAACATAAACGTTTGCATTTCGGAAACTGGCAGATGCCAAAAAAGCAAAGTGTGATTTATTATTGTGTTGATTTCTAGATTTAAAAAAGTGATGGGGGTGGAGCCAAGATGGCGACAAGAAGAAGTCAAGTCTTAGGCGCTCTCTGATAAAACTTGAAACTAAGGACTCTAACTAAACTTTCAAGAGACAGAACCCACAAAGGGACCCAGTGAGGCAGTTCTCCTACTCAAGGTAACCTGGAAAAGAGCAGAAAGGCTCTGCTCCCCAGGGACAGAAGGGCGGCCCACCAGAGGGGTGGCTGCCAGAACGAAAGATCTTCAGCCTCCCGGAGGCAGCCCCAGGGCGCTAGGAGCCTCCGCTCACAGCAGCGGGGAGTCTCCTGAGCTGCACCCTGGGGAGCACCGGGCACAAAGTGGGGGAACAGCGGGGAACCTCTGCCAGAGTGAGCACGTGGAGCCCAGCCCTCAGGGCACACAGTAAGCAGTGTGGCCACTGCATTCCAGATCCCCAGGGCATGAGCCCATTCAGCTGAGGGATGGGAGTGAAGAGAGAGATTGCAGAGCTCTGGCCTCTGCCTCTGGAACAGGACTCTGGGGCTCTGACCACATTCAGATCCTGATCCCAGTCTAGGCCCCCACATAGAACAGCAGGCCCCCCCCACCTCAGCCCCATGGCAGAGGGGGGCATTTATAGTCATTCACAGACCAGGAGGGAGGACAGAGCCTCACATACTGAGACCCTTGTGGGAGTGTCCCAAAAGCTCAGGAAGCACCCCAAAACCAGGCCCAGGCTGGGAAAATAAGCAAGCAAAGAAATAAGAGGAAGACCATTGAGAAATATTTTGCATATGAGCCCAAGAAGGATCAAAACACTCAGTCTGAAGATGAGGAAGCACAAGCTCCTGCATCTAAAGACTCCAAGAAAAACAGAAATTGGGCTCAGGCTATAACAGAGTTCAAAAAAGACTTTGAAAATCAAATGAGGGAGTTGGAAGAAAAACTGGGGGAAAAAAAAGAGAGAGATGCAGGAAAAACATGAAAATGAAGTCAGCAGCTTAGTCAAGGAAATCTAAAAAAATGCTGAAGAAAATAGCATGCTAAAAACCAGCTTAGATCAAATGGATAAAACAGTTCAAAAAGTTATTGAGGAGAAGAATGCTTTAAAAAGCAAAATCGGCCAGATGGAAAAAAGAGATAAGAAAACTCTCTGAGGAGAACAAATCCTTCAGACAAAGAATAGAATTCAGGGAGATTGATGAATTTACCAGAAACCAGGAATCAATACTTCAAAACCGAAAAAATGAAAAATTAGAAGAAAATGTGAAATATCTCATTGAAAAAACAACTGATATGGAAAACAGACTTAGGAAAGATAATTTAAAAATTATTGGAATACCTGAAAGTCATGATCAGGAAAAGAGCCTTGACATCATTTTCAAAGAATTACTACAGGAAAATTGCCCTGATATTCTAGAAGCAGAGGGAAAAATAGAAATGGAGAGAATCCACCGATCCCCCAGAGAAAGAGATCCCAAAAAACCGACCCCTAGGAATATTATAGCCAAGTTCCAGAACTCCCAAGTCAAAGAGAAAATATTACAAGCAGCCAGAAGGACACAGTTCAAATATCATGGAGCTGCAGTCAGGATCACACAGGACTTAGCAGCAGCTACATTGGAAGCTCGTAGGGCTTGGAATACAATATACCAGAAGGCAAGAGAGCTTAGAATGCAGCCAAGAATGAACTACCCAGCAAGGCTGAATGTCCTCTTCCAGGGAAAAAGATGGACTTTCAATGAACCAGGGGAATTTCAAATGTTCCTTTTGGAATGGCCAGAGCTGAACAGAAGGTTTGATCTTCAGATTCAGGATTCAGGTGAAGCATGGAGATTGGAGGAGAGGGGGAAAATATGAGGGACTTAATGATGATGAACTGCATGTATTCCTGCATAGAAAAATGACATTGATAATACTCATATGAACCTTCTCAGTTAATAGAGCAGGTAGAGGGAGCTTTTATAGTTGAAGCACAGGAGAAAGCTGAATTCGAAGATAAAATATGGTATAAAAATGGAGTCAATAGAAAAAAGGGAAATGCAATGGGAGAAAGAAAAAGGAGAGGGGCAATAGGCCAAGATATTTCATATAATAAGTTTTTTTCTTTATTGCAATGAGCTATTGCAATGATATGGAAGGGGAGAGGCAAGGAGGAATGAGGGAACCTTTGCTCTCATCAGAGGTGGCTAGGAGAGAAAACAGCATGTAAACTCAATGGGGTATAGACATCTGGAGTAAGAAGGAGGGGGGAGCAGGGGGAAGGGGCGGGGATGTGAATGATGGAGGAGAGGATGGACCATGGAGGGAGAGTGGTCAAATATAACACATTTTCTTTTTTACTTCTTGCAAGGGGCTGGGTTTGGAAGGCCTGCCCAGGACCATAGGGCCAGGTGGATTCTGGGCCTAAGGGATGGTATGGGGGCTCAGGGCTTCTTGGCCCCAGGACCAGGGATCTGTCTGCTGTGCCACTCAGCGACCCTACAGCAGAGTCAGAGTGAAAGGAGAAAGAAAATACAGTACATGGTAGTGGAGAAATAAGAAAGGAGGGAGTTGCGATCAGCAATGGCAATGTTGGAAAAATATGGAAGCAACTTTTGTGATGGACTTACCATAAAGAATGCGATCCACCCATGACAGAGTTGTTGGTGTTGGAACAAAGACTGAAGCACATTTTTTATTACTATTATTTGGGGGAGGGTGCAGGGCAAATGGGGCTGGGTGGCCTGCCTGGGGCCACATAGCAGGGTGGATTTGGGCCTGGGTGCTCCTGGCTCAAGGGCCAATGCTCAGTCCACCACCCAGCCACCCCTACTATGATTACTATTTTATTTTATTTTGGGTCTTTTTTTTTCTTCTTTTTGGTTTTTGCAGGGCAGTGGGGATCGGGTGGCTTGCATGTCACACGGCTGGGTGATTGTTGGGTCTATGGGGCTGGATGTGGGCTTGGGTGCTCATGGCTCCAGGGCTGGTGCTTCGTCCATTGCGCCACCTGGCCATACCTACAATTATTACTATTATTTTTTTTAATTTTAATTATTTTTCTCTCCTCTTTACTTTATCGCCCAAGCAAGTCTATACAAGTCTATATTCATGGGGGGAGGGATATTTTGTTTACTCTTAAACAAGAATATTTTATTAATGTAAAAAAACATTTGTACAAAACGAGAATTAAAAAATAAAAAAATAACAATAAAAAATAAAAAATAAAAAAAAGTGAAGAAATGCTAATATTGCAGATTAAATTTAAAGGTATGACATATGTACATTTATTTTCATAGAGCTGGTTGTTAAACACCAGCACATTTCTCTCTATAAGCAATATTGATCTTATAGGATCATAGGATTCTGAGCTGACAAATCATCTGAAATCATTTGATCCAATCCTCTCATTTTACTGATGAAAAAGTATACTTCATTTACTGATGAAAAAAGTAAATCTCAGGAGGTAAAGTCACTTTGATCAAGGCCATAAAGGTAGTAAGTAGTTAGACCCAAAATTCAAAGTATAAACAAAGTTTAAAAAATAGTAGGAGTGTAACTTTTTTTTTTTTGCAAGGTGGAGTTAAATGGTTTTCCCAAGGCTACACAGCTAGGTAATTATTAAATGTCTGAGGTTGGATTTGAACTCAGGTACTCCTGACTCCAGGGCTGGTGCTCTATTCACTGTGCCACCTAGCCACCCATTAGAAGTGTAATTTGATTCAGACTAAGAGATAAGATTTCTGCAGTAAGGTCCAGTAATAAGGTCAGTTATGACATGCTTATGTTTGTGCTTCCAGTTAAGAGAAATGACAATGGGCTATGGGCTAGTGCAACCCCAATGGGTTGACCATGTTATTTGAATGTGAAATATATGCTTGCTTACCTAAAAGATTATTTTATGGAGAATTCACTGGGTTTTCAAAAAAACCCAACAATATAAGGATACTCTCAAGATCTCTCTGAAGAAGTTTGGAATTGATTACATGACATGGTAGACACTGTCCCAACATTATGTACCCACATCAAAGAAGATGCTATTCTCTATGAGCAAAACAAAATTGAAATAGTTCAAAAGAAACACAAGATGCACATATTTTTTAAAAAAATCTACCCCAAATGTTCACATGGACTATTTTTGTGCTTGACCTGTGGCAGAGCATTCCAAGCTCCTACTGACACATTGTACCTTGACTCTAACATTGTGGTATCAGTTTGGTCATCTTTGAGAATGAAGGACAACAACCAACCAGAGGTGGAACCACCAGTCCTGTGCTTGGAAAGATCCCTTTCTCCTTAATGACTTCCTTTATGCCCCTAGTCTTCAAACTAAGAACAGGGTCAACCACAGATATTTTTAAGAAATAATATTAAATATGGCAAATGTACTCCTTTACCACAGAGGTAGTTTCTGCCAAGGGTCACTTGGATATTTATAAGATCATTTGTGGGTTATATTTAGTCAATCATTTAATTAATTCCCCCCTAAAATGTTCCTAGATTTATTGAATTTTGAGCGGCCCTGTCTCATGGTCTTACAGAAGAGGATAATGGCAGATGTGTTAGACAAGGAACACCTCTAAATTGTTTCCCTTTCTTTGAGATTCTCCAAACTTCCACTGTAGTATGAATGAAAACCTCCACTACCATTAGAGGGCTGATCTTGGGTTGGTTTTTTCTCTGGAAACTGGCAAACTGGAAAAATCTCAATTCCCAAAGTGTTCTGAGACCTGGTCATCTCTTGCCAAGGTATTATAGGAGTGGTGCATTCAATTAGACTCAGAAGAGTCATGTGTGAATCCCTACTCTGTTATTAACTATCTCTTTGAGCTTGAGCAACCACTTTCTGCCTCTTGGCCTCTATTTTTCTATCTGAAAAATATGAATATAGGACTATCAGATGATCTTTAAGTTCCCTTCCAATTCTAAAATTTTAAAAAGCTATAAACCTGGATCCCCTGACTCCAGTCAAGAGTGCTTTCCATTAAACCATTAATTTCTTTATTATTTTCATATTCCTCAAACTAGATTATAAACTCACTAAGGGCAAAAGAAGTACTGTTTCAAACATATTTTTGATCTCCTCACAATCTGCGCCACGTAATACCTTACACTTCTTTAAGTTGTTTCAGTCATGTATGGCTCTTCATGACTCCATTTGGGGTTTTCTTGGCAAAGATACTGGAATGGCTTGCCATTTCCTCTCTGACTCCTTTTACAAATGAGAAAACTGAGGCATACAGAGTAAAGTGACTTGTCCAGGATCACAAAGCTAGGATGTATTTGAGGCCAGATTTGAACTTGGAAAGGTGAGTCTTTCTGACTTCAGATCCAGGACTCTATCCACTCACTGTTCAACAAAAACTATTGGAAAATTTTTTTTGTTTGAGAGTCAATAGTGTCACTGTGATTAATTTTCTGTAAATAAGAAGCAAATTTGTTGGGTTCAGGAATTACAGTAGTTATATGTTCTATCCTATGCCATGGTTATCTCTGAGACCTTGAAAGAGAATATGTGATTGTCAGTGACATTCTCTGGGGACCCTGGACCTGCCAGCATGAGTGCTGGTTAGATAAGGGAGTCAGAAAACAAGAAAAGAAGAATGAGGGTCCATGAAATGCCTGGATTATACTTTTTTTAAAAAAAATATGAACATACATAATAGAGATTCTTGGTCTCATATATTCTCCTTTTTTCTGTTCTTTGCATATAGAAATGATCATTTTAAAAGTTAATATTAATAATAATTTAAAATTTAAAAAATAATCCTAGTTATCCTAGTAGTAGTAGTAATAATGATATTGCCTCCATTTTATAGATGAATAAAGTAGGGCTCAGAGAGATGAAATGATTTTCTCAGAGAGAAACACAGAGCTCATCAATGTCAGAATCAAGATTCAAACTGTGACTCTTGATACAAGATCCATTGTTCCTCCCTTCCTTCCTTCCTTTCTCCTTTCCTTCCTTCTTTCCTCACTTCCCTTCTTCCTCCCTTCTTTTCTTCCCTCTCTCCTTTCTTCCTTTGTGTTTTATTGATACTTTTTAATTTCACTGTCACTTCCCAATAATCCTCCACCCATAAAATTCGCTCTATAGCAAAAAGATTTCTCCCTCTACCAGAAAGGACCATTTAAGTAAAACCAAACAACCAATTAATAATTCCTAATCCATTCACTGATGTCATCTAAGGGACAGAAATCAGTTTCATCACCAGTCCCCTGGAATCAAGATCAGTCATTCCATTAATTTGAATTGTAATATTAACAAGAACAGGCATTTAAAAAACACCTACTATATGCCAAGGACTGTGAAAGTGATGGAGTTATTAAAAAATAGCCCTTGGCCTCCAAGGGTCTACATTCTAACTGTAAATAAAATGTTCTTTTTTGTGGTTACAGCAAGGTCCCCAGGCAAGGGGTGGGAAAGCTTGCTAATAACTGCCTCTGATCCCTGTCCAGTCCAGTAATTACAAAGTTCTGAAAAAAACAGTTGGAATCAACTTTGATTAGTTCCTAGAGGTGGTAACGTAACACAAACTTTCAGTTTCTCTGAAGGGACTCTGCCTATAAATCTTCCTTACTGAGTCTGTTCTCTCTCTCTCCCTCTCCCTCTCCCTCTCTCTTTGCCTCTCTCTCTCTCTCTCTCTCTCTCTCTCTCTCTCTCTCTCTCTCTCTCTCTCTCACTATAGTCTATTAGGGATTTTGAATCTTCACTTTAGCATATTAGCTCACCTTTTGGGGAGAACCAGATGTGATTTCATTGGAAAAAAGAACACTCACTCCATAGAAGCATTATCAACACCTACTCAGCAACTCATAGCCTTAAAGAATTTCCTGGGGATACTGAAAAGTGACTTATCCAGAGATACATAGTCAGAAGTAGACCCTGAAGTTGGATCTTCCTAGTGAGGCCATTATTCTAGGCTACTCCAACAACTTAATTTATTATGGGGGGGGGGGGGAGAAAAAAAGATGCCCTAGCTTTCATTTAGAGAAAAGTTTTATGGCATTAAAAAAATATTTACAATGATAAGAGTGGCCCTCATTGTTCCTATTCCTTTAACAGCTCTCTCTCTCTCTCTCTCTCTCTCTCTCTCTCTCTCTCTCTCTCTCTCTCATCTAAAGTAATTACCTTTCCCCCCCATCCTACCCTAGTCGCTCATTCTCAGAGGTACATCCCAGCTCTCAAAATTCATCCTTAATTACTTTTCCCTTCTAATGTCTATCTACTTAGAATCCTCTAGGTAATTTATTAAATTTTCAGTATAAGATTTATCGTTCCCAGGACAGCTATCAACCAGGACAACCACCAGTATTATCATTCCCATAGCACTTTAGCAAAGGGACGATTTGCCAGCTCTCTCCCATTCCTAGGAAGTTTCCCAGTATAACAGGAACACTCCTACTCCTAGACGGGGTTATTGTTCATTCTGGGGAGTCTGAATGTGTAGAGATTTACTATGCCACCTTGTGGCAATTCTAGAAAGAAATCTTCACCCACCCCATCTAGATCCATCCCCCTACCCCTGCATCTCCCCCATCTGCTACCCCAAATCCTTGGAAGATAGCTCCATCCAGTCATAAGATCATAAGAACACTACTAGTTAGCAACAGAGACAGGATGAAAATTCATCTACATTTTTGCAACCTGAACAAGGTGTGAAAGGTGTGTGACATATATATGTATATATCATTGCTCACCAGCAACTATTTGACTATCAATGAACTAGAGAGATAGAAATTTCTGTCAACAAAAATATGTGCACTCTTAAAATTTTTCTGCTAAAATTGAACTCTGGGTGATTATAATGAGCAAGGTAATCTCCAAAGAAGAGTTGGGAAAATGCATCTCCTTCTCACCTTTTCAGAGGTGGGAGCTATGGGTGTGGAATATTACCTATATTATAAGACTGGATTAATGCCTTGATTAGTTTTTTCTCTTTTCTAAGAGATAGCTCTTTAGGTGTGGGTTGAAGATAGGATAGGTTTGGAAATGATTATTATATAAAAACAAAATAAATCAACATCTTTTAAAAAAGAAAAATGTAAAAGATGTATTCACCATTGTACCCCTTTCCTTTGGCATCCAAGATGACTGCCTCACTTTCCCATCTCTAGACCTGATTTTCAGGACAGTGAGTCTTTCCCCATACTACATTTATAATTTGACTCATTAATCTAAGTATCACTAAATACTTAGCTGGATGACACAGTAGATATAGCACTGGATGGGGAGACAGGAAGAACTGAGTTCTAATCAAGCCTCAGACACAACTTCTGCCTATTTCAGTTTCCTCAGCTGTAAAATGGGGATCATAATAACTCCTTCCTGCTAGGGCTATTGTGAAAATCAAGTAAGATGATATTTGTAAAGTACTTAACCCACTGGCTGGCACACAGTAGGTGCTTAATAAATGCTTCTTCCCCTCTTCCATATGATACCTTTTAAAATATTTGAAAAAGCTATCATTCTCTCTCCTTCTTCCAACCATTCCTGTAATGCTTTTCTTCTCTTAGTTTCCTTGAGAGATGGATGGAAAAACTGAGATTTTATAAAGGGAAGCAACCCTTTCTTGCCCAAAGTCACATAGATAATTATGGACAGAGCTCTTCATCCTCTTATGAACAATTAATTCCAGGTCACAGAATTCAAAGGTATAAAAGGAAGATCAAGTTCGAACAAGTGTGCATGCATGTGTGTGTGTGTGTGTGTGTGTGTGTAAGAGAAACAGACAGTCAGAGACAAAGAGACAGAGAGACAAAGACAGAGAGAGACAGAGAAAAAGAGAAAGAAAAAGAAGAGGAAAGAGGAAAGGAGGGAGAAGAGACAGAGAGAAAGGGTGAAAGATAGGCACAGGAAGGAAGAGGAAGGGAGAAGGGGAGGGCACATAGAGTGAGGGAGGAAGAGAGAGGAAAATGAGAGAGAAATAAGAGGAGAGAGGGAGGAGGAGAAAAGGAGAGAGAAAGAGAGGAAGAAGGAAAGAGGGAACAAGGAGAAAGGAGAGAGGAGGAAGAAGGAGACAAAGGGAGAAGGAGAATCTGTATATGTGGCTCTGTGTGGTACTAGAGCGTCCCTGCTAACCAAGGATTCCTGAGATATTTTCCACTAGACTTGCTGTTGGGCTGCCTTCTTCCAGAGGCCTCCAACCCAATAAAGCCCCCAGCCACACGTTGCCTGGCAACCATCATTCAGTAAAACTCTGCTTGCCTTAAAAACTAAAAATCAATTCCCTTGATGACACTGGTCAGAACCCAATAAAACCGCCAAGGCTAAGAGCTAGAGATTCAGGGCTGCATGTCCCTGGGTGTTCTGCTGCTGCTACTCAGGGGTTGAGAGGATTAAGGGGAAGGGGACCTACTCCTCAAAAGGAACTCAAACATGAGCATCCACTCTCTTGACACCTCAGTATCTCAGTCCTTCACCCTTTTCCTGGATTATCATGTTGTAATAGTCTCCTAAGTGATCTCTCAATTTCTTTTTTCCTCTTTCTTCTCTTAGCTGATCCATTCTTCACAAAGCTGTTCAAAGACTCTTTCGAACGCACATGTCTGACCCATGCCACTTTCCTTCTCAAAAACCTTATGATTTAGGTTTTTGGAGTGGACTATCTAGTCTAACTCCCTCATTTTATAGTTGATGAAACAGACCCAGAGATGTGAAATAATTTGCCATATTGAATTTAATGCAATACAATTTATTACTATGTGCCCAATGCTCTGCTAGGCACTGGTACCATAAAACCAAAAAAATATTTCCCTGCCCTCAAGGATCTTGCATTTCTTATTTTGTTCATTTTTCAGTCGTGTCCAACTTTTCATGGCCCGATTTAGGGTTTTCTCAGGAAAGATAATGGAATGGTTTGCCATATTTGTCTCCAAGTCATTTTATAGATGAAGAAACTAAGGCAAATGGGGTTAAGTGACTGCCCAGGATCACTCCTAGTGAACATATCCAGTAAGTGTTGTTGTTCAGTCATTTCAGTCATGACTGATTCTTCATGACCCAATTGGGGTTTTCTTGGCAAAGATACCTAAGTGGTTTGCTATTTTCTTTTCCAGTGCATTTTACAGATGAGGAAACTGAGGCAACTCAGTTGTCCAGGGTCATACAGCTACTAAGTATCTGGTTTGAAAAGGAGAAGAAAGGGGAGGAGGAGGAGGAGGAGGAGGAAGGAGAAGAAGAAAGAGGAAGGAAGAGGAGGGAAAAAAGGAGAAAAAGAAGAGGAAATAGAGGAAGAGAAGGAGGAGGAAGAAGAAGAGGAAGTAGAAGAAAGGAATAAAGAGTGGAAACCTGTTATTAGATTTAGACTCAGCATAAGCAAAAACGTTCTCACAATTACAATGTCAAAAAGTGGCATATGTTGCCTTGGAAAGGAGGGAGTTCCTCATCGCTTGAGGTCTCCAGGTAAAGATTAGATGACTAATTATTAGGGAAGTTGTAAATTCCAGTTTAGGTATAAGTTGGAGTGGATGGCCCCTAAGGCCTTTTTCGATCCTGAGATTCTGTGACTTTTTATAATTGGCCTATTCCCCTACTAGTCTGTAAGCTTCTTTGGTTGGGGACCATATCATCTTCTTCTATGTATACTGATAATCACTTAGCACAGAGATCTGAACATAGGAAGAACATAATAAAGAGGCAGCAGTGATACAGCAAAAAGATTGGTGGATTTAAGGTCAGAAGATCTGGACTGAAATCTTGGCTCTGCCAAATTAATTGTGTGACCATGGGCAACTCACCCTCTCTAATCTGGGTTTTCATGTCTGTTTAAATGGATAGAATATCTCCATTACTTACCTAACAGTATTGTGGTTAGCAAACTACTATAAAAATGTTAGCTAGTATAGTATTATGAATGCCACAATACTTTATATATGCTATTCCACATATATGTAATATATAATATAATTTAATGCAAATAATATGTTATATATGATTATTATATTAATATATTATATATGCCTCAGTTACTAGTTATGTGACATTCAGTAAATCACTTAATTCCATTTGCCTCAGTTCCTCATCTGTAAAATGTCTGGAGAAGGAAATAACAAAGCACTCTAATGTCTTTGTCAGGAAAATCCATGGACAGAGTCCAAGGGGTCACATAGAGTTGAGCATTACTGAATAGCTAAATATCAACACTATATATTAAGTATATACTTAATTCAGTAATATGTATAATAGGATATATTATAATATTTACACACATATTTATAATGTCACATACTAAAACATATAGGTGTATATACCTTCATGTATATATTTGCATGTATATATTTGCATATATACATTTACATACATACATACATGTGGTGGGAGGCCACATGACAAAGAGCTGACCTCAACATGAGATGTGGGTTCAAGTCTCATCTCTGACACATGCTGACTTTGTGACCCTGGGCAAGATTTATAACCTTTCTATGTTCTAGGCATTTCTCTAAGAATATAAAGTTGTTGACCTGCATTGCTCAGAGTTTTCTCAACTGGGAGTTTCCTATGCCAATAAAATCACAGGTCTAGCTCTATCCCTATATAATACTGAGGCAGCTAGTGGCTCAGAGGACTGAGGACTGAACTCAGGAAGACCTGAGTTCAAATCCAACCTCAGACATTCATTAACTGTGTGAACTGGAGCAAGTCACTTAACCACTGTCTACCTTAGATTTCTCAGCTGTAAAATGGGGATGATAATATCACTCACTGCACAGGCTTGTTATGTGGATCAAATGAAATAATATTTGTAAGGTGCTTAGTCCTATGTCTGGCAACATATGTACTTAATAAATCATTCTTTCCTTCCTGCTCTGGCAGAGTGTACATAAACATGTATGTATATCCTGTGATAAATATATATATATATATATACACATATATATTTAAACATATACATATATTTGAATATGAGCCTATCTTTCTGCTCAGGGCATGATGCAGATAATAAGGCTAGGTGGGGACAGTCCAGGAGGCATCCTCAGGGAGACAAGCTAATTTATTAGTCATTCAATCCAACTAAGCTTTTAGCATTAAACCTGCATATCTCACTTGCCATCCGTTATTCCAATGATGAAAAGCAATTTCATTAAGTGCCTAATTCAATCAGTTTATTGTCTATTCCTGGACCTCGAGGACTCTGCTTAATGCTACCCGTCACGTAGTTTACTTCCACAGTTTTCTTTTTCTAGGAAGCAGCCTCTTCTCAATGATGGCTATCAGATTAGTTGCTGTATTAGGGCCAATGATTATACCTTTTTACTTCCATCAAGAAAGATAGGAGAGAAACCCTGATATTCACAACTACTGATTAGCAAAAATTTTTTGGTAAGCCTATTGGCAAAGAATTAAAAGTTGGGAGGGATTTAAGAATCCATCTAATCCAAACACCCCTTTTTGCAGACAAAGAAATTGATCTCCAAAGAAGTGACATGACTTGTTCAAAGCCACTTGACTAATAATTGATGGAACTGAGATTTGGACCAGACCTTCTGACTCCAAGTTCAGTACAAACTCTACTGTTCAAAGAATAATCATCTATTAAGCACTTGCTACTTCTAGAAACTCTAGTCAAGTATTGAGAAAACTATAAATATTACTAAGATCTAAGATAGCTGTGGGTTGTGTTGCAGTTGACTGTTCTCATATTCTTCCTACCTTAACCCTCTTCTCTTCTGTTATTAAAGGTTTTGTGTTTTCCTACCTTTGTTTTCTTTTCTTTTTCTTTCTTTTTTTTTTTTTTTGCAAGGTAATGGGTTAAGTGACTTGCCCAAAGTCTAGGTAATTATTAAGTGTCTGAGGCCAGATTTGAACTTAGATCCTCCTGACTCCAGGGCTGGTGCTCTATCCACTGCACCACCTAGCTGTCCTTCTACCTTTGTTTTCTAATCAATAATAGCTATTTAAACACTCATTGGCAGAAATCAGGTTAAGGTCAACATCTTTATGCCATATAAAACAAAAGGTTCAAAATAAATTTTCACACTTAATATAAAAAGACACAATAGAAAAAATGGAAAAAGAAGGAAATGAGGTACCTTTTGCAACTACAGTGGTGGTACTCAAGGAAAAATTCTTAACCCACAAAGATCACAAAAAATAGATTATTTAAATTTTAAAAAATGAAAAAATTATAAGAAGGGAAGATCAAAATTAAAGAAACACAGTGAGATAGATATAACTATCTATCTGTATCTATGTATCTATCTATGTATCTATCTATATATCTATCTATATCTATATCTATATCTATATCTATATCTATATATATACACATTATCTATCTATCCATCCTGTATGGGACAGGGTATTGAGAAATTAATCCTTGAACAACCTACCAGCTCAGAGTATAATCACAAAAAGTAAGAGGCAGATAATTAGGGATTAAACTATAAAGACTTATTTAATCCTATTAATTTAAAAATATGGGAAAAGTTGATTGATTTAATTGGAAGATGCAGCTGCCATTTCGTTAGCCATACTTCTGTTGAGACTTAAAGAGCTAACAATCAGTTCAGGCAGGAGCCAGAAAATTAAGGAACCCTGAAGCAGTTAACGGAGGAGAAAAAGATATTCTTCCTCTCCCTATCATCAATCATATTTTTAGTAGAAAGCTCACAGCAGACTCATCCTAGAACCTTTCCTTATGGAGGAAAGCTGACCCGGTCCCACAAGACACTATCTGAGGTTACCAGGTAACTCACAGCTGTTCAAACAGTGACCAAAGGAAGCACAGGCTAATGAGCATGAGTCCCAGGCCCTTCAAGAACTCATTATGGAAAAGATAGGAAATAATAATGCTCCCTGACAGTTTTAATAAGCATTATAGTTTACAGAGTCTTTCACATCTGTCATCTCATTTGATCTTTTTGACAATAGTTCTGAGTCAGACAGGTCCATTATTCTCCTCATTTTCTAGATGGTGTAGAGACAAGAAATTGTTATCCAAAGTTGCCTTACTCTCAAGTGGCAGAGCAGGAACTAGAACCCAGACCTTTTGCAGTGGAGGGTGGAGCACCGATTGGTAGACTGGAGACCACAATTCTCACTGTGACTCCATCATGTTTTGACTTTGGGAAAATCACTTAATATCTCGAGATTCCTTATTACAGTGTGTTCCAGTTAATATTTTATTATCCTCTATCCAAAAATGCATAGTGAAATTTTAAGTTTAATCTGTATTATTAATAATTTATACATCAATTTATTGTTTAAACAATCAACAAACTAATAAATCAAGAACTGCTTTGGAACAATTAAGAATTTCCAAGGTGTAAATGCTCAAAGTGGAAATTTAACAACCATATCTCTGGCTACAGTATGAGCTGTCTGCATCATACCCCTACTAATATCTCAACTGGAATATGAAGAGGGAGGAGTCAGGGTGTACAGTAGATAGACCCTAAGTTTTTCTGGCTCTGTATCATCTTCTATTATTTCTACTATATCACTACCCTTAGATAAAGAATTATAAGAAACCAGGATAAAGAGCAAGGAAAGAAGCCTGGCTTTCACAATCTTCCATTTTCTGGTCCCACCTCATATGTACAATCTCATTATTCACATCTCACTTACAAGGATAGAAAGACCATTGTAGAACTATAACTGCCTCAGTCTATCTATATCTGGTTCAAGACTGATTGTTTTACTAAGATATACATATATATATATATATATGTATGTATATGTGTGTGTATGTATATATTAGAATTTGCTTAGACACTACAAAGTCTAGGTAAAATGTAAAATGTATACTCAGCAATCCCATGCTTTGATGAGGTTTAAATGTGAGTCTCCCAAGAAAATATAACTAAACTTAATGAACTGTTAAGTATTACTATTAGTTCATTCTGTTGAGAGGTTTCTTTTCTATGTTTTAGAATTTCTTTTTTATGAGGAAAATAAATGCCTGTCTTGTACCTATTACAAATTGCATATTGAGTACCTTTCTATTTCTCTTTTTGGGAAAACCCTAAATGTCACATCTTAGAGTTAAGCTATAAATAAATCATTCCCAGGACATTCCCAGGTGTACGTAAATGAGCCAAGGAGTGTAGAATGAGGGAATCTAACATTTCTGTCATTAGAGGTCATATTCTACAAGATTGGATGAGTTGGGACCATGTACCAAAGTATAGGGTTAAGAAGGGTCAAACAGGGAGAGGGAAATGATTCAGTATCCCAGACCTTTGATCCCAAAGTGATTTCCTTATAATAATCCAAAAAAATTCACAGAGGAATTTGAAGGTCAGAGTCAGAGAAGGGCTTTATCAGGTTTTTGTGTCTTCCTTAGCTTCTAAATTAAATTAAAATAAATCATTTGAAAATGTCTAAATATGGGGGGCGGCTAGGTGGTGCAGTGGATAGAGCACCTGCCCTGGAATCAGGAGTACCTGAGTTCAGATCTGACCTCAGACACTTAATAATTACCTGTGTGGCCTTGGCAAGCCACTTAACCCCATTGCCTTGCAAAAACTAAAAAACTAAAAAATAAAATAAAACAAAACAAAAATGTCTAAATATGTAAGCAGATTTTTGGGAGGGGTTAATTTCTAATTCTCTTTTCCTCCCCCACCCCTTAAGACTGTAAATATCAAATAAGAGATAGAGACAATTAAAAAAGATAAAATAGATGAATTGGATTACATGAAAATGCAAAACTTCTGCATAGACAAAATTAATGCACCTAACATAAGAAGAAAAATGGTTGAATGAGGAAAAATCTTTGTATCAATTTAGTAATAAATTATATATTATATACATATTTTATTTGTGAAACATATAAATTGCTAATAACTCATCCCCAATAGGAAAGCGGATAAGTGACCAAAGGATATACAAAAGAATTGAAATGTATTCACAACCACCTGAATAAATGTTAATAATAAGAGAAATGCACATCAAAACAACCTTGTGGTTTTACCTCATACCCTGTAAATTAGCATAGATAATCAAAAATGGCAATATTCAATGTTTGGGAAGTTATGAAATAATAGGCATACAAATATATTGTTGATAATGCTATGAAACGATACAACCATTTTGGAAAGTACAGTGATCAAAGTATGATGCCCTTACCAGAGATTCCATTACTGGGTTTATGCCTCAAAATGCTAATGATAAGAAAAAAATCTGTTTTCTCCAATATATTTGTAGCAATAATTTTTGTGATACCAAAGAATTGGAAGCAATGTAGATGCCCATAGACACCCCTAAACCACCTCATGGAGGTGGGGGTCCACAGGTATTTTACAATTTACATGTTTTTGCACCTTTGATGTATTAATTACTTGTGTTCATTTCCCACCCCCCTTTAAAAAAATACCATTTGTTAAATTGGAATGCCTCTCTGGCATAAGGAGTGGGAAGAATACTAGGAATAACTATGATGATATCAGAAACAGAAGATATTAATCAAAACATATTTTTTTCTAATTTAAAAAGAGTATAAGCAAAGTGTTTTAAGAAAAATAATGCTGCATACAATGCATCTATAGAGAATTTGAGTGGGGGAAGAGGGAGACAGGTGGTTGGGTTGGTGGAACATAAGTCACCTATGATAGTAGTCACAATGAGCAGCACTCTTTTCCTCACTAAATCTATAACAACATTTACATTTATATAATAAGGACAATTTGTATAATATTTATATAAGGACAATCTTAAAATAAAGATATTAAAGATAAATTTTAATAGATTTTTAGAACTTCAAAATAATTTACATTTACATTGTATTTTAAAGTTTATAAAGTTCATTTTTTAAGTCCTACAAAGGCTGTTATATTATATAATACATGCTTTCATTTATATAAAAAGAAATATTCCCCTATTTATATATGAGTAAACTAAGGCTCAGAGGTTGAATGATTTGTTCTAGGTCACATAGAGGTAGTAAATATGGGATTCAAGAAAAAGATCTCAAGGAGTCATCTGTTCTAAGTGTTCAGGAAACAAGGCATTATTATCCCCCTTTTTATGAGATAGCTGAGGTGCAGAGAAACAAAAAGCCTCCTTCTAGTCCCAGTCTAGCAAATGAAGTTTCAGGGACTCTAACCCATATCTTCTGATTCTCCTTGTAGAAACATCCTGCCATCTCTACCACCTGCTATTGTATTATGGCAGAGACAACCCAAGGCTGAACCCAAGAACCCTAGGAACAATGGTATTCCCAAACCATTGTCTCTATTTCCAGCTGGAGTTTTAAGCCGTTAAGAGGAACAATCTTTGTGGAGAAGGTCCTCCTATCCCCCTACCAACACCAACTACTAAACCAATTACCACCAATGAGAAGAAAAGACGGAGAGTCCTGGGGACCCCCAGCTCATCAAGTGATTCAATATCAGAAATTGATATAATTTTATCATAAGAAATAACATTAGGGGGTGGAGCCAAGATGGCAACAGGAGAGGATCGTCTCTTAGTTGCTCTTGAACAAAACTTATAAATCAAGGACTCTAACTACATTTTCAAGAGACAGAACCCACAGAGGGAATCCAGTGAGGCAATTCTTCAGCCCAAGGTAACCTGGAAAAGAGTGGAAAGGCTCGGCTCCACTGGGTTGAAGGGGTGGCCCACCAGAGGGGTGGCCAGCCAGTGGGAAGGAACTTCAGCCTCCCAGAGGCAGCCCCAGGGCACTGGGAGCCTCGGCTCACAGCAGCGAGGCAGTTTCCTGACTTACACTCCAGGGAGCACTAGGCACAACTTGGGGGATCAGCGGGGGCCTCTGCCAGAGCAAGCACGTGAAGCCCAGCCCTCAGGGCACACATCAAGCAGCATGGCCAGAGCAGCCCAGATCCAGGAACCAGAATCAGGTGGAGCTGGTAAGCAGGAGCCCCCAGGGCATGAGCACTGAACCTAGGGAGGGGAGTGAAGAGAGAGACTGTCAAGCTCTCTCCTCTGTCCCTGGAACAGGACTCTGGGGCTCTGATCATATTCAGATCCTGATTGCAGTCTAGGCCCCCCCATAGAACAGCAGGGCACCCCCCACCTCAGCCCCATGGCAGAGGGGTGTGCTTGTGGTCATTCACAGACCAGGAGGGAAGATAGAGCCTCACACACGGAGATCCTTGTGGGGGTATCCCACTAATACTCAGAAGCTCAGGAAGCACCCCAAAACCAGGCACAGGCTGAGGAAATGAGTAAACAGAGAAAAAAGAGGAACACCATTGAGAAATACTTTGCCTATGAGCCCAAGAAGAATCAAAACACTCAATGTGAAGATGAGGAAGCACAAGCTCCTGCATCTAAAGACTCCAAGAAAAACAGAAATTAGGCTCAGGCCATGACAGAGCTCAAAAAAGACTTTGAAAATCAAGTGAGGGAGCTAGGGGAAAAATTGGGAAAAGAAATGGGAGAGATGCAGGAAAAACATGAAAATGAAGTCAGCAGCGTAGTCAAGGAGACTCAAAAAAATGCTGAAGAAAATAACATGTTAAAAACCAGCATTGGTCAAATGGATAAAACAGTTCAAAAAGTTATTGAGGAGAAGAATGCTTTAAAAAGCAGAATTGGCCAGATGGAAAAGGAGATAAGAAAGCTCTCTGAGGAAAACAAATCCTTCAGACAAAGAATAGAATTCAGGGAGATTGCTGATTTTACAAGAAATCAGGACTCAATAATTCAAAACCAAAAGAATGAAAAATTAGAAGAAAATGTGAAACATCTCATTGAAAAAACAACTGATATGGAAAACAGATTTAGGAAAGATAATTTAAAAATTATTGGAATACCTGAAAGTCATGACCAGGAAAAGAGCCTTGACATCATTTTCAAAGAATTATTACAGGAAAATTGCCCTGATTTCCTAGAAGCAGAGGGCAAAATAGAAATGAAGAGAATCCACTGATCTCCCCGAGAAAGAGATCCAAAAAAACCAACCCCCAGGAATATTTTAGCCAAGTTCCAGAACTCCCGAGTCAAAGAGAAAATATTATAAGCAGCCAGAAGGACACAATTCAAATATCGTGGAGCTGCAGTCAGGATCACACAGGACTTAGCAGCAACTACATTAAAAGCTATAATATAATATACCGGAAAGCAAAAGAGCTTAGAATGCAACCAAGAATCAAGTACCCAGCAAAACTGAACGTCCTCTTCCAGGGAAAAGGATGGACTTTCAATGAACCAGGGGAATTTCAAATGTTCCTGTTGGAATGGCCAGAGCTGAACAGAACGTTTGCTCTTCAAATACAAGACTCAGGTGAAACATAGTGGAGGAGAAGAGGAAAATATGAGGGACTTAATGATGATGAACTATGTGTATTCCTGTATAGAAAAATGATACTGATAATACTCATATGAACTTTCTCATTTAATAGAGCAGGTAGAAGGAGCTTTAATAGATGAAGCACAGGAGAAAACTGAATCTGAAGATATATTGTGGTGTAAAAATGGAGTCAATGGCTAAAAGGAAAATGTACTGGGATTAAGAGAAAGGAGTGGTGGAATAAGCTAAGATACTTCATATAATAAGATTTTTTTTATTACAATGAGCTATTGCAATGATATGGAAGGGGGGAAGGCAAGGGGGAATGAGGGAATCTTTGCTCTTATCAGAGGTGGCTAGGAGAGGAAACAGCATATATACTCAATGGGGTATAGCCATCTGTAGTAAGAAGAAGAGAAGGGGGATGGGGGAAGGGGGAATGTGAGTGATGGAGGAGAGAATACACCGTGGGGGGAGAGTGGCCAGATATAACACATTTTCTTTTTTACTTCTTGCAAGGGGCTGGTATTGGATGGCCTGTCTGGGACCATAGGCCTGGGTGGATGCTAGGTAAGGGGTAGTATGTGGGCTCCAGGCCTCTTGGCCCCAGGGCCAGGCATCTGTCTGCTGCACCACTCAACTACCCTACAGCAGAGACAGTGAAAGGAGAAAGAAAAAATAGTTCATGGCAGTAAAGAAGTATGAATGGAGGGAGCTGTGATCAGCAATGGCAACAGTGGAAAAATATGGAAGTAACTTTTGTGATGGACTTATCCTAAAGAATGTGATCCACCCACGACAGAGCTGGTGGTGTTGGAACACAGACTAAAGAACATTTTTTATTATTATTATTATTTTCCGGGGGGTGTTGCAGGGCAAATGGGACTGGGTGCCCTGCCTGGGGCTGCACATCTGGGTGATTGTTGGGTGTATGAGGCCAGATTTGGACCTGGGTGCTCTTGGCTCAAGGGCCAGTGATCTGTCTGCCACCCAGATGTTCCTACTATTATTATTATTATTTTATTTTGGGTCTTTTTTTTTTTTTGGTTTTTGTAGAGCAATGGGGTTGGGGTGGCTTGCATGGGGTCACACAGCTGGGTGATTGGTGGTAGTCTGGGGCCAGATTTGGGCTCGGGTGCTCCTGGTTCCAGGGCTGGTGCTCCATCCACTGCGCAACCTGGCCATACCTATAATTACTATTATTTTTTTAAATTTAAATTTAAATTTTTTCTCTCTCCCCTTTACTTTATCACTTATGTGGGTCTATATTTTCTTGGGGGTGGGGGTATTATGTTTACTCTTAAACAAGAATATTTTAGTAATGTATAAAAAAAACATTATTTGTATAAAATAAGAATAAATAAATAAATAAAGTTACAAAAAAGAAAATAGCATTAAAGAAAATTCTTTATCATCCGCTTTGCTGCTGAACCCTGAGGACCAGAGGTCCTTTACATATGACTTGTAGCCAAAGCCTCCTATATATGTTCTCTCTCTTAGTTGGAATGGGAGATCCTTGCGGCGGGGGGGCGGGGGGGGGGGGCGGGGGGGGGGCGGGGGGGGGAAGATTGCTTTGCCTTTAAGGGGATGTGAGTGGACAATAATTGTTATTTTCATTCATTCAGATTCCAAATCTGATGTTCCTTCAATTATTGTAGAGGCAGAGAATTTGCCAAGGTCATACACAGAGACTAAAAGGTGTGTATGTGAAAAAGTAGATGATCCCATGTACTTGGCTGTAAGAGGACAGTGTATGGACCTCAAGCCTTTGCCTTCTCATCTCTCAGGTCCAGGTCATCTTGCCTGAATGTGTTGGTCATTCATCTTATAAGAGCTCCTGTGGCTTGGTATTAGGCAACTGCATCCTTCTATGAAGTTTACAGATCTTCTCATGGTCATTGGGTAGAGGAGAGGTCTCAGTTCTGTGGTTATGGACTAGTGTCCTATCCTTTCTCAAGTCCTTAGGAAAAGAAGAGTGGGCTTTGGAGAGGTCAAGGGAGGGAAGTTAGGGGCAGGGTGGAGATTGCCTTGCCAGGTTGTGAATATCAACGCGGGAGAGGGAACAAACAGTAGCAGTTGGAATCTCTGGCACCCAAATTTCCTGTATGGGCCCTGACAAAAGCATTGACTGAGTCATGTTTCCTGACATATTAATCAAAACATTTTCCATGGAAGAAAAAGTACCTTATGGTGTTTGCTTTAACAGAGAAAGAAAAACACTGGGCAAGCTCCCATTTTGTGATGGCCTACCCTCATTTCCTCTCCTTTTATTTGAAAGTTAAGGTTGTGGGGTTCTTGGGTTTCCTCTACTCCCCATCCTCCCCCTTCTTTTAGGGAAAGAAAGATAACAGATATGATAGGAAGCAGAACCTGGTCCAAAGATCATTTCTTCCTTTAGAGCTCCACTGCCTGGTATTTCTGGCACAGAGGAAAACATGCTTAATAAATGCTTGTTGATTGACTTATTGATCAGGCTTCCCTGGGAACATTAGCTATCAGAGAATCTAGAATCTCAGAATTAGAGGTCACTTTATCCAATCTTTAAAATTCATTTCAGTGAGAGTAGTCTCAGTGTGAATGTAAATGGATCAATCATGTAGAAAGCATCATTTAAAAAATATATTTTCTTGCCATCTGCTTTTCAATTTATCTATAGCTCCAGAACTATATTCCTAATATTTAAACCATGTCATTACTTCCAATCCATAGGAGCTAAATCTGTGGAGCTCATTAATCCAACTCCATTTTTCAGATGAGTCAACCAAAATCCAAAGAGATTTAATTAATATCACACAATGACAGAGGCATTGAACCCAGTTCCACTGACGCTAAATCCTCTTCTGATTTTACTAGAAAAGACAGCTAATTACAGCACCTAGATTTTTTTTAAAGTGCTTTCCTAAGAATGACCCCATGAGGAAATTAAGGCTTTAGATAAAACAACTTGCTTTAAGTCACATAATTAATAAATAGTGGAACTGAGACTAGAACCCAGATCTCCTTATTACAAGTCCAATATTTTCTAGGGTAAGAAGCTGCCTCTTCTTCAACTTTGCCAATATATACTGCAGAAAGGGCCCTAAACCTGAATCAGAAGTAATCGGGAGCCAATTCCAATGCTATCTAAGCCCCAAACTATTCTGAAAAAACAGAGTAGGGTTGGGCTTTAGAAGCAATTCTGGAATATACAGAAACAAATGAACACAGCAATCTAGTGTTTGATAAACCCAAAGATTCCCAGCTCTGGGGGCAAGAACTCACTATCTGACAAAAACTGCTGGGAAATCTGGAAAGCAGACTGAAAGAAATAGGCATAGACCAATATCTCACATCATAAATCAAGATAAGCTCAAAATGGATACAAGATTTAGACATAAAAAATAATAAGTAAATTAGGAGAGTGTGGGAAAAATTGCCTTGTTATGCCTATTATAGGAGAAGAATATGTGACCAAACAAAGACAGAGAAGTTATAGGAGTTAAAATGGATTAAATTGATTAAATAAAATTTAAAAGTTTTTTCACAAAAAAATCCAATGAAGAAAAACAGGAAAATGGTGAAAACACCTTTTTTATTAGCAGATTTCTATGATAGATGTCTCATTTCTCAAAGATAAAGGGAACTAAGCCAAACACAACAAAAAATAAACAAAAACAAGCACCATTCCCTAATTAGTAAATGGTAAAAGATTATAAATGCCAAAATCACTAATAATTAGAAAAATGAAAATTAAAACAACTCTGAGATACTATCTCATACCCATCAAGATGAACTAACATGACAGAAAAGGAAAATGACAAATGCTGAAGGAGATACAGAAAAATTGGGACATTAACACACTGTTGTTAGAGTTGAGAATTGGTCCAACCTTTCCAGAGAATAATTTGAAATTATGCCTAAAAGGACTATAAAACCATGCATATCATATTATGTGATGATCATCTATGAATAACTTAAGCTCTTTTCAGCAATGCAATGATCCAAGACAATTCTAAAAAAACTCATGATGGAAAATTCTATCTACATTCAGAGAAAGAACTGATATAGCCTAAATGCAGATTGAAGCATACTTTTATCACTTTATTTTTTCATTTTTTTTCTTTTGGTCTGTTTTTTCCTTTCAAAACATAACTAATATAGAAAAATGTTTCATCTCACTAACTTTTATCAAATTGCTTACAGCTTATTGTACAGCTGTACAGCATAATTAGTTATGTACAAGGGGAAGGAAAGGAAAAGAGGAAAAACATTTGAAATTCAAAAAAAATTTTAAGTAAAAGTTAAAAGCTGTCTTTACATGTAATTTGGTAAAAAAAAAACTTGGCATACCCTTTGACCCAATAATACTGCTATATTCAGATAAAATCAAGGGGAAAACCTTATGTAAAAAAAATACTTTATAACACTTTTTGTTGTGGCAAAGAATTGGAAATTGAGGAGTACCCATCAAGTGAGGAATAGCTAAACAAGTTATGGTATATAAATATGATGAAATACTATGGTACTACTATAAGAAATGATGAAAGTGATGGTTTCGGGGCAGCGGGAAAGTGAGAAGCTTTATATGAACTGTTGCAAAATGAAGTGAACAGAACCAGGAGAACATTGTACATAGTAACAGCAATATAGTAACAATAATCAATTGTGAATGATTCAGTCACTCTGATCAATACAATGCACCATCACAACTCCAACAGACTCAAGATGAAAAAAGCTATTCACCTCTAAAATCACACTGCAAATTAAATCACATTTTGTCCCTTTATTTTTCTTGCTTTCCCTCCCTAGAATATGGCCAATGCAGAAATAATCTTTACATGACTTCATACATATATATATATATATGTATACATGCATACCATATATATGGTATTATATCTCTTGCCTTCTCAATAGAAGGAGATAGAAGGAGGGAGAGAATTTGGATCTGAAAATAAAAATAATTTTTAAAAGTTAAATATTTAATTTATTTTGAGTTTTATAATTTCCCCCCCATCTTACTTCCCTCCCCCATCCCCCACAGAAGGCAATTCATCAGTCTTTACATTGTTTCCATGGTATACATTGATCCAAATTGAGTGTGATGATATCCTTAAGGAAGAAACATAAAGTGTAAGAGATAGCAAGATCAGACACTAAGATATATCAGTTTTTTTTTTTTAATTTAAGGTAATAGTCCTTGGTCTTTGTTCAAACTCCACAGCTGTTTCTCTGGATACAGATGGTATTCTCCATTGCAGACAGTCCCAAATTGTCCCTGATAACAATGATGGAATGAGTGAGTCCATCAAGGCTAATCATCGCCTCCAAGTTGCTGTTAGGGTGTACAGTGTTTTTCTGGTTCTGCTCATCTCGCTCAGCATCAGTTCATGCAAATCCCTCCAGGCTTCCCTGAATTCCCATCCCTCCTGGTTTCTAATAGAACAATAATGTTCCATGGCATACATATACCACAGTTTGCTAAGCCATTCCCCAATTGAAGGATATTTACTTGATTTCCAATTCTTTGCCACCATGAATGCGGCTGCTATGAATATTTTTGTACAAGTGATGTTTTTACCCTTTTTCATCATCTCTTCAGGGTATAGACCCAATAGTGGTATTGCTGGATCAAAGGGTATGCACGTTTTTGTTGCCATTTTGGCATAGTTCCAAATTTCTCTCTAGAAAAGTTGGATGAGTTCACAGCCCCACCCACAATGTAATAGTGTCCCAGATTTCCCACATCCCTTCCAACAATGATCATCATCCTTTCTGGTCATATTGGCCAGTCTGAGAGGTTTGTATTTCTCTAATAAGTAATGATTTAGAGCAATTTTTCATATGACTTTGGATCACTTTGATCTCCTCATCTTTAAATTGCCTTTGCATATCCTTTGACCTTTGTCAATTGGGGAATGGCTTTTTAAAAATAATTTTAGGGGCAGCTAGGTGGTGAGGTGGATAGAGCACTGGCTCTAGACTCAGGAGTACCTGAATTCAAATCTGGCCTCAGACACTTAATAATTGCCTAGGTGTGTGGTCTTAGGCAAGCCACTTAACCCCACCGCCTTGCAAAAACCTAAAAAAAAAAAATCATTTTTAAAAGAAAAAAATAAAAAGAAGTAACTCTTGGTAAAGTTAGACTCCTGTTTTCTAAAGGTTTCAATTTGGAATCTCAGAGTCATTCTCAGAATGGGACATTTAGAACTCAGCATTATCAGGGTGATTGGATTTGAAAATTAAGCTTAAATCAAGTTATGCAAGGGTTAGAAGTTAGTCTAAAATTACATTATTAATTAAATGGAAATAATAGAGGAAAAAATAAAAAAAGTTATGGAGGACTGATGTAGAAATATAATGAACTATTTAGTACAAGAGATATAAAACCCTTCCCAAATAACAGACACCCCTGAAAATTAAAATGGACTAAACAGAAGCTAATGAGTCCATGGGACAACTAGAATTATTAATACAAAAAAGTTGAAAAAATAGGAAACTATATAAGCAAAAGCAATTGACCTTGGAAACAGATCAAGGAGAGATAATTTAAGAATCACTGGAACCATTCCTTAAAATCATGACAAAAAAAATAAATAAAGAAGAGCCTAGACATCATATTTCAAGCAATCATGAAAGGAAAAAAAATACCAAAACTTGCTGGATTCCTTTAGAACCATAGAATAAAGTGCATATAGAAAGAATCCATTCATTATTTCCTAGAAGAAACTCCCAAATGAACACTCCTAAGAGATTCATAACCAACATCCAAAACTTTCAGGTCAAAGAAAAAGTATCAGAAATAAAGAATTCAAATACTGGAAAACTATTTTCAGTATCACATAAGATTTAGGAGTTACAACACAGAAGAGTTGAAAATAAGGAATATAATATTCCAAAAAGTCCAAGTTATAAGCTTACAACCCAAAATAACTTACCCAGAAAAATCTGAGAATAATCACAAGGAGGAATTGGAATTGGCAGTAGGAAATGAATCTTTAATAAAATAGAGCATTTCCAACTATTTCTGATGAAAAAACTGAGTAGAAACTTTGAAATACAAACATAGGAGCAAACAGAAACATTAAAAAAGGCTAACTCAAATAAACAATTAAAAAAGATAAAGTGCTTACATTCTAATGGGAGGGGAGGAATAACATGAGCATCTGTCCCAAACCCTAATTTCAGCAGGGGGTCACAAGGGAGCCAATAAAAACAGAGGGCCTTTGTGTGGTTTTTGTTTTGTTGCAATGGTCTTAAAAGAAGAAAGGAAAGGAAGTAAAGCAAAGGATACACTAGAAAAGAAAAGGGGAGGAATAAAGGGGGAAATATATATTACAAGATTAGGATGTACAAATAGAAATATATATAAAAACAAGTATGTGGGGAAGAGGTATCACTTGAACCTCACTTTGAACCAATAAAGAGTAACATGAACATCAATACCAAGAGAGCAATTTATACTATATAAGCAACATTGTATAAACAAGATTTTTGAAAGATTTAAGAACTCAGATTAAGTGATGCCATAATTCTAAAGGGTCAGTGATTTGGAATGCTCCTGACAGAAAGGTGATGAACTAGATTTTCAAAGTGAGACTCATTTTTGGATATGGCTAAGGTGAGAATTTGTTTTGCTGGACTATGCACATCTGTGAAAGGGTTACCTTTTTTCTTTCTTTTTTTTCCCAGTAAAGCAAAGTTATGATGGAGAAAGGATAGATGCTTATCAATTAAAAAATGATTTTAAAAAGAGCACATAATCCAAACATATATATATATATATATATATATATATATATATATATCAGAGAAAACTGAAATTATTAGCCAATTTAGGATGAGATCCTCAGGTCTCCTAATTCCCAATTTACCTTTATTTTTACTCATGGACCCCCCCCCCCCCCAGAAGAAAGCATCTCTGAGGTCACTATCTCCCTCAGAAGACACAAGAGGCCTTTCTTGGAAAATGTCTCTTGCATACAGAGAGATTGACCTGTACATTCTCTTGAATCACTTAGGAAAACATAAAGCTTTATTTTCCAAGGACCTTTGGAATAGAAAATGCATTAGCAAAAATGGTTCAGCAAGTAGAACTCTCATTCACAAGGAACCAGAATGCAAATCAATTATGTCTTTCATCACTTTTGAGGAAGGGATTTGACAACTTCTCTAGGAAAACCAATTCCCTTATTTAGTAATGACCTCTGAAAAGTTTACTATAAGGTCTCCTCTTTATTAACATTCTGTTTTATAGCCAGGAAGCTAGGAGCCAGATGGTTTTCATCTTTCCCATTTTTCTTTTCATAGAGATTATTATTACTATTATAATTATTATTTTATTTATGATTATCCATTAACCTAGAAAAAGGATTGTCCTTACTACTATTGATTTTCTAAAAGGATCAAACATCCAAAGGATTATAGAATTTGACAATGGGCCAACAAGAATTTAGTAAGCCCCTACTTTATGTTAGGTACCCCCAAATGCTGACTGGGACTAAAAATTCTGTTCTAAAAATGTAAAATGATAGTGATAGAAAAGATCTTATAATATGACTTTTTTGAGCTGGGTAGAACATAGAGACCATCAAACCTCTCTCATTGGACTAGAAAACACCTTGAGGTTGAGAAAATTTATTTTAAAAATAAAAATCAATATAAGGTATTCTTCAATTCTCTGAACTTTCTTAAAATTTTGGAGTATAGTGTGAGGTGAATACTGAGGTCCCTGTTTAAGTTAATCAAAGTATGAGCTCAGGATTATCCTGTTTGTGACTGCTGCTTTAAGGCATGAAGAATAATGATAATAATGATAATAATAATAATAATAATAATAGATGATATTTATATAGCATTTTAAGTTTTATGAATCATTTTATATATAATATCTTATGGGCCTCACATTGCATAATTCAGATGGCTTGAATTTTTGCCAGTTGCTGAGGCTCACTCTGCCAAATGAGTTTGGAATTGTTTGGATTGTTCCCACCAAGATTATTATTGATGAATTCTGTAATGCCAGAGGGGTTTAGTAGAGGCAAGTTTTTTGAATGGGAGCAGTTTCAAGTATAAAATGGAGACATAGAAGATAGCTCTATGTAGGGTTTGGAGGAAGGGAAAAGATCCTAAAGCTTAGTATAGTAAACCAACCCTGAGCTGAGGATTAGGAGACCTGGGTTCTGGAGAGTGGACGATGCTCTTGTGCTTTCCAAGTCACCAGTGGAGTGAAACAAGGCTGTGTGTTTGCTTCCATGCTTTTTAGCATGATGTTTTCAGCAATGATGTCAAATGAAAATGAACACAAAATCAAGGTCAGCAACCTCACTGCCAGGAAATTCTTCAACTTGAAAAGGCTTCAAGCCAAGATCAAATGGAGGGAGGGTTGGTGTGAGATTTTTCTGTTTGCAGATGACTGTGCATTCATTGCAGCCTCTGAAGCCTCTGAAATCATGGATCGATTCTCTACTGTTTGAACTAATTTTGGCCTAATAAATAACAAGAAGTCACAGGTGCTCCATCAGTCAGACCTATACCATTCATGAATGGAATCATCAGTGGCAGCAAATGGAGAAGTAAATTCACTTACCTTGGCAGTATGTATACTTTCCAGGAAGGAACACTTTGATAATGAGGTTGACCCATGCATTGCCAGAGCTAGCTCAGTGTTTGGGAGGCTCCAAAAGAAAGGGTGGTATTAGAAAAAGAAAAGAAAGGAGTAGCTAGGTGGCACAGTAGATAGAGCACTGACCCTGAAGTCAGGGGGACCTGAGTTCAAATCCAGCCTCAAACACTAAATTACCTAGCTGTGTGACCTTGGGCAAGTCACTTAACCTTGCCTCACAAAAACAAAATAAATTAAAAAACAAATGATAAAAGAAAAAGAAAAGAAGAGGTATTAGATTGACTACCAAACTGAAGGTCAACAGAGCCTTGTGCTGACCCCATTGTTGTACACCTGTACATTGTATGTATGCCAGTCTACCAGTGCCATGGCAAGAAACTGTATCACTTCCATTTAAATTGTCTTGGGAAGATTCTGAAGATCATTTGGCAGGAGAAAATACCAGATGCAGGTCATTTCTCGGGCTAAACTGCCAAGCATTCAAACGTTACTACCAAAAGCACAACTACGATGAGCTGGCTACAATACCTGTTTTTGTTGTTGTTGTTTGGGTTTTTTTTTTTTTGCAAGGTAGTGGGGTTAAGTGACTTGCCCAAAGTAACACAGCTAGCCAATTATTAAGTGTCTGATCCTGGATTTGAACTCAGGTACTCCTGACTCCAGGGCTGGTACTCTATCCTCTATGCTACCTAGCTGCTCCTGGCCATGATGTTTGAATACCAAACATAAGCTTGACAAAAGGACTATTTTATGGAGAGTTTAAATATTGGGGCCGGGGGGGGGGAGGGTGTCAGAAAAAAGCGATACAAGGATACTCTCAAAGTATCTTTAAAGAATTTTGCAATTGATTATTCAACATAGGAGACTCTGGCACAGGACCACCCAGCATGGCATTGGAGAGGGTGCTGTGCTCCATATGCAAAGCAGAATGGAAGCAGCTCAAAGAAAACATGAGAGACCAACGTTTGAAGAACCCACTCTAAGTGCTCACATGGACTATTTTGTCTGACCTCTGGTAGATAATTCCAAGATCATATTGTTCTGATCAGCATCAGTCACACACAATAAGTTTTTTTTTGTTTGCTTGGTTTTTTTTAGGTTTTTTCAAGGCAATGAGGTTAAGTGGCTTGCCCAAGGCCACACAGCTAGGTAATTATTGTGTCTGAGGTTGGATTTGAACTCAGATACTCCTGACTCCAGGGCTGGTGCTCTATTCACTACGCCACCTAGCCACCCCCACACACAATAAATTGTGACCTGTCCTAGTCACTTAACCCTGTATGCCTCAGTTTCTGTATCTGTAAAATGAAACGGCAATCTACTCCAGTATCTTTGCCAAGAAAACCCAAAATGAAGAAACTGATAACTGATAACAAAGATTTGGCCTCCAGAATCCTTGGTCTTTTGGTACAATCTGAGAAATGAGAGTTTAGGATTAGAATTAGATGATCTCAAAATTCCCTTCCAGCAATAAATCAAAGAAGTTTTTGTGTAAGTGTGAGCGTGTATGTGTATATGTATGTTTGTGTGTGTATGTGTGCATGTATGTGTGTGAGAGAGATTGTATGTATATACAATTGTATATACACACACATACACTGTATGTGTGTGTATATACCAATCATTGTTTCCTGCTTTGGGAAAACATTACACAAGTGATAGAAAAGTTAATTTACCAGCTACCTTGTTACACAGCCTGGCACAGGTTCCAAAGCTACATTAAGCTAGCAAATAAACAACCCCTCACTTTCATATCCTTTGCCTAATTTAATCCTGTCAAGGTAAGCAGAGTAAAGATCATTAACCCTGTTTGACAAATAAATAAATCCATCCAATCACCACCAATTGTTAGAAATAGAACCTAAGACTGACCCATCTCCCAGTGTGATATTCTTTCCATATATTCCTATCTCCCATTTGGTAAGAAACAAGTGATGTCATTTGTTTGTGATTATTTGTGATCTTGTGATTATTCTTGTGATTATTCTCACAATTAACACTGAAACTCAATTTTCTGATCCTACCTTCCCTTTCCCATCCCTCCTAATTCTTCTCCCCACAAAGGCTGATTCAGACCATCTGCAAACTGACTTTCTCAGACAAGGTGAAGTTAACAAGTGTAGTCTATCATGCTTGGCAACTCTTTACAGTCATATTTTTTTTTCTCTGTGATGAAAAACAGTTTTGCCTTTTGCTTTCTCAATAAGGGAAAGTATTATCCATTCTGTGGTCTGGTTAGTAATTATCCTCTCCTAGAATATTGGTGATTTCCAGATCCATCAAGAACTAAAACTGCCTGTGGCTTTCTAACCTCAGGATGTTGTTTCTAAACCTCATTTCTTTTCTCAGCATCTACCTCATCCCCTTTCCAAATCTTGGTCTCTCTCTGCCATCTGTGTGACATTCATAGAATGTCATAGATGAAAGGCAGTTAAGAAGAAAGACTATTAAAACATAGACCACAAACTGTTAGAGATGGAAAGGATTGTCTAATATAACCTCTTTACTTTCCAGTAAAGGAAACTGAGGTTCAAAAAGGGCTCTTGTCCAAAGTGACACAGTCACACCCCCATAGACACTATACCACTGAGTAGAGACTTAAAACTCAGGTCTCTTGGCTCCCCTTTTACATAACCTGGTCTTGCCCTATTTGCCATCTAACCCATGAAAGCTGGGGGAATTTTTCCTTAAAAAGTACTAGACCTGGGGGCAACTAGATGGCAAAGTGAATAGAACATCAGCCTTGGAGTTAGGAGGACCTGACTTAATAATTACCAAGTTGTGTGACCCTGGGTAAATCGCTTAACCCCTATCGCCTTGCAAAAAGCAAAAAAAAAAAGTAATAGAACTAACATCAGACTTAATTTGGTCCAGGACATAAGAACTTGAACTATTGATATAATTTCTCAGTTACCTATAATCAAAAGAACACTCACTAGGAGTCTGGAGTGCCTCACACTTGACCCTCACCTTGATTAGTAAATGAGGATTCAGAGAAGCTTCTGAAAATGAAAGTCTCCTTTTTCACTTCCAGTTCTCTCTCTCTCTCAAGAAGCAGGAAGTATGATTTATTATTGGTCTTCTGAAGCAATGGGTGATCATCATATTGATCAGAATTCTTAAGTTTTCCAAAACTGTTTTTCCTTTACAAATATATGAATTGTTCTGATTCTGTTCATTTCAATCTGGATCAGGTCATATAAGTCTTTCCAAGTTTCTCTAACTCTATTTTTTGTAATTACTTACAACATAATCATATGCCACTCTCTAATCAATGGACATTACCCACTCAGTTGCCAGTGCTTTATTACAACTAATGAAATACTTCTGTGAATATTTTTGGACTTATGGTTCTTTTCTTTCTTTCTTTTACCTCTTTGGGGTATATGCCTCATAATGGTATCATTGGGTCAAAGAATATGCATACAAGAGACATTTCAAATATTGTCATTATAATGTAGGCTTTAAGATTCCTTTCAATTATTAATATTTTGTGATTCTATAGTCAAACCTTTTATGTCCTAAGGTTTCATGAAGCTGTAACATTTTTTTTAAAGGTCAGCCAATTCTGAAGTTTACAGATGGTAAGAACCAATAGCTATGCCTAAGAACTAATTACATAAAATGAGAACATTACAGACCAGCATCTGGACTGTCATCCATACAATATGCCTTTAGCTCATAATACAAGCCAGATGATATACAAGGAGTTCAACCATTAACAGAGTTGTGAGCATTGTCTTAAAGTTGGAAGTGGCTTCTAGTCCAGTTTCTACCTAAAGCAGGGACCCTGCTTGCAATATTCCTAACAAGTGGTCTTGTCTCCATTTGACAAATTCATTTTTTAAGAAATTTGAAGAAATTCACTGTCTTTTAGGATATTCATTCCATTTTTTCAACAATTCAAGTTGTTAGGAAGTTTTTCTTCTCATCAAGTCAAAATTTGTTTTAGCAATTTACATCCATTGTTTCTATTCTGCTCTGCCTCAGACTGAATCTGATCTTCTTCCACAAGAAAAACCAATCAGGGCCAGGGCGGTGGAGAGGGCTCGCTCTCTGGAGAAGTGAAGCCGAGAAGCCCCGCGGTGGCCACCCTCCCACCATAGCTCCCATCCTCTTTTTGGATCTGGGGCAGCTGTGCTTCCTTCCTTTCCTGGATGCTCTCACCAGTTCTCCCAAAATGCAGGTTTATTTCCGCCATCCACCGGACAGCAACAAAGAAAACTTTCTAAATTGCTATGTGTCAGGATTTCATCCTCCCCAGATTACCATAGAGCTGTTGAAAGATGGCCAAAAGATTGAGAAGGTTGAACAATCCAACCTGTCCTTCAGTAATGATTGGACATTCAACCGCCTTGTCTCGACTTCTTTTGATCCAAATTCTAAAAAATGAATATGCTTGCCGAGTAACCCATTCTACTCTTGAGAAGCCTAAAGTGATTAATTGGGACCCAGAAAACAACTAACGTGTATTATGAAGGGTTCCAGAAATCTGAAAATCTGGACTGAAATTGAAGAATTTTAAATATTCCAGTTGTTTTCCTGAAATTGCACTTAAATGAGACAGCTTTAATTATCTTTAAAATAGCTATATTTAGCTAAATAAGCATGAAAATGCTAACACAATCTTTTTCTTAAAGTTTCACTTTAGTTATTTACCTTTCATGCATGCACCATTCATTATCTAGGCATTTGAACTTTGTAAGAATGTTCAATTCCTTGTAACTATTTAAGAACTGTTATGCATAATGATTGTACATTTTGCAATTGTCAGAAATTGGCTGATAAAACTGATGCTCAGAAAAAAAAATCAATCAGATACTTATATAACAGAATCCTTCTTTCTTTGCCTTCCTTTCCCAATGGAAAATGCTTGGTTGACATTTCTGGTGACCATGTGGAAGCTTAGGGGTGAGCCTACTTATTCTGGTCTTGTGCAATTTAGGGGACTACAATGGGAGATGACAAAAAGTTATTTGATTGATGAACCAGAAAATGGTAGATATACAAAAGGGGTGACCTTCCCCTCTGCAAATCTCTTTCCCTTTCTGGTGGCAAAGCATCTTCTTCAAGCTGGTCCACAGTCAGGTGGAGGATGGGTAGTGGCCCTGTCTCCTACTCAGTCTCCAGGTATGACTACTTTTGCCTCTTTGTAATTGTTCTTTCTGATAGAAGACCTCCAAGAATCCTACCTCATGTGTTTCCAGGAAAGGCAGCAACCTTGTGAATGCTGAAAGATCTAGAGGTCCTCAGAGACCTCTGAGGGACTGCAAAGCTAATAGGTCATCACTTTCTGGCTAGAGTATTTGCTCTTGGAGAAGCCACCAGAAAGAAGATCTAGTGTGACTATTAAATTAGATTATGCCCAGGACCAAGGGGAAAAGTGAAATGGCTCTTTAGTAGTCTTTCAAATCATTTTTGTCTTGATGATGATTCAATATTTGTCTTCTAGCAGAACTGTAACTGTAATTATAGACTAAATGATATGAATCTCATTTAAATCATTCTTTTAATGTATATATTGACTCTTCTAGATTAAATATTGCTTCATGTGTAATTGTTATAGTGGATAGAACACTGGCCGGGAACCAGGAAGACTTAGCTTCCTGAGTTCAAATTTGGCCTCAGACACATAATAACAACAATCCTGGGTAAGTCACTTAACCCTGTTTGCCTCAGTTTCCTCGTTTGAGAAATGAACTGGAGAAAGACATGGCAAATTACTCCAGTATCTTTGCTAAGAAAACCCAAATGGAGTCATAGAGAGCTGGAAATGACTGAATGATAACAAGTAAATGACCTATCCCATATTTGACTTGTTCTGTGCACTGATTATCTGTGTTACTTTTTCCTTCATGGCAACCGTAAAGAGTAACCATATCCCTGTAATATCAGGGTTAGGGTTTAATAATGAATGTAAGAGTGGGGAGCTTAATCCCTTTTAATTAAGAGGAAGAAAATCTTAACATTAAACTTTGTCTAAGACTACATGCCTATATACAGGAAAAAGAGATACAGAAGTCTCTCAAACTCTAAACATTGGTCTGTTGGATTTAAATACAGTTATCAGACCCTTCCCTCCACAACCACTCTTCCCTTCTCAAGGCAAAACATCTCATTTCCTTCAGTCAATCATTAAATGGCATGGTTTCCACTCTCTCCACAGGACATTTTTGCATGGTAAAGATACAAACACATGACAAACTAGGTGGGCACAGTATACAAAGTGCTGGCAGGCCAGGAATCAGGAAGACCTCATTTCAAGTCCAGCCTCAAATACTCACTAACTGTGTAGTCCTGAACAAGTCACTTCACCCTGTTTGTCTCAGTTTCCTCATATGTAAACTAAGGAGAAGGAAAATCACTTAATTATCTTTGCCAAGAAAACCCCAAATGGGGCCCAAAGAGTTAAAAAAGACCCCCCCCCCCCAAAAAAAAACTCAACAGCAACAACAACAAAGAAATCTTATCTCTAGATTTAGTATTAAGGGAATAAACCATGATTCCCTATTGGCCATGCATGGACCAGACTCTAAGAGGAATGCATTAGGTCAGGATTAGGAAGTATGTGTGTATTTACATTTGAATAAGGGAAAAGCAAGCTAGACAGGCTGCATAGGTGGTGAACTCCAGCAAGTTGCATTCAAAGAAAAATTGGGTCAAATCTTCTAGGCCTTTCTGGGAGTAGAAAATAATAATTTATATTGTTAGCAGTATCTTCAGATAAAACCTGAATTAAGTCAACAATAACTTAAGGTTAAATATCAATCTCTGCTCTCAAAGTTTTCATAGGGAGACAACATGAAAACAACTATATTTACTAGCAAGCTAATTCAACATAAATTGGAGATAATTAACAGACAGAAGAGACTGACATTAAGATAAAAAAAAAAGACTGCTTGTCTGAGGTAGGATTTTAGCTGGGATTTGAAGGAAGCCAGAGAAATCAAGTGAAAGAGGTTAGTATGGATAGAATTTCAGGCCTCAGACATGGAGGTGGGAGATGGAGTGTAATGCAAAGAATAGCAAGGAAGTTATTATCACATGGAGTGAGTAAGATAAAATGGTGAAAGAAAACTAGAAAGTCAGAAAGAGGCTAAGTTATAAAGAACTTTGAAGGCTAGATAATTTTATATTTGATTCTGGAGATTTATTGAATAAGAGAATGACATGGTCAAACTTTCACTTTAGGAAAGTCAGTTTGACATTTGAATAGATGGACTGAAATGGTAAGAGACTTGAAGCAGGCAGATCAATCAGAAGGCTACTGCAATAGTCCAGATATGTGATGATGAGGAATTATAGTAGGCTAGTGGCAGCATCAGAAGAGAGAAAGAGGCATCTACAAGAGTTGTTAAAAGATATTTGACAAGAGATTTAGATAAAGTAGAAGTTAGGAGAGGCTTGAGAGGGAATGAGGAATTAAGGATGTCATGAGGTTGTGAGCCCGGGTGACTGAAAAGATGGTAGGAAAATTATATAGGAAAATTAGGAAGAGTGATAGGAAAATTAGTAAGAGAAGGAGGCCTGGTGGAAAGAGAGAATATAAAGAATTAAGTTTTAGATATGTTAAGTTTAAAATGTCTACAAGACATCCAGTTTGAGATATTCAATAAAGTAATTAGAGACATAAAAAAAGATTTGTCCTAATACATGGTCAATTTTTGTTGTAGGTGCCTTGTACCACTGAGAAAAAGGGATATCCCTTCCTATTGCCATCCAATTTTCTACAGAAGTCTATCATTTCTAACTTTTATAAAATTCTATTTACCTCCTTATCTTCTTTTTAAATTATTTTTATCTAGTTCTGAAAAGGAAAAGTTGAGGCCCCCCCATTAGTATAGTTTTATTGTCCATTTCCTCCTTTAACTTCTTCTTTAAGTATCTGGATGCTATACTATTTGGTACATATATGTTTAGTATTAATATCACTTCATTGTCTATGATGCCTTTTAGCAAGATGTAATTTCCTTCCTTATCTCTTATAGTTGGATCTAGTTTTGCTTTTACTTTGTCTGATATCATTTTTGCCACCCCCCTGCTTTTTTTTATAATTTCAGCTGAAGCATAATAGATTCTGCTTCAGTCCCTTGCCTTTACCCTGATGGGAAAGAATTTAGAGAAAAATTCTAGAGTAAAGCAGTTCTTTGTCAACTATCTGAGCCAGAAGGAAGAAAGGCCTTGGAAAAGGGAACAAAGTCATAAAGATCACTTACTGGCAAAGTTAAGTTGTCATATACTATCTTCATTTGGTTTTTCACAGCTAGAAGGGATATTAGAAAATGTCTAGTACAGCCTCTTCATTTTACAGATAAGGAACTAGAGACCCAGAGGGGAAATTTAATAGACTTCAAAATTAAACATATTTATCAGATACTGTGCTAGGTGCTAGAATGATAGATCCAGGACAAACAGGGTACACTTTGCAAAGGCAGATTTAGAATTCTACAAGTCCAATAGAAGGCTATAACTAAGAGGAATTTCATGAAGATGGCACAAGGGGAAAAAGATCTTCTAGTAATGAATAGTTGTGAATTTACTTTTTGACCTCATGTGCTCTAAAAGTGTGAACCCACTCTTCCTAGAGACCTCATTTCTTCAAGGGGACAATGTACCCCTGGTTTGGGGAGATGTTTCTGTCTTTACTATACCTGTTTGATAAATAATCTTTCTAAAAGCTAATTAACCATGACTGATAATCAATAGAGACCACACTGGTGAGGACCTGTGTGTAATAGAAAAATCTCAGAATTACCCTTAGCATGCTAAAAAGAATAGTAATTAACTGTTCTCTGGGGATTGGGGCTACCAATATAACGGAAAGTTGATCAATGATTCGGGGGGGGGATTACATTAATACAATTTTTAAAACTTTTATTATACTGAACTTGACAAGACCTCTCAAATATGAACATTTCCATATACAAAGAACAACAGAAAAAGAGGATTTTATGTAAAAACACAAGTCTTCAAGCAGAGCTTTTTGAAAAAACCATATATGATACATTTGGTACTTTAATTCCAAAGCTGCTCAATTTCTTTTTGGTTCCCTCTAAATCTCCTTCTGTCCTGTTAATTTTTAATGCTTTATTGAGGTATTTTAAAAAAAATTTCCATCACTATTAGTATTCCTTTTGTCCCTTCCCCCCAAATTTCTTTTAACTCTCTCATGTAACCAAGAAGCATTGTAAAGCAAAATAAATTCCACTCAATGACAATATTCAAAAATTTAATAATCATTTATGAAGTGCTTATTATGTACCAGGTGATAAACTTTGGAGATACAAAGAAAAAGAAAGAAAGAAAGAAAAAGAAAGAAAGAAAGAAAGAAAGAAAGAAAGAAAGAAAGAAAGAAAGAAAGAAAGAAAGGAAAAACCTGCTCTCAAGAAGATTATATTCTAATCAGTAAGGGGGACAAAATGTTCATAAATTAGTAGATAGATAGAAATTAGTACTTAGAAATAAATATAGGCAAGGGTGTGCTAATTAAATCTGTATTATCATTTTCTCCACAATTTAAGTCTAGAAATCAACAAAAAATGCAATTAAACTCTAATTTGTATCATTTTCTGATTTCTTAGGTATAACATTTCAATTGAAATTTTAACAAGTTAGTCTCCAGGATGAGCTGACTACAGCATGCCCTTACACAAAAATGAAGAAAATATGCCTTGTATCACTGAGATGCTTTGGAGGATTCACTCAAATTGGTCAAAATCCAGCTAGACAGATAATTATCTTCTTTTTCTTCCTCAGACATAAGTATTTGGTAGTATCCACACTGCAAGACCAAGACTGAAAACACTGGCTTCTTCTTAGTATTTCTCTCCCTTCAGAGACATGAAGAAAGGAAGGAACTACTATATCTTCTCTCTCTTGAAGTGGAAGTTGGATACTTAGGATCTCTCCTCTCCAGTTCTCAGCAGCTCTACCCTTGAGCAGGTAAGGATCATGGAGTAATCAGTCTCCACTACTAGTCTTGAAAATGGCCCCTTGAGAGAAGAGTTACTTGGAATGACCTTGATCAAGTTACTTTATTTCAAGTACCTGTTTCCTGATGTATAAAATGAAGGGCTAGTATTAGACAGCCTCTTAGGTCCCACCCCAGCTAGACATCTCTAATTCTTTGATACCATGAACTTAGGATAATGCAGAATCCAACTAGCACTGTTTCTACGATTGTTCTATTTCATCCAAGAGAGTAGAACTAGAAGCATTTGGGTAGAAAGTGTAAAAAAGGTCCATTTAGGCTTGATTTAAAGGGAATTCTCAAAACAGAGTTCTCCAAAAGCATAATTAACTGTCTTGGGAGGAAGTAGCTTACCCTTCACTTGAGGTCTTTTAAAATTTTTTTGGAAGGAATAAAAATTAATTGCCTTGCTAATAAGTGTCTGAAGCTAGAGTTGAACTCTGGTTCTCCTGTCTCCAGGGTCAGTGATCTAGCCACTGAGCCCTTGAAGCCTTTCAGCAAAGGCTGGTTGAAATTGGAGCATCTCAGATTCAGAGATGGAAGGAGGAGCCTTCTAGTCCAACCTCCTCATCTTATAAATGAGGTTAAGAGACTTGCCCAAAGTCACACACAGATATATACTCTATCTCATTGACAGAAGACAGGATTAGAATATAGATTCTCTTGCTCCAGAACCATTAAAGGTAAGGCTCTTTCCTCTGTAACACTATGATATAGTGGCATAAAATTCAAATGAAACAAGAGCACTCAACTTTACATAAGGATCCCTACAAGTACATATTGACTTAAAAAAACCCTCATTTTAATAATATCTATATTTCATTATATTTGAATTTTGATAAATAAATTTACATTTAGTTTTAGTTAGTGGTTGTCCTTTATATTTGAAGAGTATCATGTTATCATATATAATGACATGACTAGCACATTATGTTTATTATAGTGAGTGGAGTGTTGTGCAAAGACATCCTTCTTACTGCCTTTTCCAGAACCTTCTCACGCCAAGGCAGGACTTGATAGGGAACAAAACATTTAGCGATGTCTTGGTGCTGTGGAGCCCTTGACCTTTATGGTCATGATTCTCTCCCTTATCAGTGAGTTACCATAGCTCCCCAGCAACACCAGGCAAAATGCCAGCATGTGATTTTCTGGCAACAAATTGGAGACAACATGGTTTATCCAAGCTTGTCTCTCAATGATCTAATCATCAATGTGGCTTTTCCTCTCAGGCCATACTACCCCTGGAACTCATTTACATTTTAATTTTGTTTTGGTCAGGAGTGGTGAGGGCTGCATGTGGCCCATGGGTCATGTGTCTGATACATCTTATGTAGTAGCAAAACTTTTTTAGGCATAGGTTGGACTTGATGGTTTCTGAGCTCTCTTAACAATTCTCAAATCATGCAATTTTGAGACTATATTCCAATATCTATACCTTCAGCTTATGAGAAGGGAAAGGGACCAGTGAAATATCCTAGCCTTCTTTTCACATGGAAGAGGTGGTGCCATACTTTGTCTAGAGGTGAAACCTAGACCAGGATAGAGTTATATGTGCGTGCTGCCATATTTGACATTTGACAGGGACCGCCTGTTTTTAGTTATGGGGTATAACAGAAAGGAATGATTGTCAGATATCCCTGGGCAGAGAACAGAAGAGTTAGAGGAAAGGGCAATACATTCTGATAAAGACAAATATTGAATCATAAACGGGGAAAGAGTGGTAGGATTCAAGTCATAATTTGGCAAGAGTTAAATATATGCTGTACTTGGTCAGAAACCAGAATTCCTCAGAAAAGCCAATTCCCATATTGGTAAAAATTATAATTCTTCTGCAGGCTGCCCTCCTGATTGCATTTTTTTTGTTCAGTGAAACTTCTTCACCCTCTAAGTTCCTTTCACTCCTGGATTTCTCATTTTGAAATGTGTCCGGTTTCCTCCCAGAATATCCATTTTTAAGGAGGACCCCCCAGTCTGGCCATATCTTCATCCCTCACCAGGCTGTACTCCCGACTCTCCAAATTCCTCTTTTCAGCTTTCTTTTACATTGTGATCTTCCTCTGTTAGCATGTAAGCATGAAGGCAGGAATTGTCCCTTTTTCCTGCTTATATTTATAGTCTTGCTACTTAGTGCAGTGCCTAACATAAAGTAACCACTTGGTTTAATTCTTGTTGCCTTGACTTGAATTTTTAGCCCTGATCTCCTTTGTTCTGAGAAGCCCACTATTGATGGTGCAATCACACACATGAATTATCTTGGGACATAGATGGAGAGACAGATATGGAATCAGGACGGGGTTGGAAATGTCTTCCCTCAGACATTTACTGAATGATCCCAAGAAAATCAGTGTCTCTGAGACACAGTTTCCTCTTCTATAAAATGGAGAAAAACATCCTCTTCATAGGTTTGTTGACAGCTAGATGGTACAATATAAAGCATTGGATTTGGAGCCAGGACAGTCCTGAGTTCAGATCCCTACTAGCTGTGAAACCTTGGGCAACTCATTTATCATCTGCCTGTCTCAGCTCTTTCATCTGGAAAATGAAGATAATAATAGCATCTTCCTCCAAGGATGAAGAAAAAAATGAGATAATATTTACAAAGCACTTTATAAACCTTAAAGCACTATATAAATGCTAGCTATTAATGTGAGGGTCACAGGAGATGGTTTTATATATATATATATATATATATATATATATATATATATATATATGTATGTATGTATGAAAGTCTGGGTGGTGATGCTGTGGGAATGGACACCATAATTCCCCCTAATATCCTCTCATTCTTTCATGTGCCCAAACTTGAAACCATGTTTTTAGAAAGAAAGGATAGGTAGCCTGTCATTCATCAATGGAAAGTCTCTACCAACTGAGGCATGCACATTGTATACTGGATTCCATGTCCTCTCCTTGGGTCATACTCCTACCAGTCCTCCAGGTTCCAGAGGTGATCCTGTCATCTCTGTAAGTCACATTTTCTTCTTTTTTTGTTTTGTTTTGCAAGGTAATAGGGTTAAGTGACTTGCTCAAGGTCACACAGCTAAGTAAGTATTAAGTGTCAGAGGCTGGATTTGAACTCAGGTACTCCTTACTCCAGGTCTAATTCCATTCACTGGGCCACCTAGCTGCCCCTTAAGCCACACTCTTCTTGTTCTTTCCAGGTTGTGTAGGGAAGAACGTAGTAAGTGAGAGAGGATGCTATGAAATTAGATCATCAGAGTAAAGACTGGCAGAAGAAAGAGAGAATTCCTTAGTGTATAAGACTGAAAGAGAGGCTCTATAGCTATAGAATTTGCAGGCTTTAAGGGTTGGCACAGACAGCTAGGTGGCCCAGTGAATAGAGTATTGGACCAGGAATCAGGAAGACCTGAGTTCAAATATGATCTCAAAGACTGACTAGTTGTGTGACTGGCCAAGTCATTTAACTTCTGTCTGCTTCAGTTTCCTCATTTGTAAGATGAAGATAATAACAGCACCCATCTCCCAAGATTGTTGTGAAGCTCAAATGAGATATTTGCAAAGTGTTTAACACTGTGCAGAACACACAGTAATCACAATGAATTCCTGTTCCCTTCCTCACTTTTCTCCTTGGAAAAAACAGCCAGAATCTCCTTGGTGCACAATTTTGACTGATTGTTAGATGTCTTGTCCTTGACCTATCTCCAAGTCCTCCACCTAGTCATTGACTAGGGAGACTAGGTGGAAAAAAACAAGCATGAGAGCCATAATTCATATAAAAGGATGTGTTCTGAATAGATAATCAGACTGCTGTGGTATAAAAATAATTCTACATTGTTCAATAGAGTGATCAAGTTATCTTGATGTTACAAGCTTAAATTATATACAAGTTTGAGCTTCCTTTTTTTTTTAAGGTTTTCACAAGGCAATGGGGTTAAGTGACTTGCCCAAGGCCAAACAGCTAGGTAATTATTAAGTTTTTGAGGCTGGATTTGAACTCAGGTCCTCTTGACTCCAGGGCCGGTGCTCTATCCACTGTGCCACCTAGCCGCCCAGGTTTGAGCTTTCAGAGAACATTTTTGTTACTGTTCTGCTTTGCCCAACTCTTCTTGACCCTTTGTGAGGTTTTCTTAGCAAAGATTCTGAAGTGGCTTGCCATTTCCTTCTCCAGCTCATTTTACAGATGAGGAAACTGAGGCAGAAGAGATTAAGCAACTTGGTCAGGATCACACAGTTACTTTGAACTCAGGTCTTCCTGACTCTAGAAAGGCTGTATCACTGCACCACTTAGCTGCCCTCTTAAATAATTATTTTTGAGTGGGGACAGCACTGGCATATGAAGATAGAGGGATGCTTGTGCTTTTAATGTGGAATTCATGACAATAGGAAGAGGGTGAGGGTTGTTATTATTCACTTGTTTCGGTTGTGTGCATACTTATTGTACCCCAAACAACTTCCACAATACAGAAGATTTTGGAAATCTTGCCCACACTTGGGAGGGAGGATCTGAGTTAGAGGAGAAGTTTAGGATGAGGAAAATCCCTAGCTGCCCTGCTGGTTATTCCTATCTGAGGTAGTCAAAGGGAGCTGGAGTCTTTTACTGGACTCTAGGAGAAGCAAACAAACCACAAGTACCTCTGAATGACTAGAAATGATTAGGTCAGCTAAAACTGAAAACTGGGGTGTTGGTAGAATGCCTCTGGAAACAAGGGTTACGCACACATAGGAATGTAGGTGGCACAGTGGATAGAGCACCAACCCTGGAGTTAGGAGGACCTGAGTTCAAATCCAGTCTAAGATGCTTAATAATTACTTGGCTGTGTGACCTTGGGCAAGTCAACTTAATCCCATTGCCTTAAATAAAAAAAGAAATGTATCAATGGGGCAACTAGGTGGTTCAATGTTTAAAGCACTGACCCTGGAGTCAGAAGGACCTGAGTTCAAATCTGGTCTCAGACTAAGACTTAGCTGTATGACCTTGGGCAAGTCACTTAACTCCATTACCTTGCCAAAAAAACGAAAATAAAAAAAGTATCAATCCCTTTAGCTATTTCCGGCTGCATGTACTGGGAGAAAGACTCTACTCTTTCTTACATCAGAAACATGCCACAGAAATATCTTTATAGGATCTGGCTCATGCACACTGTCTATCCATTGGACTAAGAGTAATAAGGCAATTAATATACCCCTATAAAGTTACCTTCCATCTACTCTGGATGGATCTTATATGTTCCTAAGTATTCATGTGCTCTCTCCCAATAGAATATAGTCTTGTGGAGGACGGGGACTGCTTTTACCTTTATGAATTCCAAGACCTAAGCAGTGTGTCTGCTGCACAGTAAGCATTTTAAATGCTAATTGGTTTGCTGATGCCATGAATAGGTGGGTGGCACAGTAGGGTGTAGGATTTGGAGTCAGGAAGACCTGAGTTCAAATCCTGTCTCAGACACTGGCTATGTGACCTTGGGCAAGTCACTGCTGTCTGCCTCAGTTTCTCCATCTGCAAAATTGGAATAATAATTGTACCTACCTCTTAGAGTTGTCAGGATCAAATTAAATAGCACATATAAAATAATTTGCAAACCTTAGAGCAACTTTATAGATACTAATTGTTATATTCTTATTATTATACCAGTATCCTAGAGCACTCTCAGAAGTGAAGTTCAAAAATATGAGATAAATTTGTTATCATAAAGCAAAGGCTATTTGAAAGGAAAGACAAGAAAGCTAGAAAATTTTCCTTAGAAATAGGCTTCTGGCATGGTAGGAAGTAGAAGGTACTCCTCAGGAAAAGGAGTAAAACATTTTGGGAAGATCTGTTTTAATATACCCTGTTGGGATTCAGTAGCTTCAAATTTTATATTCTATGACAGGTATGACAGATCTCTAGGATACCTAGTCAAGCTCTACCCATCAAAATAGAATTGTATCCCTGGAACAAATAACAATTCTGTGATAAAACCAGTGCTACTGCCACTCAAAGAAAATTCTCCATGTTTGCAATAGTCCCTGTGGCTTCCTTATAAGATCATTTTCCTGAACAATACTTCACAAGATTAGACATAATGCTAGAAAGATTGTGTCTTCCAAAAATCTTGGGTAATTGAGAGAAGGTCTTGAACTGAGAAAAATGATTATTTCTCTCATATTAATAACCAATTATTGAATTAGAATTAAGGGTTTCTCTTTTATATTTCCTCAGTCAAAAATCAAACTCTGTAGTCAGCCTTTGAACTGCAAAGCTGACAATGAGATAAAATCTTGAGCTAAACTTACCCAACTGGGAAAACTTAGATGTGATGAAAAGGTAAAAAAAATTCACTAGTCTCGGTGAATAGGTGAATTACCTATCTGCTGCCTCTGAGTAGAAGTGGATTCCCCTCTTTCATCTAGATTGCCCTAGGTGGGGTTTGGTGGTGGTTTGGGCTGAGATAAGTCTCTTTGTCTAATCAAGAGTTACATCCCCCAGCTCCTCTTTAGAATAAATCCACCTCATGCCTATCAATTGGGAAATAACTGAACAAGTTATGGCATATGAATGTTATGGAATACTCTTATTCTATAACAAACCATGAATGATTGGACTCTGGAGAAGCTTGGAATGAATTATGGGAACTAATGCTGAGCAAAGGGAGCAGAACCAAGTGAATAATGTACACATTAACAACAGCTTTGTGAGTTGATCAGCCTTGATGGAAGCAGCTCCTCTCAGCAGTTCAGAGAGCTAAGACAAACCTAGGAGACTGGCTAAGGACAATGCTATCCCATCAGAGGAAGAAAAACAAAACAAAACAGAGCAAAACCAAAAAAATCCTATAATATCAGAATGAAAACTTCATTCACTTTTTAAAAATTTCTCTTATGCATTGTTTTCCTCTCTCATGATTTTCTTTCTTTTCCCTTAACCCTAATTCCTCATACAGAAAATAACTAATTTGCAAACATGCTAAACACAAATGTGCATGTACAATATTCACCTGACTGTTCACTACTGAGGGGAGGGGAGTGGGAAGGGAGGGTGGAAGGAAATTATGTAACTTAAAATATGCATATGCATGTGGATTAATATGGATTAATGTGGATTAAACTTTCATGTGTAATTGAAAAATGCAATAAAATAACAATTGAAAAAAGAATAAACCCACCTCTCTTTAATATTAATTTATTCTCATTTATTATTAATCAATCAGAGTTGATTGCCACCTGTCAGGAAACACCCTCTCTTCCAAGGACATATAAACATTGAGAAGCCAGTTATGCTTCATATTTGATTTAGGAGAGACCAGCCAAATAACCATCCTTTTATTATTTCCTGGCCAGAATTAATAAAATTATTAATTACCCAGAAATTATATCTCCAAACTTTTTATACATCACAAAACAAGGCCCTGTGATTAGGGCTGAGCTAGTGAGGGAAACAGAAAGTCCATATGTGCTGATATATGAGAGTACACGATGCATGTACAGACAAAGGCAGGGGTAGATCACCACAAACTGATTTCCCCCATGGGGAAGGAGGGATACCTGGTTAAAGGATAGGTAACTGGGCCTGAATACAAATATTTCATGGCTGCTGTAGGCAATTCCATTCTAGTAGGACCAGTTAAATTTCAGTGGTTATAAAGCTTATAGGACATCTCAGGGGATGACTGATCTCTTCTATACGCTTCAAGCTTTCATGACTGCATCTTTCAGGAATAAATATGACCAAGAAGTAATGCCCACTGGAACTGAAAGAGTGTTGCATGAATATTAGGACAAGAAGGGAAAGCATTGAGTGTGAAAAATACTTGCAACAACTACATCTGATAAGGATTTCAAATCTTGATAGCCAAATATATATTTGTATATACAATATATACATATTGTGCATATAAAGTTTTTGGGTCAATCACTTCACTTAAATTAACTGAGTCCTCTAGCTCCAATAGTTTTATCAGATAAGAACAATTCTACTGAATCAATCAATCAATGGCTTTAAAATTTTATGTGCCCTGTCATCACTGTGGGTCTTTTATATACATAGCAAACTAATTCAGAATTCAACATTCAAGTGTCAGTTAGCTTAGAGGAGAGAGTATAAATTCCTGAAAAATAATCATTGAGTGATGCATTGAGAGGAAGGAAAGAATAGAGTCTCTGTCTTTTCATTTTCTCTTGATCTTACAAACTGGAAGATTGGAGAATTTGAATTTCTTATCAGCATCCTATGGCATTCAAGCAAGGTAGCTTCAAGATTTTACAAGGACCCCAGCAAAAAAACTACATCATACATATGTAAGGGCCTATTTCAGTGAATTAGCCTTTTGTCACATGTTTATTAAAGTTGATCCCACTTTCCCCTGGAGTCCAATATATATACTTGTGTAAAAGCATATCACAGACTTTTGGTGGTAAATTTTTTGTAACAACTGTTCTTACTACATGAGTAGGAAATAATTTCCTAAAAACTAATTAGGGCAGCTAGGTGGTACAATAGAGTTCCAGGCCTGGAGTCAGGAAGCCTTGAATTCAAATCTAACCTCTGACACATACTAGCTGTGTGACTCTGGGCAAGTCATTTAACTCTTTTTGCTTCAGTTTCCTCAAATATAAAGTGGATGAGAGAAAGAAATGGCAAATCACTCCAGTATTTTTGAAAAAACAAAAACAAAACAAAACAAATGGGGTCACAAAGAGTCAGATACTATAAAGGATTCAACAATAATGAAAATAATAAAAGCCAATTATAATCTGGTTGATCAACTGATAATCAATATGTTAAGTTAGCACAGCAGTGGAGACTTTTGAACTATATAGCATTAGAAAGACACCACCATTCACCCACCCCACTTCCCCAGGTGCACACTCAGAGGTAGGAATAAAGAGCAGTCACTCTCTGTGGATCCAATCTACCATTTTGAGTGGGAAGGAGGAAGAGGAAGAGAATGAGAATTAATTAAATAGCTTTTATGTGAATGACACTCTACTATGAACTTTATAAATATTATCTCTTTTGAGTGGTGGTTGGGAGAGTAAATCTAGAGCATGTGTTGCAGATGTGAGACCAAAAGCCTAATGAATAATTGGTGAAACAATATGAACAAACAGTTCTCAATCTAAAGAAATACAAACTTTTAACAACTATTTGAAAGACTATTCCAAATCACTAACAATAAGAAAAATGTAAATTGAAGTAATTCTGAGCTTTAATCCTACAACCAGAAAATAGGTGTCAAAAAAAGAATAATTTTTAATAGGAGTTTGTTTTACATTCATATAATTTTTCAAGAACCTGAAATACTGCAAGATGATATGGAAGCTCAATCAGAACTAGATCCACTGGCCATTCTTAGGTTTTTTGTAAGTTTTATTTTTTGATAATAATATCAACAATAACTCTGATAAAAACTGCTGGGAACACTGGATAGCAATCTGGAAGAAATAGACCAGCAGCTCATTTCATAGTCTAAGATAAGCTCCAAAAGTTTACATGACCTAGACATCTATGGTTAGGGGAAACTTTCTTGACCAAACAAGGGATAGAAAGAATCATAGAAGAAGAAAATAATATTTTTATTGCATCATTGAAACTTTTTGTACAAGTCCAATGCATTAAGATTGGAAAGGAATAATTAACTGGGGAAAAATATCTTTGTAGAAAATTTCTCTGATAAAAGTCTCATTCCAAGATAGCTATATATCTATTTCTATTCCTATATGTCTATATATCTGTTTATATCTATCTATTTATGTAGACAAATATACTCATATACATATATATGGAACTAATTCAAATGTGTAAGAATAAAAATTTTTTATCAGTTGTTAAATGGTCAGAGGACATGAACAGGCAGTTCTCAGCAGAGATTCAAACTAACTATAGTCATATATAAAAAAGCTCTAGATCACTCATAATCAGAGAAATGAAAAATAAAGCAATACCAAGATTCCACCTCACATATATCAGATTGGCAAAGTTGAACAAAGAGAAAAACAGAGCAAAGTCCAGTGAAACTGTGACCATCCCATTCTTCAAAACTATCTTAAAACTTTAAAATTTCAAAACATGATATTCAAGATATCAAAAAAATCTTCAAAGTAACTTCAAAACTCCTCTTAATTCAGCCCAAGACTGATTAGATTTTTTAGCTGTCACATAGTATCAAATTTGCAGTCCATTAAAATCCTCAGATCTTTTTTAGAATAACTATTTATACCTCTCCCATATCTCAGAATTTTTTCAAAATCACTTCTTTTTGACTATGTCTCCCTTATGCTTCCCTTCATCTCAGATGATGATGATGACATTTAGTTCTATAATTGTAATAGTTATAGTTCGGAGCTCTTAAAAAACAATGCAACATAAGCCACTTCAACCTGATGGGTGAGGAAGGTTCATAGACAGAGACCATAAACAACTTTCATTGGGCTAAAGGACACTGGAAGTTTGGTTACCTCCCCATGAAAGAATCTAGGAGAATCACTATGTTTCTGTTAGACAATAAGGGTGATTATATGATGACAAGATCAGTTCTTTCGGATGCTCCTGGCACTAGATCTTCTTCAATGGTCTACTCCAATTTTTACTGCTGCTCTAAGTCTCTAGAGTCTGTGAGCAAGAAGAAAGGGGAGTGGACGATAGGAGGAGAGTTTCAGGTCAAGATTTAATTTAGTCAATCTCTGAGCAGCAAACAGGAAAGGGCACTAGACAATACTGTTGAATCCCCTTTGAGATAAATAATCAAAGCTATCACTGAGCCTAAGGGAAGCCTCAAGGGGAAGTTGGACAGAATACAAATTAGGATCCAAGTGTTATTTGTGATGCATCGAGGAAGAACTCATTCAAAGATCATTATAACCATGACAAAGAATGTGCTAGTTATTACTATTACCATTACTACTACCACCACTATTTGCTGTTGTTGTTCATTTGTTTGTCTCACTTTTCATGACCACCTTGGGATTTTCTTGGCAAAGATACTGGAGTGCTTTGCCATTTCCTTTTCCAGTTCATTTTACAAATGAAGAAACTGAGGCAAACAGGGTTACATGATTTGCCCAGAGTCACATAATTCGCCTGTAACTGAAACTGGATTTGAATTCAGATCTCCTTGATTCCAGGTCAGGTGTTCTCTTCACTCTAGCTATCAATGTTGTCACTCCTGCAACCACCTAACATTTCTGTAGTACCTACTATCTTGCCCATACTAAACACTTTACAAGTATTATTTCATTTGATTCTCTAAACTACCCTGGAAGTAGGTGATATATCAACTCAGTTTTACAGATGAGGAAACTGAGGCAGGTAAAGGTTAAGTTACTTGTCCAAGGTCAATAGCTAGTAAGTATCTTGAGCTCCAGTCTTCCTGTCACTGAACTCAGTGCTCTATCCACTCTATCTCCTTCTCCCTTTCTTTGGACTTAGACTGAGTTCAGTCCTGGAGAGTCCTGACCCTAAAAGATGGATCAGATTTTTCTTGTGCTCTTTAGTTCATTGCTTCTCTCTTAGAATTTCAGGAGAAATAGCTTACATAATGCTTAGGTATATTTACCCTAAAAGGGACTGAGAACTCCTCTAGAAAAAGCACTGGATGTACCCAAAGTAGATATCAGATATAGAACAACTATTTCTTACACCACAAAAAGATTTCTAAGTATGCATTTGAAAATCCTTAAAGCATGAAAAAAATAATCCATCACCCAGGCAGTTCCTGGGAGGTAAAGAAAGTTTTCTAGAATGGATCACCGAATATTTTATATTCAAGCAATATCCAAGGCCAAACCTTCTAGAAAGCTAGCTGAATTTCCTTAGTCCTTCCATCAGGATTATTCTCCCAGCAGTGGCTATTTTCTCAAAGGTCATTGTGGAAATTACAGGCTTTACAACTGGCTCCCCACCTCTCAGATTCCTGTGATTCCTAACAGGTCTGGAGGTGTCCATTTCACACAATGTCTGCTCAGTGATCTGGGCTCACAGAAGAAACACAACCCAACCAAGGCTGCCTGCCGCCAGACACCAAAGGTACAGCCATATGCTCCCTGAGGCCAGCCTGGGTTCTTGCTACCAAGAATGTGGAGAGAAGGAAGAGAAATCTCCTCACTTTCTCTTTGAAAGTCTGGGAGAGAGCTGGAGGTGCTGTATCCCAACAAAGAGGCTACCTGAACTCAGGGTACAGGTTTAAATATGTATTTTCTAGGTTGTCCCCCAAGCACAGAAAGCTCTTCCTCCTTGACTCAGCCTCAAAGTTCCCTGTAGTCCCAGTTACTAATCCACCTTCCACAAGAAGCTTTTCCCCAGCCCTCTTAATTCTAATGCTTTCCTTCTGCTAATTATCTAATTTATCCTACATGTAGCTGGTTTGTATATAGGGTAATGAAACCTTTGGAGCCTGGCCAGATTGTCCAACACGGGGGTGGTGGTGGGGGTTTACCTGGTCAGATCTCTAGAGGAGAAAGCACCATTTTCACATGCCCCAAGCCACGTGGGTAGGTGCAGGCTCCTTTGATTGACTGCTAATGGGAATAGGTTTCTTTAAAACTGGTGAGACTGAGATAGTCTCTTTCTGAATGGAAGTCTTTCCTTTTTAAAAAAATTTTTAATTTATATTTTATTTTTCAAAATATGTATTATGAAAGTTTTTCAACATTCATCCATATGCATTTGTATATTTTTAAATTACAAAATTCCCTTCCACATCCCCCTCCCCTAAGTTAATACTGTACATTTAGATTTATGTTATGTTTACAGAGTAGTCGTTTTTAGTATGAGAAATCAGGATTAAGGGAAAGAAATACGTGAGATATTTTTTAAAAAGTGAATGTAGTGTTCATCAGATTCTGAAGGATTTTTGTTTTGTTTTCCTCTGGATGGGGATAGCATTGTCCATAGCTGGTCTAATATAGTTGACTAGCTCTCTGAACTGCTGAGAGCAGCTGCATCCATCAGGGCTGATCATCGCACAGTGTTGTTGTTAATGTGTACATTGTTAGAGCTCTAGGTTCCGATGAAAGTCTTTCCTGATAAAGATCACTGTTCACCCACAACATGATGCATGAACTGAACCAAGGGAAGGGAACGGATTTCCTTCCCCTACTCTTCCTTTTAAAATGTATTGGGGGGGGGGGGGTGTTTGTTTCTCTTCTGTATTGTTTGATCTCAGTTTCAGGATCTATGGGTGATTCTCACTGTCCCAGGAGTTTCAACTAGGATGATCTTGGAGCTGGATTGTAGGTGGGATGAGTGTGGGATGAGTGTAACCGGCCTGTCCAGATAGGAAGTCTGAAGAGGTCAGGGGACAAAGAGAGGCCATCTCGGGGCAGCTAGGTGGCACAGTGGATAGAGGACAGGCCCTGGAGTCAGGAGGACCTGAGTTCAAATCCAGCCTCAGACAGTTAATAATTACCTAGCTGTGTGGCCTTGGGCAAGCCACTTAACCCCATTTACCTTGTAAAAACCAAGAAAAAGAGAGAGAGAGAGAGAGAGAGAGAGAGAGAGAGAGAGAGAGAGAGAGAGAGAGAGACCATCTCAATCTTGCCAGTTTAGCAGAGTCAATCAAAGGAGGTTACACCCAAGGAACAAAGCATTATATGATAATAATCAATGGCTTCCTTCACTTCCTCAAATAAATTTGAGACAGAATTGTCATGAAATCAGGATTCTACAAGTTACAAATTTATCCTCAGTCAGTGACAAAAAAAAAATCTGTTGCCTCCACTGAGACTGGAAGAAATGAAAAGTTTACTCAGTTTAAGACCAATTTGATTTCAACAATATTTATTAAGCCCGACTATGGGTAAGTCACTAAAAATAATCTTTTTTCCTTTATATCATCAGAATTGGGAAGTTTTCCCCCAAGCAGTTATTTATTATAAACTTAATTAAATGTTATTGGTGTATGTGTGCACTCACAAGCATACTTGTATGAATATGTTCAAAGTAGTAGCAGAAAGAGTATGTTCTGAAGCCAGAAGATGTGAATCCCTCAGGGCCGCTAGGTGGAGCAGTGGATAGAGCATTGGCCCTGGAGTCAGGAGGACCTGAGTTCAAATATGACCTCAGACACTTAATAATTACCTAGCTGTGTGTAACCTTGAGCAAGTCATTTAAACCCACTGCATTGCAACCCCCCCAAAAAAAACCCCAGAATATATGAATTCTGAACCCTTTATCTGTACGACTTCAGACAAGTCACTTAACTTCCCTGGAGTTTAGTTTCTTCATTTTTAAGACGGGATCAGAAGCCAAGATGGTGGTATGAAGCTAGGGTTTTTCCAGAAATAATTTTGAATGAAACCTTTAAACAGAACCTAAAGTGACAGACAGAACCCACCAAAAAAACAAAAGTGAAACAACTTTTCGGTGAGATATCTAGGATAAACTTCAGGAATAGGTCTGTCTTGTGAATACATATATAGGGAGTATTGCCCAGGGTAGTGGGAGAGCGAGAGGCTTTCACAGTGCAGCTATGGTCCCGGTAATGCTCTACCAGCAATGAGGGTCCCAACCCCAGTTCAGAGAGCCCTGGGAAGCTGGTGGGGTGTTGGGCTACCCTAGCATAGAAAGCAAACTGGGAACACCAGAAACACCAGGGTGGAAAACCAGGGACCAAAATCCCAGCCCCCAGAAAAAAACTGCTTGGGACTATAAATCCTGTACCATAGGAACAGAGCTCAATTGACAAAATGACCAGAAAAACAGAAAAAGCACCAACCACTGACAGCTACTATTCCAATAGAAGAGATAAAAAAAACTATATCAGAAGAGAAAAGCAATGACAAAATGCCTCCATGTGAAAAAACTAAGGGGTTGATGAACTGGTCTCAATTCAAAAAAGATCTCTTAGAAGAACTCAGAAAGGATTTTAAAAATCAAAGAAGAGAGGAAGAAGAAAAATGGAGAAAAGAAATGAGAATCATGCATGAAAACTATGAAAAATTAACCAAAGAAAATAATAATTTTAAAAGTAAAATTGACCAGCTGGAAAATAAAAATTAGTCATTGGAAAAGGAAACAAAAACACTAACTGAAAAAAATAAACCTTAAAAATTAGAATAGGACAAATGGAAATGTAACTCTGTAAGACACCAAGATTCCCTCAAACAAAACCAAAAGGCTGAAAAAAATAAAAGAAAATATAAAGTAATTTTTAGGAAAAACAACCAACTTGGGAAATAGATCCAGGAGAGATAATTTACAAATCATTGGTCCACCAATAATGGCCATAGAAAAAGAGCTTGGACAATATCATGCAGGAAATTACTGCCCTAATATCCTAGAACAGGAAGATAAAATAGTCTTTGAAAGGATCCATCAATCACCTCCAAAAAGAGAGCCCCAAATAACAACTCCAAGCAATATTGTAGCCAGATTTCAGAATTCTCAGCTAAAGGAGAAAATATTACAAGCAGCCAAAAAGAAGTAATTTAAACACCAGGAAATCACAGTTAGGATTACACAGGGTATATCAGCTTCAACATTAAAGGACCAGAGGGCCTGGAATATGATATTCTGGAGGGCAAAGGAGCTTGGCTTACAACCAAGAATCAACTGCTCTAGGGGCAGCTAGGTGGCATGGTGGATAGAGCACTGATCCTGGGGTCAGAAGGACCTAAATTCAAATTCGATCTCAGACACTTAATAATTACCTGGCTGTGTGATCTTGGGCAAATCACTTAATCCCATTGCCTTGCAACACCCCTCCCCCCCAAAAAAAGAATTAACTACTGTGCAAAATTCAGCATATTCTTTCAGGAAAAAATATGGTCTTTCAACAAAATAGATGACTTTCAAACTTACCTGATAAAACCCCAGAACTGAACAAAAAAAATTGATCTTCAAATACAAAACTCAAGTGTAAGAAAGGTAAATGGAAGTGGGATGTGGGGAAATGTTAGGTAATTCTTGAGAACTGTATTCCTCCTAGGGTAATCGAAAGGAACATAGACAAAGGCTGTGGTTATAAATTGACTGTAATGTGATCAAACTTTTAGCTCTTAAGTGATTTTGTTTATGAGGATTCTATTTCTATAGAGGGTACTTGGAAAGAGAATGTGGTATAAATTGATTGTAATGTAATGATTTTTATGTCTCTTGAGAATTGTATTTCTAACAGGGAAGTTCAGGGGAGTGTACCTGAACAGAGGATATAGATATGAAATGACTATGAAGTAATGCTATTTATAAATCAATCAATCAATACTTGAAAACTGTATATCTATCAGGACAGATAAAAGGAATATATCTTGTTAGAGGTCTGGGTACAAGACAGGTTTAAAACAATCAAGACATGAAAAGAAGGATTATTCTAGGAGAAGGTGAGGCATTAGAGGATAAATAATACCACAAGTAGAGGCACAAAAACCTATTAGAGGGAAAGAAGGGAGGGTGTGAGCACTGAGTAAATCTTACTCTCAACAGATTTGACCCAAAGAGTGAATAACATACATTGCCAAATGGGTTTTAAAATGTATCCTACCCTACAGGGAAATGGCGGGGGGAGAAAGGTAAAGAAAGGACTAATAAAAGGGAAGGGGGAAAGTAAAAGTAAAGTAAGTTAAAAAGAAAATTAAAAGGGGAAAGGGAATAGGGCTAATAGAAAAGGGCTGATCAAGCAGCAACCAGAAGCAAAACAATGGTAGTAGGCATAAGGGCAAAAGAAAGAGAAAGTATAGATGGGGAAGATAGCATGGAGGGAAATACAGAGTTAGTAATCATAACTGTAAATGTAAATGGGATGTTTTTCCATTTTTCTCATGCTTCCCCCCCCCTTTAATTCTAATTCCTTTTTCACAATGTGAATAATATGGAAATATGTTAAGCAGGAGTATACAGCTTTTATCAGATTGTTTGCCACCATGGGGAGGGTGTTGGGAAGAGAGGGTGGTAGAAAAATGTGAAACTCATAAACTTACAAATGGATGAATGCTGAAAACCATCTTTGGATATATAGAAAAAATAAAATAATTTTTAAAAAACTCACTAGGAACAGGACTTCAGAAAAGCCTGGAAAGACTTGCATGAATTGATGTTGAGTGAAGTGAGCAGAAAGAAAAGAACATTGTATACTCTAACAGCAAAATTGTGTGACGATCAACATGATGGGCTTGCTCTCAGCAATATAATAATGATGGAAAATACCATCCATGGGGCAGCTAGGTGGCGCAGTGAATAGAGCATCAGCCCTGGAGTCTGAAGGACCTGGGTTCAAATAAGAAGTCAGACACTTAATAATTACCTAGCTGTGTGACCTTGGGAAAGTCACTTAACCCTTATTGCCTTGCAAAAAAAACCCTAAAAAATAACGAAACAAGAAAATACCATTCATATTCAGTCTGGAATCTGAATGCAGACCAAACTTTGCTACTTTCAATTTTTAAAATTTGCTTTGTTTTTCTCTCTCATGGTTTTTTCCCCCTTTTGATTTGATTCTTCTTTCACAACATGATTAATATGGATATGTTTAACAAGGTTATATAAGTATAACCTATATTAGATTGCTTTCTATCAAGGGGAGGAGGGAGGGAAGGGAGAAAAACCTTTCCAAAAATGATTATTGAAAACTATTTATAGGGTAGAATCATGGTATATGACTCCCCTCTATCAGAGAACAAACAGCCTTCGCCTTTATCCACTCTCCAGCTGGACAAATCCCAATATCTATCCCCTGAACTGAAACCTGAAATCTTTCCTACTATGGGGTCTACTTTCTGTTTTGGCTCTTCTAGTCTTTCCATCAGGAAGCAAGTTATGCTGGAATTATAGCTTGGAGGCTTTACAATCCATAATTGTTAGTCTTCCATCCCTATCCTTGAAAGCCAGTCAGGTGATACCTCCTGTCTCCTAAGGAAAAACAAAGAGAATATTTAGCTCATTTTGTTAACCAAGATGCTCTGTTTATTTATACTTTTGTCTGGCTCCTTCAGTATAGTTGATGTTCTTCATGAAGAACCTGTGGTAGTCCTAAGAACACAATGTGCTTTCTGCACTGCCAAAGATTAAATAAAATCATTTTTCAAGAACTGGAAGGAACTGCATAACACAAAATGTTAAGGCTGGTATGTACCTTAAAACACAAAATATCTACCCCTAGAAATGGAAAAACTTAGAAATCATCTCAATCCAAGCCTTATTTCACCTAGGAAAAAACTAAGACCCAGAAACATAAGCAAAATTCGCTATTCTGGGCAAATTCAATTGGAAAAGGAAGAGAGTTTAGGGGAAGAGTTATAAGCAGTGCTGTTTTTAAGGAAGGAGGCTGGTGGTGTTAGGGAGAAGCCAGTCAATCCTGGGGAGATAGTGAGAATTACAAGGAGGGGAAAAGAAAAGGAGAATGTACCCCAGGGGGTGTAATTATGCTGAGCAACCGCCAAAGAGTATGTGGGAAGGGGAGGAACTGCACAGAACAATGTGCCCGAGTTAGAGGTATGCATGCTAGGCAACCCTGGGGAGTAGGCAGAAGAGGGGAGGGGATAAGCATAGGACAGTCTGTCCTAGTTAGGGATAATCATGCCAGGCAGCTTCTGGGGATGGCACTCATGGTTTCCAGGGTGAGAGCTGGCAGTAGGAACAAGGGTTCACCCACAACCTACCTTCCACCCAGAGAAAGTTCCGGTCTCACTAGCTTAATTACAACTCAACTCAAAGAGCTAATATCCAGTAGATTGTGTTTTGTATTTTAGATAAGCCACATGCTATATATGCAGGCAGAAAATGCCCCATCCCAAGCATGTTTAACCTCTTTCCATTTCAATGCATCATCTACAAGTTCAAGCAGAGAAATATTTGAGATGATCCTCAGCATTCTCTGCTTTGGATGTAATCATTTAGGATGCATTCATTTTTTTTTAAATCCATATAAAACCCAAAAGAAGCATACGTGATGATAGGAAAAAAGTTAAAGTGAGAACAGATTTAAAAATAGGTACTTGTCAACAAAAACCCATTCCTACTTACAGGAATTATTTATAGAAACTAAAATTACCCCAGAGACAAAATAAAATTTCCTCACAAGTAGGAACAGGCTTCGTATTTCCCCAGATGAGATCTGCTAAACAATTACCATACATACAGCTAAGTAGCTAATCTAGTAATGATCAATTTATATTGTTAACATTGGGAAAGAAACTACTCTACTAAATCAATTTTCTAGCAAGGGGGGGAAAAATGGGAAAAGATCACATATACTCCCTTCCCCACTATTCCAGACATCCTCTTGAAAAGTGATCCCCCCAAGTCTATAACCACCTTTCCAGTCCACCTATAATTGTCCCTTCCAGCACTCATTGCACTTTCATTCAAATACTAGAGTCACTGGTTGAGGTTGAGAGGTAGTAGGAATACTCTTTGCTCTTCCCTCCTTTTACCTCCATCACTTAGAAACCTTACCTCCTTTAAGAGGCCTCAATCCACATTTACCATCCAATGAAGTTGTTATCTACTAATATCCAGGACTTTCTCCTTTCTCAATGAACTCAATCCAGGCCTACATTGGAGTTACTGAGGTTTGTTTGTTTCTAGACCACCTTAATAAGGTGAATGTTGCAATATAAAGTAAGTCTCATGAATTTTTTTATTTGGTTTCCCAGTTGTATTTACATTATACTGTAGTCTATTAGGTGTGTTATAAGATTATGTCTAAAATAACTGCCTTAATTAAAAACAACCTTAATTTAAAAATACTTTATTGCTAAAAAATGCTATTTGAAAGCCATTTGAGCCTTCAGTGAATATATCTTTTTGCTGGTAGAAGGCCTTGCCTCAATGTTGATTGATGCTGACTGATCAGGGTGATAGTCAATGTACATTGCAGTGACTAGGACAATTTCTTAAAAATAACAACAATGAAGATTTCAATATCATTGACTCTTCCTTTCATTTATATATTAGAAACCATATAATAAGATAATTAATTGATCTAATATTGTGTCTCAGGGAATAGGGAGGCCTGAGAAGGAGAGAGACTGTGGTTGGAGCAGTTAGAGAACATACAACATTTATCAATTAAGTTTGCTATGTTATATGGATGTAGTTTACAGTACCCTAAAACAAATACAGTAGCAGTATCAGAAAACACTTATCAGAGATCATCATAACAGAAAATAATAATGAAAAAACTTGAAATACTGGTAAAATTACCAAAATATACAGACAGGATGGGAACACATGCTGTTGGGAAAATGGTCCAAGGCTGCCACAAACCTTCAGCTTGTAAAAAAACACAATTATCTGCAAAGCACAATGAATCAAAGCACAATAAGAAGAGGTATACCTGACTTTCACTCTGCCCTATCTCCTGTCCTCATACTAAGAGACTTCAACATACATAACTGATTTCCCCCCAAGCATCCTAACCTCCCAATTCCTCAATTTACTCATTTCCCTTGACCTACTGAGATGGCCATATCCTTTATTTTGCCATCACCCATAAAAGTTCTACTTTTGTGTTCATGAACTCTGAAATTACCTTATTTGACCACAGTCTGCTTCCACCTCTTGCAACCCCAAACCCTTTTCTTTTGTTTCACCAAGAAATCCAATTAGGACAATGATGAGGGTAAGCCATGCTGGGTGGTCCTGGGCCAGTGTCTCCCATGCTGTACAATCAATTCTAAAGTTCTTCAATGAGACCTTCAGGATGTCCCGGTATTGCTTCTTCTGGCCCCCTTGTGAGCACTTGCCCTGGTGTGAGCTCTCCATAAAATATTTTTTTTTTGGCAAACATGCATCTGGCATTCTAATAGTGTGTCCAGCCCATTGTAGTTTTACTCTTTGTAGTAATGTTGGAATGCTAGGCAGTTTAGCTTGAGAAAGGATCTCAGTGTCTGGTATCTTCTCCTGTCAGGTGATCTTCAGAATCTTCCTAAGACAATTTAAATGGAAGCGATTCAGTTCTCTGGCATGGCACTAATAGATCGTCCAGGTTTCACAGGCAGACAGCAATGAGGTCAGCACAATGGCTTGGTAGACTTCAGTCTCTTCTCTCCCATACTTTCCACCTCTTTCAGAGGCTCCCAAATTGCTCTGGCAATGCTTGTGTCAACCTCATTGTCAATGTGTACTTCCCTGGAAAGTACTGCCAAGGTAAGTAAATCAAAACATCTCCATTTGCTGTAATCGATGGTTCCATATATGAATGATGTGGTGCTGGCTGATGGAAAACCTGTGTTTTCTTGGTGTCGTTAGATCAAAATCAACATAAGTAGCAGAGAATTGATCTATCCTTTGTTGCCTCTCAGCTTCAGAGGATGCATTGAGTGTACAGTCATTTGCAAACAGAAGACCCTGCACCAACACTCCCTCTACTTTAGTCTTGGCTCATAGTCTTTTCAAGTTAAAGAACTTACTATCAGTGCAGTAGCTGACCTTGAGACCACGGTCATCCTCAGTAACATGGCTGAAGCATCATGCTAAAAAGCATGGGAGCAAGGATACCTCAGACACTTAATTACCTGGATGTGTGACTTGGGGCAAGTCACTTAACCCCATTGCCTTGCAATAAACAAAACAAAAAAAAGTGTGTTGCATCTGTCTACTTTCTCCCATGCTCTTCCCTTTCTTCTGTCACCTATAACACCCCATCCCCTTTCTCCCATTCCTTTTCTCTCCTATTTCTTCTAGGGAAAGACAGATTTCTAAACCCAATTAAGTGTGTGCATTATTCCCTCTCTGAGTCACTTCTGATGAGAATGAAGGCTCACATGATCCCCCTCACCTTTCCTCTCTTCCACTCCACTGGAAAAGCTTTGTCTTGCTTCTTATGTGAAATATTTAATTCCATCCTACCTCTCCTTTCCCTTTCCCCCACTTACTTCATCTTTTTAATATCTGATACCTTCAAATTCAAATCCCACCTGAACCTTGTCTACATATGCTCCTTCTAAATGCCCTAATAAATGAAAAGGTTCATATGAGTTATCATTATTGTCTTCTCATGCAGGAATACATTCAGTTCAACATCATTAAATCCTTCATTATTTGCCCTTCCCACTCTGGTCATTTTGTCCAGAAAGTTTGAAAGTCCCCTATCTCATTGAATATCCATCTGTTCCCCTGAAAAAGGATTTTCAGTTTTGCTGGGTAGTTAATTCTTGGTTGTAATAAAAACTCTTGCTTTCTGGATTATCATATCCCAAGCCCTTCAAGCCCTTAATATAGATGCTGATAAATCTTGCGTTACCCTGACTGTAACTCCATGATATTTGAATTGTTTCTTTCTGACTACTTGTGTTATTTTCTACTTGACTTGGGAGTTCTGGAATGACTATAATATTCCTATGAGTTTTTTTGGGGGGGGGAATCTCTTTCAGGAGGTGATCAGTGGATTCCTTCAATTTCTATTTTACTCTTTGCTTCTAGGATATCAGGGCATTTTCCTGGAGAATTTCTTGAAGTTGAGGGTCTTTTTTTGGTCATGATTTTCAGGTAGTCCAATAATTTTAAAATTCTCTCTTCTAAATCTGTTTCCCAGGACAGTTGTTTTTCCAGAGATATTTCACATTTTCTTCTAGTTTTTCATTCTTTTGGTTTTGTTTTATTGTTTCTTGATTTCTCACAAAGTCATCAGCTTCCCTTAGCTCCATTCTACATTTGAAGGAGTCATTTTCTTTGGCCTTTTTAAGGCATTCTTCTCCTCATTGACCTTTTGGACTGCTTTTGTTCCATTTTACCCAAACTAGTTTTTAAGATCTTATTTTCTTTGGTATTTTTTGATATCTCCTTCACCAAGCTGCTGATTTGGTTCTCATGATTTTTCTGCATCACTCTCATTTCTTGTCCCAATTTTTCCTCTTCCTCCCTTACTTGATTTTCAAAATCTTTTTTGAGTTATTTCATGACCTAAGAAAAATTCATATTTTTCTTGGGGGCTTTGGATTCAGAAGCTTTGACTTTGTTATATTCTGAGTGTGTAAATTGATCTTCCATAGGACCAAGGTAATGTCTCTTTCCCCAGTCTATGACTTGATTTTACCTCTTTGTTAAGGTGGGGATTTGTTTCCAGGGTGGAAGATGTACTATCCCAAGTTTTAGAGGGGTTTTATAATTGTTTTCAGGGATACCCCCAGGGACATTCAAATTTTTCAGGTCCTCCAAGGACTTATGAGAGGCTATGCTGCCCTCCTGGCCTATGGATGATGACCACTAGCACTCCTTTCTGTTCTGGAACCATGAGGAGGGTCCCTGCTCTGCTAAAGGTCATAAGTTTTATTGTGCTGATGTTTCTTTTCCTAAGACTGGGGTCAAGACTGGGACCCAGATCTAAGTATAGGCAAATAATGAGAGTCCTGCCTTAAGGATAGCAAAGAGTTCTCCATAATCTCCCCTGATCCCCCCAATACCATACCATCCAGAGGACAGCTGGACTGGGCTCCACTCTCACTCTGTGGTGGCAGAGTTTTCCCACTAACTTTCTCAACTGACCTTGGCAATCCCTGAGCTGATAAATCTGGAAAACACCACCACTGCCAGGGCCCCAGGAACCCCCAGGGATCAGGAGTCCTTGGGGACTCAGGTACTCCTAGGGATCCAGGCTCCTGTGATCTGTTCCTGGATGGCTGAAGCCAGTTTGTTCTGGTGGCCTGGGCTGCACTGAGGGCCCTCTGTAATCCTGGTGAAACAGAACCTTCCCTCAGATCTTCCAAGTTGTCTTGGGCTACTCAGTCTTTTTGTGGGTTCTATCCCTCTAGAATTTGATTAGTGATTTTTTACCAGAATTTGGAGTGGTTTGGGGGAAAGCTTAAAGGAGTCTTTGACTTTCTTTGCCATCTTGGCTTCCCCCACCCCCACTCTATTCTTAACTCCCTTTAGTTTAGCTTTTGATCTCAACATTCAATGAAAATTATTGCTCTCTCCAAAGTTACCAGTATTCTTTTAATTGCCAAATCTAATGATCTTTACTCTCAGTCTCTTTCATTAGACTTTCATCCTGGTCCCATCCACTAATCACGTATGTTACAATTCTTGGGTCCTCTTTTCCTCCTATATTATTTGGTGACATCAGGTCCCATGAATTCAATTATGATTTTATGCTGATGTATCTCAGATACACCTAACAGCTTTCCTAACATCCATACTCACATCTCCAATTTCCTATTGACATCTGCACCATGATGTTTTGTAGAAATCTCAAAATCACTGTTCAAAGTTAAATTCATTATCTTTATCATGCCATTCCACCACCACTTCTAATCCCCCCAAGCCCTCCCCTTTTCCTAATTTACCTGTTACTATTGAGGCCACCATCCTCCCATCACCTACAATTAAAACCTACCTGTCAACTTCCACACTTTACTCTCTCATGGGCCTTCCCCAAAACAATCAGTTGCCAAGTCCAGTAAGATATCTGATATTCACTCCCTTCACCCCTGCTGATATTGCTTAGTGACATCAGATTGACACCCTAATGTGAGGAAAATCATTATTGTGTTGTGTTATTTTTTTTTAGGTTTTTTGCAAGGCAAATGGGGTTAAGTGGCTTGCCCAAGGCCACACAACTAGGTAATTATTAAGTGTCTGAAGTCAGATTTGAACTCAGGTACTCCTGACTCCAGGTCCATTGCGCCACCTAGCCTCCCCATTTGTGTTATTTTAATAACCAATATTTCTCCTATTTGTCCTTTTCCTCATTTTGACAGACTTCACTTCTGAAGGTCATTTCTATTAGAGGAAGAGGATCACTGCCAACCCTGCCCCCCCAAGGCATCTTCCTGTTAACTAGCTACCCTGTTTACCCTGTAAGGACAGAAGCCAACTTGAGTTAGATCGAAGGACAAATCTTGTCTTTGCTTTCCTAACCAAATTTAGGAGTGACCTAGGTCTACCTTTGGGAGGCCAAACCAGAGGGAGACTGATTGATATGGCTAGAGGCAGCCGGCTCTTATAGAATAACATTCTTTAAGGGAGTGGAGTGTAATTAGCCACATCTGAAGGTCAGCTCACTTTCCCTAGCTTCAGATAAATCCTTTCACCTGAGGATTAGTCCTACCCCTCCTAGGCAGTGAGGAAGTAGTAGGAAAGAGGAGAGAACTATCAATACATCTCCTCTTTAAAATGTTCAAGTAAGATTGACTTTCATTTGCTACAAAATTGAATGCATTAAAAGAAAAAAACATAATCTTAAGGAAGAAGGAAAATATTAGAGATAGAAAAATTATGTATAACATAAGAGAACTTTTTTAAATTGAAGATAATAATCTTTGGTCTGTTTAAACTCCATAGTTCCTCTCTCAAAGTAAAGATGATGTAGTCAGGCCCATCAGAAGGAAGACATATCTAGGTTTAAAATGCACTAACAGCCCTCATTCTGGGACTCTGGAACAAATAAAGGCTAACTAGCAATCCCTTTAGTTTCAGGTGCATGCCCCTGTTAACGAGATCTTGCATTGAGAATTGCCTCAGTTTACCTCATCATCACATCCTTGGATGTCTCCCTGCTTCAAGGCTCTCCCCTCCCCATACTAGCCCATCCTCCACCCAGTTTTCAATGTGATTTTCCACAATTCACTAAATTCTAGTGACTATTATTTCCAGATGATCTCTTGACATTGCATGGATGCTAATGGAGTACATGGATTTTTCTAATGATTATCCTTTATTCTTTCTACATAAATAGCCAGTTCACATTTTTGTTCCTGTTCATTATTTCTCTGATAATATCCTCTATGTAAACTTCTTCATTAATAGTATGTCACTGCCTGTGAAGGAAATTCCCTCATTGTAACTATGAATCAGTACAACCATTCTGAAAGAACATTAAAACACTTCTGGAGAGCAGTTCAGAATTACACCCAAAGGGCAATGAAAATGTGCATACACTTTGACCCAGCAATACCACTACTTGGGTCTATACCCTGAAGAGATCATGAAAAAGCGTACAAACATTACTTGTACAAAAATATTCATAGAAGCCCTGTTTGTGGTGGCAAAGAATTGGAAATTGAGTGAACATCCATCAGTTGGGGAATGGTATATGTACTTTATGGAACACTATTGTTCAATTAGAAATCAGGAGGGATGGGAATTCAGGGAAGCCTGGAAGGATTTGCATGAACTGATGCTGAGTGAAATGAGCAGAACCAGAAGAACATTGTACACCATAACAGCAACATGGGGGTGATGATCAGCCTTGATGGATTTGCACACTCCGTCAGTGCAATGATCAGGGACACTTTTAGGGATTTGTGATGGATAATACCATCTGTATGCAAAGAAGGAACTATAGAGTTTAAACCAAGACCAAAGATTATTAGCTTCAATTTTTTTTTTTAGGATTTTGCAAGGCAATGGGGTTTAGTGGCTTGCCCAAGGCCACACAGCTAGGTAATTATTAAGTGTCTGAGGCTGGATTTTAACTCAGGTACCCCTGACTCCAGGGCCAGTGCTCTATCCACTGCTGCCCCTCCAATGTATTTTTGAAGAGACTTATCATCTTAAAGGTGGCCACCAGGTGGCAGATTCACTCTGGTTACTACAATTTATGAAATAGTCTACTGTGGTATGGAGGACTTTTGATCTCTATGAATGGAAGTAGTACTCAAGTTGATGCAATTACAGATCTTTGGAAGTTTTTTGGAAGCCTGACATGAACTATCTATACCATAGGACATTAAATAAATGGATAATCTTAGAATGCTGGAAGTTTAGGGATAGCTGAAACCTTAAGAAATAATCTAATCTAAAATTTTCATTTTAGAGGGACATAAAGTCATTGATTTAGAGCTGGAAGGGACTTCATAGGTCATCTAGTTCAACCCCCTATTTTACAGATGAAGAAACTGAGGCCCAGTAAGGTTAAATGGCTTTTCCAAGATCACACAGTGTCAGAGATGGGATTTGAACCCAGGTTCTCTGACCCCAGATCCCATAGTTATTTCACTGTGCCAGAATAATAAGACCCCCTCCCCAGAGGTTTGTGTCTTACCAAAAAAAAAAAATCACATGGCTACTCAATAGTAGTGATTTATCTATATTTCTTGACTCCCAATTATACCACATTGCATACCTATGTATGTCTTATGATTTGAAGGTGATAGAGATCTTAGAGTTTATTAAATCCTTATTAATGCAGGAGAGGACAGAGACTCAGTGAATCTAAATGACTTGCTTAGGTTCACACAGCTAGTAACAGAACTAGAATCAAGTTGTTGGCTCCAAATCCACTGCCTTTCCAAAACACCATATCTAAAATTTTCAGTGTGTGATACATCAAAGCCTTTAAAAAAATTTGGGCCTTTGACTGAAAATATTGTCTGAAACTGGGGCAGCTAGGTGACAGCAAATAGAGCACTGGCCTTGGATTCAAGGGGCTGGGAGTTTGAATCCGGCCTCAGACACCTGCCATTTACTAGGTGTGTGACCCTGGGCAAGTCACTTAAACCTGACTGCCTCGCATTCAGGACCATCTCCAGTCTCCTGATTCATATCTGGCCACTGGACCCAGACAACTCTGGAGGACAAAGTGAGGCTGGTGACTTAGACTTAGACTTAGACCTCATTTAGCATCCCCTCACTCAAATCCAATCCATGTGCTTGTTATAGCATCACCTCCCTGATGTTGTAGTCTTCTTCAAGAATGAAGGACAACATTATCTAATCCCCCCAAATCCTTTTTAATCAGCTGTCAATAGCAAGGAAACCAGTTAACCATCCTAGTTAGAACTGTGCAGCATAGTAACTTTGAGGGTTGAGCTGAGACTTAGGGAGAATTGGAAGTGAATTCAGCCTTTGACATTTGCTCACTTTGTAACCTTGGGTAACTTTCTTGATCTCTCTGAGCCTCAGTTGCGACATCTATTAAAGAGGATCAACAATAACCGTAATATCTCCCTCACGGGGCTACATAAAATATGGATTTTAACTCAGGTACCCCTGACTCCAGGGCCCAAATTTTTTTAAAGGCTTTGATGTATCACACACTGAAAATTTTAGATATGGTGTTTTGGAAAGGCAGTGGATTTGGAGCCAACAACTTGATTCTAGTTCTGTTACTAGCTGTGTGAACCTAAGCAAGTCATTTAGATTCACTGAGTCTCTGTCCTCTCCTGCATTAATAAGGATTTAACGTTCAAAATGCTATGGAAATTTTGTTATTTTGGGAAAAGGACCTGTGATTTTATGGATTTGAAGAATTCTCAGAATAGGGAATACAGATTGACATCATCTCCAACTATATAGTCCAACAGTTGCCTGGAGAAGTAGGAAGTTAACTTGCTAAAGGAAATACAGTCAGTTTGTACCTGAGGCAGGTCATTCTGTCTTCAAAGTCAGGTTACGAGCAGCAGCACCGCACTTGCTATTAAGAACACACTTATCATTAAGAAGAAAAAGGAAGATAGGAGGAGATACTTTAATGAACACAATAAAAAAATAAAATTCATTTGGAAAAATATTTAGAATATCAAGGGAAATTGCTTCCAGATCTCAACTATTACTAATTGGGACTGGAAAAATCAGGGTAGATCAGTGGAATAGACTAAAGGGAGAATCAGAAACAAAGGAATTTAATATCTCAGTGTTTAATAAACCAGAAAAAATAATTAGGAAAGAACTTCCTATATGCAAAGGTGAATAAAATGGCCATTATTTTTGATTCAGAAATACCACTATTACGTTTATACCTCAAAGAAGTTATTGATAAGAAGTACTATATATTCCAAAATACTTATATCAACACTTTTTAATAAAGATAATTAGAAAAAAAATAAACTACCTTACTTTACAGATTGTGGCTTTTATTATTGTTGTTCTCTGATTTCAGACTCTTTGTGACCCCCCATTTGGGGTTTTCTTGGCAAAGATACTAGAATGGTTTGCCATTTCGTTCTCTAGCTCATTTTACAGATAAGGAAACTGAGTCAAACAGGGTTAAGTGACTTCCCAGGGTCACCCAGGTAGGAAATATCTGAGTCCAGATTTGAACTCAGGAAGAAGAGTTTTCCTAGCTTCAGGTCTAGCCCTCTATCGTGCCACCTAAGTGCCCAAACTGTGGTACTTAATATAATTGAATATTACTATGTAATAAGATAAATGCTTTTTTTTCATTCATTTAATCCCTGCCTTTGTAGATAAGTTCATAATTTCTGTAGCTAAATAATTCTCCACTCGATAGTCAACATTCTCTGGTAGAGGTCTTTCCTCTATTTACTTAGACTGGATCCTCAGATAGATCAATAGGTCCACACTCTCAACCTACCTGGCTTGGTAAGACCTATCTGATCTTCTTTCTCCCTGACATAGCTTTGGGGAGGCATCAGAAAACTTTAATGGAGTAAGGAGGCAGAAAGGTAGCTCTCATATAGTGACTTGGAGTTAAGTCCTTTAGGTGTAGTCCACAGGCAACTCTTTAGAGACAATAAACCACAAATGAAATGCTGATCTGCCTCTGAGGAAGTATCCTCAACAGAGAGGTCTCTAGGCAAATGAAATCACATATTTAGTTTTTAAAAAGTCTTCAGTACTTTCATGTTCATGCTGCTTATTCAATTTATTTAAAAATGCTCTTTATTCTCTTGAGTTGCAAAGCTCTCTTTCTTAAAATACCCCATTTTGTGGTTGAAATTAAAGTTTCACTCTTTTTTTTACCTTCTGCTAAATCAACCCAGTTTCCTGCTTGGGTGATTGAGTCTGAGCCCTAAATGACTCAAGAAAAACCACATTTAGATGCCTATAATCTAGAAAAACCTGCTTCTCTCTTGAGGTCATGCTTTAATTTACCTGGATCATAATGTATCTGAATCCCCCCTCCCCCAGTGACTACTGAATATTTGGAGGAATACGCAGGGTTTTCTCCAATGATTAATAACTATTGTAAAGCCAGGTCTTCCCAGGGATATGGCAATGAATAAACTCTTGAAAAGCTTTATTTTAGGACATCAGCATATTTTTACTGTTTATGCTGCCTGCCACAAAGAAGAACTGCTACCCTGTTATATATACCCTGGAATTTACTACAAAGCAGACAAATGAAAAGTCACAATCAAGAATAATAAACATCACTACAGCTTGGAATCTTCCATGTCCATTACTACGAAGAGGAAGTGGGGTAGAATGGAAAGACTCAAAGTTCTTGATAATACTTTCTCAAGATATGATTATTTAAGTTACCCAATAAAGCTTAATCTATTTGATACCAGTGGGGAGTAAATCATTCTAGAGTTAGATTTCCAGAAAGTTGAAAGCTTGCCTCTTTAACTGAGTGGAAAATAAATCATCTGGGAAAGTCCTCTGCTAATGTCTCATTAAGGCAAAGAAGTAGCCCTGACTTCTCCAAGGCTATGCTAGCAAAAAAGGTCTGGTATGGATTTAGTAATGGACTATGGTATCCATGGACCAAGACTAGTGAACTTCCAAGGGGGCTCATCAGGAAAAGGATCGTGAATTTTTCCTAAACCTATTCCAACACTTAACTTTCCCTCTAAATTCATATTCCTATCTCAAGATTAAATGCCTCTGTTTGTCCACAAGAGGTTTTTATGCTATCCTAATAAGAATCTACTCCAGGTATTTTCCTAGTTTAGATGATAGAGGGAAGCAGTAGCTTCAATACTAACACGATATACATTTGCTGCTAAGGTTGTTACACAATTTTTTTCTCATTGCTAACAATCAACTTTTACCTAATTAATTTTAAAGTCAACTTCAATTTTAGAAACAGACCAAAGAATATTTATGAACCCTAATTTGAGAAAGCTTATGATTCACATCAGAATCTTTTTTTTCAGGTATGCCACGAGTCAAGTTCAAATTTTCATCATGTACATTGTTTTTACATTGTATAATACAAACAATATTCAGAAATGAAATGTTGAGGATCTGGGTACCTCTAACACATTCTAAACAAACAGACTTTTTTTTTAAAGACTCAGAATTAAAGGGACAAGGGGATGAATACCAATAGAATACAAGGGTGTTTTTCCCCCTTTCTTAGTTTAATACAGAGAAATCAGACAATTTTAAAGAGGCTAATTTGTGTATTTCCTGTGGATTCATTAAGAATTTCTTTTGGTCCTTATTCATTTACTAGGTCCTCTTTTATATTGCTTCCTAATTTTTACATATTTTGGAGAGGACAAAGAGGTATCTGTATTATGTAGCATACCGTAAGTAGCATGGATGAATTGAAAATTCTTTCCCTAGATTCCTTACCTAATCAAGCACTACCTACAACCTGACATCTTGCTAAGAAAGCTCCTTGCTTCAAATTGTGACTTTACATTTATTTAAAGATTAAAACTACTAGTTTTCTACTTCCAATCCAAACCAATAATCATTTATGTGCCTACTATGTGCCACTGAGTACTATGTACTAAGCACTTGGGATATAATTAATGAAAAGATAGTCCCTTTCCTCGAGTTTACAATCTAAGGAGTAGGTAGAAAACAGTCAAAAAAAGGAGGCAGGAAATAGGGTGGGGGTGCAGTGAACAGGGCACCAGGGGTATATTGATCCATGGAGTTGAAACTAGCAGAACAGCAGGTGCAAAATGGATTTCCCTGATAAAAATCTATTTCCTCAGCAATCTGTCCAGGACAGCACCATCAGATTAATCTTCTCACAACCATTGCTTTGACATCACTCTCCTGATCAAAAATCTTCAATATCTTAATATCGCCTACAGGATAAAAAAAAATTCTCTAGCTTGACATTAAAGGTTTTCATAATTTGGCCCCAAATCACTATGCTAGCCTAATCTCCATATAATCTTTTTGTTGTTGTTTTTTGCAAGGCAAATGGGGTTAAGTGGCTTGCCCAAGGCCACACAGCATTGTTTGAGGCCGGCTTTGAACTCAGGTACTCCTGACTCCAGGGCTGGTGCTCTATCCACTGCCTCACCTAGACAACCCTGTGTTTTTGCAAGGCAATGGGGTTAAGTAACTTGCCCAAGGTCACATAGCTAGGTAATCACTAAGTGTTTGAGGTCAAATTTGAACTCAGATCCTCCTGACTCCAGGGCTAGGACTCTATCCACTCTGTCACCTAGTAGCAAGGAATTCTCTGCTCTAACTGTTAACACAGATTTTAAGTCAGATAACTGAACCTCCTACTTTTAGAGAACACCACTTCCTACCCTATACAAGCCTTTTCTATACAATTACCCTTTTTTTAATTTAATTTTTAATTTAATGCAAAAGAAGTGCATTGCAAGGTCTAAATACTATATATTAGTATTATTAGATGAAGCATGGCTGAGACTTTTCCCCACAAGAGCAAAGTTGGGTGGAGGCCTATTCAGTCCAATAAAGTATACTTTGTTTTGGAAGCAATCAGGAATAAGTGATTGCCTAGAGTGACATAGCTAGTGTCTGAGGCCAGATTTGAACTCAGATTCTCCTGACTCCAGGGCTGGTGCTCTATCCATTGTGCCACTTAGCTGCCTCCAATGTGGCATACTTAAAAGAGTAATGAACTTAAGACTCTGGTAAATTGAGTTCAAATCCTCACTCCACCTCATATTAAATAAAGAAATCATAACCTATTTGCATTTGTTACCTCAGATGTAAAATCAAATAAGAGTTTTGAGGAAACTTGTGTAAACATTTAATAATTTTAAGTACATGAGGATATCATACAGCAGACAGTGGTTGGCTGGCATCAGATATTCTAAAACCATCCCCTGCCAAAATCAGACCTAGCTCCTAAAAGAAGCAGGAAATTCACTGTTACCTGGCTAAAGATCTGTGTAAAGTCACAAAGGAACAGCTTAATTGTCAGGATATGAGAATGCTGAGATTCAGTTCAATTTCACAAGCATTTATTAAATGTCTATTATGTGCCAAGTACCAAAGTTAGTGCTGGAGATGCAAATTCAAAAAACAAAATAGTCACTGCCCTTCAAGGAGTTTACATTTCCTTACATTCTGGTGTGAAGATGACCTCACATTTCAATCTACCAAATACTATTTAAATGAGGAAAAAAATTGCTCTTATGAGTTTATATTTTGCAATAATAGAAGTAGTACATTTTGGGTAAAAGAATAAAGGTTAAGGAAATAAGAAAAGTATTTTTGAATTGATAGGCATAATCATAAAATACCATAATACCATATACATTATAGAATGAATTTGATACTATGCAGAAAAGTAAATCATTTTAATAAAAAATTGATAGTCTAACAAGATCCTTTGTCAAAATTCTATTTTAAGTTATCCTGAAAGTCACAGATTACTAGAGGTTAAGTGGATGAGTGGGAATTATACAAACCCAAATAAATAGTTTTAGTATCAAGAGTCAAGATCTTGGAAATGGAGACACAATTAAAGGTTTAAATATGTGCAGAAGTATGATTCAGGAAATGCTCTGTCAAACACTTCCAAAGCCAAGAATGTGTAAAAATGGAGCAAAAGATTTAACGACTTCCCAACAAAGGCAGGTGGTCACGAGGAAGGAAGGAAAGTTTGGCAATATTCAGTGATGAGACACATGGTGGTTTTCATTTTAAGTGTGCAAGCTGTTTCTAATCATTTTTAAGAAATGTCTTCATTTAGAATTATTTTTAAAGCAGAAACATACCAAATATTTTTAAATGCTTCTAAATTATTACTTCATTCCACCCATGCATCAAATCTGGCAACACAGCTCAGCATGTGATGGACTATCATATCTGAGAAATATCAGAAAACGTCAGAGAACTTAGTTAACTATGGATCAGTTTTCACACCTCAAAATCCTATACACAAGTAACATTTCACTTTTTTGTCACAATGTTAAACATTCGGGTCCAAATTCAAATAAAGCTAAGAAAAGTCCACATACTATTGGAAGGTCACTTTTAAAGGTTCCCTTCCTAATGATAAATGAGAAACAACGATGTTTCATGTGGTAATTAGCATTCCTAATTATCTATGGTAATATTGAAGCCAGAATCTTGGGTCAAATTATCTTTTTTATGTTTCCATTAACCACAACAAGAAATGTGATTAAAATAGACCTAATTTTAGTAATGTAGTAATTGTAAAACAAAATGTCCATAACAACTCAAGAATATAGATCTGGAGGTAGAAAGTTTCAAAGCTCACTTCACTAAACATTAAAAGTAAAAAAAAAAGTCATTTTTTGAATAACAATTGGATATAGAAATGAATATATGATCTATGAATATATGATTATATTATACATATATAAAAATAGATATGATATATATGATCTATGAATATAAAAATGTGAAGGCATGGGGCAGCTAGTTGGTACACTGGATAGAGCACTGGCCCTGGAGTGAGAACCTGAGTTCAAATCTGTGGTCAGACACATAATAATTTCCTAGCAGTGTGACCTTGGGCAAGTCACTTAATCCCATTGCCTTAAATTTTTAAAAAATGTGAAGGCACAACAGCAGCTAAAACAGGCTTGATTCCCTAGTGTCACTACTGGAGCTAACAATCCTTACTCATGGATGGCATGAGCTAGCCTTAGGCACAGACAAGGGGGGAAAGAAAAAATAACAAAAAGGAAAAGGATAAAGCAAAGGGAAATAGTGGATAGAGGCAGATAGGATAGGAAAAACAAGAGATGCATATAGTGAGAATGTTTTGAATACCACTTATTGTTCCAAACCATTCAGCAGCAAGTGTCATAGTTTGCCAACCCTTGTTATATCATCACTTCATTTGGAAAGGTATATTAGATCAAACACCACCAATCTCTTGAACAAAAAAAAAAAAAGGAGAAAGGAAAATGTGTATATTAGGTTTTATTCTTGTAAGTATTTATGAAAAGATATTGCACCAGTCAATCAGGCCTTTACCATGAAGAGGGGGGATATTTACAGAGTAAAAAACATGAATATGTAAATGCAGACAGAGTAACTAAAACTTTTATTTATATACCTAAATACAATTAGTTTCCCTGATTATAGCCTATAATCAGTAATGACTTAAAATATAGAACCTGCCATATCAAACTGGTCTAGTCTAGTGTTTTTATGAAAATCCATTATGTGTGTGTATCACACTAGACCATTAACTTTCTGAAAAGTAAAGGTTGAGTTTATGTCTTTTTCTAAGAGACTGTTACCACTTTTTTAAAATCGGAGAAAATTGTATTTGTTCAATAATTTAAAAATTCAAAGTAGTACTAAAACAGGAAATGATATATGTCCTTCTTGCAGATTTCAGGCAACAGACTTTTTTTGTAGATCCAAATTCCAGGGGGAAAAAGACTAATCATTCCAACACTCATTTGAGTTGAGCTCATTTGCCAGTTGGATGGTCATGGTGCATTTCTGGTGTGTAAGTAAGTAGAACAATCATGACCCAGAAGTGAAGCAAAGCCTGAATAAAGAAATGATGTAGAGATTAATCAGCAAAGTCATTAAAGGAGGACCTATTGTATATATAACATTGTCCCAAGTATTTTATCAAATACAACTGTGGTGTTTAGGGAACTGAGGCAAGTTTGATATCAAAATTCATGTTGAAGGGCAGCTAGGTAGTGCAGTAGATAGAGCACCGGCCCTGGAGTCATGAGGACCTGAGTTCAGATCCTGACTCAGACATTTAATAATTGCCTAGCTATGTGACCCTGGGCAAGTCACTTAACCCCATTGCCTTACAAAACCAGCAAAAACCCAAAACAAAATCCATGTTGAACCACATATTTTAACAAAACAATAAATGATCAAATGATGCAGTGCTAAAGTAATTAATTTCTGGAGTAATTAAACAGGTCTACAGTTTCATGAGAAACAAAACAAAAACATCCTAGTGACTAGGATATGGGAAGAAAAACTCAACAACCATAGTATTCCAAACACTAGAATCAGCTCTTTGGAAGGTTTCCCCCACCAGAGATACTTTCGTAGAGGTTAAATAACCACATAGGGACATCCTAGAAAGGATTCATGCTTTTGGGCGGGGCAGACCTCAAGGACCCTTATAATTTAAAGGTTCTATTGCTCTTATATTTGGTGACATCTTAGCCAAATATATAACAAATGAAGTATTTGATGACTAAAGGCAAAATTAGAGTTGGACATTAAATTCTAAAAAGATAAATGTTTATTAATTCCTTCCTTAAAGAAATTCAGTAAAAATTGTATTATAAATCACCTTGATAATCCTGAATTCCATAATATCCCCACAATGCAGACTGATATGTATGGATGTATATATGTGCATTTATACACATATATAAAGCTATATGTATTCATATGTATATACACATATATATATCTTCTTTCTCTTGAACAAATACCAATCATTTCCTCATTATTAGTTATATAAAATTAATTTTGTTTTTCCCTTTAATTCTCTGAATGCTATTTTATTTTCTAAATTTGTGAAGCTCTTCCCTCTAGTGGATTACTGAGAAATTTCATTTTGTGCAAATACAAATTTACTAGGGAAGTTATTAGTTTAGGCAATAAACTTACCATAGACACAATTTAACACAAATACTTTTATCCTTGTTTATGTAATTAACACATACTCAAATTGGATAAAAGAGTATCCCAAACTCCTACAATAAATTTGTTAATAGAGTAAAGGAAAAATAATAAAATATTACATTAAGTTGCATAGAAACTTAAGCTACATGAGCCCTAGATAAAAACTTCATGTCTACAATGTTGTCATTCTCAAAAAAAATTTGAGTCATGAGTTTCCTAAATTAATTTGATGCTTTCATAAACAGTTAATATTTGGCACCAGGGGAAAAAAAAAATGGCCAAGAGATTAAGTACAGCTTCCCATTGAAGCTTACTCACCATATATATGATTACAAATATTCTTGCAATGGGGTATCTTCGGAGAAAGATTCCCAGACGGATGCTGTGTAGACATAAAAGATAATTAAAAATAAAAATAAAGTTTCCCTTGACTAGTAACAGTCTTATTTTATTTACCCCAGCCATATTTATTATTAACATGGCACACAAAGGACAATTTCTTTTTCAACTCTGGGTAGGACAGTTTAACCTAAAATAATAATTCCAGGAATAATTAATAGCTGTGAATAAGTGCTAGAAAGAACAATCATCTTGGAGCCACAAAATCTGCCACTTATTAGCTGTATGACCCTGGCTAAGAGCCTTTACCTCTGAGTCTTTTTCCTCATCAGCAAAACTGCACTGAGTCACAGAGCTGCTGGGAAGATCAAAAGAGATAGTGTATCTAGAACTCTTCAATAAGGAAACTGCAAAGCAGTACACAAATATAAGCTATTTATCGTTGTCATCTTTACAGGGAAAAACTATGACTTAGTAGTCACACTTAAAGCTTTGTCCCCTGCTACAAAAATGAAACCTCAACTGAACCCCACCCAAAGAAGAGCTATCTGTAACCCTGATGAGAAGTTGTCATGGCAGCATTAACATGGAGCTTTACACTAACTAAAAGAGGCTTACAAGCATCATCACCTTTGACTCTCAACAGCCTTAGGAGGGAAGAAAGACAAGCAATACTCTCCCAATTATATAGATGAAGGAAAAAACTGGAGCCAATAGGCTCAGGCTCTTCTTCAAAGTTATGGAGTTAGTAAGTGGCAGAACCTAAATTCAACTCAGCTTTTCTGAACTCAAGGTCACTACTAATTTTCATAACACTATACTGTTTCTTAGAGACTTTGATTAGAATCCCTCACTTCTGGAGGGCACAAGAGATAGAAACTAAAGGAAAAAAATGGTACAAGTCCCCCAAACTCCTCTACTCCCCTACTTCTTTGCACCATATATCTCTGCCAAAGAAAGAGCAGACCTGTCCTCCCTATCCCCATCATTGCAGAGAGAAGGCATCCAAGTTGGACCTTGAACAGGTCCAATACTCAACTCTCCAGAAAACCTGACAATAATGTGAAGGCATTTCCTTTTAAATATGAATGCAACTTTGCTTTTATTTATAAAGGTGTTACAATTTTATATTAAAAATGTTACTTATTTAAAAGTTTCATTTATTCCATTAATATAGTACAATACAGGACAAATCAGGATCTTTTTCTCAATTAAAAAGGTCAAGTGATAATGATATAATTGATAGAAAGGAAAGCCAGGGCTAATCATGTCCCATTAAATGTTCATGCTTCAGTGACACTATTCCTAAAATATATAAAGTAATAAGTCTTATGCTCACTCTCTTAAAACAATTAAGATAATGTCACTATTAAAACCTTGGTTTTGCAAAATGCTAATGCAAAATGCATTACTCTCCATGACTGGAAAGACTTTTCAGAATAGTTTTTGGAAACTGACTCTATAAGAATTAGCTCTTTAACATCTCCTCTTACCTAAATTGGTCAATAGTACTGGCAGCTTTCCGTACTCTACCATACATTCCTGCCATGGTGGTTTCTGAATCACTGAAAAGAACAGGAACATTTCGTACACGTGTTCCTAAACAAAAGAACAGTTGATTATCAAACAGTTCTATTTGTGATTATTTTGACTAAAGAGAACTGTCTGTGCTTTACATGAAGATTCTAAAGGTCTAAGCCAAAGAACTGAGGATCTTACTGAATCACTACTTCACAGTACTTAAAATGAGATAGTTTGAAAGAAATGATTGTGTTGGTTAATATTTCAACTATCAAATTTTCTTTGACTTTTATTTTTGAACCTAGAGATTTATCAGAATTTGAGAAAGCAGAATTATAAGAATTAAGTTCAAATGCTCTTCATTACTCAGGAGTAGTTTATTAAAACAACTCATGCTTTCAAGCTTGAATGTTAATACCCATTGAGCTTAACTATGGTACATAGCCTTCTATTAATAATTCTTGATACTGTAAGACAATGGTCAACGCTGAACCTTTCTTTACCCAGATGGAATACTCATTTATTTTAATTTTCCTCCTGAAAATATTACCTAATTCATTACCCAGATAAGTAGGACTTGACCCAAAACTCAGCATCAGATGAAGTTATCATTGCAAATTTTAAAAAAATTCTCTTGCTTATGATAAAAAATAAAAACTAATAATTAACAAATGATATTCTGGGGCGGCTAGGTGGTGCAGTGAATAGAGCACCGGCCTTGGGAGTCAGAAGTACCTGGGTTCAAATCTGACCTCAGACACTTAATAATTACCTAGCTTGGGTAAGCCACTTAACCCCATTGCCTTGAAAAGTCTAAAATAAATAAATAAACAAACAAATAAATAAATGATATTCTGTGATTATTACTCAAACTACATACTTTAGTAAGACAATATAAAATATGTTTCCTAATATTCAGCCTTAAGGTCAGTAAGATAGAGAATAATAATATATAAACTAGACCCTCTAAACTGTACAACTTTTCAGGATTCTTCCTCCGATTACCTTCAACACCATCAATTCCAGACATATTAATAGAAGGTCCATTACTATGCCCAGGAACAGACTTTATTTGTTGCTCAAGTCGTTCCAGCTGATAGACAAGAGAATTCTTTTCGGTGCTAAGATTCTCCAGCATGGTTTGCTTCTGAATCAGAGTCTCAGTCAGCTGATGAAGTCTATTTTCTAGTTCGGATTGACTGCTATTGCTTAGAGTTTTGTTTGTGAGCTGAAAGTCAAAAGAGTTGTCTGAATATTTCAGCCAGTTCATGAAATGACTCACTATTTTATTTAATACAAATCACATAATTAAGAGCCTTCCTCAGTTTAGACATATTTGACATAGTTACTTAATACTATTTTCCACTATTTGCTACCATGTCTTTTGTTTTATATTTTCATCCAGCTAAGAATGCCTTATCCACTTATCTTCATCTATCCAAATCCTATCCACCCTTCAGGGCCTAGATCAACTCCTGAATCTCAATCAAGTCTTTTCCAGAACATTCATTTCTTGTTTCTCTAAATTTCTTTCACCTAAACCACAAAAGTTGGCACTAGGTACTAAGTGATAATGTTTTATGCAAATGAATCTTGCCACCCCAACCTGAAGGTTCCCTCAGGGGGAAGGTACTTTATCATATTGTTTGTTTCCCACACTAACTAGAATAGGATCAGGTATATTAAATAGCTGTAATCACATTCTTAGGTCCCAAAGCCTAAAATTACTCTTTAAAATTATCTAATACATACATCAGCCAAAATTTAAGATCATTTGATTTTCTATGGTTCATCAAAATAAAAAAAATTCATGTTTTACCTTTTTACCAAAGAACTGATTATGTCTTTAGAAAAAAATTTTGGAAAAAATAAGTCACATGATAAGAGTACTATTGTTCTATAAGAAATCATGAGCAGGCAAACTTCAGAAAAGTTTGGAAAGACTTGCATGAACTGATGCTGAGTGAAGTAAGCAAAACCAGGAGAACATTGTACACACCAACAGCAACATTGTGTGATGATCAACTATAATAGATTTAGCTCCTCTCAGCAATTCAGCACTTAAGGACAATTCTTGATGAAAACACCATCCACATTCAGAAAAAAACTATGGCATCTGAATGAAGGCCAAAGTTTACTATTTTCATTTTTAAAAACTTGTTTTATATTTTTTCTTTCTCTCATGGTTTTTTCCCCTTTAGTTCTGATTTTACTTTCATAATATGATCAATATGGAAATATACTATTAAACATACTGCATATGTATAACCTAAATCAGATTAATTGCTGTCATGGGAGAGGGGCAGGGAAGGGGGAAAGGTAGAAAAATACGGAAATCAAAAGCTTACAAAAAGATGAATGAGGTAAACTATCTTTGCATGTAATTGAAAAATAAAATTAAAAGTCAACAAACAAAAGAAAAGGATAAGTCAGAGAGATATACATCTTTATATATCACTTGTTTTAATTAAAGCTAAAGGTTAAGTATAGCTACAAGACAAAATGAAATAAATAAGTCTACTGATCCTTACAGTCATTAAGATTGACCCAGGAGTCTTTAGCGAGATTTATATATTCATTTAGCTATGGACTTTGGAGTGCACTAATTGTTGACAGCAATCACTGCCAATGAAAATTATGTTTAGACACTAGAATAATGGCTATGTATTTTGAGCATACCTGGCTAAATTCACATTCAATGTAATGCAAACATTTTGAATGTCTACTTCAGATAAAGTCCTATGACAACAAAATACCCTTACCAAAGCAAGCCAGAAAATACAGAATATGCAGTATAAGGCTCTGATTCTATGTAACCTATGTAACCTTAACTTAACTGGTTTGTTTCTCCAGGTAAGGGAACTTAAGTCTAAAGCTCTAAAGTCCCTTTCAATTCCATGAATCTATAGTTAGGCCCTCACAAGGTTGGTAATAAATCTTAGTTCACCTTTCCACTCTTGAAAAACAGAGCTCAAATTAAAATAAAGTACTGTTTTATTTCCTAAAAAGACAGTCTAACCCTTCCTGCACTATCAGCTTTTCCAAAAATTATGAACACTTCATGATGAATAGCACCTGATTCCTGAGTTTCTGAATTTCATCTTCTCGATCTTTAATTCTGCTTTGTAGTGTATTTTTGGTTCGATAAAGCTCTTCTTCTATATAACTGAATTCCTGAAAAATGAATAATAAACATTAACAGGCTTTACAAGAACTGAAATAAACTTTTGTTGAAGCTAAGTATTATAGAAATAATTAACACCTGAATAAATAATATCTTGTTCCAAAGACAGATAATTCAATAAATCAGGTGGACTCAATGACTAAACTACAAAAGAGGTTATCAAAGAAGTAAATACTTTGTTCTAACATGCTCTTTTAAAAACTAGTTTAAGTGCTGGAAATAACTGATTTTCTTAAAAAACCAATTAAAATATTATTTCTATGACTACCTGTCAAGAATCATTTAGTATCCTTTTTTTTATTTTAGCTCTACTGATGAAAACAAAATAAAAACAATGCCCCCCCAAAAAAACTTCCTTGTCCCACTTAGCCAGGTTTATAAGCTTCAATATTTTCCATAGCTGCTAGTATCACCAAGAACCTCCCTTTGACTATTGAACTACTTCATTCTGGTAGCCAAAAACAATGTTTACTCAAACACTTTCAAATGTGTAAGGAGTAACCAAATAATGTTACGTAAGTTATGAAGTCAGTTATGGAGGCAATATGAGAAAGGGAGTACTACTAAAGGTTGAGAATGGAGAAAATCAGAGAAACATATAAAGGGATCACAGACCTTAACCCTTCATTTTATAGAAGTATAGAAACAGGAGGAGAAACTACAAGAGTAAATTAGGATGGATAGCAATCTATGTAAATGCTTATTAATAATCTACCTGATTCTTCATAGGCTATATGAAGGCAGTTATGTTATGCTTATAACTGTTTAAGTTAAAGGAATACAAAATCCTAGAAGGTTATTTGATCCCAAAATATTAAAGTGTTTGAGGTCCATAAAATGCGCTAAATGAATAAATGGACAAAGGGTACATTCAACTTTCTTCTTATTACCACTCTTACTTTAAAGGGCACTGGTAACAGGAAATAGCTTGCCATCTGCTGTGGTTAAAAAGTAAAGATAATCCCTAATCATCAAGAAAATTGAATTTGTGCCTTTTAATTATATGCTAGTTGACCAAGTTAATTAAAATGTCATTCCTGAAAGGGCAGATAATTCCATAAACTAAATTGTCTGCTAGAGTTGCTTGTTTTTTGTGATTCACATTTGCCATTTATGAAAAAGAGACTTTTATCTCACTCTCTAAGGACAAAGAAATTGTCTGAAAACAGAAACCATTATTTCAAAAATAATAACTCCTAAAGGAATAAATATTTCCAAAGGCTTTGTGTCAAGCTGAATAAAACATGCAAAATACCAATTTTTAGGAAACACAAAAAATACATCAAAAAGTTCACTGACAACACCAAGTTTTTGAAAAACAATCAATATTATATATTATTTGATTTAATACAGAAAAGTAAAAATTCCAATTTCCTGATTGTGATATTATTAGAGCCCCAGGTTCCTCATCTGTAAAATGAGGATAATACTAACAATATCTACTTTCCAGAGTTGTTTTATAGAAAGAATTCTGCAAAACTTTAAGTACTTTATGAGTTTTTTCATTACACAATGAAGTGCCTATTGGAAGTACCTTACTTTCTACAATAAATTAGCATTCTTAAAGAAACCGTGGGGGGGTGGGGGTGGTGCTCAGCTAGGCGGCACAGTAGATAGAGCACCAGTCCTGGAATCAGGAGGACCTGAGTTCAACTCTGGCCTCAGACACTTAATATTTACTAGTTGTGTGATCTTGGTTAAGTCACTTAACTCCAATGGCCCATTAAAAAAAAACAACCAAAAAAACAACAAAAAATCTGGAAAAATTAAAATCTTTTTATTGAAGTTAATTGTTCTGTCTAAAAATACAGTAGTCATATCAAAAAAGTTATATAGGGGTGGCTAGGTGGTGCAGTGAATAGAGCACCGGCCTTGGAGTCAGGAGTACCTGGGTTCAAATCCAACCTCAGACACTTAATAATTACCTAGCTGTGTGGCCTTGGGCAAGTCACTTAGCCCCACTGCCTTGACAAAAAAATCTAAAAAAATAAAAGTTATATAGACTGCATTATATCAGGGGATACTCTTTAGTTTTGTGTAGACATGACATAAATAGCTATGTAAATAACTATATATTTGCATAGTTATATTATAAAAATATATTTTTGTTATGTGGAATATAGATGATAAATTAGAATTTGAAACACTACCAACAATTCAGTCAAAATTCAGTATTATTCTTAGTGCTTTTATTATCAAAATGTTTTAAGTTTGAGTTAATGGAGGCTTTTGATTCCAAAGTTCTCTAATAGTTTACATTAATAAAGCAATTAATGATAATAAAATACTAAACATTCTGTCAAGTAAGTGGTGTTAGTCTATAAATTATGGGATGAGGAGACTAAGTAAGGAATAAAGCACTCAATACTGAAACTATTTTTTTTCTACCTAGTTTCATTATGAATTATCTTTGTCCCATGATACTAACTACATATTTCTCTGAGAATATTCTTAATTCTAAAAGGTTTTTACAAGGCATTTTAATGTCCTAAAAGAAATATTTTGCCTCTTCAAACAGAAGCAGAAGTTGACTAAAACAGTGAAAAATTCAGGATTACAGATTGAGAGCTAGAAAGAGCCTCAGAGATCATCTCCAAGCCATCTACCATCTAACTTATTTCTCTCTCTCCAGACCTATTTCACAGAAAGTTTTAAGGTTAAAAAAAAATTAGAGATCCAACCCCCTTCACTTTTCAGATGAAAAATTGAAGCCCAAGATGCTAAGAAACTTGCTCAAGGTCACAAGATAGCAAGCAGTAGAGTTAGGGTTTGAATGCAGGTTCTCTGATTTCAAATCCAGCATTCTTTCCATCACATCAAACAACTGTTAAAACATACATTAAAAACATGACCAATTAACTAGTTCGATGATGTGCAATTTGTTTGGTTTTCTATATTTACAGATTCAGTCATGACCAATGTTTTAAAATCAATGTTGTATATTATATGATGATCGATTATGATGAACTTAGCTCTTTTCAGCAATACAATAATCAAAGGCAATTCTAAAGGACTTCTGATGGAAAATACCATACAAATCCAGAGAAGGAACTATGGAATCTAAATGCAGACCAAAGCATACTATTATCAATTTTTTAAACGTTTTATGCTTGGATTTTTTCCCTCTCGTTTTTTTCTTTTTCTGTTTTGTTCTGATTTTTCTCTTATAACATGACTAATATGGAAATATGTTTAACATAGTTATACAAGTACAACCTGTATTAGATTACTTGCTGTCAAGGAAAGGAAAGGAAAGGAAAGGAAGGAGAAAAATGTGGAACTCAAAATCTTACAGAAAAATGAATGTTGAAAACTTTCTTTGAATGTAGCTGAAAATAAATAAATTTTAATAGAAAATTAAATAAAATCATTGCTGTATCAGAGACTGAAGTAAGTAACACTTATAAATACATTGTTTTATATGGCAATTTTCCATCCCTATTGGGCAGATGGAAGATTTCTTTCTACAATCTTTTTTTTTTAGGATTTTTTTTTTGGTAAGGCAAATGGGGTTAAGTGGCTTGCCCAAGGCCACAAGGCTAAGCAATTATTAAGTGTCTGAGGCTAGATTTGAACTCAGGTCCTCCTGACTCCAGGGCCGGTGCTCTATCCACTTTACCACCTAGCCACCCCACCTCTTTCTACAATCTTGACAAGTCAATATGCTCACCTGCTTCTGGCGTTCCAGTTCAGCTTCTACTTCCTGCCTGGCTGCTTTCTGTTCTGCCATTTGCTCTTGGATGTCTTGCAATCGTTCTCTTGAAGATTCAGCTTCACTTACCTGCTGACTTTCCATGTCCTAAAAAAAAGTCACCATATTAAGTTAATAATTTCACTTTATATTTACCAAATTAGTCAGAATATAGACTGTATAGCCCTGCCCACATGAGGCTCCTAGAAAACCTGAGAGTGATTTAGAATGAGGGCATGCTTTTTTTGACATAATTTGGGAAGGGAAAGGAGAAAGGCTGTTATTCAGTCTAAAAGTAATTTATGTCTTGCCTGTATACCTCCCTTTGTGTCTTCAGGTTCTTGAAGAATATGCCAAAAGAGCACAAATACTGGCAGGTAATCTATTTGCACAACCTGGCAAAAGACAATACATTTGTTTGTCAAAGCCACCTAGCTAAAGGGGGAAATGTCACTAAGTTGGCCGCAGGGTCTTAATTTTTTATGGCAACAGAAAAAATGCCATCTACTAAAGTCATATCCAGATCAGTGGAAAGAATGCCTGTATATTGGATCCTTGAAGTATACTACCTCTAGAACCTGATGCCCTTTCTGACCCTTTCAGCTGCTAGTGTCAGCTCAACTTGTCTAAAGTACCTTGATTTATTTTGAACACATTTATGTATGTATATCTCTCCCTTAACAGAAGGAAAAGTCCATATTTTAGGCAAGATATATTTTGTTTTTGTCTCTGGATTCCTGAAGCCTGGTACAGTGCCTGGCACCTACTGAAGGAGATGCCTGATAAATCCTTGTGGACTGATTTGATACTCATGGTAAATCTGAGAGGCTGTAGGGTACAGATTATTTCCATTTTATAAATTAGAAACAAATTGTTTCTAATGCAAATGCCTAATCAAAAGCAATTTAATTTTAATTGAAAATTTATCGTATTCAGAGAAAAAGAAGGTATTCAAACCTTCAGACCTTCCTAAGACCTGTGCTATTTTCAGTCTACTACATTACCTACTTGAAGGTAATAGATATAAGGTGAAGTTATCTGGAAAGCACTTTGTAAAGGTGTCAGTTATAACACCCCCCCCAAACCATACTGCAAGCAAATGCATAAATTAATTTTAAAATATTCAGAAAAATGTGGGTAAATAATCCAAAGGTGAAAGATACAGAAAGATTGATTACTAAACTCTCCAGCAACAGTTCCCATGTATACAATGCTTTAGATTTACAAAATGCTATCTCTTGGGGGCAGCTAGGTGGTGCAGTGGATACAACACTGACCATGGAGTCAGGGGGATCAGAGTTCAAATCCAGCCTTAGACACTTAATACTTACTCGGCTGTGTGACCTTAAGCAAGTCACCTAACTCCACTGCCTTGCAAAACTAAAAAAAAAAATTTTTAAAGCTCTCTTTCTAAGAGAAACAGTGATGCAGTAGATAGGTTGAGCTTTGAGATCAGAAGACAAGGAAAATCCCGCCTCTGACACTGACAGTATAATCCGAGAAATTTCTCAGTGCTTTAGACCATTTTTTAAAGTTGCAGAGAAAAAGCCAGTCCTCAATGGAAGAAGACATTTCCTCACCTAGGAATTCCTCTATCAATGAAGCCAGGGAAATCTCTCACATTTGTCACCTTTTTATTACCAAGATCCTAGTTGAAGCTTCTTTAACACTTTTCTATTATCTTGTACCTTCTCCTTCCAGTCTGTTTCTTCTTTAATTTTTACTTCATAATGCTGCTGCAGCTTAGTTTTTATCAGGTAAGCTCTTTGAGGACAGAAACATTTATTTTTCAAACTACACATTTAATGGCTAATCTGCACATGCTTACTATAGGAAGCACTTACAACTATTGAATCAAATTATGTTGCTCACAAAATAGCTTTAGTGAATCCCCAGTAACTATAAAACTATGGGTGCCTGGCATTTAAGGATCTCCCCAGTTTGGCTCCAATTTAATTCTTAACTATTATTATACATAATCATAGAATGAGAACTACTCAATAACATCATTTTACTAAAGAAGTAACAGGATCAGAGAGGTTAAATGACTTGTCTCAAAATTACACAGTTAACAGAGCCAAAATTTGAAAACTGGATCTTTGATTTAAAAACTAGTGCTATATGCATGTTATTTTGTCTCTTAATATTACTACTTCCCTTCAAACATGCCATACTCAAGTCATTTCTTTTTTTCTTTTTTTAGGTTTTTGCAAGGCAGATGGGGTTAAGTGGCTTGCCCAAGGCCACACAGCTAGGTAATTATTAAGTGCCTGAGACCAGATTTGAACCCAGGTACTCCTGACTCCAGGGCCGGTGCTTTATTCAAGTCATTTCTTACTCTTGACATTCCAGGCCTCCCATTGCCTAGTTCTTTTTTTTTTTAGGTTTTTTTTTTTTTGCAAGGCAAACAGGGTTAAGTGGCTTGCCCAAGGCCACACAGCTAGGTAATTATTAAGTGTCTGAGACCGGATTTGAACCTAGGTACTCCTGACTCCAAGGCCAGTGCTTTATCCACTACGCCACCTAACTGCCCCCAAGTCATTTCTTAATGTACATTTTTCAATTGATGCCTCTCCTCATATTAACATCTCTAACAACAATATCATTTTTTCCCCGACTAAATCTGTACAAACTCCTACCCTTTCGAGCCATAGCTCAAATGTTATTTCATTCAAAAAGTCTCTTACAATTTTCCTTAGTGTTGACTTCTCTTTCCTCTGAATTTTATTCCACTTTCAGATTAAACAATTCAAACAGTATGAAGATCTTCCTATTTTATAGGCAGTTCCTCTTCCTCCAAAAAAGTGCTAGCTAAAAAAACCCAAGTTTTGCTGTTGTTATTCTGATCAGTAAATGAACACAAATGAGTTATGCTAGATTAATGTCTGCACAAAAACTTATCTGAGTCCATGAACTTCAGAGGGATTAGTTATGATGGTTTCTGTCCCTGCCAGTATGCCATTATTCACCATTGATCTTACAAAGTTTTACAAGTTTAATCATGGAGGAGGTGAGTATAAGGTTTACCTGTAACTCAGTTCTAAGCTGCTGTAGCTGGCCCATCAATTTTTGCATTTCTTCTCTTTGCATCTCTTTCTCATGCCGAAGGTCTTCCAGTTCCATAGTACTCGCAGTATGGCTATCTAGACCTTCAAAACCAGAGCCTTCTTTCAAACTGCTAATCAATTTTTCCTTAGACTTAAAGAGGAAAAAAGAGAATAAAAAAGATTATTAACAAAATCAAAGTGATAAAAATGAAAGAAATTAATCTTGCATATGGATCATACCCAAAGTTTTTAATCATGGAAAGTTTATATTCCTAACTTATTTATTTATTTATTTGTTTGGGTTTTTTTTTTTTTGCAAGGCAATGGGATTAAGTGGCTTGCCCAAGGCCACACAGCTAGCTAATTATTGTCTGAGGTTGGATTTGAACTCTGGTCCTTCTGACTCCAGCACGGGTGCTTTATACACTGCACCACCTAGCCACCCTATATTCCTAATTTATAGCAATAAAAATGGTAGAAACTTGACAAGGCCCAGTTCTTGGAAGTTCACACAAAGGAAACATATTGAAACTGAAGAAAAATGGAGAAAAATTCTTCTGATGTTTCTAATAATAAACTCCTAAGATTATTTTTTATTAATTTTCTCAATAAAATGTACAATTATAGAACTTACTAGTCAGCAAAGATCAAGACCACATAAATGTTAAGTGTATAAATTGCACATCATTTTTAAATATGAAATAGTAATAACAAACTACCATTTATATAACACTTTAAAGATGGCAAAACATTCTATGTATGTTATCTTATTTGATTCTCATAAAAAATCTTGGAAATAAGCACTATAGATATTAATTCCTGTTTTACAGAAGAGGAAACTGAGACTCAAAGAAGTTTAGGGACTTACTAAGGGATCACATAACTGATGTCAAGGCAGGATTTGAACCAAAGGCTGTCTGACTCCCAATCCTAGCACTTCTACTAACTTCAAAGTAAAATCCACCACTGTCTCAGTAAAAAATGATATAGAAACTGTCTCAGATTTCATTTGCTAGAATACTTGTGAGAAAAAAGTATAAATCTTATGCTCACTTGAAGTATGCGAGAAGCTTTTTGTTTGTAATCAGTCAATTCTTGTTTAAGGGATTCAACACTGGTCTTGGATGTTTTGACTTGCTGTTGCAATTCATCAGCTCTCCTCTTTTCATCCATGTATTTTCTTTCTGCTGTAGTGACTGCTTCTGCCAAATTCTGATGCTCCATTTCTATTTTACTGAGGCGAGCAGCAAACTCACTCTGAAAGAAATGTTCACACAATCATTATTCTATCATTTTGACTTTGACTGCAGTCATGTATTTAGGAATCTATACAGCTTCTAGTTCAGTATTTAGAACAGCAGACAAAACAAAAATAGGTAAACAGGTGCTCTTTAATAGACCAATTATGGATTGGAGAACAGACAGTTGATGGTATTCCAGAATGCTTAATTTAAAAAAATCATGTAATATTTAACAAGTCTTTTCTTATGATACATGATTTTGAAAACTTTACTTATTTTGAATTTTATAATTTCCCCCCAATCTTGCTTCCATCCCTCCACCCCCCACAAAAGGCAGTCTGTTAGTCTTTACATTGTTTCCATGCTAACATTGATATGATAAATGATTTTTAAAAATTAATTCTATTTAGTAAGACATTTTGAAATAATTATTAAATATAAGGAACACTTTTTCAAAAATCACACTTGAAGATGGTGGAGAGGAGACAGGGCCTGAGCTCTTTCCCAAAGATTTTTAAATAACCCCTAAAAAACTACTGTTGTATATAGTTGGAAAAACAAATATTTTAAAAAAAATAACACCCTAGGCGCAGCTAGGTGGCACAGTGGATAGAGCACCGGCCTTGGAATCAGGAGTGCCTGGGTTCAATCCAGCCTCAGACACTTTAATAATAATTACCTAACTGCATGGTCTTGGGCAAGCCACTTAACCCCATTTGCCTTGCAAAACCTAAAATAAAAACCAAAAAACAAAACACCCTAACACTATTACATTGTTGGTGGAGCTGTGAACTCATCAAAGCTTTCTGGAAAGACATTTGGAACGTCCAAAGGGCAACAAAAATGTGCATACTTTTTGATCCAGCAATACCACTACTGGGTCTATACCCTGAAGAGATGATGAAAAAGGGTAAAAACATCACTTGTACAAAAATATTCATAGCGGCCCTGTTTGTGGTGGCAAAGAATTAGAAATCAAGTAAATGTGCTTCAACTGGGGAATGGCTTAGCAAACCGTGGTATATGTATGTCATGGGACACTATTATTCTATTAGAAACCAGGAGGGACAGGAATTCAGGGAAACCTGGAGGGATTTGCATGAACTGATGCTGAGTGAGATGAGCAGAACCAGAAAAACACTGTTCACCCTAACAGCAACATGGGGGTGATGATCAACCTTGATGGACTTGCTCATTCCATCAGTGCAACAATCAGGGACAATCTGGGGCTGTCTGCAATGGAGAGTACCATCTGTATCCAGAGAAAGAACTGTGGAGTTTGAACAAAGACCAAGGACTATTAACTTTAATTTAGGAAAAAAAAAACCCTGATATCTTATTGTCTGATATTGCTATCTCTTATACTTTATAGTTCTTCCTTAAGGATATGATTTCTCTCTCATTACATTCAATTTGGATCAATGTATACCACGGAAGGAAACAATGTAAAGACTGGAAAATTGCCTTCTGTGGGGGGTGGGGGGAGGGAAGTAAGATGGGGGAAAATTATAAAACTCAAAATACATAAAATCTTAAAAAAAACCACCCAAAAAAAGGAAAAAAATAACATCCTAAAACAAATCCTAGAGTAACAGAACCCACAAAATGATGGGGTGAAATAATTTCCCAATTTAAGACAACATAAAAGGTTTGTCACACCAGGGTGAGAGCTGAGGGCAGTCCAGTGCAGGCCCCAAAGGAGCAGGCCTTGGAAGTGAATCAGTCAGCAGCTACAGTGGCTGCTTCCAGTGTTCTTAGTTCATAGATGATAAGGGGGTTGAACACCAGTCAGGAGCAGATTACAGGAAGCAGGATACTTGATGCTTTGCCCATACTCAGATCCAGGCTGCAGTCCTAGGTGGCAGTCCTGGATGGCAATTCCAGGATGAAGAGAAGCATTAGCATAGCAGAGCTGAGCTTGCAACCACAATGAAACAGAGACCTTTATCACAGTTCCAGGGAAGAAAAAAGTGCTTGTGATCACTTACAGACCAAAGCACAGTCCAGGGGAGAGTAGTAAATACACCTCTACATAGATTGTATCATCTTAGAAAAACTGAAAACTTACAGGTCCCTAGAAGTGTTTCTGAAAATAGTAACCCTGAAGCTTGGGGCAGTGCACTCTCCATCCTGAAAGCAGAGCCACACTTCAGCAGAGTTAAAAGTCAATAAGTAGACTGGGAAAATGAGCAAGCAATAGAAAATATTCTGATTGTAGAAAGTTATTATGATGACAAGGAAGACCAAAACACACCCAGAAGAAGACAGAAAAGTCAAAATTCCTACAAGACTCAAGAGAAGCATAAAAAAGGGTAAACAGGAAAGGAATATCATAAGGGACTTAATAATTCCTACATGGGAAGATGATATGTTAAACTCATAAGAACTTTCTCATTAAAACAGTTAAAAGGAATATATATAGACATGGGGCTCAGGTGTAAGTTAAATATGTTGGGAAGATATTTTTTAAATAATGTTAAGGGGTGAGGAAGAGAAATGAACTGGGGGGGAGGGAGAGATAGAATGGGGTAAATTATCTCATATGAAAGAGCTATTACAGAGGAGGGGAAGAGGGAAGAGATGGCAGGGGAATGAAAAATTACTCTCAACTGAACTGGCTCAGAGGAATAACATATACACTCAATTGGGTATAGAAATCTTTCTTACCCTACAGGAAAATAGAAGAGGAAGGGGACAAAGGTAAGATGAGTACTTATAGAAGGGAAGATGGATCAGGGCAGGCAATAACTGGGAGCAAAACATTTTTGAGAAGGGATAGGGTGAAGGGGGGAGCACTAGAATGAAAGGAAATATAGTTAACAATCAATAAAAACTTTGAATCAAGTTTCTCTGATAAAAGGCCTCCTCTCTCAAATATATAGAGAAATGTGTCAAATTTCTAAAAATAAAAGTCATTCCCCAAATGACATTGTTTTGGACATGGCCAATCAGGCGATTTATTATGCCTGGCTATGCATATTTATTACAAGAGGTTTTGGGAGTTTCCCCCCATTCTTTTTCAAGGGAGGAAGAGGAAGATAAGAGTAACACACTTTTCATCAATTGAAAAAAATTAAATTTATAAACAACATTCCAAGAAATACACAATTTATCAAATTTGAAAAATCACATGAACTGTCTTTAAAGATGAATTCTGACAATTTCACAATCAAACTAATTTTTATAATTCTAAAGTTACCAACAATAACAAATCAAAAAAATTAACAGAATAATGAAACTATGAACTCTCTCTCTCTCTCTCTCTCTCTCTCTCTCTCTCTCTCTCTATATATATATATATATATATATATATATATATATACATATATATGGATATACATTTACTCATCATATACATATATGCCACTTACTCTGTAACTTCAACAAGACTGAAGTTAAAATGTCCCATTTGTCATACTTAAAATGTTAAAAGTGTGGTTTATTTGCCTAAAGAAACAAGATATTTCTTGAAAGGATGCACTGTGTAGTTCTGTTAGACAAGATTTACATTTTTATGAAATGAAATGATACTGGAAAAATAATTCTCTTTATAATGTTTGCCATTCTAACCTGCATCTGCTTGTAACTTTCCTGCTCCCGCTTCAAGGCAGACTCAGCATCATGAAGTCTTTCTTGTAGAGTTTGCAAGGCTTTATTTTGCATACTATTCCCTTCACTGTGATCTTGTAGTAGTCTAAAAGAAAGTATACGTTTATTTATTCAACATTCATTAAGCATCTGTGTGCAAAGTATATTGCTTTACATGAACTATCAAAATACTGAATTTCAAGTAATTAAATAGACCAATTTTAAAATGTCTCCTTGTACTTCAATCTATTACTAAAAGATGCTCTGACTGGATTTTATGTTGAAATATTTTTCTTTTTTTTGGTAGTAATACTGACATTTTATTGCAGCAGAATATAAGCAATATTATTCTGTAATTATGTTACAGCAATATTCTTATATTTGATTTGCTGTACCTAGGACACTTAAATTACTTCTAAGTCAATACTATTGCTGTTTTCTTAAATCAAACATTTTCAGGTTCAAAACCTACTTATTGTAAATTTTGTATTTTCAATATTTAGGGGAAAAAATTCCCCTCTTTGGAACATTCAAAGGTTATATTTAACTAAAATGGAAGATTTCTGGAACATTTTTACATTATTCTTTGGATGATCTCATTAGAATTTCTAGCAATTTGAAAGCTACCGTGATTTTTCACTCTGTAGTGCTTCTAAGGCTTCAGTTCGAGTATTCAGCAGTTGATCAGCTTCCTGTAACCTCACTTTTAGAACAGCCAACTGGGAATCCTTTGCGCCTATTGCTTCAGTCAGATCATCAACTTGAGCTCGAAGTTCTCGAACTATCTGATCATTCCTAGAATGGTCTACATTCCATTTTTCCACCCTTGCTCGTGCCTTGTTTAATTCTAAGAAAGAAAATATTTAACCATGATAGGTCATATTCCTATAGTGCATACACATTATGATAATATTTACATCATATTACAATATATAATATTACAATGGAATTATATAATTTACAAATTATTATCATTATTATTATTATACTCAATGAATAATTTACCAAATTCTGCAATTTGAGAACTGTGAGACAAATAGTAAAATGCTATCCCTATTTTATAAATGGGGAAATTGAGGTTCAGAGGTTATCCTGGATTCTAGCCCAGATTTTGTCTAAGTCCAGCACTCTTTTCTAGTTAGCCATTTTTCTTCTAAACTACACATGTAGAGAAAAGGAATCTGAGTTTCTCTAACGTTCCCTTAACATACTCATTATCAAAATCAGTTTGTTAAAAAGTAATTTTAAATTAGTTGCTCTAATACTTTTATCTCATCAGATCCAATTCCTTAGCTCTACTGTTCATAATCATAAATGAAACTACTGACAAGGAAAGAACATGGAATGAGTTGCCCTTTCTCACATTCCTCTGTCTCAAGTTCCTTTCCAGCACTCTGTCAGGGTCTAGAAGTCAAAGCTGATTCATGACAGAAAACTAAGCAGAAAAGTGACAAAAGGAATTTTTCATTCCCTACTGGGGTCAGAGAAAAAAAATTCTAGACACATCTGAGAGAGGTAAAAATATGCAACCCCACCTCCAAAACAAATACACAACAAAAGCACAATCAAAAAACCCAAGATGGGTTTACTTCAGAACATTTTTTCAAGAAATGCTAGATTTCTTCCAAGGAAATGTAAAACACAGTCAATAAATTAAACTGTTCTGGAAATTCCTTTCCAATATCCTCTAAAACAGTTGCTATACCTTGGCACTCAAATTCTTTCTTAATGTGATGATGTATAAGATTTATAGGAATCATTCTGTATATGGCTTTCCTGGCTCTGCTTAATTCACTTTGACAATTACTTAATTCACTTTGACAACATAAATGAAAAGCACAAACAAAAATGAATGTGCAAAGTTAGACAGAACAAGCTTAGCCTAAAGCAGAGATCTAAGGATGAAACTCTCCCCTACCCCTTTGCAAAGGTGGAGTCCAGGATTGTGGAACATTGTTAAAAAAAAAAATCACCTCTTTCTGACATGTCAATAGATTTCACTGAATTTTTCTCTTCTTTTTTTTAAAGAAAATCAATGTTATTAGGGATGGTTTTCTGGGAGTAGAAGGAGAAAGAACAGGGAAATCTATGCAACAAAGAAACAGAAAACATTGATAAAAATTCAATTTTTAAAACTAAAAGGAATGAAGTACAACTACTTCTATGTATAAATAATCTTGGCTGGTAAATTTTGGAAACACTAGCATTCATTAACATTTCTTCTTACTCTTTACTCACTTTTTAGCTTCCTATTAATTTTGGATTAATTCTTTTCAACTATTTACTTATGTCACCAGCAATGATACTTGCTATCTTTCTATCAGCCTCAAGACAAGAGATGGATTTTTTCTTCTCCTTTTTCTCTTTCTCCTCAGATAACTCAATTACAATTGTGATCAGTCCTATTACTTCCAGGGTTCTCATCTTATAGTCACTTTAGGTTTTATTCTGAGGCCTATTTATTTTCTCACAAGGAATGCAAGATTCACTCTTCAGGCTTACAGGGTGGCAAGTATTATTGGGAGCAAGGGATGACAGATCAGCAGGCTGAACATGCACTGGTGCCCCAGAAATCTTAAAAAATCTCTTAATAAAGTGAACAGATTCTCTTATCGTTTTGGAAAGACACACACAAAATTACATAGGATAAGACAGCAGACGGATTGCAGCTGGGTCAAGAAGTGTCCACATTGGTGAACAAATAATATTACTTTTGAAATACTGGTGTGGCAAGGTAGATCTAAAGTTTTTTGTTTTTTTTTTGAAAGGTTTATTTTATTTTTATTAATATTTGCTGAGTAAAAGGCACACTGGACTGGAAATCAAAAGACATAATTCTATATTTGTTCTGCCAGTGACTTTTTGAGTTTCACAAGGCTAGCAAATGGGCCTCAGTTTTTTATGTACAAAATGAAATGGTTGCACTCTTCTCTGCTCCCTGTTTCTAATGCTTTCTATTTAACCACATATGTGCACTACAGAACACTTACTCTAAAATTTTCTAATGAATTAGCTTTAAAACTCAATTATTCTGTATTTGGATGCCAGAGAAGGAGTGCAGTACTTACAGGAAATTATTCTTTTAATTTTTTTATGACCAGTCTTAGCTACCCTACAGGGAAACATACTCCATTTTACAAATTTTGTTTAAATTTCAGCTGTAGAATCATTTTTGATGGAAAACTAATTTTCTGATTTAGGGTATATAGTTTAATTTCTTTAACCATGAAATTCTCTACCTTCTTGTGTTTCCTTGGATCTTTGAATTAACGAAGCCATTTCTTGATTTAAAGACTGAACTTCATTCCTTAGTAGTTGATTCTCTAATCGAAGATTCGACAGTTCCTGTGACCTGCCATCATCATTAGCAGAAAGGCTTCGATCGCTAGATCTGGCACTCAGAGATGTATTTTCCTTTGCAGCATCCACTTGAGCTCCCATTCCAGAATCTGAACTGTCAGAGGTTTCTGTGAAAAGGGGGGGGAAAGTATCTATTACTTTACCATATGCATTAAAAACTACATGTTTTCCATACAAGAGGTATTATGAAAAGCAAACTTGAAATTTCTCAAAAAAATTCACTTTGAAGAAAACTTTTACTTCTACAAATGGGAATTGAGGAGTCTTAAATGTTTTAAGGACCAGAATACACTGAACACGCAGTAACAAGGAACAAAAAAGAGATCATGGATCTGGAAGCCAAAGAAGCAAGAACAGGTATCTAAGGGGATATACTTAATCAAGAAAGGCAGAGTATAGTGAAAAGATCACTACCCTTGGATTTAGATCACACTTTTTATTCCTGACTCCACCAACTGCAACGTTTATAGCTTTTGGGAAATCACTCATTTGGTGCATGTTTTCCAACCGGTTCAAACCTCAATTTTGCTTCTTCTCTACTTGTTTGCTTTGACAAATCACTTCATGTCCCCCCAGAAATCAGTTCCCTCAAGCACAAAATAGGCAATTTAGATTAGATGCTTGCTAAAGTTCCTTTCAATTCTTATATCTATGGTCTTACAATGTGGGAATTGTCTACTGAATGGGGGGAACTGTATCATAGGATGGTGAAGATTAACTAGAGATACAGAAAAAGCTTTATAATTTATGAAGTACCATACTATCTGGGGCACTTTTATTGTGGAAATAAAATTATTAAGATTAAAAAAATGGCCAAGAAATCTAAGAAAATTATTCCTCTCCCCATATCACCAGCTTAAAACAAAAAACTCATCCTACATGAAAGTTGAAGTTTGAAATAGGATCAATGAAACTGATTCAGAAACAAAACGAAGTCCTTAAAACTATGATAATTTACTTAGAAAGAAACACTGATCCAGACAACATAACTTTCATTTAAGATAATGTAAAATCTAAGGGGTGGCTAGGTGGCACAGTGGATAGAGCACAGCCCCTAGAGTCAGGAGTACCTGAGTTCAACTAGTCTCAGACACTTAATAATTACCTGTATGGTCTTGGGCAAGCCACTTAACCCTATTTGCCTTGCAAAAACCTTAAAAAAAAAGACAATGTAAAATCTGGAATGGTCTTCAGTGGGAAGCACTGAACCCAAGAGACAGGAAGATCCAAATTTCAATCCAACATTTCTGTGTGATCCTAGAACGTCACCTAACCTTTCCAGCTTCAATTTGTTCAACTGTAAAATGCAGATGATAAAAGCACCTACTGTATAGGATTAAGAATTTAACTATACGAAAAGTGCTTTGCAAAAAAAATGTTCTTATAAATTACTGTATGTTGGCTACTTATTAATATGGCTATTAGTTGGGTGAGTCATTATCTAGCCTTATGTCATTTTTACAGATGAGAATATTGAGGCAGATCCAGGTGCAGAAGTTAGTTCTTCTATTGAAGGGTCCTTTCCATTATACTACTAAAACGCATTTAAATTTAACATAAATACAATTGTCATATGGAAAAAGAAATCATGTTTTGGGGAAAAAATAAAGGAATATTTAATGCTTTTTAAACTAAAACATTAATGTTAAGATGACAATCTGAATGGTATCTTCAAATAAGACCACAGCAACTGAGATTTTCAAAGTGTAAATGATAGCCACATGAATTCAAACTGACCTCAGATACTGTGTAAACCTGGGCAAATTATTAGTTTCCTCAATTGTAAAATAGGCATTTTCGTAGAAACTAGGGTTGTGGTGATATTTGTAAAAGTGCTTAGCACAATGCCTGGCACATAGTAATTACTATGGAACTGCTTGTTCTCTTATCAAGCATTTTAAACATATTAAAAGATGCCAAGTGTAAAGCTTTAAAAGATTAAAGAGTTGAAAATTTTTTCAGATCATGCAGACAGATGGCAATTAGAGCCTGGCATCATGCTACAGTGTTTATTATAAAAAGCCAGTTGTTTTCAATTTGGCTCCATGATTACTTTATGCAACAATTCAAATAAGGACTCTGGCTTATCACCCACATATTTCAGGAAAAGTTTTGTAGTCCTGATGAATAGCATTGCCACAGACAAGCTATTTGGCAGAAAGTCACAGTAAAATACTCATTAACATTTTTATTATCTGTGATTTTACTGGGACTCTCAGTGAGAAAACCCTTTCTATCAATGTGTATCAGCAACTGCTCTACAATTTGTACTCTTAAGATTTGCTTATGAGGCAGCTAGGTGTCACAATAGATATCAGATATTGAAGTCAGGTGGGCCTGAGTTAAAATCCAGCCTCAGACATTTAATACTTAGTTGTGTGATCTGGGGCAAGTCACTTAACTCCACTGTCTTGCAAACACCCCCCCCCCCCAAAGAACTGTTGCTTGAGGCACTTCCAAGTAGCTTGGTCATTGCTACTTCATTAGGGCCAGTAAGTATCTGAATCGGGAATCTACTCCAGATTTCTGATTCTAAGATCAACTCTATCCATGACTATACCATGCTACCTCATGGGTAGGTAAATAGGTTAAAAATTCCCAAGCAGAGACTCTTTCAACTCCTAACAGCCACATAAAAACTTCCCCAAAATGAATATCCTTTAAAATTATATGCGGAGAAAACTGCTCACTTCAAATTGTAACTAATTGTAAATTAGACATGCTACACAGATTTTTTTTATCACTATTATGGAAAGGACCATGTCATCTATTTTTTTAATCTCCTTCATAGTAGCAAGTATAGTGATCAGCAACCCCACTCAAGAGAAGTTGGTTATCATATCATCCATATTTTACCTGAATCATATGGCTTATCACAAGTATCTTCTATAGTAATCTTGCCATTGTGGATTACTTTCCTTATGGTGGGTCTTTTGATCTAGTTCTATTCCTCTTTTGAAGAAATAAATTTGAATTCACTGCTCTCAACTCCCATATACAACTAAATACCAAGAACAAAATAAAGCTCACATGGAAGAATTTAGTAAATGCATCCACATAAATGATCACTATATACTCCTGGATGTTCAAGGATTAGAACTTTTTAAAAAGATTTATATTGCTAGATAGCAAAGTCATTCTTCAGAGTACTACTTTTTAAAAATCACTTCTCTATTTTGTCATATAGACCAAATATTACTTAAAGTCTTAAGCAGATGCCTCATTATATTGTGGTCTCAAAGGCAATGCAGTGGCATGAAAGTTCTGGTGAGCCCTTAGTGGGAAACTTCTGAATACAGGAATGAAGGCAGACTGTTTATCTTTTAAAGACAAACTTGGTTAAAGTCTGGAGATGCTCATCACTGGATTGGCTAAAAGTGATGATATTTTTGATGATAGAAATTACTGTCAAATTACATGTCAAAATTACAAATTACATGTCAAAAAAAGTTTTTGTAGTGTTATCTCCACTAACAGGAGTATTCACACCAACAAAACTATGGACTATTAAAATATATCAGGTATGGATCACAGATTCTGTTTAATAACAAACCAAAAGAACAAAGGTGGTAATATTTAAGAGTGGGGAAAAACCAAACTTCTACTAACTTTATTAAAACGGCTGTAATGGGCACCATCAACTGGTATGAGAAATCATTACAAACTTAAGCTGCACTTTTCACCACTGTGAAGTGCCAACAGCTGTTTTCACTAGCCACTCCATAGTCTTCATTTTTGCAGATGAAGCAATGCAAACACAGAGGGACTGGTCTCACAGATTTGAAAACCAAAGCTCTTGTTTAACTACCTTCAAATCCTTCCATTTGACCAGAGTTTTCATGTTTCCTTTTGCTTTTATTGGGTAACAAAAATGAAAATAAGATGTCGTCAAAAAGGTGTAAATTAAAAACACAACTTTAAAATTCCAGACAACAGCATTGTTAAATCTCATAAAATCTCATTTTGGTGTCTTGGATATTTTGGTAGCTCAATTTTGAATTAAGGTCTAAGATTCTGAGCTGAATAAATGATTTCCTTACATGTAACATTTCAAGACCCTTTGCTGTGAAAACTCTAAAGAATATCAGTTTTCAATGCTGTAACTTAAGCACACACTGCTGTTTGACTCTTGGCCAATGATTTTTGACCAGGTATCCCTTGGACTAGAAATAGACTAGAGGAAGGTGGATCAGAAATGCCACTAGAACTTCTTTATGCCATGGCTTCAAATCCAATTTCCACTAATGCTTTCAATACTTTAATTCAAAATGACATATAGGACTAATTAACTACCATGGCCTTGACTCCTGGTGGAGTTTTCTTCAGTAGTTTTCATGCTGGGTGTACCAGTAGACACAGAACTAATGCTTGATGTCCGAGAATGAGACTGAATAGCTGCCTTGCCCCTTTCTTTTTTAGTTTCAACTTTTCCATTGGGTTCCTTCTCTGAACTATTGAGAAAATCAAATAGTTGTTCATCATCAGGTTCAGACTTTTTTCTTCGAACAAAATGGGAAGAAGGTCTAGGAGTAGATGTATTTTCACCCAGGTGGGAAGCCTCCACTGCTGTCCTAGATCCCACCTTCACATTTGCAGTTCCTGCTAAAATGGTAGCCTTCTGATGTCTAAGATGATCTGCTGCAGAAGAAATGTAATTAGTTTTAGATGCAGTCTGATAAGTCAAGTCTGTATTTTGTGAAAGCAGTTCAGGATATTCAGTGTCTGTGTTATAGATGATGTTACTGATGTTTTCTTTTTTACTAAGTGCTGTTGCAGCCCCTTGGTCAACTCTGTTCAAAAGGTCCTCAGCTTTTCCTGCAAGATCCGCAAACCAAGACATGATGAAAGCTGCAGAATCCTAAAGAATTGAAAACATTAAATCAGTAAATGTAACATAGGACTTTTATCAAAACACCAATTTAAGTAGTGTAACACAGGACTTTTACCAATTTACTAATATTGTTGTTAGAATAAAAATACACACAACAAAAAGATGGTAAGCCATAGTAGATGGTAGTTATTTCAGGCAGCAACTGATAATAAAATTCTCATTATTTCATTTTTAAAAAAAGAACTGACAATTCAGCAAGTACTGAGTCCTACTATGCACAAAGCACTGTGGTAGCTGATACAAAAGGTACAAAGAAACCAGGAATCCCTCATGCAATCCTGTCTTTTGAAGAGTTTGTTTTAAGGATATTGACAAATAATGAAGTAAAGAAACATAAAATCTCCTAAAACAGACTAAGAATAATGCAATGTAATGTTGCAGAAAGGGCATTGGAGTTAAGATAAAGATTAGAAAACCACTTTTAACACCAGCTGTGTGCCCAGAAGCAAGACATTTAACTTCTCTGACCCTCAATTGCTTCATCTGTAAAAGCAGGATATAATACCTTATAGTACTTATCTCAGAGTTGTTATAAAGAGACTTTGCAAATTTTAGAATTATATAAATGTCTGTTGCTATCATTACCCTAATGTTAAAATGAAGAATTCAATTAGCTTTAAATCTGAGACAGGGCAGTTCGTATCTGTGTCTTAAGTTTTATTATAATGATTACTAAAAAACCCTAATTTAGCAATTAAACCAATTAAGACAAAATACAGCTTGAGGATTATTAGATCATAAATTTATGTTGGAAGTGGCTATCTTAATACCAGCCTAGCTCTCTCTCCTAATCATCGAAATGCACTTACCACTTATTTCCTGCCTGGCACAGTAAATTTAACAATCATACTCGAGACTAAAAGCTCTCACCATAAAGCTGATTGCCCAATTAAACGCTACAAGCTAATTAATACAACGCAACTTTGGGCACGCGTCCTATAAAAAGAGAAAAACTGAGAAGCTTCTCAAGTTCCATTTCTTTCAGAGTCTAACCTCTTGGATGATTCCTCGAGCTTTCCAGAAATAGGAAAAGAAAAAAGATGGCATTGGCGGGCAGTCTCTGTGCCTAAGCCAGGGCCATCGCTAAAGGGTCGTGACCCAAGATATTCATAACAGGTCAAAACGTTAGAGAATGGTCCTAAAGTCGCGATTTTTAGCCTGAGGTTCTGACACCATTCCCCCCCCCCTCCCCAAAAGAGTTTTGTGACTAGATTTCTGAAGGGGCGAACTTGGATAAGAAAAAAAATACACACACACACACAAAACCCTTGGTTTCCATTGCAAGTGCTATCTGTTGTAGTCCTATATCTCTCACTATTTCGGAATATTATTTTGAGAAGAGTCCATAAGCATTACCAAAGGGGTCCACGGCTGACCCAAAGGTTAAGGCCCCCTCCCCTCGCCCTTTTAGAGGCAGAGAAGGAATGGAGGAGGGGCTCGGAAACAAGGGGTGGGGGCTGGCGGGGGAGAAGAGGAGGGCGACGAGCCCACTCAGCTCCTGGTTAAGGAAGGGAAGGGTCCACGGTCATTACCACCACCCCCCCCACCCCGGGGCAGAGGCCTCAGGCCGCGCCTCCGCCTCACCTGACTGCGTCAGTCCCAGCTCCCGGAGCCAAGGGACCGATGCTGCCTTCCTCTTCCCTTCTTTCTCCTCCTCCTCCTCCTCCTCCTCCTCCCTCCGCAGATGGAGGAAGGGGGGAGCCACAGGCCACTCGCCCAGCTCCTCGGGATCAGGCAGCCCCTTAATCCCACTCTCTCTTCCGGGAGACGTGGAAGGACGGAGCGAGGACCCCAAAACAGAGTGTCCTTGGCAATGCCGGAGCTACGGCTCTAAACGCGGAACGGCGAAGGCGTCTAGAACGGCGAGGGTCCTTGTTCGAGGGCACGCCCTCCTTTCTCTGATTGGACTAACCGATGAAGGGGTGGGACCAGGCGCGCACCAGACTTGCGCAGTTGAACACCGCTTCTGTTAAACCCTCAGCCGGCGGCTGTTGCTGGTGGTGGCGACGGCCTCAACTCCACCAGGCCACACCCACTTGGGGCGGGGCCAAGCGGGCCTACCGAGTGAGTGACAAGCGCTCCACCCGGTTAGGAAGAAGTCTGCTGCCCGCCTCCATGTAACTTTCCTCTACCGAGTGACGTCAACCTCTGGGTCTAACTTCATCGCTGAGTGGCTGAGAGAGGAGGCCTCCGAGCCGGCTATTTGTCAGCTGCTGGAAGGAACCTCCCCCAATGCAAATTATCGACTCCAGTGGCGCCACGAAACCAACAAATCTTTTTCTTGTTTACTATTTATCAACATCGGACCGGGTTACAAAGACGAGATGAAACCATCCCTTCCCTCAAGGGATTTATATTCCATTTATATTCTTTTTTTTTGGATTTTTTTTTCAAGGCAATGGGGTTAAGTGACTTGCCCAAGGCCACACAGCTGGGTAATTATTAAGTATTTGAGGTCACATTTGAACTCAGGTCCTGACTCCAGAGCCCATGCTCTATCCACTGGGCCACCTAGCCCACCCCCATTCCATTTATATTCAATAAAGGAGACCACAGGAAAAATATAGATTATATCCGACTTATTTGAATCAAATAAAAAGTAACCTTGAAGAAGAAAACATTGACAGCTTGAGAAACAGGAAAGGCTGCCCAGAGTAAATGCCTTTGACCTTGGTCTTGAAGGGACCCAAGGATTCCATGATGTACAAGTGTGGAGAGAACATTCCAGGCATGGAGGATGGTCAGTGCAAAAGGAAGGAGCACTTGAAGAACAGCAAGGTCAATATGGCTAGACCTAGAGAGTGTGGAAGGAAATGATGTTTAAGTGAATTGGAAAGGTAAAAAGGAGCTTTAAAATGCCCATCCCAGGGCTCTTCTATTTGATGATCCTGCAGCTAATAGGGAAACCCTGGGGTTTGTCAAGTAGAGAAGTGATTTGGTCAGGCCAGAAAGTTAGGGAAATCACTTTGCCAGCTTTGTGGAAGACTGGCATGGGGACCAGTTGCAAAGCAATTTCAAATAAGATGAGGTTAAAAATGATGAGCTTGAGGCTGCTAGGTGGCCCTGGAGTCAGGAGTACCTGAGTTCAAATCCAACCTGAGACACTTAATAATTACCCAGCTGCGTGGCCTTGGGCAAGCCACTTAACCCCACTGCCTTGCAAAAACCTAAAAAAAAATGATGAGGGCATGAGGTAGGGCCAACTGTGTGGGTGGAGAAAAAATGGTATATTTGGGAAATGATATGGAGCTAGAAAAAAGTATTGATTAATGAGTCTGTGGGATAAGTCCGAATGAGGAGTAAAGGATAATAAATACCATGGTTGTAAATTTGGGTGCCTGGAAGGATGCCTTACACAGTAATAGGAAAGTTCAGAAGAGAATGGGAAGAAAGATAAGTTTTGGTTTTGAACACATCATATTCAAGATGTCTCTGAGACATTCAATTTGAAAATATCCAAGACCATTGATGATGGAGAATTAGGAGTGGGGAGTAGACTAGGAGTATCCTTATAGATTTATCCATAGACATAATGTCTCTGTGGAGAAAGGAGAATAGAAAAGGATACAGAAAAGAATTTTGAGATACATCTAAACTCAGTAGCAGTGACAAGGATCATTATCATGCCAAAATGAAGAATATAATTGTTTATTGAGATCCCTTGATTACTGACTGTTGTTAGGGAATATGGATAATATCAAGGTCAAACCTATCATTTTACATATAAGGAAACTGGAAGTAGTTGCCCAAGATCATTCAAGTTATTTAGTAGCAGAACTAGGACAAGAGCCCAAGTAATAGACTTGATAATAGAAACACTTTAAAACATTGAATGAGCAAAAGCATGTCAGATTAAAGGGAAGAATATTTGAGTCTAGACTTTGCTACTCAACATCAGACAAATTTCTTTTTTTTTTACTTTAACTCATTTTAGTTCATCTGAATCATGAAGCTGAAAAGAGATTAATAATAGCCACTCTTTCTTCCACTTTCAAGGAACTTTGTGAGGATAAAAACAACAAGTTTATAAAGCACTATACAATGATCCTGTATGTAAATACAAGATAGTATTATATATTGAAAGCTCATAAAAATAATTGTAATGCTGAAGTTTTTTACAAAGGAATATATTTACTTAAGTCATAATCTTAAATATATACTTATTACCCTTAAAGCTTGGGGGAATCCTCCCACTGCATCACCTCAATTTTGGGGGAGAAGGATTTGGTTCATTACTCAGTTCCATAGAACACAGTCCCAGTTCCAACTGCAAAGCCAATCCCATCCCCAGGGAGCCCATACACCTTGGCTTCTGGTTTATTGGCTCCAAGGTCTCCATGGCTTTTAATCCTGACCCGTGAGGACAGTCTGGGCACCTGAAACTGAGAAACTTTGGGCATCAGAGAAACTGAAAACTGAGAAACACAGAACAGAAACAAACATCACCAAACCCATTTCAGAGAACTGGGAGAAAAAGGGAATTTGTGAGTTTTTCATTTAAAGGAACCCTGATCTTTAAGCTCTTTAAGCAGGAATGCAGTCCTTTCCTGTCATCAGTAGTATTGCTTGTCCATCATTCTGGAAGTAGACCATGACATCAGAGAGGTGTGTTTGCAAAGTCCTCAGCCTCACTTTCTCCTCTGGAGTCATCTGGGTCCAGTGGCCAGATATGAATCAAGATAACTCTGGAGATAGTTCTGGATGAGAGGCAATCAGAAAATACCAAGATTGAAAGTTTGGAAATAAGAATTTGCATAAGGAATGTTCAGTTTGGTGTATTCAGATTTGGCTATCTTAGGCCTAGAGATTCCAGGGTTAAGTGACTTACCCAGGGTCACACAGTAAATATATATATCTGAGGTCTTCCTGACTCCAAATCCTGGGCTCTACTCACTGTACCATCTAGCTGCTCAGTGTGGTAGAGGAAGCAAAATTGGGTATGCTCATAATATTATTAATTACATAATATTAAGTAATATATTACATAATATTAGATGAGATAATTTAATATAAAGCTCTTGAAGGGCAGGACCTTTTTTTGCTTTTTCTTTGTATCCCTAGCACAGTGGCTGGCACATGATGATCACTTACATGTTTGTTAATTATTATACAAATAATAGGATTCAGAGCTGAAAGAACCTTTAGAGGCAGTCTAGTTTAATCCTCCTTATAAATGAATAAGCTGAACCTCTGAGAAATGATTTACTCCTGAGGGGTGTACTGGAATCAGCTCCTGCCCATGTCTGAGATCGATTTTAAAATTTTCAGCATGAGCATTTACATTTCAGAAGTTGTCAAATAATTAAAAATTAGGGATTAATTTATTGTTTTATTGATTGTCTATACTCAATGGAGTGAAGAACTGTTAACAATGCAGGTTAAATTTATAAGTGTGCTAGTGTCCAAAGAGCCAGTTGTTAAATATTTACCAATATACATTTAAGTACATGATATCTTTATTGGGCAAGAAGAGTAAAAAAGAATTGTTCCAAAATAATATGAGTGAAATTATTATTAAACTGAATTAAATAAAATGTAAATAAAGAGGTAATGGTATTCTAGTGTGTCTCATTAGATAACTGTTACTTTAGATAAAATACTTTCCCTCTTTGGACCTCCAGTTCCTTCTTTATAAAATAAGATAATTCCATAGTCATATGAAAAATTGCTCTAAATCACTAATTATTAGAGAAATACAAATTAAAGCATCTCTGAGATACCACCTCACACCTCTCAGACTGGCTAATATAACCAGAAAGGATAATGATCAATGTTGGAAGGGATGTGGGAAATCTGGGGCACTAATACATTGTGGGCAGAGCTGTGAACTCATCCAACCTTTCTGGAGAGAAATTTTGAATTACACCCAAAGGGCAACAAAAATGTGCATACCCTTTGATCCAGCAATACCACTACTGGGTCTATACCCTGAAGAGATGATGCAAAAGGGTAAAAACATCACTTGCACAAAAATATTCATAGCAGCCCTGTTTATGGTGGCAAAGAAGTGGAAATTAAGTGAATGTCCATAGATTGGGGAATGGCTTAATAAACTGGTATATGTATGTCATGGAACAACACTATTGTTCTCTTAGAAACCAGGAGGGATGGGAATTCAGGGAAGCCTGGAGGGATTTGCATGAAGTGATGCTGAGTGAGATGAGCAGAATCAGAGGGACATTGTTCACCCTAACAGCAACATGGACTCACTCATTTCAACAGGGCAACAATCAGGCACAATTTGGGTGTATCCGCGACGGAGAATGCTATCTGTATCCAGAGAAAGAATTGTGGAGTTTGAACAAAAACCAAAGACTATTACCTTTAATTTTGCTGTATCTCATATTTTATGTTTCTTCCTTAAGGATATGATTCCTTGGGGCGGCTAGGTGATGCAATGGATAGAGCACTGGCTGGCCCTGGAGTCAGGAGTACCTGAGTTCAAATTTGGCCTCAGACACTTAATAATTACCTAGTTGTGTGGCCTTGGGCAAGCCACTTAATCCCATTTGCCTTGCAAAAACCTTAAAAAAAAAGAGGATATGATTTCTCTTTCATCACATTCAACTTAGATCAATGTAAACCATGGAAACAATGTAAAGACTAACAGACTGCCCTATGTGGGAGGGGGGAAGCAAGATTAGGGGGAAAATTGTAAAATTCAAAATAAAATCTTTCTAAAAAAATAAGATCATTGAACTGAGTGATTGCTAAAATCCCTTTAAATCTATGTTCAGATAGTTCCCTAAAGAGGAATACTCCCGAGTCAAACCCTGAAGTTTGCATTAGACTAAATAATGATCAAGAAATCAAATGATAAAATATAGTGAGGTCATTAGGAAAGGGAGTTACTAGCAAAAACAATGACAATGCTTCCCCGAATAACCAGATTGGCAAGAAGGACACATAATCTGCAAGGTTCTATGTATAGGGGCAGCAATAATCGAGGTCTTACCTGAGAAATCTCTAAAGTGATCAGAAAATCTCAAGATTTTTGAAAATCTCAAGAAAGTTTGAAAAATCACTGACTAGTTGCATTAAGAGTATTCAGTTTTGTGCACTCAGATTTGGATATTCCAAGCCTAGGGATTCCAGAGATTTTACCACTGTGTCCTGCTACACCAGGAAGGGACTTGAAGATTCAGGGTTCTAAATCTCTAAATAGAGGCTAATATATGAACCAGGTCCAGGTCAAGACTATGAAGGCCAAAAAAAAGAAAAAAGAAAAAAAAAAAGACTATGAAGGCCAACTGGCCCATCCCAAAGTGTTGCAAGAGGTGGTGCTAATCCCCAATTCAGAAGCTTGGAGAGATTAGTAAACCAAAGAAAATTCCTGCCAATATCAAAAATTATTGCCAATCCAAATATTCCCTCAAATGAAACTGCAGTTCCCCAACAACTGCAAACAGAAGCTCAAAGGGGGAAAATGACTTTATACAAATATTACATGAATATTTGAAGAAAAGTAAGACATAAAAATTAAAAAATCTTGAGAAAAGAGTTGGGAGAATAAATACCCTAGAACAGAAAGTGGTAAACCTTACCTATGTGAATCCTAAATACTAAAAACCTTTAAAATATAGAGTTAAAATAAAATGACCAAAAATATAGATTAGACATGAAGTTTTATTCTCTGGGATTTACCATTAACCAATAGGTAGAGGCCATTCTGGTAATGACCACACCAAACTGAGGGAGATCAGAATTCTCTAATAGCAAGGGAAGGAACACAGAATATACATAACAAGAGAAGATAAAACCTTAAACTCTCCTGGAGACCAGCATATTAATTTGATCATCCTTACACAGTACTATATGATTAATTATTTTCTCTGGAGTTTAACATCAGGAGGGCAGGAAAAGTCTCCTGATCTTTGTCTTCCTGACAAAGGAGGAGATAAGAAGTCATTGACTTCTTACCTATAGGCAAAAGATGACTTTTAATAAGCTGAAGGTTGAATACCGTCTAAAGAAATCAGCTTTTTTTTTTACCAGGAATATAGTTTGTGGAGAAACATCATTATTATTTTTTGTATTATTACAACATTTTGACATTTTCCCCTTTTAGATCAAAGATGACATCATTATGTCAGCTATAGATCAATTAAAGAGGTATAGGGAAAAAAATGAGGGGCATATTGGAGGGAGAGGTTGCATCTCTTGGAGACCTAGGGTTGCTTTTTAGCAACAGGCAGGCCACAAAGAAAAGGTCTTTCTATAGAGGGCGGTCATAAAGCTGACTGACACATTTACAAAGTCAAGGGGACAAGTTAAATTCAAAAGTGAGCAGTTCCTTTTGATTAGACAACCATACATTTAAGAAAAGTCAAAAGGGAGAAAGTAAACAATATAAACTTCAGGTTCATTTCTTCTTCTGGAGATATCTGATATCTTTCTGTATCTCTGGGAATCAGTTAATGACCAGGTTTTCCCCAGGTATATTCAGATTACTTGCAGGTATCTTCTTTTCTGGTAAAAGAAATAGCTCAACACAAATTTTATCAGGTCAAAACTTAGGATTTTGGAAGCTCTCTGATTTCTCAATTGTCACATAGACCTTGGTTACAAACAGAAAATTTTGAGAATCAAATCTGTTTCATAATCTAATTTTAAAAGACTCATTTTAAAATATTGACATTTTATTTCCCCTCCAATTGGAAGATGCTGTTTTGCTATTTCACAAAAATAACTTTGAAAGGAATAAAGAACATAGATATTTGCTACCATTTTTGATCATTGTGTTTCTATTTATAATATTCTATTTATATAATATAAATATATTATATTTGTAATATTTATGTATTATTGTATTTATATTATATTATATATTTATAATATATTATAAATATAATATAAATATCCTATTTATAAAAACAATTTTAACCTTTTGTCCATGTTTGAAAGCAATCAGAAAGAAAAAAAAACAACTAGAAATGAATTCCTCTTTAAAAAATTAATAAAAATGAAAAAATAAAATAAACCACAGGTCATCCTTCTAACAAAACTCAAGATAGTTATAATAGAGACCAATATCCTGTCACATAACTTTATCACACTTGCTAACATTCCATTTTGAAAAACTAAAGAATCTTAATTCTAACAAGAAATACTAAGATGATACATTAGCCTATCTGGCTATTAGAATTGGTTAATTGTAATAGCAATTTCCTTTAATCAGACAGAGATGTAGCTCTAAATTTATAGATCAGAATATGCTGTTCAGTGTTTATAATTTTACAGTGGCAACAATATATGATCACAGAAAAACCTCACACCCTTTACTATTGTTGTATATAAATACTGCTTAAAAATGAAACATAAACTTGAAATTTATATTTAAAAAATCCTGATTGTTTGTAGTACTTAAATGAATTTTTATAGTAGAATATGTTCAGTTATTAACCATGTTTAAAAATAGACATAAATACAAATCATCATTTTTAGAAATCTTTTAAACAATGTGAACAGGGGTGGCTAGGTGGCGTAGTGGATAAAGCACTGGCCTTGGAGTCAGGAGTACCTAGGTTCAAATCCGATCTCAGACACTTAATGATTACCTAGCTGTGTGGCCTGGGGCAAGCCACTTAACCTCATTTGCCTTGCAAAAAAAAAAAACCCTAAAAAAAACCCCTAAACAATAAGAACATCTTAGATGATTAAATTAAAAATTTCAAAGGTGTTACTAATTTTAAATATAACCAGTCATAAGAAATCAGGTTTTCATATAGGATAATACATGAATTATTACACTGATCAATGTTTTCATACTCAATTTCATTTCTTGGAACAGTCAAAACAGCATAGAGGTTTGGGTTTTGTTTGTTTTTTAACCTTATAAAATAACCTTTTAACCTTATGAAAATAATGACTTTACATATTTTTGTTTTAGAAGTTCTTCTATTCAAATATACTTCAAAGAGAGATTTAAATTATATACTTGTGATAAATTCAGTATATTACCATAATTCTCACTTATGTCATAGAAATGGAAACAAATTCATATCAAAGAAAGATTATCATATCACAAGAAAAATTACAATTACTTACAAAAAAATTACAAAATTACTTACAATTATTACAGTATTTTAAAATATTTCCATCCAATGACAAAATGTTAAACTTCCACTTTTTATTAACTTGAAAAATAGAAACTTTCCTATGAGAGTTATAAGCAGGGACATAGTTTAATCAGAAAAATTCACAACTCATTTCATTACAGTAGTTTGGATCAAAGGGGAATTCCAAGTTATTTTAAATCATGTTCATTGAGAGCAGAAGGATTGTTATCAACATTTAACTTCAGCTGAGTCAAAAATCTGCATCAAAACAGCAATACAATGAAAATATACAGGGTTTCTGTCCCTAATTTCATTAAGCAAAGTTGGATACAGCTGTTGTCAATATCAGATTAATATTACAACGAATTAACATAGATGAAAATTTTTCACAGAGAGGGAAATTTTACAAACTTTTATCACAATGTTTCCAAGTATCACTTTCCCTTGGTAAACCCTGTAGAGTTATGAAGAAATTATATTTAATTAAAGGGATAATAGCATTTTAGTCTAATAACAAGTTACAAGTCTAATATCAAGTTATAGTATATAGTCACATGACCTTTCAACATGACCCAGGGGGATAGTTCCCCTAATTTCTTTTTATAAATCAGATAACCAACTTGACTCAAAACTCAATTTAAAGACTAAGTTACATAATATAATGATATTAAGTTTCAATTTAGCATTTTTGTGTTATAATAGAATTTCACTTTCTGCTGTTAAATACACTGTTTTACTAAATGTCTAATTTTTTAAAAAAAATTCCTTTCAAAGAATTCCTAGTCTGTCATCTCCCCATTTTCAATAACTACAAAAACCTCTAGGTGGCATGCAGTGGCCTCTGCTAATATTGAAATGTGAAATGTGCACAGTGATATCTCTGGTCACTCCGAGGAAAAGAAAGAAAAGTACTAAATTTAAAAGGGAGGAAGAGAGTGTCTTAAATGATCTCTTAAACAATTGGGAAATACCTGAAAAAAGTTGTGGTATATGATTGTAAGGAATATTATTGTACCACAAGAAATGATGGAAGAGACCATTTCAGAGAATCCTGGGTAGGATGAACTAGTAGAGAACTAGGAGAACAGCAACATCATAAAGAAAAACTACTTGAAAGATGTAAAAAAAAATCCAATCAATGTCATTACTAATAATGTCTCTAGAGTACCCATCATGAACTGTTATTCATCTCCTGGGAAGAGAAGTGATGGATACAAAGTACAGAATGAAATACACATTTTTGGATAGGGCTTCTGTGTGGATTAATTTTGCTTGACTATACTTATTTGTTACAAACAGTTTTAATTTCTTTCATTTGTTTTTTAATTGTTGGGTAGGGGTAGCATTTGTGATGTCAATAATAATGTCTATTATAACATTCTTTAAATGCACAAAAAAGAACAGAAGGAAAGTCTGAAAAAAGCACACACACACATAGGACAGATTTGAAAGAAATATAGTTATATCACATATCAGATTGCTTGCCATCTTGGGGTGGAGTAAGGGAGGGAGAAAAAATTGGAATTAAAAATCTTATAAAAAATTAATGTTGGGGGGCAGCTAGGTGGTGCAGTGGATAGAGCACCAGACCTTGGAGTCAGGAGTACCTGAGTTCAAATATGACGTCAGACACTTAAAAATTACTTAGCTATGTGGTCTTGGGCAAACCACTTAACCCCATTGCCTTGCAAAAACCTAAAACAAAATGAATGTTAAAAACTATCTTTACATGTAATAGGGAAAACACTACTAAAAAAAGAAAGTAATGGAGATTCATGATTTCACTGAATTATCTTTTTTGGGTTCTCTGTGTATGTATGTATGTATATATATATACACACACACATATAAATACATATATATGTATGTATATATGGAATTGCTCTTTTTTTGGTGTTCAAGTTTCAAATTTTAAAAAAGTTAAAAAAATAAATAACTTCCAACTCCAGTAATAATGATTTTCTGAGCTGTCCTAAGATGGTTGTCAGGTTCCTATTTCTGTATGCAATTCTCCCTATATGACAGCAGATGGCACCCAATATGATTATTATTTTGCTTTGAAATACTGCCTATGCAATTTCTCAACAGCAATCAGTCCACTGTCATCCTCTTTTTCAGTTCTGAATCCAATTCAGTGTTCATCTGGAATGTCCATTACAGATATAATATATATATATGTATATATGTATATATACATATATATATATTACTGATAGATAAACTCTAAAAGTTGTCCATCCAAATTCATATTGTCATCTGAATAATAATAATTACATAGACAACTTTCCTGTGTGGAAAATTGGGCTAAATTCCTTTGAGTGGTTGAAGATCTTTTCCAAGAGGTTCTGCAATATTTTGGAGTTTGATGTAATCAGTGTAGTAACTAACAGAAGCAGAACCAGATACAAATTGAGTTCAAGAATGAATAGGTTTTGGGGCAACTAGGTGCTGCAGTGGATAGAGCACTAGCCCTGGAGTCAAGAGACCTGAATTCAAATATGACCTCAGGTACTTAATAATTGCCCACCTGTGTTCCTGTGGGTGAGTCACTTAATCCCATTGCCTTGCAAAATCCAGGGGGAAAAATAAATGAGTTTCATCCCATGCTGTTGCATTCCTCAATTTTGCACTCACTTTTATACTGGGTCCTCCAGGACAAGAGACTCCTGCCTTCAGGTTCTAAGAAGTAGCCTATGTACTGTAGGAACTCCTATGCCTATAGAATTCCTATCCTATTATAGGAATTTTCATTAAAAAATCAGCCTATATGAATTTATTTATCAATTTAGCTGATTTTTTTCCTCTTTGTTTTTTTTTATCTATAAAAATTATTTGTTTTATGGGAAGGGAGACAGATAGTGGGAAGAATACTGGGTGAAATTTAGGTGAAATTTAAAAAATTACAAGAGCTACAAATATGCTTATATGTATGCATATTATATATATATATTCAGCTAATAGAAACAATTAGCTTTTAGCAAAGACATTACTAAAAATAGTAGCTACAAAAACCTGGACTATATTCTCCCACAAATAGACACAGTTCATGGGAATAGTTGGCAGAAATTTAAGAGCCAACAGAATGAAATGCACATTGGGTAGCTTATTTCCCACCAACCAATGAATAATTGTTTCTCTAACTCAATCTAAGGCCTCTCAATCACTAAAGTAATAGCAGCTTATGATAACAGCCTGGGGCATTGACATCTTTCAAAGTATTTCTGTGACCACATGAATAATGAATAGTGGGGTGCAGAGGTGGAGACACAATATCCTTCATACATATTTTTATGTATAGCTATATACATATATTTGTGTCTATGTATATAAAAAACCCTTGCCCAAAGAATTCAGAACTTACTATATATATATGCATATATATATATATATATATATATATATATATATATCCTCCAATTTCTCACTCCATATGGATTTGTGTGGATACCACTCACTCTCTGGGCAGACTTGTTCATTCCTTCCTACATTCCATCATGACTGCACAGGAATTAGATTTCAGTGAGGCAGAGCTATACCCCTTGAAAGGGACTCTACCATGCTCTCCCTTTCCCCTCTCTGCCCTCTTTCTTTTTGTGTGTGGTCTCCCAAGTTCTTTGAAGGCAGGACTATATTTTTCTTATTTGTATCCTTGTTACAGTAGGTGTTTAATAAATGTTTATTGACTGATTTACTTATCATTAAAGAAAATGAATCATAACAGCACAATATTAAAGCATGCATTATAATCCACACATAAACCTGTATCACATTCTCCCACTGTTGTATCAAGGTGTCTGTGAGAAAGAGAACACACAGAGGAAAGCACATGAAGAAGGAAAATCCATGTGCTCAACTGTAGCCCATAGACTTTAATATGGTTGATCCATTCCGAAACCTACCTCAAACTAAGCTGCTTCTCTACTAATTGCTTCTCTGCAGGCTCTCCCACTCCTCAGGGGATATTCTCTTCTCTTCTATTTTTGAATTGATATAGCATTTACAGAATCTGTCAACTTATAATCACCTTAAAAGTCCATTAGAAAAGTATTGCACTATTAAACCAGCTAGCAATTCCCTTTGAGCCATAGCACTGCAAACTCACTCACCAGAATATTTTTACATCTCAGCATCTCTTCTTAAACTGCAAAACAGACACAAAAGCAGCCTTTCCATTTCCTCTTGTTAAACCAGAGAGGGGCAATGAAAAAGAAAAAAAAAAGTGACAGGCATCTTTGAAAAACTTCCCCTCTCCTAATGATACTGATGGGCAATAGCTAAAACTGAAGTTATTTTCCATTAACCTTAATCTTTTATTATTCAACAGAAACTAAAAGCTGGTCTTCTTGTTAATGAACTTCTACTAGTTCTTCAAATAGCTCCAACAAAGTCATTTTTTTAAGCCTCTGCTGAGACATTTCCTATCCATTTGTGACCACTTCTGGGCAGCGTCAGCCTTAACTTCCTATATCCTCAATGCTAAAAATAAGATCCTCTTGGTATCCGGGGACCTAAATTTATTTGGTAACAATTCCTCCTGAAAATTCAGCAGTCCTTACTTAATCATCCTTCAGTCTCTAAATAGCTATGTGATTCTTTTCATTTTTTAGATATGCCCTCTAAGTTTAAAAAAATTATATACAAATGAGCTCAGGGATCCTTTAAACACTAAATTACTTCATATAAATGAACTATACCTAATGCACATGTGCCCATATATGTAAACATATGTACATTCGCACAAATATTTACATTAATAAACACAAACTTATAAAGGAGTGTGAAAGTATTTGCTGATAAATTTAGATCTCATTGAGTTTATATAATTTGTCTATTCCATCATTGTTTGCAAAAACATTTGGTTTATAAACTGCAGTTATTTTTATAGTAGTTTTTTTTGCAAATATTTATCATCCATGCTACAAATGCCCCGTGAGATAATTTCTTGTTGACCTTGAATGAATGACAAAACATCTCTAAGGAAAACTTTAGTTCAAGTTCCTTATTCTTTGTGTTTCCTTTATAGGAAGGATATTAAATTGCTAGTATGCACTTCCCCAGTGATATGTCCACTTCTTGGTCAATGGACAAAAGATCTCACATTTAGAATACTGAGAGCTAATTTGAACTTTATAGATGGTTTGAAAACTGTGATCTTTAGCATCCTGTCCCCTTATTGTTACTTCAGAAGAAAGAATATGCACAGAACTGAGGATCATTTTTAATTTTTCTTTGCTTCAAGAGTTGTCAAAACCAAGGAATTCAACACCAAGTGTCCAAACTACTGTGGATAAATTTCTCCCTGGAATTTAACTGGAATAGTTTTGGAAAGCAAACTATTTCTTAAAGTGACCTTGAAGTCTTTTTAATATTGTAGAAACCCAGATTGTCAAAGTCACTCCCTTAGCATAATAAGACTTCAGATTAAAGTTTTTATAGAGAAGTTTAGGAATTTATGATAAAAAGATGGATGTGTCAGGGAATTTCTTGGTATTGTTGAAAGCATTGCACAATTTTCAAAATATCAGCCACCATCCACTTCTCACCACAAGAAGTAAAACCTTTCTAGATGTGTGTCTAAAGATCCTCCTCCCTTTCCCTGGAATTTAAGCAACTCAGTTTTGTGACTCACCCTGAGACATTGCTGCTGGGATTGCAAGATGACTAAGACAATCCTCATCTCAGTCCTTTATACTTAGTCATATCTAGGCTAGTCTATCTATTCACCCATCAGGGCAGCAGGTCTAGATATAAACATTTTACTATCTACCATGATAGTCTACTTTCCTATGGTTATAATGTCTGTGATTACTTAGGCCGGGGGCTCTTAAACTGTTATCTGTGACCTTGTTTTTTTAAAAAAAAATTTTGATAATTGTATTTCAATATAATTGTTTTTGTGAGTAATCTAGGTATTTTATTAATTTTATTTTATCAATTAAATTATTTAAACTATTAATAAGTAAAATTATTAATTGTTCTGATGAGTCCATAAGATCTATCTGACTGCCAAGGGAATTCATGACACAAAAAAGATTAAGTCTCTCTACCTGGCCTAAAGCAATTCTCCCCATCCTGGCAATCACCCAATATATGTTACATCCCCCCCCCCCAGTTAAATGGAAGCTCCTTAAGGGAAGGAACCATTTCATTTTTTGTATTTGTATCACCAGTGTCTAAAAGCACTTGAAACATATTAAGTGCTTAATAAATGCTTATTGATTAATTCACTGATATACAAAGCTTGTTCAATGTGTGTGTGTAACTATATATATATTATGTATATCATGCATATATGTGTGTGAATATACAAATGTTTTATATATATAAATAAGCATTCTTGGTTCATTTTGTTTTCTTAACAAGTTATTATGGGCAGCCTGAAGTCCTAAAGGATAGAGTGCTGAGCCTGGAGTCAGGAAAACTTAAGTGAAAATTAAATCTCAGATGATAACTGTGATCCTGGGCAAGTCACTTAACCCCTTTAATCTCAGTTTCTCAATCTATAACATGAGCTAGAGAAGGGAATTATCATTTACATGGAATCCTTTGCTTCCATTTGGACTCTGTTTAGGGTCTCATACCTAATAGTGATGAACACCTCTTTTCTATTCCAGGGGAAGGGAGTGGAACCTCTAGGATTATATGAGTTCAAGGGGTCTGGAGACATTCCAGGCTACATTAATGTCTCGAAGAGCAAGTAACAATATTCTGGATCCATGCAGCTGAAGCTGAAATGAGGATAGTGTTGCATTTGGATGTGAGCTTGGTGGGTCCAGTGTTATATAAGAACCAAATTATATTTTTAGCCCAATATTCCCCAGAGAATGAATTTTTGTAGGTGTGATTGTTTCCCTTAAGTGTTGAGAAAAATATATATATGTTTGTTCTTTGTATATCTTTGAAACAAATATCCTTTTATATAAGATAATTTATGTTATGTACTTAAGTGGAACTGAAGTGCAAGTTACTGGCCCCTAACCATATGAGGGAACACTGTAGGTAGGGCTCCAAGTTCATAATAATAGAATAAAGACATCATCAAACTCCTTAGAGTAGTCTAGGTTATTTGTGAGAAACAAACCCCCAAATCTGAAACAATTTCAGAAAGAATTTTGTTAGGTTTTTTGGTAGAGAAAGGGAACTGGAAAGAAAGGATAGCTCCTTCCACAAGTCTGTGAGATTACTTTAAAAAGAGTTCAGATGGGGCGGCTAGGTGGCGCAATGGATAGCACCGGCCCTGGAGTCAGGAGTACCTGAGTTCAAATTCAACCTCAGACACTTAATAATTACCTATATGGCCTTGGGCAAGCCACTTTAACCCCATTGCCTTGCAAAAACCTAAAAAAAAAAGGGGGTATAAGGACATTTGCCTGATTGGTCTCAACTAGTAATAGTCTCCTAGAGAAAGACAGTTTGAGATATACATTAGCAAGTAAGTCAATCTAATTTAGGAAACACAATACACAAACTTTGGGTGTGCCCAAAGTAAGCATTGGATGGTGTCTAAGAATTCATCATAACCATTGAATTTCCCCAGAGGTGTCTAACCTCTACAGTAAGCTTGTGAAGTAAGGTAATTTTCTAGCCACATAAAACTAAATTTAAACTATATTAATAACACAAGTCACAAAATCCTTTTTTGGACTTAAAGCCCAATACTTTCATACTAGTGAAAGTATAATTACAGAAGCAGTCAAGAGGGGATTACCTCAACTTTTCCAGGCACAGGCATCCACCTGTAATAGTTCCCAGCTCATATTCCTTTTGGGTAGCAAATGGTATATCCCTTGAATGGTGTATTATTGGCTTAATGAAAATTCAGATCTGAAATCAAGACCCAGAATAATATCAAATTATAGTCTTGGGAGATTTTATCACAAATAGCAAAATGTCACTTATCACAACTTAGGGCTGGGTTATTGTTGTTTTTCTCATGATGTAGTAATTATAATAATTTATAAGTATATGTAAAATATATATACCTATAGATATGTTGTATAAGCATTTTTTATAATTTTTTCTACTTCAAATCCATCCTGGAGCAAAAATCAATCATTTAGAAATTAAAGATAATCACATTCTGGAGTTTCACATGTACAGTGAATACATGAGAGTTGATTCAAAAACCCCAGAAAAATGTTGGTTATTATAAGCCTCCAGAATAACAGCTATAAATATCAATCCCTAAGACAAAATAAACTATTTAAATCGAAGCTCTATTGTTATTGTTAGCTTAAAGATGTAATTTTATTAACAGGTACAATGTCATAATTTTCATAAATGATGGCCAAACATTATTGGTTAAAACTTAATATTTACTACAAGCAAGCTTCTAAGTTCTTTACACCTTCACAACCTGCTGTCATCAATTTCTCTCACAGACTTAAGACTTTGCCCAAATAGAAGGTCCCAAGGACAGTTTAAGAAATGTCTGCTATTATTATTTTCTCCAACAAAAAATTATTATATATTTTTTTGCAAGGCAATGGGGTTAAGTGACTTGCCCAAGCAAGGTCACACAGCTAGGTTATTATCAAGTATCTGAGGCCGGATTTGAATTCAGGTCTTCCTGACTCCAGGGCCAGTGCTCTATCCACTCTGTCACCTAACTGCCCTATTATAAATATTTTAAGCAAAATATGTCCAATTAAATATTTAATAGTTTTCACATTTTAAGGCCACGTTTCTTACCCACTTTATTCATAATCTCAGAACAAAAGTTAGAATTATATCATTAGAAGATTAACACCCTTTGGGCATAATTTTTCAAATTAATAGCATTTCTTAGACAACAATTTCTCAAAAATCACAATATAATAAAACTAGAAGCCTAGCAAAAACAAAAGCAATATTATGTATTTTTAAAACCCAACACAAATTGTTTTGCTAGTCAAATTACATCAATACACCTGGTTGTATTTCTGAATTTCCTTATAAAGAAAATCACTTTTTCCAACTATCAATTTGGCATTTTCTATCAGTTGGATTCAAAACTCAGTATAGGGCAATAATACTTAATAAAAATAATAACTAACATATATATACATATGTTGATATGCGAGTGTGCCTATGTGCATGTGTGTCGCTTATCATGAAGCAGACACTGTGCTAAGAACTTTCAATTTATCTCATTTGATCCTCACTACAGTCCTGGAAGATAAGTGAAATTATTAGCTCATTTTACAGATGAAATTGAGGCAAACAAAGGTGAAGTGACTTGCTCAGGGTCAAATGACTAGTAAGTATTCAAGACCATAGTTACCTAATTCATGTTTCTAAGCATATCACCTTAATGGCAACTAATGTGTGTGTGTGTGTGTGTGTGTGTGTGTGTGTGTGTGTGTGTGTGTGTTTGTGTGTGTGTGTGTGTGTGTGTGTGTGTGTGTGTGTGTGTGTGTGTGTATTTTAGTTTTTTTTACAAGGCAAATGGGGTTAAGTGGCTATATTTGAACTCAGGTACTCCTAACTCCAGGGCCGGTGCTCTATCCACTGCACCACCTTGTAGCCCCTCAAGTATATATTTTGCATTAGGTTCTGATTTACTACAATTTTCCTAATAGAAGAATATCTCAATTTAAAAGAAATCACTTTTTTGGTGGGGGCAGCTAGGTGGCGCAGTGGATAGAGCACTGGCCCTGGAGTCAGGAGTACCTGGGTTCAAATCCAGTTTCAGACACTTAATAATTACCTAGCTGTGTGGCCTTGGGCAAGCCACTTAACCCCATTTGCCTTGCAAAAAAAAAAAGAAATCACATTAAAATCTAGCTTCAGGACAAACCTCAACCATATTGAAACTCTATTTATAATTAGAAATGATAACACTGAAAATCTCAATTTTCCCCAGCTACCAGCACCTCAAATTAAAGAATATATATATACTGCTTTCTGTTACTTTACTTTCTTTTTAAAATTTAATAGCAATTTTTTCTAATTACATGTAAAGATAGTTTTGAACATTCATTTTTGTAACATTTTGAATTCCAAATTTTCCTCCATTCCTCCCTTTCCTCACTCTCCCCAAGACAGCAAGCAGTCTGATAGGCTATACATATACAATCGTATAAAACATATTTCCATAGTAGTCATATTGTGAAAGAAGAATCAGAGCAAAAGGGAAAAACTACAAGAAAAGAAAAAAAAGCCTGAATTTTTAATAAGTCAAAATTATATGCTTCAATGAGTATTCAGATTCCAAAGTTCTTTTTCTGTGTGTGGATAGTATTTTCCATCATGAGTCTTTGGATCATTGTAGTTCTGGGAAGAGCTAAGTCAGTCACAGGTGATCATCATACAACGTAGCTGTAGCTATGTATAATGTTCTTCTGGTTCTACTCACTTCATTCAGCAACAGTTCATGAAATTCTTTCCAGATTTTTCTGAAATCTGCCTGCTCATCATTTCTGATAGAACAATAACATTCCATTACATTCACATACCACAGCTTCTTCAGCCATTCCCCAATTGATGGGCATCCCCTCAATTTCCATTTCTTGGTGTCCACAAAAGTTAACTCATTTTCATAGATTCCTGGTGACAAAGATAAGACTCAAGTCCTATCATCAGGTCATGAATTTAGAGCTGGAGAGGACCTGCAAAGTTATCTAGTCCTGCTCCCTCAATTGACAAGAGCAGAAGACTAAGGCTCCGAGACTTGTTCAGGGTCACATTCTCTATCAGTATCAGTAGAAAGATTTGAATCCAGGTCTTTCGCTAATTCTAAGCCTGAACTCTATTGCCATACTCTCTTCCTGGCTTTAAAAGCAACTCTCTATTCATTACCTTCCCCCCAGCCCCATGACTGGTTATTATAGAAACATTCTAATGTCTAAATTAAACAATCTACAGAGATATTAGTGTTCCTGTGTGTCCCTGGTGTTCATACAATAAAGGAATAGGGGTATAGTCAACCTTAAAAGAACATCTGTCTAATTTGCTGAAGGGAGTCCCAGAATATAGTCATTTACTGTAATATCCTTTACAGAGCATTGGAAAGTGTTTATGCAGCAAATTCTGTTTCGAACTTGTAAGCACTTTTTAAGTCACTTTGTACGCATATCTTTCTTTCCTTTTTTTTTTTTTAGACTAACACATGACAGGCTGAGGGGGACTGATCTCTGTCAGATGACTAGTTACATTTTCCTCTTTGTTGTTAGCATTACTCTGCTGAGCCAAGTTCTTTCCTGTGATTTTTTTTAAAACAAGTAATACAGAGTCTATTAATCATTTATTTTCCTGGAATGTCTTATCCAGCCTAAGAGCACTTATTTTGCCTGGACCTTGTTAATTAAATAGCTGACTCCTTTCCCCCCTCCCCTTTATTTTTAGGAAGGCTAAATATGGCCTTAAATCCCTTAAGGTTTAAGCTTAAACTAAATTATGCCTCACTATTGTTCTAATTGACTCCAGTCAATATTTATTAATAACTCACAGAACGACTTAGGTAAAATACTATTTTAACCAATCAGTCTTTCTGTAGAAAGGTAATTCTAATTAGCCTTATCCAGTTTCTATCATCACATGTCTGGAATATTATCATAAGCAAAAATTAGTTGATGTCTCTTCCTCTTGGGGTTGAAGTCTAGTCCTTTCAAGAGGGACAGACTTTTTCTTAGATCAGTTGTCTATTTTGACAATCTTTTTGCTAGATCATTGTAAAATAAATGCTAAATGTTGAACATCTGTGGTTCATCTCTTGTTTTTAGACAGTTTCTTTTCTCTTTCTCAACAATCTCATTCACTTCCATAGTTGTGACTACCACCTCTGAGCAGATAATTTTGATTCTGAGCAGCCCTGCCTAAGATACCTCTGTCTATAGGAACACCTTTCCCTGGATGATGACTCTCTTCAAATTTAAAATGCACACAAGTTAGCTGATTACTTTCCTTTCCTCCCCACCCCCATTCCCCAAATGGCTCCTTTTGACTTCATTAATTGTTCTCACCCAGTCTCCCATGTTTAAATTTTTGGTGTTAATTTTGACCTTTCAGTGATATACTGGTAAATATTTAACAATTGACTCTCCAGAAGGGAAAAAATGTCCATGGCATATTTAAGTTTAATATTCAGTATTATTTTCTCCATTATCTTCTTAAGTCTAGACAATCAATAAAACAAAAAAAACAAGTTATGATTTGTAGTGTTTGTAAATTTCTGCAGTGTAGAGGCTCACACTGAAAGTTTAACAATTGGTTCTCAGTTCAAGCTCACTTCAAAACTTCCTTGTCCTTCCCTCTTCCCCATCTCACATATCCCATCAGTTACCAATCTTATTCATTTCACTTCTGTGATATTTTTCACATCTATCCCCCCTCCCATCTTTCCCCCAGTCATCATTCTAGTCTAACCTGTTTTTTCCCCCAAATAAATTTTTATTGATACACTTTGATTTACAGACTATTTTCTGCCTCTTCTCATCCTCCCCCAAGTTGTTCTTTGTGATAGTTTAGCAAAACTGACTTTATATGCAATATATATAGTTCTATATTCATGGTTTCCCACCTTTACAGAGAAGCTGAGGAATATGTCTTCTTTTATTTTCTCTTAGGAGCCAAATTTTATCATTATCATTTTGCATCAAAGTTTATATGATCATTTTGATATTGTTTTATTGTAGTCATTTTATATGTAAACAATCATATATATAGTTATATATATATGTTGATTTCCTAGTTGTTTTCTTCACTTTGTACCATCACTTTTAAAGTTATGCTATCATTAGCTTATACATATTATATCACATTTCCCTATATTCATCATATTTATCACTTTTAATTCTTTAATTTTCAAAGTTTCTTAATTGAAAAATTTTAATTTATTGTTGTTCAATTTTTGTTGTTGTTGCATGCCTGCTTCATTGATTTGTTCTTTTCTTTTTTTGGAGGTGAGAGCATTTAGAGGCATAAATTTTCCCTAATGAATTGTTTTTTTGCTTCTCATAAATTCTTGTATGTTGCTCACTATTATAATTTTCTTTGGTAAAAATAGTCTATTTCTATAATTTTCTCTTGACTCAGTTTTTAAGAACTATGTTATTTAGCTTCTAATTACTTTTTATTGGGGTGGCTAGGTGGCGCAGTGGATAGAGCATCAGCCCTGGAGTCAGAAGAACCTGAGTTCAAATCTGGTCTCAGACACTTAATAATTACCTAGCTGTGTGGCCTTGGGCAAGCCACTTAACCCCATTTGCCTTGCAAAACAACAACAACAACAACAAGATTATATGGAGATTAGGCTAGAATAGTGATTTGGGGCCAAATTATGAAAACCTTGACCTAATACAAGAAAAGTGCCATGTCCCACTAAAGACGAATATAAATTTATTTATTTCCATTCAATAATCACCATAAAACTATCATATTTAATTTTACCACAGTTTGATTCAGATACTTAGCTTCTTTTTTCTTTATTCTTTAGTTAGATTTCCTAATGTTAGAAAGAGATATAAAGTCTCCCACTGTCATGGTTTTAATATACATTTCTACTTTCAGTTCAATAACTTTTATTTGAAGCATTTAGAAGCCATTTTATTTGGTGCATATAAAACTGAGAAAAAAGTCTCAAATGTTCAAAAATCTTATAGCAGCTCCTTTTGTAGTGGCAAAAACCTGGAAATTGAGGGAATGCTCATCAATTAGCGAATGGCTAAAGAAGTTATGGTTTATGAATGTTATGGAGTGCTATAGTTCTATAAGAAATCATGAATGGGGGGCAGCTAGGTGGCGTAGTGGATAAAATACCGACCTTGGAGTCAGGAGTACCTGGGTTCAAATCCGGTCTCAGACACTTAATAATTACCTAGCTGTGTGGCCTTGGGCAAGCTATTTAACCCCATTTGCCTGGCAAAAAAAAAAACCACCTAAAAAAAAAGAAGAAATCATGAATGGATGAACTTTAGAGAAGCATGCAAAGAATTACATGAACTGGTGTTGAGTGAAAGGAGCAGAACCAGGAGAACATTGTACACATTAACAACAACATTGTGAGATGATCAAATATGATGGATGCACTCCTCTCTGCAGTTCAGAAATCTGGGACAACCCTGGGAGACCTGTTATAGACAAGGCTATCCACATTCAGAGGAAAAAACAAACCAAAAAAAACCCAAACCCACAGAATCTGAATGCCTTCTATGTTTACTTTGTAAAAACTTTTCTTATTTTTTCTTTCCTATCTGATGATTTTCTTTTCCCTTAGTTTTTAACACAATCTTACACAAAATGACTATTAGTAAACATGTTAAATACAAATGTAAATGTACAACTTTTACCAGACTCTTCACAGTCATGGGGAGGAGAGAGAGAGGGAAGGTAGAATGGTCAAAAAAAAATGTGTAACTCACAAATTTGCAAATAGATGCATGTTAAAAAACTACCATAGCATGTAATTGGAAAAATGAAATACAATTTCAATAAAAAAGAGGGATGTGTAGTTTCTCTTTCTCTTTCTCTTGCCTTATTCCTAATTCCACATTTTTACTTTCTTCCTTTTTAATTCTCTTTTCCCATTCAATTTTAAAAATCATTATTTCCCTACCTTTCTGTCCTCTCTCTCCTACCCTTGTCTCTATTCCCTCCTATTTCCTTTTTGAGTTTAACATTTCTATATATTTCTATACTGAAATATCTATATGTGAGTGTGAATGTGTCTAATTATGCTCAATCTTGCTTTGCTCAATTCAAATGAAAGTGAGGTTTATGGGGTACCTATTCTTCATCTTTTCATGATTACATAATCTTCATCTTACTTACCTCCATTTTATTATAATTATTTCTCTCCCTTATCTACTCTTTTCTTCCCCATTATTGCACTTCACCTTCCAATTTTCATCTTTTCCTAAGACCATCAAAACAACAAAATCTCCTCAAAACCTTCCATTTTTACATTTCCCTATGACCCTTGAAGTTTTTAGGATTCTGAGAAAATATTTGTAACTCAATCCCTTATTAATATGTAAGGAATTCATCCCCACATATTTCCTTCCAATTAAACAAATATGTGTAATTTTCTACTTTTCTTTGGCAACTGCTTTTCTATTTCAAATTGTCTACCTAGTTCTGGCATTTTCATTAGAAATGCTTGGAAATCTATTCCATTAAATATGTTTTCTCTTAGGGATTACACAGTTTTGTTGGACAGATTATATCTAAGGTTCCTTTCTACCTCCACTCTCTTCCTTCTCCACTGCAACTTTCACTTGCTACCAGGGTAATATTCTTATGAATATGTAATAGATACGATGAGTCCAGAGGCCTGGGCACCCTTTCTTTAAAATAATCCAGTTCTGGGTTTATCCCGACCTCCTGGGGAAACATGGGCTCTAAAGAGAGCTGCCAGACTTTTCTTATCTCTAGTTAATTACACCTCAGAGTAGACCTCTGGGAGCAATCTTTTTTTTTTAAATTAAAAAAAATGTTTTCCAATTACATGCAAAGATAGTTTTCACTATTCATCCTTTTGCAAGGTTTTGAGTTTCACATTTTTTTTATTCCCCCCTCTCCAAAGGAGTGAACAATTTTATATCGTGCTAACATATTTCCATCTTAGTTATGTTGTGAAAGAGGTATTAGAATTAAGGGGGGGGGGACATGAGAAAGAAAGAAAAAACAAAATAAATTTTAAAAAGTGAATGTAATATGCTTTGCTCTGCATTCAGACTCCATGGTTTTTCTCTGGATATGGATGACATTTTCCATAACAAGTCTCTCAGGATTGTCCTTGATCACTGAACTGCTGAGAGGAGCTCCTTCCATCATAGTTCATCATCTCATACTATTGCTATTAAAGTGCACAGTGTTCTCCTTGTTCTGCTCCCTTCACTAGGCATCAGTTCATGCAAGTCTTTCCAGGCTTTTCTAAAGTGTGGTTCCTCATCATTAATTACAGAATAATAGTACTCCATAACATTCATACACCATAGTTTGTTCAACCTTTCCCTAATTGATGGGCATCCTTTCAATTTCCAATTTTTTTTGGCACAACAAAAAGAACTGCTATAAATATTTTTGTATATGTGAGTCTTTTCCCATTTTTATGATCTTTTTAGGTTATAGACCTTCCCATTTTTTTATGATCTTTTTGGGATATAGATCCAGCAGAGTTATCACCAGGATAAAAGGGTGAACACAGTTTTATTGCCCTTTGGGCATAGTTCCAAATTGCTCTTCAGAAAGATTGGATGAATTCATAATTCCAGATTAGTGTCTCAGTTTTCCCATGTCCTCTCCAATATTTATCATTTCTCTTTTCAGTCATATTAGCCAATCTGATGGATGTGAGGTGATATTTCAGAGTTATTTTAATTTGTATTTCTCTAAATGATGTTATGGAGTATTTTTTCATATGATGATAGACAGTTTACATTTCTTCATCTGAAAACTGCCTGTTCAAATTCTTTTACCATTTATCAACAGGAGAATGACTTGTATTTTTATACACTTCTCCATATATTTAGAAATGAGTCCTTTATCAGAAATCCTTACTGTGAAAATTGTTTCCCAATTTTCTGCATTCCTTCTAATCTTGGTTGCATTTGTTTTATTTGTGCAAAAACTTTTAGTCGAAATGTTCTCTATCTCTTGTTTGGCCATAAACTCCTGGGAACAATATTTTAAAAAATGCTTAAGTATGGCTCATATTAAAAATTTTTCTTCAAAAGGGGAAGCTTTATAGCAGGGAAGTTTGTAGCAGGAACTTAATAAATACCTATTTCTTTTTCTTTTCCTTCCTTATAGAAAAAGAACTCAAGGAATGAAGCTGATCAATTATAGAGCAGTTATTAATTTTTTAACCATAAAAGAAATGCTTAAAACACACACAGGAAAACATCAAAGGTGTGCATTGACATATACTTAAATCATGATACAATAACTCATAATACCTGATATATTTTCCTGGGAGGTTTATTTTTAAAGCATAGAAACATGAAACATTTTATGGAACTGCCAAATAGACATTTCGTCTTCATCTTGTCTCTATAATGTCCAGGTAACTCACTCAGGGTCCATATGTTCTAGTAAACTCACCCTCCTGGAATGGTCTTCTCTGAGTTTTTTCAGAAATGATGCTTTTTTAAATCTTTTTTTATTTAAAAAATATTTCATTTATTTTTCCAATTATGTGAAATTGTGGTTTTTCACCAAACATTTTTTGCAAGGTTTGGAATTTTACATTTTTCTCCCTCCCTCTCCTCCCCCCTCTCCCTGACAGAAAGCAATCTAATATAAGCTACATATGCATAACCATGCTAAACATAGTTCTATATTAAACATGTTATTAAAGAAGAATCAAATCCAAACAGGAAAAAAATTAAAGAAAAAAAGACATAATATGCAAGACAACTTTTGAAAATTGAAGATAGTAAGCTTTCAACTGTGATGGATACAACTTCTCTCAGAGATATGGGAGAACCCTGGGACATCTGATATGGACAATGCCATCCACATCCAGAAGAAAAACAAAAACAAAAAAAGTCCCACAGAATCTGAATGAATGATATGTTCACTTTTTAAAAATTTCTCTTATATTTTTCCTTCCTATTCCATGATTTTCTTTCTTTTCCCTCAGTCCTAATTCCTCATACACAAAATGACTAATATGTAAACATGTTAAACACAAATGTGCATATACAACTTTTACCAGACTGTTCACCCTTGGGGGGAGAGGATGGGAAGGAAGGGTGGTAGAAAAATGTGTAATTTATAAATATGCAAGAGGATGAATGTTGAAAAACTTTCATAACATATAATTGGAAAAATAAAGTAAAACATCAATAAAAAAGATAGTGAACTTTGGTCTATATTTAAACTTTCTAGTTCCTTCTCTGGGTGGATAGTATTTTTTAGCACAAGTCTTTTAGAATTGTCTTTGATTATCATAATACTGCTGAAATGTGCAAATCCTTCATAGTTGATCATCACCCAATGTTGCTATTAGTGTATATAATGTTCTGGTTATGCTCACTTCACTCAGAGATAACTCTGCATGGGCAAACAGTACTCAATAGACCTCTCCTCTCACACTCAAAGAGTTTTCTCAAAGGCCCAACACTGTATTTCTCTCACCAATGATCAGGATAAGAAGCACAAGGTGGACAAGACTGCCAGAGATCTGATGTCTAGTCTCAGGTTTGTCTAGGTCAAGCACATGCGCTCATTGCCAAGTACAAGTAGTTGACCATAACTTCAGAGGGGTGAAGAAGGGCATGAAATATCTGTTCTCCTCTTACTCAAAACCTGAGGGAAAGGATCAGAGAATACTAACACCATCAACATACAGAAAAAATGCAATGCCAGAGGTTGGTTCTCCTTTTAAAGTCTACTGAGTAGAAATGGTTCTTCCTGCTCAGTTCCAATTATTTTTAAAACAGTCGCTTTATCCCCTTTATGTTATAGGGGAAGGGAACACATGGGAACCAGGAAGAAGCCTCTGCTTTTGCATGTCTTTTATGAAATGGGCCTAAGAAATAATTTATTTGGACCCTTATTCTAGTCCAATCAATTTGATATATTACATAAATCATTCAGGGATAAAGAGGTTCTTATAGTGGGTCTCAAACTTTAATGTAATGTTCATTATTTATTTATCAAGCCTTGAAACTCACTTATGAAACTACAAGAAGGCTAACAAAAATATCTCCATCCTGTTTTGCTCAAATTCCATGTTCATACCTTGATGCTTTGGAAAGTCCCTAAATTTATTTTTGTACCTCCAGACCATTCTTCCTTGTCCAAAATGAGCAGGTGATCATCCTAGGACCATCCTTAATCAGTGGAGATGCCTCATGCTTCATCCAAACTGAATATGTCACCCAACCCTGCTAATTAATAAATCATTTTTGACCCTCAAGAACAAGGGCCATCAACCAATGAGATTTTGTATTTTTACATGCCTCTTTTGCATATTTGGCTGTCAGAATATAAAAACAAAGTACTGGAAGAATGGGACCTCTGGAGAGGAATATCTGAAGTCCATTTATTGAGGGGGGCCATAGATTCTTTAATAAAGTGTCATTGACTCAGAGCTTTGCCTCAGTCTCTTTTATCATAGGTTAGACAGTGTTAATCTCTACAATAGAAAGGGCAGGGTACATGATACTCAAAGGGACTCAGGACGTATGTAGCCCTGGAAGGATTGACCACTTGTTGTTTTTCAGCTGCATCAGTCAAGTGTGAATCTTTGTTATCCCATTAGAGATTTTCTTGACAAAGATACTGGAGTAGTTTACCATTTCCTTCTCCAGCTCAGTTTACAGATGAGGAAACTGAGGCAAACGGGGTGACGTGATTTATCCAATCTCACACAGTTAGCATCTGAGGCCAGATTTGAACTCACAAAGATGTCTTCCTGATGCTGGGCCTGGCATTCTATCCACTTCACCATTTGTTACAATCCAAATCTGGTCATGTCACTCATTATCCTCAATTATTAAACATTTCCCTATTGCCTAATGAGTAAAATTCCAGTTCTTCCACCTGCCAATCAAGGTTCTACTCAATCTGAGGCCACTCTCATTCCAACCTTATCTCAAATTCCTCTTTTTCATACCTTGCTCTTTAGTCTCTGAACTATTCTTTGTGCCTCCTGATATTTCCTATACTTTTTTGCCCTCTTCCCTTTGCTAATGCTTTTTCCTACCCCTGTAATCTATTGTCCTTTCTCTCCTTCTTGATCTATTGAATTCCTACCCATCTTTAAAGCCTAACCCAAGTGTTACTTTCTCTATGGGGCTTCCTTTGATTCCTCCATCACTGGCAACCTTCCCTCACATAAAACCTCACAGTATTTTGTTTTGAGAGATGTGAATTTATTTTATTGAGTGTTATAATTATCCATAGCTAAACATTACATTGTTAGTCAGCTTGTCATACCTTTTTAATTCTCAGCTGTGGCTGTATAATTGTAGTTCTATCTATTCAATCTGGTACTTTTTTCATGTGTCAAAAAATGGCAGATCACAGTTGAAGTCATATCTCTCATATAGATTTTCCTCACTAAACTAGAGATTCTTAAGTCTTCAGATGTATCATAGACCCCTTTGGCAGTCTGGTGAAACCTATGAACTCCTTCTCAGACTAATTTTTTATTGCATAAAATAAAATGCAGAATTACGATTTAATCAATTACATTATAGTTTTAAACATATATGTAATACATTATATATTACTTATATATAATATTAAAAAGTTCATAAAACCAAAGTTTAGAACCCTTGACTGAATTATAAAAAACTTGAACATAGGATCTCTTCTTTTACTTAAATTTCTCAAAATTGCCTAATGGTGATGATGATAGGCACTTATTAAATGCATATTGAATAGCTGAAAATATTTTGAAATAAACTTAGAAATATCCATTGCTTCAAGGTCCCCTTGACCTCATCTAGCTTATTTTAATTACTTCATTCTTCCCCATCCCATTTTAATTGTAGTTGGGATTTTTTTTTTTAAAGGCAGACACTAACAAGCTATATGATCATACATAAGTCACTTCCATCCTCTGGGTTTTAGTTTTCTCATTTATATAATAAGGGGAGTTATACTGGATGATCTCTAAGGTTCCTTACCATTTTAAAATTCTATGTGCTTTTCTTTTTGCAAGGCAAGGGGTTTAGTGACTTGCCCAAGATCACACAACTAGGTAATTATTAAGTATTGGAGGTCAAATTTGAACTTAGGTCCTCCTGTCTCCAGGGCCAGTCCTGTGCTCTATCCACTGCGCACCTAGCTGGTCTTAAAATTTTATGTCTTTAAAAAAATGGTTAGGTCACTTTCATCACTAGTGGCTTAAAAAAAAGGACCATTTCTATCACAGTATTATAGTCATACCTGAAATGAATTCCACAAAAGAGTAGTGGCATGCCACTCCAGTCAAGTCCCATAGTATGTCAATCCTTATGAAAAGTCTTTTCCTAATATTCAGTCCTTCTCATTAGAATGGTTAATGCCATTTCATCAACCCCTGTTTCTCCTTCATCCTGGGGGGTTGGGGGGGGTGGAATAGCTATAAAGACTCTTCCTCATTTTCCTGCTCTCTGAATTTTCTTCCATCTCTAGCCTTCTCCTTTTTAAATGAGATTTTTTTGTTTTATTTGTTTATTCATTTATTTTGTTTTTTTGCAAGGCAATGGGGTTAAGTGACTTGCCCAAGGTCACACAGCTAGCTAATTATTAAGTGTCTGAGGATGGATTTGAACTCAGGTCCTCCTGACTCCAGGCAGGTACTCTATTCACTTCACCACCTAAGTGCCCCAGCCTTCTTGTTTTTGACAAACATATTCTAGAGGTCAAAGACAATGAAGTATTTTCCTGTCTGCATGCAAAAATCTTAGTCATTTGATAGAGAAATGAAGGAATTCCAGGCAAAAATAGTAACTCTTGGATCTTTGGCCATTGGGCCCTATTTTGATTTGAGTTTTCTGAAGAGGAAGCTCCTCTGTTCAGAATTTTTGTTGAGAGAGAGAGAGAAACTGAGGACTACAGAGGGACAGTACTTGGCCAAGCTCACTATCATCATCCACTTGGTAGAATTCTGACTGGAATCTAAGATTGTTTAGACCAAAATCAAATGTTCCTTTCATCATTAAGTGTTCCTTTCACTACCCCCTAACTCATTTCCTCTGCTCGTGCGCGCGCACACACACACACATACACACACACACACACACACACACACACACACACACACACACACACACTCCACATCATACCTCCTTCTCCATCAGGCCTCATATAGAGATGAAATTAAAATCAAATGAGTAAATTAAATTAAATGGAGAAAAAAAATTTTTAAATGTTCTTAAAAAGAAATAAAGAATTAGATCAGTAAAAAAGTGTTAATTGCCTGTTATGTGCTAGGCAAATAAAGCACTGGCTTCTCATGAAGATAGAAATTCAAGTTCCTTCTTTGATACCTATTGACTGTGTGACCAAGCAAACCACTTCTCCTTTGAATAACAATTTTATGAATAGAAAGTGAAGATCTGCATTTGTAGAGGGTGTTTCAAACCTATTTTCCAAGACTAATCAAGGGTTCTTAACCTTGGAATTGTGTACTTAATTTTAAAAAAAGTAATTTTATTGTTTGATAATTGATTTCCTGTGTGAACTTATTTATTTTTTTAACTTGTTTGCTCTGGCACCTTCTCTCCAAGCTTACCAAACCCTAGGCTTCTACTTTCCCCACAGGATTCCAGTGTTACCTGAGAAGCTAGAGTGTCTTTTCTCAAATACCATCAGCTAAACCAATACAAGCTCTATTTCCTTCATTTTTAGGGACTTATTAGAATCTCAGTTTCATTTTACTGCTTAGCTTCAATTAAGTTCAACAAAGGGATATTTATTTCAAAGCTATAGCAAGAATAAAACCATAAGTACTTCTCCCTAATACCTCTTATCCAATTCCACTTTGTCTCTAAGAGAGTAGGCTCAAACCTAGCTCAGTTCCTACATAGCATGGGTTCCATCAAGTTCATATCCAAATGGATCATTCCAAGGTCATGTCAAAAGATCAAATCTTTCTCCTTAGGGTGTTGACATTGTTCTGTGACCTTGATTCCAACTCCTAGATACCTGCAGTTGGATTTCCTGACCTTTGGAACTCCCAAGGTCAAAGACTTTGCTCTTTTTTTACGTAGAATGGAAAAAAAATAAATGAAAGACCTAGGCTTAAGGTTCATTTTTTGGGGAAAATATTGTCTACAATGGAGAGAAAAACCTGAGACATTTCCCTTTAGAGAAGTGGCTGAAGTTGACTTAGTTTTGGGTACAGAGTCAATAGAAAAAGACTCCTCCAAACCATGTGACTAGTCCACAGAAATCAATTCAAAAGTCTCTATGGTCTCTTTATGACATCATCACAATTCACTCAAAAGTAAGCACTTTATCATTCTCCATGTGGAAAGTTTGCATTAGCCAAGTAAGCTGAAGGGGTTTGCTCCTGCAACCAAATCCCATAGCATTTTATTTTATGAATTGAAAAACATGATCCTGAAAAGGGAGTATATGATTTTACCAGACAGCTAAAGAGAACAGTGACACAAAAAAGGGTTAAGAATTCCTACTTTGGGGCAGTTAGTTGGCTCAGTGAATACAGCACTGGACTGGAGTCAGGAGGACCTGAGTTCAAATCCAACCTTAGACACTTAATAATTGCCTAGCTGTGTGACCTTGGGCAAGTCATTTAACCCCATTGTCTTAAATTTTTTAAAAAATCCCTACTTTAAGGTGAAGATAAAGAGTTTTCTCAAGAGAAGTACCTATACTAATGAAATCACAAAAGTTTCCCTCCACTCAAAAAATGGACAAGCTGTGATAGACTCTGGGGAGAAAAAGGAGCTTTTAATTTAATAGGGGGATGTGATACATACAAAAATAACTTATAGAGGGTGTGACCAGGAGTCTGGTCAATGTTAACAAGGTTTCTTTAGTGAACCTGTGATTGTCTAATTAAGTTCTATTCTGAGCTCCAAAGCTCTCCTGTGTATTATTAGAAAGCACTCGTCATCTTTTAAACCTGGCTCTTTATTGCCTTTTGAGGGAAAAGTCATTGTACTCTGTGTTTTTACTTCTGAACTCCTGAAATAAACCCTTACCTCAACTCTTTCCCCCTCCCCAATCTCCCAATCCCATAGTACCAAAGTGATATTTCTAAAACACAAGTCAGACTCAATTCAGAAAACTCCAGTGACTCCTTTTTGATTCTAGGCTCACAGTAAAATTTCTCTGTTTTTTTAGCCCCTCCCAATCTGGCTCTAGCTATCTTCTATCCAAGCTATCTTTCCAGGATCTTTATACATTGTTCTCCAAGATGCATGCCAAAGTCTAGTCAAATTGACCTATTTAATTTTCCATTTATGTAGCACTTTATCTCCTGCCCTCCCTGTCTTCACACAGACTATTATTCACCATGCTTTAAATGTGATCTCTTAGTTGCTTAGAATCCTAACTTCTCTTGGAAAGACTTATATGAGTTGATAAAGAACAAAGAAGGCAGCATCAAGAGCATAATATATGTAATGGTCACAAAATATCAACAAAACTGAATACTATATATTTACAACAATCAAGTTTGGTCCTGGAGAAGAGTTGAGAAAATATATTTCCCTACTAGTATTGAAAAGATAAGCAGCTATGAATATGGAGCACTATTGGTCATGATCAACATGTTGTCTAATTATGCTTTAAAGAAGGCAATTGTGTCATCACTGTTTTTACCCTACTCCTTTCTCTTCTCTCTGCTTTATTATAACTGTGAGGATTTGCACATGCAAATCATTGAGTATAAAGTCAGTTATCTTCAAAACTCATGGTTATGTAGCACTTTCAGATCAATTAAGTTCTTTTCTAATAGCAATCCAGGGAGGACCTGGTTCCAATCCTGATTCTTTCACCTGTTACCCATGTGATTTTGGATAAATGACCTCTTTGGGCCTCAGATTCCTTCACTATAAATCAAGGAAATTGGTTTAGATCAGTGATATCCAACTTAAATGGAAATGGATCTCTGTAGGCTGAATACTGATTTAGAAAACTACAAAATGCTTGTATTTCTGTTTTATTAGTTTGATAAACATTTTTCAATTACATTTTGTCTTGGTTCCCTAATTTGACACCTCTGGATTAGATAACCTCAAAGATTCCTTCTATCTCTAAATACATGATTCTAGGCATTATTGTCCCTTTTCCACAATTGAGTATACTGAGCCTCCAAGAGTTTAAATGAATGACACCTAATAATTCTTTTGATTCTGTCTTTTGGGGGTTTTGCTTTCTTTTTATTTATTTTTCCCCAATAAAATGTAGAGATAATTTTCAACCTTCATTTTTGTAAAATTTTCTACCTTCCACCCTTTCCTCCCCAATCCTAGGATAACAAGTATACAATCATACTATGTTTATTTCCAAATTGGTCACACTGTGAAAGAAGAATCAGAACAAAAAGGGAAAACCCACAAGAAGGGAAAAGCAAAAAAAAAAAAAAAAATTAAAAATGTGAAGATAGTGTGTTTTGATCTGCATTCAGATTCCATAGTTCTTTCTCTGGATGTGGATGGTTTTTTCCATTGAAGGTCTTTTACAATTGTCTTTGATTTCTGTCTTGCTGAGAAGAGCCAAATGACTCTAAGTCTTGCTCTTTCTACCTTATAGGATAAGCACATACCCAGATCATTTCAGATGATGTCTCTTCATGTGGAAGATGCTAGGACATGGCTTTCAGGAAGGAAAAATGATACACATATATGTATATGTGGACTGATCCTAAACAAATGAGAAGAAATGATGTTAGTGAGAACTCAACCAATAGCAAAGAAACTCACTGAACACCTTCTAGATGCTTGAGATCTATGAGGATGTGAATGGCCCCAGAGAGTGGAGGTTAGTCAACTATGTTTAACCATAAATACGGTACAGTGACAATTCAACTAAACACAGTCTGTTGGAATCATCTGTGCCCTGAGACAGCATATAGACCAATCAACTCTTTTTACAGATGAGGATACTGAAGCCTAATAAGGGGAGACTCAAGTTGGGTTAGTCAATGGCAGCCATGAATCCCAGGGTTCTTATTATAAATCCATAGTGCCTCAGTACATTCGGCAATCCTGTATTATCTCCAACTGTAAGAGCAGAAATAGGGCTGGAAGAAATGAAAAGTTTAGATAAGCTGCTGTCTTTCTCATGATGCTGTCTACAAATAACTAGGGATTGGGAGAGAGATCAGATCTATGATTTCATTGATAAACTTCCAGATGAGGAAACTCTTGCTACAAATTCAGATCAGCACCTTCTGTGCAACTTATAGTTCATTTCTTTAATAGAATAAATTCCTACAAGTTGCCATGATATACAGGTCCTTTTATGTGGATAGACAATAGGGTGGTCAGAGATAGTAGAAACAGGTCTTAGGGTCTAAGCTGGAAGGGTGCCTTTAACCCATCTTAGAAGTCTTTTTACTCAAATTTTAAAGTCTTCCCATAAAAATGATTTCTTGCAATCTAATTTAGAATTTCTTTAAATCTCTTTTTAAATAGCCTACTCTCTCTGTTGTGCTCCATTAATGTGAACTTATCTGTTCATCCTGAAGTGAAAGGAAATTTGATGTTGTGAAAAAAGTACTAGATGTAGAGATAGAATCCAGTTTGAGTCCTAATACTCACAATAGGAAAGTCACTTAACCTATTTTAGCCTCAGTTTTCCCATTTGTAAAATAGGGGTGATCAGACTTGTACTAGTAGTCTCAAAAGATTATAGTGAGGAAAGTACTTTGTAAAATTTAAAAGTACTTTTGGGGAAATAAAGAACTGGAAATAAAGTGATTACTCATTGATTAAGGAATTGCTGAAGAGATAATATATGAATGGGAAAAAATGTTACTGAGAGGAATTAACATTTTTTTCTCATATTAATAATCAATTATTGAATTAGGACCAGGATTTTTCCAGAAGCTTGTAGGTTGTTCAGTCTGTTGATAGATGAGATTGCCTAAATCCCTGGGGGTACATGCTTTTGGATCCTGTGTGGGAGACCTTATCCAACTAGAGAAACTTACAAAGAATTTAATCTAAGATGAAATTGGTCCATAGTTTTTAAATCAGTCAGGTTTGATAGAGGTAGACTCTCTTTTATCTAGATTACTCAGGGCAACCTGGATAACAGGTAAACATACTTGGGTAATGAATTATTTAGTCATAGCAACCTATGAAACAAAGAAAAATATAAATTGTTTGTTTAATGAAAGGTAGCATTGGTAGAAGAACAAAAAATTAAGAAAATCAAAGTAATCAAGGGGGGAAAAAGCTTGTAAAGGAAGGTGGTTCAGGAGTACCAGATCTCAAAAATGTATTAAAAAAAAGTTGTTGTTTGTCCTTTGTTCTCGAAGAAGACCATGATATCAGGGATACCATGATATCAGTGATGCCATGACAAGCACGTGAATTGGATTTGAGTGAAGCATTGCTGTACTAAGTCATCAGCCTCACTTCCTCCTTCAGAGCCATCTGGATTTAATGGTCAGATATGAATCAGGACAACTGGAGAATCATCAAAACAATCTGGTACTTGCTTAAAAAAATAAGTGGTAGATTAGTGAAAAAGATAAGTTACATAATACATAGCAGCAAATTACCATAATTACCTAGTTTTTGACAAACCTAAAGATCCAAGAAATTACTATTTGAGAAAAATTGCTGGGAAAACTGGAAAGGTCAAAAGGAACTAAAGTCAAAATGAGTAAATGATTTAGATATAAGAGGTGATATATGCAAACTAGGAGTACATGGAATAATTTACCTGTCAGATCTGTGGATAAAAGAAGAATTTATGACCAAACCAGAGACAGCATTCCAGATGGATTATTTGGATTTTATCAGATTTAAAAGGCTTTACTCAAATAATATAGTCAAGATTAGAAAGAAATCTGGAAGCAGGGGGAAAGATTTTTTAGAGGACATTTCTCTGATGAAGGTCTCATTTCTTAAATATATAGAGAACTGAGTCAAACATAAGAATCCAAGTAATCCCCAACTGATAAATGGTCAAAGGATATGACCAGGCAGTTTTCAGTAAAAGAAATCAAACCTAACAATAGCTATCTGAAAAAATGTACTAATCACTAATATCAGAGAAATGAAATTTAAAACAACCCGAGATACTACCCCACATCTATTAAATTGGTTATTGTGATAGAAAAGAAAAATGACAAATGTTGGAGAGGATGTGGGAAAATTGGGACACCAATGCACTGTGGCATTAGTTGTGAACTGATCTCACCATTCTAGAAAACAACTTGGAACTATGCCCAAAGAGCTAGGAAAATTGTACATACTCTTTGACCCAGCAATACTACAACTAGGTCTGTATCACAAAGAGATTTTTTGTTTTTGTTTTATTTTTGAAAGACAATGGGTTTGGGGGTGGCTAGGTGGCACAGTGGATAAAGCACTGGCCCTGGAGTCAGGGGTACCTGGGTTCAAATCCGGTCTCAGACACTTAATAATTACCTGTGTGGCCCTGGGCATGCCACTTAACCCCATTTGCCTTGCAAAAAAATCTTAAAAAAAAAAAGAAAGACAATGGGGTTAAGTGGCTTGCCTAAGACCACACAGGTAATTATTAAGTGTCTGAGGCTGAATTTGAACTTAGGTATTCCTGACTCCTGGGTGGGTGCTCTATCCACTTTGCCATCTAGCTGCCCCCAGTAAAGAGATTTTTTAAAAAGGAAAACGGCAATTATTTATAGCATCTTTTTGTGGCAGCACTCACATTATCATAAGGGTGTGTGTGGTTTTTGTGTGTGTGTGTGTGTGTGTGTTATGCTATAGTCAATCTGTTGACAAGTATTGTTATTTCTTCCTTTGTAATATTTCTCATGCACATCTCCTTTCTGCTTACATTCATTCATAAGATATCCTCAGGCCTGGACTATTAATAATAATAATAATAATAATAATAATAATAATAATAACCCTTTTTGTTTTTTTCTCTGCCTATTCTATCCACATTACAAACCATCTTCCATTCAGCTGTGAAAGGGTGATTTTCCTAAAGAATAGTTCTGTCCATGTCATATACACCCTCCTCATTAAATAAACTGCAATTGTTCCTTATTACCTCTAGAAACATAAAACATAAAATTCTGTTTAGTTTTTGAAGCTCTTCATCACCTGGTCCTTTCCAATCTTTTCATTATTCTTTTCCAATATGCTAGGATCTAGCTACATTGGCCCTTTTGTTCTTAAGCAGTCAATAAACATTTATTAGATGTCTACTGGGTAACAAACAGTATATTAAGCAATAAGAATATAAAGAAAGGGGAAAAATAAGATAGCCTCCTGCCCTCAAAAAGCACATGATCTATTGGGGGATATCATATGCAAACAACTATGTCAAAACAAGCTACATAATAGAATTCAGAGAGATTGAGAAAGCCTTTATGTAGAAAGTGGAACTTGAAAGAAGTCCAGGGACGCCAAGAGGTAGAGATGAGGAGTGAAAGCATTCCAAGGATGGTAGACTGGCAGGGAAATTGTCCAAAGTCATGAGATAGACAGTGTCTTGTCTGGTCCATGTTTCTGGATGGAAGAATTTGTTGGAGGATGGGTAGTGGGGCAGGAAATGGAGGATATGTGGGAGGGTAAGGTATAAAGACACTGGAAAGGGGGTGGAAAGGTGGCTAGATGATGAAGAGCTTTGTCTTGTTTACAGAATATCATATTCCAAGCTTTCATTAAATATTTCCCAATTACATGTAAAATTTAACATTAACTTTTCAAAATTTTGAATTCTAAATTCTCTCCTTCCCTCCCCCTACCTCTAGAGAAGCAAGAAATATATCAATTATCTACGTGAAGTCACACAAAATGTATTTCCATCTTTTCCATGTTGCAAAATAAAATGTATACATACATACACATAAAACAAGAAAAAGAAAGTTTTTTTTTTTTAGGTTTTTGCAAGGCAGTGGGGTTAAGTGGCTTGCCCAAGGCCACATAGCTAGGTAATTATTAAGTGTTTGAGGTGGGATTTGAACTCAGGTACTCCTGACTCCAGGGCCGGTGCTCTATCCACTGCACCACCTAGCCACCCTAGGAAAAAGAAAATTTTAAAAAAATGACTCAATTTGTACTGAGCTTAATAGTTCTCTCTGTGGAGGTGGACAGCATGTTCCCTCATGGATCCTTTGGAATTGTCTTAAACATAAGTTAGGTCTTTTACACTTGCTCATTCCTATAATATTGCTCTTTGTACAATGATCTGGCTATGCATACTTCACTTTGTGTGGGTTTATATAAGTCTTCCCAGGCTTTTCTGAAGTCACCATGAAGATGCTTTACTTACTTTTTAATGGGGCCGGATAACATACAGAGGGGAGATGAAAAGGGATGGGGTAGTGGAGTAGAGTCACCTGTCCTTCCTGGCTGCAAAGACAAGGCTAGAAGACTTACTGAGAGCTAAAGGGCTCATGGTTGGCGTCAGGTGAGGTAGAAGTGGGGGTGGTCCAAATGGAGGGTGCAAGGCCTGGAATGGGTACCTGTCAAATGAAGTAGCTGAATTCAGGCTTAGAAAAAGAAGAGTGCCCAGGACAGAGTATTGGGGTACACCAGGGATGGCCAGTCATCCGGCAAAGGAAATGGAGAAAGGTTGGTCAGAAGAGGAGAGGCTGGGCGCCTCGCCCTGGTTGGGCCAGCTCCAGAGGGCTAAGCTGCCTTATTAACTCCCCACCCCCACCCCAGAATGTGTTGAGGTCCTTCTGGTCCAGCAGGAAGGTGCCAGCGGCTGCGATGTGCACCTGGGAGGGCACAGGCACCAGGGCCTTGGCTCGCCGGAAACGAAATCGCAGACCAAGTATTTTTGGCTCTTTTTCTCCACTCCAGAGTCGTAATGAATTTAACATCAATTTAATATCAAAATGAGGATGATAATAGCACCTACATCCCAGAGTTCTCATCATCATCGGGGCGGGGAGAAGCCGAGTTTTATTTTTGTAATCTCTATAAGACCTCCTACAGATCCCACACAGCCCGCCGCTCTAGGTGGAGTAACCCGATTAGCACGTGGCCCCCCCCAAAAAACAAACAAAACTCCAAACACCCCGTTGCACGCCGGGACTTGTAGTCTCCGGGCCTGGCGACTCCCATGCGCCTTCCTCCCATTGGCCCTCTAGACTCCGCCCCCTCGCTGGGCTCCGCCAATGGCCCGCGAGGACGGACGAGGGGGCGTGAGAGCCCGGCGCCCTCTTAGAGCCCCGCTGCGGCGCCGGCTCGAGCTGGGGCCGCGCTCAATCAGTGCGGAGCCTGCCGCCGCGCTCTCTGGGGCCCTCCCGCGGACGGACACCTCGCCGCCTCCGAGCAGGGAACAGGGACCCCGCCGAGCAGGGAACGGGGACCCCCGCCGAGCAGGGAACAGGGACCCCGCCGAGCAGGTAACCGGGCCCCCGCCGAGCAGGCAACCGGCCCCCGCCGAGCAGGCAACCGGCCCCCGCCGAGCAGGCAACCGGGCCCCGCCGCGGGGGCTCCCCCGGGCCGCCCCGGGATTTTCCCCGTTTCTTTCCCGCCCTTCTGAGCCTGGCGCTCGTGGGAATTTCCAGGGACTCTGTCGTCCCCGCGGGGGCCTCCATGTTACAGATAAGGAAACTGAGGCCCGGGAAGCGAAGCGGCCACGCCGGCGGGGGCGGGAGGCAAGGGCTGGGCTTTGAGCCCCCTTAACAACAATGAAAAGTAACAACAAGAGAAATAGGAATTGTGCCCGTCATGCCACTTGTTGACTGGCATCGCCCGGGCCGGGCCTGCGCGAAGTCTCGTGACCCGCCCCGGGCAGCCCCGCCCCGCCCCGGCGTCCACACCTGGCGGAGCCGCTGCCCCCTCTGCGCATTGCCCCCAACGCCCTGGGGGCGCAGAAGCCCGGGCCCCCCACTTCCCCCGGGCTCTTCTGGCGCAGCCGACTCGCAGCCCAGCTGTTCTCCACGAGCCCTGGCTCAGCCCTCGCCTTTGGTGGGTTGGAAAGAGACCGGGGATCGGGTGTCAGGAACCCAGGGAGGAAAACACTATTTTTGGAGTAAGAACCCTTGATTAGGGAGAAGAGGACGTGTCCTAGAAGTGGGTAGGGCATCTTTCCTTTCACCTTTTCCGAACCAAAACATTACCACGCATCATTCTAAACAAGGTTGTGTCTTGTTTTATTTTGCTGCTTTATATGACATTTCCTCCTAACTTGGGTGAATTTGTCATTTTAAAAGTAGAATTAAAATAGTTTTTGAAGGAACTGATACCAATAAATTTGATCAAATTATGCAAACACTAGAAATGAAAACAAGCTTTGTCACAACCACTGTTTGTCTTAAAAAAACAGTGGGTTTTTTTACGTTATTTCTCATTGAATTGAAAATTGTGGAATTAAAAATCAACCAACAAAGCACTTTGTTTACTTGTAGTTCAGTCTAGAGTAAGTCCTTACTTAACTCTTCCCAAGACTCCTTTAACTTGGGCTCAGAAGCTCTTCTTTTAGCTCCGGAGTGTAGTGCTTGTTTTAGACTCTCCTATCTTATTACCCTCTTGGCCTGGCCCCTTCGGCTTCTTAATGTGTTATCTTAAAGGAAGACCTTGGGAGGAGTCTTTTGCTCTGCCCTCCAGTTATCCAAGAAAAAGGCTATTGTAGGTGCTGATACAGAAACTGAAGTAATGTGAAGATGATTTTGAATTTGCACACAAGTTTTCCCTGCCAGTAGCTTAAAGATTTGTTTATAGATCAATATTTTGTTTTGTTAAGCTTGTTTCAATTACAGTTTTTTGAGGGACAAAATTGGCATTTATTTTAAGTTCATAAACGGGTTATAAAGGGGTGGGGGATACTTCCAGAAGTAAGTCACAGATGGAACCCTAGGGAAGGAGACAGGGAGACCAGAGCTTTTCTCTCTGTGTGTCTGCTCTAGATGGGGTTGATCCTGAATTCTGAGCTTTGGTCAGCAAAGAAGCACACGATAAGATGAAATGCAGGGGTGTAGTTTTAGGAAAACCTTGAGGGGTGGCCAAAGTTTACTCTTTTTGACCAAAGGTGGGGCCTGGGATTCTTCTTGGATCAGAAGCATAGAAATTTCCCACACATTCTTGCTTCAGGCTAAAGATTACTTCTAGTTTCTTTGAATTTGCACTCAACTTGTATACTGTTTACTCAAGAATTGCTACTTACTCCTCAATTAAAATTGATCTGCTCCAGATAGGCTGAAGTACCTCATATTTCTGGTATAAGGCTTTTAATTTTCTACTTACTATTTACTACAATATCTTCTTGTCCAGATACTTGAAGCTAGTCAGAAGTTTATAGACTTGATGGGAGCCATTTTGAAGAATGTCCTGGCACAGTCCCATGATGCCTAACAATGGGGGACTCCCAAAGCCTCCTTGACCATCTCCACCACTGCAACGAGCAGGACTGGCAAAGGAGAAAGGATAAAAAAGCATGGGGATGGGAGAGGAGGGGAAAATTGAGAAGGGAGAAAAAAAGGCTTAAATTACATTTTTTTTTAATTTTGTACGATTTATACAAGACCAAGATCACATAACTAGGCAATTATTAAGTGTCTGAAGTCATATTTGAACTTTGGTCCTCCTGACTCCAGGGTCACAGCTGTATCTCTTGTGCCATCTAGCTGCCTTCCAATTATGTTTTAATCCAAATTAGGTTATCCCCTTAGGCAGTGAGTTTGGTGCCTGTCATATGCCAGTGAAGTTTGTAGGTCCTGATTGAGACATATTCCAGAAATGCCATTGAATGTTACATATCAGAGAATGCAAAACATTTTCTGGTTTAATTTATTAAAGATTGGGCAAAGTGAGTAACCTTGTGGACAGTACAAATGGTTGTCTGTAGTTATGTAGAGTTTGTGATACTCCTCTATTGCATTGAGCATTCTGACCATTCTGCTGTGTGTCTCCAGGTTTATCTTTGTGACAGAATCATCACTGTGTTGGGTTTGGGTTTTTTTTTTTGAGATTGAAAAAAAATTGAACATTAGTTGTTACTTTGTAGCTTTTTAATCTTTTATTTTTTATTTTACTTTTCTGCAGTCTGAGCCCAAAGAACAGAATGATTTTGAAGGCAATTTTATTGTTGGCTGTAGTCCTAGGAATTAATACTTTACCTCTTGATGATCCTGAGGATGGAGGCAAGCACTGGATTGTTATTGTAGCAGGCTCAAATGGGTGGGACAACTATAGACATCAGGTAAGAAATGACTTATCTTATGCATTACCATATTTGGAATGTGTAAGGAATTATGGAAACCATTGAATATTGGATTGTTAAGCCATTTTATTTAAAATTCTAAGAAATGAAACATTTTTAGTTAAACCATCTTTTTTTTTTTTGCAAGGCAAATGGGGTTAAGTGGCTTGCCCAAGGCCACATAGCTAGGTAATTATTAAGTGTCTGAGACCAGATTTGAACCCAGGTACTCCTGACTCCAAGGCTGGTGCTTTATCCACTACATCACCTAGCCGCCCCAAAACCATCTTTTTTTTATCTGACCTCCCAACCCTCCCAAAATACCCTAGCCAGCATGATTAGTGAAAAGAAAGTATAAGTATCAAAAATAGGAGTCTAGAACCTAATTTCTTGACTGTTAATAGCTGAGTCTAGCTTCGTTTTTCTCCTCCATAAAAATGAGAAGGCTGGACAAGGTACCTTCTAGCTCTAATGTTCTATGATTCCCAGAAAAACTTGCTGCTTCCCAATAGCTGCGCACCCTCCATCCTCTCAAATCACCCTTGTAATAAAAGTACATTTTTCAGACACTTAATAATTAGCTATGTGGCCTTGGGCAAGCCACTTAACCCCATCTGCCTTGCAAAAACCTAAAAAAAAAAAAAAAAAGTACATTTAAGCAAACTAGACTTTAGACTATGACATACTTCATTCCATGAAATTCTGGTAGGAATGAAGGACAGGCAACAATTTTAGTTGAATGATAGACTTCATTAAAAATTAATTGTTTGATAGATGATTGGGTTTTTTAAATACTGAATTCTAGAATTGATATTTATTTTGCATACTTCCTAGTTAATTTAGCATTTAAAATGTTTTATAAATGACTTTAAAAAAACCCACTGTACTTTCCTAGCATCTCCCATTTTCCGACAAAGTACACTTAAGAAGAAATCAACCCCCCTCCCCTTAACATCTGGCTAATTATGCCTTATTCCACACTCACCCCTTTCCCAAGAGGAAGGCCTGCATTTCACCATTAATCCTCTGAAATCACAGTTGGTCACTGCATTGATCAGAGTTCTGATGTCCTTTAATATTTTTTGCCTTTAACTTGGTCTCTATGTAAATTGTTCTCTTGTTCCTGATTATTTCCTCTCCCAACTCATACAAATGTCTTCCCAATTTTTTTTTCTAGATTTTTTTTTTATTGCAAGGCAAATGGGATCAAGTGGCTTGCCCAAGGCCACACAGCTAGGTAATTATTAAGTGTCTGAGACCGGATTTGAACCTAGGTACTCCTGACTCCAGGACCTGTACTTTATACACTGCACCACCTAGCCACCCCCCCCCCATTTTTTCATACTGTTTTGAATCAGTTTCTCACAATATGTTTCATTATGATCATATAATAATTTGTTTATGGATTCCCACTTGGTGGGCACCCACTTCTAGTTTTTTGTCTTCACAAAAAGTTCTGTTGTACATGCATTGTTCACCAGAGGTCTTGATCTTTCTCCCATTGACCTCCTTGGCTATGTGGGGTAGGGTTGCTGGATCAAAGAAAGGATACGTTTTGATGAATTATCATATTCCATAGTGTACTATTCCATAGTGTGCCTATTCCCTTTATAATTCTTTTGACATTTTATCTCAAGGAATTGTGAAGTGCAGTTGCCAGTTTCTAATTTTAATTTGTTTTTAAATGATTGCTGCTTTCTTTTGATTTTTTTTTCCTTTTTGGTTTTTTTTTTGAAAACTGACTCTTCTGCTCATTTAGCAAGCAATGACATCTTCTGGTCTTCAGGTATATGTAGTGAAGAGATGGGACAAGATGGTCTCTTCTAGCTCCACATCTATAATCTGAGACTAAGGCTATCAGATCTTTAGCAAATATTTGTCAGAAAGATTTTCCCCCAAGAATTGATTGTTTTAAGTCATTGACCACAATGATTTTTCTGTTCCACAAACCAAGAATTAGTGAGAGCCACATACTGATTCAGGTGCACCGGATTTAATATAACCAAACCTGGGAGTTTAATTGATTTATGACTATCCCCAAAGCAAAGGATTATTTAAAAATTAGGGTTAACTTAAATTCGTTAACCTAATGACTTAATTTTTTATCTGTACCAGTTTTAATTCAGTTCCCTACTAAGTATTGTTAAGGAATTGTATTTTAATAAAATATATTTTTATTGATATCTTTTATTTTTACTTCCCCTAAATTTTCTCCCATATTCCTCATCTCCCTCCTACAGAACCATTCTACAAAGGAAAGAATTTTTTTTAGAAGACAGAAGAAAGGGAAAAAATCCGGCAAAATAGTCTTTTGGCTAACTAGTATTGATTGAGGGCCTACTAAAATTGACAGTATAAGATCAGTTCTGCATTCCTGCATCTCCCCTCCCCCAGCTTTTCTAAGGACTAAGGAGTCAGAGTGTTTCTCTTTAGGGTCAAAATTACTAATTTTGCAACATTTATTAATAAGCAATTAAAAAAAAAGCTGGATCACAAACTGTTAAGCAGTCCCCAAACAACTGAGAATTGACTGAACTGAGAATGGTGGTTGTCTTAGGACAGTTAGGTACACAGTGAATAGAATGTTGGGTCTTGGATTTAGGAAAAGCTGAATTGAAATCTGACCCCAGGCACTTAATATCTTTGTGACCCTGAGCAAATCATTCCACCTGTTTACCTTTGTTCCCTCATCTGTAAAACCTACCTGGAAGCGTTTTCGTGAGGATAAAATGAGATATTTGCAAATATTCAAGAGCTATATAGAAAGATCTATACTAGAACTATGATTTAATAATAGATTTGATGCTGGATCTATCCAGAAAGATCATTAAATTGAGACTTTGTTGCTCATCTTTTACAAGACCTTGGAGACTTTAGGCAAGACTGTCTCAGGATTGAGCATTTGATTTCTTGAACTGAAAAAAATCAAGAGATTGAAATGGAAACTTTCTTAGCTTCTAAACCCTGTGAGCCTTAAGTCATTAGCCTACTAGTTGCTCAGCACTATGCTAATCCTCCAGAGTATACATTAGAGATCTTTTGAAACTGGTCAGATGAGTGTAGTGTGAACAATAAGAGTTTATACAATTATGATAAGAAAGGAAGGAAGGTAGTGCCTTTCACACACTTGGATATTTTGAAAGGATTGCTGGTATTTGTTGTTCAGTACTTGAACAAAACAGGAACACTTGAATAAATCATTAGAGGATTCTCCAACTCCTCATTTTATAGATGAGCCCTTCTGCCTCCCAAACAATAACAACAATAACTTCTTTCTAGTTCCTAGGAAATTTATTAGAAATTACTCATAGAATATGGAACTTAGTATTCCTTTTTTTAAATTAATTTTTGTTGATTTCATTTCTTTCTTTACATTACCTTGATTTCCAAATTTATCAGTCACTCTTCTCTTCCCAATATAGTGAGATATCATTTATAATGAAGAAAAAAGTGGAAGGAAAAAGTTTAGCAACTGCTTCAATTGTTTGACAATATAGTTATGTATTTCTGTGTGTGTGTGTGTTTGGGTACGAGACTGAGTGTATATAGATGTGTTATGTATGTGTATGTTTGCACATAAAGATGTGTAGATACACACATATAGTCTTAAGTGTTATTCTCCTTCCAAACAGATCTCATAAGGGGAGTAAGTAAATGGACATGTTTCTTTGCTACAAGAAATCCTATTACTGTGTCAAACCCTATTGAAGTGTTCTGAACTTTTCCTAGTCTCTTATACAACCATATTACACATTTCTGGAGGTTTCCATTTTGTAGGAGAAAATGCATACAAGGGTAATTTATACTTGGGAAATATTAATCCAAGTTGAATTATACTTTGATTTTTCAATTTTTTGAGTTAACTTTAATATCACTTTTCAGACTTTTTTTTTTGGCAAGGCATGAGGTTAAGTGACTTGACCAAAATCACACAGCTAGGTATTTATTGTCTGAAGCTGGATTCGAACTCAAGTCCTTCTTACTCCAGGTCCAGTGCTCTATCCACTGCACCACCTAGCTACTCCCAGACTTTTTTATTTTGAATGCTAGACTGCTTGCAAATCTACTCTAGAAATACCTTTTCTATTCTAACGAGCTTAATTTGGTTTTTCAGTCTACATTTTTGGTTGTCTAATGAAAATTAAACAAACTACAAATACTATATGAACAGAATCTTATTATAATCATTGTGCCATTTGATATTAAGCATTTTGCCTGTGTTTACATGGAAAAAATAGGATTCTAACTAATAAGTATCTTTTATCCTAACAAAATAAAATTTATAGAAAGTTTTTTATGCATGTTTGTCTTAACTTGTTGCAAACTAGAGAAAAAGTTTACACTTATGTACTAAACAATAATCCACTCATTTCTATTCTACTTTGAGGCTTACAAAAGCATTTTGTCAGAGTAGTACTGTGAGACCATCTATATTTTACAAGTAAGGAAGAGACTTAGAGGAAGTCTGGAGACTACTTAACCAAGGTCATATGACTAACAGGTAGCAGTGAGCTAGAACTTGGACTATAATTTCAGAACAAAATCTAGTGTTCTTTACACCTGTAACTTGTTTTTGATTGCCTAATGATATTTCTGAATATTGGATTTTTGTAAAAAAAATCTGAAATCTAAAGTAGGAAAGAATTTTTTCATAAGTGGTTATTGTATTGAATCCTTTACTTATACTTCCTCTCAAAGGAGGCAATGAATTTCAAGCAGACTATATTGGAATAAATTTTTTTGTTCCCATTCTGTCAATTTTTTTTTAATTTGGAGAGTTTTTCTGAATCATAAGTGTATTGTTTACCAAACAATTTTTTTTATTCTGAACACCAAAAGCATTTTTATATACCCAGCAGAATGTAAAAGCATTCCATATGAAACAGAATCCATTTAACTTCTCTTGCTTAAAAAAAAAAAAAACCTTTGCTTAAAAAAAACCTTTTTATTTCCAAAATTGCTGTGTGGGCAGCTAGGTTGCACAGTGGTTAGAGCACCAGCCCTGGAGTCAGGAGTACCTGAGTTCAAATCCTGCCTCAGACACTTAATTACCTAGCTGTGTGGCCTTGGGCAAGCCACTTAACCCTGTTTGCCTTGCAAAAAAAAAACCTAAAAAAACTGCCGTGCTTGTCTCTACTTCCTTCTGTTCTTTTTTATGCCTTTTAAAACATTAAAATTGGCTTTTTTTGATATACTATTGCTTATTCCCCAGCTTCCCCTTTAAGAAAGAGAGGGGAAAGTCTTGTAAAAAATAAGAATAGGGAATCAAAATGAATCTGTAAATCACGATGGTCAGAAATGCAAGTCTTTGTACCTTGTGTCTAGCTATTATTCCTCTAGCATTGTCTTCCCTTCCCCTATTCTAGTTGTTTTCCTGTATTTCTATACTTGTGGGTGTATATCATCATTCCTGGTGATAAATGAAAAGCTACTAAATATCATTGCAAGTTGCACCCAGTAAAGCTATTGTTCTTCTACCTGACTATTTTAAGTGTTCAACTCTCCTTTCAATGAGGTTCATCTAATACCTACTCCTCCCTTTCTTCTTCTTCCTTTGTATATTCACAATTATGAAAAATAACAAAGTCCACTCCCTCCTTTCTACACTAATGAATTCTTTTTATTCTCCCATTTCCAAACTGGTCTACCCTCCAGGAACTCTGATTTTCTAATTTAATTCCTTCAATATCCCTTTGGAAATATTAAAGTTTTGAAGAGACATTTCTTTCCCTCTTACCTTTTATAATATTGTATTCCAAGATCTCTTCTTGTATATAATTGAAGTTGCAGGTCTTTCATGATTCCCAATTATGGTCCCTTGATAATTGAGTTGTTTGTTTTCTTAGAGGTCCTTGTATTTTTTTTCTTTGATTTGAGAGTTCTGTATTTTGACTTTGAGATTTCTAGAACTGGTAGTTTTCATTTCTAATTTCTTGAATTGTAGTGTCCAGTTTTTTTAATCCAAATTTTTTAGGAAGTCCAATGATTTTTTTTTTTTTAGGTTTTTTTGGGCAAGGCAATGGGGTTAAGTGGCTTGCCCAGGGCCACACAGCTAGGTAATTATTAAGTGTCTGAGACTGGATTTGAACCCAGGTACTCCTGACTCCAGGGCCGGTGCTTTATCCACTGTGCCACCTAGCTGCCCCAAGTCCAGTGATTCTTAAATGATCTATCCTTGCTATGTTTTGCACATCATTTTTTTTTTGAATATCAGATTTTCTTAACTTTTTTTTCAGTTTTTGATTTTGTTCTCATTGGAATCATTTAATTTGTTTAATCTAGTCTAATTTTCAGAGATTTATTTTCTTGGAGTAAGTTTACCACTTTCTTTTCCAAACTATTTTTCTTTCAGTTCTTTCCTCAAAATTTTTATTTCATCAGGCAGTTTCTGCTTAATTTCTTTAGAGTAGCCAGATTGTTCTTGTGGAGAATTCATTTTTCCCCATTTAAATTTGCTTATGTTATTAGAATTTTTCTTTTAAGGAAATATTTAGATTTGGGATAACCTTTGATAGTGGTTACTGTTTTTATTATTTGCTAATTTCTTTGATTTTAGCTGAGTTGTGGCTCTGTACTAGAGCTAGGCTTTGCTCCCTGCTTTCCTTTTGGGTGCCATGATCTCACCTTGAATTCAGAGTGCTGCATTTGCAGGTCCCTCTCTGTCAAGACATGGTTAGAGACCTCAGAGCTCCTTGGCCTGAGCACTATAGTGGTGCTTGATATTCAGATTTTAAAACTAACCTTGGCTTTTCTCAGAGGATCCCTCCACTCTACCTACCTTTGGACATAGAGTCTTGGAGGTTGTATCTTCCGTCTTTGTTTGAGCTGAGAAGTTACTATGTGTTAGCACTAGCTTTGCTGGTAAAATTCCCTTCCCTGTTGCCTATGGATTCCTGCACAGTTTTGAGGTGGAAGAAGTTTTCCTCAGTTGCTTCCAAAATAATTTTCAAGCACAGATCTTCCCTATTCCTCACTTTTATTCCCTGTTCACTCTTTTCTAGGTTAAAATACATGTTATTCTCTTTGTCATTTGAAGTCCTCCTATACAGCCTCATTTCAGCCTCACCTATCATTCTGGATTGATTTCCTATTATACTCTTGTCATGTACTCTGTGTTTCAACCACACATGGACACCTATTTTCTACACCTCAGACATAACATTCTACTGTCTCCATATCTATTCCAAAAAAAGAGGCCTTTTCCCTCTTTTGGTGTTCTCCTAAAATTACTTCATCTTCATTTCGTATTTAGTTGAATAGTTACAGAAGTCAGGGACTTTGTAATTTTTGTATTATTACTAGGAGTATCTAATAAATGCTTACTGAATTATTATTAAGAATGTTATTATGATATGACATTGTCCAAGGCAAAATGTTTGATAACCATATAAACTGAAAAATTATACTTTTGTAAGCACTGTGAGACTCCACAATTTATTCTTTTCTAGGCTGATGCCTGCCATGCATACCAGATTGTTCATCGAAATGGGATTCCTGATGAACAAATAATTGTCATGATGTATGATGATATTGCAGATAATGAAGCGTGAGTAGGATCTTTACAAAACTTGGTAGAAAAAAGATTTAAGAGGTATTGTACTGACAGTGGTTCATAAAATGGTAAACATGGTACATAAAATCATTTATGAAGAGTCTAAAATGTAATAACATTTTACTCATTCAGAAATTATCCTTAATTTTGGAGATGTCATAAAAACAGAGCCTGAGCCTAACAAATAAGCATTAGGGAGTTAATATAATTGCACTGATAGGTTTTTATTCTAGAATTTATTTGGTCTTATATAAATTCTAACAAGTATGTGTTCTCAATACAAAGCAAGTTAGAAACAATAAATGATAGAGAAGAGGGGATAGCTGCTAGATTCAGACAATATGACAAAATGACAGCTGACAGCCCTGAAATAAGGAAGAAGATAGGAAAAAAAATCTAGAAGCAGATAGAAAGAATTGGGGTTTAACTCAAAGCATCATAGCCTGGGACCATTTAGTGCATAAAGTCAGACAACCTTAAAAAATACTGCTGTCTATCAAAAAATGCAATCACTGATGTTCCTAATGACTCCAAACCTTAAAAAAAAAAGGTTAATAGAAAGGAATTACATTTCAGAAGATTTTTTTTTTTTACCAAAAATATTTTAAGATTTTAAGTGCTTATGGATAGTTCTGCATTGTGAAAAATTGACTCATGGAATATATATATTGTTACTGGTGATAAATGAGGAACTACTAAATTTCATGTTGCAAACTGCACCCAGTAAAGCTATTTTTCTTCTACCTGACTACTTTAAATGTACATTTGATTCCTTCTGTACAATAGCAAAAGAAAACGTCATGTCTTTAAAAAAAATTTTTTTGTAAATACATCACCACTGTCAGGACCAAGAAATTAAACATTTGTTCAACCTATTCATGTTATGCTTCTCTTGTACGTACTTGGATTGTTCTTTGGAAAACAGACTTGCTCTATTGGTAGAGCTTTTCCAGACTGGTAGAGCCTGTCAGAATTTTGATCAATAGAGACTTTGGGAAATGCTGTGATATACTTCTGTGAAAAGGGCAAGCATATTATATGAAAATAGCATAAGAATCAAAATTTCAGATGATCCAATCCCTGGTGGAGACTGATGTAGGCATAAAAAATGGCGTAAATATATAAAAGGGAAAGAAGGTGGGGCAGTTATGTAGGAAAGAGAAGCATGTAAAATATTACAAGAGTCATCATTTGGGGTTAATTTGTGCCCACAAATGAGTTTATTAGCTAAATTTTCTTATTTTAGTGCTACCATGGTAGTAAACTACCATTTATTTTATAATAGAGATTAAAAAAAAAACAACTTAGGGTTGTCTAGGTGGCACAGTGGATAGAGCACTGGCCCTGGACTCAGGAGTTCCTGAGTTCAAACCTGGTCTCAGACACTTTCTAATTGCCTAGCTGTGTGACCTTAGGCAAGCCATTTAATCCCATTGCCTTGCAAAAAAAAAAAAGCAACTTAAATTTCGAGCCTCAAAGGGCCCAAAAGAAACAGTGAAGGGGCAAGGAAACAATGTGTCAAATTATTTATGTGGTAGTGATGACTGAAACCATTTGCTGCTGGTAAAAACAAATTAAGAAAGCAAAGCAGACTAGGGGAATAGACTAGGTGAATAAGAAATAATTAAATATGGTAATCTCTTGTTTGTTAATTCTGAAAACACGAACTACCTAGGGAATAAATTCTGGATTTGACAAATGGGGGGGTAATGGAAAGAAGATGGAAGAAAATAGGCTTAATTTAACATTTTATACCACATATGCAGTCCTGAATAGATATATATTAAATTCTATAACCATATTTTCTAAGATTAGTGGAAACAATTTCATTACAGTGGCTATGGGGAGAATTCTTAAAATGAGAAGAGATAACAAATGATTAAGTAGATAATTTTGATTACATGAAATTGAAAAGCTAGGATAAGAATTAGCAGTGGGAGTTCTATTATTGATTATATTTATGTATGAGACGGTAGACAAGTCAATTCAGTTTCAGTTTTCTCTTCTGTAAAAATAGGGTGTTGGACTAGATGGCTTCCAAAGTCTTTTCTGGCTTGGATGATAAATGAACATATCTGAGTAAAATCTATATTTTTGGTTTAGACTTGTCCATAGGCATCTTTGTTAAATACTGGTATAGGATTAGGGGGCACAGCAATCTTCAAGGTTTGAATATACTAGAATTTCACTTCTGTAATAAGCCAGTGCTGGTACATTAAGTAACAGTTAAGAAAAGGAGGTTTATTTAATCTTGATAGGGGAAGAGTGTTTAGCCATTGGTACAGTATTGATTTAGTTGTGGTTTTGGTGACTTTACTGCACAATTCTGTTGAACCTTAGAAAGCTGGGATGTTTAGAAGTTTTTTTGTATTCAGATGTCCAGAAAGCCATGTCCAGTAGTCTTAGTCCCTGAACCCATCAAGTTTCATGGATGGTTCAGTTCTGTTTAAAAAGAAAAGAACTAGCTCAGCTCACATGGTTGGGAGTGATGTCAACTGTATCTCTGACCATACCATATAACTATTATGTGCTATAACAAAATTTAGTATCTCATGATGCTATATTACAGTCTATGTGACAAATTTAGGACTTTTGTTTAAAGATTAACCTATCTAAAATGCAGGCCACTTGGAGTGTGTCATAGTGCGATACATATGTGTTTCTTTTAAATTGATTTGTCATGTTTGGAGTTCTTTGTTCATTAGGTTTTATTTACACTATAAGATTCAATTCATCTAAATAGCTATTTTCTTAACCAAATTTTTTTCAGAAATCCTACAAAAGGTATTGTCATCAATAGACCCAATGGCACTGATGTGTATAAAGGGGTCCCAAAAGACTATACAGGAGAGGTAAGTTTATAGTTGTTTTCTTTTTCATGTTAATCAAAACATCAAACTAAGTACTTGTCAGTATTTAATAGGGGTTTGTATTGATAATACAAACCTTGGAAGCTTACTAGGGAAATGTTAGAGGAAAGTTTTGAACACTTTAAAGTCTAATAGATTTTTATTTGATTTGATTTTAAAGTTCTCAGTCTACATTTTAAAGGCCCATGTTAGAAACGTGCAAATACTGTACTTCTTTTAGGAATTACTGATAATCAGGTCGTACGTAATCTAAATATTATTTCAGTCTCACCTTCATATTAGATCCAATGGAATGAGATTCTGTTCATTTGGACTTTGCTGCAGTCTTATTCAGCTTAGCATTACTCTAATTTCTGAATTAAAATGATTATTATACATTTAAATCCCCCTCATTTGTCCCAACACAGTTTTGGTTTCTGGTTTTCCCTGTCTAGTCTCTTTTTTTTTTAAGATTTTTTTGCAAGGCAATGGGGTTAAGTGACTTGCCCAAGGCCACACAGCTAGGTAATTATTAGTTGTCTGAGGCCAGTTTTGAACTCAGGTCCTCCTGACTCCAGGGCCAGTGCTCTATTCACTGCACCACCTAGCTGCCCCCTTGATCTCTTTTTTTGTTTGTTTTTTCTTTTACTCATACCTAATGATTATTTCTTTAGCATTTTAATTTAGGATTTCTTTTATCATTTGTCCATATTGGCCACATGGTTTTGGGGGAACCAAAGTTTATTCGTGTAATGCATGCTCATTTGGCCAAGTCTAACTCAGTTCAGTTTGGTGATTTGGATTCAAATAAGAATGAATTAAAACATTTATAGACGAAATGAGCTAACAAAAGGTTTACTTGTTCATAACATAGAAAAGATACTCAATTGGTATCTATCGTGGCCTCCCTCATCTCATTATAATAGTGACCCCATCGTGCCATGCCCAGAGGGTCACTGTTTCCTTCTGGCATGGCCTCTTTGATGTAGGAATAAATGAATGAAAGCATTTACTAATTACTTACTGTTTGAAAAAACCATTATGCTAAATTGTGGACTTTCAAAAGCAATCATTCTCTGTCCAGAAGCCTCCTTTACTTAATTATTTATTTCTGAGACAATTGGAATTCTGACACAGCTAGTAAGTGTTAAGTATCTGAGGCTGAATTAAGCTTGGATCCTCCTGACTCTGGGACTATTGCTGTCTATTCATTATGCCACCTAGGCAACTTCATTTAATTTTGGTAATAATTTAATTTATTTATAAAATGAGGTTTCAGTCACAAGTCAGATAGCTGTAGTTTTATCCCCCTTGGCCAGACACATCTCAGGTACAACTTCCTTGCCTTTAGGGGAAAAAAACAGCCTATTCTATATTGCAGGAATAATGGCAGATAGTGTTCCTACTACATAATCTATAAAATATGCCTTGATTAAGTCCAAAATTGTCTTAAGTTCCTTATAATGTCCGATGGTTCTAAAAATATAGCTTTCTAATACATTACAACTGTTGGGATATTTGAGGGCCATCTGACTACATGTAAAGCTAATACTTAGAACCAATGGGGAACTCCAGACTAATATACCAAACTTAAAAATCACATAACTCTTCCATAAAAAAAAAATTTGAGCATGCACTTTCAGTATTTGCATATATATATATGTATATGTTTAAATTATACACTAGTAATTATTACATCAAAAACACTGAATAATAGATATTTAAAAAGGATGAGATCAGTGAAATAATATCCATCCCTAGAATCCATAATCTATATGGTTATACCATTATTTTTAGAAAACCACTTTGGCAGTCATGTGGAGGGTGGATTTGGAGAGGGAAGAGACTTGAGGTCATGAGTCCAACAAGGAGAATATGACTCATCCAAGTGAGAAGATTGAACAAAGGGTATATGAGCAACAAGAAGTGGACTAGATGTGTGAGGTTTGTGGAGGCAGAAATATTGGCTTCCACAACAATTCTTTGAAAATGAGAGATGAGAGGGAAACATTGAGGATTACAGCAAGCTCTAAGCTTCTGAGCTCTTGAGGAGTGGTATCCTCAGCAGTAATTGGGAAGTTTAGAAGAGGGTCAGATTTGGTAGGAGAGAGAATGAGGACTCTTCTGGACATAGTTTGATTTGCTTTGGGAAATCAAGGTCAGGATGTCTAGAAGGGCATTTGGGAATTTGTGATGGTGTTCTGGAGACAGATACTATAGAAATGGGAATCATTTGCCTAGAGATGATAACTGAAACTGGAAACTGAAATCCTCCAGTGAGAAGGCATAAAAGAAAAAGAGAAGGGAAGGGGACCCAGGCCTAGCTCACAAAGGCAAAAAGGGGACAGTGGGGCTACATTGGACACCAGCACCACAATTTCAGGGGGATCAGCTGCAATCTCACCCTTGGGGTCAGCCTCTGGCTTTATTGTGGAATACTGCCACAGGCAGTGAGACCATTTGTCTTTGACTCAGAATGATGTTTACTTCTCTTTCTTTTTACCCAGGATGTCAACCCAAAAAACTTCCTTGCTGTATTAAGAGGTGATGCTGAAACTGTGAAGAATAAAGGGTCTGGGAAGGTTTTGAAAAGGTAATGATTTATGGAAATCAATAAGTATTTCTTAATAAAGTTAAATTCCTGCCTAGAAATGCTGCTAAAATACCTCTGATTTCAAGGTCCAGCTCTTCTACTTTGGAGTTAGAATCTTGGCTAAGTTTTTCAACCCTTGAGCCCTATCTTTTCTTCTTTTCTACTCTATTTCTGTTGACTTGAGTCATACTTGTGGAGAGTAGAGGAAATATTTTGAGCACTTTTTATCCATGTCATCTACTACTTTTGTTTATTTTTCAATAGTTTTGGGGTGCAAGACTAGTTTATAGGTGTCAAAACCAGAAAATATCTTGGCCACCTAGTGTGGTTTTTGGTTTTCTTCAACACTGGACAGAACTGAATTCTTTTAACATCCTCTCTTTGTATCCTGTCATATATAGGGACACCTGGGTAGAGTGGTGAATAGAGCACAGGGCTTGCATTCAGGAAGAACTGAGTTTCTTATTAACTGCAGTGGCCCTGGGCAAACCATTTAAACCACATTTGCTTCAATTCCTTATCTGTAAAATGGGGTAGTGCTGGAAAAAAGGACAAACCACTCCAGTGTCCGGGGTTTTTTGTTTTTTTTTTTAGGTTTTTGCAAGGCAAATGGGGTTAAGTGGCTTGCCCAAGGCCACACAACTAGGTAATTATAGTGTCTGAGGCTGGATTTGAACTCAGGTACTCCTGGCTCCAGGGCCAGTGCTCTATCTACTGTGCCACCTAGCTGCCCCCTCCAGTGTCTTTTCTAAGAAAATCTCATTGACCCAGGAGGTCATGTAGAGTTAGACATGAACAAGCAATAGCAGAAAACTAGACATACACATGTATAGAAAGACTTTTAGTATATAATCTCTTCCAATATTAGAGTCAGTTTGTAATATTCCCTCCAGATGTAGTAAACGTGTAGATTGCAACCCAGATATCTCTTCTCATCCCGTTCATCTTTTGTCCATGTCTTCCTCTAGATCCTCTATAAGGAGTTCAATTGGAGCAATTTAACTTTCTCCATGTTAAATCATCTGGTAATGACAGAACAAGTCCCTGGTGCCTTGATTTTGATTATGCCATTAATTAAGACTTAAGCCAGCTTAGATTTAATATGTGTTAGTCTTCTTTTCTGTTGGTTAGTTAATTACTCTTCCCTATGTTAAGTCTTAAATTCTTTACCCTAGCAAGTGTACTAAGGCCACCTGGATCATGATTCTATTCTTGTGGCTTGTACCTCCACCCTTTGTAACTTCACCCACTACCCTGTAATCTTGTTTATATTTAAGTTGGTTTCTTTGGCTCCTGACTTCCATTGACCTCTTTTGTTGGCAAATGCTGACCCTGCTAATAAATTGAATGGATGCAGAACTTTATTGATTCCTCTTCTTCCCTCCCCACTCTCAGATCCTGTCATGGTCTAATTAGGCACATACTACCCGTTTCTTGAATGAATCTTCTACCTTTCTCATTATTTACTTCATTACCAGGCGCTTGTGCCAAAACTTTGAATTAAAAGGAAACTACCCTATCATTCAGAATAGCACCTGTAATGAAGGAAGAAACTGAGCTGAGAATGACTTTCTTGTTGGATGTGGCCCTATTGTGTTGTATTTTATTCTGAATTGATTTTTTGACTGACTCTTTATTTTTTAACTGTTTTCTTTGTGAAATTAAGTTAAAAATGGAAGTGACAAATATTTCAGAATGTCATGATTTAGTGCTTTAGCTAATCTAATGAGAGAGGACTGATTTCTTTTGGCAGTGGTCCCAAGGATCATGTGTTTATTTACTTCACGGATCATGGAGCTCCTGGACTCTTGGCTTTCCCTAGTGATGATGTGAGTTACATTCAAAAAGACAAAATCAGGCTGACACATTTAGTTTAAATGAGTGACTTTTGCTCTGAATATCTTTCTAGTTAGAATAAAAAAGGTATATCAAGTAAGTTCATACAACTTAGGAGGGATAGGTTTTAAACTGCAAAACAGTCTTAAGAAGTGCTTTTCCATAGAATTACCCTTTCTCATATATCTTATGAAACATCTTTGTGCCGGTAGAAAGGAGGATAGAATGTGAAATACCTTATTGCCCTGGAAAGAAGGAATGAAATTAGGGGAAAATTTATAAAGTTCTCTCCCCTACACTTTGTTTTGGAGGGGGTAAGAGAGTTTCAGTAGAGACTGTTATTTATTGGTCTGAGAAACTGCTAGTAAAGAAATTCTCCTTTATCAGTAAAGATCTGCCAATTGAAAGTCTTTTACAGAGTTATGTGGAGCACTCAAAGAGTATGACTCTTGGGTTTGGGTTTTTTTTTTTTTTTTTTGAGTTTTGTTGAGATACAAAATGTGTGCTGGGAAGGAGTCCATTTTAAACCCAGGTCTCCTAGAAAGAGGCAGACTCTCTGTAAATAACACCTTGCTGCCTCTCCTCTTTCCTTTTTTGACTATTGAAATAAAATACTTAGATGATTACAAGCTAATTATGTTACCTTGGACAGATAACATTACCTGTGGCCTCATCTTTAAAACAAAGATATCAATGTTACTCATTCTTTGATTCTTTGTTATTTAAAAATATTTGTTCACTAAGATAATTTAAAGAATTGCCACCAGCAAATTATGTTATATTGATGCTAGATGAACAGTAGTTTGTTTATGCTTTTGAATGACTTTCTGGCTTATTGATCTGAATAATGTAATTTTGCCTTTCAGCTTCATGTAAAGGATTTGAATAAGACTATCCATTATATGCACCAACATAAAAAATATAAAAAGGTAAACTCATTATTGATAGAAATGGGGCTAGAGGTTGGTGGTTAGGAGTACTGGGAGTGGTAGAAGGGTCCAGGAGAATAAATATATAGCCAGAATTTTTGTGTTTTGTTGACTACTTGTTGAACACTACATTTCCAGGGCAGATTTAGATTTGTCAAACCAAATTAAACTCCTAGTTTATTAAGAAACATATACTATGTAAGATATAAAGATAAATATAATAAAATTCTTATCTTCTAGGAGCTTTGTAATCTAGTATATACATACAATTTCTGTTGTAAAAGAGAATGTTAAGAGAGAAATTATGAGAGTTCAGAGTTGGGGGTATAGTGGCTTCCAGTTAGAGATTTGGAGAAAGTTTCCTGGAAGAGATTAGAGACATTTGAGCTAGATTGTGAAGGATGCTTGGAATTTCATCATGTAGAGATGGGTGCGGGTTGGATATGCCAAATTTAGGTAGGGATAGCATAAAAGAAGAGAGTAAGCTAAGAGATGACCCCTCATTTGTAAGGCTTCTTGAATGCCAGGCTAGAAAATGGGCCTCTTAAGGTTTTTTGAGCAGTGGTGTGCAATGATTAAACCTGTACACTGTAAAGTTGAACTGGTTTTTCTGGAAATATTTATTTTTCCCTTTTTGTTTCCTGGGTAGACAAGGGATTGGAATGGATGAATGGAAAAGCATTTATTTAGTAAGCACCTCTACTATATACTAAACACTGTGATAAACCTGGGAAGTGTAAAGGCACGTTTTTCTAAATCAAATTGTTCATTTCTTAAAGGATAGTAGTATTCCATCACAATCACATGCCACAACTTGTTTAGCCATTCCCCAGTTGATGGGCACCCCCTCATTTTCTAGTTCTTGCCACCCTAAAGAGAGCTGTTAAAAATATTTTAAAACATTTAGATTATTTTCTTTTTTCCTGATTACCTTGGGAAACTGATCTAATACAGTATTATTGTTTCAGAGGGAATAGACAGTCATAACTCTTTGGACATAATTCATTTCAGATTGCTCTTAATTGATTGAATTAATTCACAGTTCTACCAGAAATGTGTTGCTCAATTTTTCCATATCCCCTTCAACATTTGCCATTTTCCCCTTCTATTATTTTAGCCAATCTGATAGGTATTGAGATATCTCAAAATTGTTTTAGTTTGCATTTCTCTAATCAATAAAGATTAGGGAAATTTTTTCATATGACATATATACATGTGTGTGTGTGTGTGTGTGTGTGTGTATATATCTTTAATTTATTCATCCAAAAACTGCCTTTTCATATCCTTTGACCATGTCCTTATAAATTTGACAGTTTTCTATGTGTTTGAGATATGAGATCTTTATCTGAGAAGCTATAAAATTTTTTTCCCATTGTCTCCCTTTATATCATGCCTTTAGTCCATTTTGAACTTCTCTTGATGAGTGGTGTAAGATATTGGTCTATACCCAATTTCTGTCAGATTGCTTTCCAGTTTTCCATTTTTCCATTTTTACCAGACAGTGTATTCTTACCTCAAAAGCCTTAAATTTATGTTTTGCAGATAAAAGGTTGTTAAAGTAATTTACAACTGTGTGTTCTTTCACTGATCCAACTTACTAATGGATCTTATTGTTGAATGCATCTTGATCAAGTAAATCTATTTACAAAACTATTGACATAGTTCATTTATACAACATTATTTCATTTGAGTAGTTTTTGTTTGGATCACTGATCCATATCCAGCCTAATGCTTATATTTTCAAAACTCCATATCTCACTCTTTCCCCCTAATATTTTTAAGTCCTCTCAATATTCATTCTAGTAGTTCTTTCAGTTACATGGTTGCCTCAGTAATTAAAAAGAGACTTGTTTGAATGTTAGAAAATTAAAAGACCTTTTGGTAGGAATAATTTATAATTTTCAATAATTTCCAAAGTGATTATTTTTTAAAATGTTCATGCTATGAAAAATCAACCCTTTATTTCATTCTGAGAATTAATGTATGGTTATAATTATTTCTACTAATTTAGTTTCATTTTTCAAAATAACCCCTCAAATCTTCTCCCCTTCTCCCCTATCCCTATTCCCAACTATTGCCTATGAAATAGTAGTTTCTATTTTAAATGGGATTCACTTTAAATGACTAGTTGTACCAATTTTCCTTTTTTGAAATTTTGAAATTTTCCTATTTATTTCAGGCAGTGGGGTTGTGACTTGTGGGCTTGTCACACAGCTAGTCAATTATTAAGTATTTGAGACCAGATTAAAACCCAGATCCTCCTGACTCCAGGGCCGTGTGCTCTATCCATTGTACTACCTAGCTGCCCCTACACATATATTTTCAATTTTCTGAGAAGGACAGTAATTAGCATTTGAGATTTCCCCTCTAGGTAAGAGGAATCTATCATCTTGTTTTGCAGATGGTGATATATATTGAAGCATGTGAATCTGGCTCAATGATGAACCACCTGCCTGATAATATTGATGGTAAATATTAAGGAAATATAGTCTCATAATGTTCTTTTTTTAAAAAATTTTATTTAAGGCAATAGGGTTAAGTGACTTGCCCAAGGTCACACAACTCGGCAGTTAAGTGTGTGAGGCTGGATTTGAGATCAGGTTCTCCTGACTTCAGGGCCAGTACTCTTTCCACTGCTCCATAATGTTCTTTATATATACATTGTCATTTCTTTTATTTTCTTTTTTGTAATGGGGCTGGGAAAGAAAGAATAGATTTTTATTAAGTGAAACTTTTAATTTGAAAAAAAATTGTCATTTCTCATATAAGTACTTTGAGATAAATGTGAACTGTTTTTCCTAATTTATAGTTGAGGAAATAGAGACTTACTGGTTTAAGATGTCTGGGTCATATAGCATATATGGAAACTCCATGTATTTCTGGAATCTTGGTTCTTTTCTTTTTTTTTTTTTTTTTGCAAGGCAATGGGGCTAAGTGGCTTGCCCAAGGCCACACAGCTAAGTAATTATTATGTGTCTGAGGCCCGATTTGAACTCGGGGACTGGTACTCTATCCACTGCACCACCTAGCCGCCCCTAATCTTGATTCTTTTTGACTTCATTGAAGTATGAATTTTGTCCCAATGTGGCATAGAGTAGTTTTTCCTTTTGAATTTTAGCATTATTTTGAAAATTCAAGTTTTATTTCTTTTAAGTTTAGGAAATCACATTTTTTTTTGGAAATCACTTAAAAATATTACACAGGGCTGTCTTTTTAGCATTACCTTAAGATTCTCTTTTTATATATCTTCCATACTTTTGAAAAATGTCACTTCATTTAAGAATATTCTTTTCTCACAACTTTGTTCCATATTTAAATATAGATTGGTTCAATGACTATCAAAGAATATGTTACTGTTCCATGTTCACTTTTTAAAATTTCTTTTTTTTTCTTTTTTTCATCATTTTTTCCTCCTTAGTTCTAATTCCTTTTTCATAAACATGACTTATATGGAAATATGTTAAAAATGTTTATATATGTACAACCTATATAAGAGTGCTGCCTGGGGAAGGAGGGAAGTAAAGATGGATAATAAAAATATGTGGAACTCAAAAATTTGCAGAAAGGATAAATGATGAAAACTATCCTTGCATGTAACTGGGAAAAAATTAAATGGAAAAAATATGCTACTGAATAGAAAGTGGGTGTTAAAATTAGATACCAGAAACCTCTTTTGAATTTGTGATTTGAATATTTTGTTTGATGGGTTGAAAGTAAAGTTTGTTTCAAGTGTTTTCAGTGGCAAAGGATGAGCTATGAATAAAAGAAGTTTAATTTTTTAAATAGTTTTTGCAACTACTGCTGCCAATTCTGTGGAATCTTCCTATGCCTGTTACTATGATGATGAGAGAGGTACTTTCCTGGGTGATTGGTATAGTGTCAACTGGATGGAAGATTCTGATGTGGTAGGTTCCTTCCCTGGAGTCAAGTAGTATATCTAAATATTTATAATTAGATTCATATGCTAAGAAATGTAATGCTAAGAAATGTAATTTTGTCTTTTTGCTGTAGGAAGATTTGACTAAAGAGACTCTGCATAAGCAATTTCAATTAGTGAAAAAGCATACCAATACCAGTCATGTCATGCAGTTTGGAAACAAGGTAGTTATTGACAATCATTAATATTTTTTTTTTTTTGGCAAACCCATCTCTAGACTTCTTTTACCTTCTAGCTCTCTCACCCTCCAGAGAAAAAATGGAGTTAAAGAATAGGAAGAGAAAGAAAACCAAAGCCCTTTCACTTCTCTGTCAGGAAAATGGCTAATATGCTTAATTATTAACTGTGACTCAAGATTGATCTTTGTATTTGAGTTGGTCAGGCTTTCTTTTTTGTTGTTTTATAAATTGTTCTAGTGGCTGTACTCACTTTATTTTTTCATCAGTTTGTTCAAGTCTTTTTTAGCTTTCTCTGAAACTCTCCGTTTTGCCATTTTTTTTTAATAGGGCCAGTTCACATATTATAATCTGTTTTATCCGTCCCTAGTTGATCAAGCCTTACCATAGTTTCTAGTTCTTTGTGATAACAAATAAACTCTTTAAATATTTTTGCACATATAAGTGCAATTTTAAATCACTTTTTATCTTTTTGGGGTCAGCCTGATAGCAGGGTGCTTCCAGATTCCTTTTTAGATCACCATAAGCTTTTTTGTTCATCTTTTATTGATACTTTCCTCATTGCTCATTTATTGCCCCCCTTCTATGAAATTCTTACCCATTCCTTCCTGAGAATTTTCTTAGAAATCTTTTGTTGTTCTCCCCAATCAGGATGGACCTTCCACGTCCTCACCTTCTGATTTCTTTTCTCATGGGTATTCACATATAATTGTGAATTATAGTTATCTGTCTTAACTCTCAGCTAGAGTGTAAGTCTAGAAGTGGCAAATAGAGCCCTTTACTGGAGGGGACTCCGCCATAGGGACTCTGTCCCTGAGTCACCTGCTCCGGTCACACTAAGGAAACTGACCGAGGTGGCACATGTCTAAGCCTCACAGTTCTAGTGGCCAGGAATAGAATTCCAGTCCCCAGACTCTTTCTTCAGTAGAGATGTGATCCTTTTAGATGTTGTGTCCAAGTAAGCTCTTGAGCTTCTGTGAGACTTAGTTCTTCAAATTATGCTTGTACTATCAACTTCCTAAGCTTGTCACATGGAAAGTAGTTTGGAGAAAGTGATAATATAGAAAATACATATATAACCTATTCATTATTTCACCTTTGTCCACCATGAAAAGTCTAATGAAAATTAGTAGAGACCCTCTATGTTCTTGGGGGAATGAGAAAAAAAGACAAGTTCGTCCAAGGCATTCCTTGCTGGATCCATTGTTTTGCCTTTTCCTTTCAATATTCCTTACTTGAGAGTTGGGTTTATTTAATTAGGCTCTAGTTCCCCCTTTAAAGTTAAATTAATAGCATATGAAAATGTGTCCATTCTGTGGAATGCAGCTTATTCCAAACTATATAGTTTGATGATTACCATGGATATTTAGCTCTGTGGGCCAGGTTTTCATGCTAAGGTCATTAATTTAGCTAGCAAGCTTTAGCCTGACCTTGGATACAGATCCTTCCCCTACCATGGGCAGCTGTTTTGCAAGCTCTTACAGGGTTCATTGAGGACTGGATAGTAAGTGGTGACTAGATGAGCAGGTCTTTCTCTTGAAATGAACTTCGAAGTACATACTGGGCTTTGCAGCAAGGTCAATAATTTTCTTTTCATCTCCTCACATGAAGAACAACTGCTTCCCTCCCCTCTTTTTTAATTTTTTCATTGTGTGAAACAAACTGCTGGGCAGGGAGAACTTAAATGGTTTGCCATGTTTTGAGCTTAAAATTACTGACACTTTTAGGCAATTAAATTGTTGTTTGTTACCTCCTTTTGAAGAATGGTTGCTCATTTTGAGGATGACTGTGACCTTAGTTCCCCAAATGTAGGCTAAATTGGAAAGTTACTTCTAAAGAGACTGGGTTCAGGCTAGCTGTGGGACATAACTGCTATTCCAAAGAAAAGTAATTCAGTTTTTTTGTTGTGCAGACAATCTCTTACATGAAAGTGATGCAGTTCCAGGGAATGAAACACCAAGAGAGTTCTCCCATCTTTCTGCCACCTGTAAAACACTATGACCTTACTCTAAGCCCTGATGTTCCCATTGCAATCCTGAAAAGGAAATTAATGGCTACTAATGATGCAAATGAATCTAAGAAAATTGTTGATCAATTGCACACACATCTACAGGTAAGCACATGATAACTCTGGACAGAACATAGGTAAATGCAAACAAATATACCTCTCAACTTATCTGACAGTGTTAGAAACCTGAAACATCATTCTTCAGTCTCATCATGAGAGTAGTGTCATGTATGTTGAAACAAGGTATTGGTACTTTATTATCAGACTTGGTTACTGAGAGATGTTTGATTTCAATTTTACCAAGTAGATTGATCCTTAAACATTTGATAGGAGTGGGTACAGAAAAGAAACACAAAACTTCCCTGCAGTTCTTCAGTGTGATCAGTATGGCCACGTTGTAGGGGCACTTTAATACAGTCATCTTTAATGTTGATTTTCATTAAGTTTGCATAGATTTTGCTTCCCTCACTACTGTCTGTTGCTCGATGAGCCTTTAACCAATCATATTTAAATTCCTTTGGAAGAAATCCAATCTTAAGAACTGATAGCAATGGTCCAGGCTCCCCCCCCCAAAAAAAAAGAAACTACAAATAATTATTTAACAAAATAACTTTTTGGATTTGACTTTGTTGCTAAAAGAACCCTGAGAGATATATTTATATAAATCTTGGGTCATGGAGTATGTTGTATTTTTAGCCAATATTTTTATTAAGCCACATAAACCAGCATCTTAAAATAATGCATATAAAGTGAGAAAGAGCCTGAAATACCTTATTTATTTAAAAATAATTTTAAGTTTTTTGTAAGGTTTTGCTATTAAGTATGTTTGAATGTATTCATTTTGAAAAAGTGACCTGATTTACTATGTGTAGAAGTGAGAATAGCTTCTCATCATCAGTTTTTATAGGTAAATTGACCTTTGCCTTAAATGGCAATTATAGAAATGCCATTTTACTGTTTATGTTAGATAACTGAGAATTTATTTTATAGAATGATTGCTCTGAAATTCAGACAAGTTAGAGATTGTGGCACAGAGAAAGGAACATTAGAAAGGAGAATTAAGGGAGAGACTTCAGGTCTTACCTTTAGTGTATTGGCTTCCATATGACTTTGAACCTTAGTTTGCATTTACTCAAATAAGGTGATTGGGCTAGATAGTTTCAAAGTTTCCCATTCAAACATTGTCTGATTCTTAGATTTCTCTCTCCCTTGAGCACATCATTTGATAATTTCTGTATCTAGTGAAAGGAAGTTGGTAGTATATATATGCTGTTAGTGCATCATCTTAGAGTGGACTGCTTTATGGAGTGTAAAGCAAGACCTGTTTGTATGTAGTTTATTTAGGATTTATACATTTTTATTATGCTGATAATTAAAAATTTCTGTATTTACATTTGTCAGAAAAATTCTGCTCTAGAAGCATCTATTTAATACATTTCACCTGACATGTACTAGGTACTATAGAAAATAAATGGCAGAAATTTTATCTGCCCTAATGGTTTCTAAGTGATGCTATATCCTACAAGTGACAGTTCATTTCTTTTCAGGTTAGAACCATTATTCAGAAGACTATGCAGCAAATTGTATCAGTAGTGACTGAATCCAGTATACAGACTGAGACAATGCTCTCTGAGAGATGGCCACTCACAGCCCACGACTGCTACCAGGCAGCTGTGACTCATTATAGGACCCACTGTTTTAACTGGCACAACCCCTTGGTAAGTCACATTTAAGATAGAATGAATGAGTCCCACGAGCTAATTAGAATGTATTTAAGTTCAAATCAAGTCAGTAAAATAAGTTCCATAGTGGAAGTTTCATTCTATTGAAAATATAGAATGTTTGTCTAAAGGGCTTTTTATTTTGTTTTTTATATTGAGGAAAAGAGCATATTGAACAGGAAAGGAGTTTTGGGAAGAGCTTAGAAATTGAATTCATAACCATCAAAAATGCTATTCTTTTTATGCCTTCATATTGGATTGTGGGATAATTACTGTTTTCTTACTCCTACTTTGAGTCAATCTCATACCTTTGCCTGGGTCATAATAGAAGGTGGGAGATGCCAATATCACTTTTAGATAAAATTGGTTACATAGAGAAATGATTGATTTATAATATATTGAAGAAATTTTCTGTGCTTAAAATAATTCTGAAACTTGTTTTTTAAAAAAAAATCTTTATTCCAGTATGAGTATGCTCTCCGACAATTATATGTGTTCGTCAATCTTTGTGAAGGAGCTCATTCACTTGACAGGTAAATCCGCAATGTTTGTAGAATATTTCTTTAACAGTATAAGGGGATAAAATTTAATGACTTACTCAAGAGAAATCTTTGCTTTTCCTAGGATAACTAGCTGAGAGTTAATAAAGTTATCTAGTAGATTTCAAAAAAAAATTTTTTTTTAAATATCATATTTACATCATCCACTGCAACCTTATGCTGATACTGGTTTGTCCCATAGAAGTGTTCCTGGGTGGGCAGCTAGGTGGCACAGTGGGGTCTTAGAGCAAACACTAAATGACCATTTGTCAGATGTTAAATGATCAGATTGATTCTGTGTCTTTTAAAAATTGATCCTATTTGGGGCAGCTAGGTGGCACAATGGATAAAGCACCGGCCCTGGAGTCAGAAGTTACCTGGGTTCAAATCCGGTCTCAGACACTTAATAATTACCTAGCTGTGTGGCCTTGGGCAAGCCACTTAACCCCATTTGCCTTGCAAAAACCTAAAAAAAAAAAAAATAAATAAAGAAGTGTTCCTGGGTGCAAAAAGGTTATGGCAGCAGAGCTTAAGTTCAGGGAGCTTCTGCTGTGAGTATTTCAGGCTGCCAGGACTGAGTATACTCACTCCTATTCTCTTGAGAATTAGTCTTAATTGAGAGAGGTTTCTTAACAGAATGAATTTATTTTACTTATTTTTGGAATATTTGGGGCTTATTTTGGAACTCTTTTATTCTCTATTACATCTAAACAAAAATTTTGACATTCACTTTTACATTTTTGAGTTCCAAATTTTCTCCTTTCCTTCCTTCTTCTTGAGAGGGCAAGCTTATGTATAGATTATACACATTACAAAAGAAAACAGACAAAAAAAACCCCCAAAATAATTATAAAGAAAAATTTTTTAAAGTATGCTTCAATCACCATTCAGACTTTATCAGTTCTTTCTCTGGAGATGGATAGCATTTTTCATTATAAGTCATTCAGAATTATCTTGGATCATCATATTGCTGGTATTATCAAAGTCATTCACAATTCATCATAGTTTAGTATTGCTGTTACTTTTACAGTGTTCTCCTGGTTCTGCTCATTTCACTTTGCATCATTTCACTTGAGTCTTTCCAGGTTTTTCTAACAGCATCTTGCTTGTCATTTCTTAGCGTAATAGTATTCCATTAAAATCATTTACCAGTCATTTCCTCAACTGATAGGCATCCATTTAATTTCCAATTCTTTGTTACCACAAAAAGAGCTGCTGTAAATTTTTGTTTTTTAAGGCATTGGGGTTAAAGTGACTTTTGCAGGGTCCCATAGCTAGTAAGCATCAAGTGTCTGAGGCCAGATTTGAATTGACTTCAGAGCCAGTGCTCTCTCCACTGTGCCAGCTAGTTGCCCCCCACTATTTTTGTTCTTGTAGGTCCTGTTCCTTTTAGTTTGGACCTGGTAGTGATATTGTTGGATCATTGCTCTTTGGGCATAGTTCCATATTGCTCTATAGAATGGTTGGATCCATTCATCACTACACCAACAGGACCATGGCACTCTTGAAGATTATCTTTTAAGTTGTGGAGAGATGATTATATATGTTAGTGGATAAAATTTATATTGCAAAACAGATATTTTTTGTAACGAAGAAAACTGATTTTCAAAGAGGTTTAAAATGACTCATTGGGCACATAGCAAGTTGATGACATAGACAAAATTAGGCCTTGAGTCTATTGGTCAGAAATTCTTTCCTATAGGTTACTTAAGTTTATGATCTCTAAAAACTACTCTGTGCCACCATATTTCATTTCCATCTCATCATAAGAATATGTAAGGAAAAGAAAAATTGATGTGTCTATGTAATCTATATTCCTATCTCTTACAGAATCAAGCTGGCCATGGACAAAGTGTGCTTGAGTTACTACTAAGGCTTTCCAGGGATTTCTAAGAACAAATGTGAAATTTATACTGATTGAAGACTGAAACTACAGCTTGGTAGCAAGAAAAAGGATGACATCTTTGTCCTCTTGTGAATGCTGCTAAATCTTCAGAAGCTCTATATGTGGAGCTTTTCTCCAGGAAGCTTTCCCAAAGCTTCTGTTGCTCACTTTCTTCCTCCTTTCCCTCACTCTCAGATATATGACTTATTGCTGAAAATGGTATGGTTGAAATATTTCCAAATCTTAACATGTAAGATTTTCCAGTTTGGAAACTAGTAACTTAACCAAAACAAGTTCACTTGGTTCCCTTTAGAGTAACCTCACTATGCTTGACCTGGGTGTTCACTTTATTGCTGAAGTTCACAGAACTGTAAGAAGACTTGTACTTAGGGAAATTGCAAACATGGACTAGAAAGTTATTTTCTGAAAACTTATCTTACGATCATGTTTCTCCAAGATTATTGTGAAGATGCATAGAGTTTGTATATGACAAGTTCAGTGCCTAAAAATAAAGTTTTATGATTTGTTATTTTTTTATACTCTTCCCTGTAGAACTATCCTTCCATTGTGAACAAGCACTCCTTAATCCTCTAGCTCTACTTTCCATCTCTTCTATCATGTAGCTTTTCCTGTGCTCTTTTATTCTAGTCAGGCTAGACTGGGATGCTATCTGCTTGTATTTGCCCTGGATGTAAATAGATCTTTCCCTTTTTGGGATGAAATCCTTTCTTCAAGCTCCAATTAGATCATGAATTCTCCCTTGCCAGCAGAGATCTTTCCTTCCTAGGAGTCCCTTTGTTTGGATCTCCTTTGCAGCTTTCTCACTTTCCCTTATCTCATAGTGTGTCCTCCAAGAAGTATGAAGCTTCTTGAGTTCAGAAACTTTGATTCATTTTTTGCTGTCAGTGCCCAGGACTTCGCATAGAGTAGATACATTATTAAATTTACCCAATTGGATTTTGACTATGCTTACTGTTTTAGTTTAAGAGGGCAGCTCAGCAGGCCTGAAGTCAGGAAGACTCATTTTCCTGTGTTCAAATCTGGCTTCAGACCACTTCCTAATTGTGGGATCCTGGGCAAATCACTTCATCATGTTCAGTTTCCTCATCTATACAATGAGTTGTAAAGGGAAATGACAAAAACCACTCCAGTATCCTTGCCAAGAAAACCCCAAAGGGTGTCACGAAGAGTTGGACACAGTAGAACAGTTGTTTGAGTTGTTCTGGACTACCTGTGCCTGCCCAGTGGCGTCCTGGTGGGAAATTGCTCTCTGAAGCTTGTCCCCCAGTGTTGCTGCAAAACAGGATAGACAAAAGACCAATAATAGACAGATGTTGTTCTACAAACAAGACCCACTCTGCCTTTCAACTCTTAACTCCTATGATCCTGCAAATGACCCCAACCCCACCCTGCTAGTGTTGGATGGTGTCAGGACAGGGAAAATACAAACTACTCCAGGAAATGACTTCAGATTAACTATGGAATGAGTCCAAAAAATCAGCAGCTAGTCTGGAATCAATTAACATGTACACAGTCAACCAAGAATTGAGGAAGTTCCTTGCTGTGTGTTTGTTAGGCAGTGAGACGCAAAAAACTCACTAGAAAATGAAACAATCCTGCTTGTAACTAGAAATGAATGAGATGGGTTTTTTTGAATCATCACCTTTTACTCTTACATTACCTTCCATTCTAGTAACATACTACAGTATCTTCATGACCCTTTGCCTAAAATTTTATCATGAACTAGACATTAACATTGAACATTTCACAACACAAAAGATGAACAGAAAATAGAATGGCATGTGAAACAGTCACTACATAAGAATTTGGTTTGCAATTTTGTTTTTGTTTTTTTATTTCAAACCTGGTAATTCCATCATTGCCTTGTTTGTGTTTCTTAACTACTAATATATTTTTAAAAAATGACCTTTTTTATATTAATATTTACTCTTTTCCCACTGAAGTCTCCCACCACCAAAAAACTAAAAGTCCTAATTTGCAACAAATATTCTCACAAAAAAGCTCACATTCTGTGAAAATGTCTCATTCTACACCTCTAATTCATCTCTACTTTGCTAAGAGATGGGAAACATGATTCATCATCAGTCTTCTGGTGTTATCACTGGATATGCATTTCATAAGCCTTTCGTATTTTTTTTAAAGCATAAGAATATTCCATTATGTCAATATACATAATTTGTTCAGCTGATGGTGACTCATTTATCTTCGTTTTTTTGCTACAGCAGAAAAATGTTATGAATATTTTTGTGCTTATGGGTTGTTTTTTGCTCCCAACAGTTTTTTTCTTATAGTTTAGAGCTATCTCAAAGTGAAATGGTTTGGTTTAGGTTGGCTTCCCCTCCCTGGAGGTATAAGCCTAGAGGTATCTGGATCAAAGTTATAAACTCAAATGACTGGGAGTTATCTCAATCAGTTATAAACTCAAATGACTGGGTGGTTGGACCACTTTACATTAAGTGTACCTTATCCATCCACATTCTTTCCAATAATTTTGTTTTTGTTTCCTGTTTTTTCCCCCTTTGCAATTTCATGGGTATAAGGAAACACAGTCAGAAAGCAAACATTTGTTAAATAAATTACTTTGTGCCAGGGTCTGCTAAGTGCTAGTAGTACTAAGAAAAGCAAAAACAAAATTCCTTTCTTCGAGGAGTTTTCATTTTAATGTTGGAGGTAACATGCATGTACCTATGTACATACAATATAGATGGGAAGTAATCTTAGAAGGTAGGAATAGTGGGATGGATGGGAAAAGGTGAAATTTGAGTGGTTTTGAAGTCAGGTGGGGATGAGAAAGGACATTTCATGAAGTGCCATGGAGTAGGGAGAAAATGGGTGTCAGTTGGAAGCACCAACAAATGGATTAATTTAATATATGTGGAGGGGAGAAAGTTGTAAGAAGCAAGTTAGTAAAGGGCTCAGTGCCACAGTGTTTTCAGTTGATTTTGGAGGTAATAGAGAGCCACTGAAATTTATTGAATGGGGCAACTAGGTGGTGCAGTGGATAGAGGACCAGCCCTGAAATCACGAGTACCTGAGCTCAAATCTGGCCTCAGACGCTTAATAATCACCTAGCTGTGTGGCCTTGAGCAAGCCACTTAACCCCATTTGCCTTGCGAAAAAAAAAACCCTAAAAAAATTTATTGAACAGAGAGGACATAGTTAGACCTGCACTTTAAAATCACTGGCAATTTTAACAGGGTTGTAAAATGGTGCCTTTGAAGAGTATAAATTAAATTATTGCATGATTTTTAAAACTCTTTGGCAGATGAGCAGAGGATAGATTGGAGTGGGAGAGCTGAGGAAGAGACCACTCAGTGGGCTAGAGCAGTATAGTTCAAGTGGGAGCTGATGAGAATCTGCATCAAGTCAAGTCAAATGAATATTAAGAACAACTGCCCACTATGACTCAGGTTAAGTCAAAAGGACACCAAGAAAGGCAAAAAATAGCAAAAAAAGAAAAAAGTCCTATTCTGAATGAGCTCATTTAATGGAGATTTCATGAATACAAACAGGATATATAGAAGATGAGCTGGAGATAACCTGAGAGGGAATGCAGGAAAAAGTATTTCTTGCAAAAGATGGACCTTGAGACTGGAAGGGACCTAGGAAAGCCAGGATGCATAGGGGACAACCAGTCAAAACACCTGCAAGTGGGAGATGTAGGCATGAGGAGCAGCAAAACCAGTGTTGTTGGATCTCAACAGATTGAGGGAGTGAAGATAGCAAGGGACCAGTTTATGAAAAATTTTAATGTCAAATAGAGCTTTTTATATTTGACTTTGAATGCAATAGCAAACTGTTGATTGTGTGGTTGGAGGAGGGAGGAGAGAGTGACAAGGTCAGACTGGCTCTTTAGGAAGGTCACTGATTAGAGAATGGATTGGAATGGGGAGGGTCTTGAGGCAGTGGAACTAGCCATCAGATGATTGCAATCTATTCCTGAGCTGATGAGGACCAACACTGGGTGGTAGCAGTGTAAGAGGAGAGAACGGGGCATAAATGGCAGATGTTAGAAAAGATAGGACTTAGCAAGTGATTGAATGAGGGATGGAGGGAGGGTAGTGAGAAGGAATATGTGGAATTAGGGTCAAGAAGACAAGTTTTCTTCTGGCCTCAGATTCTCAACAGCTGTGTAACCTTGGCCAGGTCATTTAACCTCAGGTTCATCAATTGGTTGTGGTGAGGATCAAATGAGATATTTGTGAAGCACTAAGTAGATAAATGCTTATTTCCTCCCTTTCTCCCCTCCCTGTATCATTCCTTTTTCTGCAGTCAATGAAACATTACGCTTCTGAATGCTGCTATTGGGTCTATACCCTGAAGAGATGATGAAAAAGGGTAAAAACATCAGTTGTACCAAAACATTCATAGCAGTCCTGTTTGTGGTGGCAAAGAATTGGAAATTAAGTAAAAGTCTTTCAATTGGGGAATGGCTTAGCAAACTGGTATATGTCACGGAACACTATTGTTCTATTAGAAACCAGGAGGGATGAGAATTCAGGGAAGCCTGGAAGGATTTGTATGAACTGATACTGAGCGAGATGGGCAGAACCAGAAAAACACTGTACACCCTAACAGCAACATAGGGGTGTGATCAACCTTGATGGATTAGCCGGATGGTCATCATCATCCTCCAAAAGGATTTATGAAGTACCAACTATGTTCACTGCCCTAAGTGCTGGAGATTCAAAGGAAGATAAAAACAAGGTCCCTCCCTTCATATTCTAATGGAGGAACCAACCTGTATATAAATAATTCTGTACATACATTCCATCAGTGCAACAATCAGGGACAATTTGGTGCTGTCTGTGATGAAGAATACCATCTGTATCCAGAGAAAGAACTGTGGAGTTTGAACAAAGACCAAGGACTATTACCTTAAATTTAGGGGAAAAAAACCCTGATATCTTACTGTCTAATCTTGTTATCTCTTACACTGTTTCTTCTTCTTTAAGGATATGATTTCTCTCTCATCACACTCAATTTGAATCAATGTATACCATGGAAACAATGTAAAGACTGGCAAATTGCCTTCGTTGGGGGTGGGTGGAGGTAAGTAAGATTAGGGGAAAAATTGTAAAACTCAAAATAAAATGTTTTTTAAAAAAAGAAACATTGAGCTTCTGATAAAAATTCTAGCAACCAGGTCACCTATTCCTAGCTAGTCAGGTGCTAAATTTTGGGAGCCTACAGTGATGTGTGGGACACCATCCACTTTCTGCAATTTGCTCCATAATCTATGTTGATTACCAATCCAGGCTCTTCAAGATTACCCTTTGGTTTCTAGTGATAGTGACCCAGTCCTGTGTGACCTTCATAACTCTAAACAAATCTGAGCGACCGTCAACTGTTTGGGATTTCTTTGTCAACATGTTTTTGATTGACTTGGGTTCAGATATGGGATTTCTAATATTACTGCCAACAATTCTAATACATTCTAGTATCTAGATCCAGTATAGGGGGACATCCACCTACGAAGAAGACCATGACATCATGAAGGTGATGCCATGACAAGCACATAAATTGGATTTGAGTGAGGAGGGGCTGTGCTAAGTCATCAACCTCATTTTCTTCACCAGAATTATCTGGATCCAGTGGCCAGATATGAATCAGGAGGCCTGGAGATGGCCCTGGATGTGAGGCTGTCAGGGTTAAGTGACTTGCCCAAGGTCACACAACTAGTGAGAGTCAAGTGTCTAAGGGTGGATTCAAACTCTTCAAGGCCAGTGCTCTATTCACTGAACCACCTAGCTGTCCTTTGGGGTGGCCTACAAATCTGGCATAGAAACTTATTTCTCAGGCTAGTTCTTCCTTTTTAGCTGGATGGTCATCATCATCTTCCAAAAGGATTTATGAAATACTGACTGTTCACTGCCCTAAGTGCTGGGGATTCAAAGGAAGATAAAAACAAGGTCCCTCCCTTCATATTTTTTTTTTTAGGTTTTTGTGAGGCAAATGGGGTTAATTGGCTTGCCCAAGGCCACACAGCTAGGTAATTATTAAGTATCTGAGGCCGGATTTGAACTCAGGTACTCCTGACTCCAGGGCTGGCATTCTATCCACTGTGCCACTTAGCCACCCCATTCCCTTCATATTCTAATGGAGGAACCAACCTGTATATAATTCTGTACATACAAGATATAGAATGGAAGGTGATCTCAGATAGTGCTGCCTTAGCTTGCAGAGGTGATATCATAAGGAGAAGGCAACATATAGGAGACAATACTCAAGTTGAACCCAGAGTTTCAAATCCTGACTCTATTAGGGGTTTGTACTACTTGTGTGACCTCAGACCAATTATAAAACCTTTTTTGATCTCAGGTAAATCATCTACAAAATGATAGGTCTTTAAATTCATCATCCTGTGATCTATGATCAAGCTGCTGAGTCCATTCTCCTGCCCTGCCTTTGCCCTGCCTCTAGGGCTTGAGACCTTGCCATGAGATCTTTGGATAATATCTACATTTTATAGGGTCCAACATTTGAACTAACATTGAAGGGGTATTCTGAGACATCAGAGGGCTGGTAGTGGGTAGTAATGGTGATAGGAGCCTAAAGGGTGGTAGGTCTTAATTCTTGCCACAGAATTGAATGAGGAGGAAGAGTGGGATGGGATTGGCTTTGGGAACATGGCAGAACCCTCAATGATTTCCAAGCTGCTCCATCTTAGTGGAGAATAATTAGTAGAGTTGAGAGGTTGTTCACCACTACCTGCTACCTGTCCAAGTCTGCTGAGAGTCTCATTGAAGTTCCTCCCCCCCCCCACTGCAAACTTAGACCTGTTGTGCCATGCCTCACCCATGCACAGCTGAATGGTATGAACAGCAATGCTGATTTCTCAAGAAACCTGACCTTTGCACAACTTGTCAGCTGCTTTGACCTCAGCATAGAGAGTTTCACAAGAATCCCTCTTGCCTTGCCCAGGCTGAGTCAGTCCAAGGGTCAGCTGAACAGAAATTCTTAATGAGTTATGTTTTAGAGAGAATCCAGTAGAAGGAGCTGAAATATCTGAGGATCTCTTCTAAGATACAATACAATACAGCCTCATCTCAGTTTAATCATACCTCATCAGCCCCATCTGGAGAAGACTGATTGTTTAATATTTATCAAGTGCTATAGCATGTTGTATAGGAAAGGTCCTGGAGTCATAATACTTAAGTTTGATTCCAGGCTATGAAAAAGACACCCCACTTCAGGTCTCAGTGTACTCCTCTGAAAAAGAGGGAATAATAATATTTTATCTCATAAAGTCATTATGAGAATAGAACTTTATATATTTTAATAGTCAATAGAATTATGAATTATCATTACTAAAATAAGATGGGGACTGAATAGAGGGTCTGCCATCCTTCTCCCTCCATGGAGTCTTGGTTGTCCTTTTGACCAAGGGGAACTGAGCCTTCATTCCTCCTTCGGTTCACTATTTGTGCTTTTCAGTATAACCCAGTCATTTTGATGAGCTTATCTACACCCATGTACTAATTGGGGGGGGGGGTGTGGAGGGGTGAGAGAGGAAGGAGATAGAATCCTGACAGTTCTCTTCTAACACTTGGATATCTTCATTTTGTCAGGGCTTTTCTGGAAATAGTACCTATATCCTTATGGTCAAAGCCAATGGTGGCAACTTCAAACCGAGGTGCAGTCTGTTTTTAGCATAGTATCTAACACTTATGAAATACTTTATTTTCATTCACTATGTGTTTGATATTCCTCCACCACATCCTTTTGAGGCTGAGAGAAGAATCATTTTTTCATCCACTATGTATTTGATATTTTCCCTACCACAACCATTTTGCAAATGGAGAAATTGAGGCTGAGAAACGAATCAACTCAAAGTTATTGAATGCTGAAGTCTAGATTCAAGACCAAGTCTTTTGGGTTCAAATAGAGACGAGAAGTTTTTGTCTTTGTTTTTATTTTTTTTAAACTGTAAAGTTCTATATGTAGAGGGTATGCCTGGGTATTGTCTTGGTTTTTGTGGTTCCGTTTATGTGGTCCTTTGCCTAAAAACTTATGATATCTCCTTGACAAGTTATGAATGTGTCCAGACTAATTTATTCACCTAAGCCACACTCATTAGAAAAGGAAAGAGAATTTACTGTTTACAGATTAATTATGTATTAGTCCTGTTTTTTTTAATTGTGAATAATTAAATTAAACCCAATATATAGTCTCGTTAGTACTTGCACAGGAATCAAAACAGAAATTTGAGATTTACAAATTTAGAGATAATTTCATTACAAATATTAATATAAACTACTTGTACCTGACTTGTGGGAGACTCTTCTGTGTTCATATTGATTTCATCAGCCACAGTTGGATATACTTTATCTTGACCCCAGCATGGTAATGTTATTTTGGTTCTCTTTGCAAATGAAATCAACTACTATCACCACCAGCTCATTTTATAGATGAGAAAACTAAGACAAACAGGGTTAAGTGATTTGCCCAGGGTCATACAGCTAGTAAGTATTTGAGGGTAGATTTGAATTCAAGTCTTCCTGACTCCTGACCCAGTTCTTTATCCACTGAACCATCTAACTGCCTCTTCTCAGGTTAGTCGAAGACTGCTTTTGCAGTTGAGGATATTGAAGTGCCAAAAAATTACTTGTCAATGCTTACAGAGTGCATGGAAGAGTCTGAATTTGAACCCAGGATTCCTTACAGAATTATAAAGTTTCAGTTGGAAGGATTCTCATTGGTCACTTCTTCCAAACCATATAAAAAGGATCTCACCATAATATATTTATTACAGTAAACTGAGGCACATAGTTCCAAGGATGATCAATGTACTAGTAAAGCATAAATTTACCATTAAATAGGGTCTCAGTTTCCTCAGCAAATCAAAGACCCTGATTGAAGGGGATGTCTCTCTTTTATAGTTTTCGGGAGTGTAGAACAAAGAACAAGATTTTGTGATGGGAGAACAAGTTATGATTGGTAAAAAGACCTGTAAATCATGAAAGGAGACATCAATATGATTGGTTACAGAGCTAAAGTATGAAGGACAATATGATTGGTTGGAAATTGGGGATGAAGTACTAGCAGCAATGCCTTCCTTCACTCTTGTGTTCAAGAAATGTTTATTGTTTGAGTCCACCTCAAAGGCTAGAGATCATAGACCAGACTTCTTTGGATAACAAGTAGTCATCCTTGAAGGATATTGGACTAGACACCCTGTGTTCCCTCACATCCCTCAAGGATAACAGATTTCTCTAAAGCAAGAATATAACAGTGATTAGCAGGAGAACTGGATTTCTAAGCTCAACTCATTACAGGCCAGTTGAATTTTTGAACCAAATTCAGGGGCAAAGAAACATGACTCAGGTAGTATCAGGACAAAATCAATTAACTATAAATAGGATCAATTTGTTTTTAGGTTTTTGCAAGGCAAATGGGGTTAAGTGGCTTGCTCAAGGCCACACAGCTAGGTAATTATTAAGTGTCTGAGGTTGGATTTGAACCTAGGTACCACTGACTCCAGGGCCGGTGCTTTATCCACTGTGCCACCTAGCTGCCCCGAATAGGATCAATTTTTAAAAGACACAGAATCAATCTGATCATTTAACATCTGACAAATGGTCATTTAGTGTTTGCTCTAAGACCCCAGTGAAAGGTAACATATAACCCAAATCCTTTGTTCCACTTTTGGATAGCTCTAATAGGAAATTTTCTCTTTGCATCACCCATAAGTTTCTTCAGAACTTCTATTTTTTTCTAGGTCTGCCCCCTCCTCACACCCTGTCTGTATAACTCTTTTTCTCAGAAACCCTAATAATCATGGGAAATAGGAAGTTCCAGTCTCTTCATCCTCCATTCTATACTAATGTATTATTTTTACTCTCATTGCTCTTTCCCTACTTTCAACCCTCAGAACAGATCCAATCCACCCCCATCCCCACCCCGGACATCTGTTTTTTTAATTTAACTTCCTCAATGCACTTTGGAAGACATTATAGTGCTAAAGCAACATTTGTTTCTTGTTCCCCATTAGACTTTTAGCACTACATCATTACACAGCTCCTTCTAATTGCTCAAATAAATTTATTTTTTTAGATTTTCCTGGACTTTTGTGTATATATTTCAAAATTCCTACTCACCTTTGGTCTTGTTCATTAGAAATGATCAATGTTTTTCCCCTTGTAGTATAATTATTGTTTGACTTTGGGAATATTATATTCCAAGATCTCTAATTTATAGTAGAAGTAGTCAGGTCATATGTTATCTTGATTATGCTTTTTAACTTGAACTGCTTTTTCTGGATGCCTGCACTATATTTTCTTTGATGTGGGAGGTCTGAATTTTGACTATGAAATTCATGGGATTTTTTCTTTTGTGGTTCTTTTCAGGAGACAAGCAGTGGATTATTTTTATATTCATATGTCTCTCTGGTTCTAATAGATCTGAGCAGTTTCCTTGATTTCTTGAAATATAATGTCCAGGTTTTTAAAGAAAATCATGGTTTTTCAGGAATCCATTGATTCTTTAATTATCTCTTCTTGACCTACTTTACAGGTCAGTTGTTTTTGTTATCATAAATCTTACTTTTCTCCTATTTTTTCAGTCTTTTGATTTAGTTCTAATATTGCTTGCTGACTCATGGAAAAGATTTTGGTTTGATTTATTTTGGATTTTTAATGAGCATGTTATTTGAATAAGATTTACTGCTTTCTCTTCTAAATTATTTTTTCCTCCAGAGCATTAATTTAAATTTTTTATCTCTTCATTTCTTTTGGGTATTCATAAAGTCCTTGAAGAAAATCTATTTTTTCCCTTTATGCTTATAGTTATAGAGTTATCCTTAATTTTTTTATGTTCATCAGTAATTTCTTTGGTTTACTTATTTCTCTAGCTTTAGTTCTTAACTTTTTTTTAATTCATTATTTGATCTGATGTGAATTTCAGGTTTTTGTTGAAGTTCATATGTGGGAGCTATCACTTTCAGGCATCCATCTGAAGCAGAAGTCATCTGTATATTTTTCAAAGTATCTATTCATTCAGTAGCACATCTGTTCCTGAGAGCATTTTTTTAGTTCAATGTCTGTATTACTGCCTCCATTTTACAGATCAAGAAATTGCAACCTATGGAGAAGTGATTTTCTCATGGTTCCATAGTAAATTAGTAGCAGAGTCAGGATAAGACTAGTGCCTTCCCTCTGTTGATTATTTCCTGCTTGTCCTGAATATAGTTGGTTTTGTATATATTTGTTTGCATGGTGTTTCTCCCATTAGATTGTAAGCTTATTAATAGTAGAAACTGTCTTTTGCTTCTTTTTGTATACCAACCTGATGCTGGTACTTAAAAAATGTTGATTCATTGATTGATTGGTCTTTGTTCATCCTCTTCTCACTTAGCCAGTGAGTATGTTTTTTAAATGAAAGCTGAATGTATTTTAAATAGCATTTTCAGACCAGATTACTTATGTTGGAAGAACTATGTTGGTGGAACTGGAAGTTGTTGCAATCATTCTAGAAAGCTATTTGTTATTATTCTACTAAAAAGAGTGAGCAAAATGTTTGTGATTCATAAATCTCACTGTTTGGCATATAAAAACACATCTAAACAAAATATTCATAGTACATACCACATACTTTTTTTGTGTGTGTGATAGTAAAGAATTGGAAACAAAGTAGGTGTCCAATAATTGGGAAATGGTAAACATATTATGGTACAGGAATATAATAGAATATTACTCTACTACCAGAAGCTATGAATATGAAGAATTTAGAAAAGCATGGGAAGACTTGTATGAACTGATGCAAAAGGAAGCAAAGGGAATCAATAGCCGCTGACAATATAAATAGAAAGAACAAAAATGAAACTGAATGCTGTGAAATTTTAATTGATCTTCAGACCAAGGTTGATCTTCAGAAGATTTGAGAGCATGCACTTTTGTGCCTTGATTAGGGATGTAGACTTTGAATATGGAATGCCACTCATGCTGTCAGAACTTGTCAATATATCAGTTAGGTTTTTTCTTTTTCTTTTTCTTTTTCTTTTTCTACCTTTATTATAGGAAATGACTCTCTGGATAGAGGAGAAAGGATTTGTTTAGAAACAAATATTAAAATAAAATAAAGGAGTTTTTTTAAAGCTTTGTTATAGCTACAGTATCAAAATGCATCGACTATCTTAAGATATGATAAATCCTTGAGAGGTGTTAGAAATATGTGAGGAGAGGGTCCCCCCAAAATGAGGAGTTCTCCCTGAGTTTGGCCTTAAAATAATAATTATGTAGGCATGTTTGTGGGATCTGACTAGAGAGCTAAACCCCCAAAGATACAGCTTTTTTTTTTTTTAGAAAAGAGTATTTTTTGAAAAGCAAAAACAATGGTTACAAAACATCTTTTGAACCTTTCCCGGAAGATAAGAGGTCCTTGAGGAGAATAGACTTGAACTTAAATACAAAGTTAATGAAGTACAGACCCAGAGAAAACATGAAATTGAGAGTTTAAGAAAGAAAGAGAAAATTTAAGAGAGTTTAAGAAATAGCTTTGAAAAGAGTTTTTATATACCTTTCGCTATCAGAAGTTGGAATCTGAAAAGCTACCTCTGGCTTGTCCATCAAAGGAAGGATGGGGGCTGGATATCAGACACACTAGGATGATGATAATGATGATGATGATGATGATGATGATGATGATATTTGTCTTTCATTCTTGAAGAAGACCATGACATCAGGGAGGTGATGCCATGGACAAGCCCATGAACTGAATTTGAGTGAGGGGGGTGCTAGTCTAAGTCACCAGCCTCACTTTCTCCTCCAGAGCCATCTGGATCCAGTGACCAGATATGAGCCAGGATGACTGGGAATAAACCTGAAAGTGACTTGCTGGGAAATATGTCCAGGGGAACATGCTTAAGGGATGCCTCCTCCCAGATCAGTATTTTTGTGCCTTATTAGTTATGCTAGATCTTCCACAAATGTGAATCTTATCTTTGGTATGTTGGCACACCCTGTGTGACCTTTGATATTAGTTCTTAGAGATCAACAAAGATATTTTCAAGCAAATAGCATGGTAGATGTGAAAGAGGAAAAAATAAAATACTATATGAATACCCCAAGGTTATTAGTAATTGTGGTTCTAACTTTTTACTTAGGGAACTTCCTTGGTATTTGTGGGACTGATCTCTCTTGCTGAAATTGATTATAATTGATAAATTATCTACAACCATGAATCACTTGGTATACATACATGCTGGGAATCCTGCAAAGATGATTCCCTGTCATGGAATCTATGGGATCCTAGAATGTCTTGAGCTGGAAAAGACTTTAGAATAAATCCTCTAGAGTATTAATGGGAAAGACTTAGGCAATTTCAAAACAAAAGAAAGAAGCACTTAGAGAACCAGTTTCTAATCCTATCTCTGTTGCTGTTCAGTCATGTCTGACTCTTTATTACTTCTTTGGGGATTTTCTTGGCAAAGATACTGGAGTAGTTTGCCATTTCCTACTCCAATCCATTTTGCAGATGAGGGAACTTAGACAAACATGGGTTGTGATTTGATAAAACCAATAAATGTCTGAGGCCAGTTTGAAACTCAAGAAGATGGGTCTTCCTGACTTCAGGCCAGTGCCCTATCCACTGCACCACCTAGCTGCCTCTGCTACTTTGCTATTTACTAGCTGTGGGGCCCTGGGAAAATTACTTCAGATTTCTGAGTCATAATTCCTCTTTCTTCATGCACAAAAAACCTAGAAGTGACAATCTCTCTCAGACCACCAGTCCTGTTTCTAACTCAGCCATTGTTCTAGGAAGCCACCAACTTGAGGGGTTGAGCAATCACATGAGCCTGGCCACTGCTCCTGCAGGTGCTATAGCCACAGCTATTGAAGACCCAGGAAAATAAACCATGTCAAAACCATTGACATCATCAAACAATTCAACTTTCTGAAATGGATAAAATTTTATCAATGGAAATTATATTAAGAAAGTCATCTGATGATTTCTCTCTCATCACATTCAACTTAGATGGATGTATACCATGGAAACAATGTAAAGACTAACAGACTGTCTTCTGTGGGGGATGGGGGAGAGAAGCAAGAATGGGGGGGAAAATTGTAAAACTGAAAATAAATAAAATATTTCTTTAAAAAAAAAAAGCCAGGAGCGGCTAGGTGGTGCAGTAGATAGAGCTCCAGCCCTGGAGTCAGGAGTACCTGAGTTCAAATCCGGCCTCAGATACTTAATAATTACCTAGCTGTGTGGCCTTGGGCAAGCCACTTAACCCCATTTGCCTTGCAAAAACCTAAAAAAAGTCATCTGCTTTGCTGTTGCATCCTAAAAATCACAGGACTTTTTCATATGATTTGTAGCTGAAATCTTCCAAATTTATTACTTGTAAGAGACAACTCAGGAAGTGTGAGCTTCATGAGAGCAGGGATTTTCTTATTTTTCTATTTGTATCTACACCAGCATTTTGTCCTCAGTAAGTACTTAATGCATGTTCAATTGATTTATCTACAAAATGGAGATATACGTACTCATACAAGTTATATCAAAAATTGATTGAAAGTCCTTTATGAAGTCTTACATTAGTCTGAACTAATTAATGACAGATCCTGCACATAACCTTACTTCTCATATCTCCCATTTCCCTTTCCAATAAGTAGAATGGGGATACAAAGCCTGTTCTTCAAATCAGAACAACTAGGGGTCAAATCCTCTTCACTTACTTTTGTAGATGTCTCCTGAAGAAGTCCCAGGGTAAACTTCAATAATCTAGTCCAGTTTTCTTTGATTGGAACCTTCAAAGCAAATTAATTGAGGAAAATTGTGCTCCTTAGAGCAATCAAGGAGACTATAAATAAGTTGACCAAGAAAAGAAAGCAAAACCTGAGTAACCCAAGAAGGAAATCTTTGTATGGAGGGAAGGGCTGAGAGATCTTGGTGCACAGCAAAAGGTCTCAAAAAACAGAGGTACTCTAGTGTACACATTCGATCTTAAATTGTAAATCCATTTCTGGTAGAAGCAAACACTTCAGAAAAGTCTCTCTAGGAGTACTATCTTCTGGAAATAGGGTGAGAAGTAGCCCAAAGAACAGAGATGGAGGTGACTGAGGAGAGCTAGAGGTTGCAAATAAAGCCCCAGTGGGGAAGGTTAAGGAAGGCTAACTTGGCTGGTTGGAAATAGACCCATAGAGGACCATGAGTCTAGCATTCCAGGAGCAATGACCGATATGTGAGAAGTTCAGGGACAAGTCACTGGAGGCCAGAGAAGTGTTGCAAGTCACAGAAACTGTGAAACACTGAAATGAAAGTCTTTTCTATGCCCATTAATTTGCAAATAAAACTTACGTGTTGAGCGTTATAAGCCTGGAAGTACCTAGAAGTGACAATATCTCTCAGACCACCAGTTCAGGCTTACCCAGATATGAATTCCACCTGAGTAGGGGAAGTGACCCAGAAGAGTGATATGGAAAGAGGCCACTATCCACCCAATAGATAGAACACTGGACTTGGAGTCAGGAAGACTTGAGTTCAAATTTGGATTTAGACTCTTACTAGTTGTATGACCCTGGGCAAGTCACTTAATCTCTGTCTGCCTCAGTTTCCTTAACCATAAAATGGCAGCACCTTATCATAGGGTTGTTGTAAGGATCAAATATGATAATATTTGTGTAATGATTGATATTGTGTTGGTGCTTAATAAAAGCCTGTTTTCCTTTCTTCAAAGGGGTATTCATGTTGGGAAGGAACTTCTGAGACAAGGTCTTTGAACTGTGGATAGAGATGCTCCAAAATAATAGTAAGTACAAGATGAAAAGTTATCTACTAGATACTCTGATACTTACCATGTGACCTTAAGTCAAGTCACATTCTTCCCCTTTACCACTCTATCTCTCAGTGACTGCTTCAGCAGTTTCAATAATTTAATTATTAATCTATGTCTATGTCTATGTCGAATCTTTATCTATATCTTTGTCTCAATCCAAGTTTCTCTCTTAAGTATCAGTCCTCTATCACACTGATTTATTACTTTATGGCCATTTTGAACTAGATGTCCTCTGATTTCTCAAACTCAAAAACAGAATTCTGTCCAAAACAGAATTCATTGTCTTCTTCCCCAAACTGTCCCCTGTGCCAAATTTTCTTTTGCCTATTGTGCTTTCATTCTTCCAATCTCCCATATTAATCACCTCAGCTTCTCACTCTTTCTTCCCTCACATAGGCCAGGGTCAGTCATTTGTCAAATCTCATCATTTCTACCTTTACCCTATCTCTTGCATGAGACCCTTTCTTTCACATGGCCACTACTACAATTCAAGCCCTCATTGCCTCTTGTCTAGATGATAGTGATAGCCTCCTATTGGTTTCCCTGACTCAAATCTTTGTCTAACTCTATTCACCGCTCAACTCTTTCTAATAGGATTTTTCTTAAGTGAGTGTCCATGTCAATCCCTTTATCCAGTAAATTCCAGATATTCCTTATTGATTTTAGGATAATATAGAAATTCTGTCTGTATTTTAAAGCCCTTTATAACACGGGCCCATTCCCCCCCCCCCCCCAGCCTCATCACATATTAACCCCTTTTGAATTTTGCAGGGTAGTAAATTCTTGGTTGTAATCCAGTCTTTTGCTCTCTGAAATATGACACATGGTAAGTGTCAGAGTTAAAATTTGAATCTAGGTCCTTCAACTCCAAGTCCAACAATTCGAGTCCATGGAACTACAGAATAATAATGCTAGTGTCTATAAGCATTCGATTACAGTTAACAGGTCTTAGATCTTTAAGGTACCGACAACACCAAATTTACTTCCTCTGAGGCTCTGTAGTAGATCTCTAGTAAATAATTTTTACTTTATTTGATGGAATATTGGGTTTCTAGTTGGTCAATTCTAATTTTTAGGGTTTTATTTTCTTCAATTAACTTTTTGTTTCCCTTTCCAGTTACTTAATTTTACTTTTTTTCTTTCTTTCTTTCTTTTTTTTTTTGCTGAGTTGCATTCCCTTTCTAGCTGGATGATTTGAGTTTTAGACAAGTTGTTTTTCTTTTCCAGTTGGTCGATTTCATTTTTTGAAGAATAACATTCTTTTTCCAGTTGGTTATTTTTCTTTTAAAGGAGTTGATTTCCTTGGTCAATTTTTCATAATTTTCCTGCATGGTTCTCATTTCATTTTTCCAGTTTTCTTCTTCTTCTCTTCTTTGGTTTTTAAAATTCTTTTTTAAAGCTCTTCTATGAAGTTTTGAATTTGAGTCCAATTCATAGACTCCTTTGAGACTTCTCATGTAGGTAATTTATCACTATTTTCTTCTTCTGAGGTGGCAGTTTTATCATCTCTATCTGCATAGTAGTTTTCTATGATTAACACTCAGTTTTTTTGCTCATTTCTATTGTTTGAGCTCTGCTCCAGGGTATAGGGAATATAGACCTAAGCTTTTTGTGCTAGGACAGGGGTGAGATCTCTGACTTATCACTGGTCAAGATGTTGTCCATACAGCTCAGGTGTTGCCTAGGTTAGTTTCCTCCTTTATGTCCAGGCTCTGTCTATGCAGAGGTCAATTATGTTAAATTCTTAACTCTCAAGAGGAAAGAGAAGAGGGTTTCTCATTTTGTATAAAAACTAGATGGAATTATGAAAGCAGGGATTCAAAGCAAAGCAAAGCACATGGTCTGATGCTGTTGGTTGGCATTCATCTGATATTGGTGAAGCCTTACATGTTAGACCCAACTGCTGTGCCTCATGAGGTTTTACTGTCATTCTAGGGGAAAATTGTGTGTTATTCAGACTCTGCATTAGCACCTTGGAAAGGATGAGTTCCTTTTACACATGGGTGGATCATTTGATATGTGTCAAAGGTTGTAAAACTTAGAGTAGACTCATTACTTCCTTGGAGCCAAGAAATAATTAAAGAAGTATTTTATGAGAGTCATGCTGGGGCTTCTTGGTGGTGGTGGTGGTGGTGGTGGTGTGTGTGTGTGTGTGTGTGTGTGTGTGTGTGTGTGTGTGTGTGTGTGTATGTGTGTGTGTGTGTGTGTGTGTGTGTGTGTGTGTTTAAACCTAGATCAAATGTTACCTATTCCTTGCTATATTTCCCCCATGTCCATTGTGAATACTCAGGGCATATTGGAGTCTTTTTTGACTCATTTAGTGCTATTATGATTAGTTATTCTTATAGGTGTCTTATCCTGTCTAGGGCGGCTAGATGGAACAGTAGGTAGAGTTCAGATTCTGAAATTAGGAGGACCTGTGTTCAAATTTCACCTCAGACACTTAATAGCTGTGACCTCGGGCAAGTCACTTAACCTTTATTGCCTCACATGCAGGGACATCTCCAGTCAGCCTCATTTATATCTGGTCACTGGACTCAGATGACTCTGGAGGAAAAAGTGAGGCTGGTGACTTAGTACAGCGCCTCCTCACTCAAATCCAAATCACATGCTTTGTTATGATATAATCTCCCTGATGTCATGGTTTTTTTAAAATGAAGGACAAACATCCTCATCATCATCCTCATCCTCATTATTATTATTATTATTATTATTATTATTATTATTATTATCCTGGAAACTTCCTCAGGGAAGATTTCATTATAAATTTTTCAGTGCCCCACAGAGCCTATCACAGTACTTAGTAAATGTTTGCTATCCATTTAATGAGTTACTTGGGCATATTTTACATCTCAGGATCTGTTTCCTTATCTGTTGAACTAAAGAATCTTTTTAGGCTCAAAATTTCTGAGTTAATACGCAGGAGCACATGAGCTTAAATCAGTAGCCTATTATGGCAGAACCTGATTTCCATGCTGTAACTAGAAGGGACAACTGGGGCTTTGTCTGAAGGCTTCAATGCATCTGTGGGCTTCACTTTACTAAAAAGATCTTCTGTCCCCATGCTATATGGCCTAACTGAATCTGCTTCTCTATCCTGGTGCTTCTGGATCTGATTGGAAGTTCCTTACATGGGTAGGCATTGAAGGCAAAGGCTGATAAAAGGTGTCATGAGGTGGGATCCTTGATTTCCCTGGTGTCACCCTCACTAGAAGAAGGGTCCTAGGCTTCTATCTCTCCCACACATGGCAATGATATGGAATTCTTTTCCTTCATGGAGTCCTCTGTAATGAGAGTGAGATCTTTTCCTATGGTCTGTCCCCTCCAAAAAACCTTAAATTTTCTTCAGATTCTAGAATGCCCAGTTACAGCTCTGTCTATTGCCATTCATGGCATCTCTTCCTCTGAATTAATGAAGACACCACTATTTCCCCAATCACCCAAGCTCAAAACCTGTTACTTGCCAAGTCTTGCCTATGTTCTCTCTATCCAGGGACATTACCTGTCCTCCTATCTCCTGGTTAGGCCCTCAACACCTCTCCAGTAACTTTGTAATAGACTTTTAACTTATCTTCCTGTCTCCAGGGCCTCCTTGACCTAGCCATCCAAATAATCTTGCTAATAATGTATATGTTTCTACCCTGTTCTTAAAGGTTTAATTTTCCCCATTGCCTACTGTATACATCACAAGCACTGGGTATTCAAAATCCTTCTCCTTTCCAAAGCTTATTTTATTTTGGGGGGGAGGTAATGGGATTAAATGACTTCCCCAAGGTCATAGAAAGTAAGTCTGAGGTCTGATTTGAACTCAAGTCCTGACTCCAGGGCTGGCACTCTATCTACTAGCCACCCCCAATCCTTATTTTATTAGGAAAGAAAAAGCATTTATATACTGGTACGTGCCAGACACTGGTGCTAAGTGCTTTACAAATAGTATCTTATCTGATCCTTACAGCAACCCCCATTCTATTATTACTCTCATTTTACGGAGGAGGAAACTAAGGCAGGCAGCAATTAAGTTGACATTCCTAGCGTCACACAGTTAAATGTCTTAGTTTAAGCTCAGGTCTTCCTGACTCCTAGTCCAGTGCGCCTCCTAGGGGCCTTAATTATTAGTTTCCTAACCTTAACGCATATTTTCCTTTTATATTTTTGGTGTAGACCTGCCCCCTCCCCCTCCTGGAGAACACTTTTTCTTGCCCTATTGAAAGCTTTCTCCTCCTTGAATGTCCAGTTCAGAAGTCACTTCTTCTGTGAAGTCAAATGAAAGTGATCTCTCCTTTCTCAATCCTAAAAAGTTTTATCTTTCCTTTGTACAGTCACTTTCCATGGTACCTTCTTTCCGTAGATATAACCCATAAGGACAGATAGTGTTTTTATTTTTTTCTTCTTCTTGGTGTTTCCAGACAATGCTTCACATAGAAGTCAATTAATCAATGATTGTTGAATTCAATAGAAGTGGCCCCAAACCCCATATTAGTTCTACATCAAGTAGAAAATCCCCTTTTGCATTTAAAGCCCCTCACACACTCTATGGTCTTTCCAAACTAGTTTGCACAATCCTTACATATGTCATAATTTCATTTTTGCATTGACTGCTCATATTAGTGAGATGCACTCCTTCCTTCTGTCTCTCTCTTAGAATCTCTAACTTCCTTTCTGATCTTTCCTGGTTGCCAGTGTCCTCCTCTCATCAAATTACCTTGTATTTACTTAGCTTATATTTACTTAGTTTGTATTTAGGATGTTGGGGCTGTGAGAAATGATTATTAATAACTAATGAATGGGGGAAATCCAGGATTTCCCCCTTTTTTCTATAGCCCTCATTATAAAGCTCTATCTTTGAAGGTTGAATTAATTTTCTCCTCATTCTGAGGTCAGATCCCATTCAACTTTCCAAGGCATTTAATCTAAGGTGAGGAAGCCCACTGAGTTCTACACTGGTTTAAGTGGAGATTAATTCTTTGATTAGATTTCTCAAAACTGGGGTAATTTAGAAATAAATGACAGAATTAAAAGTTCATTAGAACTCTCATTTTAATATTAATTCTAATTATTATTAACCAATCATGGTTGATTGCCACCTTCTGGAACACCCACTTTTCCAAGGGCAGAGAAGCCCAGAGTATGACATCATGATGATCTTTGGCATTTGAGAATGCCACTGATCTCTTTTATTAAAATGCTAGCTTTATTAATAAAACAATCAATCACCCAGACATCTTATCTCTCAAATTTAAAAAATTTTTTTTTTGCAAGGCAAATGGGGTTAAGTGGCTTGCCCAAGGCCACACAGCTAGGTAGTTATTAAGTGTCTGAGACGGGATTTGAACTCCTGACTCCAGGGCCAGTGCTCTATCTATTGCACCATCTAGCTGTCTCTCTCTCAAATTTTAAAAATGCTACAGGGCAGCTAGGTGATGCAGTGGGTAGTGCTGTGTCTGAAGTCAGGAAGACTCATCAATTCTGGCCTCAGACCCCTACTGTATGATCTTAGACAAGTGCCTTAACCCTGTTTGCCCCAGATTCTTCATCAGTAAAATGACCTGGAGAAGGAAATGACTCCACTCCAGTATCTCTGCCAAGAAAACCCCAAATGAGATCATGAAAAGTTGGACACTATTGAACAACATTTAGGATGTTATTGTATAATTTTATCAAGATGAGAAAATGTGTTTCTCAATTGATCAAAGTGATCTGATCAATCGCCTACTATATGTGTACCTATTATTTCTTCTGATAGAATATAAACTCCTTGAGAGCAGAAACTTGCATTTTTTTAAATCTAGCTTATAGCAGTGATTAGCAGCACAGGGTGATAACTATAGCTACCTTTTATATAGAGCTTTAAGGACTATGAAGCACTTTCAAGTATCTCATTTTATCCTGATAACATTTCACTTTGCAGGAAGAAACTGAGGCTGACAGCAGTGATGTGGTTTGCCTGGGACCACAAGCTAATAGATGCTGGAGGTTGTATTTGAATTCTCTTCTTTCTGACTCCATGTTTAGTAGATGGTAGTGGGCATTTAATGGAAATTTATTAATCAATTGACCCCTAACATATTAGACTGTAAACTCCTTGAGGGCAGGTACTACTTCAACTTCTGTTTTTGCATCTCCAGGGCCTTTAGTAAAGGTTTGTTGACTGATTGATGACCCTAATTACCTGTTACAGATTTAAAGAACAGTTTATCCTCTGTGTTTGGGAGGACAGCTTCCTGGTTTGCAGAGGGAGTAGTTAAGGCGAGAGGACAGTGACTGGATCCCGGAGAACAGTTTAGGATCCCAATCAACTCAAGCAGGGAGAGTGATAGAAGAGATAAACAAATCCAAACAGCTTTTCTAGCTTTACTACTTGAAACAGAAAGCAGAAATACCACAAGGAGGACTCAGAAGCTCCAAAGGGGAATGGGTTCTGGTGCTTCTCCAAAGGGGAAGGGGTCTGGTGCTTCCTTTCCATATTTAACAATTATCTTGAGCAATCTCATACTTCATCTTGTATCCTTAGTATTCACGCCAGATCACACCAGTTTAAAAATTTTGTTTATTGAACTCCCCCAAATACATGATACTGACACAGTGCCCACATCACTGAGTCCCCTACCTCCCTTGTTAATTTGTGTTCCTGTCAGTTTTCCCTTCAGTTGAGAAGGATAATTGGGGGCTCCATTGTTCCATGTGAGCCAGTAAACATTCCTGAGGACAGTGGGGTTTGATCCCTTTTTCCTGGCCCCAGGTGTCCAGCTGAAATAACCATGGTAAAGTCTCCCTTTCTGTCTCTCACAGAAGTCACTTGCCACAGTGTCAGAGGGATTTCTCAAACCTATTCCTTCTCATAGCACAGGAAATTCAGAGATTCAAAAGCTAACCCACCTTTGGGGAATCTTCCTGAGCCACACATTGGGGGCCCCACAAGGATTAGTTCATGGAAGGCCCAAGGCAGGGATCCACACCTGGCCAATTGCCATTGCCTCCTTGGTCTTGAAGCAGGACTTGGATGACTGTAACCATAGGGCCAACAGAGATGTACCCCCCCCCCCCTTTCCTTCCCCCAAGATCAGCAGTTCTGTCTACTACAGTTGGGGCTAATTTACCAAGTGAACATTTTTTTCTGGAAAATGTTGAGGCTTCTGGCCCAGGGAAGAACCATAGCTGAGTTTAGAAAGTTCCAGGATTTACTTCTCATAAGCTGTGTGACCCCTCTTGAACAAGTCATTCCCCATCTCTGGGGCTCTGTTTCTTCATTTTAAAAATGAGGGAGGATCTTGGGGGAAATACTGCATATTAGTGAGATCCAGATCTCAGGCCTGAATCCCACACTGTAAACACCATGAGCGCATCTTTGCCTTCCTACGTGAAGAGCTACAAGGACAATCTTGTTTTTAGAGAAAGTTTGGCTCTTTTACAATTGGGATCTGGGTCTCTCCTGAGTCCAACACTTTATAAATAAAATGGAAATCCTTCTTGGGTTCGCTCTTTAGTAGATAGGCTTTGATGTGATGGGGAAGTGAATCATCTGCTAGCTGGAAACACTTGCCATCCACCAGGACAAAGAGTCTGTGGTCTTGGGGCTGGTCCACTTCAAATTTCTCAGCACATTGGGCCCTCAGCTGCTCAGCCAGTGTGTCCGACTTTGAAGCCAGTGTCCGGGCTTGGTTGTCCGGCTCCAGGAAGGAGATGCAGATGAAGTCCTGAAAAAAACGGTTCATGGTCAGTGGTTTGGCTGAGGTGGGGAAGGGAGAGAAAATGAATAACTATTATTTCTATAGTGTCTTAAGGTTTGCAAAGATCTTTTTTCATATGTTACCTCATTTGATCTTCACAACAACCCTGTGAAGTAGGTTCTGAAACAGATAAAGAATCTGAGGTAGACAAAGGTGAAGTGACTTGTCCAGGGTCACACAAACTAACAAGCATCTAAAGCAGGATTTAAACTCAGTTCTCAAATTTAACACTTCTAAAAGAAGAAAAGAGGCTTGTCTTCTTGTCTCTGGGCTCACATAGGGTTATTCAGTCTTTTGGATCAGAGAATTTGACAAGAATCAGGGTCTGATATACTGCTCCTGAAACTCAGAGCTAATTGTGGCCTTAGACCTTGTTTGTGTTACCCCTTGGCAGTCTGGACACTGTAGAAAACCTTAAAATGATATTTTTTAAATGCACAGGACAAAATGCATAGTGTTGGTAGAGTTGTGAACTGATCCAACCATTCTGGAGAGCAATATGAAACTATGTTCAAAGGGCAATAAAAATGTTCACACCCTTTAATCCAACAATTCCACTACTAGGTCTATGATCCAAAGAGATCATAAAAAAGGGAAAAGGAGCCACATGTACAAAAATATTTATAGCAGCTCTTTGTAATGGCTCAAAACTGGAAAACGAGGGGTGTTCATTAACTGGGGAATGACTGAACAAGCTATGTTGTAATATGAATGTAATGGAGTCCCCTATTGTGCAACAAGAAATGATGAGTATATTGTTTTAATTTTCTTTATTTTTTGACATTTTTTTCTTTTTGGTGGTTTCTTTCTTTTTTTTTTTTGCAAGGCAATAGGGTTAAGTGACCTGCCCAAGGTCACACAGCTAGGCAATTACTAAGTGTCTGAGACAGAATTTGAACTCAGGATCTCTTGACCCCAGGGCCAGTGATCTATCCACTGAACCACCTAGCTGCCCCTTCTTTTTTCTTTTATAATTATGACTAATATAGAAATGTTTTACATATATAACCTATATCAAATTGCCTACTGTTTAGGAGGAAGGTAGAAAAATGAATGCTAAAACTTATCTTTAGATATAATTGGAAAGATACTATTTAATAAGGCTAAGTGCATAGAATTACAAAGGCAACCAGCTATACTGAAATGTAGCTATTAAAAAAAAGATTTGACTGAAGGTTAAGAATTCCCCTGCCTTAGAAAGAAAACAACTAATCCAACTCTTTCAATTTATAGATGAGGAAACAATCTCAGAAAAGTTAAGTCACTTGCATAAAGTCATTAAATAGCAGAGTTCAGATTTTGGTAAAAAAATATTTAACTTAGAAAAGTTTCTGACAATTTTTTTCTGAGGTCAACAAGCAGATTTGGGTCATTTTTTTTGACTTAGAATAAGCAGCAAAACTAGGATTTCCCATTTATATTTTCATATTTATATTCTATACTTTTTAAGTCACTGCATTGACATTCTGAGCCCTAGACTCAAGAATTAGGAGTGATTTCCAGTTCCACTTGCACTACATTCAGAAAATCATCTCCCTTTTCTAATGTTCTCAGTTTTCTGAGTAAAATGACAGGGTTGAATTTAATAGTCTCTAAGGCCCCTTCTACCTTAAAAGCTCATTTTATTCTTCAATGACCATTCACTAAGCATCTACTCCATGAAAAGCATCCAGGGGAGGTACAGTCTTGTAAAGTAGGTAGGGTTTATATTATTATATCCTTAACCTTCAGTTGAAGATCGTAAGGCATATAGAAATGACTTATGACATGCAGAGTTAGTGGCAGGGAAACTACCTAGCCCTTGTCCAGGGTGCTTATTACTGAATATTTCAAGGAAGGATTCATTCCTTTATTCATTCACCTGGAGTCATGGGGAAGATACAGCACATCAATGAGCAAAGGTCCCATAGACCACTGGTCAAATACTTCAACCTCTCTGAGGATGTGAAACTCTTGTAGGGATCAAGGCTATGGACTGGTTACTATTGGACAGTACATTGCATGGAGCAGTCTCTCACTAAAGGTTTATAAGTGATGATTGAATGAGTACATTTTCTTGGTAGAATGGACAAGCCTTTCCTAGTTTTGAGATGAGTGTTTGCCTCCTAGTGGTCAATGCTCATAACTATTTTCAGTGTTTCCCTTTAGTGACATTATAAAGGACATTTACAGACCTTCTTCCCAGGACCAGGTTATGTGAGTATGGACAGTCTGGAAGCCATTCCCTTCAACTTTCACTTAGTCATTCACTTCATTCATTAACTTATCCACATTCATTCATTTACTTGTGAACTTCACTCATTGATTCACTCATTGATTCATAAGCAAGATACTGTGCCAAGGGTTGAGAAATGGAAAAGAGAAGTAAGGTTCCTTGAACCTTTCTAGTAAAATTGGAGAAGATAAGGTAATATTAATGTGGAATGCTCTATAATCCAATCATAGCACTTTCCTCCTTTAAAATTTGGTTTGTATAAAACTCGTGTGTAGCCTATACATTTTTTTAAGTGTATAGTTTAGGATTTTTTTCTTTCCCCTTTAGAGTGATGACTTATTCTGATTGATGGTCTACATTTCACTACTTAAACTGAGTTACAATTTAATTTTTATGGTTTACTCTCCTAATCACTAACCATTACTATGCTACTAGGTCTTCTCTGGACCACATGCAAAGAAGTTAGGGTTTGTTATGAAATGGAAGGATGAAAGAAAAAAATTAAATATTTAAACTCATCTGAGAAAAGGAAAATAGAAAAGGACAGGGAAAGTTTTAGGCAAAATGCAAGGCAGATAAATTTGTTTTAATTCTTCCAAGTCCCTTTTCTTCTTCAAAAAATTTTTTTATTCTGAATTTAATGACTACTAAAAAATTTATATACAAAATAAAATACAAAAAGAGGATTTTATGTGAAATCACCTATCTCTCTTTTAAATATATATACATATATATATATAGAATTTAAATATATATTTAAAATAAAAAAGTTATGTATAAATTTAAATATTTGTTGTTGTCCATTAGTTTCAATTGTGTCTGAATCTGTGATCCCATTTGGGGTTTTGTTAATAAACATACTGGAGTGGTTTGTTAGTTCCTTCTCCACTATAGATGAGGATTAAGTGACTTGTCCAGAATCTCATAGCTATTAAGTGTCTGAGACTATATTTGAATTTTGGAAGATGAATCTTCTTGACTCCAGGCCTGATACTCTATTCATTCCACTCCCTAGTTGCCCTAAAATAATACATATATATATATGTATATGTATATGTATATATATATATAAGAATATTTATATACACACATTATTTATTTATTTGTGTATATATGTGTGTGTGTGTGTGTGTGTGTGTGTGTGTGTGAATATAACATGTTACTTTCAGAGCTGTCTTATTTAATTGTGCTTCCTTCAACTTTTCTTTTCTAGGATATTTTTCTCTTTGGAGTCTTTTCCCTTTTCAGGGAAAATTTAGTGTCCTATGGTTCATTTCCTCTCCCTCTATCCAAATGTATTTTTCAAGTTCTCAAAGGATGACAGCATCTGAGTATGTTATGGAACCATTTTTGGTGAAGGAAGATGTTCACAGAGGAACTTTTGCCCAAGATCCCACAGTTAGTAGTTGTCAGATCTGGGATGAGGGTTGCCAAGTAGGACAGCATATGGTTGACTTTGTTCAGTGTTTTGTCATGGGGGGGGGGTGGGAGGGAGGTTGCTTCTTATAAATGTCATGTGAGAGAAATTAATTTTATATGATTATATTAATAACCAGTTATTAATTTGTGACCTTCCCTTTTCCTTCTGTTACTGATAAGACCCAACATGGAAAAAGTTAGCTGGTCTCTAAAGGGCATGGATGAAGGATGAAGGAGGGCACATATTCTTACCTAGGTTGGGAAGGACCCTACCCAATTGGGAAACCTAATTTCTGGGTAGAGTATGAAGAAAATTCAATTTGGGTAAGACCCATGCCTGGAGAAGGAACCCTTTCCTTTAGGGGTAGGGAGACCCAGGCTAATGAAAGAGAAAACTAGGTAGAGAGGTCTAGATGGAGATGGCTTCCTCTTGCCTAGATGCCTTGAGTTTCATGATCAAGTCACATTCTCAGCAGGAGGAACTGATGACTTTTAGCCTACCTCCCCATTAAACATCCCTCAATCAGCATTCAGTTTCTCTTTTCAGGGGAGTTTCCTAACAGAAGGCATAAACCTGATTTAACATGATTCAGAGCATCTCTTTTAGTCTTTGGTAACAGAGAAACCACTGATCATCAATGTATTGATTATTAGCTAGTCTAATTAATGAATTGAATATTAATTATCTGGAAACTGTCTCTTGTGGGTTTTCATTTCCAACACATGCTATCTCAGCTTTAAATTATTTTCATTTTGGTAGCTAGACCTCTCCCTTACCTGATGAGAATAGAAATCATACTGTAGTGTAGAGTAGTGTAGTGTAGTGCAGTGTAGTGTAGAAAATATGGGATTTGGAGTCAGAACAACTGGGTTTGACTGTCATTTAGGACTACCAAAACAAAAATTTTAAAAATACAATACCACATAATATAAAGAACCAACCATCTTTAAGGACAAGAAACTGGACAAAACCAGTCAAATCCTATCCAGGTGGCAACTCTCAACCTAGATCTAACGCCTACTAGGTAGGGGATCTTGAGCAAATAATCTAATTACTCTTAAGCCTCATTTTCCCCAACTGTAAAATGTAGCCAAAAATACTTACATTGTCTACCTCATTGAATTCACTTTATTAATATTTTGAGTGCTTTTCTTCCCCTTTTTTTATTTTTGCAAGGCAATGGGGTTAAGTGACTTGCCCAAGGTCTCACACAAAGCTAGGTCATTATTAAATGTTTGAGGTCATATTTGAACTCAGGTCCCCCCGACTCCAGGGCTGGTGGTCTATACACTTCGCTACCTAGATGCTCCTATTTTGAGTGCTTTTGCAATGTGAGCTGTAGTTAATAGCACTTTTCACTTTTCTTGTTTATATGTGCCACAGTTTTCTGTGCATATGACATCTCCACTAGATTTTAATTAAGATACTTAAGGTCAGTAAATAGACCTTATTTAATCTTTTCCAGCATCTAGTATATTATCCCATATCTATATCTATATCTATATCTATCTATCTATCTATCTATCTATCTATCTATCTATGGTGAACTTTGAATAATTTTTTAAAATGAAATGTTGAAATGAATATGTCATTTACATTCTTGTGTGAATGCCAGTCATTCTGGTTTTTGTGTCCTGAATAACCATAGTCTAAAGCTTATATCTGATTGGAGAATGAAAGTATATATCCCTAGAGAAGGGATTTCTGGAATCAAGGAGCAGATAGGTTGTTTAGAGTCAGCTGAGGTCTACTTGGGGGTTCTAAAAATACCCTAGTTATGCAGCTGCCTTTAGGGAGCAGCTTGGTTATAGTGGCACTGGCATTGGACTCAGGAGCCCTAGATTCAAATTTTAGCTTCACAACTTAACTGAAATTGGTATTACTACATAGCTAGTGACAGAGATAAGAATGGAACCCAGGTCTTCTGATGCCATTAAATAACTGACTTCCTTAGAGCCATATTGATCGGATATCTCATACCTGCCTTCCTTGTTCTTCTCTCTTGTCACCTCATTCAACATACAGTCAGATAATTAATGGTTATCTTAAGGAATATCAATCCAGAAATCCGAGTGAGAAAGAAATTGATATTCTCAGTATGACTATTGACACAATTTACTGCATTCATCTCCCTATAGTTTTGCTGCCCTGCCTCTTTGACTGGGCTAACACTCTGGGGTATGTTTAATTGTACATCTTAGAAATTATAGTTTCTCTTCCACTTCTCATAGGTTCAATCTAACTCTCTTGGAAAGACCTATCACTAGGGAAAATGTTTTAGATATTTACCCAAGTCCCTCTGCTTTTATGAAGCCTAGCTTTAACAAAGTTGATTAGTGAGAAATGGTACTTTTCCTTGCACCGATCCCTTCCTTGCTCATCATAGCAGCCCTGAAGGTCAGGAACTGTGTTTTGATATTCTTGAATCAAATAGATGATACACTCCATCAAACCTGGGAATCCATCTGGCTGTCATTTGTAGTTACCCTGTTAGACCACTCACCTGCACGGATGAACGAGAGGCTCGGGCTTTATTGAGGGTTCGGCGGCGTTCCCAGCGGTGGATGGAATCCTGTACCTCCACACTCAGCTGCCTTGTGACAGTGATCTTGTCATAGTTCTTGATATGTTCCAGGGCACCATAGGTTGTGGTGAGATAGTAGGAACCTATCAGAACAAGAGGAACCCATTAGTAATCAGATAGGGTAAGTTTTGGGAGTGGATGGGGAAGGAAGAAGGAACAAGGAAATAGTTACAGGGACTCAACGAGCAGACCTGAGACCCATTTCTCCATGAATATTACCATGCAGCTTTGCCTATGTACCTAAGGTTGAGGGAAAGAGAATTACTTTCATCCTTTTAAACTGGAGAGAGTCAAGGAACCTGGAATCAAGAATCCTGGCTTTGCCACTGTCTCATTGTTTGATCATGGGCAAATCAACATCAACCTTCTAGCCTCAGTTTCTTCATTTATAAATTGGAGAAAATGATCCTTGAACTGCCTGCCCTATAGAAGTAATAAGTCTACCCTATAGTAGTAAGGATCAAGTAGAATCAATTTAATTCAATAAATATTATTTACTTATGTGCAGAGTCCTGAGCCATGCATAGGTAGAAATGCAAAGTTTATATAAGAACCTATACACACATATACATATATGAACATATATGTATTATATATAATCTTACATATGTACAAGTTATATCCCCAATAAAATATAAATTCCTTGGGAGGAGGAATTGCTTTATTTTTTGTATTGATTGAATGTAATGACTGATGGATTGATTTATACAATCTGTTTAGCCAGTCCCCTTAATGAATAATTACTCATATTTTCAAGCCTAAATCAAGCTCCTCTCCCCCAAAAATCTTTCCATAAGTCCTCATCTATGATATTCTTTTCCCTTAAAATCTCATGTATCAATTTGCTTTGTAACTATAATGTAATTATGATCTAAGATTGTACATTATAGTTTTTGTGATTGTACCCTTTCTAGATAGGTCTTATAAGACTATGCCTTATTTTTGTACACATTTTCCATGACTTATAAGGGACATCTTCCATACATTATTTTAAATTGAAGATAGTCAATGAGTTCCCTGTATATCTTACAAGAAGAGTGTCAGGATTGTGAAAGCTATGAAGTAAACATTATTTTCATAGTAATTTAAATTTAAATTTAATTAAAACTAATATGTTAGTTAAATAACCAAAATATTTTGGAGGCAAGAGCTCAATAATTTTTAAGGAATCCTCAGACCAAAAAATTTGAGACTCATGGAATTAGAGGAATTAGGAATGAAAAGACTTAGAAAACTTAGAAGAAACACGATAGTTTTCTTTGAGTAACTGAATACATGTAGAAGAGGCTTATTCTGCCTGGGCCAAGAAGGAAGAACACAGAAACAACAGGTGGAAGTTGTGGAGAGATTTTTATCTGATGACAGAAATAATTTCCTACATGGAACTATGCAAGAGTGAGCTGTCTGGGGAGGTAATGGGCACCCCTTCCCTGGAGGCTCCAGACTAGATGACTGCTTGTCAGTGATGTTGTGGAGGAGATTACTTTTTAGGTGTGGGTTGGACAAGATGACTTTCTAGGTCTTTTCCCCACTTGGAGATTCTGGGACTCTTTGAGTGCCCTGCAATGACTTTTAGTAGCTCTAGGTGGCAGGCTCCACCTTCTTAAATGTCTCAAGTTTCCAACCAACATTGGATCCTACATTGGTTTCCAGACAGAAGGAACCTAAACAAGTGTACAGTTCAAATACCCTCATTTTATAGTTGAGAAAACAGGTCTAGAGAGATTAATTGATTTATCCAATATCACACTGGTATCAGGTGGCAGAGTTGGGATCTTACCCCAGGACCTCTGATGCTTTCTTTTCACTAAGTCAACTGTTTTTGAGGTGTTGAAAATCAAGTGAAAATTAGAAGCTGTTTGCAATATTTTGTCTGATGGTGGTGCCAAAGTGTTTTTGGATCCAATGAGGAAAGGAGGAAGGACCAAAACAACCATGCCAAAAACTTGCCTTCTGATCCTTTCGTTACCCAATACATTTTGTTAGAAGAAAATGCCAATTTCCCCATGTCCTGCTTCCTTTGGACACTACTCAGTTGCGTGTTGGGAAGACCAGGTAGCCGAGTGACCCACGGGCCTCTACTCTGAGTGTCAAACACTCATCCCGTGGGAAGCACATTACAACATCACATCTCAGGAACATGTTAACTATCTTCCTTTTCCTTCATTATCATCATTATATCATTCCCCAATGACCATCTTTCATCTAGGCTGGTCCTCAGGTAACAGACTATATATGACCAGGTCCATTCTTGTAGCTCTTCTAATAGGTTGTACCTCACTGGGATAGTTTCTAAAAACCCAGGTGAACCAGATTAAAATGTAATTTTAATTACACATATTACCTGCAAATTTAATTATAAGCTTTAACAGAGTAAATGAAAATTTAATTAAACACCGATAATACTTCATTTTAAATCAAAGTCAATCTTCTGCCCATAGGTATCCTGATGAGTGGCCTGGTTTCTATTTGAGTCTGACACTACTGTTCTTTAATATAAGATTGTAAGCTCTTTGGGGGTGGGAACATGTATTATTTTTTCTTTCTTTTTTCTTTTTTTTTAGTGTTTTTGCAAGGCAATGGGGTTAAGTGGCTCACCCAAGGCCACACAGCTAGGTAATTATTAAGTGTCTGAGGCCGGATTTGAACTCAGGTACTCCTGACTCCAGGGCCGGGTGCTCTATCCACTGTTCCACCTAGCCACCCAGGGATCATGTATTATTAATAATTAAAGAGTCTCAAGAGTTGTTTAGGGAGTTAATATTCTTGGGTACAATTCTGACTTTAGTTAATTTATTTGCTATAAAACCTTGGGAAATCTCAGTTTCCTCAGCTGTAAAATGAGAATATATATATATATATATATATATATATATATATATATATATATATATATATTACTTGTCCTATCTACTTTATGGAGGTATTTGGAAGAAAGCACTTTATAAATTTCAAAATGCTATAGAGATGTAAGCTATTATTATAGAATGAATGTTTGTTGAATGAATCCAGCAAAATGAATAAATATTTAGTGACTGAACCCTACCAGTGCAGCATTTTCCCCATAATTTTCAACACTGCTCCCTGCCTTCCTTCTTTCTAGTGTACCAAGGCATTATAATGTTGAGGACAGACAACTGACTTGGAGGCTGAAAAAACTGAGTTTGTGTCTTGGTTTTGTTATTTACAATCTATGTAATTTTAGCTAAATTGTTTAACTTCTATAGGTCTCAGTTTCCTCTTTTGTGAAAGGAGGGGGGCTTGACCAAAGGATCTCTCTGGTCCCTTTAGAGAAAAATGGTTCCTTTGCCTCCTGTGTGATTTTGTGTGTTCACACCTATATGTATGGGAGAGGTTTGCCCTCAGAAAACAGAACCTTGATCTCTTACCTTCCCCTAGCTGCAGAGCTGGGTCCATGAGTTCCATCATGTATTCCACATTGAGAAGCATTTCGGTCAAGTTGCTGCGGGCCAGTACATACATGAGGACTGGAAGAAAGTCATCAGCTCCATAGGGTTTCCCTGTACAAAGGAAGTAACTGAAGGTGAAAAATTGGCTCTTTACAAATCACTCTGTTCTGGGGAAGAAAAGGTTCAGAAATAGTAAGCGAAGGCTGTCAACAAAATGAGAGCAAATTGTCTACCAGATATCTTCCATGACCCTACTCTCTAACACTTTCTATCCATCAGAAACTTGGACTTCATTCCTGGTTTTTCTCCAAACTCCCTTCAACTCTGCCCCTATATAGGTGAGTATTAGCTTTATCTGCCAAGTCTGTGAGTCTATGAGCAAAGATGTTGGCAAATTTTAAACAATCAATTTTCCACCTTTAAGACATGACATACTTTTAAGTTTAATCTTTATTAGCATTTTCTCCTTCACTTTCTGGTCTAAAGTATTAACGAAAAAATAAATCAAAGCTTGATTTGAACTGTTTGCCAGTTTTTAGGTGTGCATACTCATACTGAAAATTTAACTGGCTAGGTCAGTAGGAGTTGACTCAGTATGCCTCTGCAGCAATGACGTCCCAGCTGTCTCATGTTCCTGCTGTCTACTCTCCCTCTACCCCTTCCCTCTACCCCCCCAATCCTTCTAGCTCTCTTTTATGCTTGTTCCCCCCCCCCCCATTAGAATGTAAGCTTCTTGAGGATAGGAAGTATCTTGTTTGCTTATATTTACATTTCTAGGTTTAGCATAGTGCCAGGAATCAATCAACCTCCTCCTTCTCCCCCTCCCCCTCCCCCTTCCCCTCTCCCTCTTTCCCTCTCCCTTTTATGAGGTACTACCTCCACTATCAAACTAAGACAAAAAGGGAAAACAATCAGTGTTGTGGGAAGATTGTGACATTGATGTACTGTTGTGGGGTTGTGATCTAATCCAACCATTCTGGAGAGCAATATGGAACTATGCCCAAATAGCAATAAAACTGATCATAACCTGTGACCCCCCAAATTCCAATACTAGGTCTATATTGAAAAGAAATAATAAACAAAACAAAAGAAAACCACCACAGAATCTGAATGGATGCCATATTCACTTTTTAAAAACTTGTGTTATGTTTTTCCTGCCTATGCTGTGTTTTTTCTTTCTTTTCCCTAAGTCTCAAATCCTCATTCACAAAATGACTAGTATGTAAACATGTCAAACACAAATGTTTATGTACAACTTTACCACTATTGAGGGGAGGGTGGTGGAAAGGGAAGTTGGTAGAAAAATGTGTAATAGATATGCAAATGGAGGAATGTTGAAAAACTTTCATAACTTTCATAATTGGAAAATAAAATACTATTTTAAAAATTGCTTGTTGAATGAATTAGACATGCTAAGGCTAACCCCAAATAATTGGAGTCAAAAATAGCATAAGGAATGAGCACTTAGGATTAGAGAGATCAGACTTGGTTTTAAATACCTGCTCTTTTATTCCTTATCTTTTCCAACAAGGGAAAATATTTCATCATTCTTATAACAATAAGTTTGGATTAGATGGTCGTGAAGGTTCCATCCAACTCCAAAATTCAATAATGTATTAGAACCTTGGGGAAAGAATGACCCTCACTGTGTTCTCCTCCTTTTTGGGTGACTTGCAGGACTGGGTGAGGAAGTCCTTCTCTCAGTTTTCCTGGTTGTAGTGTGCTTCTTCCTAGATGAATAATTATCATTCAGGAGTCTCTGTCCTATCCCTGTAAAGCTGATTAAGCCCTATTACCCAGGCCTTGTTATAAACCTTTATTTTGAACCTTATAACTCAATTTAAACAGTATTAGGGGGAAGATCATAGGAACTGAGAGTTGGAAGAGACCTTAGAGCTTCTCTAATATAACAATCTCCTTTCAATGGGAAATGGAAACCTAGAGAAATCAAGTGATTTGTTCAAGGTCATAAAGTAAGAAGAGGTCAGTATTGCAGCACTAGAATTTGACTACATCTAATGACTTCAAAGGCAGTATTCCACACTGCCTTCCTCTCACTGAGTTATTTGCATATAATTATTTTAATTATTCGAACCCTGGCAGGTGGAATACTTTTTTAAACATTAAAACCATTAAAAAATTTATGAGTTTGGCAGTAGGCAAAGCACAGATATAAAACCCATTTTGATCCCATGGGGTACATATACAGCTTTAGATCCAATTGAATTTTTAATGTTTCTATGAACATAAAATTTCTAGTTGTGAGTATGATGTGAAAAATTTACCAAGGAAAATGCATGAGGAATTATTTGGTTCTCAGAGATGATAGTCTGAGAGGGGTGGCCAAGGTGGGATAACTGGCTTTGATCCTTTTCATTCCACCATTTCAAACCAGAATTTCTCAAGCTAGGGTAAAGCATGGGGTGGGGGGGGGATGACATAGTAGCAGCTCTGCTTTTCCTCCCTGGCCATGGGAGAGGCCAGAAACGAGCAGGGTGGGGGGCTGCTCACTCCTCTTTCCCTTATCTGAACTCTAGAGTCACTTATTACCTGGACCATTCATTTTGCACATACCATTATCACTCTGAGCTCTTATTTATCACTTTATATGCAAGTTTTGTTTCTTGAGCTAGGTTGCAAAAACCTGGAAGGACTCAGATTTCTGTGTCTCTTCAGATGGCTACTACAATGCCTACCCACAGTTGCTGTTCAATAAATGTTGATGGGGATAAAATGGGAATCATGATATTTGCAAGTAACTACTCATAGTCTTTTTACAAAGAGAAAATAGGTGTGGAAGTAATCTGCAAGGTTAATAATGCTATTTAGATGCACAGCACCATTATTAATATAAGATAGAGGGGAGCTAGGTGGCACAGTGGATAAAGCATTGGATCTGGAAGTAAGAAGAGCTGAGTTCAAATGTGACCTTAAATACTGACTAGCTGTGTTACCCTGGGCAAGTCATTAAACTCTGTCTCAGTTGCCTCCTCTGTAAAATGAGTAGTAGGAGGAAATGGCAACTACACCAATATATTTGCCAAGAAAATTCCAAAAAGAGGTATGAAGAATAGGACATGAATGAAACAACTAAACAAACAACAGGATAAAGCCCTGATCCCAGAATTTTGAAATTCCATATATCTGAAATCCTCTGAGCTGTTCAAACCTATCTCTGGACAGTTAGGAATTTGCTCTTTTAAGCACCAACATTTTTTTTTTTTTAGGTTTTTGCAAGGCAAATGGGGTTAAGTGGCTTGCCCAAGGCCACACAGCTAGGTAATTATTAAGTGTCTGAGACCGGATTTGACCTCAGGTACTCCTGACTCCAAGGCCGGTGCTTTATCCACTAAGCCACCTAGCCGCCCCTAAGCACCAACATTTACACATAATTTAAAGCATTTCACTCAAAATGTCAAAACAGCAAAAAATTTTAGAACTGGAAGGGACAACAGAAAACAGCATTAGAACTAGAAGGAACACAGATTAGAAAACAGATGTTAGACTAGGAAGGGACCTTAGTATAGAGAAGTTTAGAACATAGAACACAGAATTTCAGAGCTAGAAGACATTGTAGAGATCCTGTAGTCCAGCATGACTGTCCATCCTTTTGGCTATTTTGAGACATGTTGACTAACAAACACTTGTCAAAGACCATATATAGAATTTAATATTTACTTATGACATTTTACCAATGAGCTTATTAATAAAATGTAAAAACGCCACATGAATGGACTTTTGAGGGCTGTGGCTTGGACACACTTGTTCTAGATCTATCCCCATCTTTTTTACCCATGAGGAAACTAAGGCCCAGGGGGTCTTTTGCCTTGCCCGATGCCCAGGCGGAGACCATCTTTTCTTTTTCTTGAAAGTGTCCAATAGCATAAGGCATGTGTGTGACAGGCATAATTTGGGAAGAAGGCATATTCTCATTTAAGTTTCCCATTAGGCTTAAGATTTCTTTTTTCTCAGGACCCTACTGATGTGGGGTCTCCATCCTGGATTTCTATTCTTTTTGTTTTCCTTCTATAAAGTTATGGCTCTAGCTGATCAAATTTTAAAGTGAGGGCTTGAAGTATGTATGAATACTTTATGGGCTGAAAAAATTCTCAACAAGAAAGGCCATTTAAAGTAGAACTGAGCAGGAAAATAGACTCTCATTCAGGTTGTGCTGAGCCTAGAATTTGTTGCTTTTTGGCCATTTTCTGTCGTGTCTGACTGTGTCCCTTTTAGGGTTTTTCTGGGCAAAGATATTTGAATATTCTGCCATTTCCTTCTTCAGCAGATTTTTCAGATGAGGAAACTGATGCAGACAAGGTTAAATGACCTGCCTAGGGTCACACAGCTAGTAAGGATCTAAGGCTGGGTTGGAATTTCAGGTCTTCCTGACTCCAGGCCTAGAGCTCTATCCACTGAACCATCTACTTAGCTATACTCTATGCGTATCAATCAATTAGCAAGCATTTATTAATGCTTTGCAGCAATGATTGGCCAGGCAATGGAAAAATAAAGAAAGGCAAAGTCGGCCTCTGCCCTTGAACAGCTTGTGTTCAATGGGGGGGGGGGGAGAAAATATGTAAATAACTAGACATATGCAACACCAGCTGAGTAAATGAAAAATTATCTTAGAAGGGAAGACTAATACATATGTGCCTCGGCTCCTACTAGTCTGGAAAAATTCACTGAAGGGTCCTGAAGAGAGGACCTGAGCAAGGGAATCCAGTCGACTTAGGAAAATAACTCAAGGAATATTTCACAGGTTCATTGTACATCTTTAGATACACACATTATCTCATGTGACTTCCCCATTTTTCCCTAATAAATCTTTGAGTATGTAGCAGAAATAATGTAGTTCTTATTTTTACTGATGATAAAGCTGAGGCTCACAGGGATGAAGGTGAAGGTAACCTTGGCAAACAAATAAGTGACAGTAACACAGTGACAGCCCTTGAATCCTCCTGATTCGAAACCTAGTTTTCTTTCCCCTGTGGCAAGCTATCCTTCAGCCTATCTTTAGGGTAAATAGCACAACAAGAGCTGTTGTTTGGCAAACCATACCCTTTGCCTCTCTGGATGCTGGAAAGATGCCATCTAGCTTTTGGGGAGAGACAAGGGCATACTGGGAACAATGATTTGGAAGCTAAGTTGAAGATTTAAGCTCTACATAAATAAACATTTGAATATAAGGAAAAATTTTGAATAATCAGAGATGTCCAAAAGTGAAAGGGGCTATCTTGGTAGGTGATGAGTTTCCCATCTCTGAAGAACTTCAGGGAGAAGCCAAGTGGCTACATGTCAAGGATACTATAGACATGACTCCTGCTCAGGACAAGGAAACTATGAGATTTTATAATTGTATGAAAATTCATATTTCTAATAAACATTAGTCAAATCAAGAACATTTCATGTGTTTTAAGATGGTTTTTGTTTTTAAAAAGTATCTTTTCTTTCTTTTAAAAATTTTCCCACACCTTTCAGCACTTTTCAGTCTTTTTAACAAAAGTAGTATTGAATTGTAGCTGGTCTCAAAGTGAACCACAGGGCAATGTTAGTTTCTCCCTGATTTTTATTTCCCATCTAATTTATAATACCTACAACTGAAATTAGTATTCAAGATATGGTATGATTAGGACAAAGGATAGTATTGTAGGATTCGTTTTATCATTGTAGAGGTTTTTTCAAGTAACATACATTATAACAATTATATATTTAATATATACATAATACATGATAAATTATATAATAATATAATTATTATAATTGAGTCGATATTTTTCTCCCTGTAATTTCCACCTGTTGCAATATACTTTTAATGAGAATAGAAAAGATGCAATTGATGTGAGAGGTGTTGCCAAGGTATGGGGTACAAAACTTGGTAACTGATTGGATAAGGGAAGAGGTCAGAGATAACCCCAAGGTTTCAGACACAAAAGACAGGATGAATGTTGGCATTAACAGGAAAAAAATAGAAAAGACAGAAGGAAGAACAGATTTAAAGGGAAAGACAATAAACTTGGTTTTGTACAAATTGCATTTGAGGTGGTGGTAGTGGCACAACCAGGTAGAAATGTCCTAGGAGATGGCAGCTGGAGATGTAAGATAAGTACTCAGAAAAAAGGTCAGGATTAGAAATACAGTATAGCAGTCTATTTCTGTCTAATGGTAGCTATTTCTAGGGTGGGGGAAGAGAGAAGGAGGGAAGAAGAAAAAGTAATTTTTATGTTTACCTTATATATGTTTAAAAGGAATAGCAAGTTATACATAATAGATTTGCAGTTTCAAATGCAATCATCTTTTTAAATTATACTATGCCACGTACTTTATTCCTTAAATTAAAAATAAAATGAAAATAAATAGCAAAACAAAAAATAGTAACTGGGAAAAAAGAAGTCTCTATAGAAGTGGTAGTTGAAATTGGGGGATGAGGTTTCTAAGGGAAAAAGTATGACTGAGAAAAATTAAGGGTTAAGGAATGACCCATGATGGACACACACATCAGAAAGAATAAACCAGAGGAGGAAAGAGGAAAGGAGTGTTTAGAGAGGTAGGTGGAGAACCAAGATAAAGTTAAGGGAGGAGAGCATAACAAGTGAGAAGGGGAATGCCCAACTATGTCAAAATGTCCAGTGAGGTCAAAGAGGGTGAGGACAGAATAGAGGCCAGTGGATTTGTTGTTGGATTATTGATCTTTGCCAGAACAGTTTCACAAGAGTAGAAGGGATAGAAACCAGAATACAAAGAGTAGAGGAGTAAGTGGGTGGTGAGGAATAGAATAGAGAGTAGAGAAATGGGAGAGTAACTATGGCACAGAAGGGTTTAAGAGAAGACTTTTTTTTTTCTAGGATTGTTGAAGCTTGAGCATGGTAGAGGGTCTGTGAGGAGTAAAAAGGAAGATATTAAAAATATGATATTGGTTGGATGACTACTAGAAAAAAAGTTCCTGGAAATGGAATCAATGGGTAGAGAAATTAGCCTTAACCAGATTAGAGAACAACAGAAGGGTACTGAGTAATCCTGAAGAAAGGAAAGACAATTAAGTAGCTCATGTCAGAAGACCCCAATCTTCTCAGTTAATTTGGAGGATAAGTACTCCTATACCCAATAAATGTGGAGGGTCAAGGTAGGGGTGGGAATAAGAGGTGAGAAAAGAATGTTAGGAACAAATGTGGAGAATGAAATAGGAAGGTGCTAAGGGAAGAGCAAAAATTCAGTCAAGTAGCTTGAAAGGCCAACTGAGGTTATGTAATATAAATTTGCAGTGTCTGAAATGAACTCAGTTTCATAATTTTCCCCACAGATACTCAGCAGTCCTGGAGCGGAAATGAAGAAACTAGTTGTAGGGGCTAGAAATCATGAGATAGGAAATGGTGGAGGCTTAAAAGGGCATGGAGTTTGGAATTAGATGCATTTTATGTGTATCATCTCTCCCATAGTGGGGAGAGGTAAGCTAAGGCATTTAAAGACCACCACCATGACTTCCCTGATGGAACCTTCTCTTTTCCAGGCTAACAATCCCCCAGTTCTTCAGCTGTTGAATATATGACAAGATTTCTAGTCCTCTCACTATATAGGGCATCATCCTCTGAATGTGCTCAAGATTAGACTCGATGTTAAGAAAAGTTTCCCAATAATTTATAGGAATTTTAGTGAATAATCCAGCCCCCTTATTGTTCAGATGAAGAACTGAAGTCCAGGAAAGTTTCTAGCAATTAGAACTATCTAAAAGGGCTGCCTTGAATGCCAGAGGTTCCTTATTACTAGACTCTTCAAGTGGAAGTTGAATGGCCATTGGTTTGTAAAGGAGAATCCTGAATAGATATTGGCTTCTAAGGCTACTTCCAGTTTTGAGATTCTGAAGTGACATGCTTAGGGTCAGACCCATATAGTAAAATTGGGGTTAGGACTTGTGTCTCTCTTGACTCTAGCCCAGGGCTGCTTCGTCCATGTTTGCAGAATCCTGAGTTAAGAGCCAAAGGGCTACAGTAAAGAAGATATATGCAATCCAGTGTAATACAAGTCAAGCCAACAAACCCATATTAAGTATGGGCAAGGCAATAAAAAACATGACTGTGACTATGTATTTTCATAACCCAAAGAGAGAGTTGCAAAATAGTGACCTGAGTTATGTAGATCCCACTTCCCCTATCTAGTACTCAGTGACAATTTCTATATAGCAAGGGGTGACCCGGATCCTCCAAAAATAGCCAGAGAGTTTTCTGTAGGACAGAGAGGCTAAGTGATTTGTTCAGGGTCACATTACTAGTTTATATCAGAGAAGGGACTTGAACCCAAGTCTTCTTGATTGCAGATGAGTTCTCCAGTGCTATACCATGCTGCCACATTATGAATCACAAATTATATTATATTTACATGTTTGTAGACATATTATAGCCCCCTTCCCAGTGGAATGGAAGTTCCTTGAAGGCAGGGACTTTTTTGTTTCTTTTTTCTTTGACTCTCCAGTATTTGCTTATTAAAATTTTTTGAATTATTGAATAAGGATCTACTCTGGATTAAAGGTTTTTGTGTGCAACACATTCTCCTTAATTAGGTGAGAAGAACTTTGAGAGGAGGGACCAGGTCTTATTTTCATTTTTAGGCTCTCCCAGAGTATAGCACAGAACTCTGGGTTCAAACCTACTTAAGCAATATAGTTTTCCTAAACCAATATCAGTGAGGGTGAGGTGCTCCTAACTATGATCAGAATACTTCTCTCATCATCTACACAGGCAATGTCACCACTGTGTGTGTGTGGTAATGGAATTTTTTTTTAATTTAAGGCAATGGGGTTAAGTGACTTGCCCAAGGTCACACAGCTAGGTAATTATTAAGTGTCTGAGGTCACATTTGAACTCAGGTCCTCCTGACTCCAGGGCCAATGCTCTATCAACTACACCACCTAGATGCCCCTGGTAATGGGATTTTTGACTGATCTCTGCACTTTTTTTAACCCATTGCCTTCTTTTATGGATCACCAAAGTCAGTTCATAAAATGTAAATTGGCCAAATTCAGTTCAAGTATATACAGTAGAGATAGGTCTGCATCAAATGAATTTTTAAAATAACTATAGGTAGGGAAATGTAAGTACATAAGGACATAACATAAGTACATAAGTAAGTACAACATAAGTACAGAAAGTAAGGAAAACTACTGAGTTTACCAACCATCCTTTAATCTTATCAAATCACACTATGAAGTTTTCTAATTTTCAAAAGTGAGGGAAATCAAATGCAGATATTTCTGCATTTTCTATAGTAATGTTCCCAAATGAAAAGCCATGGTATTCTTAGACAAATAAGAGACATTTTGTTAGAGTTTAAAAGGTAATTGAGGGGATCAGATATAAATGCAATATAATTATAGGGAAATGAGAGCGCTTATATTATGGAATACAAACATTAAGGGCTATAGACCTTAATTTAGGTTATATAAGAGTTCAGAAAAAAAGATCATTGTGCCTGGAAATAACTGAAAAAGACAATTGAGGAGGATGGTGCAGTGAATAGAACACAGAGCCTGGAGTCAGGAAGACCTGAATTCAAATCTAACCTCAGATACTTACTAGCTATTTGACCCTTGGCAAATCACTTAACCCTGTTTGCCCCAGTTTCTTCATCTGTCAAAAGATCTGAAGAAGGAAATGGAAAACTGGGAATGGAATCATGAAGATTTGAATATGACTGAAATGAATGAATAACAACAATTGAGGAGGATGGGTGTGCTTTTTTCTTATTTTCTGCTGACTTTAAGCTTCAGGAAGGCTCTGGGCTTTATTGCTGAACAGTGAAAAGTCTCTTGCATCCTTCTGGACTGAATTGCTCTGTATTTAGAAACCTGAACTCAGATCAAGAGGCTTATACCTAAAGCCACAGGTGAGGCCTCTGTGAACTGCAGGATATTTATTATTTATCAGAGTCCCTGGTGACCCAATGGAGTTCCCCTATTGCCATTCAATGACCTCTATTTGCCCCAGTCACTGAGATGGGAAATAAGCCACCTATTTCTGGGCAACGTGTAGGACTGTTCTTTGTGTGAGGATGTGCATTAATACCCTCACCCTGATATGGGTAGAGCAAACCTGACTTCTGAATCAATCTGAATCTTAGTTTCCACATCAGTAAGGTGGATAGAATTTCCCATACCTCTTTTTCCCATAAAGTCACATATAAAAACTATAGACATCTTAGAAACTTGGCTCAATTCATCTCTTCATGATAGTCAAACCCAAGTGACAACAGAAAGAAGCTTATTCTCTTCAGGAAGTCCACTCCAGAAGTGGAAACCTCTTAATTTTTCCAATCCCTTCAAATTTATTTGCTCCATTGACCCAGCTAGATGGCACAGTGAATGGAGTGCTAGATGTGGAGTTAGGAAAACCTGAGTTCATATACTGCCTTAGATACATATTATTTGTGACTCTAGATGAATTACTCAACCTTTATTTGCCTCAGTTTCCTCAACTATGAAGTGAGAACAATAATAATAATAATAATACCCCCGGGGTTGCTGTGAAGCTCAAATGAGATAGTTTTGTGAAGCATAAGGCCCATTGTCATATAATAGTCACTTAATACTTATTCCTTTCCCTTCCTCTTTCTTTTCCCCATTTTCTAGCATCCAGGATGTGGCAGATTCAGGCCAGCCAAGAAGAAGCATAGGGTGACTTTTTGAAATCTATTATTTTACAGTTAGACCATTGCCTACTTGGTCAATGATTGACCCTGAACATTCCCCATACTCAAAGGTAGGGAAAGGGAAGATGGGTCTTTTCCTATATTTGGTCTCCAGTATGATAGCTTGGATACAGTTCTAGGGTCCTTGATGTTTGGTTCCATGCCTGCTGCTACATATTCCCTTTCATCATCTCCAACAGGACTCTGAATCTGGGTATATGCATTGTTGTCTTTTTATTTACTTTTACCCAGAACTGCTCTAGGAAGCCCTTCTGTTCATTGACTTTAGAATCAGGAAAGCTAGAGAGAATCTGGCTGTTCTTGTCCTTTAGTGTTCTAGAGTCACAGAATTTCAGCAGTCTCTTGGTCCAACCCACTCTTGAACACGAGTCCCCTCTCCTTCCAGTTTTGCTTACCTGGGTTCCCTAGGGCCATGGAGTCATAGATGAGTTTGCAGGACTTGAGCAGGATGGCGATCTTCTTCTCAGGGGAGTAGGCCTTGTGCATGCTAGAGAACTTGTGAAGGATCTTTTCCATGACAGAAACTTCTGGCACACTTGTTGTCACACCCAGGTCAGTGGTGGTGGTAGCCAAGACAACTAACTGATTTCCCTTTAGGAGTTGGAGGGTCCCGTCTTTGCCGTGGATCTCCAGGAGGTGTGAATTAATGGCCTCCTTCAGGGGCTTCAGTACACATTTATATAAGGCAGACTCCACAATGGCTTCTAGAAGCAAGGGAGAGAAGGATTAAAATATGGAAACCCACAGAAAGAAAACATACCTCCAGGGTCTTGCTTCTCAACACTTGTCTGATAGGCGCAGCCAGTTCTTGCCCATCCACAAACCTTGTCATATGTCTGCTGCCTGTGACCCTAGATTCTGTTATGTAAAACGAAATGGGGTCTGGAAGTTACTGCTTCATTCCAATGGATACTGTTCACTCCTCAGCACTTACTGAACTCAGACCTTGTCCAAAGCATTGGCCTGGAATCTAGGAGTTATGCTTCTGTTGCTTCCCTTATCTCAGACTCAGTTTTCTCAGGAACAAAATGAGTTAACTGTACTCGACTAAGTTCACTTTTTTTTCCATTTTTTTTAGGTTTTTGCAAGGCAAATGGGGTTAAGTGGCTTGCCCAAGACCACACAGCTAGGTAATTATTAAGTGTCTGAGACCGGATTTGAACTCAGGTACTCCCGACTCCAGGGCTGGTACTCTATTCACTGCACCACCTAGCCACCCCCTAAGTTCACTTTCAAATCTAAAAACATTGTGATTCTACTCTACTAAATACCTGTCTTTACTGTCTCTGTACTCCTATGTACTTACATATTGTGCAACTTAGGACCCAATATATTATATATGCTGCATTTTGTGATTTTAAATAAATTTTTCATGTGCCTTGCTTCTCCAAGTAAACTGTAACTTCCCTGAGGACAAGGACTGTCTTGTGTTAGACTTTGCATCTCTCATAACAGCTGCTACAATGTGGCTCTTAATACATTCTTGTGGACTGACTGATTCTCATCTCATTTTATTGTAGCTTACTCAGTTGCCTTTCTGAGTTTAATGAACAGTTACACCTTCAACTCCAGGTAAAGGGTATTATAATTTTCCTTTATCTATTCTAGGCATTTTAGCTTTATAATTGGTATAGGAGAAAGTGAAGAAGTCAGGAAGTCCAGACTCTTGTCCTGTTCTATCATAATTAGTAAGTGACCCGAAAGCTTATTCATCTGAAAAAGGAAGAAAATGAGAATTTATTAAATGCCATATGTATATATATATGTATATATATGTATATATATATACATACATATATCAGATACTTTTCTGAACTCTTTACAAATATTATCTCACTTTATCTTCACCACAACCCTGGGAGGGAAGTGCTATTATTATACCTATTTTACAGTTGAGGAAGCTGAAGCAGATAGAAAGTAAGTGATTTGCCCAGAGTTACAGAGTTATATGGATTTGAACTCTGCTCCCTCAAGGAAGGGATAGACTTGAAGTTCCACTTTAACATTCTATATTCTATGATTTTAAGGTCCCATCTACTACTAAAATTCTACTTCTAAGTTCAACTCAAATAGTCTATGTTTTAGAAGAGTTCAATTAACATAATTTTCTAAGTTTCCTTCTAGCTCTGATAACACCATATTTTATGTTCCAACAGTCTATTTTCTAAGATCCTTTCAAAGGCTAATATTCTGTGGGAATGGTATTCTCTGTTTCGAGTCATCCTTCAAGCACTAACATTCTCTGTATAAGGTCCTTTCTGGCTTTCAAACCCTAGAACACTGGGATCCTATCTCTCAACACAGGGCATCCCTTCTAAACACCCAGCCTAAAGTAAAACTTACCTTCTTCCCTTGTCTCAAGTCATATGGTGGTTGTACCCAGAGTAATCTTTTGGACTCATTCTATAGTTTTCCAGGCTAGGTTTAAGACTGCTGGGTTTCTTGAAGCATGGGTATGACAGCTAAGATGTTAGCTTCTCCACTGTTCTCCAACAGTTCTCCCCTTGTAACAAACAGCCAAGGGAGCATCACACACAGACATAGCTAGGTGTGCTCTCATAAAGAGACAATCACTGACCTATCAGTGTTATGAGATGCTGGGAAGGTACCTACTCAACTGTGGTTTGGGTGTCCATTATACAAAGTCACTCCATAAAACTTGGGTTTTCCACAGTCATGTTTGATGTGATGGCTATGGGCTAAAATGCTGCCTGGACAGTGAAGTGTAATAGAAAAACAATGATCACAGAATCATGACTTATTTGCAACTCTACTATTATTCAGGCATGGGGTACTGTTTCTTCCAAATTCTGTCCTGCCTTGTCCAAGGAGAAAGATTGGAAGTTCTACTATTGTGGGTCAAGACCTAATCTCTTATTTATTTTCCCCTCCTGCCCTTCCCCATCCCTCAGATATCTCTACTCAATCCTTAGAGGTAGGTTTGGGCCTGATTTTTCCTTGGGTCAGGTGATATCCCCATCATAATATGAGAGCATGTCACCTTGGCGTGTGTGTGTGTGTGTGTGTGTGTGTGTGTGTGTCTGTGTGATTGTTTCAAACTTTGGAATTTATTTTCATTTAGAAAAGAGATTATGTGAATTATGTCCACACAACTAGGTAATTTTTAAGTGTCTGATTTGAACTCAGGTACTTCTGACTACAGGGCCGGTGCTCTATCCACTGCACCACCTAGCTGCCCCCTCTGTTTCCTCTTTTTCTGAATTTTCCTTTATCAATTTTTCTGATAGCACTCTCATAAACTAATAGTTTTGTTTCCTATAAATCTGAAATTGGTAAGCACTCCTGCCTTTTACAGATTTATTCCTCAAAAAATAAGACCATTTTTTAGTTGTATAATCTAATACAGAATTCAGTTTTGCAATTTTACCCAAGGGCTAAGATATGAAATTGTTGTGAAGGAAGAGTATGTAACTCATATCATTAGATCAAGAACCAATTTTTAAGTTTCATTTACACCTCAGAAATTTTCAAATGATATAAAACCAGGGCTTGATTTATTTTTGGTGATTATTTAGATTTGAGAAAGTAATGGAGAAAATGTTAAGGCAGATTAAACTTTTTCTGGAGGTAATCAGGGATTAAGTGACTTGCCCAGGGTCATACAGCAAGTAATAGTGTAAGACCAAATTTGAACTCAGGGCCTCCTGACTCCAGGACGGTGTGCCAACCCTGCAGATTAAACTTAATAATGTTTTGTACAAGAGGAAAAATGTTTTATGTATTCATTTTTTCTTCAGAGGGTTGATTGTTAAACATTGATCAACACACCTCTGTACAGAGGTAACATCACTGACTTAAGTGATATTAAGTAGTGGCTAGACTAGAATTTGGAGATATCTGGATTGAAATCCTAGCTCTGATACTTACTAGGAAAGTACTTTGTAAACCATAAAGCACTGTGCAAGACTGAGGCAATGTCTGAGTCTGAGGACTTGGGTTCAAATCATTTTCAAATCAGAGTAAACTTGGACAAATCTTTTCAACTTCTTTTAATCTCAGTTTCCACCATTATAAAAATAAGGATTTGGACAAGATGACCTCTTACATTTGTTCCAACTCTTAATCTATGATCTTTTATTTAACTAGTCTTAAGTTTCTCTGTTTTCCTGTTTTATGTATCAAATCAAGTGCAATGTGATAGTAGAAAGGAAGTTAGATAAAGACCATCTCCCTCCAGTTTCCAGATACTGGAAGTTTGACTTCTCAACCAGTTTGATACACAGAACTCCCCAGATTCTGTAGTCGGGACTAATTTCAGTAATTGATAGGTGGTAGGTGGCGTGGCAGAAAGAATGCTTGACGTACAATCAGGAAGACCTATTTTCAAATTTAGACTAGACTCTTATTAGCTGTGAGACTTGGGCAGGTCATTTAACCTCTGTCTGCCTCAGTTTCCTTATCTGTAAAAGGGAAACAGTAATATCACTTACCCCACCAGGGTTGTTCTTAAGATCAAATGAGATGATATACATGGTATATAAAGCTCTTTATAAATGCCAACTATTATTAATTACACACAGAATATATGTGCATAAATTTATATATGTGTGTACACATATACATGCAGGTGTATGTTTTAAATGAAAAATATGTGATCATGTCAATACATGTTTTTTGTGCACACAAACACTTGTGCAACAACACAAACTATATATTTATATATATATGTGTGTGTGTATGTGCATAATTCTATCGTGTGTATGTGTGTGTGTGTGTGTGTGTGTGTGTGTGTGTGTGTGTGTGGTATACGACTTGGAGTCAGGAAGACTCATCTACATGAATCCCAATTTGATCTCACAGACTTACTAATTGTGTGATCCTGAGCAAGTTACTTAATCCTGCTTGCTTCAGTTTTCTTATCTTTCAAATGACCTAAAGAAGGAAATGGCAACCACTCGAGTATCTCTGCCAAGAAAACCTCAATTGGGGTCACAAAGAGTTGGACACAACTAAAATGACTGAAAAAACAACATGAATGTGTATATGAATATGTACACATAACACACATACACACAGAGTTGTTCCCTTTTCTCCTCCAACCCCATGTTATACTTTGCTATGGATGCCCCCCCCCTGAACTTTCTCTCACTTCAGTTACTCCACCTTATATCCTATTTGTTGCATCCTCTCTTGACATGATGCATTGACTGTCTTTCTAATTCAGGATTTGATATAACAACAATGATAATCCTGTCTTGGCCACATCGCATGTCATTTTGTCAGTCTGACCACTATTTTCTTCAACTGCAAAATAAGGATAATATTTTTTATGTCACCTTGGTCAGACAGTTATGAGGAATGCACTCGTTAAGCTTAATGTGCTATTGAAAGGTGAACCACTATCATAATTAGACTTGGTGTTGGGGGGAGGAGGGAAAGGAAACCTAGGGGCGGCTAGGTGGTGTAGTGGATAAAGCACTGGCCTTAGAGTCAGGAGTACCTGGGTTCAAATCTGATCTCAGACACTTAATAATTACCTAGCTGTGTGGCCTTGGGCAAGCCACTTAACCCCCTTTGCCTTGCAAAAACCTTAAAAAAAAAAAGGAAACCTGATAGAATAGAGCAATGCCTATAAGCTTCCACTACAACCACCCCTATACTTTCAGCCCCATCCACCCCCCACCCACCTGTGACCAAGGTCTCCACTCCTACAAAGCACTCACCGAGCTCTTCCTCTGAATGAAGGGTAGGGTCCACCAAAGACCTAAGCTCGGTGCTCTGCAGCAGGTAACTCTTCAGCTGGGTCATCATCATTCGGATTTCTTGGAGCATCTCTGTGCTAGAACTCTGCTTTGCCATCATCTCTAAGCTATACACTTTATAGTCCTGGACCAGATTGCCAAAGTAGGAGTCCTTGTCCTGGGCCAGCTCCACCAGTTTCTTTTGTAGCTTACGGTTACTGGAAAGGAAGGCATTGAAAACATTGGAGAAACTCACAAAGGACAGTCGGTGTTTGGCCTTGCTCAGGATCATGGGGGACTTCTTCTTCACACTGGGGCTGCTGAACTGGTCCAGATCATCCTCTGTGCTGCTGGTAGAATAGGAGTCCTGGTCTGGAGTGAGGGCTGGTGTCCCCAGGCTGTCAGACAGTGAAGCCATGGAGCCTTTGAGCTCTGTAGAACCCAAGGACTGGGGGTTGCTTTTGGCTTCCCACTGAGTCGCCACAGGGGTGGTGGGGCCGTCGTGGCCAGGGGAGCTGGTTATGGAAAGAGCTGGGTGGGGATGTCCTGTGTGTTCAGGCTTCTCTGGCTGGCTGGGGAGGTAGGAAGCAAGCTGTCGGGAAATCCGCTTCTTCCTTGGAGGAGGAATGGGAGGATGTTTATTCTTCTTTTGTTGCTCAGGGTCATTCCCTTTACCACTGACCTTGGTCTGTTCTCTCACCGGTAGGACTTGCTCCATAACTCTTCTGGGAGCACCTGCTGCTTTTTGGGTTGGAAGGTTGGTCCTGGGATAACCCTGCTGTTCCCCTTCCCACCTGACTCCTTCAATCCCTTCCCCCCCTTCAGTCTTCACCATACTGCTGTCTTCCAATGAAATCTTCTCTGAGAGTCTCCTCCTAGGGGGAACAGCTGGACGGGAGTTCTTTTTGGATGCTAGGAGCTGTGGGACTGAGGTCTCCTTTTTATCATCTTCACCAATATGTTCTAGGTTCACAGGACAGGGCGGGACCTTCTCATGGGGTGTCAAGGGCTGCTGGCCAGACTTTCCAGGAAGTTCTGCAGGAGCTGCAGAGGGTATAGAGACTGGAAGGCAATGTGGAGGAACTGATGAAAGAGAAGATGCAGCAAGAGGGAGAGGGGTAGTAGCAGCAGCTACTGAAGAGCCAGAGGCAGCAGAAGAGACAGAGAGGGCAGGAGAAGAGACAGAGGGGGCAGGAGGAGAGACAGAGGGGGCAGCAGAAGAGGTGAGGGTAGCAGCAGTGTGGGCAGGAGTAGGGGGGGGGACAGCAGCAGCAGCAGCAGCAAGAGGAGGAGGAGGAGGTGGCCGCCTTCGAGGAGTTGTAGAAGTAGGTGAGGTAGCAACAGGGGGAACCAAACTGGCCTGGCAGCTTTGTGAAAGGGGTTCTTCTGAAGGTAATGAGCTGCCACAGTCCTCTATAAAAATAGGATTCACAAACCACAACCTGTCATTTCCTAATGACAACTCAATTTCACACGAGCAGTTTGCATAACGTGGTGGGGATCTGAGGCCGGTGGCTAGGGGTACAGATGGAGCTGAGACCTTTGGGAGCTCCCCTGTGGTATCTCTCCTTCTCCGAGGATTTAGAGATGAATCCCAGAAACCTGTGTGAGGGGATGAAATGAGGAGAGATGCATAAGTTCTTGCTCCTGGTTAGCTGAAGAAGCACTGAGGAAGCCTTAGACAGAGGATGGAACAGGAAAACACAGTGGGAAGAGTTGATTTGAATTTTTCCCTCTTTTTTCACTGTTCTTTCAAGCTTTCACAGCCCTTTCTGATTCTAAGGGGAAGCACCTCACAACACTTACAAATAGGTTTTTGGTTGGGGTCATGGGTTTGGAGAAGATGGGGAGTCAACGATGAAGAATATTAATGAAGTTATTTGTCACTTACTAACTATGTGACTGGAGAAATCACTTACTCTCTTTGAGTCCAAGTTTCCTCCACTATAAAATGAGGGTATTGGACTGGTTGATTTTTAAAGTTTCTATAGAGATGGTGAAAACAGCATAATTTTAATAGTCTAAGTTTTAACTTTATTTGTTCCAAGGTCCCTTCCTCCTTCACCATACTATGTTGTATGGCATATATCCATCAAAAAAGAATTGACTTTACTAAGTTTGTTTTTTTTTTTTTTGCAAAATAAACTTAAAAAAACCCCAAACAACAAACTACAATCAATATACTAAAGAAAACAGTTGTGTATAAATGGGGTTTGAACTTTTGGTTATATTTACATAGGAGAGACTTTTATGTTGATAGATAGTAAAGGAGCAGTGAAGAGAAAGACAGACAGAGAGAGAGAGAGAGAGAGAGAGAGAGAGGATAAAATGATCAATGAGACTTCCAATGGAAAAGGATGGGACTAAGAGCATTAGCAGAGAGATTAGTTTTGGAAGCAGATTTTCAGCCTGGAACAAAGCGAGAGTGAATATATCATAATGAACAAAGGTTTAGAAGTGTGGATGATTGACTCCTATGTGAGAATCCTGGGCTGAGCAAAATGCTAACTCTGAGTCTATGGGAAAAGCACTTACTCTAAATAGAGATAGTCAAAACTTAAAATCAATTAATGGATTCAATCATGGAATGTCAACACTAGGTACAAACATCATCATTCATCATGTCTGGACCATTTAGTCCAGACATGATGAATGATGATGTTTGTCCTTTGTTCTCAAAGAAGATCATGACATCAGGATGGTAATACCATGACAAGCACATGAATTGGATTGGAGTGCTGTGCTAAGTTACCAGCCTCACTTTCTCCTTCAGAGCCATTATGGTCCAGTGGTCAGATATGAATCAGGACAATTGGAAATGGCCCTGGTTAAGTGACTTGCCCAAGGTCACACAGCTAGTATCTGAGAATGGATTTGAACTCAATTCCTCTTGATTCCAGGCTAGTGTTCTTCCTACCCCTTGATCCAGTTCCTCCTTTTCAAGAGGAAGAAATTGAATTCTTTATCAGGAAAATGACTTATTCAAGATGAGTTACACTGTGGACACCCTGGGTTTAAAATCCTGATTTTCTGTCTAGGCTTATATCTACTTTAGGAATCAATTTGGTCATAGACAAAAAGATCATAACATAAAACTCAAAAGTGCTAAAAACTATCCTTAAATTCAACCCTTAAGTTGGGTTTTCAAAATCTCAAACTGAAAGAAATTTCAGGAAAAAAGTAATGCCATCTCTTGACATCAAGTGTATCTAAATCAATCAGTCCTTGATTGTTCTGGATAGAAAGATAGTAACTGGAATCCCAAATCTGAAAAAAATTGGGAGAGGATCTAGTCTAACCTTACTAAACAGGTAAGGAATCTGAAACCTGGAATTCCAGTTCATATAGGTAGCAATGAGCAAAGTCTGGGACCCAGGTGTTTTTAATGTTAAATCTTGGGCTTTTATCATTCTATCACATTGCTTCAGTATTCTTCCCTCTGTGCCCTAATCCATTTCCAAGTTCCTCCAAATATTTAATCAATTCAATTCAATAAATATTCAAGTATCAACTGTATACAGAATACTGCTAGCAAATGACATGGCCCCTGACTGTTTCTGGGAAAAGACTTATACATGGATAGTTATAAAATATAATATTACATAATGAATACATTAGAGAGGGAAACCAAAATACTGTTTTTCAGAACATATTTTAATTAAAGTACTTTTACTAATAACCTTTCTTCTCTTGGCAAGAAACTAAAATAATAATCATTTATAACCCTGAATGCACAGAAAGCATTTTTTTCAGGAATCTGACTTTATATCAGTTTTATTCTCAATAGATTTATGTGGTAAAGAGTAGGTAGATATAATGTCCTCACTTTGCATGCAAAGGCCAAGAAAAAAAAAACAGTAAAAAAAAAAAAAGACAGGATTGGAGCTAGATATCTTAATTTTGTGTTCTGGCTCAGGTACTTACTAATCAGGTGATTTGGGACCACTCACTTGACCTTGTTGACTCTCAGTTTCCAAATCAGTAACTGGGGATAATACCCATAGTACTTATGTCACAGTGTTGTTATGAGGCTCAAATGCACTAATGTATGCCAAATGATCCATAAACATAAATCATTGAATGTCAAGTATTATCTATAATAATTACTACTATTCATTAAATATTAACAATAATAGCAACAATAGAGTTGCCCAAGATGACATAGTCAGTCAGTGACAGACTCTCTGACTTTGAATCTTTGACTTTGAGTGTTTCTTCCACTAGACCAATATTACTTATAATAGTGCTCCTGGAAATTCCAAAAATGATAATTATCTTTGTATCTAGGAAGATCAAGGGGTGGTAGAGCTGAGAGAGAGATCCCTGAATGGTCTTGGGAAGAGATCCACTGATCAAATAACTTATTGACATACATCTTATAACCTTGTTGGGGAGTTAGGGCCAACTGGCCCCACTTTTGTGATTCCTAAGCTCTGTTAAGATCTGGGGGAAATTATAGAGTGTTTTCATCCCTAACATTCTTTCTTAGGGAAAATTCCCCTCATATTAAGCTGTTAGCATCCTTTTCTGGAAAACATTTTAAAACATCACCTACAAAGATTTGTTCAATTAAAAAAAAATGACTCCCTAATGGTAGAAATTTAGATAATGGTAGGAGAAATATTTTTGGAAATGGAGGCCTTCAAGAAACCGCCTATATAGAATTGCAAAGGTGGAAGAGACCTCCTGGGGTCAGGAGGGCCTGAATTCAAATGTGACCTCAGATATCTCCCAGCTTTGAGACTCCGGGCAAGTCACTTTATCCCCCCAAATAAATAAATAAAATGTGGTACCCAGTCTCACATATAATATTCTTATTTGTGATCTAACCAAAAATAATCATGTTTATTCTATACATTATCCCTTTATTGAGTTTGCAATTACAATAGTTTTGTTTTTGTCATCACAATACAATACTGCCTCATATTCATTACACTAAGATCTGAAAGACACCTTAGAAACCATCAAGTCCATTACCCTCATTTTAAGATGACAGAGGTTCAGTGACTTGTCTGTCATCACTGAGCTAGTAACTGGGGCAAGGAATTTGAATTCAGGTCTTTCTAATTCCCAAACCAAAATCATTCCCACTATACCAGAGATATCAAAGGAGGCTGCAAGTTCCCAAAACACCTGAGTGAGGCAAGAACCAGATTAAAATGTAATTGGGAAATGCTTAACAGAACAAAATACATTACGACATAGATGATGTCAACTTGCGGTTTTTAAAGACAATTTGCAGCAGTTACAGGGATCTGTTTCTCTGTGAATTTGACACCACTGCACTTTACCACCTAGCTATCTGTTGAACAATACAGGATATAACAAAATTCTTAGTGTAATTTTAAGCTATTAAGGGTAAAAATTGTACTATGATTTTGTGATACTCTGTCTTGAGCTTAGTCATTTTAGAAGTGTCTTACTCTTCATGAACCAATTTAGGTTGTTTGTTTTTGGGGTAAAGACACTGGAGTGGTTTGCCATTTCCTTCTCCAGTTCATTTCACAGATGAGGAAACTGAGGCAAATGGGGTTAAGTGACTTGCCCAGGTTCACACAACTAGTAAAAGTGTTTGAGGTTAGATTTGAACTCAGGTTTTCCTGACTCCAGATAAAGCATTCTATCCACTGAGTCACCTAATGTCTGGGTATTGAGCTTGGAATCCACTAAAACCTCCTTGTCTTCTTCACAGGGAACTTTCTTAAACATATCTCCTATATCCTGTACCTGTACATCTGTTTACATTTATCCCTAATGAATTATATCTTGTGATAGGAGTCATCCTGTGAGTACCTCGCATTTTCACCTGTCAGAATTTTGGGGAGTAGAGAATGGGGGGTGGTGGAGGGAGGATCATCATTCTGCCATTCTCCGTCTTATCTATGTATCAGTTTCAAGTTACAAATTCAAGGAGATTTTTTGCCTGGCACATGGTAGGCACTTAATAAGTGTTTAATTGGTTGATTGGTTGATCTATATCTTCAGCCAGGGCAAGGACTGAGCCCTACAGAACCATAATATCTATTAAAGGAGACCCTTGAAGAGCCAGATTACTAATGTTGGAGAATAGGAACCAGTTAGCTTAGCTAAAATTCAGAGAATCTTCTGGAAGAGTTCAAAGGGTTTAAGTATGCTGTGTGTGTGGTTCCCCCTTCATTCCCAAGAACAATGATTTATCAGTAAAGTCAAAGTGGACAGTAGACATCAAATCCCTCACTGGTAAAAGGTCAAAGTTATTTATCAACCATATACTCATTTTTAAACATGTCACTTCTCCCTTTCCCTAAGGGAAAGAAACGTTTTACTTTTGATAACAATTTTTCATAGTACTTGTTTTCTGTTTTAACTTTCTTGGAAACAGGATATCCAAAATGAACAATTATATTACTTCCTCTTTATTTCCCACTAGTTGTTCTTTGTTTTGACTATGGGACATCATTCTTCCCTGAGGACAAACTCTTTACCAGAAATACCATCATCATGGACATTGCTTCAGCTTTGATACTCAAAACTTCATCAATAACCTCAGCTGTTCCTCCCCTCTGATCCAAGGACTGGAGGGCAAAGCAAGCACTCCAAAAGCCAATGACTCAGAATTTCAGACCAGCTCTCTGCTTGGTTTCAATTCCATGAATATCATATGTCTGTTCCACATTCCCTCTGTCTGTGACCTTCACCCTACCTCCAGATTTTCAGTTTCCTTTTGGCTTCCTTCATTAGATTATGAACTTCTTAAAGGTAGGAACTGTCTTTGTACTTTTTTTTTTAAGAGCTTTAATGGCACAAAATGTTTATAACTACAGCTTATATATATATTGTAAACTGTTATATATTGTTACAAAGTGCTAATAACTAATGAAGAATGCAGAATCACTTTGGCTCAGTTAATTCCAATCATTTCATCAAATGGTTTAATTTGTTGAAAGAATCTGAATGGTAGTCTTCAATTTCTTATTTTCCCCAAATAGTCAGTACTCTGCTACAGCAAACTAACTTGCTCCATTTTTCTTTTTTTTCTTTCAATTTTTTTTGCAAGGCAAATGGGGTTAAATGACTTGCCCAAGGCTACACAGCTAGGTAATTATTAAGTGTCTGAGACCGGATTTGAACCCATGTACTCCTGACTCTAGGGCCAATGCTTTATCCACTATGCCACCTAGCCGCCCCTTGCTCCATTTTTCAATGTGCAAATTTATGCAGTTTTTTTACTCTTGATCCTAGTTACAAATATTAAGCCAGTTTTCATTAAACATAAGAAAAATGAAACCTGCATTTATTTCCAAAACTGTAAACAGGTATAAAGCTAACTTCAACTGTTAATTGTTGAAACCCTTTTCAGATTACATATTGATCTGTTGGGTTTTTTTTTTTTGTTCATTCAAAGTTTGGGAGACCAAGACTTCCACCCCAAACCTCTAGCATGGTTATCAATAAATACTGCCTTGTATCATCTTATTATAACAAGCTCTAGCCATTTTTATTTCAGAAAGATTCCAAAAAAACAGTTGATTTCACAGCTACTAGAGAAATAGTAGGACAAAGATGGATTTATTTTCACTGATTAAAAAGCTGTAAAGATAATCAAGTTTTAAACACATTCTGTATTTATTTTTAACCCCAATACTTAACATAGTGCCTAAACATCATCAGCACCACCACCATCATCATTATCACCAGCATCACCAGTATTTCTATAGTATTTATGAACCAAGCTCTTTACAATTATTAGTGCTTAATAAATGTTTAGAGATAAATAAATGTTTATTAAGTTTCCCTTACCCCTTACTTCCAAATGAATCTAAAGATTATATAAATACTGATGCCAATTTTAATCTAAGGGAACTATTGCTATTAGTTTTTCAAGTAGTTTTTATTTCTTGAGAAGGAAAACATCTTATTTCTTTGTTAGAAGAAAAAAAAATGGACTTTGACAGGATAGTAATGTGCCTAGGTCTGGGTAGCACCTAGAAACAGAATCAAAAATGTGTTTGTAGAATTATCCCTTCCATATAGTAACATTCCCCATTATGGTTTCTCATATATCTCAAGTTAGCATTAAGAAATTAAATGGGGGGGGGCAGCTAGGTTGTGCAGTGGATAGAGCGCTGGCCCTGGAGTCAGGAGTACCTGAGTTGAAATTCAGCCTCAGACACTTAATAATAACCTGTGTGACCTTGAGCAAGCCACTTAACTCCATTGCCTTGCAAAAACCTTAAAAAAAAAGAAAGAAATTAAACAGGAATTTGGGGAGTTTTGGGGAAGCCACAGATGACACGTAAAGGTCAGCAGATGACACAGAAAAAATTTAGACACTCAGAAATGCATAAGAATGTTGTGTCATTTCCCACCTTACTCCCAAGAACAATGACTTATCAGTGATATAATATGTATATACATATATAAAAGATATATAAATAATACTGTATAATATTAACATATTTTATCTTTTAATACCATAATAATTCAGACTTCTCTAGTACAAAGGGAAAGTCAAAAACTTTTTTTGCAGATTTTTCAGATTGTGGGGGTTGTGTTCCTCTATCCCCCATGATATGGAAGGGATAAATGTATACAGGAAAAGGACCTGGTGTGTTAGATAGAAGATATAATTGAATAAGGACACATGCAGAAGTGTGCTGGTAAACATTTAAAACAAAAGTCCAGGACACATTTTTTATGTTTAATCTGCATTACTAATATTTCCTTAATCACTTTAAGTCTAGACAATCAACAAAATAATAAATCAAGCTCTGATTTGTATCATTTGCTGATTTTTGAGATATAAATGTTTACTTTAAAGATTTAAGAATGAGGTCTTGAGGGTCAGTACAGCTGACTTCAGCACAACCCTGGACCTGAATTTTTAAAAATCAACTTTACAAGTTGGGGGAAAGTATGGTTAGCAGTTAACTAGAAAAAATATCTGGGGATTTAAGTGGACCGCAAGCTCAATGAGGTAATAGTATAAAATAGCAGCCCCCCCAAAACCAAGGTGAACTTTGGCATTCATGTATATAACAAAGGAGGCAATAGTCCCATTGTTCTTTATCCTCGATACAATGTTTTAGAAATAACACTGACAATCTGTAATACTCTGGAAGTAGGTATTTGGGCAAGCCTAGCTATCTAAAGATCTAATATCCCATGCAAAAATAAAGGCAGAGATTAGCCTCCTTTCTTTTTATCTCTCTTATCTCTCCAATATCATTTAAAATTTTCTACCCAAGGAAAATCTCCCCAAAGTACGGTTTTGATGATATCATATTTAAAAATCTACAGTGGCTCCCTGCCACCTAGGCACCAAAGTGGCCCTCAGGAAAAGCTGAGTTGAAATCCTGCCTCTGATACTTATTTAGGTGTATGACTCTGGAAAAGTCATCTGCCTCAGTTTCCCCATCTGTATAAAGGATAATAACTGACCCTTTCTCCTAGAGTTTTTGTGAGGATAAGATAACTTTTGTAAAATACTATATTTATTATTGATATAATACAAACTCTTGATCCTGACATGCAAGACCTTTCACAATACTTATTTTTTCTATAATGTTTTCCTTTATGCATTAGACTATGTACAGACCACTTGCTAACCACTATTTTTGTCCTATCATCTCCCATTTGCCTTTACTCATATCTAGATGAATCTCATCTACCCTTTATTTTTGTCTTCTCAAGGCCCCCTTTAGGTATCACTTTGTTCAAGAAATCTTCCCTGATCTCTCCAATTGACATTATTACTTCCTTCCTCAGGTTTCTCATAGCTCTTTGTCCGTTTCCTTTGCATTCTAGTTATCTGCGTACAAAGTTTTCCTCCCTTTATAGACTGTGAGCTATTTCAGAGAAGTGTCTTTATCACACTTATTTTTGAAGCACTGAACCTAGGAAAGGTCCTTACATATAGTAGGTATTCAATATAAATGTTTGTGAAATAAAATTGCATATGGAAGAGGAAACAAATTTGCGCTGTTACTCCATTGAATGATTTACTTTCTGCCAAAAGATAAAAGTTATGGAGAGGAAGATATTAACATTATTAACATAATATATTTATAACTGAAGTTTTGGCTATCTCAATAGGTAGTGAGTCCATGGTCATTGTAAACATTCAAGTGCAGGGACCTTAGTGATTATCCATCTAAATACACTTGTTTGACATGAAAAATATAGGGTCCAGAGAAATTAAGTCATCTGTCCAAGATTTTATAAATAACATCAACTAGAATGGCATAGTGAATATTGGACCTGGAGTCAAGAAGATGAGTTCAAATTCTACCTCTAAAACTTACTACTGTGGCTTTAGACAAATCTCAAAGCCTCAGTTTCTCATCTGTAAAATAGGGAAAATAATGACACCCACCACACAGAATTATCATGAGGATCTAATGAGAAAATATATGTAAAATGTATTGCAAAATTCAGAGTGTTTTTACAAACGTTACTTGTTAAAACATTAGCATAATTTTTTGAGATACAAGGATATGGCATAGTGGATAAATCATTGGCTCTGGAGTTGAGAAGATGCAAGTTTAGATTCAGCCTCACATACTAGCTAAGTGACCCTCGGCAAATCATTTAACCTCTGTTTGCCTCATTTCCTCCACTATAAAATGGAGATGATAATAATAATATCTGCCTCCTAGCAGACTTGTGAAGTTCAAATGAGCTACAGAGAGGGAGGAGGATGTTACAGAGGAGATCCGCTTTTGGGTACACTAGATGACTTCTGAGGTGTGTTGTAATCCCCCAATTCTATGAAAATTTACTTATGTATACAGGAAGAACACAGAAAAGCAGGTAGATCAACAGGTTCCAGTAAAAATTATAATGACTTATAATTATAATATATAAAAATTATAAAGAAGGGTACAAAGTTCCAAATATTTCCATATAATTGACTTATTTTCTGGGGTATGGGAACAACTGAAGAGGAAGTAATTTATACTAACTATAACTTCCCACTCTCAAAATTAATAAAATTTTTAGTCAATGCTGAGGGCAATGCCTACACAGATTAAATAAATTCTCTATTTCCTTTTACCCATGTGGGTCTTAGTCACCTCATATGTAAAGCGACATGGTTGGATTAAATGATCTTGACAATTCTTCAGATTCTGAGATTTGATCCCCAACTCCCCCCTTCCAGATTTATCATTCTGTTGTTCTGATTGTTATTAGATTCTGTTCTACTGCAAGGGACATTGAACACATGACTGGTACTATAACTGGCTAAAAGAGGTGATTACAAATTGAAGATCTCTGCCAAGGTGTCCCTGGCCAAAAAATTCCCTCTAAACAATCTTCCTTCAGAGTCTAACAAAATTAATTTCTTTTTTTTTTTAAATCATGAAGATCTCAACGAAAACGGGACTGTTTTCTGTGAGATTCTTAGCCACTAAACCTAAGTTTGGATTCTTTTATCAATTTAGCTCCAAAGCAGGGCTGTGAGAGGATGAGACATAGAGGCAGAAAAATTTTGATGAGAAAGACAAGAGATCTGGTCAGATGAACAGTTGAGAAGATACTAACAATAGGTCAGGGAAGGAGAATGGAAAATAAGAATGCCCAGGGGCAAAACCCTTCTTCAGAATTTGCTGTGCTTACATCCTGGGCTATATTTAGCTCTATGACCTAGACAGGACTTAGGTGAGGCAGTAGATGAGTATCAGACTTGGAGGCAGGAAGACTTCAGTTCAAATCTGGACTCAGACAACACTTACTAGCTGAGTGAACCTGGGCAAGTCACTTAAACCTGTTGGAGTCAGTTTCTTCATCTATAAAATGAGCAAGAGAAGGAAATACAAACCACTCCAGTATCTTTGCCAAGAAAACCACAAATGGGAAAGTAGCTTCACTGCTGTTTCTTCATTTTGTAAAATGATGATGATAATACATCATGCTAGAGTGGAAAAAGTCCTTAAGAAACTTGAATTCAAATCCTGACTTTACCATGGCAGGACAGTTAAATTGTTTTTACCTTTCAGTTCTTTATTCTATAAAGATAATAATGATTGCATCTCCTCACTTAAGGGTTGTTGTGAGAATAATGTGATTTGTAAACATTAGAATGTCATTAGTTTATGAATTCTTTTGTGTCTACTTAGAAATAATTTTTAAAAATGTTCTATGGTCATTCAGAAAATTCTGTGCAAAGCATATATTTAGAAATAGAAAGCTTAGTGGGATGGGAGATTGGAGTTTATGTGTCTGAGAACAATAATCATAGACATATGGCCTTTGAGGACCAATTCTTAATATATACTGGCTAAATGTTACAGGTAACCTTGCTCCTGAAGAGATCGACGACTGATCAGCCCCTAGTTCCAATGGCAGCTGGGACACTTAATAGCATGCAAAGAATATGCCAGTGAACTGCGGGGGTAGTTTGGGTGTGTGACATTTCAGAAAAAAGGGGAAGCTAGTGGTTTTCCCTAGTGGCTTTGCTGGGTGGCAAGTGGGCAGAGTAGCAGAAAAACATTTCATATTATATTAGGCACTGGTAAATCCTTGGGCATAGTGTTCAAAAGCTCCACAATAATTTAAGCTTTGGCATGCCACCTCTGCTCATGGCTCATTCATTTAGAGGTTCTACCATGGCTTCAGGAATCACCTCTCTGTGTAGATATGAAGATAGTACCATGGGCTCAGGGAATAGGATTACTTCTTAATGGGCCCAAGGACAAAAAGAAACATAAATTTTATTTTTATTATTTTTTTATAATTACATGTAAAATTAATTTTCAACATTCCTCTTCTTGCAAGTTTTTGAGTTCTACATTTTTCTACCACCATCTTCTCTCTCCTCCATCCCCATGGCAATGAACAACCTGATATAGGTTGTGTATGCACTTTCATGTGTAATACATTTCCTATTAGCTATGTTGTCAAAAAAATTAGAATTAAGGGGAAAGAAAAAACACAGAAGTTTAAAAAGTGAACATAGTATGCTTTGCATTCAGACTTCATAGTTTTTTTTAAAAAAACATAATTTTAAGGGGCACTTGATCATTTCACTTTAGAATGATCTAAAAGAATAACAAATAAATTACCAGGATGCAATAACCATCTGTTATTGCAGATGGAGAAATAAATTCTGTGAAGAAATGAAAAGCTTTTCCAAACTAAATCAACATATATTGTAATATTTGATGACTTCATTGTGTAGGGAGACAAAGAGGGAAAAGAACAAAGATAATGTTGGTAAATATGGTTCATGATTAAGAAATATAAGGCATTAATGGAACACAAGTTGTTCAGAAGTCTTGGCACAGTGGATAGCATACTGAGTTTTGGATCAGGAAGACTCATTTGCTGAGTTCAAATCTGATCTCAGATACTTAACTTACTAGCTATGTGACCTTGGGTAAATCATTTAACCCTGTTTGTCTCAGTTTTCTCATCTGTAAAATGAGAAGGAAATGACAAACTATTCCAGTATCTTTGGCAAGAAAACTCCAAGTGATCACAAAGAATCAGTAATGATTGAAATGACTGAACAATATACAAAATGTCTATATATATAAATAAATATATATATATATATATACACATACGTGTGTGTATATATATATATATATATATATATATATATATATATATATATAATATGAATCTTTTTCTTCAAGAAGATCATCTAGGGTAGCTAGGTGGCGTAGTGGATAGAGCACCGGCCCTGGAGTCAGGAGTACCTGAGTTCAAATTCGGCCTCAGATACTTCATAATTACCTAGCTGTGTGGTCTTGGGCAAGCCCCTTAACCACATTGCCTTGCAAAAAAAAAACCACTAAAGAAGATCATCTAGGGGTGGCTAGGTGGCACAGTGGATAGAGCACTGGACCTGGAGTCAGGAGTACTTGAGTTCAAATCTGGCCTCAGCCACTTAATAATTGCCTAGCTGTGTGGCCTTGGGCAAGCCACTTAACCCCATTGCCTTGCAAAATCCTAAAAAAAAAATCATCTAAATGTGATCAGTATGTTGAGGTCTAGAATCACAAAAAATGAAATGGACTATGTTATAACAATTATCTACATGAGAATAAAATGGTTTTATTAGAGAAAAAGTCAAAATCAATATCAGATTAGAAAGAAATATAAAGATGATGATGAAAACAACAAGAACATTTACAACAACTCTAGTTTAACCTATTAGAATAATATGAAAAGTGGGAACTGGGTAAAAGTAAAGATCCTGATTTTATTTTTTTAAGGTTTTTTGCAAGGGGGGAGGGGGGAATGACAATTAAAAAAACTGAAGTTTTAGAGAAAAAAATCAACTGATTTTGACCAAACAATTAGTGATAGATACAAAATGTAGGGAAATGTTATGGAAAGAACATAGGATTTGGAGTCAGAGGATCTGTGTTCAAATCTTGCCTTTAACCTACTTACCAATATGACTGAACTTGAGCAATTTACTTAATCTCTTTGGTTTCTGTTTCCTACTTTATAAAAAAGAGAGTTGAACTAGATATCTCTGAGACTCCTTTCCAATTCTAAATTCTACGATCAAATTTTAAATTTGCTGGTATTGTGCTTACTTGTACACATATTGTCTTTATCTAGTTCCTTAAGGTAGGAATTATTTTGCATGTGTCTTTGTATTGCCAGAATCTACCATAGCACCTATGTAGTAAGTACTTAGCAAATGTCTCCTGAATCAAACTGAATTAAAATCACTCAGAGATCAATTGTGAAGATACCACAAAGAGAGGTAAATTTTAAAAGAATGTAAATGTCACAAGTTGTTATTGTTTACCTTAAAAAGGCAACAAAGAAGACATCAATAACTACAGAAACAAATGCCTCATTTGTCATTTCTACAAAATAATTATTTGTCTAACTATGTATTCATTAAGGCCTAGATGCTAGAGAGGCTCAGATCAACCTTTTTTTTCCACTGAAAACATTAGATATGTTTATTTTGAATTTTACAATTTTCCCCCAATCTTGCTTCCTCCCCCCCCCCCCAGAAGGCAGTCTGTTAATCTTTACATTATTTTCACATGGTATACATTGTCAAATCAACTTTTTGATTCTCTGGAGCAGCTCACTCCTTCACAGTCACTCAATTGAATGAGAAGTAAAAAAACAAATACAAATTAATTAACAAAAAAAGTTAGTATAGTAAAAAAACAGAACATTTTATGGAAATATTAAAATCATATCAGATATGGTATATTACATTGGACCTATATATGTTTAACAACCAAAAATGTATGCAAGATACACTTTTAAGTTTAATGTTCAGTATTAACATTTTTCTCCATCACTTTTTTACTTTTTTTAAGTCTAGTCAATCAACAAAACAATAAATCATGCCCTGATTTGGTTTGCCAATTTCAAGAATTAAAAAAAATTATCAATCAGCTCTCCCAAGAGCTAGGAGCTAGCTCCAGGATACTACATTTTTTTCCCTGTACAGTCTTATTCTCTCTCTCTCTCTCTCTCTCTCTCTCTCTCTCTCTCTCTCTCTCTCTCTCTTTGTGGGCAACTAAAGAGAAAAGGGTTAGAAAATGGTATATTTAGGTGAATTTGGAATTTGCTGAATGACCAGATCAAAACAATAACAATTGATGGAAGGATGTCAACTTGGAGGAACTTTCTTGTGGAATACTCTATCATTGGCCTGACATTTTACTCATTGACTTAGATGAAGGCAGAAATGTTTGTCAAATTTAAAAGCTTGGAGGGATAGGTAACATATTTCAAGAAAGAAGCTATATTCTAAAAGAGCTCTACAGACCAGAACAAAGGCTGATATGAATAAGATGAATTTTTTTTTTTAGGTTTTTGCAAGGCAAACGGGGTTAAGTGGCTTGCCCAAGGCCACACAGCTAAGTAATTATTAAGTGTCTGAGACCGGATTTGAAAAATAAGATGAATTTTAACAGGGGCAAATATAAAGTTTTACATTTGAATTAAAAAAAATCGATCTCACAAGTATAAAATGGGAAGACATGATTAGATAACAGGTTTTCGAAAGCCTCCCCCAAATTAACAGTATCCTGGGCTACATTAAGAAAGGTAAAGTGTCTAGAAGAAAAATTTTATTATTCTCTGCCCTAATCAAGTCAGACTGTATTGATTTGTGGGCATCCTATTTCAGAAGAGGAAAGCGAGAGCATTAGAAAATATGTCATATGAGAATCAATTGAAGGAATTAGGGATATTTGACCTGCAAATGCAAAAGTCATCTCCAAATGTTGAAATGGTTCTCATGTATAAGAGTGATTAGATTTGTTTGGTTAAGTCCCAAAAGATATAGAGTTATAACTAATAGGTGGAAGGTGTGGAGAGGTAGAATTAGGTTGTTTGTAAGAAAAAACTTTCTGACAATTAAAACTGTTCAAAATTGTCCAAAAGTGTAATGGATTTCCTCACCACCTATGTCATCCTCAATATTCAGGACATGAAATACAGCTGGAAGCTTGTCACCCCTGATGAACTGTGCAAGCTCACTGGAAATGTGACATCCTATATCTGATATGATCTTAATATTTTCATAAAACATTCTGCATTTTGCTAAACTGACGTTCTTTGTAATAAATTTTATTTATTTATTTTTCCCTTTCATTACGTTGAGTAACTGTGTTGCTCTAGAGAATCAAAAAGTTGGAGACTTCTGGCCAAGATGGCGGAGAGAAGACAGGCACAGTTCTAAAGTCTCCTGATCTCTTCCCCATCTATCACATGAAACAAACCTCTTAAAAGAAATCCAACCCACAAAACCCAGAAAGAAAAGCCAGGAGAAAGAACATCTACCTCGGGATTTGTCTCCGGCAGCAGCTTTGGCCAGATTCGGGCAGGTGAGTCTGGGCTCAGAGGGAGGATCAGCCCCCGATCAACCAGATTAACAGCTGAATTGGAACCGGGAGTCTGAGGGCCCAAGAGCTGGACCTGCTGGATTGGCGATGGGGCTGGACGGCAGGGGCTTGAGTCAGCTAGGGAGCAGAGGCACTGGTGTTGGTGCTGTCCCCCAGGAGCTTGCGCACAGGGCTGGGGGGAGAGCTCTGGAGCAGGAAGGCTTCGGACACCATCCCTGGGCTCCTCTGGTCTGAGTCCCATTACAACTCAGACTTCTTCCCTAACAAACAAATGCAAACTACTTCTGCCTCAGGCCCAGGTGTGTGAGCAGAAGAACCAGCCCAGCTGAGGAATGACCTCAGGCCAGGGTAAAGCCCACCATTGATTGAAGGCAAAAGAATTCAATAGCTCCAACTCCTCCCTTCAAGCAAAGGGAGAAGGCCTCAAGCAAGGTCACAGACACTCCAGAGGGGGCAACCAGCACCTCCTACTGGCCAGCTGGAGAAATTGTATTCAGTGAGTAAAGCCTTTAATGATCTAAGCTCCTGTGAACCAGCCCCTCCCCAACTCAGGTCTTAGCAAAATGAAGAAGGGTCAGTGGAAAGGTGGATCCATAGAAAAATTCTTGGAAGGGAAAGACCCTAACTCAGAGAGACCTGGGACCTCTGAGGAGAATACAATCTGGTCTTCAGCACAGAAAGACTTCCTTGAAGAAATAAGGAAGGAGCTTAAAAATTTTGGAGAGACAATTAATACCTTGCAACAAGAAAACAAAACCTTAGAAAGTACAATTGGACAAATACAAAATGAGAATAATTCTCTCAGATCTTCAAATGGGCAAATGCAAAAAGAAATTAATTCTCTCAAAACCTCAATTGGTCAAATGGAAAGCTCTTTCAAAAGTAGAATTGACCAATTGGAAAAGGAGTTGCAAAAGGTTAATGAAGAAAACTCCTCCCCCGCCAAAAAGAATGGAGTCTACAGAAGCCAATGACTCCATGAGACAGCAAGAGTCAGTTAAACAAAATCAAAAAATAGAAAAAATAGAAGCAAATGTAAAATACCTCAGCAACAAAACCATTGACCTCAAGAATAGATCGAGGATAGGCAACCTGAAAATTATAGGACTTCCTGAAAACATTGAAGAGAATCAAAAAGTTGATCTAAGCTCCTCTAGCATCTCAATCAAGAATATCTCTAATGCATACAGAGTTAGACAAATATAATGATTTTGTAGAAATGAGAAGACCATTGGAGGTCAAGGAGAAGCTGGACAATGATGGTTGCTCCAGTCCCTTCCAACATTTAGCTTCTCTTTATCCCCTCTCACAATTCTCACATGTCATACAAACATGGAAAAATCCAGGTTTCCCAAATTGTATCCCATCCTTCCTGTTATTTAATTTTTTTAACCTCAGAGTCATATTGAACTCATAACCTTCAGAGCTTCCTAGTAATGTGTTATGTACATAGTAAGTGCTTAATTTGTCTTTTATGACTAATTTTCCTCTGGAAACAGTTATGGACTTGGATAGAGTTCTGAGCAAGAGGAAGGAAGAATTAGGAGGAGCAAAGAAGTTAGGCTAATTGGAGGTTAAAAGTGGGAATGGAACATGGGAAAGGAACCAAGTATATTCACATTTTTTAATTAAAATATCAGGTACAGTGAAACCTAAATTCCCCTAATACAATGTCCAAGGCATATAAGCCATTCAAGCTCTGATACAGGGCAGGTTAGCCAAATGCAATCTTTTATTCCCCTATTCATCAATTCAATTAGATTAAAAACATATATTAAATATCTGCAAAGATCTGTACTGGACAAGGGGGAAAAATATAGGACAGACCTAATTCTCAAGAAATTTACAATCTAATTGGGGGTGATGTGGGTTCAAATGAACAAATAGCTATAAGGACGAATGAGAAAAAGGGGGTCTAAGGTTTTACTATGAAACATTTAAAGAGTGAATGATCATTTTTAGCTGAGGGTGGGATTAGGTAAATCCAGAAGAGCTTGATAAAGGAGATATTAGGTAGTGTAGTGGATAGATAGAGCACCAACCCTGGAGTTAGGAGGACCTGAGTTCAAATCCTGTCTCAGACACTTACTAGCTGTGTGACTGAGGAAGTCACTTAACCCTGATTGCCTCGCATCCAGGGCCATCTCCAGTCATCCTGATTCATGTCTGGCCACTGGACCCAGATGGTTCTGGAGGAGAAAGTGAGGCTGGTGACTTAGCACAGCATTCCTCACTCAAATCCAATTCATGTGCTTGTCATGGCATCAACTCCCTGATGTCCTGGCCCTCTTTGAGAATGAAGGACAAACATCATCAGAAGAGATAACATCTGAGATGGTCCTTAAATAAAGAGAATGTCTTTGACAGAGATGAGGAGGCATAAGAAAATATATTTGAGGTACACTAATGTGATGAAAAAACAATCTAGGTAAAGTTTCTTTTCAGAGCTCACAACTTCTCAGAGTAGACCCTTGGGATATAGCATATTCTGCACTTAAGAAGGATAATCTAATTTCCCAAGACACAAGAGCACCGGGTTTCACTTGAACCTCGATTTTAAGGAAGTGAATGTTGAAATGCAGAATCTGAAGTGTGCCATCTTTTTCATCACCAATGTCACTCTTAACTTTCATGTCATGAGATGCAGTTGGAAGGTTGCCATCCCTGCTTCATACAAGGATAAAGGTGGCATTTGTTTCCATAATGGAATATGGTTTTCTTGACACTAGCTGTATGATTTTGGGCAAGGCACTTAAACTTGGGGTTTCCCCAGGGGTAATCAGAATTTTTCAAATTCAAGGACAATAGTGACATTTTTTTTCCTCCTTGAAACTTCTCCTTAGGCTCCAGATGAAGTAAACATCCCTAAATATAACCAATGGTGACTGGTTCAGGCTTCAATAAGATGCCTCAATCTGAGGGCAGCTAGATTGCACAATGGATAGAGCACCATTCCTGGAGTCAGGAGTACCTGAGTTCAAATCCAGCCTCAGACACTTAATAATTACCTAGCTGTATGGCCTTGGACAAGTCACTTAACCCCATTGCCTTGTCAAAAAAAAGATGTCTCAATCTAAATTCAGTAAGGCTTTTTTAAATAATAATAACAATCTTCATTTCTAGAGGACTTCAGTGTTCCTCCAATAACTCTATGAGGCAGGTGGTACAAGCACTATTGCCCTCATTTTACAGATGAGGAAAAAGGTAAATAACAGGCTCAAACATGACTAATCTGATTCAGAATCTGAACGGGGTGGGGTCCTAATTTCAGTGCCATCATAACACACTGCCTTGGGAGGAAGTGAGAGGTAATAAACTAGAGTGGGGGTAAAGTCTTAGATGTGGAATTTGGAAGGAAGAACTGGGTTCAAATCCTGACTTAGATATACATATCAACTCCGTGTCCCTGAGAAAGGAACCTCTCTGGGGTTCAACCTCCTCTTCTATAAAATGAGAAGTTTAGATTCAAAAGCTTCAAAGGCCCCTTTCAGCCCTAAAGCTATGATTCTATTACTTAAGATCTGAGTTCAAGTCCTCCTTCTGGCATATTTAGGCTATGACCCTGGGCAGGTTACTTAACCTCTGTGGGGGGTCAGTTTCCACCTTTGTAAAATGTGAAGCTTGGATTAGATGATCTCTAGGATTCTTTACAACTCTAAACCTATGATTCTGTAACTGTTAAAACTCTCTCAAATGCGTAGAGGGGAAAGGGAGAAGAGGTAGAATTACTTTAAAATGGCTACTCTTTTTTTAAGGTCTAGTAGCTTTTCCAGGAAATGTGCTTTCTTGACACCTTAGTTCTGGGTCATAATTGGGTACCACTCTTTGGAACAGGGTCAAGGGATAAAGCTCTGGGGTCAGGAAGCCCTGAGTTCAAGTTTGGTCTCAGACACTGACTAGCTGTGTGACCCTGGTCAAGTCACTTAATCCCATTTACTTCAGGATTCCTCATCTGTAAAATGAGCTGGAGGTGGGAATAGCAAACTATTCCATTATCTTTGCCAAGAAAACCCCAAAGGAGGTCACAAAGATTCAAAAATGACTGAAGAACATCTTTGATTGGGGGAATCTGAATTGGCTTCAAGGAATAAATAAGAATTTAAAAAGTAAAGATACATTAGTGGGAGTAGGAAGATAGGGAGTACATAAGGAATATGGGACAATATGAATAAAGATAGGGAGGGGATATATTTGAGGCATAGGGTAACTTTATTGCCAATTAATGTCTGTGTGTGTGTGTGTGTGTGTGTGTGTGTGTGTGTGTGTGTGTGTATTTGAGTCCATGTGACTCCATAGACTTTAACCAGGGGGTTTTCTTGACAGAGATACTGATGTGATTTGCCAGTTTCTTCTGGAGCTGTGTCCCCATTTTTACAGATGAGGAACTGAGGCAAATGTTTGAATTCAGATCTTCTTAACTCCAGACCCAATGTTCTATCCATTAGAACTTCCCTGTAGAGTGGATTAGCTAAGCATTATTATTAAATTAGTGTTGGTGGATAGGTGGTGGAGGTGGTGATTTACTACAGTAATTAGGACCATCAGAAAACCTTATTAGATTGTAAGGACTTCATATGACTCCTCTCATTCCCTACTTTCTTCTGGTCATCAGAGTTCCATTTAATGTTCTTAAAACCAAGACATACTCTCTTTCACCTGGGATGATTTTAGCTGCTAGATTGTACTGAAAGGAAGGAGAAAAAGGTAAAGAAGGAAAGTTCTATAGAACCAAGAGAACACTTTACACAACAATATTGTGAGGCTATCAACTTTGATGGATGCAGCTTCTCTTGGTAGTTCAGAGAGCTAGGACAACCCTGGGAGACTTGCTATGGACAACACCATCCACATCCAAATGAAGAAAACAAAGCAAAAAAAAAAAGTATAGAATCTGAATGAATACCATTTTCACTTTTTAAAAATTTCTCTTATGTTTTCCTTCCTATCCCATGGTTTTCTTTTTTTCCCCTTAGTCCTAATTCCTTACACAGAAAATGACTAATCTATAAACATGTTAAACAAAAATGTATATGTAGAATGTTCACTAGACTGTTTGCTGTTGAGGGAAGGGGGTTGGGAAGGGAGGGTGGAAGAAAATTGGGTAACATACAAATATGCATGTGAATGAATGTTAAAAACCTTTTATAACATTAATTGGAAAAATAAAAAATATCAATTTAAAAAAAGAGGGCTCCAGATTTAAGTCATTTTAGCCATATGACAAATCACCTGCTTTGTCAATGAGACAAACACCAAGATCCAGGGACACTGACTATGCATATGGACATGTGATTTCCTATAAATATCTACTTGCAGATCCAGAGACAGTTTACTTATAATCCTGAAATTCTTCCTACCTAAAATTCAAGGATAAAGAAGAGAAGAAATCCAGATTGTAGTGTCCAAAGGGAGAGAAAAGTCATGTAACTGGTCTGGAGTAGATCCAAAGGTTGCTCTGTTAAAGTTTCAGCTGCTTTTTCATTTGTAGAAGACTTACCTATCCCCAGGTTAGAGATGGTTTCAAGCTCTTTAAAGTTGTTGGCTTCCAAAATTGCCTGAGGCAGTCTTAAGGTGGAGGGCAGCAAATCTCTGTAACAGGAAGGAGTGTTGGAGAGAGAGAGAAGGGAAAAGAAAAAGACATGGGAAGAGATGAGGAACTCATAAATGGCAGATGGTTCCTAAAGTCCCCTCCATGCTAACATTTCATCTTTTGACAGACTTTCAAGTGTTAATAATAAGACTTTTTGAGACCTAGCATTTTAGGTTTGATATCCCAAAACATTATTTTCTAAGGTACATTTCAAGAATAATAGTAACAGTCTCTAGTTGTCAGTTTTGTTTTGTTTTATTTTGTTTTGGTTAAATAAAGCCTCCATCTGTCTTTCTGAAGCTTCCGCTCGCCCCCATCCTAGCTCTGTCCACTGGGGCCACGGCCAGACCAGTCTAATTCATCCTCCGTTTGGTAGCTCTTCAAATACTTGAGAAAGAATTTCTGTGTCCCCAATTGTCTTTGCTTCTCTAGGCTAATTAGATTCAGCTCTTTCAACAGCTCATTATCTTGTGATCTTGAGCCCTTCACCGACTGGGTCTACTTCATTTGTTTGTTCTCTCATGTGTCAATCAATGTCCTTTCTAAAATGTTGCTCCCCAAACAGAATTCAATATTCTAGTTATGGGATGGTTACATTACACATTTCTCAATGCAATCTAAGATATGGAAGAAAAGAAAGTTTATTAAGCAACAATATGCTGCTTCACAAATATTATTTCATTTAATCTTCACAATGAGCCTGAGAGGTAGGCCCAATTATTATCTCCTCTTACATTTAAAACTGAAGTGACTTGCCTAGGATCACACATCTAGTAAATGTGTGAGGTTGCATTTGAATTTAGGTCTTCATAGCTCCCTCCCCACCTCCTCACCCCTTTCTATGTTGCATTGCTGACCATTTGGAGCTTGCAGTCCACTAATAAATTCTTGGATTTTCACCACAATAGATGTCTTTATCTACTCTGAATTTGTCAATAGATGTCTTGAACCCCAAGAGTGAGATTTTTCACTTTTTTCTATTAGATTTTTGCCTTATTAGATGGATTTGGTCTAACATCCTAGCCTGTCAAGATTTTTTTAGATCTTGATTCTGTCATATAAGATGTTAGTTCTCCCTCTCAGCAACAACTTTAGAATGTAAAGAAAGACCTTGACATCAGAGACTTTCCTACTTAATCTATGTGCATTCCCAGGGCTTTGCTCATCTCAAGGAAGAGTTGAGTTCAAATCCAGCATCGGATATTTCCTAGCTGGACAAGTCACGTACCCTGCCACAGTTTCCTTACCTATAAATGAGGAATAATAGTAACATCTCAGGGTTGTTGTGAAGATCAAATGAGATAACATATATGTGGTAGTAAAGAAATGGAAATTGAGAGGATGTCCACTAATTGAGAATAAGTTGTGGCATATAATTATAATGAAATACTACTGTGCTATAAGAAATGAGGAACGGGTTGATTTTTAGGAAAAATGGAAAGACCTGCATTGAAATGAAGAGAGGAGAGCTAGAGAATGTTGTAAAAGTCAAAGCAATATTGTTTGAAGAATAAATGTGAATGACTAATCTGTTCTGAATTATGCAAAAATTCAAAGCAATGACAAAGGACCTATGAAGGATGATGCTATTTACCTCCAGAGAAAGAACTGATATATAGAACTATATATTATATAGTTTCACATATATATTTGTATCAAATGTTGGCCTTCTCTAGTGTGGAGTTGGAACAGATGGATCTCAAATGTAACAAAAAATAAAATAAATATTTTAAAAAAAGACAAAAACTTTATAAATCTTAAAACACCATTAAACTCTATTTCCTACTTTCCTTCCTTTTTCTTTCTTCCTTTTTCTATTTTTTTCTTTCCTTCCTTCTATTTATTATGGGTTCACAGACTCTTTTTCAGCTCCTCCACTTACCAGTTATATGACTTTGGACAAATCACTTCACCTTTCATACCTCAGCTTTCTCATGGTTAATAAAAAGGAATAATACCAAACACAACTAATTCCCAGGTTCTCTGAGGCTTGGAAGAAAAAATTAGAACCCTTGTTCATCATTCACAATGAGAAGAGACCCATACAACAAGCTTTTCCCTCCCCCCTTCCTTTTCTTTTTATCAGCCACAAATATAAAATCAGACTTCTGGAATATTAAGAACAGGGGTGGCTAGGTGGTGCAGGGGATAGAGCACCGGCCCTGGAGTCAGGAGTACCTGAATTCTAATCTGGTCTCAGACACTTAATAATTACCTAGCTGTGTGGCCTTGGGCAAGCCACTTAACCCCATTGTCTTGCAAAAAAAAAAAGAAATATTATGAACAACTTTGAGAAATACTGTAGCATATTGCATAGAGAGACAGATGGGAGCTAGGAATTGCTGAATTCATATTCTACCTCTGCTACACTCTGGCTGTGTGATCTTGGGCACTCTCTCCTGTGTTAGGAACTTCTTTAAGACTACAATTTGGAGGGGGCAGTTAGGTGGTGCAGTGGATAGAGCACTGGCCAGAGCACTGGCCCTGGAGTCAGGAGGACTGACTGAGTTCAAATCTGACCTCAGACACTAATTATCTAGCTCTGTGACCTTGGGCAACTCACTTAACTCCACTGCCTTGTTAAACAAACAAACAGACTACAATTTGCAAAGACCTGAAGGGTTGAGGGATGTTTCTCATTTAAGAGTTTCCTCCACCAATGATAACATGTCTAGTCCCTAATCTATTAATAACATATTTATAGAGGGTTTTCAAGTTTATAAAATTTTTTTTTCCACCTGGGAAGAACTTGGGGAGGTTGCTAATTACGTGTTACTATCCGAGTTTCACTGTTGTTACCTTCACCTTACCCACATTAAGGAGTCCAAGTCAAATACACATCAACCACTTAGTCCCTCAGATGGGCCAATAAACCACTGGTCCCTACCAGCTACTCCTGAATGAAGGAAAGTACCATGCAGTTTTTTTCCTTGATGTTTTGACTTATTATCATATCACTAATGAAAGTATACTCTTGATGATTCTAAAGCACTCATTATTACTGTATTGGACTAATTATGAGACAGTGATTTAGCAGAAAGAACAATGGAAAAGGTTTTGAACACCAGTTGGGGTGGCAAAGTGGATAGAGAATTGACCCTTTAGTCAGAAGGAGCTGAGTTTAAATCTAATCTCAGACACTTATGTGATTTTGGTTAAGTCTCTTAGTTCTGGTTGCCTCAGTTTCCTCATCTGTAAAATGAACTCATTTCCTTTACCTTCCTTAATGATAGCTCATCTGGCCTATGTTTAATTACCCATTTTCCCATGATGATAGATGTAGAATCTATTTCAATTTGCTTTAATTCTCAAATAAGGGGGGAAGGAAGGGAGGAAGGAAAGAATCTGGAACTCAAAATTTTAAAAATCAAATGTTAATTTTTGTTTACATTTAATTGAGAAGAAAATAAAAAGAAAAAAAGATGAATTGCTCCTAGGGACAAAAGGGAGGGGTGGCTGAGTTCTACTTACCTACTGACACAGTAGAAAGCTATCAGTTTGAAGATATCCTCAAATACAAGAACAGATCCTTCCACGTACAGGACTGAGGAGAGACAGAAAAATCCTTTTGGTGAATGTTATCCTTTGGGGGGAGCAGGGGGGCAGGGAAATATGAGGTGTAAGGAAACAATCAGGCCGTGTTCTAAAGTCTAAAGACTTCCACTGAAGTCTTATTCTGGTGCCTCCTTTGGTGGGCACCCTGGGGTCTTGAAGGCTTTTCTAGTAGATTCCATTACACTGCGAGCTCCTTGAGAGTAAGGATTGTCTGTTGTCTTTCTTTGCATCTCTAGTGCTTAACACAGTGCCTGAACTTAATAAATGTTTATTTAATAAATATTTTTTGCTGGATTGACGACAAACCTTGCCCCATCCTATTAAATTAGAAAGGAGTGGCATTACAGATTTAGGATTGGGAGAGATTTTAGGTATCATCTGATCTAACCAATCAATCAATAAACATTTATGAAATGCCTACCATGTGCTAGGGGGCAGTTTAGGGAGTTCAGTGGATAGAGTACCAGTCCTGGATTTGGGAAGAGCTTGGTTCAAGTCTAGCCTCAAACAATAGCTGTATGACTTTGGGCAAGTCATTAACTGTTTGCCTCAAGTTCCTCATCTGCAAAATGAGCTGAAGAAGGAAATGGCACACCACTCTAATATTAGCCAAGAAAACCCGAAATGGGATCATGAAGAGTCAGACATGACTAGAACAATAAACATAACACTATGTGCTAGGGATTGTATTTAGAGCTGGGGACACTAAAAAAGAGAAAAGGCAGTCACTGCTCTCAAGGAGCTCACAGTAATATGGGAAACAACAACAACATATATACCAAACAAGTTAAATACAGGATAAATAGGAAATAATTAACAGAGGGAGACACTGAAATTAAGAGTAATTCGGGGAGACTGTCTATAGAAGGTAGGATTTTAGCTGGGACTTAAAAGAAGCCAGGAAAGTCACTTGGATGGGAGGAAAGAGAGCATTCCAAGCATGGGAAACACCCAGAGAGAATGTCCAGAGCTGGGAGAGGTAGAGTAGCAAAGTGTCACTGAACTGAAGAGTATGTGTTAGGGAGTAAAGTGTAAGACTAAAGGGACTAGTTATGAAGGTCCTTGAATGCCAGACAGAACATTTTGCATTTGATTCTGGAGACAATTGGGTCACAGTATCATTTATTGAGTAAGGTGTAAATGGATCCATGCTTTAGGAAAGTTAACCTAGTGACTGGATGGAGGATGGAATGGAGAGAGAAGAAACTCGAACCATTCTCCTCGTTTTATTGTTGTGATTCAGTCGTTTCAGTCATCCATATAACATGAGGATAATAATAGCAGCTACCTCACAAAATTGTTGAGGATCAAATGAGATAGCATAAAGTGCTTTTCAGATCTTAAAGTACTATTATAAATACTAGGGTTTATTATTATTACTCTTGAATTTGAGAGTCCCCAAGTTCAAGTGCTGATTTCCTAAATAGCATTTCCATTGGAGGAAGAACAGCACTGATATGACCCCTGCAACTGTTGGAGTAGTAGAACCATCATATGGGAGTCTAGGAGATTTGAACTTTGCCAACTCTCCCAATATGTCTGGACAATATAACTGGAAGATAAATGAGAATTAAGTGTCCTTCTCTCTCCCTTACATGTCTTTTCTTTCTGAAGGAATCTAATGCATCTAATGGGTTATGTGAATGCTTTCAGTTTCTATATTTATGGACTCCTGGGAGTCCTTTGAATCCTATGTTTTCTGTAGCAAGTTATACATACTGTATGCATCAAGTTCCTATTGTAGCATTAGGGACCTACACCTTATTTTAGAGATTTTTATGTGTTGACTCCAGATGTGGGTAGAGTTAAGAGAAGAATCAGCCCTTTAAAGATTTTCCCCTAGGACCAATCCAGCCTACATGTCCCAAGAACCTTTACCAGAAGGTCCTTAGGTGACATCTTGTTAATAGGAGGGTTAGTGCTTCATTAGGTATGGAAGTGACCTGGGATTCGCCAAAGCTATTTAAGTAGACCACAAAATTTGGTGAAGTGCTCTCAAGAAAGAAAGCTTTCAAGAATAGGTGAACTACATATTTATTGTCTACAGATCAGACTAGCAATGAGTGGAGATGGTCTAGGTGCTTATTTTTTTAGCCATGAATGATAAAAAAAAGTACTTATTTCATCATAATTTCAACCTTCAAAAATAGAGGAAGTGACTTAGAGGAGTTTTTATTTTGGACCTGATTTTGACCATATGGAAGAGACTGGCTGTTGATGTGGATTTGTCAAGAATCATGGAAGTAGGTGACTTCTTCAGTGTCAATTTTATATCTTATGGTGCAGAATGAGAAGTAAACTAGGAATAGTCTGATATATATATATATATATATATATATATATATATATATATACATTAAATTTCAAAGGATTAGAGAAAGATTGGTAGAATAACCTAGACTAATATTTTGCTGAGGAAGTTGACCCAAGAAGGGGGAGGTGTTTTAAGAATGAATTGCTGAAAATACAAACTAATCTAACTTCCTATTTTGACAGCATATCTAAATTTCAGGATCAGAAGAATGTTGTAAAGACAGTATTTAGATTTCAGCAAAAGCATTTGACAAAGTTTTTCATGCTTGTGGGCAATATGGGAAGACATTATAGAATAGTAAAGTTAAGTGGGTTCCAAACTGATTGAATGACTTGTACCAAAAGAATAGTTATTAATGGGTTAATAATGTCAACTTAGAGGGACAGCTTTAGTGTAGTATTCCAGTTTTGACTTTGGTATTTTGCAACAGTTTTGTTACTGACCTTATTGATCCCAAAAAAGGACAGCTCAAGACAAGTCCATATAAAGCTTCTTTGTGACAGGCACTTTCCTATGTTCTAGGGATGTTTTAAAAAGATGAAAAACAGTCCTTGCTTTTAAGAAGTTCACAGGTTGAGTGAGATCATGCAAAAAACTATGTACCAATAACTTATAAGACAGATAAAATGGGAGAATTTCAAAGGGAAGGTTCTAAGATTAAGAGTTTGTAGAAGATGAAACTATAATTGAAACCTGAAGGAAGCCAAGGAATAGAGGGAGAGAATTTCAGACATGGGCACAGTCAGTGAAAATGTCAGATGGAGTGTCAATGTGAGATGACCAACAAGATGGCCAATGTTATTGGATTGTAGAATGTCGCCAAGGGAGTAAGGTTCTAAAGAGTACAGTTGATGTGAAACTGAGAGAATGTTGGATCACTGAGATGGGTCAACTATGGGTCAAATTTAATAAGGTAAAATTTAATAGTGATCAATGGAAAGTTCATCATTTGGGTCCAAGAAACTGACTTCCTAATGGGTAGAAAGTGGCTCATTTCAAAATATGTACTCTGATAAATAAAGCATGACTTCAGAAGGCTGATGGTAAAACACACCTCCCTAAATAGAGGGTGGTATAATTTTTTTTATAGGTGTGGAATGAATCATACATTCTCAGATACACCCAAGTGTTTATTTGTTTTAACCATATTCATGTATTAGAAGACAGAGTTCAATTGAATATGAGGAAGTCATTAGGAAATTAGTGTTGTAAAGGAAGAAAAAATAGCATTGATAAAATATTTAAAAAGAAAAAAAGAGAACAAAAACCAAAATGCTCAGGGGAAGGGGCAGAGGGAGGGGGATGGGAGAAGGGTTACTGTAAACTCACTATAATATGACAGCCAAAAAATCTAATGTGGCTTGGGCCACACTAAAAGTGCAATGATGTCCAAAAAATGGGGAAGGTGATAGTTTTATTGTTTCCTATCCTAGTCAGATCTTGGATTGCTTTCTGGGCATCACATTTCTGGAAGGATATTTTTGATCTGAAGAATGTTTAGAGGAGGGTGATCAGGATGCTGATAGACCTCAAGACCATGCCATATAAGGAAATGGAGAAATTAAGCATGAATGACTTAAAGAAGAGACGTGATAGCTGCCTCCCAGTATATGAAGGGCTCTCAGATGAAGACAGTAGTCTTATTTAGCCTGGCCTCAGGAAACTGAAGTAGGAGGAATGGGTGGAATTTGTAGAAAGAAGGAGGTTTGAAGCAACATAATCTTTTTTAATAGTTAGAACTGAACAAGAGTGGCATGGAATCTTTCAACCAATCAATGAAACATCTCCTATGTGCCAGTCATTGTGCTAGGCCCTGGAGTCACAAATATAAAGAATGATAAGAATCCTCCTTGTAAGGAAATGATGGCTTTCCCTTTAATGTTGTGGAGGGATTCTTGATCAGATAAATGTTGGACTCAGTGATTCTTTTCTCCCCCCAATTCTAATAAAGTTTATTTATTTATTTTTCCATGTATATTTTGTCATTTATCTTTTCCAATTTAAATATTTTTATTTATTTGTTTTTCCAACTACATGCAACAGTAGTTTTCCCCATTCATTGTTTTAAACAAGATCTTGAGTTTTACATTTTTCTCTCTCCCTCCCTTCGCTTCCCCTTCCCCTGACAGAAAGCAATCTAATATAGGCCCTACAAGTGCAACTATGCTAAACATAGATCCCGATTAATCATGAGAGAAGAATCAAATCCAACAGAAGAGAAAAAAATATTAGAGAGAAAAAAACAACATAATACATAAGACAAATTTAAAAAATTGAAGATAGTAAGCTTTGATATGGATGGTATTTTCCATCATAGGACTTAGTGATTCTTAAAAGTATCGTCAGGGCGGCTAGGTGGCATAGTGGATAAAGCACCAGCCTTGGAGTCAGGAGTACCCGGGTTCAAATCTGGTCTCAGACACTTAATAAATACCTAGCTGTGTGGACTTGGGCAAGCCACTTAACCCCATTTGCCTTGCAAAAACCTAAAAAAAAAAAAAGTATTGTCGAGGACCCCTGAGAGTTTCCAGATACTTTCAAAGGGTCTATGAATCAGAATTATTTTCATAATAATACTAAGATGTTTTAATTTCTATTATGGTAAATATTGATAGAGATAACTCATATAAACAAAACTGCAGGAGAAGGGATCTCAATCATTTTTCAGTGTCATAAAGTTAAAGAACAGTTAAACTAAATGGTTTTCTGGAGTTTCAATCCTTGATGTACCCATGTTGATGAAATTATACATCCTTCTCAACATTTCTATATATGACTAGCAAGATACAGCAGGAAGAGCTAGAAAAAGAAATTCCATTCAAAGTAACTTCAGACAATATAAAATACCTGGGAGTCTACCTGCCAAGGCAGACGCAGAAACTTTTTGAAAACAATTACAAAATACTTCTCACACAAATAAAATCAAATTTAAATAACTGGGCAAATATCAACTGCTGGTGGATAGGCCATCAAATGGTCTATATATATAATAAAAATGGCAATTCTACTAAAATTAAACTACTTGTTTAGTGCCCTACCAATCAAAATTCCAAAAAATTACTTTAATGAGTTAGAAACAATTGTAAGTAAAATCATATGGAGCAATAAAAAGTTGAGAATTTCCAGGGATTCAATGAAAAAAAGTCCAAAAGAAGGTGGCTTAGCCCTAGCAGAGCTAAAATTATATTATAAAGCATTAGTCATCAAAACTGTCTGGTATTGGCTAAGAAACAGAGTGGTGGACCAGTGGAATAGACTAGGTGCAATAGCAGGAAATGATTGTAGTAATCTGCTGTTTGATAAACCCAAAGAATCTAGCTATTGGGATAGAAATTCTCTCTTCCATAAAAACTGTTGGAAAAATTGAAAGTTAGTATGGCAGAAACTTGGATTAGATTAACACCTCACACCCTAAACCAAGATAAGATCAAAATGGATACAGGATTTAGACCTAAAAAACAATATTATAAGCAAACTAGGAGATCAAGGAATAATTTACCTGTCAGATCTATGGAAAGGGAAGTAGTTTAAGACCAAGGAAGAGAGATGGAGAACATATTAAAAACAAACCAGACAATTTTGATTGCATTAAATTAAAAAACTTTTTTGCACAGACAAAACTGCTGTTACCAAGATCGAAAGAAATGTAGTAAATTGGGAAACATTACAACTAATGATTCTGACAAAGGACCCATTTCTAAAATATACAGAGAATTGAGTCATATTTTTAAAACAAAAAGCCAGTCCCCAATTGACAAATGGTCAAAGGATATGCAAAGGCAATTTACAGATGAGGAAATCAAAGTGATCCATAGTCATTTGAAAAAATTGCTCTAAATCACTACTTATTAGAGAAATGTAAATTAAAGCATCTCTGAGGTACCACCTCACACCTGTCAGACTGGCCAATATGACCAGAAAGGACAATGATCAATGTTGGAAGGGATGTGGGAAATCGGGGACACTAATACATTGTTGGTAGAGCTGTGAACTCCTCGAACTTTTCTGGAGAAAAATTTGGAATTAAGCCCAAAGAGCAACAAAAATGTGCATACCTTTTGATCCAGCAATACCACTACTGGGTCTATACCCTGAAGAGATTATGAGAAAGGGTAAAAACATCACTTGTACAGAAATATTTATAGCAGCCCTGTTTGTGGTGGCAAAGCATTGGAAATTAAGAGAATGTCCTTCAATTGAGGAATGACTTAACAAACTGTGATATATATATATATATATATATATATATATATATATATATATATTTATCTGTATGTCGTGGAACACTATTGTTCTATTAGAAACCAGGAGGGATGGGAATTCAAGGAAGCCTGGAAGGATTTGCATGAATTGATGCTGAGAAAGATGAGCAGAACCAGAAGAACATTGTACACCCTAACAGCAACATGGGGGTGATGATCAACCTTGAGGGACTTGCTCATTCTATCAGTGCAACAATCAGGCACAATTTTGGGGTTTCTGTGATGAGAATACCATCTGTATCCAGAGAAAGAATTGTGGAGTTTGAACAAAGACCAAAGACTATTGCCTTTAGTTTAAGAAAAAAAGTTGTCTTATTATATAATTTTGCTATCTCTTATACTTTATTTTTCTTCCTTAAGGATACAATTTCTCTCTCATCACATTCAACTTAGATCAGTATACATGGTTTATACACCATGGAAACAGACAACCTTCTGTGGGGGGATGGGGAAGGAAGCAAGATTAGGGGAAAAATTGTAAAATTCAAAATAAAAAAAACTTTCTAAAAGTAAGATAAAATAAAATAAAATAAAATAAAAAACAAAAAAAGAAATTATACATCCTTAATGACTTGAACTAAGTGTTGCTAGGAAGGAGAAGGTAGTGAGAAGGAAGAGAGGTGTCAGCCCTACCCTGTGAAGCAGTCTTTTTATGGGGGCAGAAGTGGGACACAAGAAAAGGGAGCAAATGTTTTCAAAAGAATTTAGCATAATGCCTTATATTTAGTAGTTATTTAATAAATGCTTGTTGGTTTGACTTTGATTTGAAAAAGAGAGGATGGAGAAAATCATGGAGATTCATAGAAGAAATGAATTTAAGTTGGGAGATAAATGCAAATGTTGTTTTGAGGTATGCCTCTGTTTTATTTTTGCTTTCTGTTTTATGGAAGCCTGATCCATGATTGGCAGAAAGTTCTCTATCATGTGAGTTATTATCTGAGGTGGGAAGATATAAGTTGTTTCTCTTGTACCCAAGAAGGGTCAGATAATAACCAGTGGAAACTCTAGGTTTTAAAAAACCTGGATCTGGGCCTCTCCTGTAAAAAATGGTTTCCATTACTAGTTAAGTTTAAGGATTCCCAGATATTTTTTGGGTGTGGTGGTGGAGAGGAATAGGGTAAGGCAGGCTCTTTTCTAGAGGTTATTTGAGTGGGGATAGTCTTACTCTCTTCTCTCCCCAGATAATTCCTCTCAAATGGATCAAAATAATATTAATTAATAGTAATAATAGCTGCATTTTTGTGGTTGTAATGGAGCACTAAAATTTCAAAATTAAATGGCTGCAAAAATTTTTTGTACAGTTAGGTTGCTTAATTTTTTTTCCCTACTTTGTGACTCTTTTTGAGATAAAGTCCTTACAATGAAATCTCTGGGTCAAAGGATATGATCAAATTTGTTACTCAGAGTTTTCTCTATCTATAATCTCTCTTAAAGATGAAATAGTGACTTTTTCCTTATAATCTCACTAATATGAAATTTTTATCATTGTAGAATTTTATTTGTTTTTATCATTCTTTGCTACTTTTGCTATTATACTGTATTAACTTTAGCTAATTTTCATTGTAGAATTTTATTTTAATTTTTATCATTCTTTGCTACTTTTGCTATTATACTAGCTAATTTTAATTTATTTAAATAAATTATTTAATTTATTAAAATATCTCTCAAATGTTGTATCTAGCCTAATGCCAGAGATACAAGTACAAATATTGAAACTATTCCAATTTGAAAGGAACCTCAAATGGGGTGACACACCTAGCTATTGAAGAATATAGCACATATAAACAGCAATAAATACAAAATAATTAAATATTACTGGTAAGTAGTTTGGGAGGGAGAGCATTAACAGTTGGAATGATCAGAAAAGGTTTCATTCAGGAAGGTGGTACCTGAGCAACAGTTATTTCTTTTTTTTTATTTTAAAGATTTTATTTATTTTGAGTTTTACAATTTTTCCCCTAATTCTTACTCCTTCACCCCACCTCCAACAGAAGACAATTTGGCAGTCTTTAAATTGTTTCCCTGGTATACATTGATCCAAATTGAATGTGATGAGAGAGAAATCATGTCCATAAGGAAGAAACATAAAGTATAAAAGATAGCAAGATCAGACAATAAGATATCAGTTTTTTCCCCTAAATTAAAGTTAATAGTGCTTGGTCTTTGTTCAAACTCCACAGTTCTTTCTTTGGATACAGATGGAACTCTCCTTTGCAGACAGCCCCAAATTGTCCCTGATTGTTGCACTGTTGCAAGTCCATCAAGGTTGATCATTGCCCCCCATTTTGCTGTTAGGGTGTACAGTGTTATGGTTCTGCTCATCTCACTCAGCATCAATTCATGCAAATTCCTCCAGGATTCTCTGAATTCCCTCCCTCCTGGTTTCTTTTATCTTTTCTTTACTTTTTTTTTTAAGGTTTTTGCAAGGCAATGGGGTTAAGTGGTTTGCCCAAGGTCACAAAGCTAGGTAGTTATTAAGTGTCTGAGGTCGAATTTGAACTCAGATCTTCCTGACTCCAGGGCCAGTGCTCTATCCACTGTGTCACCTAGCCACTCCCCCCATCCTGGTTTCTAAAAGAACAATAGTATTCCATGATATACATATACCACAGTTTGCTAAACCATTCCCCAATTAAAGGACATTTACTTGATTTCCAATTCTTTGCCACCACAAACAGGGCTGCTATGAATATTTTTGTATAAGTGATGTTTTTACCCTTTTTCATCATCACTTCAGGGTATAGACCCAGTAGTGGTATTGCTGGATCAAAAGGCATGCACATTTTTGTTGCCCTTTGGGCATAGTTCCAAATTTCGCTCCAGAAAGAAGAGAGCTCCACCAACAATGTAATAGTGTCCCAGATTTTCCACAACCCTTCCAACAATGATCATTTTCCTTCCTGATCATATTGGCCAGTCTGAGAGGTGTGAGGTGGTACCTCAGGAAAGCTTTAATTTGCATTTCTCTAATAAGTAATGATTTAGAGCAATGTTTCATATGGCTATGGATTGCTTTGTTCTCCTCATCTGAAAATTGCCTTTGCATATCCTTTGACCATTTGTCAATTGGGGAATGACTTTTTTTTTGCCAGGAGCTTAATGAAAAAAAGTGCAAAAGAAGGTGGCTTAGTCCTACCTGATCTAAAATTATATTATAAAGCATCAGTCATCAAAACTGTTTGGTATTGGCTAAGAAATAGAGTGGTGGACCAGTGGAATAGACTAGGTGTAAAAGCAGGAGAGGATTATAGTAATCTGCAGTTTGACAAACCCAAAGAGTCAGGCCACTGGGATAAAAACTCCCTCTTTGATAAAAACTGCTGGGATAATTGGAAGTTAGTATGGAAGAAACTTAGATTAGACCAACACCTCACACCCTTTACCAAGATAAGATCCAAATGGTTACAGGACATAGACATAAAAGACAATACTATAAGCAAATTAGAAGATCAAGGACTAGTCTACCTGTCAGATCTATGAAAAGGGGAACAGTTTATGACTAAGGAAGAGTTGGAGAACATCACTAAAAACCAATTAGATGATTTCAATTACATTAAATTAAAAAAGTTTTTGCACAGGTAAAACCAATGTAATAAAAATCAAAAGAAAAGTAGTAAATTGGGAAACAATCTTTACAACTAATGATTCTGACAAAGGACTCATTTCTAAAATATACAGAGAACTGAGTCATATTTTTAAAACAAAAAGCCATTCCCCAATTGACAAATGGTCAAAGGATATGCAAAGACAATTTACAGATGAGGAGATCAAAGCAATCCATAGCCATATGAAACATTGCTCTAAATCATTACTTATTAGAGAAATGCAAATTAAAGCTTCTCTGAGGTACCACCTCACACCTCTCAGACTGGCCAGTATGACCAGGAAGGATAATGATCATTGTTGGAAGGGATGTGGGAAATCTGGGACACTATTACACTGTTGGTGGAGCTGTGAACTCATCCAACCCTTCTGGAGAGCTATTTGGAACTATGTCCAAAGGGCAACAAAAATGTGCATACCCTTTGACCCAGCAATACCACTACTGGGTCTATACCCAGAAGAGATGAGGAAAAAGGATAAAAACATTACATATTTATAGCAGCCCTGTTTGTGGTGGCAAAGAATTGGAAATCAAGTAAATGTCCTTCAATTGGGGAATGGTTTAGCACACTGTGATATATGTATGTCATGGAACACTATTGTTCTATTAGAAACCAGGAGGGACGAGATTTCAGGGAAACCTGGAGGGATTTGCATGAACTGATGTTGAGTGAGATGAGCAGAACCAGAAAAACACGGTACACCCTAACAGCAACATGGGAGTGATGTTCAACCTTGAAGGACTTGCTCATTCCATCAGTACAACAATCGGGAACAATTTCGGGCTGTCTACTAAGGAGAGAACCATCTGTATCCAGATAAGGAGCTGTGGAGTTTGGACAAAGTTCAAGGACTATTCCCTTTAATTTAGAAAAAAACAGATATTTTATTGTCTGATCTTGTTACCTCTTAGACTTCTCTTCTCTTCTTTAAGGATATGATTTCTCTCTCATCACACCCAATTTGGATCAAGGTACAACATGGAAACAAAGTAAAGAGTGACAGAATACTTTCTGTGGGGGTGTGGGGGGGAGGAAAGCAAGATTGGGGGGAAAATTCTAGAGCTCAAAGATATCTTTAATAAAAATAAATTTAAAAAAAAATTTGACTCAGTTCTCTGTATGTTTTAGAAATGAGTCCTTTTTCAGAAACTAGTTGTAAAGATCGTTTCCCAGTTTACTACATTTCTTTTGATCTTAGTTACAGTGGTTTTTGTCTGTGCAAAAGCTTTTTAATTTAATGTAATTGAAATCATCTAGTTTGTGTTTGGTGATGTTCTCCATCTCTTCCTTAGTCACAAACTGCTTCCCTTTCCATAGATCTGACAGGTTAACTAGTCCTTGATCTTCTAGTTTGCTTATAATATTGATTTTTAGGTCTAAATCCTGTATGCATTTGGATCTTATCTTGGCATAGGGTGTGAGGTGTTGGTCTAATCAAGTTTCTTCCATATTAACTTCCAATTTTCCCAGCAGTTTTTATCAAAGAGAGAGTTTTTATCCCAATAGCTGGACTCTTTGGGTTTATCAAACAGCACATTACTATAATTGTTTCCTGCTATTGCAACTAGTCTATTCCACTCATCCACAACTCTATTTCTTAGCCAATACCAGACAATTTTGATGACTGATGCTTTATATATAATTTTAGCTCTGGTAGGGCTAAGGCACCTTCTTTTGCATTTTTTTCATTGAATTGCTGGAAATTCTTAACATTTTATTTCTCCATATGAATTTACTTACAACCTTTTCTAACTCATTAAAGTAATTTTTTTGGAATTTTGGTTGGTAGGGCACTAAACAGGTAGTTTAGTTTTGGTAGAATTGTTATGTATTTTATATTGTCTGAGGTTACTTTGAATGGGATTTCTCTTTCTAGCCCTTCCTGCTGTATCTTGCTAGTCATATATAGAAAAATTGAGGATTTATGAGGGTTTATTTTATATCCTGCAACTTTGCTAAAATTACTAATTGCAACAGTTCTTTTTTTTTTTTTTGGCAAGGCAATGGGGTTAAATGACTTGCCCAAGGCCACACAACTAGGTAATTATTAAGTGTCTGAGACCGGATTTGAACCCAGGTACTCCTGACTCCAGGGCCGGTGCTTTATCCACTGCACCACCTAGCTGCCCCACAACAGTTATTTCGTAAAAGAAGTAAGGGATTCTATGAAGCAGAGATTAGGAAGGAGTGGCATTCAAGACATGAGGGACAGCTAATGCATGGAGATGGGAGATGGAGTATACTGTATGAGAAACAAAGAAAAAGATAATTTGATTGAATGGCAGTTTTCAGGGGCTTCAAAAGCTAAACAGAAGAATCTGAATTTTAGTCAACATGGAGCATTTTAAAAATGCTTAAAAAATAATTTTCACATTCAAGATCTCATTTTACAACATCCATGTTTTTGTTTGTCCTTTATGCTTGAAATAGACCATGACATCAGGGAGGAGATGCCATGATAAGCACATGAATTGAGGGGGGTTGTGCTAAGTCACCAGCCTCACTTTCTCTTCTGGAGCCTTCTGGATCCAGTGGCCAGATATGGATCAGGACAACTGGAAATGTACCTGGTTGAGAGGAAATCAGGGTTAAGTGACACAGCTAGTAAGTGGCAAATGTCTGAGGACAGGTTTGAACCCAGCTCCTTCTGACCCTAGGGCTTAGTGCTCTGACCACTGTGCCACCTAGCTGGCCCCAAAGATCCATGTAGATTAGACAAAGCTAGAGGATAGAGCACTGACCCTAGAGTCAGGAGGACCTGAATTCAAATCCAATCTCAGATACTTAATAATTACCTTAGCCATGTGATCTTGCGCAAGTCTCTTAACCCTATTGCCTTGCAAAAACCATTAAAAAAAATTAGGACAAAAAAACTGAATCTATCTTATAGAGATGGAGATCCAAGAAGGTTAAACAGCCAAAGGTCCATTACAAGCTCACTTCTTAAGGAAATAGAAACAACAATCTTTTAGCATTTCCTTATTAGATTATTTGACCTCACTTTCCTCATCTGTCAAATAAAGGCACAATTCCAAAGTCCTGATAATGAACTCTATTAACCCACCTCTTGATGGTAATGAGGGGCAATGGACTTAAAATGCAGAAATACACACAAATAGATGTGACCATTGTGGAAATTCATTTTTCTTGACTATACATATTTGTTACAAGGTTTTTTTTGTTTTTCCTTTCCAATGGGGAAGGGAGATGGGAATTAGAGGAAAAAATTAAAATATAATTTTGAATGAAGAAGTTGAGCTTTTAAGAGTCATTTTAAAGTCTCCTAATTCTAACACTATGTGCTAACAGTCCCTTCCAGCTCTAATCTTCTCTGACCTATGACATGATGGTTTATACTTTAATTAACACTGAAGACCCTAACTGGGGGAGGGGGGAGGGGTCTGGGAAGAAATCTATAGTTGAATTCACTGGTGTTAAAGGGTAAGAATCCTGGGGAAAGGCAAACAGCTGTGCAGGCAAAAAAAAACAGTTAAGAAGGAGAATTCCTACAGCTTCCCCCAACCGGCCCTAGGCTATTGGAGCTGTCTAGAGGTTTTTATGCAATAGATCCATTTGACATAGTGCTAGCGAGATCTGGAGCCTGTGTATGTTGGTGGCAATTATTTGAAGTGATTGGAGTAGAACCCTGGAAAGATTCTGACCTATTAAGGTCAGGGGCTTGAACATGAGAATGTTGCATCAGCAAAGCGCCCCTGTTGCATTTTTGGGAGTGAATGTAAGGAAGGAAGGGCCTGAAAACTGGACCTTTGGAACTGATTCTGTGCTCAAAATGTGAGAATAAGGAAAAGGGCAGTGCATGTTCAGGGAGTTTTAGGGCCAGGCTGAGAATGGTGACTCTGCCTCCAGAGCTGACTATGGAGGTCCAGGGCTCTGGTCACAATGCATTTTAGAGATTGAGATGACAATGCAATAGTGTGACAGTTCTGAGCTTTAGTCGTCTTTGCATGGGGAGGAGTGCTTGGTGGAAGCCAGTAGAACCAAAATTTGGCTATAAGCTCCTTGGATAGCATCAAGGGAGAAGTACCTCTATAGTCTAAGGGAGAAGTATTTCTGAGAATCTATATGTTGGGGTTTTGGTTGAAGCAAAAGCAAAATAGCAAGACTGAATATCTATAATTCAAGTTATAAGCAAGGATCCCTTCTGTGCCACCTCATCCTCTGGGGAGGGGAAGAGGACTAAATTCCAGATTAACTGTTCCTGTAGAGCAGAGTCCTATGAGCTCCAGATCCCAGGGAACTCCCTAAGAGAGGTCCAGATAAGCACCTGCTGGTGTCAGGAGGGTTTAGTAGTGGGTAGCCTGTGGGCATCCTTCTATATGGACAAGGGAATGTCAGTCAGAGAGCCTGGTGATGGACCAGGAACAGAGAAATAAATGCACAGTTAGATCTGGGGAAATCTAGAAGCACATGGAAGAATGTTGTTACAAGACTAGAGGCAGGAACCAGGGCTCCAACCACCCCTGGGAAGAGCAGTGAATGTAAGAAATGACTTTAGTTCTTGAGGAACTAAAGTGCCAGTTGGGGGACCAGAGTAGGACTTTGGGCACAAAAAGCAAGGGAGTGAGGTCCAAGATGAGTATAGAGCAATTAAGAGCTCAGTTACTAGAAGCATGATAAAAGGTCAAACCCAGATGATCAATCAAAGCCCTTGGGCTGGTATTCTTATATTTTCCTTACCTAAATACCTGATTAGGGCAGCTAGGTGAACAGTGGATAGAACACTGGATCTGCAATGAGGAAGACTCATTTCCCTCAGTTCAAATCTGATCTCAAGACACAACTAGTGGTATGACCCTGTGCAAATCTCTTCACCCAACTAGCCTCAATTTCTTCATCTGTCACATGAACTAGAGAATGAAACAATGAGCAACTTCAGCAGTATCTTTGCCAAGAAAACCCCAAATGGGGTCATGAAAGTTGAATATGACTGAATAATGAATAACAACAAAAATATCCAATTAATCTTGAAACTACAGTTCTTTATGCAAAACGTTTTTTTTTTGCTAAGATTGGTTTTATCACTTTTTGAATTGGTTTTTCAGTGCCTCCTAACTCATGCCACCCTCAATTTCTACATTGATCTCTGTGAAGCTTTCCCTGACTCCCAACAATTAAGAATATCATTTTGGACCTTGCATAGAGATTTGTTTTGTATCTAATACCTTGATAACAAAATGAATACTATAGGGGCCACTAGGTGGTGCAGTGGATAAAGCACTGGCCCTGGAGTCAGGAGTACCTGGGTTCAAATCCAGTCTCAGACACTTAATAATTACCTAGCTGTGTGGCCTTGGGCAAGCCACTTAACCCCGTTTGCCTTGCAAAAAAAAAACCTAAAAAAATGAATACTATAGTTTTCTATATTTTTGTCCTCTTCCCTGATTAGATTGAACTAGACCATAAATTCCAAGAATTCAGAATAGAATCTTATTGAGAGTCAGCATCTCTCTTGATAAAAGTTTATTGCATTGGCTTGCTTGTCAAAACCTAGAATGGGACTAAGCTTATAGGTGGAGATTAATTTGCACTAGATGGAAGGACTACATAGAACTCAGGGTTTACAGAGCCAGATTGACCATTATAACTGTCATATTGCTTTCTGATGATTTCACTGCATAATTTCATTTCCCCAAGTAGACCACAAACTCCAGGAGGGCAGAGAATATGTGTAACACTTCTCTATATATTCCACATATTCTCTATATATTCCATAATGCTGTAAAGGACTAGGTAAGGGAATGGTGCCTAATTCAGCTCTGAAGAGTCATTAATTAGCAAGGGAAAAAAATGAATCTTCCAACACTGTGAGAGAGTTCACAATGGATTATGAGGGATGAGGGATCCTTCTGGGCACTGGAGTCAGACCCCTCCAGATTTCAATGATCATTTAGCATCATGGGATCATAAATTTAGTACTGAAAGGGGCCTTAGGCATTATCAAGTCCAGACCCTTCATTTTACATATGAAGAAGCTGAGGCCCAGGGAGGTTTTAGTACCTTGCCTAGTGTCACACAATTAATAAAATGTTTGAGGCAGGATTTGCACTCAAAAATCTAGTACTCTGTCTCTATTTCTCCATGGCCTTGGGAAAGAGTTCAACATTACATGCTCCAATAGAAAGAAAACTGGTGCTAGTAGCATCATTAGTCTAGGTTTAAATCCTACCTTTGTTGTGTTCTACTTGAGACCTTGGTCAAGTCATTTAACCCTGGGCCTCAGTTTCCTCAACTGTAAAATGAGGGAATTGTTCTCTTCCATCTTCAACTCCCATGAATGCATTCCCAATTTGTTTTCATTTTCTGGTGTCTTTGCAAATGCTGGAAGCAGTTATATAATTACCTGACCCTGAATTAGAATCACAGGTAGGATGGACCACAGCTCCATCTAGTGTCAATGTTTAATATGACTCAAATGCTTCTACACAAAGTATTTTAATACAGTGGGACTGGAGGGAGAGAGAGAAAAAGTTTTCTATAAATATAAATGTTTGGACAGCTTGATGGCACAGTGGATAAAGGGCTGCTTCTTCTTGAGCTCAAATTTGACCTCAGACACCTCTAGCTGTGTGACCTTGGGCAAGTCCCTTAACTTCTATTTGCCTCAGTTTCTTCCTCTGTAAAAATGGGGACAATATATCACTCACCTCCCAGGGTTGTTGTAAAGATTCAATGAGATAATATTTGTAAAATATTTTGAAAAACCTACCTAGATGTTAGCTATTCTAAGTATTTGGAGAACCAAGAATTTTGGTACTTGAGGCAAATATTTGCATGCTCAGTCTAGGTTGAGGGAACACTGCTGGTTGGGGAGGAGAGACAACATATCACCAGTGTTAAGCCATGAGGGGTTGTAATAGGCTAACTCCAGTCTGACATCAGGAAGGTTTTTTGGTTTGTTGTTTTGGAGGCTTATTATTCTTGCTAATTAGGTATTAAAATCTATTTTTCCAAAGGACTTCAAGTGTTGTCATTAATTTGGCAGCATAGGACAAAGTCTTGATAGTACTAATAGACTGAGAGGTAAGAATCACAGATTGGTAAGAGCTGGAAGAGACCCCAGGCCATGGGATGTTATGGCTGAAGATGTGCAGCCCACTCATTTTGCAGTAGAGGAAACAGGCCAAGAGAGAACTGACTTGACTAAGGTGCCCAGATAGTAGATGGAAAACCAGGATGAGAAGCTACATTACAAGAAGGATTCTGTGGTGGCAAGAGCCTCTTTCATTCTTACATAGACTTATAAACTTACTTTGAGAATCATAAAATTCCTAGAAAAATACTTAAGGAAACATAGATAAAGAAATTTTGGAACCACCATAAGAAGTACCATTTTCCCCATCATTTCTTATATTACACCCAAATACCATAATTTGTTCACGAATTTCCAAATTGATGGGCTGTTGTTGTTGTTATTCGATTGTTTCAGTTAAGTTTGAGTCTTCATGACCCCATTTCACCAAACCACTCCCTCCAGTTACCCATAATTTCATAGCTGCCAAAACAACTACCTTTTTCTCTTTGTTGTCCTTGATCTCTTTTTCAGTTTTTAACACCATTGATCCACTCCTTTGTCTAATCCTACATGATTGTTCTTTCTCTATCATCTTTGCTAGATCCTCCTCCAGATTATGCCTTCTAACTATAGGTATCCTTCAGAGTTTGTTCTCAAACCTTCTTCTCTTCTCCCTCGATTTACTTGGTGATCCTATCAACTCCCAAAGATTTAATTACCTTCTCTGTGCTGATGATTCTCACATTCACCATTCTTGCCCCAAATTCTCAGCTAATCTTCAACCATCTTGCAGATATTTCAAATTGGATTCTGGTAAACACCTTAAATTAAACATGTCTAAAACAGAATTCATTATTTTTCCCCTAATTCTTCCCCTGTTCTACCTTCTCCATGACTGTAAAGAGCAACACCATCCTCCTAAACCTTCAGGCTCACAATCTAGGAATCATCCTGGAGTCCTCATTATCTCTTACCCCCTATATTCAAATTATTATTTATTTATTTTCATCCGTATGCAAATGTATATTTTTTAAGTTACAAAATTTCCTTCTGCCCTCCCTTCCCAGCCCCCTCCCCTCTGCGGTGAAAAGTCAGGTTAGCATTGTACATACATATTTTTGATAAACATGTTTATAAATTAGTTGCTTTCAGTATGAGGAATTAGGATTAAGGGAAAGAGAAACAGATAATTTTTATAGTGTTCATCAAATTCTGAAGGGCTCGTTTTTTTGGGTGGTGGTGGTGCTATAACCAAGTTGTTGCCAAGGCCTGGCAGTTTCACTTCACATCATCTTCTATCCTCTGTCACTCTACCACCTTGGTGCAGGCCCTTATCACCTCATACCTGGATTATTGTAATTATAGCCTGATGGTGGTTCTGCTTGCCTCACATCTCTCCCCATTCTAATCAATCAGTCACTAAAATGATTTTTCCAAAGCACAGGTCTGATCATGTCATTCCCTTACTAAATAAACTTCATTGGCTCCCTATCATTTCCAGGATCAAATGCAAAATACTCTGACATCCAAAGCCCTTCATAACCTAGCCCCCATCCATGTTTCCAGTCTTCTTTCACCTTTCTCCCCACTCTAGCTTGTTCTTGGCTCTGGCATTTTCTCTATTTCCCATGCCTGTATTAGTTAGGGGGTGCAGTGGATAGAGCACTGGACCTGGAATCAGAGTCATCTTTCTGAGTTCAAATCTGGCATCAGATATTACAAGCTGTGTGACCTTGGACAAATTTCTTAACCCTGTTTGCCTCAGTTCTTCATCTGTGTAATGACCTGGAGAAGGAAATGGCAAACTACTCCAATATCACTTCGAAGAAAACTCTAATGGGGGTCACAAAGAATTGGACACAACTGAAAAAACCAAACAATCACATTCCCCAGGTCTGGAACCTTTTCTTTTTCAGCTCTGCCTATTGACTTCCCTTTAATTTCAACTAAAATCCCGACTTTTATAGGAAGCCTTTTCCAACTCCTCTTCATTCTACTGTCTTCCCTCTGCTAATTCTTTCCTATCTAACATATACATAGCTTGCTTTGTATATATCTGTTTGTATGTTTTCTTCCTCAATAGGGCAGGGACTATCTTTTGCCTCTTTTGGTATTCCCAGCTTTTAGCCTGCCTCTTTGCTAGGCATACCAGGCTGTTTTTTTTTGCAAGGCAATGGGATTAAATGATTTGCCCAAGGTCACACAGTTAGATAATTATTAAAATTATTAAGTGTCTGAAGTTGGATTTGCCCAGGTCCTCCTGACTCCAGGGTCGGTGCTCTATTCACTGTGCCACCTAGGCTCTTAATAAATATTTACTGCTTAATTAACACTATTATATACAAAAAAAATCCAGTGATTAGTTTCTGTCTATGCTTATTTCTTTAATTTCTTTGTCATTATTATATGTAGCATTTTTTAGATCCATACAAAATACTAGTGGTAATAATGGTCATCTTTTTTTAATCCCTATCTTGTTGGAAAGACCTCTAGTACTTTTCCATTTTAGATAATGTTTGGTTATAGAGAGATCAAATTTAAGAGAGAGTTCATTTATTCCTATATTTTGAAATTTTTAAGCAGAAATTCATGCTGAATATTGTCAAAAGATTTTTCTGAATTTTTGATAATAATAAATAGGTTTTATTGCCCATGTCATAAATATGACAATATTATTTTAGCAGGTATTTTAAAATTGGATAAACCTTATTTCTTTGATATAAATTCAACCTGAGGAGTGAATATTCTTTTTGATATTTTGCCATAGCCTTTTGCTAGTGCTTATTCAATAATTTTAAGTTAAATTTATTAGGATAATGTTCTACAACATTATTTCTTGCTTTTATATCTCTCTGGTTAAGGTATCAAAACCACATTTTTATTAAAGAAAAAAAAATTTGCAAACAATTTATGTAGTGTTGGAATTTTTATGGTTCTCAGGATGTTTGATAGGATTTACTTGTAAATAGATCCTAATTTTTTATTTTTTTTTCCTCCTTTGGGAATTTAAGCCATCTTTGCTGAATTGACTTTACATTGGAAAAAGTCACTTTTTCTCTCTGGGACTGAGGTTCCTCAGTGGGAAAGTGAGTGTGTGGAAATAGATAATTCTAGAGTTACATTGAGTTGAAAATATCCATGGGACATTCAATTTGAGTCCAATAGTCAGTTGGTGATGTGAGACAAGAGACTAGGAGAGAGGTTAGGAATGAATAACTAGAACTGGGAATCATGAGTAGAGAGAGATGACAATTAAATCCATGAAAATTAATGAAATCAAGTAAAATAGTATAGAGGGAGAAGAGAGGGCAGAGGACAAAAGTGACATTCAGAATTAGGACACAAGATGTGAATGAGACTGAGTAAAGCAGTCCAAGAATAACTGACCTGATTGATAGGTAAGAGAAGAATGAGGAGAGTGAAGGGTCACGAAAACCTGGAGAGAATAGAGTATCATCAAAAAGAAGGTAATTATCAATGTCAAAGGCCAATAGAAACAGCAACCAAGAGCTTATTAGTAACTGTGGAGAGAGACCTGAAGTTCAGGGATGAGGTCAGAAAGATAAGGTCAGATAAGAGAGAGAGTGAGAGGAAGATGTGGGAGTTGAAGTCACAACTGTGGCTCTTCCACAGTGACAAAACTTTCTAAACAACTGACTTTTCTATGTCTTTATGCTCTCTCTCTCTCTCTTTTTTTTTTTTTTAGGTTTTTGCAAGGCAATGGGGTTAAGTGACTTGCCAAGGCCACACAGCTAGGTAATTATTAAGTGTCTGAAGCTGGATTTGAACTCAGGGACTCCTGACTCCAGGGCCGGTGCTCTATCCACTGTGCCACCTAGCCACCCCTGCTCTCTATCTTGTGAAAGAGTGAGCTTGCCATTTTAGAGATGAGAAAATTAAGGCTTAAAATGGTGAAATGACTTCCCCAAGATTACATATTTAAAATAGAAGAGCAAAGACTCAAACCTGGGCATTCCAATTTTGAAATGAGTAGATTTTTGTTTTTTTAAAGGATAGTTCTGAGGCTGACCTGATCTACTTGATTACCTATGTTGGTCAGGGGAAAACTAAACTTTGAAGTCTAAAAATAAGTAAAATAATTAAAAAAAAAAGGAGATTGGAACTGGGTCTCTGATTTCACTGTTATAGAGAATTATTAAGTGACGAAATTCCCTTGACCAATGAAGGCCAGAATTTGCGATTTTACAGAGTTGCCTATAGTTGTGATATTCTCTGGGTTAGCCAGCATAAGTCAAGGGTGAGACTTAAACCCAGGTTTTCAGTAAGGGTTTCTAGACATTATATAATGCTGTTTCTCCCCAGAAAGTAGTGTTAAATTTGTGGAGAATGAGCTAGATGGCTCAGTGAATAGATCTGAGTTCAAATCTGGCCTCAGACATTCACTAGCTCTATGATTCTGGGCAAGTCACTTTACTCTTTTTGCCTTACCCCACTGGAGAAGGAAATATATCATTAGTATATTTGCCACCCCCCCCCCCAAACCAAACCCTAACCCACATGGAAGTCATGAAGAGTCTTATACAACTAAATAATATCAAATTAAGCTTCAGTAGTATTTTTCTTTCCTTTATGGGGTACCCGGAGGACATATTAGCACCTTGCTTTTTAGTCAGAGCAAAGAAGTTTGGGTTGAGAAGATGAAAAGTGAAAGCTTTTATAGCTAAAGATATTTCAGAGAGTTAAAGGACTGGGTTACTGGTCTTCAGGAAGAGGTTGAGGTGAGAAATTGAGTTTCTCTTGTGCACTAGGTCACACTTGGGGTAAAATCTGATCTCCTAGGTGTCACAAGTCCTTCCTTGAAAGTACTGACTGATGTTTCTTTAGATAGTTCTTCTGGTAAATCCTGAATCCTCATCTTTCCCATGCCCATTTCAACCCAAAAGAACTATAATTGTCTCCTACTTTAAAAACATGGATCAAAATGCTAAAAGGCATCATGGTATAGTGAATAAAGAGGTAGCCTTGTAGTCAGGAAGATAGAACTAAATTCCAGGTTAAGTGAGGATTTGTTGAACAAAATTAGCGCATATAATTTAGAAAACAGAAGACTCTGGTTGACTATTTTTCTATAAATATTGTTCTTTATCTCTATAGAACAAAACCGATTGGGGCAGCTAGGTGGTGCACTGGATAGAACACCGGCCTGGAGTCAGGAGGGCCTGAGTTCAAATGTGACCTCAGACACTTAATAGTTACCTAGCTGTGTGGCCTTGGGCAAGTCACTTAACCCCATTGCCTTGCAAAAACCTAAAAAAGCAAACAAACAAAAAAACTGATAGCAATGAGTGCCAAGTTGTAAATGACAATTTTAATCTTATTTTTTTGTTGGGAGGGAGGCAAAAGAGATTTTATTGACTGCCCAAGATTACACAGTCACTAAGTGTGGATTAAATCCACTAAAACTGGATTTAAACTCATATTCTCCAGACTACAAGGTTGGTGTTGTATCTATTGTAAAATCTATCTTGGGGAGGCTGGCCCTGGAGTCAGGAGTACCTGAGTTCAAATCCAGCCTCAGACACACTTAATAATTACCTAGCTGTGTGGCTTTGGGCAAGCCACTTAACCTTATTGCCTTGAAAAAAAACCCTAAAAAAATTAAAATAAAAAATAAAATCTATCTTACCCACAAATTAAATCTTGATATTAGGAACAACCTCAGTTCCAGAGGAGAGATGATGAGCTTCCTACTCACTCCTCCTGATAAATGGACTCAGGGTATAGAATGAAATAAATATTGTTGGACATGACCAGTGAAATAATTTATTTGGTCTGACTACATATAATTATTATAAAGTGCTTGTTTTTGCCCTTTTTTTTTTTCTTGAAGGGGAAGGGTAGAAGGGAGATAAAAATCAATTTTTGTTAAAAAATTAAATTAAAAAAATGATGTCTGAAAAACTTAACAATTAGAATTGTCCAAAAGTGGAACAAACTGCCTCAAGAGGTGCATAGTTCTCTCCTTGGTGGTCTTCAAGCAGTGGTTAGTATGTAATAATGGAAATTCCATATGGATTGGATTAAATGGACACAAAGGATCCTTCCAATTTCCACAGAATTTAGAATTTTATAGAAATTCCATTCCTAATTCCTCAAAATGTTGTTTTTGCTGTCCTGCTCCAACCACAGCTTGACAGTGTGACCCTAGGCAAGTCACTTAACCTCAGTACCTTGGGCAAGTATTTAAAACTATAAATTGGAAAGAAGGTGTTAATCTTATTGTCATTGAAATGATAAGTCCCTTATCACACACTCCCACACCCCCTTCCAAAACCCCAAAACAACAAACAAACCCAAACCCAAATGACTAGGTTTGACTGACAGCTCTGGCTCTGTTTAGGCTCTAGCACATAGTATTAGTATTTTGGTATTGTTTTTAAAAGACTCCCTACAAGAAGATGATTGTGAGGTTGCCATGAGTACCACCTCCCCTTGTGTGGTTGGTTGGTTGTTGTTTTTTCCTCTTTTCAGATATTATTCCTCCTTCCCCTTTAGTTTTGGTTCCTGAAACTTCAAAGTCTACTTGGAGAAGTCAAATAGGTCTCTCTCTTTCTCTCCTGGGGGAGGGGGGGGGAAGGGGTATCTAGATCTCCACTAAATCTCACTATTTAGCTCAAAGCTATTGAAAGCATTTGGCTATTTATGTGTTCCAGGTCATAAAGGGGAAATTATGATAGCAGCTATGATATCATCCCTGAGGATGATAACCACTATATCTTACTTATCTAAGTAGCCCCTCAACAAGTCAATAAGTATTTATTAAGCACCTACTGTATACCAGGCAAGGATATAAAGAAAGACAGGAAACAACTTTTAAGGAGCTCTCTGTCTAATAAGGGAGAAACTATGGAAATCACCTGGTAATAACAAGACAAAGACCAGGATAAATTGGAGATAATCTCAGAGGGAAGGCATTGTGAATAGGAAGGACTAGGAGAGGCTTCTAGCAGAAGCCTGTGATGACATCCTGTGATGACAAGGAACAGAGTTCCAGGCATGGGAGGGCAGCCCAGTTGGGAGTCAGAGCAATTTGGTCAGGAGTTTAGGGTCACTGGATCACAAGGTCCAAGGCAGAGAATAAGATGAGAGACATTTTATGCAGAACTTTTTATATTTGAACCTTGACATAATAGGAAGCCACTAGAGTTTATTGAATAAAGGGAAGGGGCTAATACTGACACAGTAAACCCTGCTCTTTAAAAAGATCAGATAATGGAAGATGGAACAGGTGCAGAAACTGTCTAGATATGAAGCAGGGGCAGCTAGGGGGTCCAGTAAATAGAGAACTGGGCCTGGAGTCAGGAAGATTCATCTTCCTGAGTTTAAAACTGACTGGCCTCAGATACTTAGGAGCTGTGTGATCCTGGGCAAGTTATGCTTGCCTCAGTTTTCTCATCTTTAAAATGAGCTGGAAATGGCAAACCACTCTAGTATCTTTGGTAAGAAAACGCCAAATGGAGTCACAGAGAGCCAAATACAACTGAAAATGACTGAACAACAATAATAGAAATAATTGTTGCCTGGACATGGTTCATAGTATGGAAGATCCTGACTAAAACTTTAATAAAATGAACTGAAGTTATCTCACTGGAAAAAAAAAAGAGGGGACCCTATATTTAGAGTCCCAAGATCATAGATTTAGAGCTCAAAGGGACTGTGAAGGTGGTCTACTACAACTCCCCATCTTTGGATGGGGAAAAAGACTAAGTCCCAGAAGAATAAAGTGATTTGCTCAAATGGCAAATGTGAGACTTAAGTCCAGGTGTCTTGACTATGACACCAACTGTCTTCCCTTTCATGTCCAGTGTTGCCATTTATTAGAAAGACTATAGGACTCTTGGAAAATCTCTGCCCCTCTAGACTATAGTTGCCTCATTTACCAAAAAAGAGATTCCTTCCCAGCTATGCACAAAACTTTATGTAGGTACAAAGAAGAACAAAACATTTCTAATGAAGTAGGAAGAGAGGAGGTTTGCAACTAATATAAAAAAAATCAAATGATAAATACATAGAAAATGTTTAATGCTAGGGGTTTTGAGAGTTCTAGTGCTAGAGAGTTTTAACTAGAGATGATATTTAAACTAATCCTTGGTGATTAGACAGGATTTCAATAGAAAGAAAAGGGAGTTAGGGGTATAGGAGGAGGCAAGTAGAATTTGAGATGTAAAAAAGAAGCAGGCAAGGCAGTACAGGATAAGCAGTTTGGGAGATGAGTGATTCAGTAATTAATTTGGCAAGGTGTCAAAGGCATATGATTATTCTGTAAGAGATCATTCAGTAAAAATGATCATTTAGAAAGAATAAAGTGTCTGCTATTATGTATTCAGCACTATCCTAAGTACTGAGAATATAAAGACAAAAATGAAGCAATATCAGCTTAGGTTGGGAAGGTAGGTTGGAACCTTGAATGCCAGACTGAATTTACATTTTATTCAGAAGATGCTAAGGAGCCATCGAAGACTTCCAAGCAAGAGGATGACAGGATCATTCACTAAGCACTGGGCCACTTGGTCCTAGATCAGAACATATAATCAGTGTTATTGATTGACTGTTGAAACTTGCATGATTCTGGAGGACTGGAAACTTGACTATGGAGTATCACATTTTTAGACTAAAATATGCTCTTTCCTTTGCCTCTTTTCCAAATTCAATTCTTAACCAGGCAAAATAAAATTAAAATTGTCCATTATTTCATTTTCATGCCAGTAGAATTTGTTGATTTCCCTTCTTCATTGGATTAGTAGGCATCTTTCATCTCAGAATCTCTGACGCCTTCAGCTTGGCCTATTGGAGTCCCCAAATCTTCAGGCTGGATACAGTGTCCTTTTCTCATATGATTCGTTCCATATTTAGGAAGAGTCTAGGTTAGAACTTAAGAGGCTGAAAACAGGAATAGTGCATTAGCTATCAACAGAAAGACCAAGACTCCTCCTGTGGAATATTTTTTTAGGCTGCTATATCAAAACAGGAGGATCAAAACAGCTAACAGATTTGCGAATTGCAAAATGTTTGGAATGCCTAAAGAGTAACCAAGAATGAGGAGGTCTTCCAGATGAGAGAAGGGCCCAGAAAGAGATTTGGGGAGATAATAAAGCTCTATGAAGATGAGCAGTGTCCCAGTGGTCTTAATTATCCACAGCTAACATGTTTCAATTCTCTAAGAGAAGTGTCTGTCTTTCAATTCAAGCCCACAGTTTAGGGATTGCTATAATACTTGAGACTTAGTTCAAGAAACAGAATTTTGTTCTGCCTGATCAAAGACCCAAGTTTGGAGGGGAGGAGGAAAGTATAGTTTTTTTTATATATGTGGAAATAGTGCTACTAACCTACACTTCTTCCCCAAAAGGGGTTATATTGTTTCAAGTGTATCTAACTCTTTGTGACTCCCATTTGGGATTTTCTTGACAAAGATATTGGATTGGCTTGCCATTTCCTTCTCCAGCTCATTTTTACAGATGAGGAAACAAAGGTAAACAGGGTTAAATGACTTACCCAGGATCACCAAGCTAATAAATGTCTGAGACCAGATTTGAACTCAAGAAGAGGAGTCTTCTTGATTCCAGGCCTGACTATATAAAATATTGGAGATGAAAACATTAAGTGTTAAATATGGCCACTGGACTCAATTCAAGATGTCTGATACCTAATCCACTGCTCATAAAATGGACAGTCAGAGTCTTAGGTGAATTGTCTTGTGTGACAAAACCAATCTTTTGCATAGCTTCAGGATAATGCCACCTCACTTGATTAGACATGCTATATTACCTCACCCCCAAATACCCAACAAACCCACACCTCTTGAATAACCACTAGCTTCTCTTCCTTGGGTCACATTCTAATTTGTTACTAGCTATATGTAATAGAAGAATTCCTCTTCTCTCTCACACATGTCCTCAATGTGTGAACCTAACTTCCCATCTTAAAGAAGAAGTTTCAGACCAAACACAAACTGTGGTTATTATTTTTCAGAGTTTTATCATAATATCTACCTAATGGGAATTCCATAAATGCCTTCTGGGAAACCATCATAAGCAGCGAGGTCCCTTAACTAGGACATTCAGAAAAGAACTTTCTTAGAGAATAAAATGTTAGTACATATTGGACATTAATTATAACTAAAAAAAATAGAATGTTAGATTATAAAACATAGAATGTTGGAAATTGGGAAGGGTCTTAGGGATTATCTAACCTGAGAATTCCTGAACAAGCCACAAAACTCATTAAGTTAGCATTATGGCCAAACATAGATCTCTGACCTTCTAATTTCAAATTGACTGTGTTTTCTGTTATACTCCACTGTCTCTGAATGCTATTCAATTAAGTCTTCTTGGGCTGTCTAGAAATGGTACTACGTCTCTTTAATGAAATGATGATTCTTGTCTATAATATCATATTTCAAGGTAGACTCTTAGGGTAATTCCAAAGTCCTTTATGCTAAATACATCCTCTATTAAAAGAGGAAAAGAAATAAAGCACAAGTCAGAGGTATAAATTGTTCAGATTGTATCTATCTCACTTCCTTCTCCTGCTCTCTTAACAAATTCTCTTTTCTCCAAGGGAACTTTCTAGAATTTCAGAAAGTGATACCAGTGTAAGAATGGTGAATGCAATTCCCTCCCACCCTATATTAGAATTCAATAGTTGTGACTCTTGTTTTTAGTTCATGGTGACTAGAGTCTACAGGCTAAATGTCCATTACTTAAGAGGAAGCTGGATGTCCCCCATGCTGGATAGATCACAGAGACAATGGATACATCATATTAATTATACTTATCATTAATATTTTATATGAATATTATGTGTGCTATGGTTACATAGTATATATTTTATATATGATATATATTGATATTATGTGCTGTGGCTATACTTTACATACTTCCATGATGTACTGGCAAAAATATAACAATCATTTCTCTGGAAAAATATACACAATAAAATTTCAAGTTAATCTGTATTGACATATTCTCTATCATTTTCTTAAGTCAAGACAATCAACAAAATAATACATCAAACCTTGATTTAGAACTTTCTCCAAAGTGTAAATGCTCACATAGAAAATTTAAAATTCATTTCAGTTCTAGCTGGCTCAAGTATATCCTCAGTGATAAGTATCTTTGTGTCTCATTCTACCCCTAGACTATAAGCTCCATGAGAATACAGACTATGTCTTATCAAAACTCTACATCTCCCCTAGTCCTGAGCAAAATGTTCTTCACATAGCAGACGGTTAAAAAATATTTGTTTAATGAATTATATAGGAGTGGACTGTACTAGACAGCACCTGATGTCAGATTTTTTTTGATGTTGTAGGTTTTACTTAATTATTTTTGTCCCATTACCTTCCTTTTTTTTTTTTCATTTAAAAAGAGTTTTGTTGGGAGGGGTGAGTGGGAAGAATACAAGGAGAAATCCAGACAATGTAAAAAGCAAAATGATCAAGAAAAATCTACTGAAACATTCTATGGTTCTAGGATCATAGATGAACCCTATTTTCATAGGTACTAAGGAAAGGCAAAATGGGCCTGGAACAGGGTTGATAAATGAATTAAAGGAACATTCCATTAGGGAAAATTCCACTAAGTAATCCAGAAAGTTTCCACAATGAGAACCAAGATTGAAGGGGGGAAGTAACACATGATATTGTGAAAAGCAATAATAAATAATAGGATCAGGATTTTTTAGCTCCCTAAAATACAAAGAACTCTTTGATCCTTTGGAAATATGGAAAGATAGACTAAGAACCATATTGCCATAACTGGCTAGTCCATTTGGTGGGTACTTTCCTATAAACTTCTCCTCTGAAAACTTTTGTAGTTTTTGTGGAAAGGCAGACTTCTCACTTCTCAATTTACTAACTGGTCCACAGACAATGGTAGAAGACTTTGGGCTCTGGATATTCAGGACATATGGGGTCAAGATTAAGATATTTTCTCAAAAAGCAGTTCCTTACAACTTTAAAATCCTTTTCATTTCCCACATTGATTTTGGGTCTTTCCTCTCATTTGATTCTCACAATAATCCCTTAAAGAGATGAGGTCATGGTAACTCCATTTTTAATAGGAGGAAACTGAGGCCTTGAGAGGTTGAGTCAATCACATTTACACTATACAGTAATATCAAAGCCAAGGGAGGAATTAGAGCTCCAGTCTCTTTTATTTCCAGGCCAATGCATTTTCCACCAGACCATATAACTGCTCTAAAGATGCCCACAACTTCCTATTTGTGAAACTACATGGGCAGAATTGTAGGGACTGTGGTTTATATTCTGAATTCACTAACACTGGGTCTTTTACTTCCTCAGGGAAGCAATTTTGAGTCACTGAAATCCAGAGAGATTGAGGAGGAATCTTAGTGGGGCAAAAAATAGAGTTGATAGATTTGACCTGATTTTACATTTTGAAAAAGAAATAAGACTTTTGCATTCATCAGAAGAAACAGCTTGTCTTCCCAATAAGTCAGTCTACACAAAGAGTATCTAGTTATTTCACATAGTTTCTGTGAGAAGAACAAAAATGATAGGGGTGAGAGGTAACTGGAACAAAACGTATACCATCAAAAACCATAGACACCAATGTAAAACTTTCTCTTAAAGTCTTAAGTTCAGAGTCAAACTGATATAACAAAATGACTCCCAAACTTTGAGTCAGGATATTTGGGTTCAGATCACAGTTTTGACAAATATTTGTGATAACAATTAATTACTCATTTAGGCATATACAGCTCCTACTAAGCACTAGACATTGTCCTGGACCCTGGTGACACAAAAATAGGTGAAGGGAAGATGGGAATTCAAATCTGGCCTTGGATAATGTGACCCTGGTCAAGTCACTTAACCACTCTTTGCCTCAGTTTCCTCATCTGTAAAATGGGCTAATACCAGAACCCACCTCCAAGTGGTTGTGAGGATCAAATGGAATCAAATGAAATAATATTTACAAAGTATTTAGTATAGTATTTGGCACATAGTAGACACCATATAAATGTTTCACTTAGTCATTTTTTTTTCAGTTGTGTTTGATTCTTCATGACCCCCTTTTGGGGTTTTCTTGGCAAAGATCTTGGAATGGTTTGCTGTTTTCTTCTACAGCTCATTTTGCAGATGAAGAATCTGAGGCATACAGGTTTAGGTGACTTACCCAAGGAGTCAGTAGGATCTGAGTTCAAATGTGACCTCAGACACTTACCAGCTGTGTGACTGGACACACAACTAGTAAGTGTCTTGAGACTGAATTTGAACTCATGAAAATGCATTAAGTCTCCAGGTCTAGCACTCTATCCACTGTGCCACCTAGTAGACAAAATAATGAGAATGGGTAATATTGGAGCAGTTGTGGGAAGGTGGTACACAAATGCATTGTTAGTGGACCAGATGATAAAAGATGGACTAGGTAATATTGGAGTAGTTGTGGGAAGGTAGGCACACAAATGTACAGTTAGTAGAGCTTTGAGAATCAGTAACTATTTTGGAATTCAATTTGGAGGTATGCAAATAAAGTGACTAAAATGTCTAAACCCTCTAACCCAAAGATTCCACCCATTATTATGATTGTACTCTAAGGAGTCCATTGCTAAGAAAGCTCCAATATACATCAAAATATTTAAAGTAGCTTTTTTTGTGACAGCAAGATAATTTAGAAACAAAATAATTATCCATCAATTTGGGAATGACTAAACAAATTGTGGGACATGAATATAATTAAATATTATTGAGTTCTAAGAAATGATGAATGTGATGAACACAGAGAAACACAGAGATATCTACATGGACTGATGCAGAGTGAAGTAAGCAGAACCATGAAATAAATATACAAAATTACTATAACACTGTAAATGGAAAGAACCCCAACAAGAAAAAACAGAATGAACATTGTATAAAAATTACAAAGAACAAGCATGGCCTAAAAGAGATTGGAGAAAACACTTCCACCTTAGCCTATTGCAAAGGTGCTAAGTTCATTATATGTATTCTCAGAATATTTCAATTTATTAACCATTTATGCTGATTTTTTTCTTCTATTTTCCTTTTTTGTCTAATAAATGCTACTTGTTATATAGGAAGGCTTTAGGAGAGATAGCAGAGAGATAATCGAAATTATGGTGATGTAAAAAAATTAAATTAATAATCTATTACATGATTTATATAAATATATAAATCAAAAATTAATAATAAAATCAATTTAAAACAATAAAAACAAAGAAATCATACTTGTCATATAAAGGAACAACCTAGAATAATTAATATGTTATTGGGAAACCAGTTTCTTAAAGAGAAAAGCTGTGGCTTGGGGAGAGTTTAGAAGAGTTTAAGAGAAGAAAGAACCTTTAAGGGGAAGATTAAGTTTTAGGAGGAAAGATTTTTATCCTTATGAGTGTCTGGGAAAGATTCCATTCTTTCTCCCTGAGTTGGGGGAAGGGGTGGTGGGTTGGACATATGGTGGTCTCAATCCCATCCACCATCTTGTTAAGACTTCAACCCTAGACCAAGTCTACCTGAGAGCCCACCTGCCCGTTGGGGGGGAGGGGATAGACAGGAGAGACTTTAAAGGGAAAGAAATCCCTCCACAGAGCTTTTGGAATGTGAGTGCTAGATTTTCTGTATAAGAAGTCAAGAATGTGGACTTCTCTCTTACTGCAGACAGCTGATGGGGGCTCTGAACAAATCGCAATGGTGGGCCTTATTGTAAGGTAACTTATTGATGAATAAGATGTGTTGGTTTTTTTTTTTGCAAGACAATGGGGTTAAGTGGCTTGCCCAAGGCCACACAGTTGGGTAATTATTAAGTGTCTGAGGCTGGATTTGAACTCAGGTACTCCTGACTCCAAGGCCAGTGCTCTATCCACTGAGCAACCTAGCCGCCCAGAATAAGATGTTTTTATCAGTTATGTGATTCTTTTGTAACTGCAAGGAGATTATATTTGCAATATTTAGCTATCTATTGTAAATATGTTATTTAAATACTGTATTGTTAAAGCCTGGGATTAATGTGATTGCTTTGAAGGGCAATAAGGAAAATATGAAAAAGTATGACCCTTTCTGGGAGAGATATGTGGGTTCATGAATAATGTAATAATGGAAGGATTGATTTAAAAAAAAAGTCTAGTAATTTGTGTGTTACTCTGTTACTCTTATTGCTGTTCTGTTATAATGAAATTAATAATGCATGTTGGAAATTTAAAGCTACCTAAGATGTTTTAATGGTTTTAAAGAATTCTGAAAAGTAATTTGTACGTTAGGGGACACCTGGGTTCAGGTCAGCCCTCAGATACTTAGTGATTGCCTAGCTGTGTGACCTTGGGCAAGTCACTTAACCCCAATTGCCTTGCCAAAACAAAAATAACTATTTGTATGCTGAGGATGGCTAGTAGGTAAACAAGTTTATGTATAGAAGTTTCTAACCATATATGTGTGTGTGTGTGTGTGTGTGTGTGTGTGTGTGTGTGTGTGTGTGTGTGTGTGTGTGTGTATATATATATAAAATATATCTGAATATGTCCAGAATATATATATATATATATATATATATGTATGTATGTATTCCAAAGCAGTGGTTGTTTGCTTTGAGGTAAAAGCACTATATAATATAGGAAAGATAAACACAAGATAATTTGATATTTCTCTATGCAATCTCCTGGACAAAGGAGGCATTTATTTGTTGTAAGGTACAACAGACTAGAAGGAGGTTTCTCTAGCCAAGGGGAATCTGATATACAATCTTTATATACAGATAGAGTAGATATGATTTCAGAAAAAGGGCTGTCTCTAGTAAGAGGTAAGAGACAGGTCTGCAGGGCCAGTCATAGTTAGAATACATGGTTTTAGGCAAAGACCCAGGAAGGATACTCAGAGCTTTAGGTAGGGGTTTCATTAATTGGGACTACATTAAGATTATAATTGGAATTTGGTGAATTGTATTCACTGTAAGTTCTAACTAGGTAAAACAACTATTTTAGATCACAGGACTTTTAATTGATTTTCTCTTATGTCAGATACCAGGATGGTCAACAAAAAGAAATGCTACTGGATAAATGTCATGTTCTTGGAGCCAAGGAAGACAAGGATGTCAGGTGACCGGGATGGGCAGCCGAAGGGGCGACTTCTCAGTATGGCTGAGGTCGGACCCCTTTGACCTGATTTCCCCAAAATGACATTTGGATAATATCTCACCTGGAAGAATAAATCTGGCCTAAGACATTTGAATTACCCACATGACCTGCCTGGACACTGACATTCAATACTTATATCTGTAAAGGAATTTTCCTTTAATGTCCTGGATCTTTATAGTTAGTTGCTAAGCAAACTAAAAAGGTTTTAGGTGAATTGGATCTAATAGCCAGAGATAGGTTAGGTGTCTGGCTCTGACACCTGCTATCAACTACATGATAAAGTAGGAACTAAGTTTCCTTAGCTTTTTGTGTTGGAGGGGATATTTAGGTAAGGAGAAGAATGGGAAATTCTTAGGATAATTACAGTTTCAAATTCTAGTTTAAGGAAAGGAATGTGAGTTAGATAAGTACACCAGGAAAAAGAAAATGTGGGAATATTTGGGGAAAAAATCATTTTGGTTAAGGATGTAAGAGTCATTGTAATGGGAACAAAGGTTAAACTTGTTTTATTCTAAACCAGATGTTGGGTACTCTTAGAACAAAGATGACTGTTGAATGTATATGTTACAAGCTTGTGAGTTTGCTCATGTAGTAAAATACTAATGGAAGTTAAAAGTGTTCAAGTGAAATATGTGTGTCAATATGGCAGTAAGGCAAAATGTAAATTGTAATAAGCTCCAGAATCTCATTGTTTTGTGATGGAAGACATGCATTTTGAACTGAATTAAGATGTTAAGCAGTTTCTTTACCAGAAGACAAGTAGTCACCAGAGCTGGAGAGGACTTTTTGGAACAGATTCAGAGGATGCTGAAGGGCATTGGATGCCTCCAAAGGAGAAGAGAAGGGAAGAGGAGAAGAGTATAGAGGAGACACTGAATCAGTTCTGTCTCTACCATCTCTCACCTAAGTGTACATTGTTTATCTGTAACTTCTCCTTGACTCTGTAAGGATGACACCCCTACTTATGCCCTTCTCTTTATGGAAAGGAAGAGGGGAGGCAGGGTGAAAATGTTCTACATTGAGAAAGAAAGAGAGATTAGTGAGTGGCAGTGCCCCTGGGTCTAACCTAGATTCTCAGTCCCTGATCAGAGGTGCACTGTGGCACAGGGTTCTGATCCAGAGGAGAGAAACATCAGTGACATATGACTGACTTGACTGGCCAGGGTATTTACCTGGGGAGTAGAATATGTCTGAATATGTCCAGAAGCAGGGTGCATATATTCTGGATTGTACAATTTAGAGATAGGTGGCCTCAGACTCATGTGAGATTAATGATGGTACCTGGATCCTTTGTAAAGATGTGCGAACTGGGGCATTTATTAAGGGAAACTGATTGTGAGTTAGTATGGACTTGCAAGGAAAGTGCAGAAATGGCCATTTGCAAGAAAAATTATTTAAGGAACATCACTAGGTATATTAGCTATTCTTGGGGTTGATCCAATGACACAAAATCAGGAATTTAGTTTGATCACTTTTGGAGCCAGAAAGACCTTTCTAAAGACTTTGGTATAAAACTTAAAGTGGAAGGAGGTACAGCAACTTTGGAAATGTACCTGTTATCATGGTGATTATAGGGCTTATCTAAAAGGGTCTCTGGGAAATAAGGAGGTGATCAGGGAGTTGTTATTTAGACTTAAGGGCCAACTCAGAAATGTGAAGAAATCTCAACAAAAGAGGAGAGATTGTGTGGGATAAAGTTTTGAGATTTCTTCAGTAAAATATTACAGATTGAATCTGGTTAGCTATGTGCCCCACCTCCCTTGACAAAGTAAACTTCTGGGATATTGTTGAAGAGTCAACTGACTTCATCTTATCTTTTGATGTTTGGAGAACCATTCAATTCCTGGGGACTAAAGAGATAATCTGGTTTCGGTTTGAATTTTATGTTCTTTTCCCTAGATTAGTTTGCTTTGTTTGAATTCTATGTCCCTTTCCCTAGGGTAGTTTGCGTGTTTAGATTGTAAAACCGCATTCCTCATTAATGAGGGTGGGTCAGTTGGGGGCAGGGGATCCCTTTAGGATAAATGTGATTCTTGAAACTTTCGCTTTTGCCTCAATCTCTCTAATTGGTTGTGGCCCGTTTCTCGAGAAAGCCTTCTCTTCGTAAAAAAAAAAAAATAACAAAAAAAAAACCATGTTATTGGGAAACCAAACTAAGAAGCCAATTTCATCATCTTTCTTTTGAAGACCTGCTTTTGAGTCACTGCCAAACAATAAATAAGGAGAACCTTCTAGCAAATATCTAGGTTCATAGAATCATAGGATTTAAAGTTAAAAGGGACCTTAGGAGTTATTTAGTTTAACACATTCATTTTATAAAGAAGGTACCTGTGAAACCTGGCATCATTGTTTGACACAAGACTCAATTTAGTCATCTTAAATCTAAACCCTGATCTTTGAATAATGCTATTTTTTTCAAAGTACTTTTGCACCCACACTGTCCTTGTGCCTTAAAAATCCTAGGAGCTAAATTAGAAAAGGAAAATAATTTTTATGGTTATTTGCTAGGGGAAAAATTAGTTCTGAGAATCAATGACTTGTCCAAGGTCATGTTGTGATTTAGTAATGAAGCAGAGACCAATACCCAGTCATCCTGTCTCCCAATCCAATTTTCCTGTCCCTTACATGCCTACTTTCTTACCTTTGGTTTCTTGAAAATGAAAGGAAATTCTATAGAGGCCATACTGAGGCAGAGAAAATAACCCAAGACATTGGCAGGTACAAATTAAACTGATGCATCAAATTTGACTTGAGGCCAGAGGAAATTCTGGTCAACTGTGACTGCTAAAGACATTGTTTCTCTCCAATTTAAACATCATCAAGTGCTTGTCAGTGAGTAACTGTGGTTAGAAGGTGGTTAATGTAGCTTGTTAGTCCAAGGACAGAAAAAAAGTTTCTATACTTACTTGACTTTTCTTCTTTAATGGTGTATTCCAGCACATTTGAAAGAGTCTCATTCAGGGAAGGGAAATGAACTGAGAGGATCATGTGCTTGAGATTATTCTCCCGCCTGACCAAGAAAATCTAGAACCCAAGGAAAGACAGGATTATGTTTTCTGAGCTGGAAAATGAAATTCCAATTTTTTTTTAAATAAAGAAAAATGTTTTCCAGATTGCCTTCAAATAGGGAAAGAAAGAATGCAGGAGGGCAAAATAGTCAACTGAGAGAACATAACTAGGTTCTGACCCTACCTCTGTCACTAACTGTCCTGGAATACTAGAAATACTACAGCACCTCCTCTGGACTTTATTTGCTCTTCTATGAAGGAATTGCATTAGATGGAAGCTTTATTTATTTATTGTTTGTTTGTTTCTTTGTTTTTGCAAGGCAATGGGGTTAAGTGACTTACCCAAGTCATACAGCTAGGTAATTATTAAGTGTCTGAGGCTGGATTTGAACTCAAGTCCTCCTGACTCAGGGCTGGTGCTCTATCCACTGCTCCACCTAGCTGCCCCTAGATTGAAGTTTTTAACATCAGACAGGCGAATTTGATTTTTCAATATAATCGTAATACTATGCATTTAAAAACATTGTTCTAAGGAGGAATCCAAAAGAATTTGCCAAACTGCCAAAGGGGTCCATGCCAAAAAAAAAAGTATTCAGATTTGATTGGTTTCTAGGCTCCTTCTAGCCCTGATATTCTATATTCTACTTATTGCTTGCTACTAATACATACATACATACATATATAACTACATATACCAATATATATTTTATTCTATTCTATTTTATATTTAATATAAGTATTATAGCATTACATTATTGACATTGGTAATAGAGAGAAAAAATGAATTCTTATTCTTTTTTGACCTTTAGTAAATGATAAGAAAATATCTTATAGTGGAAAAAATATTGGCCTTGGAGACAGGGAATCAAACTGTGTAACATGGACAAGCTTGATCTCAGTTTCCCCATTCATAAAACAGGGCTGATAATACTTGTAGTAATTACCAATTAGTATTAATGACCTAAAAATCTACTTACTACTTATTATCAAGTCATCCTGGGTATTAAAAACTCTGGTATTTCTACCATATTATCCAGATCTCAGACTCTGTCTGTTTTCCAAGGAGCAGTCTGAAAAAGTTCAGAGGCTAGAACAGATTTTTCCCCCCAATAGTTTAAAGACCTTTTTAGAGAGAAATAATATCCCAACCCAATGTAACCAACATTTGGATGCTTCCAATGTGCTATAGGACATAGTACAAATATTATTTAAAAAACAAACTAGTTCATTGTGAGAATTAAATGAAAACATATGTGTGTTCTATAAATTTAAAGTTACATTTTATGAAATGCAAACTCTTTGGTGTATCATTGAAAGTGGTCTAGCTTGAATTTACCAGACTCATTAACTACTGGTTCTTCCTGCTTTTATGCCTTTGTCCAGGTTGAGAGCCTGAAATAGGCTCCCCCGCCCTCCTCACTTTTTCTTCTTAGAATCCTTATTTTCCATAAGGGCCCAACTCAGGTACCACTATTCTCTTTGGGAAGTCTTTTCTAAACCCTGATTTTTAGTTCTCTCTCTCTCTAGTTCTGTCTCTGCATGTCTCTCTCCCTCAAACTGTTTTGCCCTTACTTATCTGTTGAAATATTGCTTTTTCCATCCTATCCCCTGAAAGTTCCTTGCATATAGATAGAATCTTAATTATTGACTGTTTAAGGAATAAATGAAATCTTAGAACTGTAGACTCTTAGGATTTGGGATTCATGGAATCACGTAATGTTACAGAATTTTCATAATTATAGAACCACAGAATCTTAGAATTTTGCTTTTTGCCACTATCACTTTTATATCTGCCTTGGGCATGCCCAGTATTTCCTGCCTGGAAGTCTATTTGGAAAAAAAAAATAGGTCAGGTGGGGGTTATAACAAATGAACCTCTCAGGTTCCCTTCTAGTTCTAAGAATCGATGACTTGTCCAAGGTCATGTTTTGATTTAGTAATGAAGCAGAGACTGATACCCAGTTATCCTGTCTCCCAATTCAATTTTCCTGTCCTTTACGTGGCTATCTTCTTACCTTTGGTTTCTTGAAAATGAAAGGAAATTCTACAGAAGTCATACTGAGGTCATATTTTTTTATGCTCATCTCTTTCTCCTAAAAGAACCTGAAGAGTATGTGTACCAGGCTCGAATACGGTTGAATAGTCACCCTTTTGGTTAGTAGTATCATATAGTACTTCCTCTTTAGCAATAGGTCTTGCAGTCATATCTGCTACCTATCTCTGAAAGTTGGGTCTTCAGAATATAGCTAGCTCCTTATCTCCCCCAGAGGCACAGGGAAATTGGATGGTTGGACCAAGGCACACAAAGAGTCAACTCTGGGAACTAGATCAGAACTCAGTATGGGCTATTTCTTGGAATGATTCCATTCAAAGATTGGTTTTTGGTCTGGAGAAGATCATAATCCAGCGGATAGACTGACTTTTTTTTTTTTAAGGTTTTTGCAAGGCAAATGGGGTTAAGTGGCTTGTCCAAGGCCACACAGCTAGGTAATTATTGTGTCTGAGGCCGGATTTGAACTCAGGTACTCCTGACTCCAGGGTCAGTGCTCTATCCACTGCACCACCTAGCCACCCCAAGACTGACATTTTAAATCAAGTATTAATAAAATGCTCTTTGCTACTAGTCTAGTACTGAACTAATCCTCATGCAGATAAAAAGTAGATGACACATTTCCCTTCTTTGGGGAACTTACACCATCATTGGGGAGGTAAGGATGACAGATATGCAGTAACTAGAGAAGAGTAAAACAAAAGTATATATAAAGCATTTGCTCCATGGTTTGATATGAATGATTCAATTAATTCTGTCCTTTTTCAATCATGTCCAACTCTTTGTGAGCTCTTTGGGGCTTTCTTGGCAGAGATCCGAAGTGGTCTGCCATTTCCTTCTCCAGTTCAGATGAGGAAACTGAGGCAAACAGGGTTAAGTGATTTGCCCAGGTTCACACAGCTAGTAGTTCCTGGGATCAGATAAACTCAGGAGTCAGGAAGACCTGAGTTTAAATTTGATCTTAGACCCTTACTAGCTATGTGATCCTGGACAAGTCACTTAATCTTGTTTGCCTCCAAAAAAAAGAAATTTTCTCTAAAAAAAAAAAGTAATATGGGGAAAAATTGGGAACCAGAGAGAAAATTAAGATGGACTAAAATAAGGATTCTAAGTTTCCAACAAGATTTATTTCCCTCATGTTTCCTCAGTCCTTTTTTTGCTGAGTGACTTCTGCACAGAGAGGATGCCTTTCTAGTAGGTGGTCTGAACATATTTCCTTTGGGAAAATATTAAAGAAGAAAGCAAAGCTGCAGGGAAGCTAAGAGAAACCATCATGTATAAAAGTGAAAAATTTTAGTCAGTAAATAAGCTGATTTTTCTTTCCTTCTCATAAAAAGAAGGGGGAGAGCCCCTTCATTAGGAGTGAGACACACAGAAAAAGATAGGATGAATGAGCTGACTTCAGCTGTCTTCAACAGACTTTTTCACTTCATTTCAAATGAACTCAATCAATTGCTTATGGTTATTAAAAATGGGAAAATATTCATGAGCAAATTTCATTTCCTAGAATGGACAATGGAAAGGACAAAGGGAATCCCTGTCCTTAGAGGTGTGCAGTAGATAGAGCACTGGACCCCGGAGCCAGGAAGCCATTTATTATCTGTGTAATCTTGGGCAAGTCAATGTTTGCCTCATTTTCTCCATATGTAAAATGATGGTCATAATACTACCTCCCAGTTGTGAGGATCAACTATAAAGTGCTTAATTCATTGCCTGGCACATTGTTGTTGTTGATCAGTTGTGTCTGAATGGCCATGAAGCAGTATAGAGCTTGACCAGGCCTTGAAGATGCCAAGGTCTTGTTCTGGACTCTTCATGCTATGAATCACAGCATGCCAACACAATGCATGGGTTTTTCCTGACAAAGATGCTGGAAGTAGTTTGCCATTTCCTTCTCCAATGGATTAAGGCAAAGAGAAGTTGAATGACTTGGCCGGGGTCAAACACCTAGTGGTACCTAGTAAATGCTACATAAATGTTAATCATTATTGTTAACTATTAAATGTTAATTATTATTATTATACTTTACTCTCTTTATGGCTCAATAGGTCTAGGGAATGGGCTTGTGATTTCATAAGTATAGGGAAGTTTGATTGGTGAGAAGTTTTCTTTGCTCATACAGTTCAGCACCTTCCCTATAGCTAACATTGAGAGGTTAAAGTTTCTTTCCCAGGGTCACATAGTATATGTGCTGCCAAGTCAATTCTCTATCCATTATGCCACAACTACCATTACTGTGACTAATAACAGATAATAACAAGAAGATAATATTTGTAAAGAATTTAAACAGTATCTGATACGTCTTTAGCACAGTATCTGATAACACAGTATCTGATACACAGTAGAGGTTATAGAAATGCTAGCTATTATTATTATTATTATTATTATTAATGGCAATAGGAAATGAAAATAGAAAGGATCATCAATTTTCCTGGGCCAGATCACCTCCTTGATTAAGCAGATATGAGGGATGTTAATAAACCATAACATCTAATCTTCCTTCTAAAGTGAATTGCTTTTTCATGATGATGTGAGAAGAAATCTTTGTGTTGTCTATTCCATCTGTTATTTATTTACTAATTGTGCATGATGGAGTATTACAGAAAGAGTGCCAGACTGGGAGTCAGGACAGGTTTCAGTCAAAGCTCTGTGGCTCCTTAGTAACTGACTTCAGCAATTGGTCAACCATGCATTTATTTAGCATCTACTATGACCTAGAAATTGTGCTAGATAAATAGAATACAAAGACAAAAATAGTTTATTCCATCAGGGGAAATGACCATTACACATATAAAGTAATATACATGGGAAAGGTAAAGTGATTTCAGGGATCACTTGAAGCTGGTCAAGATTAGGAAAGGTCTCAAATTGGAGCTGACAGTTCATCTAAAAGCCAGTATTTATACATTGCTTTAGACCTAAGTCTCCTTATCAGTAAAATGAATGATTTGAACTATTTTTATGATTAGTGAGGCCTTTTCTAGCTCTGAAAATTCAGTTCCAGATTGGGTGAGACCTGCAATGAATTCTTTTAATTCTTCTGGTCTTGCCCTCTGAAAAAGGGGAGGCAAGTTATAAACTTATAGAATGTTAAAACATAGAACATAAACCTTAGAGATCATTCCACTATATTATAAACTTCTTGAGGGCAAGGACTTGGGATTTTTTCTTGCCTCTTTTTGTCTCTCTAACTCTTAGCACTGTGCCTAAAAAATAGTAGGTGATTAATAAATATTGATAAATCACTTAATCTCTTCATTTTACAAATGAAAAAACTAAAATCTAGATTTCTCTCAACTATACGCTCTCACTAGCTTCCTGGGCAAGTCACATAAACCTAATTGTCTCAGTTTCCTCATTTGCAAAATGAGCCAGAGAAGGAAATGGCAAACCACTCCAGTGTCTGCCAATAAAATCCAAAAAAGGGGTCATAAAGAGTTGGACACTATTGAAAATTAACTGAACAACAATATACTTTCTCACTACTTGCAATATTTTCTTTAGACTCTTGAAAAGAAAGGACTTTTATTGTCTGTTTTTCCTTGTTCTAATATTAAAATCAGCTGGCATTCATTCCCTGTATACATATGGCCTGATATGAACTGCAGTCCTACTGGTTGGGTTTTTTTTTTTACTATTTCAACTTACTACAATTTTTTGTATGCACAATTTTTCATGTCAAGAATAATATGTCTCCAGTATAACAAATAATACTACTTTTTACAGATTTCCTTTAAAAACTATTTTTTGGTATAAAGTCAAGAAAACTTTTTTTAACTGTCTTTTAACAGATTAGATGAATTAACCAATTAGAAAAGAAAAGGAAACTATGTCTGGTCAGTTGAGAAAACAGACATAGACTTGGATTTAGGAGACCTAGACTGGAGTCCCTTCTCTATCACTAATTCTTTGTGTGAATAGGTCACTTCTCCGGGCCTCTATTTCCTCATTTAAAAGATGGACTGAACAATGATTTAGAAGGTTCATGCCTGCTATGGGATTATATGTTCTAACATGCTATATGCTAAAATACTTTCTAATGTTTGCCTTCTATGTTCTACATGTTATAGAATCCCATGTTTTAAGGTCTCTTTAAGCTCTCAATTCCATGAGTCCTTTCTCGGAGTATTTTTAATTTTAATTTTTTTTTATAATTGCTATTCAGTGCTTTACCCTAAATGAATGAACCTTTACTGGTGGAGTTTTAGGCACTAAGTGATAACTCATGGAAGAGACATATTGGGGTTAGGGGAACTTTCAAGCCCCTCTGAAATCATACCAGGTAGAGAACCATTTATTTTGAGTAGGTGGCCACCTTTAACAATTTATAATATCACTGTACTGAAAAGGTGAATGGTGCCCAGATAAAGATAGCCGTTGCTTGCAGAACAGGTTAACCTCCTTTGTACGTGACTTGAGAAACCTAGGATGATCTCTTTGCCCTCTCCCCCAGTGCTTCCTCCATTGACTGATTTTTGAATTTTCGTCATTTAGATCACCATCCCTTTAAGTTACAGGTTTTTACTACAGTTGGAATGTAATTACTCTCTGGTACTCACTTACCAGAATTTTTTCTATCATGAATTCCTTTAAATAGTAACCAGAGTTCTGGACTAATGACTTGCTGTGTGTTCCAGGTCAGATTTGGATGGACAGCCAGTGACTGGAGGTAGTTGGCCTATTTCAATCTTTCTAAGTCTCTCCATAAAAATGCCCATCTGCCTTTACGTCCAGAAAAACTCATTCAAGAGGGAATTAATTTTTATGGCCACAGAGGTTGGTTATTTCTACATTTGGAAGCCATGGTTGTTATTAGTTCCCAATGAGTCATCCACTGTTCACTTTAGCAGACCTATCTTGCTGACTTTCTGGGGCAAGAGGGAATCACTTGGGCTCCCATTAGATCATAGTTTATTTCATTTATTGATTTAATAAACATTTATTCATCACCAACTATATATAAAATATTGTGCTCTCCCCTTGGATCTGTTTGGAGCTTATGTTTGTGGAGGGGAGACAGGCTTATAAAATCATAATAAAAAATAGATGAAATGTGAACTCTATAGAGAAGTACAAAGTTCTATAAGAATAAGAATTCTATTTCTTATGATAGATACAATGTCTTACCCAGTAACTTGGTATAACATATCTGACTACAATTGCCCAAGTGAACAACAAGATTAGCAATATAGCCCTGAGAGTGACACACTTACTAATGCCTCAGGTAGGTCTAGTTGCAGGATGGCATGGCTCAAGTGGATAGTGTTAGACTTAGATCAGGTAGACACAGGTTCAAATTCCACCTGAGATGCCTAAAGGGAGTTGAGCAAATTAGGCAATCATCTAAATTCTCTGAGCCCCATTAATCTGTAAAATGGGGAGATTAGCAACTGTGATACTAATGTCATGAGAATCAAACAAGATAATACATAGGACGCATTTGCAAGTTTTACAGTGCCATATACATAATTGTCCATTTTGAATAATCTTCTGCTATACTTTGAGAGCTCTGATTCACAAACAAAAATAGAATTTCTTTCCTTATAATGTTTCCCTCCACCACTCTGAATACTTTCCTCAGACAATTGAAAGGAAGGAAGGAAACAAGCATTTATTAAGAGGTTGCTATGTTCCAGGTTTTGCTAAGCACTGACCAAATATTTCATTTGATCCTCTCAATTATGAAGTAGATGCTAAAGTTATCCTCATTTTACAGTTGGGGAAACTGAGGCAGACAGGTTATATGATTTGACCAGAGACAGACAGAGACATGGGAAGGTGTAGGAAGCAGGGGATGGAGAGAGGGAAGGAAAAAAAAGAGAAAAACAGAGAGGGGGAAAGAGAGAGAGGGAGATTAAAGGGAGTTAAGTCCTGAGAGCAAAAGAGAAAAATTTCTTTTTTTTATGGTATCATTTGCTATTTATCCTGAAGGAGTGGATTCCAGCACCAAGTACAATAACTAATAATTGGTATTTAATAAATGTTTGCTCATAAGATAGGTTAATTGAGTAATAGCTTTCTATTAATCAGGAAGAACTGATTTCAAAATCCATCTCTCATACTTACATAGCTGTGTGATCTTGAAGGGATCATTTTATCTATATTTGCAAAATGAGGATGAAAGGGAAGTTAGTTCTGTGTGGTGTGGTATATAGAACACTAGACCTGAAGTCAGAAAGACCTGAGCTCAAATTTGGTCTTGGACACTTACTAGCTGTGTGACCCTGGATAAGGCAATTAACTCTGTGTGCCTCAGTTTCCTCATGTGTAAAATGAGTTCAAGAAGGAAATAGCAAATACCAGTATCTCTGCCAAGAAAACCCAAATAGGGTCATGAAGAGGCAGATACTGAAAAATGACTAAACAACAAAATTAGGATGATAATTTCTATAGTACTCATTTTTTTGAGGCTCAAATGAGATAATAAAAGAGGAAAGGGACTCAGAATGCCTGGTTTCACATCTTGATTATTGCTGGGTGACATGATGGATAGAGTACTGGTGCTGGAGTCAGGAAGACCTGAGTTCAAATCCTGTTTCAGGCATTTATTTGGCTATGTGATCCTGGGAGAACTCCTTAACCTGTCTTCCTCAGTTTCCTCATTTGTAAACATTTATTAGCTGTGTGACCTTGGGCAAGTCACTTAACCCTAACTGCCTTGCATTCAGGGCTATTTCCAGTCATACTGATTCTTATCTGACTACAGAATCCAAATGGTTCTGGAAGAGAAAATGAGACTACTGACTTAGCACAGCACCCCCTTACTAAAATCCAATTCGTGTGCATGTCACAGAATTACCTCCCCGATGATATGGTCCTCTAGGAGAATGAAGGACTATCAGGATCATCTTTTGTAAAATGGGAATAATAATAGCCTCTGGTTTTGTTCTGAAGATAAAATTTGTAAAGTACTCTATAATCCTTAAAGCATTATGTAAATGCTAGCTATCATTAATATCATTATTATTATTACTAGTTGAACAACCACTGATCTGACTCTCTGTTTCTTCGTTGTATGAAATGGGTATAGTACATCATTCTAAGTAAAGTACTTTTTGCAAACCTTAAAGTGCTACAGGAATGTGAGTTGTTATTGTGATTTCTATTATTCCAGCTGCTTTGACTTCCTTCCCCAGTAGGAGCTAGAGGGGTGTGGTTCTCCCAAGACACAGATCTCATATTCTTACAGACAGGTACAGAGAGCCATTCTTGGATACTTCTGCAGAATGTTGCTCCCTCTCTTCCTCTTGTTGCTCCCCAATTCTCCCCCAAGAAGAACTTGGGAAATGAACTTCTTACTCCTCAAAAAACTATCATCTTTGGAAAACTCTGTGCTGCTTTTTCATACCCAGGATGAAGGACTAATTTTACTCCTGATCTTCATGAGTGGGGAGGAAGAGTAGACAATACCCTCATTCAGGCAATTGGACAGAAATCTGATTTCCAAACAGAATCAACTTTTCTACTTAGAACCTTCAGCACAACTCCTCCAGGAGATTGTTCCTTGACAGTGTCTCTCTTTCTACTCTTCTCTGCCTTTTCCTTCGCCCTCTTCCTCTCTTTCTCTCTTTATTTTTAGTTCTGTATTTCCACCCATAAAACCTATTCAGGCCGATGATAATATTTTTTCTGTGTTTTTTTGTTGCTATAATTTTACCTTTGTTCATTTTCTATTTTGTAGATTTCATTTTCTGCCCTCTTTGTTGAGTTCAGGTTATGAAAGTATCATTAATTTTCTTATTCTTTTCAAACCAGCTGATATGGTTTTTCATTAGCATAGTCTTAGTTTCCAAATTATCAGTCTCTTTAACTTTGACTCCTCCTCCTCCTTCTTCTCCTTTCCTTCTTTTTTCTTCTTCTTCTTGTTCTTTTCTTCTTTCTTCTCTCCTCTTCCTCCTCCTCCTTTCTTTCTCTTCTTCCTTCTCATCCTCTTCCTCCCCCTTCTGACTCCAGGGTCTATTCTCTATCCATTGTGCCACCTTGCTGCCCCAGAGATATTTCAAACTATCTCCTCAAGTTATCATTCTACATTCCTCCTCCCTTTTGCTGCCAAACTCCCAGACAGTGTTGACAATTCTCACTGCCCTCATTTTCTCACCGCTCATTTCCCATCTGGGTCAATACTCTTTGGGCAGTGCTCCAGTGTGTCAATGTCCTTGCCTAAATGTGGTGACTGGAACTGAACACAGATGATATATATCAAACCCAACTCACCCCAGTTGTTTCCCCTTGCAGGATCTGAGCTGCCTTCTCCTGGTCCATGTCCAGTTGCAGCCAGACTGGACAAGTGGCGATGAGCTTCTCAAGAACACTAATTCCCCTGGGAAGGTGACTCCTCAGGGCAGCTGGCCAAAGGGGCTCAGTGTCTTCTTTCTCTTCCTCATCTGTTTTCTCTTCTTTCTCTCCTGGTCCAATATCTGGAATAGGACTGAAGGGACAAAATAAAGTGATCATTATATAGGCAGACATCCAGAAGGGGAACAGATGATTAATTTTTTAACAATTACAAAAATCATTCCCGAGTTCTCAATGTTTCCTGAAGCAGTGATTATCTTTAATTCCTAAGTTGTCTAGCAAAATTCACTGTTTCATTTTTATCTTTGTATACTCAACACAAGCAACATAATGTCATGGCTAGAAACCTGGCTTTGGAGCCAAGAAGACAGATCAAATCCTTCCTCTACAGGAGAACACCTGATAAATATCTAACAACTCTTTTTTGTTTGTTTGTTTGTTTTTTTTTGGGGGGGGAGGGAGGAAAGTATGAATGATATGCTTTTAAGATTAATCTGTATTATCTACATTTTCTGCATCACTTTCTTAAGTCTGGGAAGTCTTTTAGACAAATACCCTTAGACAAAGTGATGTGTAACCACAACTCTTTGCATGCTATTTGGGAAACTTGAGGAGATGGTGAAGTCAAGCAAAATTTGTTTATTTGAAATATCTCTGTGGCAGCAAGGTGGCAGAATGGATAGAGAACAGATCCTGGTGTCAGAAGGGGAAGGAGGAGGATGAGAAGGAAGAAGAGAAAGAAAGAAAGAGGAGGAAGAGGAGAGAAGAAAGAAGAAAAAAGCAAGAACAAGAAGGTCAATCAAGTATAGGATTTTATATTTATTGCTATAACCTTATCCTCTTAGATCCAGTCCAATTCCCTACTCTGTCAAAACCCCCCTGAAATCTGACCCTGCCATCTAGGATATTAAGGAAAATAAGAACAAGAAGAAAGAAGAAGAAAAAGAAAAAGAAAGAAGAAAGGAGGAAGAAGGAGGAGGAAGAGGAAAAAGAAGTAGGAAGAGAGGGAGAGGAGAGGGTAGAAGGGGAAAAGAGGGAGGGGAAGGAGGGGAGGAGGAGAAAGAGAAAACTGCGATTTAGGGAGATATGATCCATGTCATAGCTTCAGAATTCTTCTGTTCCTTGTAGAATAAAATAAAAGCTCACTGAGGTCAGGGACCATATCTCATCTAAACTTTCCACCTCCCCCAGTGGCTAGCATAGTTTCCACTTCACTTGCAAGGAATATATAAGTCAGTGTTTATTATTTGCTGAATGGGCGACAACATCTGAACATTGATATATCTGCCTCATGCTGAGAACAGATAAGTAGTGTTACAGCTAACTAAAAAGTAATATCTTCCTAGAGTCTGTATTTCCTTGTTTGGATTCTCTGATGGATGAAACAATAAACCAGGTGCTTATAAACCAGCACTCTACAAATAGAGGTGAAAAGTAGAAAAAGGAAAATCCTAGACAATGTGAGTTGTTAGTCACAGTCCTAGAAACTTGCCACTTTTCACCCTTCTCTCCTTCTCCTCACTGAATCCTAAAACCATAAAATGATAGTGTCATAAATGATCTAGGACATAGAATATATCTAGATGTCATAGTGAATAAAGTGCTGATCCAAGAGTCATGAAAACTGGAGTTCAAATCTAACCTTAGAAATTTACTACATGTGTGACTCTGACAAATCACTTCAACTCAGCCTCAGTTTCTTTATCTCTGATAATAGCACCTGCCTCCTACAGTTTTTGTGAGAATCAAATGAAATAATATTTTGAAGCACTATGCAAACTGAAAACACTACACAAATTATCATCATTATTACTGATATTAGAGAACAAGACCATAGGATGTTAGAAGACAAAAGACCTGGAAGGAACTTGAGAACACAATGTTAAGAATTGAAAGGATCCTTATAGAATGACTATTCTATCCCAGTCATTTTACAATAAATAGCTCACATTTATTTTTTATTTACAAGGTATTTAGATTATTACCTTTATTTTGTCAATGGGGCATCTGAGTCTCAGAGAATAGCTGGGACAAATTTTGTGCAGAATTTTCAGAACAATAAGTCAGGATTTGCAGGATCCTTTGGACAATCAGCAAATAAATATGTAGTTAAGCTACTACTATGTGGCAAGAGGGATGGTTAGGTGGTGCGGTGGATGGAGCACTGGGCCTAGGGTTGGAAAAATCTGAGTTAAAATCTGACCTCATGCACTTACTATGTGACCCTTGGCAAGTCACATAATTTCTGTGTGCCTCAATTCCTCATCTGTAAAATGGGAACATACTAGAGAAGGAAATGTCAAATTGTTCCAGTATCTTTGCCAAGAAAACCCTTCCATTAGGTCAAGAAGAGTCAGAAATGACTGAACAACTGAACAACAGTAACAAATGGGCCAAGTTGTGCTAAGTAATTAAGATATAAAGAAAGACCAAAGCCAGGTCTTGCTCTCACTGGCACTTTAGACAAATAAGAAGTTAGAACATGGTAGTCTATTATTATTATTATTATTATTATTATTATTTTATTATTTACCATTATCTTGATTTCTCAAAATATTCCTCTTTTCTCTCTCATCTCCCCTCAGAAAGGGGGATCAACTATAATTGTTGTTATTCTGTGGATGTTTGCCATGTCTGACTCTTCATGACCCCATGAACATAGGGACACAGATGTGGAATTTTGGGGCAAAAGCACTGGAGTGGTTTGCAGTTTCCTTTTTCAGTGTGTTTCTATTTTGTAGATGAGGAACTGAGGCAAATAGGGGTTAAATGACTTGTCCAGATTCATACAGCTAGTAAGTATCTGAGCTTGGGTTAGAACTCAAATTTTCCCAGCTCCTGATCCACTGGCTAAGATTATTCTGTAATAAATAGCTCTGAGTCCTATTAATTAATCCCTATCTTGTTGAATGGTGTTTTAGCTAGATTACCTTTGATTCTAGAAACAACTGTAGGATTTTGAAGATAAGGAAAATTACTTGTATATAGTCATACAGTAAGGACTTGTCAGAGTTGAAATCCAAATTTCTGAATCTTTTCCCACTATGCCACCTTACTAATTACAACAGCCTCCTCTGAGAAGCTAGTTTAGTCATTGTATTAACATTGTTTTGTACACAAGTAGCTTCCTTACTTCCTTAGAAACTTAAAAACAAGTGCTCCCATCCAGGAAAGACTTGATGTTTATCTTGTTCCAGCTTGGCCCCAGGGATACTCACTCCCCCACAGGGCATGGGGGCCATTGCCCAGCAGCCTGGGATTAACCTGTAGTTCTATGCCCTTGGAACTGAAACTGTTCCAAGTGACCTGATCTCAAAGGTTTTTTTGCCCAGGCTACTTTACCAGGACCAAGAGTACATTTTCTTTTATAACAAAAGAAATAAGAGTCAGTGAATAGGATTCCACTCTTATTCCAAATGTACCTTCAGTTCTCTGAAGAGACTAGGGGAGGGAATAGCAGTGGAAATAGTGTTGACTAATGGAAAAAAACACTAGGTTGGGAGTCAGAAGACTTAGGTTCTAGTTCTGCTGTTTTCCTGTCTATATGACCTTGAGAAAAACACTTTCCTTTTGGGGGCCTCTTAAATTCTCCTCTATAAAAAAAATAGTGGTTGAACTAGTGCTGGATCTGATATCACTGTAATTTTACTAAGCCTGCCTAGGGAATGCTGTCACAGGTTTTCTCATCTGGTTCAACAGGGGGTGGTAACTTTTCTCATCTGCTTGGGCCAATGGAAAGATGATACTAATATGCTAACAAAGTGTGGCATAACCTATCATCCAAGCTGACCACAGAGACACATGCTTGATGTGTGGGAACCACATAGGCATATCTGAATCTCAAACTCCACAGGAGACCAGAAATAAATGGAAAGGCAGGAACCAGGCTGAGCTGATATGGTTGTTTATAACTAAGGGTCTTCAATACATTTCCTAAGAAGTGACCTTAGTTTCTCCTAAGAAATGACTGCTTTTCTCTATGGGCACGGCAAGGTTATTTATGGATGTTGACCTTGGATGATTAGAAAACACTTTTCATATTTTGTTAAGCTCATTTGGTCCTTACAACAAACCCATAAGGTAGGCAGGTCAAGTACTAGAAGACTCATTTTGTAGAGGAGAAAACCAAAACTCAGAATAGTTAAGTGACTTGTGAGATCAGAAGAATAGTAGTAACATTAGTTATGAAACATATCCATTACAAGAGGTAAAGGATTTAGGGTGCAAAACAAAACATACCTATCCACATACATATAAACATTTTATATATAATGCACACACATATATATGTGTGTGTGTGCTTATACAGAGACACACGTGCATATATATATATATATTGATATATTGATATATATATATTGATATTGATATAAGAGAGAGAGAGAGAGAGAGAGAGAGAGAAAGAACCACCTAGCTATTGGGGGAATTTGTTTTGCTTAATTATTACAAGAAATTTGCTTCCTTCCCCCTCCACCAAGGTTTTTTGGGGTTGTTTTGTTTTAGGTTTTTGCAAGGCAAACGGGGTTAAGTTGCTTGCCCAAGGCCACACAGCTAGGTAATTATTAAGTGTCTGAGACCGGATTTGAACCCAGGTACTCCTGACTCCAGGGCCGGTGCTTTATCCACTACACCTCCTAGCCGTTTTAAAATTTTTTGTTTCTGTTTTATGTGGACAATGGGATTAAGTGATTTGCCCAAGGTCACATAGTCTCTCTTTTTTTTTTTAAATAAAGATGTAGGATGAGCTACAGCTGTGAAATGTTGTATGCATCATTAGTTTTACTTGACTTTTTTTGTTACAAGAGACCTCTTGAGAAGTGGGAGTCATCTGTAAATGTGTTTGCAGTAAAAGCAAAACTCATCAATAAAACTGAAAGTATAAAAAGAAATAGTTTTGACCTCACAGAGTGGTGAAAAGGGTTTTAGGGAATACTCAGGGATCCCCAGGCCAAACTTTGAGAACTTCTGAGGTAGGGTTCTCATTTTATGTGACTCTTGATTATGCATTCTCTACTCTTCTCTAGATCTATCTAATCAATGTGCTTGAGACCCTTATATAAATGGTCATGAACTTTACAAAAAGCTGTCTTCTATCTAACTTTAGTCTCAAACCATGACTGATCTCATTTTCTAGTCATCTGTGGCCATAGTGACTATTTTTATCGATGAGTCATTGTTGGGAATATGTCTATCCCTGCTAACAACATATAGGCTTCCATTGCTCCCTGGAGGTATGTATGTATGTTCATTCTCCCGAAATTATGGCGTTCCATTATTCATAGCCCTATAGTTTTATCATAATTGCTGTCATTTCCTTTAGATGGTGAACTCCTGTTTAGAGAAGGCATCATGACCCAGAATACTAGAGGAACTTGAGAAAATCTATGGTTCTTCAGAACAGATTGACCTAGCTACTCACTTGGGAAAAAATAAGTCTATCAAAAATGCATTTTTTCCCCACATTATGAAACATAATTAGATTAATGGAACATCAAGTTACCACCCTGTGAACTTTAAAATGATCTAAAAATGTGATTATCACTAGACAGGAAATTCCTAAAAGGTAGATGACATCTCATCTCAGTTATATTTTCAACTTTTCCTTAAAAAAAAATTATTGAATGAATAAATGAATAAAATCCACAACTTCCCTTTCTGTTTAAACTCTAATCTCAGCTATCACAAAGGTTTTCTGAGTACACACTGGCAACTTTCATTAGTAGTGGCAACTTTGTTAATGAGCAGCCTGCCTGCCATAAAATAATGAGCCTCCTCTCACAGAGGCTGCCCTGGAAACAATACTAGTTTCAGGACAATTTTCCCTTCCGCTCACAAGTAATGAAACAATTGTCTCATGAAGGCAGTATAACTCTGTGAGGTTTGTAGAATTAGGCTAGAGTCAAGGGAAAGGAAGGTTGATCCCGAACCACTTCATTATGGAAAGTGACTCAAAAATCCTACCTCTGGGCCTCCAGGTGTAGACTCTGATACTTTCCCATATTTGGGGGATTTGTCCATGGAGGGTTTTCTAATCGCCCTCAGAAGGAATGATCAGATTGTCATCTTCCACTGTTAAAATATAGAGTGGTGGTACCCATTTCCCAGGTCTCTTATTAAACTTTATGAGAACAGAGGAAAGTCTAGCTTTCTGAGTGGGATGGGAACTTGGGAGAGGCTGATGTATGGAAAGAGTGAAATGATCTGCCGTCTTGGGAGTGACAGGACCAAGACCAGTAGCTCAATCTGTTTCAAAGGAAAGAGAGGCAGTAGTCCAACTATAAAAGGATCCACAAAAATCATCCTCTGGGTTACCAATATTAAAACTCCAGGAAACCAATTCAGAAAAGCCAGAAGAAGTGTACCCTAATGAGATCTTGAGTTAGGGAACTACTGTTATGAATGTCAGTTAGTAAATAAGAACAGAATTCCAGGGATACAGGAGAAAAGGTTGAGAGCAAAGGAAGAAGATGCTCCCTCCAGTCATCTCCTACTCCGATCAGTGCCACAAACAGCCTTCTCTGACTTCATTCTCTCCTTGTCCAATTATAATAATTTTGCTATTGTGAATGGGGAAATAATAAGGCTGAAAAAAAATTGTTGCTCAGTTGTTTCAACTGTGTCTGACTCTTGGTGACCTCATTTGGGATTTTCTTGGTAAAGATACTGGAGTGATTTCCTATTTCCTTCTCCAGCTCATTTTACAGATGAGGCAAACAGGGTTTAAGTGATTTGTTCAGAGTCAAACGGTTAATAAATGTCTGAGGGGGTCACAAAGACTGAAATGACTAAATTATTATATGTGTTCACAACCTTGGAGGCATCCTCAATCTTCTATCGTCAATCAGTTGCCAAATCTTGTTGATTTTACCTCTTCAACATCTCTCCTATCTGATTCTTTCAGATCCTTATTATCACTTAGTGGGTAGTTAGATTACACAGAGGATAGAGCACTGGCTTTGGAGTCAAGAGGACAGGAGTTTGAATTCAGCCTCAGACACTTACTAGTGTGTGACCTTGGGCAAGTCACTTAACTCCAGCTGCCTTGATTTCAGGGTCATTCCCAATGGACCTGGGCCACTGGACCCAGATAGCTCTGGAGGAAAAAGTAAGGTTGGTGACTTAGCACATCCTCTCCCCCCTCACTCAAATCCATTTTATGTGCTTTGTCATGGCATTGCCTCCCTGATGGTGTGGTCTTCTTCAAAATGAAGGATAAAATACCATCATCACTTACTGGACTATTACGCTAGCCTCCCAGCATCCAATCCCTTTTTCAATCCATCCTCTACACAGCTGCTTAAATTAATGTAACTCAAACACAGGTTTGAACATCAACCCCCAGCTCAGGGAGTATCCTTGTCTCTCTAGTTGCTATTACGATAAGATGTAAGCTCTTTTTTACAGTATTTCAAGTTTTTCATGATTCAGTTTCAACCTGTTTTTCCAACACTGACCTACTTGTTGATTCTGGTACACACACAATGTCCCTCTCCCACCTATGTGCTGGTAAAACTCAATCTCCTCACATCTGTCTCTTGGAGCCCCTTCTAAGCACCTTTCAAAAGTTAACAGTCTGCTCAAGAGCCACATCCTATAAGAAATGCTGCCTGAAAGGGCAGCTAGGTGGTGCAGTGGGTAAAGCACCGACCCTGGAGTCAGGAGTACCTGGGTTCAAATCCGGTCTCAGACACTTAATAATTACCTAGCTGTGTGGCCTTGGGCAAGCCACTTAACCCCATTTGCCTTGCAAAAAAACTAAAAAAAAAATCTTGCCTGATTCTCCCTGCCACAAAATTACTTTGTAATTAACCTTTATGTGTTTTAAATATATGAAATTGTACACCTATTGTCTTAATCCAGGAAAATGCAAACTCCTTGAGAGCAGGAATTGTTTAGGGTTTTGTTTTCAGACTTAGAACATAGAGGATGCTTAAAAAATACATCCTGGATTAAAATTAATGGTTTTATTTGGTTTTCACTAAGTGCCACAAAAATTCAGTTCTCATTCAAGTACCTGTGTTCTGGTTTGTTCTTTGGGCATGTCTGATTTTGTGACTCTGTGGCCCATGCTGTCCATGGAGTTTTCTTGGCAAGGACACTGGAAATAATTTGTCATTTCCCTTTCTAGTGGATAACAGAGGTAAGCATAGAGGAAACAAAGGTTAATTATTAAGTATCTAAGGCTGGATTTGAACCCAGATCTCTTTATCTGGCCAATGCTTTAACTATTGGGTCATATAGATGCCTCCTTGCTTTACTCTACTACTCTACTAGTTAAAATGTTCTTATCCTAAATGCTAGCTCCTCCAGGATCCTTCCTGGTTGTAATGATACTTTGTCTTAGTAAAATTCAACACATAATCTATCATGTGCTTGCTTTGTTCATAGCATGATTAAAATGAAATGAAAATTGAAAAAGAAAGAAAGAAAATAGTCTTTTGCCCTCAGGAAGCTTATATTCTGAACTTCCACAGTACTTGAAGTCATAGACTCACTGAATATTAGAATTGGACCTATTGTCTTCTAATAACAAATTCCATTGTATCAGCATGGGGGTGCCAACTTTCTGAAAGGGAAAAGATTCACTTTCCCTTTGAGGAGGCTGTTAGAATAACTGATAAGGCACACCTTTTGGCAGAATATCTGATATCCAGCTCCTCCACCCTATCCTGAGTTGCTCCTCAACTCCCATGGTAAATTGGGGGCCTGCTGCCTTCTTTGACTGGACAAGTCTGAGGTGGCTTTTTAGATCCTGCCTTCTGTTAGTCAAGCAGTATTAAAAAACCCCAATTCCAAGATTCTATCTGGAGAACTATAGTCTTCTAGTGCACACCTGTGTAATCAGTAAACTTAGAGACATCATTAAATGCACATATTAACCTAATTCCTTCTTAAGGCCAACTCTGGAAGTTAATGTTTGTCACTTATTAGGACAAATTCCGAAGGTTGACACATATTTAATTTAATTATTATTTTTAAGACCAAACTCATTAAGGTCCTTCCTCAGAAGGTCCCTTAAGAGATTCTTTCCATGGACAGTTAGGTGGCACAGTGGAGAGAATTCAGGACCTGGAGTTCAAATGAGGTGTCAGAAAGTTACTAACTTTGTGACCCTGGGCCAGTCACTTAACCTGTTTGCCTTAGTTCCCTCATCTGTAAAATTAGCTGGAGAAGGAAATAACAAACCCCTCTAGTTTCTTTGCCAAGAAACACCATTTGGGGTCAAAAAGAGTCAGACATAATGGAAAAACAACAAATACTTTAGTTCAAAGTGTGCTATGGACACCTTTGGAAGTCTACTAAAACCTATGGGTTCCTTCCCAGAATAAATTAAAATATATATATATAATGTTTGTCCTTCATTTCAAAGGGGACCATGACATCAGGAAGATGATGCCATGGCATGAATTAGATTTGAGTGAGGGGTGCTGTGCTAAGTCACCAACCTCACTTTCTCCTTCAGAGACATCTGGGTTCAGTGGCCAGATATGAAACAGGATGACTGGAGATGGCCCTGGATGCGAAGCCATCAGGGTTAAGAGAATTGCCTAAGGTCACACAGCTAGGAAGTGGCAAGCTCTGATATTGGATTTCAACTCCTGTACTCCTGAATCCAAGGCTAGTGATCTATCTGCTGTGCCACCTCACTAAATATTATATAAATAAATAATCATTTACATATAAATATATAAATAAATAATGTATATAATATTATATAAATAATAGAATTATAAATATTATATGTAATATATAAAATATAAAATAAATATAATTATAAATATAAACATAATAATAAAAATACATAAAATAATATCCATTGAATTAAAAAGTAAACCAATTCTATTGAAATACATTTAACAAATTATTTTACAAACCAAATTCTTGGACTCCTAGGGTAGACTCCTGATCTAGTCTCATTCCCTCATTTTAATAGATAAGAATGCCATGAAATGTAGGAAAGTTCACATCCAGGCAAAACCTGGATCAGAGATCAATACTCTCCACCACACCACATTTGTTCTAGTCAGTCCCACAGTTTAATTCTTTTTTTTTTTTAGTTTTTTTTTTTTGCAAGGCAAATGGGGTTAAGTGGCTTGCCCAAAGGCCACACAGCTAGGTAATTATTAAGTGTATGAGGTCAGATTTGAACTCAGGTCCCCCTGACTCCAGGGCCAGTGCTCTATCCACTGTACCACCTAGCCACCCCCACAGTTTAATTCTAATGTTGGACCAGTCCTGTGATTTCACTGGTGGAAAGAGAACTACAAGTGAGGAAACTTCGTCAATAAAGAGTTATATAGCTATGCAGTTAATATTCTTAGAGCTGAGGCACAGAGAGATTAAGTGACTTGCCAAGGGTCAGATAATCAGTACATACAAAGGTCCTCAGATCATGAACTCAAATATTCCAAATTCAGAGGTCAGATCCTCATTTACTATGCTAAGCTGTCTTCTATTATTTCTTATTATCCCCTCCAGCTATAGTTATCCCTTTCCCAATGAGATTTAAGAAATTAAATGGGAGTTTGGGGGAGTTTTGTGGAAGTCAAAGAAACAGAAGGTCTATGACCAAATGTTTAACCCAAATTTTAAATAATAAGTACTATAAACACCTTATAAAAGAAAAAGAAAAAATTCAGACATCTCTGGTACAAAGGGTGGGCTAGAAATTTTTTTTTGCAGATTTTCCAGATTGCAGGGGCACTGTGTCCCTAATGTGGTATAATGGAAGGAATAATTGTAGATTGAAAGGACTTGGGACTCTTCAGTATGTACCCCACCAGACTATACAGGCTATTCCAAAAGTCTTAGTGCTGTTTTAATTTTCTAATTTCTTAATATGCTAAGATTTTAGGCCCTAAAGTAGGTCAATATAGCAAGAACTCAAAAAAATGTTTACTGATTGATTGAGATCAGGGGAGAAGAGAAGGGCATGGAAAGGAAGACAGCCAGGAAGGAAAATTAGTGGGACAAAGGACAGCCATATGAAGAAATAAACTTCCCTACAGAAACAATGTTATAAAGGGTGATTAAATTCTTAGGCCAGTTTGCAAAAGCCTTTTACTTACCATGTGGCTGAGCTGTAGAAAGACTATAATTTTTCCCTTTTCCTATGGAAAAAAGTCTTATGAATTCCAATGGGAAACTTAAAGAATTTGTCCTATCCCTCCCCTAACTGCTTTCTACTTCTCCCTCCCACCCCAAATGAACATTGAGAAGACATTCCTTCCCTCTCTCCACCATTCCAATAGCAGTCATTAAAACAGAGTCTGGTCTCCTGCTTTGCAGGTTCAGAAACTTGATTTGATTAGTTTGCTCAAAGGTGGTTAGGATGACAAGACACTGACCAGTGACAGTTTAGCCAGAATCAACTCCTTGTTGGCATGTTTGGAACTCCTCAGTTATAAAAGCATTTTCAAATTTCATTTTATCCTCACAAAATTCCATCAGGGAAAAAAAAGGAAGGTATCCATATTTTAGATGAGAAAACTGAGGCATATCCAAGACTACAAAGTTGGCAGGACGGGGAACAGAAAAACGGTCTTCAGATGCCAAATCCAATAGTCTTTCCAGGTGCCATACACTTAAATTGCTAAAGGTTAAACACCTGGCAAGATAACTGTATCTATGAGGCAAGAGGTTATTTGCTAAGGACACTCCCCCTTAATAAAAATATTCATTCAAGAAATCAAAACAAATCCAAAGTCTGCTTGCTGAACAGAGAATTGAACAACAAGGAATTGTATAGTTTAAAATTTTTCCATCTCATTTTTATGGACACCTTTTATTTTTATAACTTGGCAACTTTCAAATATATCACTCTGTTCTCCCTTACCCAGCAAGCTGTCCCTTGTAATAAAAATGTTAAAGGAAAGAAAAAAAGCAATTTAGTAAAATTAATATAACTGTGTCTAACAGTTTATGTGACATTCCATATCTGCAGCCCCTCCCCCAACCCTCACCCCTTACACTGTAATAAAGAGAGGAAGATGCATTTTCTCCAGAGTTGCCTATTTTTAAGATTGTTTCAATCAATTGGTTTTATTAAGCACCTACAATGTGGCAGACTCTGTGTCAGCTCCTAGGGATGCAAAGGGAAAAGACTGTCCCTGCCCTCAACAGCTATGTACAAATGATCTATATACTAGATAAATTAGAGATAATCCAAAGAGAGAAGAATGTAGTATTAGAGGAGATGGGGAAAGACTTCTTGCAGAAAGTAGATCTGTAGCTGAGACTTGGAGTTGGAGAGAAAAAAGGAGAGAGCTCCAGGTGTGGAGGAGAGCAAATGAAGATGCCCACAGTTGGGTGATGGAACATCTAGTTGGAGAAATAGAAAGGAGGATGATGTCTCTGGATTGCTGAGTGAATGTATTCAGGATGGTAAAGTCTAAGAAGACTGGGAAGGTGGGAAGGGGCTCAATTATGAAGTGTCTTAAAAGCCAGTGGATTTTATAATTGATCCTGGAGACAATCAGGAGCTTATAGACTTATAATCACAAGGAAGTTCAGAGATCATTTTGGTCAATACTCCAGTTCAGAGGTAGTGCTCTTTACACCATACCTTAGAGAAGGGGTCTTAAAGACTGATACCCTTTCCCTCTACTAGATAATGATATTGATTACTAAATAATGTGTAGTTGTTTATCTATGTCTATGAGCAAGAGATTATTTGCCAAGGACACTCTCTCTTAATGAGAATATTCATTCAAGAAACCATAACACAAATCAGAAGTCCAATGCCAAATGACTTGATTCTAGAGTCTTTCCTTTTCCTCAAATATATGTTGATCATTCACTACCACATCTCCTTACAATCTATATATATAGAAGCCTTGGGATTGTGCTTTGATTACATCAAGCTTTCCCAACTTTCTGAAGTCACAATATCTCTACTGCAGAGTTCTAATAACACCTTGATTAGTTCTTATCAACCCACTCTCCTTATTTTACTATCATTTTCTCACCCCTTGCATACAATAAAAAGTGGAAGTCGCATTTTCTGTACATTCTAGTCTTCTTACCTTGTTTCCTCATCTGTAAACAGGATATGACAATATCTGTAATGCCAATTTGTAAGAACAAAATTGTAAGAACCAAATCAGATAATACATGTAAAGGATTTTGCAGAGTCTAAATAAAGCTCTATGTAAAAGTTAGTAGAATTATAATGTCATAGTTTTAGGACTGGAAGGGACCTGAGAGATTATTTAATGTAATCCCTTATTTTATAGATGAGGAACAGAGGCCTTTAGGAGATATGGGTCCCATCACTTAGCACTTGAATAATCTTGACCATGGATTTCCTCTTTTCTGAAATGAGGAGGCTGGACTATGATCCCCACAACTCTAAATCTAAATTTTATGGCTCAATTTCCCTAGGAAGAAAACTTATCATGGTTTCACCTGATCTATGTCTATTAGAATTCAAGTTAAGTCCAATGTTCCCATGACTGAGATCTTTTAAGATGTCATTCAGGATAAGCTCCATCTCTAGGAAAGTTTTTGGAGTCACAGGGGTAAAGAGACCATATTAAATACATAACATTTTAGCAGCTCAAAAGAAAGTTTTGATCTCTTGGGACCAAAACCCTGGCATCTTTCTCTAAGACAAACCTAGGGGTATCCTTGAGTATTTCAATCAGGTCTAATGATCCCTATTCAAGTGGGTCCTAGACAACAAGATAAGCAGAAAGAGTTTCAATCTTTGGATTATACTTAGCCCTCCAAAGACCTAGGACCTTGGAAATAGTTTATTCTGTTGTGACTCTGAGCTACCTACTTTCAGAGGACACATAGCACCAATTTCATATTGAGATTCCAACTTCTGGGTTGTTTCTATTTTTATATGAGCATCAAAGTCCTGGGTTGGGTCACCAAGGGTATTTCTTATATCTAGACCCATGCCAAAGCAGTTAGGTGAAACAGTGGATAGAGCAATCAAGAAGACTCATTTTCAAATTTGGCCAAAGATGCTTATTAGCTGTGTTACCCTGAGCAAGTCACGGCAAATCACTCTAGTATCTCTTCCAAGAAATCCCCATTTGAAATCATGAAGAGTTGGACATGACTCAAACAGACTCAATAACAACAAAATGCCAGGCTGTTTGACTATTATGTTCTCTGGTTATAGTGGGAGTCAGCTCCCAAGATGGAATTGATTCTAAAAAGACATATAGTGCAACAAACATGCATTAAGTCCCTATGGCAAGCTCAGTTAAAACTCAGAAGTTTTATGAAAGCTTATTTCAAATGCCATAGTCTACAAAGTCTCTCTCCCAATCTCCTGGTTAGTCAGGAGCTTCTGTCACACTTAAAACATTTTTTTTTTGTATCTTACTAATGCATTCCATAATGCTGTATGCTGTGTTTGTGTCATCTCTTACTAGACTGCAAGCTTTATGTGGGATCTACCCTGTGCTCAATCAGGGCTTAAGCACAGTGTTCTGCAAAGGATAGGAACTTTTTTCCCCTTTAATCAAGCATTTATTTTTCTCTTCATATCTCTCCATCTCCCTCTCTAACCCCAACCCCACTGTAAGAAAAAAACCTTTTGAACAAATACACAAAGTCAAGTAAAACAAATTCCCACATGGACTCAATCCGAAAACAAGTCTAATTCTTCATCTTCAGTCCATCAGGAAATATATAGCATTTAATGGTCAGGAAGTATATAGCACTTAATGAATTTTTGTTGATTAATTGATTGATAATTCAGCAATGAAAGGAGATCAAATTTTAAAAGAGAGGGTAGCCAAACACATGAGTTGTTGTATAACTTTTTTTTTCCTCCAATCCCAAATGATTTGATTCAGAGGCTTTCTCTTTCCTCTGATCATTCACCACAATATCTTCCCCACAATCCATATAGGATTACATCAAGACTTTCCAAACTTTCTGAAGTCCCAAGAACTTTACCTTCTACAGAAAAACATATGGATACTTCACCATGAATAGAAGTTTTGTTGTTATTATTCCATCTGTTTTGGTAGTGTCTGATATTTCATGACACTATTTGAGATTTTCTTGGTAAGGCTAACTAGAGTGGTTTGCCATTTCCTTCTCCAATTCATTTTACAGATGGGGAAACTGAGGCAAATAGGATTAAGTGACTTGCCCAGGGTTGCACAGCTACTAAATCTACACTAATGAATGGGTTTTGCAGAACTCTGATTCTGACACACAGGGAGCTTGGGGGTAAGGAAAGGATGGAGGGCAACAGTAATTCTGAGGATGCTTCTGAAGATGTCTACACATATCACTTTGCCCACCAATCCCACAGGGTAGATCCTCAGACTGAATAGAACAACTCAACTCAATCGGGTTGTAGTGGTCATGTATGATAAAGCAGTGCAGTGGTTGGAGAGAGTGGGAATCCCAGAAGATGTGTGATGATGATGATGATGATGATGATGGCATCTGAGGGGATGCTGTTGACCCTGGAACAGGCAAGGGTAAGGCAAGCTTGTTCTTGTAGACATGAGATCAGTGGAGGACCCAAAAGTCCACAGAAAGGCTTGCCCACCCAGCTGTCATTGCCCTGGGGTAAAGACCATGTTGTATTGTGTTACAGAACTAGGATATGTTGGAAAAGTTACATTTCAAAATCAGCTGGTTATAACTGGGAACAGATTTTCCCAGAGAAACTGTTACAAATAGTGCTTATATTTCCCAGGCTAGTTCACATACATGGAAGAGATTTACTATTAATAATACCAATCCATTAGAAAAATAGATGATATATTGGAAGTCAAGGAAATTGGGTTAAAATTTGTCTCAGATGATTAACTGGAGCAGCCAGGTGGTACAATGGATAGCATATAGGACTCTGGATTCGTAAGGGTCTGAGTTCAAATATGACCTCACTGTGTGATCCTGGGCAAGTCACTTAACCCTGTTTGCTTCAGTTCCTCATCTGTAAAAAGAGGTGGAGAAGGAAATGGCTAACAATTCCAATATCTTTGCCAGAAAATACCAAAGGAGGCCATGAAGAGTCAGATATGACTGCTTGACCATTTAACCTGTGAAAGCCTCAGTTTCCCTTTTGTGTCAAAATGAACAATTATATTACTTAACTATAATGGTATTGTGAAAAAATATTTTACATCTGCTCTTGTATTCCAAGTGCCTAAACTTTAAAATATTATTGAAATATGAATTAAAAATTATTAACCTGAAAACTGTGCTTGGGAATAGAGAGGATCACATGCTATAATGACTGAAGAATTTCCCTCCTCTTTCCTGGGACTGTGCTGAGTAGGGACAACACTTTGAAAAAGATGAAATTTATCCCCTTTTTTTGTGCTCTAGAGCCCTTTCCTGGGGCTCCTACTGGCTCACTAATTATAATAGCAATGATTAGTATGGTTAGTTAAAGGTTATCAAATGCCTTATATAGATAACATTAAAATATCATGACAATCCTTTTAGCTTATAATAAAAATAGAGGCAGCTAGGTGGCACAGTGGATAAAGCACCAGTCTTGGAGTCAGGAGTACCTGAGTTCAAATTTGACCTCAGACACTTAATAATTGCCTAGCTGTGTGTTCTTGGGCAAGTCACTTAACCCCATTGTCTAAAATAAAAATAAAAAAAAGATTATAATAAAAATAACAATAATAATAGCTAGGATTTATGTTGCACTTAAAAGTTTGCATAGCTTTTTATATATGCTAATGCTTTTTTATCTACACAACTACCCAGTAAAATAGATGCTGTTATTAGCATCATTTTACAAGTAAGAAAGCTGAGGTTCAATAAGCAACTTGTCCAGGGTTGTCCTGCTAGTAAGAAGCAAAGAGAGGATTCAAATCTAATCTAACCCCTTAACTTTACAGATGAGGAAATATGAAGCCCACAGAAGTTAAGTGATTTCTCTAGGTTACAGAGATATGACATGGCAAAGGAAAGATTTGAACTCAAGTCCTCTGACTCTAAATTCAGAACTCTAAAAAAAAAAAAGATGTAGAAGACCTAGATCAGTGAGGGTTAAAAGTAGAAACTAGCCCTTATTCAAATTTCATTTCTGTTAACATAACATACTTTTTTTTTAGGTTTTTGCAAGGCAAATGGGGTTAAGTAGCTTGCCCAAGGCCACACAGCTAGGTAATTATTAAGTGTCTGAGACCGGATTTGAACCCAGGTAGTCCTGACTCCAGGGCTGGTGCTTTATCCACTATGCCACCTAGCCGCCCCAACATAACATACTTTTACACATTTTCCTGGTCCACAGGCATTTGGTTTTTGGGATTTAGAAGTGGAAAGGATCACTAAGGTCATGTTGTCCTAACCTTTCATTTTTCACATGAGGACAGTGAGGCTCAGACTTGTTCAAGGTCACCTAGTTAGGAAGGAGCAGACTCAAGCTTTGAACCAGGTTCTCTCATCTTTCTCTTCTTTTTCCTCTTCCCCTTCTTCCCTCTTTTTTTTGCAAGGCAATGGAGTTAGGTGACTTGCCCAAGGTCACATAGCTAAGCAATTATTAAGTGTCTGAAGTCAAATTTGAACTCCAGGTCCTCCTGACTCCAGAACTGGTGCTCTATCCGCTGAGTCATCTAGCTCCTCCTCCTCCTTCTTCTTCATCTTCTTTCCCTTTTCCTTCTTTCTTTTTCTTTCAGGAGACAATTAGGTTTAAGTGACTTGTCCAGGGTCACACAACTAGTAAATACTTAAGGCTGGATTTGAATTCAGATCTTTTTGACTCTTGGCTTGGGTACTCAATCATTATTCACACTTTCTTAAGTTGAGCAAGTAGGTGATTCAGTTGCTCAACTTAAGAAAGTGTGAATAATGCATATTAAATTTTAGTGTGTCTTTATTTTTCTTCTTCTGGAAAAATGTTAAAAATTTACCTGGCACAGCCCTGATTGTACTTACAATATATAACTATGCCTTCTAAAATAACCAGGCTGGCAGAGATCTAAAGAGATAGGTCCAATCTCCAAGTCCAACTGTATCCTAACAAATAGATGGTTAGCTAGCCTATTGCCACTCCTCTAGTCATCCAGTCTAGTGTTTAATAGACTTTCAATCCTTTTATTGTATAAAATGAGGGAGATGAATGGGATCATCGTGGTTCTACATTTACATTCTAAGGTTCCTTCCAACTCTAAAGTTTTATATTCTATATTTGCACTTACGTTCTAAGTTTTCTTTCAGTTGTAACATTTTTGGGACTCCATGATGCCTATATTTCTAAAGTTTTCTTTATTTTGTCCTCCAGAATAAAATCTCTGAAATCTGAGATCCTCTGTTTGAGGCAGTTAGGCTCAGTGATTAGAATGATGGATTTAACAGTCAGGAAGACTTGAATCAAATCCATCCTCTAATGCTTACTAACTGTGTGACCTTAGGCAAGTCACTGAACTTCAATTTGCCTCAGTTTCCTCATTTATGAAATGGGGATAACAGGGTTATCATGAGGATCAAATAAAATAATAATTATAAAGCATTTAGTATAGTATGGTACATAGTAAGTGCTATTTTAATGGTGGTTATTATTATTAGGATTATTAAAATTAAACCCTTTATGACTTCTCTAACATGGGGCCACAAACTGGAAGTAGGGTAAAAGGAAAGTTATGATTTTGCTCAATAATTTTGTCTTATACAATATTTTCTATTCTGCTTTGTAAGAAATGCTCATTTTATTTGATGTTTCTTAATTTCAGAATAAATTTTTTTTTTAAAGATTGTAAGTTCCTTGGAGTCAGGGTCCATTTTACATCTGCTCTTGTATTCTAAGTGCTTAGAATGGTTTTTGTATAGAATAAATGTTTCTTGAATTGAATTGACCTACATTAAGCCAACAACAAGATTCATGTTCTCCCCAGGCTCCTGACTCAAGTTAATTAATATATTATGTACTTAAAATTTATTAATCACACCCCAAGAGTGATATCACAGGTTCTTCCTTTCCCTCTTGCCTGCCCCACTGATTCAAGTCTAATCTTTTAATTTTTTGTTTCTATGTAAGAGAAGAACCAGGTTATAAGCATAACAGTTGCCTCATGCCATAATACTTTGGGTAAGGAGGTGGTTTGGACAAGGGGAAGGGATTGGAAATAGAAATGAGGAAGAAAAGAGAAAATACATGTGGAGTGGGTGTGTGTGTATATATATGTGGGTGGGTGAGGGTAGGTAGATGTTGTGATTCAGAGTTTTTAACTTCCTCACAAATGGGGAAGCCAAATTCAAGTCACCAAAATACTCTGTTCATTGGGTTCCCTTCCCTTCCAAACACCTATAGCAACTTTATTGGGTTATATTTTTTCCCCCCAAGTAAAATAGGTCCCGATCGAATTACATTCCACTTCTGGGCTTTAAATCAAATTTCTATGACTGGTCCATGGAAAAGAACACTGAATTAGAGTTAGAAACTCAAAGTTCTAAGTCCCTCAGTTGCTACTTAGCTAATGACCTTGGGGAAAGTAATTTCTTTTCTATGAGCCTCCGGTTCTCTATCTGTAAAATGTGGATAGTCACTCCTGCCCTAACTTCACAGGGCAGAGTCAAAGAATCAAATGGATGTGAAAATTTTTTTAAAGAAGTATTGCTCTAAAAAAATAGATGCAAGTATACAATAGATACTAGAAATAAGAAATGCTAATTTTTACAAGGGAGGATTTTATTAGGGCATAGAGATGACATCATTGAAAAGTGATAGTGATGCTTAGAAAAGAGATTAGCAAAACTTTAAAAAAAAAGAAATAATGAGGGCAGCTAAGTGACACATTTGCTAGAACACTGGCCCTGGGATTAGGGGGATCTGAGTTCAAATTCAGTCTCAGACACTTGAAATTTACTAGTTATGTGACATTGGGCAAGGAAAAAAAAGAGGGGCGGCTAGGTGGTGCAGTGGATAGGACACTGGCCCTGGAGTCAGGAGTACCTGAGTTCAAATCTGGCCTCAGACACTTAATAATTTCCTAGCTGTGTGGCCTTGGGTAAGCCACTTAACCCCATTACCTTACAAAAAAAGAGAGAGAGAGAGAGAAATAATGGATCTTAGGATTGAGAATTGGAAGAATCTTTAGAGATCATCTAATTTGACCACCCTCATCTTTAAGACAATGGCTTTTGATTTCATTATTGCCTTCCAAAGCATTCAACAAGCTGATTAACAAGTTTGACCAGCATACATCTTTCATTCAATCAAGATGATGAGAAAATTGTACCCTGACCTGGACCTTGCAGGAAACTCCCCAAATCAGCCCCACCACTCCCTCCTCCCCGCTGCCCCCCCCCAGGTTCCACTGAGTCACCAATGAGTGCTCACTGGTCTGATTCTAGAACCTGTCTAGTGCTTGTGACCACATTTTCCTCTGCTTGGTGGTAAGACTGTCATGTGAGAATCAAAGACTTTACAGATAAATCCAAATATCAAACTTCATTTTGTTTTACTTATTTGTAACCTCGCCTCCCTTGATCCCCCCACCCCACCACTGCTACCCCCCTTCAAAAAGAAAAGATCCTTGGGGCAGTAGGTTCTTATGAAGTCTTTCCATGATTATAATCTCTAATAAAAACTATGGAATAGATACCTATCCTTCACACATCATGGTGGTTAGGGGCATGGAGCCTCCAAGATTTGGAAAATTGGCATAAAATTTCTTGACTCTCACCTTAAACCAGAGAAGAAGTCTGAATTTTTTTTCTCTTTCCCTTTCTTTTGCAGGATGTTTATAATACATTATTGGAAATTTGGATTTATATTATAACATGCCAAACATATTTTATTATTTCTGAGTTTCTAAACATTTTCTGTGTTGTCTATTGGTCTTTGCCTGTCATATGCAGCTTTGGCAAAACTTTTCCAAAATTCTCATTTAATTTTTTTTTTTAGGTTTTTGCAAGGCAAACAGGGTTAAGTGACTTGCCCAAGGTCACACAGCTAGGTAATTATTAAGTGTCTGAGGCTGGATTTGAACTCAGGTACTCCTGACTCCAGGGCCAGTGCTCTATCCACTGTGCCACCTAGCCACCCCCCATTTAATTTCTTATGCCTACCCAAGATATATCGAAACTGAGATGGGGAAAGTTGTGATGTGGAAGGGATAAACGTAGAATGAGTAAAGGAGTATCCTTGCTTCCTCTCCTTTCCTGCTTTCCCAAATGGTGTAACCAATGTCTGAAATGTTACCATTAGAGCATTATTTCTTTGAGTTGACTTAGATACAAAAAAGGATGCACATTCTTTTTTTTTTAGGTTTTTTTCAAGGCAGATGGGGTTAAGTGGCTTGCCCAAGGCCACACAGCTAGGTAATTATCAAGTGTCTGAAGCTGGATTTGAACTCAGGTACTCCTGACTCCTGGGCCGGTACTCTATACACTGTGCCACCTAGCTGACCCTAGGATGCACATTCTTAAGGGACAGGCAATTCTAAACTATTTCAAGTCCTTTACATCTCAGAGCTCTTACTGGGTAAATATGGACAGATTGAAGGAAGGTAAAGGAGAACACGTTTGAAGCATGTGCTATGAGAGGGAAAGCTGGTACAAGTGAAGAAGGGGAAAGTTGAGTAGCAGAGGAAGAGGAAGGTTTCAAAGGCAAACCTTCAGTTTCAATTTACAAGGGTTTGAGAATAATCAAAATAATAGCAATAGCAATAATTCAGGAGTATATAATGCTTTACATATCATATTATATATATTATCCTTTTTGTATCTTACAATAATTGTGTGAGAAATAATAAAAGTATTAGTTTTTCTCATTTTTTTCAGGTGAGAAAGCTGAGATTCAATGGGTTTAAGTGATTGGGTGGAGGTGGTGGAGAGATATAGAAGCTTCAATTATCAGGAGGATAGTCTGCTGGAAGAGGGATTAGGGTCATTTTCTCCCCAGCGGGTAGGAAGGAACAATAGATGGAAGTTAAAGAGAAGTAAGATGTATGTGTGATGTAAGGAAACACTTCTGAAAGAGGCCAGATCATAGAATATGTGGATCATACAGTATGTGGGGAGATTAATGTATAAAAAAATGTGGAAAGGGAGTGGCGAGAGCAAGTTATGGAAGTAATTAAAAGTCAAACAAGATTTTATTTTTGATCCTTAACTCATGAATTATTGCTATTATTTTTATTCTTGCTAATCTGGGGGACTAATTTGAGCCAAGATATTGGTGGTAGATGGTGAATTCAGGTCTGTGCCACTAAGGGGAAGATGTTTGCATCTTGATGGGGATTTCACTCAAAAGAGGGAGAACTGTGGGGCTTGTTCCACACCCCTTAGGAAACCTCATGTTAACCATATGACCCCCTCTCACAGGAAATGTTATGAGAAAGAGATTTAGAAGAGATGATCTCAGTCTATGAACAAGTCTGATTAAGCCAGGAAAAGGGGAAATAAAACACCAGCTATCTCATGACCAAAGTTTTCCTGGAGCCCAGTCACAACTAGACAAAGATCTAAATCAGTTAATGGCTGCTGCAGAAAAGAACAAGAAACAGAAGAATGTATCCAACATCTGTCTTGGCTGATAACTGGTATTTGAAAGTCTTGACAAGAGACCCAGAAGAGATCATGCAAAAGGGTAAAAACATCACTTCTACAAAAATCTTCATAGCAGCCCTGTTTGTGGTAGCAAAGAATTAGAAATCGAGTGAATGTCCATCATTGGGGAATGGCTGAACAAATTGTGGTATAGGTATGTTATGGAACCTATTGTTCTTTTAGAAACCAAGAGGGATGGGAATTCAGACAAGCCTGGAAAGATTTGCATGAACTGATGCCGAGCAAGATGAGCAGAACCAGAAGAAAGAACATTGTACACCCTAACAGCAACATGTGGGTGATGATCAACCTTAATGGATTTGCTCATTCCATCAGTGCAATAATCAGGGACAATTTTAGAGTACCCATGATGGAGAATACCATCTATACCCAGAGAAAGAACTGTGAAGTTTAAACAAAGACCAAAGTCTATAATCTTCAATTTTTTTAAAAAAAGTATCTTATGTACTACATAATTTTGCTATTTCTAATATTTTATTTTCTCCTCGAGGATATGATTTCTCTCCTAACACCTTCAATTTTGATCAATGTATAGCATGGAAACAATGTAAAGATTATCAGACTGTCTTCTGTGGGGAGATGGGGGAGGGACGAGTGGAGGAAAAATTGTGAAATTCAAAACCTTACAGAAAATGATAGGTAGAAACTACTATTGTATATAATTGGAAAACAAAATATTAATAAAAAGAGACCAGTAGTTAGAAGGGTCTTTAAAACATAAGAATTAATAATTGTTATTATTCAGTCATTTCACTTGTGTCTGACTGTTCATCACCCTGTATGAGGTTTTCTTGGCAAAGATATTGCAGTGGTTTACCCATTTCCTTCTCCAGCTTATTTTACAGATGAGAAAACTGAGTCAGGGTTAAGTGGCTTCCCCAGGGTCACAAAGTTAGCATTTATATGGTGCTTTTTTTTAATATTTGGTGATTTAAGGTTTACAAAGTGTCATCTTATTTGATCCTTACATTAACCCTGAATATTATTATTATCATCATTATCATTATCTATTTTATAGGTGAGTAAACTGAGGCAGAAAGAGGTTAAATGATTTTCCCAGGATCACACATTAAGTGACCAAAGTCATATTTGAACTCAGGTCTTCCTGATTCCAGGTCCAGAATTCTTAGCTACTTGATATAGAATATCACAACTAGAAAGAACAGGAGGGATAATTGAAATCTATCATTGTAGACCATTAGACTGGGAAGGGGGCAGCTAGATGGCAAAGTGGATCAAGTACTAGACCTGGATTCAGGAAAACTTATCTTCTTAAATTCAAATATAACCTCAGATACTTACTAGCTATGTGTCCTTGAGCAAGTCATTTAATCCTATTTGCCTCAGTTTCCTCATCTGTAAAATGAACTGGAGAAGAAAATGTCAGATCACTCCAGTCTGGTATCTCTGTCAAGAAAACTCCAAATGGGGTCACAAAGAGATGGACATGATTGAAAAACAACTGAACAAGAGTGGGAAGGGACTTGAAAGGTCATTTTAAAAATATGAAAACTCATTTTATAGAAATAGAGACTGACTTCTGGAGAAAAGTCATAAAAAAAACAAGTGAGTTGGTAAACTAGAGAAATTATATCTACCGACTGACTTCCTTCCTGAATCTAGAACATTTTTTCCTATGATAGGCTGTTACCCCAACTGGTCTCAAGGAAAGGAAACAGTCAATTAATTACCTGGATCAGTAGAAGCATAAGAAATAATCTTCCAGGGTGGCTAGGTGGCGCAGTGGATAGAGCACTGGCCCTGGAGTCAGGAGTACCTGAGTTCAAATCCGGTCTCAGACACTTAATAATTACCTAGCTGTGTGGCCTTGGGCAAGCCATTTAACTCCATTTGCCTTGCAAAAAAAAAAAAACACTAAAAAAAAAAAAAGAAATCATCTTCCTAACATGAGTTTAACCAGAACCATAGTCTTTATTTATTTGTTTACTTATTTTTAGGATTTTGCACCTAGCGGCCCCTACCATAGTCTTTAAATTCTGAAAATCTGAAAAGAACTTGTTTACAGCAGGCCACTCTCTGGACAGTTCCTTTCCATTTCCAAAGAAGACTTTAAATCTCCAGGGCTTTCATTGTGCTGCATGGGATTGGGAAGCAGCATGACCTAATAACAACTGTAATATAGTTCCTAAACAGAGATGTTCCCTCACTCTGAAGGCTAGAGTTGATGAGGCCAGGTGAAGCCTATGGACTGAGGCAGTACTTGAATGACCCTCTGTGCAAATGTTGGTGATCCAAGACAGTTCTGAAGGACTCATGATGAAAAATGCTATCCATTCCCAGAGAAAGAAATGATGAAAACATTTTTTTCCTTTTTTATTTTTCTTAAGTTTTTTTTTTTGGTCTGTGTTTTCTTTCACAATATGACTATGTAGAAATATGTTTTGAATGACTTTACATATAGAATCTATACCAAATTGCTTGCCTTCTCAGTGAGGGTGGAAAGGAGGAAAGGAGAGATTTAGAACTCAAAATGTAAAAAAAAAATGAATGTTACAAATTGTCTTTACATGTAATTGGGGAAAAAATAAAATACTAAATAATTAAAAAAGAAAATGTTGGTAATTTAAAGAAAAAAAATCTCTTACCAAAAAAAAAAGATTAGGACTAGACAGGTAATTTCATTGGGATAGGGAAGTCCCAGCTCAGGAAACTCTTTCTATCAATAGAGTTTGGCGAACTTTTTTGGAATATACAACACAGAGTTGCTTAGAATAGTGGGGTCACACTCAAATAGAAACAGGGCCAATTAAAGGGACATAAGGAGCTCTATGTGTGACATACTGACTTAGTTCTAAAATGTTATATTATCTATTTTTATTATATTTTTGACATAATTAATTAGCTAAATCAATTTATAAATTTTATTGTAAAATATCATATTTTAATTATTTTCTTAAATATTTCCTAAATATATTTTAATCTGGTTTGGGTTGCTCTTGACAGTGTTGTGAATCGCATGTAGCATGTTTGACATCTCCGATTAAAGCATTCAAGGGAAGAAACAAGCATTTATTAGGCACCTGTTGTCTGCTTACTATGTATCTAATATATATAATAAAAATGTTAAGCATTTTACAAATATCTTATTGTATCTTCAGAACAATTCATGGATGCATATGCTATTATCAAACCTATTTTAGTGTTGAGGAAACTCAGACAGAGGTGAAATTTCTTGCTTAGGATCACAAAGCCAAGGCCTTGGGTTTTCCCAAACCAAGACTTTTTTCTATCTTCTGAACTACTCTTCTGCTCTGTGATTACAATAGTTTGCTTTCTACTTATCAAGTTTACCAAGTGGTTTCCTCAGGACTTCTATGAGGTGGGTAGTGGGAAAAACATCATCCCCATTCTAACAGATGAAGAAACTGAAGTGACCTTAAAAGTTAGTAAGAGGCAAAAAACACTCCAATAGTGATCTTCTAATGCCAGTTTCAATGCTCCTTATCAACCATCCCAACATTTTGCTGTCTCTTATGGAAGAAAGGGAAGCTAGGTGACTCAGTGGATATAGGGCTGGACCTAGAGCTAAGACCCTTTCCCTGAGTTCAAATGTAGCCTCAGACACAGTTTCTAGGTGTGTGATCTTGGGAAAGTCACTTAACCCTGTTTGCCTCAGTTTCTTCATTCGTAAAATGAGCTGGAGAAGGAAATGACAAACCACTCCAGTATCTTTGCCAAGAAAACCCCAAATGGGGTCACAAAGAGTTGATCACGACTGAACAACAAAGCCAAACAAAGATGAAAATGAGAAAGTCTCTGCCCTTAAAAATCTTACCCCATACTAGGAAGGGGAAGAATGAAGGGAATAAATATTTGCAGAACCCCTACTATGTGCTATCATTACAACTATCTTGGGAGGTAGGTGTCATTAGTATACCCATTTTATAGTTGAAGAAACAAGACAAACAGAGGTTAAGTGACTTGCCCAGGGTCACATAGCCAGTATATATCTGAGGTTGGATTTAAATTCATGTCTTTCTGATGACAGACCCAGAAATTTGCATTTCCCAGCTGTATACTGGAAACATACAACAATGAAATTTTAGGAAAGAGAGGCTATGTAATAGCAAGGAGGGGATCAGAAAAGGCTTCAACTAAGAAGTAGAATGTGATTTGAGTCTTGAAGTAAACCCCAAATGGAGTCGCAGTTGAAATGACTGATTAACAAATGGAGGGCCCTGGTCTGGGAGTCAAGAGACCTGAATCTATCTCCCTACCCACCCATCCATCCATTCAAAAAGTATTTTTCAAGCACTTATTGCATCCACACTGGGGAATCCATCTCATCTGAAATCACCTGGGGTCCAGTTAGAAATCTACCCCTTTTTACCTTATAGTTTTCATATGTTCATATTTCTTCACAAAGTGCCATTACTACTCAAAATGTAAAAAAGTGAATGTTAAAAATTGTCTTTGCATGTAGTTCGGGGAAAATAAAATACTAAATAAAAAAAAGGAAAACAATTCAAAGAATGTAATGTCTAATTCTTAGCCAAAAAAAAAAATAAGGTTGACTCTACTACCAATGAGCTATCTCATTTAACTTCATTTTCCACATATTTAAGGTTCTTCTCAACTTGGAAAATTCTGGTGCTTCCAGCTCTATAATTCTATTGTATCTCATCTGTTTTCAAAGAATAATTTCAAACTCTTAAGAATGTTCATGGAAAATCAAGGGGAAGAATTTTCTAATTAGTTAGTATGGAACCATGTCACCAAATGAAGGTATAACAATTTAAAGATAATTATTTGTGGGAATAAAGAACTTGGGTTAGAAATGAAGGAAAGACATAGTCTATGCTAAACCTCTTGGAGTTCCAGATTCCTCCACTTTAAAATGGGATAATAGGGTGACCTGGCTGACTTCTTACAATTTTGTTAAGGCCATTAAGTTAGAGAATGTATGAGAAAGTCGTCAGTGAAATCTTGTTTAATTGTAAGGGCAGACTGGTGCTGTTTCACTAATCTAGGGCAAAAGTGGAATTATAAAGGATACCAAATAAGGTCTTGACATCTTTTAAGCCTGTAACAGAGCTGGGTTATAACTTGAAATGACGAAAGATTGTGTATATTTTTGATGAAAAGCACCCAATAACTATTGGATTGAATCAACAGATTATAGAAAAGAATGCTTATAACCAGGGGTGTGTTGGTTATATGTTCTCCAGAAAAATAGTATACAAGGGATTTTAAGGTTGCTTTTCATTATTAACATTTTCTTCATCACCATCTTAAGTTCTTAAAATTATCAAAACAATAAATCAATCCCTAATTTGTTATGTTTTCCCATTTCATTTTTTAGAGGCAATTGAGGTTCAGGTTCATATAGGTAGTAAGAATCTGAAGCCACATCTGAACTCAAATCTGCCTGACTCCAGGTTCAGACAACTATCCACTGCTCCATCTGTTGACCCCTATTTACCTATTTCTAAAGCATAAATGCTCACAATGGAAATTTAATAATCAGCTCTCTCAGTTTAAGCTACTCTAGTATATTAATATCAAATACCCATCAAAAAAGAGCTTGAGGCTCTTCTTCAAAATCGGCATAAAGGAAAGAGCAGTGATCTTGGAGGAAGGTTCTAATCTGGAATCTGCAGCCATCACTCTCCTATTCAAAACTCTATTACCTTTGGGGTGAAGTGCAAAGTCTTTGGCCTGATATTCAAAGCCCTCCACAGTCTGGTTCCTCTCTACCTTTCCTTACTTACTCTCTATATTGCATTCATTCACATATATTCCAGTCAAACTGATGTAGTTATTCCTTGAAATCACTATTCCTTCTCCTTGCCTCAGTAGGGAATGTCTTTCACACCTCCTCTCACCTTTGCCTCTTAGAATCTTCCACACTCAGATGACATACTCGTTCTTACTTGAAGCCTTTCCTGACCCCCTCCTTGCTATTACTTAGACTCTCTTTCCTAAAATTTCATTGTTGTACGATCCTAGTATACAGCTGGGACATGCAGTGGACAAAGTTCTGGGTCTGTCATCAGGAAGACATGAATTCAAATCCAGCCTCAGATAGGTACTGGCTTTGTGACCCTGGGCAAGTCACTTAACCTTTGTTTGTCTCATTTCTTCAACTATAATATGGGTATACTAATGAACCTACCTCCCAAGGTAGTTGTAATGATAGCACATAGTAGGGGTTCTGCAAATATTTATTCCCTTCATTCTTCTCCTTCCTAGGGGTAAGATTTTTAAGGGCAGAGACTTTCTTATTTTCATCTTTGTTTTTTTTTTTTTAGGTTTTTTTTTGCAAGGCAAATAGGGTTAAGTGGCTTGCCCAAGGCCACACAGCTAGGTAATTATTAAGTGTCTGAGACCAGATTTGAACCCAGGTACTCCTGACTCCAAGGCTGGTGCTTTATCCACTACGCCACCTAGCCACTCCTTCCCTGATTCTTATTCCTTTTCTATCCCAGAAATGATCTTGCTTTACTCAGTTACAATGTCTGTACTTCTCTCACATTCTTACTTGGATAGACTCTGTACCTTAATCAATTTGGGTAGTCTCTTTAACAGTTCAGATAGCAACCTATCCGTTTTTTTCTTTTAACTTTAAAATTCATTTCCTTTATCCAATTAACATTTCACAGGGAGTCTACCCAACTTTCCCTGTATCTCTTGACATTCCATGGCTACACAGAATATGATATATGTCTCATCCAGTTACCCTTCAATCTCACTACCAGCCCAATCCACCTCCTTTCTAGTCATGACTCCTTTTTATTTTTTTATTTTTATTTTTTTAGGTTTTTGCAAGGCAATGGGATTAAGTGGCTTGCCCAAGGCCACACAGCTAGGTAATTATTAAGTGTCTGAGACCTGATTTGAACTCAGGTACTCCTGACTCCAGGGCCAGTGCTCTATCCATTGTGCCACCTAGCCGTCCCATGCCTCTTTTTTAAATGCTTGCCATGTTCTCACTTGTTTTACAGTTATTTGTCTGTATGTATGTCCTACCTCCTCTACCAGATTTTGAGTTCCTTGAAGTCAGTAATGTCCTCTTAGTTATCTATAGATCTCCCCATAACCTAGTGACAGTGCTCAGCATAGCAAAGATTTAGTGAAGCCTCATGGACTTCAAGCAGGACTCATGCATGAATAGGGCTCTTGTAAATTTTTCTAATTGTTCTTCTGTACTGTTATTGATGATGTGGTATTAACAGGACCCTGATGAGTCTTTCTAACTGTTTTTTTCCCTTTTGGGGAAACCTGTAGCAGAGAAGAACAATTAGGAAATATTACACTTCTAGTTTTATTTGGGATGAAAGGGTCTGCAAACAGTTCAAAGCTATTTAATACACCCAGAAGCTGATCTGAGACAAAACAAGGTGAGAAAGCAAATTTAGTTCTTGGGAGAATTGACAGTGATACAAAGATCAGGTGAGGACATAAAGATAAGACTTATGACCTTGCAAAAAAATTCAGAGAGCAAGGCCAATTCTCAGAAAAATTATGGAGGAAGAATTGTATTCACCTCTACCTCTGTTCTGAGATCCTTTTCTCCCTCTAACTTCTATTTCTAACATTCCATGATTCTAAGGTTCCTTCCTGCCCTCACATTGTTTTTATGTTCTAAGTTCCCTTCCAATATCCACCTCTGGGACACCACAATTCCAAGAAGGCCTTTCCCTGTAGGTGAACCCTCTGCAGAGATTGGATTCGGAGAAGGGCTGCCAACCCTGTGGTGCAAGGGTCTATGGAAACGCTGCTCTACCAATCACAACCCTGGGTTTTCCAGATATTCTTTGGGAAAAACCTCTCTCTCTCTCTCTCTCTCTCTCTCTCTCTCTCTCTCTCTCTCTCTCACACACACACACACACACACACACACACACACACACACACACACACACACATTCCTTCCTAGGTCCTTTTCTCCACTCAGAATATTTCCATTCCCATCTGTGCTTTGGGGGCTTGGGGAATTACTAATGGGAAGGCCAAAGTTTAGAGAGTAGATAGGACAGAAGCATTTGTGGCTAGAGCAATTACTAAATAGGATGTGACCTGAATAAGCTCCCCAGGCTCAAAAGTATTGGGTCTTGACCACAACCGCTTGCCTTGTTGTTTCTATCTAGAAGACAAGCCTGTGCTTCATAGCTTATGAGCTTTTATTTCCAACATGTACAAAACGGGAGACATGGAAGAAATATTGCTCCCAAATGTTCTAAAATATCATTATATTATAAACCTACTTAGACAATGATCCCAGACCCTTCCCTTTTAGGGAAGGGGCCCAGTGTGGCTGGTGACTGGGTAGTGTGACTCAAGGAAGCAGCATGGGGGAGGGTGAAGATGTTCCTTTAGCTGATGTTTAAAAAGACACGTTAAAAGAGACATTAAAAAAATTCAGTGTCAGAACTGAAGAGACTATAGATCATCTCATCTAACCCTCCCCCCCTTTTGTTTTTTATAGAAGAGAATACTAGGGCCAACAGAAGTAATAATCATTTACTCGAGGTCAACCAGCAGACACATACATATAATTAGTATATAACTATCCTGATACCTTACCCCTAATTCTCAAAGTGGATTGGAGGAAAGAGGGTCTTCTCTTCCCACCTCCTCCAATTCTTTGGATGTTCTACCTAGGAGGGTAGTATCACAGAATGTTAGAACTTGCAGAGATACTAGAGATCATTACCACCCCAGGACTGTACTGGTTAATGTTTAACAACCAGCTTCCTTACTCTCCCCAAAAGTAACTATGATATTTTTTCCATGTTTAATCTACATTATTGTCATTTTTCTTCATCATTTTCTTAAGTGTCAGCAATCAACAACACAATAAATCAAACCCAAATTTGGATCAGTTATCAATTTCCAAGAGGTAAAATCTCACACTGGAAATTTAACAATCAGGCTCTCAATCCTGATATCTGACTCCAGAATACCTCTGGATCCATCCCTCCCCACTAACTCATTTTACAGATGAGGGAAAGAAAGCTCAGAGATATTAAGTGATGATTTGTTCAATATCATATAGCTAGGAAGTTGGAGTACTAGAACTAAAACCCTTGTCTTCTGAATTCAGAATTCATTATATACTATTTCTTTCCATTTCTCTGCAAGATAGCTCTCAGGGTTCCTTAGAACTTGGATAGGTTGGTTGGGGAGCGGCAGTTGATTGCTTCTATTTTCTTGCAACTATCTCCATGCCTGTTCTCATCTCTCCATTCCATTTCAGGTATCACCCTGACTATTACAAGTATAACCTTTTTCTCACTAATATCTCTCCTCCAATTCCCCAGCTGGGAAGGAATTCCAGTGAAGTGCTCTTGTCTCTCAAACACTGGATGGTTCCCTACATTTTTATGACTGATGTCTCAGAAAAATAAAAATGGTAGTCTAGTCATATTAACTTGACTCAAATCCTTTCCTATTTACAAATTGCGCTATCTGGGATCTTATACTTGAATTTGAAAAACCAATTTTTCAAGATGACTGAAGCATAGTGTTGTTCTTCCCTGCTACAAATTTAAAAAAATGATAAGAAGATAAACATACTGGGTACCACCATTTAGTAAAGATACTTATGGAGAGAGAGCAGAATTAGCCTTGAGTTCGTTCCATGATGAGCAAGTAAATGAAATAAGGGAAGAAAAGAGGAAGTGGGGGGGGGGCATGAAGAACATGATAGGATGGCTTTTTCAAGCATTTGAAGGATTGTACTGTGAAAAAGAGATTTGATTTGTTTTCTTCGGTACTGGAGAGCTGAACCAAGAGAATGAGAAAAATGAGAAGGAGTTGCAAAGAGAAAAGTTTAGGCTTGCTGTCAGGAAAACTTTCTATTAATTAGAGTTGCCGAAAGTGGAATGGGTCATTTTGGTTAGGGAGTGTGTTGCCCATCACTAGAAATCTTTCAGGAGAGGTTGGATTACAACTTAAGTACTATATAGTGAGGAATTAAAAAAAATTTTTTTACAGTTAAGGGTTGGACTAGATAGAATCTTAAATCTCTTTCAGCTTTAAAATTTGGTGACCCCAGTTTCCTCATCTATCCAGTATGGGGGTTAGTTAACATTTTTTGGTTGTTAAATCTATTTTGTGCCCTAGGTCACTTTGGAAGTTTAGTGAACTTAATGGATACCTTCTCAGAATAAAGTTTTTAAATTCATAAAATAAAATATATAAATAAATATAATATATTTATTATATATTATATATATATTTATATATAGTATATATATTTATAAATATAAAATAAAATAAAAAGAAACCAATTATATTAAGAAAGTTATCAATATAGGCAGCTAGATTATGTAGTAGTTAAAGTACTGAGCTCGGAGTCAGGAAGACTCATCTTTTGAAGTTCAAAATCAGGCCCCAGTCACTTTCTAGCTGTGTGATCCTGGACAAGTCTGTGACCCCTCAGTTTCCTCTTCTGTGAAATGAACTGGAGAAGAAAAAATGGTAAACCACTCCAGTCTTCAGAAAACACCAAATGAGGTCACAAAGAGTTGGACATGACTAGAAAATGACTGAACAACAACAGTTATCAAAATATCTTTAAAAAAACAACAAATACACACAACAAATTCATAGAAATCTATCTACAGACCTCTCAGAGGTTTACAGACCCCAGGTTAAAAACCACAGATCCATGTCCTAAGGTTCCGTGATTCTAAAGTCAGTGAATTACGCTACCCTTTCTTCTCTCACATCAAAAATGAGTTAGGTGATAGTGTAGAGCAACCCTAAAGAGGAAATGAAGTAAGTCTCTGTTTACTTGAAGCCCTCCCTCTTTGCTCTGAGCAAACTTAACAGGCTCTACTCTGAACTAGGCCACTTTATGAGAGACCAGTATGTGAAACCTTCCAAATTAAGCTGTCTCCCTGAAGAATTTCAACAGTCTCTTTTTGACCATCAAAACCTTCCCCAAATCAAACCCTTCACCAGACAGCTAACAGGAGGGGACAGTGCAGGTGTGTACTTGATTTCATATTAAATACACTTTTTCCAAGATAAATTTGAAATAACAAACCCACAGATGTGAAGTTAGAAAGAAAACTCAAGAAGAAAAAAACAATAACCCAATGTTTCCTTCCTAATACTTGGTCATAACAAGGAGCCTCTCTCCTTTGTTTTTGTTGTTGAGAGGATGTTTCTATTACAGAGTACAACTGTTGGAGGACCCCCTCACCTTTTGGGCCCTGGGGAAGATGCTCTGTTTGGTCTGGTTCATTAACTCTTTGTGTGATAACGCAATATTTCTACATCTGTCAAAGTGCTAGGTTTGAAGTCAGCAAAGTCTGAGTTCAAATACTGCCTCTACTGCTTAACTATTATGGAGGGATGCTACAATTTCTCATCTGTAAAATGGAGATAGAAATATCTATAAGTACAGAGTAACTTCATGGCTAAAAAGAGATAATAAATGTTTTGTGACAATAAAGCATCAAAAATATTAGAGTCATCAAAAAGTTGTAATGACTTTATAAACTGATAATAAAAACAATTCCTTGCATTTATGTGCATTTGATAGTTCACAAAACATTTTTTGCACTCCTGATCTCATTTGATCCCCAAAATAACCCTTTGAGAGGGGCAGGGTATAAATTATTATTTTCATTTTACAGACAAAAGAAACAGACCCAGAAGTCATGAAACTCTTAATTTTGCTAATTAATGATATTTACTTATATAGCACTTTAACTTTTGCAAAACTCTTTACCTCACAATAACCTTAGGTGGTAGGTGCTATTATTATCTCCATTTGACAGAGGTAGAAACAGAAGCAGACAGAAGTTAAATGACTTACTCAGGGTCACACAGCTAAACAGTCTGAAGCTGGATTTGAATTCATATTCTTCTGATTACAAGTTCAGCACTTTATCTACTAGGGTCACCTAGTTGATTCTAATTAGCATTGAGTACTTGGACAAGTCTTTTTTTCTTTTCTTTCCTTTTCTAAGTTTCATCATTCCTCTTGTCAAATGCATTCAGACTAAATGATCCCAACAGTCTTTTTCATCTCTGAAAAGATCAGAATTAGAACTCAGGTCTTCTGATTCCCAGCCCCATTCTCTTTTTTTCAGGATCATCTTATAGATCTATTCATCCATCCATTAATGCACTCATTCATATCACTCCTTAACTGGACTAGACTAAAACTCCCTTCTTCAATATCCTTGTATGGATAATCCCCACCCCCCAAGAAACTGAGGTTCCTGAGTGCAAGGTCTATCTGGTTTTTGCATTTGCATCCTCAGTGCCTGATGCATAATAAATTTTTCATTTATCAGTTGAGTTGGTGAGACACTGTAGAATCTATTCCAGGCATTTTTAAGTTACCTTGAGCAGCTATTGTCTGTAGGTCCTTAGTAAATGGATGCTAGAAACTCATGTTCCTTGGATCTGTCACAAAGACATATTGAAAAGTCTTTCTTCCCCTCCAACTAAAAGATTTTGAGCTGAAAAGGATCATAGGAAGCAGTCTGATCATCCCTCATTTTTCAAATGAAGAAACTTATACCTAGATGTTACGTGACTTATCCAACGTCACACATATACTAGATTTACTTGGTAAGTGTGATGACCCAGCAGAGTCAGAATTTGAATTTTGGTCTTCCAATACTGAACTATCTCATTATTTGTTTTCTATCCTGTGTCAGAGGAATCAAAGGGCCAATTCCCAACATCCTTTAGTTTATCAATAAGAATAGTTCAATCAGAGTCTCTGATCTCCATTGCCTTGACTGGACTTGATGGGTGACTTGAACTCAGCATAACACTCATTTCTTCAATGTTAAATGGACTTTCTTAAAAGAGATCAAATGCTATAATTTGAATGAGCAAGTTTTCCAGTCTGTACCAAGCTTAAATGGCAAACCACTCTAATATCAAGAAAACCCCATGGATAGAATTGATGTATAGGTCTTTAGAACTACTAAGAATTGGACACAACAACCAAATTATTATTCATAACTTGAATCATTTCTACCTCCAAAACATTTCTGATATCCATTCCCTTCTCCCCACTCTCAGCCTCCACTGGTCTGTAGCCCATTGTTCACCTCTGGCCTAGACAACTACAAATAACCTCTAATTGGTTTCCCTACCTCAGGTCTTTTCCCATCCAGACCATCTTCCCCTCAGATGCCAAACTGACTCTCCTAAAGCACAAATCCTCCAACTACGTCCTTTTCGTATTCAATAAATCTCATGGATTCCTATTAAAGAGGAACCATTTGTGACATTAAAATCCTTTACAATTCTGGCTCCAGCCTAACTGCTTAACTGTGGTCAGGCCAAACTGGCCTTCTTATGTTCCTCATATGAGGCATTCCATTTCTTGTCTCTGTCTTTGCAGTAGCTAGCCTATTGCCCAGAATGGACCCTTCCTTATCTCTATCATTTAGGCTAAGGACCACATTCTCCTACATGAGGCCTTTTCTAATCCTAACAGCTAATAGAGCCTTCTTCCCCTCCCCCCCAAAAAATGTGGCTAGAGAAGACTAAGGGAGGGGTCCCCAAAAATACAAGAATGTGGATATACAGAATACTTTGGGTTCTGGCTTTGAGCAGTGATTGAATAAAGTTTGTTGACTGAATGATTAAGAGGAGCTAAGAGTCAAGAAGTAGTCCAGTATGGCAGAAAGAACACTGAACTTTAGAGTCAAGACATAGATTCAAATTTTGGTTCTGACTCTTACTAGCTGGATAATATTGTTAATCCTCCTTGAACCAAAATAGCCTAATCTACAAAATGATGATGGTAATGGGGGGAACACTAGAGGGGGGAAGGTGGTGAGTAGATTAAAGATGATTTCTAAGGGGAAGGAAGTGTGATGCCATAGTTAGAATACTGACCTTAGAATCAAGAAGCCCTGCCTTTGATGTTTGCTTACTATTATGTGACTAGGGCAAAAATTTTAACCTCTCAGGAGCTTCAGAATATTTATTTGTCAAATGGAAATAAAAACATATATAATACCTAATTCAAAGGGTTGAATGAGAAGTAGTTGGGATAGAGTTCTGAGCCTAGAGAAAAGAAGTTATGAGTTCAAATTTGACCCCAGACATTTATACTAGAAGTTATATGACCTCGAGCAAATCATTTAATGTATTTCTGCCTCAGTTTCTTCAATTGTAAAATGAGGATAATAGTGCCTATCCCCTCAGATTGTTATGAATATCAACTGAGATATTTGTCTGTTCTTCTGGATAATTTAATCATGCTATTAATAAGCCTAGCATATTATTAATAAAAGAGATCATTAGCACTCTTGAATGCCAAAGACACCTCATAATTCCCAGTTTAAATGCCCTTGGAAGAGCAGGTGTTCCTAAGGGTGGCAATAAACTTTGATTGGTTAACAATTAATGAGAGAATGAATATTACAATATCCTAACAAATAAAAGTTAAATTGAAATGGAAACTCCTTACATTGATTATAAAATTGTATCGATGATAGTGATATTTTGTCCTTCTATTTATATTATAGTTAGGGGCTTGAGATATGTGACAATGAACACCCAAATTTTGATCAAAGATTTATCAATTTCCAAATATCCTGTCTGACAAAAGGGAGAATCCACATTTCCCAGACCTGTGTGAGTAAACAAAATAAGCAGGAATCCACCCCAAATTCATCTCAAAATGAGATACTTAGCACATAGCAAATGCTGAGAATAGCAAATGCTTAAAAAAATTTTTTTTCCCTTTCTTACTAAGGTATTTTATAAGTTTTAAAGTACTATACAAATAGTTTAGATCTCCGTGCCTGTTTCTTCTTCTATGAAATAAGAGGACTGAACTAGGAACATGTCAGTTTTGTGTTTGTGCCCTGAGAAGCACTAGACTATGTTAAATGTTCTTTACACACCCAGAGTGAATCACAAGACCACAAGATTAGACACAGAAGGGATACCTAGTTCAACCCCCACAATTTACAGATGGGCAAACTGAAGCTCAAAGAGGTTAATTGACCTGCCCAGAATCACAGATCATAAACAGCAGAGCAGGAGTCAAACCAAGATCTTCAGACTACAAATCCATAGCTCTTTCTACAGCCCCAGGTTGCAAAGCACACTTACATTTGTTTCCTGCCAGTGCTTGTCACCAAGTCTATTTATTCAAAAAAGCCTCATGCTTCAGGAAGCAGAGAGTGCTGATTGAGATCTCTTTAGCTGTTAGGTCGACCACCAAAGTCAGACTTGATTGGCCTGCAGTTTCCCAATGGGTCCCAGTCTTTCATTATATTGCAAGGGCTGGGTGGCTGTTCCCAGCTCCCTTGGTTTTTTACCTTTCTCTACTAAGTGTAAAAACCCCATTAACCCTTTCTGGTTAACTATTTAGGAAACTCATTTTTCATTTAGAGAATAAAGCCTCCCTATCCCCTTATAAATGACACTTGGGGGTCAGCATTTCTGATGTTCTTAATATATATTCCTGTATCCAGAGATCCCACTGCTAGAAGTATACCCCAAGGAGCTATCTAAGGAAGGTCCCACATACAACAAAATACATACAGTAGAACTATTTTTGGTAGCAAATAATTGGAAAGAAAGAAGCTTCCATCCACTGGGAAAAGGCAAAACAAATGTGATGGAATATTACTGTACCATAAGAAACAAAGAATTAGGATCAGTGGGAAAACACAAAAACACACAGATGTAAAAATGAGAATTTACAAATATAATAATGTATGTCTAACGAACAGCAAAAACAAATTAAAAAAATGAATGCTGTTTAATTTTAAGAACCAAGTTTAATTATGAAAATGGAGACATGTAAATGCAGCTCCCCCTCTTTTTTCACAGGTGATAGACTAGATGGGGAATTCTGTATAGTGTGTCAGACTTGACTGACTATTGAAAACTATTGATTAGTTTTGCTGAACTGTTTTTTTCCCTTTTCTTTTTTATTTTTTTATAAGAGATTTTATAAGTTTATTCTTTGATAAGTTAGAAGGGATAACTTTTTGGTTGAGGAGGGGAGAGGGAATAAATAAAAGGTGTATCAACTGATAGCAAAACAAGAGATAACAATTTAAAGAATAGTTCTGGCCAGTATTTCAAGTCTATGTCCTTTGAGGTAGAAAAAGGAACTAAGTTAAAAAGAATGCAGAGGAGCATCAGACACAGGCAGACTGCCTTTCAGAGCTACAGTTCATAGAGTAAAAGTTCATCATTCATTCAAATAACGTCTCCTGAGTGACAAGTAATTTATTTTGGATTGGAAGAGTAGATCAAATTTCAAACAATGCTTAAAATCAAGAAGTCAAAAAAATGGGGATAAAGCAGTCTGGGAGGTGGTCCCCAAAATACAAGAATGTAGAAGATGAATATTTTGGATTCTGGTTTTGGGTAGTGACTCCAGAGAGAATGGACTGAAGTTATAGGAAGGCAAATTTCATTTCAATTTGTGGTAAACACTGGCTAACAATAAGAGTTGTTAAAAAAAAAAACGGAACTGATTTGTTTTAAAAGATAGTGAATTCTCTGCCACTAGACAAACCCAAACTGAGGCTGGTTGCCTTCTTGTTGGGGGAAGTTGTAAATGAAATTCCTGTATCAAGTTACAGATTAGTTGACCACCACTAAGGTCTTGTCAGCTCTGAGATTCTATGCTCAATGTACATAGCAACTTTATTTAATGGATAGACAGATGGTCTTGTAGTTGAGAAGTTGGGCCTCAGTCAGATAAGTAGAAATCACTGAGGCAAGTACATTCATGAAATTCTAACCTGCCTAAATTGTTCATTGGTGAACTGTTTGTATTAAGATGCTAAAAGTGCAGCGTAGATTTTAAGTAAAGAAGAAATGACGAGATCATCATGGGATAGCTCCATGGAGATGGTGGGAATGGAACTAGACTTTGAGAAATGGGAAGGATTTGGATAGATAGAAACAGAAAGAGATTCATCAAAATAAACCACTTACCCATTTCTATATGAACTTGCTTGGGAAAAGGCAATGCCTCCCTAGGAGTTAGGAGACATGGCTTCTTGCCCCAACTCAGTTAATTTTAAGTGTTTTCTCTGGGTCTCAATTTCCTCATCTGCCAAATAAGACTTAGACAAGTAGTTCTTATTCTTTTTTTTATGTCATAGACTCTCCTTTTAGCAGTGTTATAAAGCCTATGGATCCCTTCTCAGAATATTCTTCAATGTATAAAATAAAATACATAGAAACACAAAGGAAACAATTATATTGAAATATAGTAATCAAAATATTCAAAAAAATTAGAACCCCAAGAATCCTTTATTTCAATGATCTCTAAAGTCTTTTCCAACTCTAGCATGCTATATTTTAAGATTTCTAGTCCTAATAACCTGTGAATCTAGGATTCTTTGAACTGAAAAAACTAAGAGTAGGAACAATTGTGCCATTCTTTTCCCCCTTTCCAAGGAAAGATAAGAGAAAAAATGAGTAATAATGTTAGCCTGAATGATTCTGAAAATACTAAGAAATAAATGTTAAATTTGTCATGTATACCTGTCTACTCTAAGGAGTTTTAAGTAAATGTTTTCCCTTTTTTCACCTCTATCCTTCCCTTCCTCTCTCCAATGTCTTACTTGAATGTGTCTAGTGTCCTACCCAGTCCTGCCCTCATCGGTTCCCAAACCAGCCTCCTCAAAATGTATTTGGTCTTTGTCCTGTTCCTTAAAGGCCCTGTTCTATAAAATAATCTGAACAGAATCATAATATGCATAGTGGGGGTGATAGTTCCCCTTGCACTCTGCCCCTGTGAAATCAAATCTGAAGAACTGTGCTCATTTCTGAGAGGGGGTGGGGGAGAGAGAGAGAGAGAGAGAGAGAGAGAGAGAGAGAGAGAGAGAGAGAATATCAAAATTAGACCATCTAAAGGAAAGAGGCCAGATCAGAAAAAAAAATCTAAAACCTTCTTATATGAGGAACCGTAAGAGAGATTAGTTGTGTTTTGCTCTCCTAGAGGAGAGAACCAGAGGAAAGCAGATATGATCTCCATATAAGGAAAGTCTTAAGAATTAGAAGCTCCAAAATTGAAAGAATTGCCTCAGGAATTAGTAAATGACCTCCATGATGGGACTCTTATCGGATATGGAGAAAGTATTCATGTAAATCATAGCCACTAGAAAGCTTGTAAAGTTCCTCTCTACTCTATTATCTTATGGACCAAGAGTCTAAGTTAACTTGCTAAGTTGCTAATCGTAGTATCGTAGTCAGTCTCTGGTAGGCAACAATATTTACATCCTGGTATATAGTCTTATGGAGACGGTGCCTCCTTCCAAAAGAAGTAACTACAAGAGTAGGAATTCCAGCTAGAGGTAGAGGCAGCATTTCATGGTAGATTTTTCTTTAGGTATTCCTCTAATCACAGAATAAAGGGTAATCACAAAGTCCCTCCACAGTCAATTACAATTTAAAATACTGTGTACTAACACATACAGAAATTGTCGAAGATTCTCATCCATCTCCTTTCCTTACTCACTACCCACTCATCTTCCATAATGAAATGTAGATATCTTCTAGCATTAGAGCTAGAAGGTTCTCTGAGTCCAACCTGTTCTTCCTTATGAATAAGCAAACAAAAATCCAGAGAAATGACTTGGCCAAAGTCACAAAATGAGTGGCAGATGTGGGACAAGCACTCAGGTCTCCTAATTTCCAGACCACTATTCTTTCTGTCACAAGCTTCTCCACTGTGTCAAATTTAGTAAAAAATGATGAGAAGACTTCTAGGCATGACCAACTCACATGGTGAAACATAGACAAAATATGGTGGGGGAACTGTAGTCAAGCATCCTCAAATTCCATATAGCCCTGACACTCGTAGTGAGGTGAAAGAATCACAATCTAAGTTGAAAGGGTCATCAGAGGCCATCTCATTTATTTATTTTTTAATTTTAAAATTTTATTTTTCCAATTACATGCATAGTTTTCAACATTCATCCTTTTTTTTTTTTGGCAAGGCAGTGGGGTTAAGTGGCTTGCCCAAGGCCACACAGCTAGGTAATTATTAAGTGTCTGAGGCTGAATTTGAACTCAGGTATTCCTGACTCCAGGGCCAGTGCTCTATCCACTGACCCACCTAGCTGCCCCCCACTGAGCCACCTAGCTGCCCCAACATTCATCCTTTTGCAAGCTTTTGAGTTCCACATTTTTCTACCACCCTTTCCTCCCCCCCTCCCTATAGCAGCATACGATCTGATATAGGTTGTACATGTATAATCACATTTAACATAATTCCATATTAGTCATGTTGTTAAAGAGGAATTAGAACTAAGGGGAAAAATAACCATATTTCATTCATTTCTAAGCAGGAATTCCTCTACAACATCCCAGAAAAGTGGTTATCTAGACTGCATATGAAGACTGCTACATGATGGGGAATTCACTATCCGTTGGGGTATCACATTTCAATTTAAGACACAGTAAGGCTTTGGTATTATAGGGGGAAGAGTATTGGATTTAGAGTAAGGAAACTTGCATTCAAATTCTAGGTAAGTTATTTATCCTGTGCCTCAATTTCCTTTTCTGTAAAGGGAGTTGGTCTAGCTACTTATAATAGTTCTTTCTTTTCATGCTCTCTCAAAATATAGCACAAACATATGCATAAATAAACACAATTTATTTTTGTCTGTGTAGGGAATTCCAAGTGAGGAAATTGTTTTCCAAAGCAGATCAACTATTATGCAACTTAAGTTTTAGACCAACAATTCCTACTATGTACCACAGTAAATTCCAAATGGATACATGTCTTAAATATATAAAAGGTCCTATCAACAAAATAAAAGAACAGAGGAGATATCTTTCACAACTGTGAATGGAAGAGGAGCCTTTGACCAAACAAGGGATAGAGGGGATTACAGTAAAAAAAAATGGGCAATTATTATGACATAAAACTGAGTTTTTTGCACAAAAATCAATGAAACTAAAATGAAAGGGAACCAGGTAATAGGGAAAGCAAACTTCTTTATCAAGGCTTGATTTTCATAATACATCAGGAATTGATACAAATATATAAGACCGAACTCGCTTATCTAAGAAGAGGTTAAAGAATATTAACAAGAAGTTCTCAAAATAAGAATGCCAAACCATCAATAACCAAATGAAAAAATGCTACCAATTACTAATATTGAGAAGAGCAAATGAAAATGACTCAGGTTCCACCTCACACCGATCTGTTAAGTAAGTTTTTTTTTAAAAAAAGAGGAAAAAAGACAATTGTTGGTGCAGCTGGGAGAGGTCAGGCAGGATAAGGCAAGATAGTTGAGGGAGTTTCAAATTAATCTGGTCATTCTGGAAAGCTTGGCTTACCAGAACCAGTTTGGTTTGTCCCAGGCCAAGGAATTTTTTCTTTTCTTCAACGGTTGCAAATGGATACTCCAGCCCAACAATGGGCTGTTTAAGTACAGTAAGTAGAATGGTTTTTTAAAAGTGAAGTCCTTTTGGCCAGCTCTCTCAATGTTTCCTCTGCACTTGGCCCAGTCACAATCCTGAGGCTTGGCATACCTCCGGTGTGTAGTCATCCTCTCTGGGGCTGAGCAGGCTGGGGAAGCAGTAGGCAGGGCAAACTCCACTCAGACACCGGTTACACTCAACTTAGTGGAGTCAGCCTGGCAGCAATTAACCACTTAGGCCTGAAGGCCAGATGTCACCTCCCTAACCTTCCCCAGGGCAAAGGATCCAAGAATCTTTTCACTCCCAGCCCCTCCTCCTAAAGCTAGAGATAAGATTTTCAGTTTCCCTGGGGAGAGAAGTTTCCAGCCTGGTATGTGAGGACTGGGAGAGCAGTGGGGAAGAGGGGCTAGTTTGCCAGATAAAATAAACAAAGATGCACAAAAGTTTGTTTTTGGAGGGTGGGGGTGGGGGTGGGGGTGGGGGTGGGGGTGGGGGAGTTAGAAGGCAAGAGGCCTGAAGATCTATCTTCCCTTTAGGGATTTAAAAAAAAACAACTTTGTTAGTATCCTAGGAAGGATTATGCTTTTAGAAATGGAAAGGACTTGCCATTTCCTACCCCGTGTTTGTAGGTGCAGTACTACAGTTCTGAGAATTTTATTGAATTGCCTAAAGTTATTCACAGAATTAAGTAGCAGAACTGGGATTCGCAGAGGAGTATTTTGGGTGGGAGTTTATAATATGTCACCTGGAGTTGAGAAAGAAAGCAGAAATGGTAAGACATGTTGAACCTGGGTTCTTTCATTTGTGCTACCTGGGTGACCTGGGAGGTCACTTCCTCCCCCTGGACCTCAATTTCCTCTTCTGTAAAAAGAAGGGTAGAGTTTCCTGATAAAGAGGTGATGGACTCACGGTACAAAAAGCGATAAATGTTTTTTGGATACGTCCAACGCGAGAATTTATTTTGCTCGACCTTGCGTGTTTGTTTACAAAGGGTTCCTTTCTTCTCTTCTCCCCCCCCCCCCATAGAGTCTGATCGGAGAAAATAGATTTTTAGTATTTGAATAAAAAAATTAATTTTAAGGAACACAGTATGAAGAGGCTTGAAAACCCGGGCTCCCTTCTCCATCCCTTGTTGAGCGCAGAGCGGACAGCTAAGTTCCAAAGTTCGCTTTGCTCTGCCTACAAAGCTCCGGGGATGCTGGGGCCCTCGGACAGTCCGGGGATCCCCGCGAGGGGGATCAGGAGGGACTTTGGCGGGGCAGACTCTGAAGGAGAAGGTGAGGGGCCTTTGGGGCGGCGCACTCGTTCCACCCGGACTGCCCGGTCTCTGGAGTCCCCGGCGTCCTTGCTCCCACGTCTGACAGACGCCCGGCGCTGCGCCTCTGGGGCATTCCTAGCCGGGGCTTCGCTGTCCAAGTCTCCCCAAAGCCCGCTTTGCCTTCCCCGGACCGTTTGCTCTAGGAAGCGTGGATAGGTCGGGCCGGTCTCTTCGACTTAGGCGGGTTTCCAGGGGGACTGTGAAATGGTCCCTCGAGCTCCCAGGGAGCCCCTAGTCCTGTTTCCCCCTCAGTGCTCCATCCTCACCTTGCGGGGCAGAGATGCCCTGCGAAACCCCAGGTCTCCCCCGCGAGTGCCTCGACCCACTTTGACAATTAACCTTCCTGCGGCTCCGGGGATCCCGCTCCCCCAGCAGCAGCCCACTGCCTAGAGCTAGCTTGGCAACTGCAACCCGCTGGGGGAATCCAGGCACGCCTCAGCCAGATGCCCAGTGACGTCCTGCCCCGGGCGTCCTTCCACCCAGCAAGAGGCGCGAACCTCCACCCAACCTCCCGGGGGAGGCTGCCTCTGGCAACCAGCCCTTTGTGGCAAAAGGCTCCAGGGCGAAGCCCACTCCCGCCTCCCTGGGCAGAGCTTGCCAAGGCTTACCCGGGGCGGTCCCCGACTCCTCGGTCCCCCGCCGGGTTCATCTTCCCTGCCAAGTCACTGGGGGGCGGCTCAAGCTGCAGAAGGGCCTCCTGGCTGCAGGCAGCGGCCCCGGGGCTGCCCCAGAGGAGGGGTCCGCATCCTCCTCCCCGCCCCGCAGCTCCCCGCCTCTCCTTCTCGGGGAGGGAGGGACACGTCCTCCGGGGCTGCCCCCGCCGGCCCGGGCCCGGACAGCCGGAGCGCAGACCTGCGAAGTGGGGCAGAGACTTTGAGACCTGCCTTTGCAGTCTCGACTTCTTCTACTTCCTGTATCGAAGTGAGCGGGGGATTTCAGGAAGAGGCTGTCCCTGGCTGGTCAGATTTGGTGTTGGCTTTTTTGGTTAAAACCCGCCTTGAGACGGACGTGCCTTGCAGCCCCAGGCCCAGGGGAGGCAGGAGCGGGAGGCTGGCACGCCGTGGGGCCCGGGGCCGGGGACCAAGGAAGGCGCCACGGGCAGGTACTGAGAGCAAGGCTTTGGGAGGGCTTTCTGAGCCGCTCCAGGCCACTTCATTCCCACCGCCTGGCTCTGTCTATTCCTACAGGCTAACTGGAACCAGCTGGAGGCGGCCCGCTTTGCCTTGTTTTTGAGGACAGACTTTCTTTGCTGCTGCCTCCTTCAATCCTGAGGCTCAGCCTTAGGAGGAGACCCAGTATTTGAGGGTTGCAGTCTCTAGTATCTGTACCTTTCTACACTTGCATTAGTCTATGAATGCGTCTTAATGATATTTGCCCTTTGTTTCTGGAAGAAGACCCATGTCATCCGGGAGCCGTGACAAGCCCATGAACTGGATTTGAGTGAGGGGAAGCTGTTCTAAGTCACCAGCCTCACTTTCTCCTCCAGAGTCATCTGGGTCCAATGGGCAGATATGGATCAGGACAACCACAAATGGCCCTGAGGGAGTGGGAGACCATGGTCTTCCCATGGTCATAGAACCTTAGAGTAAGGAGAAATGCAGAGGCCATTTGCCAGACCTCCCAAGGGGGCATTGCAACATTATGAATAGTTATTTAACTTCTGTTTGAATGTTTCCAATAATGGAAAGTCACTATCTTGACATCTCCTTCCCATAGACTCTTAGACCAAAGACTTTCATCTTTAGTAAGTTCATCATTCACCAATAGCAACACTAGTTGCATCACAACACTGAAAGATGCATCATACCCATTGTAATTATTATATTTCAGCATGCTGAGTCATCCATCTGTAGCAATCCAAGCAACCCCAGATCCTGTGGAATCTGTGGAAATATTTTTCACGCCTCTCTTCACATATTAAAAATATTTTTCCCCCATTTATTCAAGTCATATTACATTAGAACTGAGTTGCCTTGCTGGGGGGGGGGGGGGAGGCGGTGCCAAAATGACAACAGGAGAAGATCATCTTTTAGGTGCTCTTGCTCAAAACTTCTAAACTAAGGACTCTAACTAAATTTTTGAGAGACAGAACCCACAGAGAGATCCAGTGGGGCACTCCAGCCCAAGGTAACCTGGAAAAGAATGGAAAAACTTGGCTCCACGGCGTTGGAGGGGCAGCCCACCAGAGCAAAGGAACTTCAGCCTCCCAGAGGCAGCCCCAGGGTGCTGGGAGCCACAGCTCCTGTGGAGCAGGCAGTTTCCTAAAGTACACCCCTAGGAGCACCAGGCACAACTTGGGGGATCAGTACAAGCATGTGAAGCCCAGCCCTCAGGGTACTCAGCGAGCATGGCCATAGCAGCCCAGATCCAGGAACAGGAAGCAGGCAGAGCCTGTAAGCAAGAATCCCCAGGGCATGAGTGCTGAGCCTAAGGAGGGGAGTGGAGAGAGACTGCCAAGTTCTGTCCTCTGTCCCTGGAACAGGACTCTGGGGTCCTGACCACATTCAGATCCTGATCACAGTCTAGGCCCCTCATAGAACAGCAGGCCCCCCCCACTTCAGCCTCGTGGCAGAGGGTGGCTCTTATGGTCTTTCACAGACCAGGAGGGAAGACAGAGCCTCATACACTGAGATCCTAGTAGGGAGTGTCCCAATAATACTCAAAAGCTCAGGAAGCACCCCAAAAGCAGGCACAGGCTGGAGAAATGAGTAAGCAGAGAAAAAAGGAACACCACTGAGAAATACTTTGTCTGTGATTCCAAGAAGGATCAAAACACTCAATCTGAAGATGAAGAAGTATAAGCTCCTGCATCTAAAGACTCCAAGAAAAAAAACAGAAATTGGGCTCAGGCTATGATAGAGCTCAAAAAAGACTTTGAAAATCAAGTGAGGGAGATAGAAGAAAAATTGGGAAAAGAAATGAGAGAGAGATGCAGGAAAAACATGAAAATGAAGTCAGCAGCTTAGTCAAGGAGATCCAAAAAATGCTGAAGAAAATAACACCTTAAAAACCAGCATAGGTCAAATGGATAAAACAGTTCAAAAAGTTATTGAGGAGAAGAATGCTTTAAAAAGCAGAATTGGTCAAATGGAAAAAGAGATAAGAAAACTCTGAGGAGAACAAATCCTTCAGACAAAGACTGGAACTGAGGGAGGTTATTGATTTTATGAGAAATCAGGACACAATACTTCAAAACCAAAAGAATGAAAAATTAGAAGAAAACGTGAAACATCTCATTGAAAAAACAACTGATATGGAAAACAGATTTGGGAAAGATAATTTAAAAATTAGTGGAATACCTGATCAGGAAAAGAGCCTTGACATCATTCAAAGAATTACTACAGGAAAATTGCCCTGATATCCTAGAAGCAGAGGGCAAAATAGAAATGGAGAGAATCCACCAATCTCCCCAAGAAAAAGATCCAAAAAAAACCCCAACCTCCAGGAATATTATAGCAAAGTTTCAGAATTCTCAAGTCAAAGAGAAAATATTACAAGCAGTCAGAGGGACACAGTTCAGATATCATGGAGCTGCAGTCAGGATCACACAGCACTTAGCAGCAACTACATTAAAAGCTCGTAGGGCTTGGAATATAATATTCCAGAAGGCAAAAGAGCTTAGAATGCATCCGAGAATCAACTACCCAGAAAAACTGAACATCCTCTTCCAGGGAAAAAGATGGACTTTCAATGAGCCAGGGGAATTTCAAATGTTCCTGTTGGAATGGTCAGAGCTGAACAGAAGGTTTGATCTTCAAATACAGGACTCAGGTGAATCATAAAGAGTGGAGGAGAAGGGGAAAATATGAGGGACTTAATGATGATGAACTACATATATTCCTGTATAGAAAAATGATACTGAAAATACTCATATGAACCTTCTCATTTAATAGAGCAGGTAGAAGGAGCTTTTATAGATGAAGCAAAGGAGAAAGCTGAATTTGAAGATATATTGTGGTATAAAAAATGGAATCAATAGATAAAAAGGAAATGTAATGGGAGAAAGAAAAAGGAGAGGAGGAATAGGCTAAGATATTTCATATAAGATTTTTCTTTATTACAATGAGCTATTGCAATGATATGGAAGGGGGGAAGGCAAGGGGGAATGAGGGAATCTTTGCTCTCATCAGAGGTGGCTAGGAGAGGAAACAGCATATATACTCAATGGGGTACAGACATCTGTAGTAAGAAGGGGGGGGAGCAGGGGGAAGGGGGGATGTGAGTGATGGAGGAGAGGGTGTACCACAGCGGGAGAGTGGTCAGATATAACATATTTTCTTCTTTACTTCTTGCAAGGGACTTGGATTGGATGGCCTGTCTGGGACCATAGGGCTGGATGGATGCTGGGCCTAAGGGGTGGTATGTGGGCTTGGGGCCTCTTGGCCCCAGGGATGGGGATCTGTCTGCTGCGCCACTCAGCTACCCTACAGCAGAGACAGTGAAAGGAGAGAGAAAATATAGTACATGGTAGTGGAGAAGTATGAATGGAAGGAGTTGTGATCAGCAATGGCAACAGTGGAAAAATATGGAAGTAACTTTTGTGATGGACTTATCCTAAAGATGTGATCTACCTGCGACAAAGCTGGTGGTGTTGGAACACAGAGTGAAGCACATTTTTTGTTATTATTATTTGGGGTAGGTGGGGGTTGCAGGGCAAATGGGACTGGGTGGCCTGCCTGGGGCTGCACATCTGGGTGATTGTTGGATGTCTGAGGCTGGATTTGGATCTGGGTGCTCCTGGCTCAAGGGCCAGTGCTCTGTCTGCCACCTGGCTGCCCCTACTATTATTATTATTACTATTTTATTTTATTTTGGGTCTTTTTTTTTTTGGTTTTTTGCAGGGTAATGGGGCTGGGATGGCTTACATGGGGTCACACAACTGAGTGATTGTTGGGTGTCTGGGGCTGGATTTGGGCTTGGATGCTCCATCCACTGTGCCACCTAGCCATACCTACAATTATTATTATTTATTTTTTAAATTTCAATTTCAATTTTTTTCTCTCCCCTTTACTTTTATTGCTCATGTGGGTCTATATTTTTTGGGGGGGAGGGGGTATTATGTTTACTTTTAAACAAGAATACTTTAGTAATGTATAAAAAACATTATTTGTACAAAATAAGAATAAATAAATGGAAAAAAAGAAAAAGGGGGAAAAAAAAAGAACTGCCTTGTCTCCACAATGGCTGTTCACTGCCCATCTCTCTATCTAGACCAAGAAATCATCATCCTTAGTGAAAGGGAAGAGAATTTGGGCTTGCATCTAAGCTCTGCTGTGCCGAGTAGCACTGGGCAACTTCATTTTCTGAAGCTATTTTCCTTGCTGAATCTCAAATATGACATTCTAAGAATTTCCACTGGCTATCCCCCATGCCTGGCACTCCTTCCTCATCTCCACTTCCTAAGTTTCCTGGCTTCCTTTAAGATTCAGCAAAAGTCCCACTGCTACAAGAAGTCTTTCCATTCCTCTTTAATCTTAGTGCCTTCCAGTGAGACTTCAGCAAAATCTGCAGGTCTGCAGGAACAAAAAAAAGAAAGACTGAAATGAAAGGGGGGAAATATGTTAGGTATAAAATTGGCAATTATCCTAGAATAACCAGGAGTCTTGAAGAGGCCGGGGAACATAGAACTTGATTCCATAGGCTTAGAGATTCCAGAAGGATTATGGGAGGTAAAACTGACTAAATTGAAGCTAATCATCTTAAGGTAAAGTGAAGGGGCTTACTAAGGGAGAGGGTTTATTAATCCTGTAGGACTGGAAAAGAAGTAAAATTCAGATTCAGCTATTTAACATATGAAAAGAGTTTCACATTTATAAATTAATTACTGTTAAATAATGCAAATAAAGGGGCAGCTAAATAGTAAAGTGGATAGAATACAAAACCTGGAGTCAGGAAGACTCCTCTTACTGAATTCAAATTTGCCCTTGGACACTTGCTAGTTGTGTGTCCCTGGGGCATGTCACTTATCATCCATTTCCTCAACTGTAAAATGAGCTAGAGAAGAAAATGACAAACCTCTCCAAATTTTTGCTAAGAAATACCTAAATGGGGTCATGAAGAATTAGACATGATTGATAATGACTAAACAATAACACCAAATAATAACAATATTTAATTGTAATTTCTAGCTTTTTAATTACTTTTGATTAATATTAGTAGCTAGCATTTATATAAATCTTTCAGGTTTGCAAAACATTTATGTCTCATTTTTTACTCACAGCAACTCTTAGAGACAGTTGTTGCCATCTTCATTTTACAAAGGAGGAAACAGGCAGACAGTGATTTGCCCAAAGTCACATAGCTAATGTTTGAGGTCACATTTGAATTCAGGTCATCCTGATTCCAGACCCAGAACTCTATCCACTACTTCTGGAGGTGACAAATTGAGGTTCTGAGTCAAAGAGAAGAGTCTTCTGTAATGCTAACCTAAGGATCCTCCTACCTGAAAGAACAATGTGGTATTCTAGCTGAAATAAAATAAAATAAAACACACTAATACTTTAGATCAAGGATTCTTAATCTCAGGTTCTTGAACTTGGTTAAAAATTTTTTTCTTTATAATTGTATTTCAAATTAATTGGATTCATTTGCAATCTCCTGTATTTTATATTCTTAAAAACATTTTTCTGAAAAAAAAAGGTTCATAGGTTTCATCAGACTTCCAAAGGCTAGGCTGCTTGGCCATGAGGCAATTGCTATGGGATTGGGCAAGGCAATTTGCTCAGCCAAAATCTCATTGGCTTCTCTCAGATGGGCAACTGCAAATCTTCTTCTCCTTCAAGCACTAGGTTGGTTCTCTTCTGCTACACCAAAGGTTCTTAACCTTTCCTGTGACATGAACAACTTGTTTCACTAGGAAGCACAAGTAGGTTTTATATTACAAGGCAGAATGTGATTAAAAAAAACCATTATAAATGTACAAATAAATGGCTATGGAAATTGAAAGAACTAGATTGTTTCAAACTGGGGGAGATCAAAAAAGACTTCAGAGAAGAAGTGATATTATAACTGGGCCTTGAACAAAGAATAGAATTTTGAGGTTCCAGGGGCAATAAATATTAACAGAGACAGGATCCTATCTAGTTTAGAAGAATTTGATGAGAACCAAATGAAACAATGCATGAAAAAGTGCTTTGGAAACTGTACAAAAAGTATAAGATGTGTTTATGACCTTAAAAATGTGTCTTGGGAAAAAACCAAACAAGCCACAATACTGGACATGGAATTAGATGTCCTGGATTCAAATCCTGTCTATGATACTTCCTAGCTGGTGTTTTTGTGAGACAGGATTAGAAGGATAATATTAACTCTCTCTTCCTGTGGAATAATGGGGGTGGGTGGACAGATTCTTTCCAGATCATATTTTTCTTAATAGATAGCCTTAGAGGCATTTATTCATATGACTACAGATAACTTTGATTTCTTCTTTTGAAACTGTCTGTGTATATCCTTTGACCATTTTTCAATCAGCATATTTTTACATGTTTTCATATAAATTTAACACATATTCTTATAAATTTGACTCACTTCTCTATATATTTGAGAAATGAGGCCTTTAGCAGAGATACTTGTGGAAATGTTTTTTCTTTTTATTCTGCTTTTTAAAAAAAATTCAGAGAATGACATGTATTCTTATAAATTTGACTCATTTCTCTACATATTTGAGAAATGAAAATGAGAAATTGTCTTTTCTTTTTATGCTGTTTTTTATAAAATATTTTATTTATTGTTTTTCCAACTAACATGCAAAGATAGTTTCAACAATCATTTTTGAAAGGTTTTAACTTGCATATTTTCTCTCCCCTCTTTCTGACAGAAATCTACTCCCCCCCCAATCTTGCTTGTATTAGCTTTGTTTGTGCAAAAACTTTTAAGTTTAATATAATAAAAATTATCCTTTGATTTATACCCTCTTCCAACCTTATTCCTTTTTGAAATCCTTCACTATTGGTTAGCACAATGAGAGACTTATTTTAGCCTAGGTGGAAAATGGACCTGATCTATGTGGGTTCTCATTACTTGAGGAATTTATCAAAATTATTACTATTTAAAAACTATAATCTCTTATGATTCCAGCTTGTAATCCTCAGTTGGGGGAGTGGAAAGGAAATCTTAATATTCTGGACAGAGTTTTAGTCCAGATCTGTCTTTACATTGTGCATGCCAAGCTAGTCACTGGTCTCCCTCATTTCTTTCCCCCTTTACACAATCAATATACAGGCATAATTTTGAAACTTTCAAAAGGGACAATCACAGATAGCAGTCTCTAATCTTGGAAGCTGCATTGCAAAACCTCTACAGAAGTTTCTTTAACCTTTCCTGGTATTACCCTGATATTGCAACCTTTTTGTTTATTTTATTTATTTATTTATTTTTAGGTTTTCACAAGGCAAATGGGGTTAAGTGGCTTGCCCAAAGGCCATACAGCTAGGTAATTATTAAGTGTCTGAGACCTGATTTGAACCCAAGCACTCCTGACTCCAGGGCCAGTGCTTTATCCACTGCGCCACCTAGCCGCCCCTCTTTTTTGTTTATTTCAACTACTTCTATCATCTAACTGCTTTCCTATCAGTTGCTGTTTGCTTCCGCTTCCTTCTCAAAAATTATTGGAAAAAACTCCTGGCTTTGTGGGATTATTTCTTTTTTTTTTTTTTTTTTTTTAGGTTTTTGCAAGGCAAATGGGGTTAAGTGGCTTGCCCAAGGCTACACAGCTAGGTAATTATTAAATGTTTGAGACCGGATTTGAACCCAGGTACTCATGACTCCTGGGCAGGTGTTTTATCCACTGAGCCACCTAGCTGCCCCACTTTGTGGGATTATTTTACCAGAGTCTGGATCCTATTCCTCCCCAAATGAGAGGAAGTTTTTCCTTTTTCTTTGGGTTGCTGTTGTTTAGTCATGTTCAACTATTTGTGACTACATTTGGACTATCTTCTCTCCCAAGTAGATCAAAAGGTCATTGTAGAGAGGGAGTTATTCTTGTTAATAAATCTGTCTCCCTTGGTACCCAATAGAGGTCCCCTGCACAATGAGTGGATGATAAATTCACTTTTATTGGTTTGATCTGATTTGGTTGTTTCCATATTCTCACTTCTCCTTGTTGGGATGCTTACTTCCTATGAAAATCAGCCCAGCTTCCTCAATACTTTTTCTACATGCCAGAAACTCAGGGGATCTACTAAAAATAGCTGTGTTGTAATAAATGGGTCAACTCAAGAAAGCTATCAGATCACAAAATTGTCCTTTTAAAAAACTCTGAAGTAGTAGCATTAGCAAATTGAAACATATTTAACTATAAAGGCCCATTGTTCTTGTGGCTAGATATGCTATAGCAGCTCAAAGCTATGGAGCCGCATGCCATTTCAATATTCTACCTCTAATAGAAATATCTTTCATTGTTTGTAATAAAAGAAGTTAGTGGGAATCAAGGGATCATTAGGAAGGCAAAAGGATAAGCAGAATAACACTGCAGGATGAGTTACTCGTAAAATATTTGTACCTCTCTACTCCCACTTCCATGGTCCTAGTTTCAAACACTCATCAGTCAGACATTTAGTAGCTGTGTAACTCTGGAAAAATCACTTAACTTCTATTTGCCTCAATCTACTGGAGAGGGGAATGGCAAACTACTCATGTATATTTAAAAAAATATTTTTTTATTTATTTGTTTTTCCAATAACATGCAATGGTAGTTTTCACCAATTATTTTTCTTGCAAAGATTTGAGTTTTACATTTTTCTCCCTCCTCTTCTCTTCCCCTAACAGAAAACAATCTGATATAGCCTCTACATGTATAATTATGCTAAACAAAGATCCACATTAATCATGTTGTGAAAGAAGAATCAAATTCAAATGGAAGAAAAAATTAGAAAAATGACACAACACATAAGACAACTTTTAAAAATTGAAGATAGTAAGCTTTGTTCTGCATTTAAGTTCCACAGTTCCTATAACAAGTCTTTTAGAATTGTCTTTGATTATTGTATTGCTGAAATGACCAAGTCCAACATAGTTGAATACCACCCAATGTTGTTAGTATGTTAAATGTTTTTCTGGGTCTACTCATTTCACTCAGCATCAGTTCATGTAAGTCTTCCCAGTCTCTTCTGAAGTCTCATCCCTCATGATTTCTTATAGAATAATAATACTCCATCACATTCATATACCACAGTTTGTTCAGCAATTCCCCAATTGATGGCCATCTCTTCAATTTCCAATTCTTTGCCACTACAAAAAGAGTTTCTATGAATGTTGTGGGTTTTTTACCCTTTTAATGTGATCTTTTTGGGATACAGACCCAGTAGTTGCATTGCTAGACCAAATGTATGCATACTTTTATTGCTCTTTGGGCATAATTGCAAATTGCTCTCCAGAAAGGTTGGGTCAATTCCAAACTCCAGTATCTTTGCCAATAAACCCTATAGATGGTATTTGTATGATATAGTTCACAGGGGATTAAGAAGAGTCTGACAGGGACACAACTGAAACACAACTGTTAAGTGATCAGAGTTACAATAGAGCTTATAATATACAATGCTGAAGGAAACTTGCTCCCCCAGGAGTCTCCTGAGACCTATTTAAGGGTGGCTGCTCATACCTGCTGCTATCTAGTATGAAAGTTTCTGGGAAAGAAGTCCATGGATCAGTATAGCACCAAGTAATGACTTATAGAAGGGCTGAGATGTTCACCCTAAAGTCAAGGTTAGCTAAGTTCCCAAGATATCTCAGTTTCACTGTCATCATAGCTCAGTCATCTGTGTATTTCTCCAAATCACTTTGGAATGGACTTAAAGTTTTAGCATCTCTAGGGGAATGGGGATCATAAATTTATTCCCAGATGTGTTATAGTGAGACTTCCTTCTATTCTTTCTAAATTTATCTTTCTCAAATTCAAAATACACACCCCCTTATTCTAGCATTTCAAGATCTGATAAATAAGCCCATGTTCATTCTGGCCTTACTATGTGTGATTAAGTTGTTGTTGTTAATCATGGTAAATGCTGAAACTGTCCTTATCCATTGCCACATTATTCAGCCCTGCCCATCATATTTATTTATTTATTTAAATGTATTGATTTTTAAAAATTTATTTACTACATTATATCACTTTCCAGTTACCCCTTCTGCAGCTCATTTTACAGATGAGGAAATTGAGGCAAACAGGGTTAAATGATTTGTCTAGAGTCATATTTCTATTAAGTATCTAAGCCCAGATTTGTACACAGGTTGATTAGTCTTCCTGACTCCAGTCCACTCCACCATCCAGTTACTCATACTATGTATAATATATGGTTGTTAATCATAACAAATGCTGAAAATGTCCTCCATATACCTTGCCACACTATTCATCCCTGCCAATTATATTTATTTATTTAAATGATGTATTGATTTTGGTTCTCCCCTCCCCACACACTTATTATCACTTCCAGTTTCCCTTTCTAACAATTAACCCTTCCCAACAACATCCACCCTTGTGATTGTTGTTGTTCAGTTGTTTTTCAGTCATGTTTGATTCTTCATGACCCCATTTGGGGTTTTCTTGGTAAAGATACTGGAGTGGCTTGTCATTTCCTTCTCTAGCTCATCTTAGAGATGAAGAAACTGAGGCCAACAGGGTTAAGTGACTTGCCCAGGGTCACACAGCTAGTATCTAAGGCTAGATTTTAACTCAGGTAGATGAGTCTTTCTGACTTCAGTCCTGGTCTCTCTATCTACTGTACCACCTAATTTCCTATTCTATGCATAATTACATTTTGTATATGCTGTTAATCATTACAAATGCTGAAAATGTCCTTCTTATACATTGTAACAGTATTCAGTCCTGCCTGTTATATCCATTTAAGTAACGTATTGATTTTATTTTCCCCCTGCATTATCACATTCCAATTTTCCCTTCCAAGAACCTCAACCAAAAACCCCTCCCAGTAGCATCCATCCTTGTAAATAAGGAAGTACAATTGAGCAAAAGCCAAAAAAATAAAAAATAAAAACCATATCTATTAGTATATGCTTAAATCTATGCCTGTGGTTCACCACTTATTTACTGATTAAAGGAAGGTATGGGATGTAGGGATAAAGTGCTGGATTTGAAGTCAGGACAGACCTGAATTTATATCCGACCTCAGAATTGTATTAGCTCTATAATCATGGTAAATGCTGAAACTCTATAATCTTTGCTTCCTTTCCCTCTTTCATCCTGGTTTCATTGCTTTTATTAGTGCACATTGTTTTTTCTCCTTGGTTATTAATTTTTCCCCAGTCATAGATTTGGAAAGCATTTCTTTCTGTTCATCTCTAGTTTTGAGTGTGTGTGTGTGTTTTATTTAAGGCAATGAAGTTAAGTGATTTGCCCAAGGTCACACAGCTAGACAATTATCAAGTGTTTGAGGCTAGATTTGAACTCAGGTCCTCCTGACCCCAGGGTCAGTGCTCTATCCATTTCACCACCTGGCTGCGCCTGATTTTTTTTAATATTAAAGTTGCTAGGGGGGTGGAGCCAAAATGGCGACGTGAAGGGATCGAGTCTTAGGAGCTCTCTGATAAAACTCATAAGCTAAGGACTCTAACTAAACTTTCGAGGGACAGAACCCACAAAGGGACCCAGTGAGGCAGTTCTCCTACTCAAGGTAACCTGGAAAAGGGCAGAAAGGCTCTGCTTCCCAGGGTCAGAGGGACGGGTTGCCAGAGGGGTGGCCCGCCAGAGCAAAAGAACTTCAGCCTCCCAGAGGCAGCCCCAGGGCGCTGGGAGCCGTGGCTCACAGCAGCGGTGGAGTCTCCTGAGCTGCACCCCAAGGAGCACCAGGCACAAAGTGGGGGAACAGTGGGGGGGGGGGGGCTCTGCCAGAGTGAGCACCTGGAGCCCAGCCCTCGGGGCACACAGGGAGCAGCTTGGTCTTTCTGCAACCTAGACCCGGAAACAGAAGCAGGCAGAGCCAGTAAGAAGGAGCCCCCAGGGCATGAGCCCATTGAGCTGAGGGAGGGGAGTGAAGAGAAAGAGAGACTGCAGAGCTCTGTCCTCTGCCCCTGGAACAGGACTCTGGGGCTCTGACCACATTCAGATCCTGATCGCAGTCTAGGCCCCCCCCATAGAACAACAGGGCCCCCCCACCTCAGTCCCGTGGCAGAGGGGGGCGCTTATGTTCATTCACAGACCAGGAGGGAGGGCAGAAACTCACACACTGAAACCCTTGTGGGAGTGTCCCAAAAGCTCAGGAAGCACCCCCAAAACCAGGCCCAGGCTGGGAAAATTAGCAAGCAGAGAAACAAAAAGAAGACTATTGAGAAATATTTTGCAAATGAGCCCAAGAAGGATCAAAATACTCAGTCTGAAGATGAGGAAGCACAAGCTCCTGCATCTAAAGACTCCAAGAAAAACAGAAATTGGGCTCAGGCTATAATAGAGCTCAAAAAAGACTTTGAAAATCAAATGAGAGAGATAGAAGAAAAATTGCGAAAAGAAATGAGAGAGAGATGCAGGAAAAACATGAAAATGAAGTCAGCAGCTTAGTCAAGGAAATCCAAAAAAATGCTGAAGAGAATAGCATGCTAAAAACCAGCTTAGGTCAAATGGATAAAACAGTTCAAAAAAGTTATTGAGGAGAAGAATGCTTTAAAAAGCAAAATTGGCCAGATGGAAAAAGAGATAAGAAAACTCTGAGGAGAACAAATCCTTCAGACAAAGAATAGAATTCAGGGAGATTGATGAATTTACCAGAAATCAGGAATCAATACTTCAAAACCAAAAAAAAAAGAAAAATTAGAAGAAAATGTGAAATATCTCATTGAAAAAACAACTGATATGGAAAACAGACTTAGGAAAGACAATTTGAAAATTATTGGAATACCTGAAAGTCATGATCAGGAAAAGAACCTTGACATCATTTTCAAAGAATTACTACAGGAAAATTGCCCTGATATTCTAGAAGCAGAGGGCAAAATAGAAATGGAGAGAATCCACCGATCCCCCCAAGAAAGAGATCCCCAAAAAAACCAACCCCCAGGAATGTTATAGCCAAGTTCCAGAACTCCCAAGTCAAAGAGAAAATATTACAAGCAGCCAGAAGGACACAGTTCAAATATCGTGGAGCTGCAGTCAGGATCACACAGGACTTAGCAGCAACTACACTGGAAGCTTGTAGGGCTTGGAATACAATATACCGGAAGGCAAAAGAGCTTAGAATGCAGCCAAGAATGAACTACCCAGCAAGGCTGAATGTCCTCTTCCAGGGAAAAAGATGGACTTTCAATGAACCAGGGGAATTTCAAAGGTTCCTTTTGGAATGGCCAGAGCTGAACAGAAGGTTTGATCTTCAGATACAGGACTCAGGTGAAGCATGGAGACTGGAGGGGGGGGGGGGGAATATGAGGGACTTAATGAGGATGAACTTCATGTAAAAAATGATACTGATAATATTCATATGAACCATCTCAGTTAATAGAGTAGGTAGAGGGAGCTTTTATAGTTGAAGCACAGGAGAAAGCTGAATTCGAAGATAAAATATGGTGTAAAAATGGAGTCAATAGGAAAAAAAGGGAAATGGAATGGGAGAAAGAAAAAGGAGAGGGGGAATAGTCCAAGATATTTCACATAATAAGATTTTTTTTATTACAATGAGCTATTGCAAAGATATGGAAGTGGGGGAGGCAAGGGGGAATGAGGGAACCTTTGTTCTCATCAGAGATGGCTAGGAGAGGAAACAGCAAATATACTCAATATACTCCAGACAACTGGAGTAAGAAGTAGGGGGGAGCAGGGTGGGGATGTGAATAAAGGAGGAGAGGGTGGACCATGGGGGGACAGTGGTCAGATATAACACATTTTCTTTTTTACTTCTTGCAAGGGGCTGGAATTAGATGGCCTGCCCAGGATCATAGGGCCAGGTGGATTCTGGGCCTAAGGGGTGGTATGGGGGCTCAGGGCTTCTTGGCCCCAGGACCAGGGATCTGTCTGCTGCGCCACTCAGCGACCCTACAGCAGAGTCAGAGTGAAAGGAGGGAGAAAATATTGTACATGGTAGTGGAGAAATAAGAAAGGAGGGAGTTGCAACAAGTATTGGCAATGTTGGAAAAATATGGAAGTAACTTTTGTAATGGACTTATCATAAAGAATGTGATCCACTCACGACAGAGTTGATGGTGTTGGAACAAAGACTGAAGCGCATTTTTTGTTATTATTTGGGGGAGGGTGCAGGGCAAGTGGGGCTGGATGGCCTGCCTGGGGCCACATAGCAGGGTGATCTTTGGGTGTCTGGGGCCAGATTCGGACCCAGGTGCTCCTGGCTCAAGGGCCAGTGCTCTGTCTGCCACCCAGCCACCCCTACTATTATTACTATTTTATTTGATTTTGGGTCTTTTTTTTTTCCTTCTTTTTGGTTTTTGCAGGGCAGTGGGGATCGGGTGGCTTGCATGTCACATGGCTGGGTGATTATTGGGTTTACGAGGCTGGATATGGACTCGGGTGCTCGTGGCTCCAGGGCTGGTGCTTCGTCCATTGCGCCACCTGGCCATACCTACAATTATTACTATTATTTTTTTTAATTTTAATTTTTTTTCTCTCCCCTTTACTTTTTCGCCCAAGCAAGTCTATCTATATTCATGGGGGGAGGGGTATTTTGTTTACTTGTAAACAAGTATATTTTATTAATGTAAAAAAAAATTTGTACAAAATGAGAATAAAAAATAAATTAAAAAAATATTAAAGTTGCTAATCCATGTAGAGGCTATTTTGATATGTGTTATAAAGAGCTATTCTAAACCTAATATCTGATAAACTGCCTTCTACTTTCTCTAGAAGTTTTTTATCAAATAGAGAATCCTGTCAATTGCTTATGTTCTTGGTTTTTATCACTGTTGTCTATTGTATTTGTGACAAAAGAATTGATTATAGGGGTGGCTAGGTGGCATAGTGGATAAAGCACCAGCCCTGGAATCAGTACCTGGGTTCAAATCCGGTCTCAGACACTTAATAATTACCTAGCTGTGTGGCCTTGGACAAGCCACTTAACCCCATTTGCCTTGCAAAAACCTAATAAAAAAAAAGAGAGCTGGAAGGAACCTTAGGGATAATCTATCCCCTTTCATTTTAAGTTGAAGACATTGGGTCCTAGGCAAAGACACCATAATGATCATAAAGCTATATATAATCACATGAAAAATGTTACAAAAATGCTATAAATCATTATTTATTAGAGAAATGAGGTATCACCTCATACCTATCAGATTGATTAAGATGACAAAAAGGAAAAAATGATCAATGTTGAAGAGGTTGTGGGAAGATTGGAACATTAATGCACTGGTGTGGAATTGTGAACTAATCCAACAATTGTGGAGAGCAATTTGGAACTATGTCCAAACAGCAATAAAACTGATCATATCCTTTGGCCCAGCAATACTAATAATAGGCCTATCTACAGAAGAAATCATAAAAAAAATGAGAAAATTTCCACATATTCAAAAATATTCATAGCAGCTCTTTTTGTAGAGACAAAGAAATTGAGTGGAAATTGAGGAAATGCCCATTATCTGGGGAATGACTGAACAAGTTATAGTATATGAATATTATGAAGTATTTGTTTTATAAGAAAACATGAATGGTCAGATTTTAGAGAAGCATGGAAAGAATTACATGAATTGATGCTGAGTGAAGAGAACAAAACCAAAAGAACATTGTATACATTAACAACAACATTATGAATTGATCAACTTTGATGGATGCAGCTCCTCTCAGCAGTTCAGAGACTTAGGACAACCCTGGGAGACCTGTTATGGACAATGCTATCCACATCCAGAGGAAAAAACAAAACAAAAACCCACCACAAAATCTGAATGAATACCACGTTCCCTTTTAAAAACTCATGTTTTTTCCTTCCTGTCCCATGGATTTCATCCTCCTTTTTCCTAGCCAACTCCAACATCTCTACATGTACACTTGTCACCTTTCACCAATCTTCCATCTCTCTCTATCTCTTCATTTCTTCTCTACTGCCTATATACTTCTCTACTGCTTATCCAAAAAAAAAAAATTCTCATTAGTTCTTGCCCTACCTCTTAGGGTTTATCCTCTCTCTCTCTCTCTCTCTCTCTCTCTCTCTCTCTCTCTCTCTCTCTCTCTCCAAAACCACTTGAAAAAACTGTCTAGCTTCTCCACATCACTTTCTTCTTCCAACCTCATCATACAACTGAAACTGTTCTCTCTAAAGGTGATTGAGAATGAGGAACACCTGAGTTCAAATTTGGTGTCAGATATTACTAGCTGTATGATTCTGGGCAAGTCATTTCCCCTCTCTCTGCCTCAGGTTCTTCAACTACAAAATGGATGGAATAATAGCACTAGCCTCATAGGGTTGTTGTTCAGGATCACATGAGATGATAGCTGTAAAACATGGTGTCTGGTATTATATAAATGCTATTATTAATATTCTTTTAATTGACACATTTTGTGCTCTTTTCCTAATAATCATCCTCCTTGACATCTCTGTTGTATTTGAAACTATTATCTCCCTTGAATACTCTACATGTTTCCTCTGGTTTTCCTCCTAGAACCTTCTCAATCTCTTTTTTAAAAGCTTTTTGCAAGGCAAATGGAGTTAAGTGACTTGCCCAAGGCCACACAGCTAGGTAATTATTAAGTGTCTGAGGCCGGATTTGAACTCAGGGACTCCTGACTCTAGGGCTGGTGCTCTATCCACTGTGCCACCTAGCCACCACCTAGCTGCCCCCTTCTCAATCTCTTTTGTTGGATCTTCCTTTATGTCAATCCTACTAACTATGAGAGTTCCACAAGGATCTGTCTTGGACCTTCTTCTCTTTTCTCCCTTATTGATCTCAGCTTTCAAGGGTATCTCTATGCAAATAACTTTTGGGCATTTTCACTGAGTATTACCCTTGTCTGGAATTCTCTCCTTTTATTCCATCTCTGTTTTCCTATCTTCTCTGGCTTCATTCAAGTCCCAGCTAAAATGCCAGAAATCTTTTCTGATTCCCTTTAAAGCTCTAATTTTGTGTGTGTCTGTGCGAGTGTGAATTTTGTTTTGTTTGTATATCATTCTTTTTATGTTGAGCTACTAGAAATGAAGGACTCCTTTGTATCCTTAGCACAGCCCAAGACTAAAGTAGAGGGAGAGTTGGTGCATGGTTTTCTGTTTGCAGATAATTGTGCATTCAATGCAGCTTCAGAAGCAGAGATGCAATGTAGTAGGAACCAGTTCTCTGTTGCTGTGGCCTAACAATTTACACCAGAAAAACAGACTGACCAGCACCACTCCATCCAGACATGGAACCATCAGTTACAGCAAATGGAGAGGCTTTGAATGATGTGGATAAGGTCATTTACCTGGGCGATATACTTTCCAGGTATGTATTCATTAATAATGAGGTTGATGTACAGATTATCAGAGTTGGTTCAATATTTGGAAGGGAAAGTGTGGGAGAGAAGAGGTATTAGACTGTTTATCAAACTGAAGCTCTGTACAGCTATTGTGCTGACCTCATTATGGTATGTCTATGAAACTTGGACAGGCTATCAGGGCCATGCCAAGAAACTGAATTATTTCATTCTATTTGACTTGTCTTAGGAAGATTCTGAAGATCAAGATAAGGTATTGGTCACTGAGGTCCTTTCTCTAACTAAACTTCCAAACATTCAAACTCTGTTACAGAGAGCACAGCTCCAATATGCTGACCATATTGTTCAAATGTATACATGCCCAAAAGACTATTTTACAGAGAATTTATATAAGCTAAGTGCCCACATGATGGCCTTAAGAAATGACCCAAGAATATTCTCTCAAAGTATCTCTGAAGAACTTTGGAACTGATTACATCACATGGGAGACACCGGCACAGGACCACCCAGCAAGCCATGCCCTCATCAGATAAGGTGCTGTGCTTTATGAGCAAGGTTCAACTACAACTGAAGCAGCTCAAAAAAAACTGTGATATGTGCAAATTTTTCTTTCTTTCTTTCTTTCTTTCTTTCTTTCTTTCTTTCTTTCTTTCTTTCTTTCTTTCTTTCTTTCTTTCTTCCTTCTTCTTCCTTCCTTCCTTCCTTTCTTTCTTTCTTTCTTTCTTTCTTTCTTTCTTTCTTTCTTTCTTTCTTTCTTTCTTTCTTTCTTCCTTCTTTCTTCCTTCCTTCCTTCCTTCCTTCCTTCCTTCCTTCCTTCCTTTCTTTCTTTCTTTCTTTCTTTCTTTCTTTCTTCTTTCTTTCTTCTTCTTCTTTCCTTCTTTCTTTCTTCCTTCCTTCCTTCCTTCCTTCCTTCCTTCCTTCCTTCCTTCCTTCTTTCTTTCTTTCTTTCTTTCTTTCTTTCTTTCTTTTCTTTCTTTCTTTCTTTCTTTCTTTCTTTCTTTCTTTCTTTCTTTCTTTCTTTCATCCAGATCTAAAGAATCCATCCTAAATGTTCACATGATTTGTGCCTGATCTGTAGTAGAGTATTCTGAGTCTGTATAGGACACACTATAACTTGACTCTAACTTAGTGATTTCATTTTGGTCCTCTTTGGTCCTCTTTGAAAGTGAAAGGTAACAACCAACCAGCTAGCACAGTGTGAGACACACAATAGGTACTAAATAAATGCTTAATGATTGACTGACTAAATAGCCTCAGTGTATCTCTCCTGAGCTCCAAGCCCACATTGCATATCAGACTTTTTAAACTGGATATTCAGTAGGCATCTCAAGCTAAATATGTCCAAACTAGAACTCATTATCTTTTCCCCAAAACTCACTTTCTCCTAATGTCTCCTTTCCTTTTGAGGACACCATTATTGTTCCAGGTATCTAGTTTGTATCTTTTGTGTCATCCCTGATAACTTATTCTTAATTATTCTGCAATTCCAACTGATTGTCAAATCTTATTTTTCCTATCTGTCCACTTATAGAGCCATTCCTGAGCTCAGGTCTGATCAGTTTTCAGGTGGACTATTGAAATAACCTCTTGAAGGGGCAGCTAGGTGGTACAGTGGATAGAGCACCAGCCCTGGAGTCAGGAGTATCTTAGTTCAAATCTGGCCTCAGACACTTAATAATTGCTTAGCTGTATGGCCTTGGGCAGGCCATTTAACCCCATTGCCTTGCAAAAAAAACCTAAAAAAAACCAAGCCCCAAACTAAATAACCTCTTGATTGCTATGCCTCAAGCCTGGCTCTAGTGCAGTCCATTACCCCTTCCCTTCCATTTCTATCAAAATGAATTTCCTAAAACTTAGATCTGACCTTGTCAACTCCCCACTCAATGAATTCTCTATTACTTCTAGGATCAAATATAAACTTTCATTTTTGTCTTTTTAAAACCCTTCACACACTGGTTCCTTGCTAATCTTGCTACAATTTGCTTGCTATTTCTCACAGATAATAAACCTTCTCCCACTATGCCTTTGCTCAGGGATATTCTCCATGCCTGGAATATTTTTGCTCCTCACCTCCATTTTGTGCATGCCCTGGTTCTCAAGAAATAATCTTCTAGCCGTGTGGCCTTGGGCAAGCCACTTAACCCCATTGCCATGAAAAATCTAAAAAAAAAAAAAAGGAATCTTCTAGGGGCAGCTAGGTGGTGCAGTAGATAAAGCACCGGCCCTGGAGTCAGGAGTACCTGGGTTCAAATCTGGTCTCAGACACTTAATAATTACCTAGCTGTGTGGCCTTGGGCAAGCCACTTAATCTCATTTGCCTTGCAAAAACCTAAAAAAAAAAAAAAAAAAAAAGAAAGAATCTTCTATTGCAGAAAATTCCTCTTGGTCCCAACTCCTTCCTGCCCAGCCCCCTTCCCAATCTGCCTTGTTTTCCAAGATTACTTTGTTCCTATTTGAGATAGATTCTAAAGAATATATACTTCCTAAGAGCAGGCAATATTTTATTTAGCATAGCATCTGGCACACACACAGTAGGTGTTTAATAAATATTTGTTGATTGACTTGTAAACTGACTTGCCAAAGTTAGCACAATTAGTAGAAAGAGAAGATTTGGTACCATTTGGATGGATAGAGAGTCCCTAACTACCAGACCTTAACACCTGCCCTGTCACGATGCCCCTGTATCCTTGGTACCTGAATCCTCTTATGTCTCCTCTAGAAAGTGGTTTCCTTGAGAGTTCTGTCTTACTGTGCTATGTATATCCCAGCACTTAGTTTGGTACTTGGGACATAACAACTGAATAATAAATTTTTCCCTCCCTCTCATAATAAATCTTTCCTTCTCCATCCCTTTCTCCATCTCTCCATCTTATCCATTCATCCCTCATTCCCTTCACCCATCCATTCATTCCTCTAATCCTCTATCTATTCCTTCCTCCCTCCCTCTGTCCTTCCATGTATTCACTCATGGTAGCACAGGGATATTTAAACCTGAACTAGAGCTTAGTCCACTAAAGATCTCCAACTGTCAATCTTTTGATTTACCATACTACCTCTAGAAATAAAGGCATATTGAATATTCCTACACGTGGACACTTTCTCTTTAGGAATGAAATGCATATGATTTCTTACCTAAATTTCCACCTTACATCTGTGAGACTCTATGTGCCTGCTTATCCCCTCTTTGCTTATATTTCATCCTAACCATATAATAATAACATATAGTCTGTGAAGAACTCACAATGATGACCTGAACAGTCTTTAGAAATGAAATATAAAGAATCTGTCTAGTAACTATCATCACCACAATCACTACTAATGTTGTTATTGTTGTATGTCCTTTGTTTTCTTCTTTTAATTAATTTTTATTAAAGATATTAATTGAGTTTTACAATTTTCCCCCCCAATCTTACTTCTCTCCCCCCAGCCCCCCACGGAAAGAAATCTGACAGTCTTTACTTTGTTTCCATGTCGTACCTTGATCCAAATTGGGTGTAATGAGAGAGAAATCATATCCTTAAAGAAGAGAAGTCTAAATGGTAACCAGATCAGACAAAAAGATATCTGTTTTTTTCTAAATTAAAGGGAATAGTCCTTGAATTTTGTTCAAACTCCACAGCTCCTTATCTGGGTACAGATGGCACTCTCCTTCGCAGACAGCCCCAAATTGTTCCCGATTGTTGTACTGATGGAATGAGCAAATCCTTCAAGGTTGAACATCACTCCCATGCTGCTGTTAGGGTGTACAGTGTTTTTCTGGTTCTGCTCATCTCACTCAGCATCAGTTCATGCAAATCCCTCCAGGCTTCCCTGAAATCCCATCCCTCCTGGTTTCTAATAGAACAATAGTGTTCCATGACATACATATACCACAGTTTGCTAAGCCATTCCCCAATTGAAGGACATTTACTTGATTTCCAATTCTTTGCCACCACAAACAGGGCTGCTATAAATATGTAATGTTTTTACCCTTTTTCCTCATCTCTTCTGGGTATAGATCCAGTAGTGGTATTGCTGGGTCAAAGGGTATGCACATTTTTGTTGCCCTTTGGGCATAGTTTCAAATAGCTCTCCAGAAGAGTTAGATGAGTTCACAGCTCCACCCACAGTGTAATAGTATCCCAGATTTCCCACAACCCTTCCAACAATGATCATTATCCTTCCTGGTCTTATTGGCCAATCTGAGAGGTATGAGGTGGTACCTCAGAGAAGCTTTAATTTGCATTTCTCTAATAATTAATGATTTAGAGCATTTTTTCATATGGCTATGGATTGCTTTGATCTCCTCATCTGTAAATTGCCTTTGCATATCCTTTGATCATTTGTCAATTGGGGAAATGGCTTTCTGTTTTACAAATATGACTCAGTTCTCTGTATATTTTAGAAATGAGTCCTTTGTCAGAATCATTAGTTGTAAAGATTGTTTCCCAGTTTACTACATTTCTTTTGATCTTGGTTACATTGGTTTTGTCTGTGCAAAAGCTTTTTAATTTAATGTAATTGAAATCATCTAATTGGTTTTTGGTGATGTTCTCCAACTCTTCCTTAGTCATAAACTGCTCTCCTTTCCATAGATCTGACAGGTAAACTAGTCCTTGATCTTCTAATTTGCTTATAGTATTGTTTTTATGTCTATGTCCTGTAACCATTTGGATCTTATCTTGGTAAAGGGTGTGAGGTGTTGGTCTAATCATAGTTTCTTCCATACTAATTTCCAATTATCCCAGCAGTTTTTTATCAAAGAGGGAGTTTTTATCCCAATGGCTGGACTCTTTGGGTTTATCAAAGAGCAGCTTACTATAATCATCTCCTGCTTTTACGCCTACTCTATTCCACTGGTCCACTACTCTATTTCTTAGCCAATACCAAACAGTTTTGCTGACTGATGCTTTATAATATAATTTTAGATCAGGTAGGGCTAAGCCACCTTCTTTTGCACTTTTTTCCATTAAGCTCCTGGCAATTCTTGACTTTTTATTTCTCCATATGAATTTACTTACAATTTTTTCTAACTCATTAAAGTAATCTTCTGGAATTTTGATTGGTAGGGCACTAAACAGATAGTTTAGTTTTGGTAGAATTGTCATTTTTATTATATTAGCTCTACCTATCCATGAGCAGTTGATATTTGCCCAGTTATTTAAATCTGATTTAATTTGCATGAGAAGTGTTTTATAATTGTTTTCTAAAATATTCTGAGTCTGTCTTGGCAAATAGACTCCCAAGTATTTTATATTGTCTGAGGTTACTTTGAATGGGATTTCTCTTTCTAGCTCTTCCTGCTGTATCTTGCTAGACATATATAGAAAAGTTGAAGATTTATGAGTGTTTATTTTATAACCTGCAACTTTGCTAAAATTGCTAATTGTTTCCAGTAGATTTTTGGATGATTTCTTGGGATTCTGTAGGTAGACCATCATGTCATCTGCAAAGAGTGAGAGTTTTGTCTCTTCCTTCCCAATTCTAATTCCTTCAATTTCTTTTTCTTCTCTAATTGCTGATGCTAACATTTCTAATACAATATTCAATAGTAGTGGTGATAATGGGCACCCTTGTTTCACCCCTGATCTTATTGGGAATGTCTCTAGCCTCTCCCCATTGAATATAATGCTTGTTGATGGTTTCAGATAGATACTGCTAATTATTTTAAGGAACAGTCTGTTTATTCCTACATTCTCTAGTGTCTTTAATAGGAATGGATGCTGTATTTTATCAAAAGCTTTTTCAGCATCTATTGATATGATCATATGATTTCTGATAGGTTTGTTGTTGATATAATTGAGTATACTAACAGTTTTCCTAATATTGAACCAACCCTGCGTTCCTGGAATAAATCCTACTTGATCATAATGTATTATCCTAGTGACAACTTGTTGTAATCATTTTGCTAAGATTTTATTTAGGATTTTTGCATCTATATTCATCAGCGAAATAGTTCTATAATTTTTTCTCTGTTTTAACTCTTCCTGGTTTAGGTAACAGTACCATATTGGTTTCATAGAAAGAGTTAGGCAGAGTTCCATCTTTCTCTATTTTTCCAAAGAGTTTATATAGAATTGGAACCAATTGTTCCTTAAATGTTTGGTAGAATTCACTTGTGAATCCATCAGGCCCTGGAGATTTTTTTTTAGGGAGTTCAGTAATGGCTTGTTGAATTTCTTTTTCTGAGATAGGGTTGTTTAGGTATTTAATCTCTTCTTCATTTAACCTGGGCAAGTTATATTTTTGTAAATATCCGTTTCACTTGAATTATCAAATTTATTGGCATAGAGTTGGGCAAAATAATTTTGAATTATTACTTTAATTTCCTCCTCATTGGTGGTGAGTTCACCTTTTTCATTTATGATACTAGCAATTTGGTTTTCTTCTTTCTTTTTTTAATCAAATTGACCAGAGGTTTATCAATTTTATTGGTTTTTTTCATAATACCAACTTTTGGTTTTATTTATTAATTCAATAGTTTTTTTGCCTTTGATTTTGTTAATTTCTCCTTTAATTTTTAGAATTTCTAATTTGGTATTTAATTGGGGATTTTTAATTTGTTCTTTCTCTAATTTTTTTAGTTGTATGTTTAGTTCATTGATTTCCTTTTTCTCCAATTTATTCATGTAACATTTAGAGCTATAATATATCCCCTGAGAATCACTTTGAATGAATCCCATAGGTTTTGGTATGTTGTTTCATTATTATCATTATCTAGGATAAAATGGTTAATTCTTTGTATAATTTGCTTTTTGCTCCACTCATTTTTTAAAATGAGGTTATTCAGTTTCCAATTTGTTCTGGGTCTATATCTCCTTGGCCCAGTATTGCATATGACTTTTATTGTATTGTGATCTGAGAAAGATGTATTCACTATTTCTGCCTTTCTACAGTTGATCATTAGGTTTTTATGTCCTGATACAAGGTCAATTTTTGTATAAGTTCCATGTACTGCAGAGAAAAAGGTATATTCCTTTCTATCCCCGTTCACTGTCCCCCATAAGTCTACCATATCTAATTTTTCTAACAATCTATTTACCTCCTTAACTTCTTTTTTGTTTATTTTATGATTCAATTTATCTAGATCTGATAGCAGGAGGTTGAGGTCTCCCACTAATAGAGTTTTGCTGTCTATGTCTTCCTGTAGTTCTTTCAGCTTCTCCTCTAAGAATTTGGGTGCTGTCCCACTGGGTGCATATATATTCAGTATTGAAATGACTTTATTGTTTATGGTACCTTTTAAGAGGATAAAGTTTCCTTCCTTACCTCTTTTAATGCTATCTATTTTCACTGCTGCTTTGTCTGAGATAAGGACTGCTACCCCTGCTTTTTTTTTTTACTTCAGCTGAAGCAAAATATATTTTGCTCTAACCTTTTACCTTTACTCTATATGTATATCTCTGCTTCAAATGAGTTTCTTGTAAGCAGCATATTGTAGGATTCTGGTTTTTAATCTACTCTGCTATTTGCTTATGTTTTAAGAGAGAGTTCATCCCATTCACATTCAAGGTTATGATTACTAATTCTTCATTGCCCTCTGTGCTATCTTCCCTCTGTTTGTAGTTTTCCCCCTTTCTCCCCCCTTTATCCATATTCCCCAGTATTTTGTTTCTGAATACCACCCCCTTCAGTGTTTGCCCTCCTATATTACCCTCTCCCCTTTCTTTCCCCTTTCCCTTTTTCCCTTTTCCCTTCCCTTCCTTTTGTTATTTCCCCCCTTTCCCCCACCCCCTTCCCTTTCTCTGTCCCCCCTCCCCTTTTCCCCTTTTAATACTTGATAGGTTAGATGTTTTATAAGTTCACTGAGTATGTGTAGGTTGACTTTAAGCCAAGTCTGATGAGAAGAAGATTCAGGTGTTTCTCATCTGCTCCCTTCTTCCCCTCTATTACCATAGGTTTTTTGTACCTATTAGTGTAATGAGATTTACCCCATTCAATCCCCTCCCTCCTCCAGTCTCTTTCCTGTCCCCATTTTTCAAGGAGGTAGTGTTTTTTAGATCATTCTATCTAAGTCATAGAAAAGTCTGAGTGTCTGTCCCTTCTAGTTCAGTATATTCTATCCAATAGAGTCAAAATTTCTGAGAATTATTAGAGTCTCCCAAGTGGGGTTAAAGCCAGTTACATCTCTTTAGATAGCAGTCTCATGGATAGGTCATGAATGTCCATCATTTCTGGCTAGGTATATTCTCTCTGTTAGAGTTATAATTCTCAAGATTTATGCGAATCTTTTAACCCCCATGCTGGGATATAGCCAGTTTCAACTTACTGGATTGCATTTTTTTCCTTTTACCACCCCCCCCTTTTTTTTTACCTTTTCATGTGTTTCTTGAACCTCCTGCTTGATGTCAAAATTTTCTGTTTAGCTCTGGTCTTTTCATCAGAAATTTTTGGAATTCTTCCATTTTGTTGAATGTCCATCTTTTTCCCCCTGGAAGAGAAGGCTTGGTTTTGCAGGAAAGTAGTTCTTGGCTGCATTCCAAGCTCCCTTGCTCTTTGAAATATCTCATTCTAGGCCCTTCGATCCCTTAATGTTGATGCAGCCAGGTCCTGCATGATCCTTACTGTGGCTCCTTGATATTTAAATTGTTTCTTGTAGGATTTTCTCTTTTATCTGATAGTTCTGGAATTTGGCCACAACATTCCTTGGTGTTTTCATTTTAGGATCTTTTTCTGGTGGGGATCTATGTACTCTTTCAATAACTACTTTGCGCTCTGATTCCATGATATCAGGGCAGTTTTCCATCACTAGATCCTGTAATATTAAGTCCAGGCTTTTTTTTCTCTTCAATGTTTTCAGGAAGTCCTATAATTTTCAGGTTGCCCCTCCTTGATCTATTCTTGAGGTCAGCAGTTTTGTTGATGAGGTCTTTTACATTTGCTTCTATTTTTTCTATTTTTTTCATTTTGTTTAACTGACTCTTGCTGTCTCATGGAGTCATTAGTATCTGTAGACTCCATTCTTTTTTTGGGGGAGGGGTTTTCTTCATTAACCTTTTGCAACTCCTTTTCCAATTGGTCAATTCTACTTTTGAAAGAGCTTTCCATTTGACCAATTGAGGTTTTGAGAGAATTAATTTCTTTTTGCATTTGCCCATTTGAAGATCTGAGAAAATCGTTCTCATTTTGCATTTATCCAATTGAGGATCTGATAGATTTATTCTCATTTTGCATTGGTCCAATTGATGCTGTGAGAGATTTATTCTCCTTTTATATTTGTCCAATTGTACTTTCTAAGGTTTTTTTTTTTTTTTTTTAGGTTTTTGCAAGGCAAATGGGGTTAAGTGGCTTGCCCAAGGCCACACAGCTAGGTAATTATGAAGTGTTTGAGACCAGATTTGAACCCAGGTACTCCTGACTCCAAGGCCGGTACTTTATCCACTACGCCACCTAGCCGCCCCAAGGTTTTGTTTTCTTGTTGTATGGTATTAATTGTCTCTCCCAAATTTTTAAGCTCCTTCTTTATTTCTTCAAGGAAGTCTTTCTGTGCTGAAGACCAGATTGTATTCTTCTCAGAGGTTCCAGGTGTCTCTGAGTTAGGGTCTTTCCCTTCCAAGAATTTTTCTATGGATCCACCTTTCCACTGACCCTTCTTCATTTTGCTAAGACCTGAGTTGGGGAGGGGCTGGTTCACAGGGGCTTGGGATCACTAAAGGCTTTACTCACTGAATACAATTTCTCCAGCTGGCCAGTAGGAGGTGCTGGTTGCCCTCTCTGGAGTGTCTGTGACCTTGGTTGGGAGGCCTTCTCCCTTTGCTTGAAGGGAGGAGTTGGAGCTATTGAATTCTTTTGCCTTCAATCAATGGTGGGCTTTACCCTGGCCTGAAGTCATTCCTCAGCTGGGCTGGTTCTTCTGCTCATACACCTGGGACTGAGGCAGAATTAGTTTTAGTTAGGGAAAAAGTCTGAGTTGTAATGGGACTCCGACCTCAGACCTGAGGAGCCCAGGGATGGTGTCCGAGGCTTTACTGCTCCAGAACTCTCCCCTCAGCCCTGTCCACAAGCTCCCAGGGGATAGCACCAACACCAAAGTCTCTACTCCCCAGCCGACCCAAGCTCCTGCCATCTAGCCCCACCACCGATCCAGCAGGTCGGGCTCTCGGGCCCTCAGACTCCCAGCTCCAAATCAGCTGCTAATTTGGTTGATTGGGGCTGATCCTCCATCTGAGCCCACAGTCACCCGAATGAATTCTTCCAGGGCTGCTGGGGGAGACAAATCCTGAGGTAGATGTTCTTTCTCCTAGCTTTTCTTTCTGGGTTTTGTGGGTCAGATTTCTTTTAAGAGGTTTGTTTCATATAATAGATGGGGAAGAGATCAGGAGACTTTAGCACTGTGCCTGTCTTCTCTCCGCCATCTTGGCCGATGTCCTTTGTTTTCAAAGAAGACCATGACATCAGGGATATGCTATCAAAACAAGCACATGAATTGGATTTGAGTGAGGGGGTGCTGTGCTAAGACACCAGCCTCACTTTCTCCTCCTGAGGCATCGGGGTCTAGTGGTCAGATATGAATCAGGACAACTGGAGATGGCCCTGGGTATGAGGCAATTACTACTAATACTTCTACTAGCACTATTACTACTACTAACATTATTTCTACTACTAATACCACTCCCATTACCACTACTACTAATTACCACCACCACCACCACCATTACCACTACTACTATTACTAGCAAGCATCTATACAGTGTTTTAAGATTCATAAAATGCCTTGCAAAAATGCCCTCCTTTGATCAGAGAGATGATGTCATGACAAGCACATGAACTGAATTTGAGTGGGGGGGTGCTGTGCTAAGTCACCAGCTTCACTTTCACCTCTGGAGCCAACTGGATGCAGTGACTAGACTGGAGATGGCCCTGGATGTGAGGTAATCAGGGTTAAGTTAAGTGACTTGCCCAAGGTCATATAGCTAAGTAAATGTCTGAGTAAACCAAGGCAAACAGCTGATTTGCCCAGAATCACAAAGTTAGTAAGTATCTGAGATCAGGTCCTCTTGTGACTCCAGATCCAGGGCCCTATCCATGGAGCCCCTGAGCTACCTTTAAACAAGAAAGAAAACAGTAAATCTGGAAACAGCATCTCTGGCTTTCCAAAGAATGAGTGGAACATAAATTCATCTTTGATATGGCTAAAATCTGACAACAATCCAACCAAGAAGAGATTGGTGTTGTCAGAGGACCCTGTGATCTCACAGGTAAGAAGTGCCTCCCTCTCCATGGTCAATCCATGCCTAAAAAGCATCATTTATAACCTATGTGATGAAAGTTTAGCTTGAAGACTTTCAATGAGGGGGAATACATGACCTACAGAGGGCAGCAATTCTACCTTTTCCTTGATTTAAACCTAAATCTGCGTTTTTTCCCCTTAAGAGGAAAGGAGGTGGAGGAAGGGAAAAAGGAAAGAAATATGCATCTTCATGGCATCCAAAATGTGCCAGTACTAAATATGTCTTGCAAACATTATCTCATTCGAACCTCTAAACAATCTTTTGAGGTTGGTGCTATTAATTATCCCTATTAATATAATAAGTGAGGCAGAGAGATTAAATGAATTGGTCAAGGTCATATAGATACTAAGTGTCCAAGGTCAAATTTGAATTCAGGACTTCCTGAAAGTTCTATCCATTGCTCTTTTGGGGACAAAGCCAAACACCTCATCTAACTCAGGTGACATAATTTTAAATCCTTGATTGTAGCCACCATGTATTTCCTGAGCTTTCTCTTTCCTCTTTTGAACATCCTCAGTTCCTTCATAGACTCTTCCCTATCCCTATGACTCTCCCCTGAATTATTCAACTTATCAATGCTCTTTCAAAAGCATTCTTTTGAAACAGAACTGAGTGCAATCTTCAATAGTGGTCTAGGTCAGACTCTTCGTGACCATTTGGGATTTTTTTGGCAAAGATACTGAAGAGGTTTACCATTTCCTTCTCTAGCTCATTTTACAGATGAGGCAACTAAGGTAATAGGGTTAAGTAATCTGTTCAGGGTCACATGGTTAGTAAGGTTTCTGAGGTTGGATTCGAATTAAAGGTCTTCCTGACTCAAGATCCAATATTCTATCTAGCTGACTGTGTCAGAGTATGATGGGATTATTGCTTTGATGATTCCATCCTGATATCCATGTCTCAAGGAGTCTTAGATTTGGAAGAGATTTCAGTCATTTGGTAGAAAGTATCTTGAAGAAACCTTTCTATGACTAATCCCTTTCTCTTGCCACCTCCCCACCCTAGCTATCCCTTTACTCAAAAACCTTTAGTGATGTGTAATGTGTTACCTTGGAAGGCAGTCCATGTCACTTATGGATACTACTAATTTTTCAGAATTTTTTTTCTTATATAGAATCTATTTCTATCTGGACTGTAGCTTTTTGGATTTTGCCTTCATGGTGCAATTGCTGTCTTACCCTAGGATTTTCCTCAGAGTCTGGGGTCTCTTCCAACAACATTCCTTTTTTTATGTTGGCTTTATTTCTCCTACTGGCAATTTCCTCCAGAACTGGAGGACTCATTTTTGGGGAATATTTTGGGCTGCTTGTCTGTCTTTATCCTCCGGGATATGCTTCTCACTCTTTGTACTTTTATACCATCCCCCCATCCCCACCCCCATGTTCTTTTTATGTCATCTTTTCCCATTAAAATGTAAGCTCCTCGAGGGCAGGGTTTTTACTTTTTGCTTGTATTGTATCCTCTATCCTTTTTTTTTTTTTTGCAAGGCAAATGGAGTTAAGTGGCTTGCCCAGGGCCACATGGCTAGGTAATTATCATGTGTCTGAGGTCAGATTTGAGCTCAGGTACTCCTGATTCCAGGGCCAGTATTCCATCCACTGTGCCACCTAGCTGCCCCGTATCCTCTATTCTTAACAAAGCATATGGCTCATGGTAAGTGCCTAATAAAAGCTTATTGCCTTGCTTCCATTACCCCTAATTCTGCCTTTTGAACTGAATTTGTTCTTGTTGAGGAATAATTTCAATCATGTCCAATTCTCTGTGACTCCATTTGGGGTTTTCTTGGCAGAGATACTGGAGTGGTTTGCCATTTCCTTCTCCAGTTCATTTTACAGATGAGAAAACTGAGGCAAACAGATGAAGAAACTAAGGCAAACAATAGCTTTTTGACTTGTCCAAAGTCACAAAGCTATTAAGTATCTGAGGCTGTATTTGAACTCAATTAGAATAAATCAAATTCCCCTTCCAGAGGATAATCCTTTGAAAATCTGAAGATAGTAATCATTTTTATTAGTTTTCCTTATCTAGAATGAGGGGATTGATTAGACTAGATGTTTTCTAAGGTCTCTTCCAGCTTTAAATCCCATGATCTTTTGGTCTTCCTTTCAGTCTTCTATAATTCCAAGTTATTTCTCTATCCTCAGCATCTGGCACAGTGTCCTGAATAAACATATTAGCAGTTTCATAAGTGTCTATTGAAGGAATGAATGAATGAAATTTTGATAATTTGATCAACAGTTTCATCAGTACAAAACTGATTAGGCAGGAGTGGCTTGTGGTTGTTTTGGAATTACTCATTCTGACAAAATTAAGTCATTAGGATTTTGATGAGTTTTATTATTATTATTAAAATGCTTTAACCTTCATCCTTTTTTTGGATTTTTTTCTCTCCATACAAAAACAAATTATGCTTCAAACAACCATGACCCCTAAGAGGTACATTGCATTTTAATTAAAAAATAAAAACCATAGCTATATTACTTGAAAACATGTATGTTATAAAGAAAACGTGAAATCCAAGAACTGGAAGGAACTTTAGAAATCATCTAACAACTCAGTTGTGTATTTAACATTTAGTATTTCTTTGACATTCAGGCTCTGCTTTGGGACTTTCAGTGATGGAGAGCTCACCTCCCCCTACCCCCACCCAAGGCAGAAAACAAAAATTGAGCTCATTCATTTTATTAAGAGTGCACAGATTTGATATAGCTATTGCATCACAATACTGACTGCTAGATGTCTTAGAAAGGCTTAATTCATATTTATTCTATGCTTTTTTCCTTCACAATAAAAATAATCAGAAAATCATGCCAATGTTTTAAAATTAAGAACATTAATTCATTCAGATTTAATAACATCTTTTTTTTTAAAACTAAGGACCCCATGTCACAGAGTACTCACAGTGCAGAAGGTCACAGTCATTGAAAAAAATAAATAACAATGCATTTAGGTCATTTCCTATCTCAATGTCCCCTGCCTGCCTATTAAAGAGGTCTTGTCCATGAGTCCCAGTCCAGTGTGTCAGATGGAAAGGCCTGGATGAACCCCACAGAAAGGTATGTATGGTGACTTTAGAAGCTGTATTTTGATAAAAGGTTCTTTCCTGATGATGAACACATCCTGGAAAGAGCTGCATCCTTGGTACTCAGCGGAATCCAAGTCATCCCATGCCACATAATTGCTACTTGGTAAACCAGTAGTTTTTGCAGAGGCTCAGACCAGACCATTTATGGTAGACAGCTGTTCTCAGCCGCTCCAGCCTTTAGCACTGGAATGGTAAGGGGGACCCCCCCATGGAGACCTTCTATGCCTGAATTTTAGACATTTGCCAAACCTTATTTCTTTGGGCTCTGCCCTCAATATCCAGGAGTTGCCACATGTGGAAGGCAGCTCTCCATCTTCTTAGTCATTGAAAGTCTTTTTAATTGTAATCCGAAGTGCTGAATAATAAATCCACCTTGGCAATTGTCAGTTGACTGAAAACAAGTCTACCTTGCCTCCCCTTTTCCAACCCTCAATCCCCCCCCACCCCCAGTACTCTTCACTGAAGGTTCAGCTGCATCTCCCAAACACCATGGAAAATAAATGGCCCAATCAATGGAACCACTTCCATCCTCCCACACCCAAGTCAACAGGTCAACCACAGAGCAGTCCTGCAGTTTTTTGAGCTTCCATTCATATATGATGTCCTTGGTGGGGTGGGGGGGTGGGAGAAGAGGGATAGCCTGCCAGGGGACTGCACATGCATTGCAATATCCCTACTTGTGTAAGGGGACATAAAAGGTAAGTGCTAATGATGCTCTGACCTTAAAAACTTTTGGAACTTTCTGTTGTGGGAAAGCTTTGTTGACATAAAAGGTCTTAAAATTTAGAGTTAGAGGAGGTTGTCTAATCTAACTGTCATTTTCCAGTGAGAAAAAAAATGAGGCTCAGAAAGATAAAGTGAATTGCTCAAGATTACTTAAATGATCCCCCTAATTTCAATAAAAGTCAGAGTACAAATTCTTTCTCTTTCACTATGTGAGTGATTTTGGGCAAGTTTCTCTACTTCTCAGCTTGTGTCCTTATCTGTAAAATAAAAAGTTAGGAATAAATGGCTTCTAATGTTCTTTCTAAGTTTTAAATCTATGACATGGCATGATGAAATCTCAAGGTAGATGGCTTTGTAGCTACCTTCTGAAAGGGGGAAAAACACATCAACAGGGGATCTGGAAAGGTTGTCTTTTTTTTTAAGGTTTTTGCAAGACAGTGGGGTTAAGTGACTTGCCTAAGGTCACACAACTAAGTAATTATTAAGTGTCTGAGGTCAAATTTGAACTCAGGTCCTCCTGACTCCAGGGCTGGTGCTCTATCCACTACGCCACCTAGCTGCCCCTGAAAGGCTGTCTTAATTAACTATTGAAACAGTGTTTCCTTTGGGGGATAAAGATAAACCTAGCAAAATCTTGTGTGAATAAAAAAAAAATTCCAACAACAAATTGGAATGTTTTCCTTTTTTTTTTGAATACACTTTCTAAGGTCATATATTTTCTTGATGCATTACTAAAAAATTCCTGGCCAATGGGGCTATTAACAAACTATATGTGGGGCAGCTAGGTGGTGTAGTGGATAAAGCACCGGCCCTGGAGTCAGGAGTCCCTGGGTTCAAATCTGGCTTCAGACACTTACTAATGACCTAGCTGTGTGGCCTTGGGCAAGACACTTAATCCCATTTGCCTTGCAAAAACCTAAAAAAAACACCAAACTATATGTGAACATGATTAATATGGATCTATGTTTAGCCCAGTTATTATCATATACATGTATAGCTTAGATTACTTTCTGTCAGGGGGAGGGGAGGGAGGGAGAAAAATGTAAAACCATAAACATCGCAAAAATTATTGCTGAACACTACCATTGCATGTAGTTGAAACAATAAATAAAAAATATTTAATAAAGAAAAACTATATGTGAATTCTGGCAAATAATAGAATTCTCTCTATATATGTATATATAAATATATAAAATTGTAGTTATTTTTAAGAATTAAAGAGTAGAGGATTCCAGAATTTTAAGTCCAACGATTGAATTCCTTAATTTCCCATGGACACATATTTATATTTAATTTTCCTAAAAGCTTGTTTTCCTCATCACATTGTGCTAATCACCCGAAATATCAAACATTTTCCTCCTCACAACCGCTTACTAGGGAACCAATGATGTACAAATTTGACAAGCCCTCAGCTGATCCCTGTGATAGATTCTAATGTCACTCATAACTGGAATACTTTAGAAACACAGCATTACAGAAAGCTGGAAGGAGCATACTGTTGTTTATAAACCATAGCTATGAAGGAGCATACTGTTATAAGCCATAGCTATGAAGGAGCATACTGTTATAAGCCATGGCTATGAGCCTATGGTAGAGGTATATGCAATGAAGGAAGAATCCACAAGAGGTATGAAAGGAGTGCAACATATTAGAAACAAAATTGCTAAGATCTAGTTAGTGTTTAGTTAAAAATAAGAATATTTGTTTTAAACCTTCACTGAAAAGTCTTTATCTGAAGTATGGATTTGGAATTAGGAGGCTTATGTTTGAATCCGACTTCTGCTGCTAAATATCTGTGTGACCTTGGGCAAGTCTCATAACCTCCCAGCCTCAGTTTCATCATCTGAAGAATGGGTGGAGAGTTAGGACTAGAAGCCTTAACTTTTCTTGCTATTCCAAATACTCTGAGCCCATGTTCCTCCTACAAGGCAATGAAGACCATGCCCTGCAAGCACTGACTCTGGTGAGCTCTACTAAGTGAGAAAGACTTTCACGATGAGCCTGGCAATGCGTTGCATACCTGTCACTCAAGAACCAGTTGAGTTAAATTCTGAGAGGCTCACAATGGGATGACTAAATGAACTCAGACCCAGCAGCTCAAGAAAAGAATTGTACGACTTTCCATTTTGATTGAAATCATGGATCCCTTAAGTGTTGAAGTTCTCTTAAACAAATGATCCCATAAAAAAAATCTGATCTTCAATATCATATAGCTTTTTTTTGTTGTTGAAATGAGGGCAGCATTTTGAGAGTTGGGATTGGCAAATGAATAGTGGCTATATCAAGATTAAAATGTTTATTCCTCTGAGTTATACATGGATGCATAATTTCTGTGTCTGAAAGCAACATGATAGCCAGGCTACTATTTTCTAACCTTGTATAACATGAACCTTTCCATTTAGACTTACAGGATTATAAGATTTACTTTGGGAAAGGATATTGGAAGCTGTCAGCAAAGTAACATGGGAAAAACACAGGATTCAGCCGTGAGATAGAATTGATAGTTGGCCTTATCTCACTAAACTTTCCTATCATTGGAAAAAGTCACTTAACCCCTTTAGGGCTCAGTTTTCTGATCTGTAAAATGAGGGAACTGAATTTTAGCTCAAAATCTTTGATTTTTATGAATTTTACCATTTCAGGAATGAGAAAACTGAAGCCCAGAGGGAAATGACTTGCCACATAGGCAAATAAGAGAGCCAAGATTTGAACCAAAATTCTTTGGCTTGAAATCCAAGCTTGTGGTGTCTTTAAAAAATTAACCACAACTAAACCAAAATTTCTTGTAAGATCAGAGTCCTTATTAATGAATGTGTCTCTTGTCCAACAATCCTCAAACCAAATAAAACATGGAAGCCTAATATTTTGTTATCTGATCTGGAAGCTTACTTTTGATGGAAAGAAGTTGTTTTTATTAATCAACAAAAGGCACTGATGACAAGCCACTTAAGCTTGTTTTCACTAAGAGGAAAAGAATTGAAATGAATGTGGGGTTAACTCATCTCTTTTCACTCCAGTATTGGTGCATCAGACATTTGGGAAAAATTATTCAAAATGAGTGGTTTTCAGAGAGTTCCCTTGTTGTAGTTTTGAGGAAGCTGCTAACCAAGTTTCTCCACAAAGAGGGACTTGCATGGTTGGCTGAGGAGAATAGAAAACACATGTTACAGTTGAATGGCTGCTGAGTTATGAGTTGAGGGACTTGGGTGGGAATCTTTCTTATATTATTTCTGACCTTCAGACCTCAGTTTCCTCGATACTGTGATTTCTAAGATCCTCTCCAGTTCTATGACTTTGGACTTAGGTTGAAATCATGAATTCTTAAATTTCTTAAGTCAGAAACTTTGATAAGATACTTTTCAGATTAGTATATTAAATGGTGGTATAATTATCATGGAAATGGTGGGTATGAAGTGGGGAGGACCTGGTTAGTGTTTGTAGGAAAGATATGGTAATGAACTCATTTGTGTACTTGAAATATACTAGCAAATTTTACCCTGATTAGTAGATATGTTTATAGAAATGATTTCCAGTGGTATTTGTTTGTAGATGTGTTTATGTGTATAAATAAAATTTCCAGTGGTTTTAAGCTATATCCATGGATAGTAGGAAGGTTCTTGGAATCCCAGGAGATTCTTATTTCTATCAGATATAAAGGATCACATTCATTAGGATCACAACTTTAGAACCTGAAGAGACTTTACAGTTATCTAGTTCAAAAGCAACATCTTAAAGATAAGGAAAATAAAGTGAGATCAAGTCACTTGTGCAAAATAACTTAGCTAAGTAAGTAGAAGTCAAGATTCAAATCCAGATCTTCTAATCCCAAATCCAACATTCTCTTCTCTCTACCTAATTCTTCTTTAAATCCTTCCAAAAAGATTTATTGTCTACTTTCTGAATTGAATTAATTAGTTATCTTACTACCAAGCTATGTAAAACAGGGAAGAATGTTTGTTTATTTTTCCAATATTTATATTTTCATTTCCCAGGTCCATGAAGGAATGAAGAGATCAATATGGAGAATGCAAGAAATGAATTCCTAAGAAAGATGGAAAGGTCTTCTTGTCTACCTCATAGAGTAAGAGTTTCAAAATGAGTAAATGGAAGACTCTGGAGTTGCATTTAATTAAATAATAAATAAATTTTATACATGCAGAAGGGGTAGAGAGAACAAGAGTAGATTCACTTCAAAAGACCCATAAGGTGCAAGGCTCCTTCCTTGAACTAGGGTGGGGAGAGAGATTCATTCATTCATTATTTCAGGCTGTCTGTGTTTTCTTTGGATTCATTGTTTTTGGAATACATTTGCCAAACTCACTATTTGGGATGAATCAAGTTCCAGGGAAAAGAGGCAAGAAGAAAGGAGGGAAGGCCTTAGGAATGGTTCTCAATCCTATCATAACTGAAATATGTTTTCCTTAGGAAGCCCAGATTCTGGACATTAGGAGCTGAAATGGTTTATCTAAGGTCACACATGGTATGTGGTAAGGCTGAAATTTGAACCCAAGCTTCCTGACTACAGACTCTTGTCATTCTGCCACAGTTGTCTCTTTTTGGTCGGGGGGGGGGGGGAGCCTATTTATTAATTACTTAATATTCTGTCTGTTACCCTAGAAACAACACAGAGGGAAGTGAGAGGAAACAATAACAACAACAACAATACAAGTGAACCAAACAGCTTAAGTGCCTCTTCTTTTTAAAGGCTGAAGTTTCCTCTCTTGACCAGGTTGGAAGTGCAGGAGTCGCTCACTGTGAATAGCAGGGGGGGCTTTGTCCTGTTCAGTTTTTGACCTGGACTAGTTTTTCAAATGAGCCTAATATCCCCGCCCCCACCTTACTTACATTAATGCCAAAAAGAGTACAGACACTCAATAGACTCAACCCAATGCAACTCAGAACTCTTGAATCCATAGTCAACAAGCCTCAAGTCTCCCAGTCAGCAGGGATACTAGGCCCCAGACAAGTTCAATTAAAATGGAAGATGCAAGGAAAGCTAACAAGGCAAGACCTAGATTGACTGGGCATGCTGTTAGAAAGACTCAAACTATAGACCTCACCCTTAAAATTCCTTGAAGCAAGAATAAGGACCACAGGCTAAAAAATTTCTTTAGTACTAGAAGGAACTATTAAGTTATTTAACCAAGTCTAATGTCCTGATTTTATTGGTCAGGAAACTGGGATCCAAAGAGGTAAAGGTGACTCTTTAAGAAATAGCAGAACTAGGATTGTACATCCAAATATCTCTGAATCCAAATTGAATGAATACTTCTAAAACAGTCCCACACCTTCATGCAATGGAGGTGATGGAACAGCTAAATTGCTTTATTATAGGCAATTTCTATACTATTAAAATGATCTACTTTTCATCATTAAGACTAAAAATCTATGCATCTTCAATTTCCTTTGTTTATAGAATCGACACTTCCAAGAGCTTAACCAGCTCCAGGAATAAACTAAAGGTTATGGTAAAAGATGTTTTAAAAATGAAACCCTAATTATTTGAACAATTCTTTCAAATTTGCATTTCATATGTATTGCTCTGGTGCTTAATTTATGCTTCAATTTAAAAATAATATTTTCACCTAAACAGAGTATATATTTTATGGGAGTTCCATTGGCACACTGAATTTAGCAGGAAACTAAAAACAAAAACTTCATAAAATTAAAAACATTTGTTATTTTCTACTTAGAAGCTGTAGTGTACTTGTAATTATAGTTTTAAAGGAATCAAGATAATGGGCTATTTAAAAAAACAACACCCACCCACCCTCAAATTTATTTTCTAAGATTTATAATTAGAATTTCATTTTAACTGAACTTCATAAAGGTAAAGTAACAATGTGATGGCGGAGTGTGACAACTAAGTTTTATAACATAGAAGTTTAGAACTGGAATTAACCTCTTGAGATTTTCTCATTCCACTCTCTCATTTGGTAGATGAGGTAATTTAGGACTAGAGAGTGGAAGCTATTTGCCCAAGGTACACAGCAAGTTAGCAACACAACAGAGGTTTGCTAACTCTAACTTCAGAACTCTTTACACTTCTCCATTATGGCATTTTTTTTTCTCCCATATCAACACACAATCCCTCTTGGCTAGGATCATGAAACCTAAGTTTTGTCCTGACATTTTGCTAAAAATCTATTGCAGTTCTCAGCAAGAATTTTGAGTAAGGAACAATGGTAGGATGTGACCTTGAGATCCTATAGATCACTCAAGTATTGGTTGAAGTTCAACTAAAACCTGAATAAACAAAGGTTTATTCCCACAGGAACTAAGTCATAAATTAAAATTATACAAGTTTTCCCTATTCTGAGAAAACTCATCTATTTTTATCATGTACCACAGGAAAAGGATCCTCAACTCCCTATACACTGATTTATTTACAGAACCTTCTGATCAACTAATGGACTGGATAATTCAGTATCTAGATACTCCTCCTCCTAAAGCTTCTACTTGGGGTGACTACTAATACTGATTTAGAATAGGGAGAATGGGATTATGCATCAGTCACTCCCTTCTTAGACCCATGCATGTTAAATGGAACTGATGAGAGAAACATGAATGCTTCTTCTTATAAAAATTCAGGTTACTGGAATTCAGAAGAGGCTTAAGAAACTGTGGTCATGTCTTTAAACTACCCTCCCCCCAAATAAAAACCCAAACCCTTAAGTATTATATATAGATCAGGGTAAAGTCTTCAGGAATTCCCTATTTGATGTAAACTCACTTTTTTTCTCACTGAGGGCTATTTCCTTATGGGCTTTAAAGTATGATTTTCTTGAAATGATATTGGGTAGCTCCTTATTCCTGTTAAGTGCAAAATATTCAATATTAAAAATGCATCAAATATTTAGTAATCTTATATAGACTTTTGCTATATAAATATTAAAAAAATAAAAAAAATCTATGTAGAAAATTAATTGTGCTTTTTTTAAAGAAAGCTCAAATGGTTTATTTTAACAAATCTTTTAAATATCTATTTCAGAGCTACATAGCAGTTTTTTTAAAAAAAATGTTAACTATATTGTTGAAATTATTTTAAATTGATAAACCATCTCTGGCATCTCACATAAAATATACCATGAGGTCTGAGTAATTTGGATCTTTAAATCATGGTTTTAATAGTTGCCTTTACCTACACAGATGAAGTGATCTGTAGACCAGTACATTTCTATCCTTATCATTATTCACTAATTGTGGCACTGCTTCCCATAGCATGGGGATGTATCATAAAATGGTGGTGCATCTCAACAACTGAATATTTTGATAAATGGTCTAGTTTCAAGAGTAGAGTGTTAACAATGCAATGATAAACTCAAATTGATGTTAGGACTTGTCATATAGAAGATATAGAGTGTGTTTATATAAGAAACACATTTTTAAGCTATTTTTGACAATTTCATTGTATTGAGTTAGCACCCAATTAAAAAAAAAATTTTTTCTGTCTTCTCTTTCTAGCTTAAATTTTTAGTGTGCCAGTGAAAATGTTACATATAGGCTTACTTTCCCACAAGCATGACTTTTTTCATTTTCTACCAAGTTCCTTTCAGATGGTATGACATATTCAATTGTGATTATCTACACAGGTTTGTTTTTTTTTTAATTTCATAGATCTTGCTCCAAGTACATCATTAGAATTGATGGCAGCTGTCACTTTTCCATCTTCCACTGTAAGAATTGTGCGTATTCTTCAAAGGTTTCAAGACAAGTGATGGCATGTTCAGTGTCATCACCCAATGTTCCACCATAGTAATGACACAGGCCTCCATGAATCAAGCCTTTCCAGGGGAAGTCAACAGTGCAAGCCAAATAATATAATTTGGCTTTACAGTCTAGTGGTTAAATCTGAGAGCAATGTTTGTACTTTGAATGCAGCCAAGGAGAGTTCTGACTTACTAGACAACTTTGCTTCCAAAAGCATTAATGTGAGGCAGGGAAAGACAGTGTTGTGTGTTGAGTATGACAGAGGTTGGAGGGAAGGGGTACACTCTAGTCTCACTCATTGCACCCTAACTAATCCCTCCTTAGCCCTGTGGCTCAGTGTTTTGGGAGACTCCTCCTATGCCTTTTCTTCCATATTAGGCAACCTTGAGAGAGAAACTCCAAAGAGACAAGGAAAGCCTCAGGGGCTTAAAGTTCCTGGAACCCACCAAAGGTCATCATTTGCTCCTCCTTCCAGCAAGTTAAAAGGTGAACTGCGAGCTGGTGATGGAGGAAAGACGCTCATATTTTGGGATGGAAATTCAGGGAAGTAAAATGCCCTCTTCATAAGGTCTCAAGGACCGCTTGGTCTCCTTCCCAGGAGCAGTGGCTTTACTTTAATCATCTTCTTGACACATTGGCAAGTTGACGAAAGTAAAGACGTTAAACTCTATCATTATTGAGAAGCACAAGAAAATGGCATAAAGCACCAACACATAGATGCCAAGTTTCTTGTCAAGTCTCCATTTATTTAGATGAATACCAAGCACCTGGAAGCAAAGAAATAAGATGTTAGGCCTCATAGAGAATCAAGGACTATGAGTCCTTTCAAATAAAAATAGCATCCAAAGGGAACCTCAAGGACTCAGTAACCATGTTTTAGGGGTGAGTAACTTGGCAAATTTCTGTAAGCAAGCCAAGTTACAGGAAAATTTAGAAGAACAGTTCAAACTTTACCAATGACCTTCAAATGTCCAGATTTCAGTGCTTGGCCTTCTTGATTCCATTTCCTAATGTAATGGATATTCTTCTTTTGCTGCATAGAACCATACTTTTCTTTTAACTTTTCCTGTTTCCTTAACCTTCTTCTCTTTTGCTGGATTTTCATTTTCTTTCCAACCTCATAAAGTAAGTGACCCTCAAGGATCAGGCCATAATAAGTCTTCTTTTCTTTCTCTATAGTCTCTCCTTGGAATTCTCCTCTATGAAATCAAAACCTTAATCTCTGACTTTAGCTTTGCCTTCCCTTCTGAAATCTAATTTATAACTGGGTGGGTTGGCCTCTTCCAACTCTAGCTAGATGATCCTATGAATCCCATACTTCTCCAGGATAATTTTATCTGTATGTATGAGTTTATTATCTGGATGTACAAGATTATTATTTTTCCTCTTGAAATGCTTTTCCTTCTGATTTTACTGTATCTGTGGCATCACTATTTACCTAGTCTCCCATGTTTATAATCTGGAGGTTATTTTTCTCTTCCATAATCAGTTGGTTGCCAGGTCCATTCAAAGCTGTCTCCTTATATTTTGAATCAGATCTCTTCTCTAATTCCACTGCCACCAACCTAGTGCAGACCTCTCAAAATTACTAATTATCCAGATTATTGTACTAGCTTCCTACAAGGTCTTCTTTCTTTCTTTTTCCCATTCATACCTTTACCAGAATGGTATTTTTGAGGCTTAGATCTTTCCTCTAGTTTCAGATGAAATCTCACCTTCTATGGGAAGCTGTTCCTGATCCCCCTTAATGCTAATACCTACCTTCTATTGATTATTTACAATTTTTCCTGATTATATCTTGTTTTTACATAGTTGTTTGTATGCTGTCTCCAATGATTAGACTGTGAGCTTCTCTGTATCCTTGGCACTTAGCTCACTATCCACCACATCAAGTGGTTAGCACTTAACAAATACAACCAATTATTCTTTGCTTATTGCATTCTTGTTGTTTAGTCAGGTCTTATTGTTTGTGACCCCATGTGAGGTTTTCTTGGCAAAGATGCTTAAGTGGTTTGCCATTTCCTTCTGCAGATGAGAAAACTGAGGCCAATAGGGTGTGACTTGATCAAGGCTATAGAGCAATAAGAATCTGGGCTAGGATGTGAACTCAGCTCTTCCTGATTTGAGGTGTGGCACTCTACCCTAAAGCACTACCTAACTAGCCTAAAGATACTGGAGTGGTTTATCCTTTCCTTCTCCACTAGATTAAGATAAGTAGAAGTTAAGTGATTTACCCAAGGTGATACGGGTAGTACATAGATGAGGTAGAATTTGAACTCAGTTCTTCCTAACTCCAGGCCCTGGAATTTATCCACTGAGCCACTTAGTTGTCTCCTGGCAAGCCTTTAAAATCCAACCCAAATGCCACTGCCTCTAAGAAGCCTTTCTCAATCTACTTGGTGTATAGTGACTTTGCCTCTTAGCACTCATATGGTACTTTGTATTGCAACTCTCTAAAACACCAACCATGTATGAGTTGAGTGTTATAATTTGATGTGTTGTTCTTATTTTTCCACACAGTTATATAACCCTAGGCTTCTTCAATTCAACTCAATAATAATTTCTAAAACACAAAATAAAAAGTACAACTGTATCTACCCTCAAGGAACTTGCTTTTTATTGGAAGTTCTCCGGTGGGGAAAGACTGCATTTTATTCAGTCCTTGTATCTATCCCAATGCTACTCACAATACTCTTCAAACATAGAAGGTATCTAATAAAGTGTGTTCCACTGTATTATATTGGGCAAGCCTCTTTACCAGTTATATAATCTCAGTTCCAGTCTTTGAACTGCTTCTTAATTTTATTTTATCTTCTCCAAAGAAGGCCACATTCACCTCCCTGGGGTCAACTTTACTCTCAATTTGACTCCAAGGCCTTTTTTCCCCCACTATCCACTTTAGGATTGTTGGGGTTCCTTTTCTTCCCACCTTTCCTCTCTCTCCTTTTCTCTTGTCCCACCTATCTCATTAAAGAGGAAGTGGGACATTTATTGGGTTCAGTCCCACTAATGACTGGCACAGGAGCTTTGATGTGTTCTTTTTGACCTACTGTGGCTCAGATCTGAGAGATCCCCCAGATTCAGCCTTCCCACTGTAAGGATTATAGGTGAGCAATACTGTACCAGGCTACATGTTACCTTCCAAAGGCAGCAAGGGTAGTGGATAGAGAGTTGGCTTTTGAGTTACACATGAATTCAAGTCCTGACTCTGACACATACTAAATGTATGATCCTAGACAGTTCCTGAACCCCAGTGATCCGGACAATGATTGAAGACTATAAGCTGGAGAGAAGATGCCACTCATAAAGAGCACCCTCTCTCAATGAAGGGCAGCTAGGAGTAGTGTCCTGGGCTTGGGGTCAAGAAGATTTGAATTCAAATGGGACCTCAGACTCTTACTAGCTCTGTGAACCAAAGCAATCACTTAACCCTGTCGGCCTCCGTTTCCTCAACTTTTGCCAAGAAAACCCCAAATAAGATCATGGAGAATTGGACACAATTGAAATGAATCATATGTTTGGTTAAAAGAAGTTAGCTTTACCATCATTACCATGGATTATTATGGCAGCATACAAATATAAATATTCACCTAAAACCAGAAATGATCTAAGATTCAGAAATGAATGTGAGGGCACGTAAATAGTTTATTTTAAATTTTTAAAAACTCACAGTAAGAGCCACAGATCCAAGTAATAGCACAACTGAATAGACCAGCCCCTTGCTGTTTATTGTTACCTATGGGGGGAAAAAAAAGGAAAAACAGCTTTAAATCTTGACTATTCACTACAAGAGAAGAAAATACAATTAAACACTGCACCCAAATCATCTTGTAACCTAATAAACATTTTAGCTTTAAATGATCTGAGGATTATTAAAGCTAGAAAGGAGCTCTCATGAGTCTTCTTTTCCAGTTCTCTCTCTCTTCACTGATAAGGAATCTGAGGTCTAGAGAAAAGAAGTGTCCAGGGACTTGAATTCTGGCCCTCTCAGTCCAAATTCATTACTCCTCTGTATTGTACTGTTGGTCTCCTTTGTCCACTCATAGAATTTTACAGTTGGAAAGGACCAGATGGATCATTCAGTTCTATTTCCCCATTTTATAGATGAGGAAACAGACACAAAGAAGATTAACAGCTTTGTCCACTGATCATCCAAAATTGAGTGACAAACATTTTATTACTTTAGCTTTTCAATGACAGTACTATTCCAAAACAAAACAAAACAAACACAAGTGGTTCTAATAAAAACAGGGAAGCTTTAAATTCTGTTCTCTTTAACCAAAATGTATTCTGCTATAAAGGTCACCAGTCAGACTGATTTGAATTAGACAAAAGGAATTTGCTTAGGTAATGTAATACTGATAGAATCTATCAAATTGCCCAATCTCATCTGCTGCTCTTATCTCTTGAGTGTTTCCTCTATCTCTAAAATGGGGAGATTGATATCTGACTCTGTCTGCCTTGAAGAGCTGTAAGCTAAGGCTAGATCAGAAAGCAATTCTAAGGTCCCTGAGAGCAGGGAAAAGAATGTATTTTACCTTTGCATCTCTCCCTGACCCCTAAAGGTCCTCATACATAGGAAATGCTTGATACTTGAATCATTCTACCTCTCTGAAGATCAGTTTTCTCTTCTGTAAAATGGGGATACTGATTTTTGCACTCTATACTTTGCAAGGTTAATTTGAGTAAAGAGATTTGTAAACCTGAAATCACTTTAGAAAGGTGAGTTATTATTAATTATAATTATAGTTATAGTTATAATTAGTTATAATTATAGTTATAATTAATCAGTATACATTCATAAATACTGAACTGGTGTTCTTTGGAATTTGTTGTGGTTGAATAATGTCTGGCTCTTCATAAGCCCATTTGAAGTTTCCTTGGCAAAGATATTGGGGAGTGGTGTCATTTCTTCTCCAGTTCATTTTACAACTGAAGAAACAGAGGTAAACAGGATTAAGTGATTTTCCCAAGGTCACCTAGCTAGTATAGGTATCTGAGGTCAGATTTGAACTCAGGAATAGGAGTCTTCCTGACTCTAGGCCTGCCACTTTATCCATTTCACCATTTAGCTGTCTTTGGAATACATTATATTAAATTGAGGTCAGGTTCTGTTTTTTTGCTTCTTTTTTTGTATCCCCCAGCCCTTGGTACAATACCTGAGCTAATAGGTAGTTAATACATGATTATTGTATGAATAAGGATCTTAGTAAGTCAGATACTTCATCTTTTCTGTGACACAATTCAGTGAATTCTTGGGAAAGGTTGTTGTGAGGGCTGGGATTGGAGGTGAACATCAGGTATCATGGTAGGTGACAGGGGAAGACTGTAGATGTGCTAGTTCCACTGCTGGGCTGGGACAGGAGTGCATTATGAAGCCCAGTCCAACAGTGTGGCAGTCAGCATAGCTCTTGTTAGCGTATGGCTTAAGTGAAGATCAACAGAACCATTTCTTGATCTTTTCCTAAGAAAACTGAATTTGATTCTGATTTCAATTTTTTTTTTTAGGTTTTTTGCAAGGCAATGGGGTGAAGTGGCTTGCCCAAGGCCACACAGCTGGGTAATTATTAAGTGTCTGAGACTGGATTTGAACCCAGGTACTCTTGACTCCAGGGCCAGTGCTTTATCCACTATGCCACCTAGCCACCCCTCAAATGTTTTTTTTTTTTTGCTACTTCCTTGCCCTGGTGATGTAGAATCTCAATTATTCTCTTAAAAGTAACAACCCAGTTCTGTCTTATGGACTTTGGTTATTGATGTCCCTGAATAATCATTGGCTAGAAGTGGAAGCAAGAGGGTGGGCAAGGGAGAAAGAGAGAGAAGGGAAGGAGAGAGTGCAAAATGGGGCTGGGATCTGTTCACAAATCATGTCCCAAGTGGTAAAGTATCTCTGAGCCTTATCTATTGAACTTACAGCCCTGCCTCAGTGTTCAGACTTCCTGGTGAAGAGGAGGGGGAAGAAGAAGAACCAAAGGTCACAAAAAATTATTATAACAGCCTGTGGAAGCTGTCACCAGTTTCTGAGTAACTATACTACTACTAATAATAACTCTTTACCTTTACATAGCACAGTATAAGATCCTAATAAATGTTTTTTCATCCAACCATCCATCCATCCATCATTCCCATAATACTTTAAAATTCACAAAGTATTTTCTTCATAATAATGCTGTCAAGTAAGTAATGTGTGCATTCTTAGAAACAATTTATAGATGAGAAAACTGAATTTCAGAGAGGTTAAACTGAAATGTTTTAGGTCATATGACTACTAAGTATCAGAGCTGGAATTCAAATCAAGGGTCCCTGACCTCAAATTCTGTTTGTATGTTTTTTTTCCCATGACATTATGCTATTGAAAAAAGAAATGGGAGAATTAGAGTCTAGTATATGTTATGTAAGAAGAAGGAGAGGGTCTTTTCTTCATACCCAAGAGAGAACTGACATATCATTTCTTATTTCTAGTTGATTTTACATTGCAAAGAAAATTCAATTTATTTAAAAGGTAAGAAAAGAATACATACAGTTGATCCATAATTAATGACCATGGTTTGCAGTCCCCATGGTATTCCCAGTCCTACAAGGATGTCGAATACATTACTTCCTATGGTATTAGACACAGCCATATCTCCAAGGCCTAGAAAGAAAAAAATCCCCACATTCATTAATCAAAAGCACATCTTTAATGTGATTTCAACAGTGTAGGTATTTCCTTCACTGGTTCAACTCTTAATCCCTCTTGTTTCTTTCTATTTAAAGAAATTCTTGGCTATAACCCTTCAATAAATTTTATATAGAGTATCTAATCAAAGCAAGGAAGCTTTCCTTTTTGTTAAAAGAAAAAACAAATAAATTTTAATATCTATATTTAATAAGTTAATTTAGCTATTTTACCCTAAAATTTTCACTATCCTTGTGGAGAAAAGAAATTCATTATTTCTTTTTTTTTGAATGTTGTTTATTTTTTCCAATTACATGCAAAGATAGTTTTTATCATTCATCTCTTTGTAAATTTTTGAGGTCCACATTTTTCTACTGCCTTCCTTTCCCTTACTCCCTCCCTATGACAGTGAGTAATCTGATACTATTTCTTTTAAGATCATCTTAAGGACCTACTTTCTCCATAAATCCATCCTTAATTACTACAATGATGTTTTTCAATCACCCTATCTGAGACTCACAATCAAGCATTTGATCTTGTTAGACTATCTATTCCCAGTTTGTCTCCTGAGAATGAATATCCATTCCCCAACCAAATTATTAGGACCTTGAAGCTAAGGAATTGTGTCTACTACAACATGGTGACTCCATATACATATATGATAGATAGTGAACTATCTCAGAGAACTCTGAAGCCTGAAACCAAATTTAAAAGCTAAACCTTGGGCTGAATAGTCAATTTCTTGACTGGCAGCTTGCTAAAATTTCAATTTGCATAATATTCACATATCACTAAAATTAATAATTACAATTATAATAATGTTAATAATCACAAGAATCACAATAATAGTATTTTGATGTTAGAGAAGGATCATTACTGCTCTAATTTCAGGAAGGTTGAATACCAATTATTGGGCCTCTTGCAGACTTATATTCGACATTTGTATTGGAATACCGGCTACCACCTGCCCCTGAAAGCCCAACCCACATCCTTCTCTGGGAAGTTCTGCTGCACTCTACACATGATGTCAATGTCTTTTTTGCTCTGTTCTATTCTGTCTTTGCACAGGTTACCTCCATCCCCCCATGTCTGGAATGAGCACATTCCCCTTCTTTGCTTTGTAGTACCTATTTCCATTAAAATATATTCAAATACTACCTCTGACGGGAAGTCCTTATTGATTTGATCATGTCAACCCCTTCTATGTGAGCTCTGCCCATGCCATTCCCCACTCCTTCAATAAATTCCAGTGGTTTCCTAGTGTCTCCAGGAGAAAATACAAAAATAATGTTTGCCATTTTAAACTACTTATACCTAGGCTTTTCCAACCTATCCATTCTTCTTGTTTGTTTTTTTTTTTTTGCAAGACAGTGGGGTTAAGTGGCTTGCCCAAGGCCACACAGCTAGGTCATTATTAAGTGTCTGAGGCTGGATTTGAACTCAGGTACTCCTGACTCCAGGGCAGGTGTTCTATCCACTGTGCCACCTAGCTGCCCAATTCTTCTTCTTTTAAAAACATTTTTTAAAAATTTATTTTTCCAAATACATACAATTGTAGTTTTCAACAATATTTTTGACAAGATTTTGAATTTTACATTTTTCTTCCGCCCTCCTTTCCTTTGACAGAAAGCAATCTAATATAGATTATACATGTATAACCATGCCAAACAGATCCATTTTAATTATGTTGTGAAAGAAGAATCAATTCGAAACCTTTCCATTCTTCTCACACTTTACTGCTCCACAGCTACTCTTCCACCCAGAGACACCGGCCTCCTGGAGGTTCCATGAACAGCATACTTTATCTTTGGCTACAGATAATCTCTTTAGCTGTCCTCTATTGAAACACTCCCTCCTCTTCCCGACTACTGACCTTTCTGGCTTCCCTTAAAATCCTACTTTCTTGGAGGTCAGCTAGGTGGTCCAGTGGATAAAGCACTAGCCCTAGAGTCAGGAGGGAGAGAGTTTAAATTTGGCCTCAGATACTTAATAATGACCTAGCTGCGTGACCTTGGGCAAGTCACTTAACCCATTGCCTTAAATAACTAAAATTAAAAAAAAAATTTAAATCCCACCTTCTATAGAAAGCCTTTCCTAACCCTCCCTAATTTCAGTGCTTTCCCTCTTTTAATTATTTCCTAATTACCCCCTATAAAGTTTGCTTTGTATATGGGTTTGCATGTTGTCTCCCCTATTAGGTTATGAGCTTGAGAGTAGGGACTGTCTTTTGCCTCTTCTTATATCTCCAGAACTTAGCCTAGGCTTGGCACACATATTAATAAGTATTTTATTGATTGATTGATTTCCATCTAGCTGTTAATGCCACCCTTCCAAAATTACTCTGTATGTTTTTTTCTATACTTTTATGTGTTTATGTACTCTCCCCTGACTACAGGACCAGTTTCATTTTGATCTTTGTACACTATCACCTGGCATGGTGTGCTTGGTACAAACATCCAATAAATATCAATGGATTTCAGCTCATGGTAATTAGAAATTATTCAGTTCAACTGTTTCATTTTACTGAGGTGCAAACTAAGGTCCAAAGAGACCTTCTCTGAACTAGTTCGGGCAGTTAATGGCATGGCTGGGACTAGTACTTCAGTTTCCTGACTCTGCTTTTATTATATGACTGGTAATCTCGATCTACAGTTATTTCTAAGGAAAGCATTCCAAATATGTATTAAGTGAGGGAACTATCTGGAAGAACAACACTGAGGTTAGTATTTCAATTCCTTTTTGGTTATGAGGGGAGGTCAGTCACATCACATCATTGGGTGATGATCAACTCTGAAGGACTTGTTCATTTCAGTAGTATGATAATCAAAGACGATTAGATGGAAAAACCATCCATATCCAGAAAAGGAATTTAAATAAAGATCAAAGGTTACTATCTTCAATTTTTAAAAGTTATCTTATGTATTATGTCATTTTTTCTCTCTCTAATGTTTTTTTCTTCCATTTGGATTTTATTATTCTTTCATAATACGATTGATATGGATCTATGTTTAGCATGGTTATACACATAGAGTCTCTATTAGATTGCTTTCTGTCAGGGAAAGGGGAGATGGAAGGGAGGGAGGGAGAGAAATCTAAAACTCAAAATCTTACCAAAAAAATGATTGGTGAAAATTACCTTTGCTTGTAGTTGGAAAAACAAATAAATAAAATATTTAAATGAAAAAAAAAACTTTTACAAAGGCCAATAAAAGTTGAAAACTGCTCTCACAACAATTTTAATTCATTACAAATATGATGAACATGTAGTTCAGATGGAAAGATTTTGGTGCATCTTTGAGTTTGGTCCCCATTCAAGCAAAAGTGCTGAGGATTTTTGAATCCTGTTATCAAGTCACATTCTCAGCAAGAGGAACTGGAGCCATCTAGCCCACCTTCTCATTAAATGTCCACCATTAGGCTTGATTTTTACTTGTCAGGGGCATTCCCTTTCTCTTTCCTTTTTTTTTTTTGACATTTTTGGAAATGTTTCATTAAAATTTCAATTATGGGTTATGATAGATAAGAGTGGAACAAGTTAAAAATAAAGTCAAAAGAACAAAACAGAAACATGCCCAATTATTCATCAGAAGTTAAATATTCAGTATAAATTACAGTAATTTTTTCCACCCACTAAACAATGTTAAGAACTATGAAAACATAAATTATAAAAGATACAATTTTTCTTTGGATCATTTATTCCCTAGTCCAAATTTTCCTAAGCAGAAAAAACAACCTAGAGAAATTAGCATTTTAAAAGCAAATGTTCACCTGGTTGGAAGGGAGTTATTTCTCAGTGTATGAGTTCTTTGAAATCAGGACCTGTCTTTTGACTTTCTCTTTATGGCACAATAAATAGGGACTTAATAAATACTGGACTGGCAGATGGCCATATGAGGAAAAAAAACTTCACTTGATTTCATCTTTGATTCCCCCTCCCCAAATTTTTTGTCAAAATCCAATATGAAATACATATTTTTATCATTCAATATAATAGAAATTATGGATTAGTATGAAACTTTAATGTAACTTCTACTATGTGATATCATTAACCAACTTGCATTAGAACAGTAACTTTTTTTTTAAAGAAACAAAGACTGGGGGCAGCTAAGTGGCACAGTAGATAGAGCACCAGTCCTGGAGTTAGGAGGACCTGAGTTCAAATTCCACCTCAGACACTTAATAATTACCTAGTTGCGTGACCTTAGGCAAGTCACTTAACCCCAATGCCTTGTAAAAAAAAAGAAACAAAAATTGAGCTTTTAGTGGAAGGGGAGAATCTAACAACCACATTTTCTAACATAAATTTATCAGCATTTCTATACTTTTCTTGAAAAATAGGATTACACTGAGGAAATGACAAATTACTAAATTTGATCAGTTCTACCTCTAATATTTTTTAGTAGTTCTCAGTTTTACCTTGCTAAATCAGCTTTCATTATCACTTTAAATTTAACAAACACTTGCTAAATACTAGAGGAAATGCAGCATATAAGTAACACTCAACTAGCCTTTATGGCAACTACAATCTTTGCAAGTGCTTGGCAATGAAGAAAAAGAGGCAGCACAGGTAATACTAAAATTAAGGGGCATTTCTTTTTAAAAAAAGTATTTAAGGTTCACAGGCTCTGCATGGGTTAATCTTTGATTATTAAGAAAAACCACCTATCATCAATTTATTGATTGCCAGCTAACCTATTTAATAAAATAATTATTAATTACCCAGAAACTTTGTTTCTCAAGGTTTTTCACTGAGTCAGAACTTGAACTCAGACCCTTTTACTCCAATCTCAGTGCTTTTTGTCTTTTTTTCAAAGATTTTTACAAGGCAAATGGGGTTAAGTGGCTTGCCCAAGGCCTCACAGCTAGGTAATTAAGTGTCTGAGACCAGATCTGAACCCAGGTACTCCTGACTCCAGGGCCCGTGCTTTATCCACTGCCCCACCTAGCTGCCCCACTTTTTGTCTTTCAACTGTAAGAGGAAATGTGAAGCAACCAGCACTAATGAAATAGAAGAGCAAGAAAACAGAAAGACTTTCTGCTTTTTAAAACAGAAAGACCAATAAACTTGATTTCCAATGCTTAAATTTTTTTAGAGGGCAATTTACAGTGAGAAAAAGATAGGAAAAATAGGTGTCCCTGATTGTGCTTATTAATAAGGCAGCTAGTAATTCTAAGTCTCTTTCAAAGGTGTTACTCAAAACCCTACTCCTGAAAAAAAAAACCTTTCTGAATTTTATAATATTCTGAATTTTAAACATCTCATTTGATATAGTAAGAATAAGACTGGATTTGTGTTATAAACTATGTTATATAATATTAATTATATTTTGGATGATTCAGCTATTTAACTGATTTTTATACATTTTTGAATATTTTATACTATATAGATACATTTATAATTTATTAAGCATGATATCTAAAATTTGTGCATGTCATCAGAAACATAAAATCTTATTTCATTGTTTTTATTAAAAAATCCTATTGTACTCATGTCATTTCTATTCATAGCATCTTGTTCAGGAATAACAATTAACAAGGATAATAATCATATTTAAGATTTTTATAGTACTTAGAAGGTTTGAAAAGATTTTTTCTATGTTATTCTCATTTGATCCTCATGACAACCTTGTATGATAGATGCTTTCATAATTTCCAATTTACTGATGCAGAAAAGGGGAATAAAAAAGATTAATTAAGAGACCTGGCCAGAGTACCTAGTTAGGAAGAATCTGAAGTAGGAGGTCCATATATAACTTGTTTATTTATTGATATTTTTGGGTGAGGGAATGGGATTAAGTGACTTATCTGGAGTCACATAGCTAGTTAGTATATACAAAGTTTGAGAACAGATTTGAGCTCAGGTCCTCCTGACTCCAGGGTCAGGGCTCTTTACACTGACTGTGTCAGTTAACTATCTTGACTGACATATGGTATCATACAATGCAGGCCCAAAAGAGAAGTCTGTCAAAATTCAATCAATACAAAGTCCCATATTATCTTCATAATGTAATTGACATATCAGATCTTCAATTGAACATTTATTTATTAAGAATGTTAGCTGCTGTCAACCTTGTGAGTCCTCCCTTTATGAATGCAAGTTGCAATTTCTCTGCACTTTAGTAGATAACTTAATGAGTTGGGGGGGGGAGAGACAAAAATTTCATCTTGGGTGGGAGGTGGGGAGGAATCAGTCTCTAGTGATGAGCATCCTTGGAGAACAGTCACACCATCTGTTTCCAGGACTATACCTGAAACTTTTCCAGGATGAAACCTTCTAGAACTTATATTCTGCTTGTATAGATCTAAAAGAAACCACTGTCTTTGCCACACCATGATTTTGGGGAAGATAAAATCAACTCATTGCCTTAAAGTTGGATAATGGAAATTCTCTTAAAAAGGAAGCTTTCTATATTAAGATAGACAGTACTTTGAATTCTTCTCTGTAACTTTCAGGTACCCTGGCCAACACAAAAGGGTTTTATTTTCTATGGGGAATGATTATAGGTTTCCTTCCAGAGATTTAATGCTTAAGAATGGGCTCAGTATTCAAAAAGCTGTCACCAGGTGCGAAAGTTTCCATCTCTGTAGAGAGGGGAGATGAAACCTCTTGAAGCATTATTATTAAATTGCTTTTCTTCTCCCAAGTGTGAGATGTATGAATACATTTTTTCCTTTAATTTAGTTTAAACAAAGGAATAATGGAATACCCACCCACAGGTGTCTTCTGGGTATAGAGCAATGAATAGAAACTTAGATGCTCAGCAAGGGCTTGTCATTTAAAGGAATCAGGCCAAGTACTGTTGTCATAAGCACAGGATGTCAGGGCCAGATGGGACTCTAGAACATTCTGTGTCTTAGAACTTAAGCTGTCCAATTTTTAACTGAACTCCATTCACTTAACTCTACATTTTTTTCTCATATTCATAGTCCTTAACCACTTTTGACTCTCCTGACCACTCACTCCTCCCTGATACTTTCTATTGTTCTGGTTCTCATGAAGTTGCCTTTTCCTGATTCTTCTTCCAACTGACTCTTCTCAGTTACATTTGCTGAATCTTCATCTCCCATCTCAAGGTCCTCTTTGAGTGTTGAATCATTTTCAGCAGTGTCCACCTGCTTGGGACCCCATTTGGGTTTTTCTTGGTGAAGATACTTCTTCAACTCATTTTACAGATGGGGAAACTGAGGCAAACAAGATTAAATGCATAGGGTCACACAGCTAGTAAGTGTCTGAGACAGGATTTGAATTCAGGTCCTCTCAACTCCAGGGATCTATCATCTTGGATATTTTTAAGGCATTTTGCATTCAACTTGTCTAAAGTGAAATTGATTGTCTTTCCTCCACTAACCTTCCCCTCCAACAAATCTCCCTTTTCCCATTGAGGAAAACATCTTCCTAGTGACCTCAGTTCAGAACCCTGTAGATAGCTTCAACATTTTCCTGTACCTCATTCAACAAATGCAACCAACTGCCAAATCTTGTTGATTTTCTTTCTATATTTGAGTGCTTTGTGTCTTAGTTAAAAAGGTTAATTTTTTTAAAAACATCACTTGTACAAAAATATTCATAGCAGCACTGTTTGTGATGGCAAAGAATTGGAAATTAAGTGAATGTCCTTCAATTGGAGAATGGCTTAAAAAACTGTGGTATAACCTCACACCTCTCAGACTGTCTGGCCAATATGATCAGAAAGGACAGTGATCAATGTTGGAAGGGATGTGGGAAATCTGGGACTTAGTGTATTAATTACATTGTTGGTGGAGCTGTGAATTCATCCAAACTTTCTGGAGAGCAGTATGGAACTACGCCCAAAGGGTAACAAAAATGTGCATTTGATCCAGCCTTTGATCCAGCAATACCACTACTAGGTCTACACCCTGAAGAGATGATGAAAAAGGGTAAAAACATCACTTGTACAAAAATATTCATAGCAGCCCTGTTCATGGTGGCAAAGAATTGGAAATTAAATAAATGTCCTTCAATTGAGGAATGATTTAACAAACTGTGGTATATCTATGTCATAGAACACTATTGTTCTATTAGAAACCAGGAGGAATGTGAATTCAGAGAGGCCTGGAGGGATCTGCATGAACTGTTGCTGAGTGAGATGAGCAGAACCAGAAGAACACTGTACACCCTAATAGCAACATGGGGTTAATGATCAATCTTAATGGACTTGCTCGTTCCATCAGTGCAACAACCAGGGACAATTTTGGGCTGTCTGCAATGGAGAATACCATCTGTATCCAGAGAAGGAATTACAGAGTTTGAACAAAGACCAAAGACTATTACCTTTAATTAAAAAAAAAACCCAAAACATCTTATTATGTAATTTTGCTATCTCTCTTATACTTTATTTTTTTTTTCTTAAGGATATGATTTCTCTCTCATCACATTCAACTTAGATCAGTGTATACCATGGCAACAATGTAAAGACTAACAGACTGCCTTCTGTGGGGGGGTGGGAGTGGGGGTAGGGGAAAGTGAGATTAGGGGAAAAATTGTAAAACTCAAAATCTTTCAAAAAAATAAAGTCCCCCCCAAAAAAGGGTTAATTTTTGTGTAAAGGTACTGTCATACTGAAGAATGGGTACACTCCATTCAGTAATTATGCAAAGTCCATCATTTTTTTTTGCTTAATTATTTCTGTCTTCCCAGCATCTCTGACATCTGTTCCCTTTGCTCTTCTCACACAGCCACCATCCTATTTAAATCTCTCATTACCATTTTCCTTAGGACTATTATAATAGCCTTCCAATTGGTCTTTCTGCTTACATTTCCCCTCTAAACTGCATTCTTTACATAGTTGCCAAAACAAACAACCTAAAAACTTTGAGTTGCTTCCTACTACCTCAAAGATAAGCAAAAAAGTCCTAGGCAAGTATATATATGCATCTAAGTATGCATTCTGGAGTAGGAGAAGTAGGTTAATAGGCAATTCAATGACAGAAAGACCATTCAAAAATCTTATTCTAATATTTTCAGTCAAGATAGTAAATGACATAAAAATTGAGGTTAGAGAAGAAATCCTGAAATTATATTTGTGTCCTTCACTTCATCAAGATTTTTGTATATATAATATATAAACAAACTGTAGTATATGCAAATGATGTAATACTATTGAACAATAAGAAGAAAGACAATATGAATTTATGCTAGCAACTGAGCTAAACTCTTTAAATATACTTTCTCATTCGGAAGCTATTATTCTGGTGAAGTGGATATAGAGTGCAGGATCTGAAGTCAGGAAGCTTCATCTTCTTGAGTTCAAATCTGGTCTCAGATACTTATTAGTTTTGTGACCCTGGGCAATTCACTTAACCCTATTTAACCTCAGTTTTTTCCTTCTTTAAAATGAGCTGGAGAAGGAAATGGCATCTTTGACAAGAAAACCCCAGATGGAGTCATGAAGAATTGGCCATGTCTGGATAACAATAGATATTATTATTGCCTCCATTTGATAGCTGAGGAAACTGAGGCTGAGAGAGGTTAAGTGACTTGTCAAAGGTCACACGGCTAGTAAATGTCAGAGGCCATCTTTGAACTTAAGTACTTTTATCCAGCGTGCCTAGAAATAACACTTATGAGGAATTCAGAGAAGTAGGAACTGATGGATAATGTAGTAAGTTTAGCCAGTAAACCACTATTATAGAGGTAAATTTAATATAAGCAAAAATACCACTGCAAATCTATAGAATTTTTATTAATTATAATGACTAATTTTGGTTCAGAAGTAGAAATGATAAGTCAAAAGGTATACTTTCCTTCTCTCTGTAGAGAAGTGGAGGACTTTGAGTATAGAATGTTGTATTTGCTGTTAGATACAGTTTCTAGGTCAACTGATTTGCTCATTGTGATGAAAGTTATATTGTGAAGAAACTATAGCATTAAAATGAAAATCTTTTAAAAATTTTTAAGAAAGACATAATTTTCTGTGAATTGTAAGACTTTAAGTAAAAATTTAAGATTAAAAAAACTCTCATGTTGTTTCTTACTATTCATATAAAGGTAATATTTGCTTTGGATTTTTTTGGGGTGGCGGGGAAGAGGCAATCAGGATTAACTGATTTGCCCAAGGTCACATAGCTAGTAAATATCAAAAGTCTGAGGTCATATTTGAACTCAGGATCTCCTGACTCCAGGACTGGTGCTTTATCCATTGCACCACCCATCTGCCCCTGCTTTAGGAATCAATTAATTAATTAATGACTGATTAATAAAAACAAAACAGACATGCAAAACAGATCAGATTACCTTTTTTTTTCTGACACTAAACTAATAGATTAGGGAACTGATGAGGCCATTGTTCCCCTAGATTCTGGGAATTTAACAAAGTCCATCATGCTTGTCTAATGAATGGGATGAAGAGATAAGAAATAGACAACAGTAGAATTAAGAGGAATTCTTTAGGTACCATGTCAGAGTTCTGTTTAGCGGGGTGGTTGTTATTGAAGTGCCTAAGGGATTTGGCCTTGGCCTTGGTCAGGGGTTCAAGACATTTATCTACGACCTGATAGAAAAAATGTGATTGGCATTCTTCTCAAATTTGCAGAATGTACTAGGTAAGCAGGGATGGATGACACAAAGGATGAGAAAGTATCCTAAAATGATCTAAGTAGACTAGAGCTCTTGACCAAAGATAACATGAGATTTGATATAAATAAAATGTAAAGTCTTATAAGAGAGTTCAAAATGTGAGCTTCTTATGAGTAGTTATAGTTTTATTTCCTTGTTTTCTCAGAGCCTAGCACAATTCTTAGCAATATAGCAGATGCTTAGTAAATGATTTTTGATGATGATTGATACATGGATATGGGAATTCACCCATGTGCTAAATAATGTAACAAATGACAGTTCAAGTAGTCTTTGGCCTACGTATTAGGCCCATTAACCACCCTTTTATAATTTTGGTTGGGAGGGAATAAGGCTACCTGTTGATATTGATGATTTCAGAATGCATAGGAGCTTCCTAGGATCACGGGATTTAAAAGTAGAAGGGACATTAGAGATGCTGTACTTTCCTTCCACGGCCCCCCCCCCCCATACAATTGAAACCCAATGTCCAAGGATTTACAAATTTTTTTTTTGTTTTGCTTTTGCAAGGCAATAGGGGTGGGGGTGGGGGGCAGTGACTTGCCTAAGGTCACACAGCTAGATAATTATTAAATGTATGAGACCGGATTTCAACTCAGGTCCTCTTGACTCCAGGGCCCATGCTCTATCCACTGCATCACCTAGCCGTCCTGACCAAAAAATATGCAGTTGGTAGTAGATTAGCAGAGACAAGATTCAAGCCCAGGTCATCTTAGACTCAAAATCCAGTGGTGTCTCAAAAATATAAAATAAGAGAATGTTAGGATTAGAAGGAGCCTCAAGGATCAATCATTTGCTCCACCTGCTTCATGATATATATAGGGAAAAGGTGAGACCCAGAGAAAGGAAGGGAATTGCTGGAGTGACTTAAGGCCAATTTTGCAGCAGAGCCAGCCCTGGCCAACAGGTATCCTGGGGTTCTCCCCACCCTACCCCCCAACCCCATAGCCCTTACGATACCTTGTCTGGCCACAATTAGGCTGGCCATGCAATCTGGCACACTTGTTCCTGCTGCTAGAAAAGTAATGCCCATGATAACATCAGGGATCCCAAGTGTGTATCCGATAATAGTCACCTGCGGAAGAAGAACAAAACAATCTGAAATAACCATGGGACATCTTTGGAAACTTTTTGTTTTGTTTTCAGTAAACACAGAAAGAACACAACAATCTCCTTAGCTGGGTACCCTCAAGGATGGGTATAGTCAGAAAAGAAGGTAATCTAGTTCTGCAGACTCTCAAGTCTTTCGGGGCTCATCTATCTTCTACCAGCTGTCCAGTTGGTTTTCCTAAAGCACAGGTCTGGCCATATGGCTCCTCTAGCAGCTCTCTAATGCCTCGAGGATGCTCTTCCTAAACTGGTCCCGCATTATCTTTCAAGTCTTTCTCCACCATCTCACCACATATTTTACAATCCAGGGACACATGGACTCCTTGATGCTGCTCACACACAACACAACACTGGCTGTCCCCTATGCATGAAACTCACTCTGTATCTCTGTCTTTCTTTCTCTCTCTGTCTCTCTGTGTGTCTCTCCTCTCTCTCTCTCTCTCTCTCTCTGTCTCTCTGTCTCTCTCTCTCTCTCTGTCTCTCTCCGTCTCTCTCTGTCTTTCTCTGTCTCTCTCTGTCTCTCTGTCTCTCTGTCTCTCTCTCTCTCTCTCTCCACATCTCCTAGCTTGTCTGGCTTCCTTCAAGTCTCAGCTGAAGTGCCAACTTTTTTTTATTAATTTTTATTAAAGATATTATTTGAGTTTTACAATTTTCCCCCATCTTACTCCCCCCCCCCCCCCCCCCACGGAAAGCAATCTGTCAGTCTTTACTTTGAAGTGCCAACTTTTGCAAGAAGGAGATATCTTTTCTGGTCCACTTTAACCTTAGGGTAAAGAAACACTTGGAGATTATTTCCAATTAATAACTTGTCTGTATTTAGGTGATTGCTTATTTTCTCAAGCTAAGCCAGTAAGCATTTATTAAGCTCCTACTATGAGCCAGATATTGAATAAAACACTAGAAGCCAAGAGCATTTTGATAGTGTAGGGTCCTTATGGGCAAGGTTGTGGTGCATTTGACTTTCTTTGAAGTTCCAATAGTTAATATGACTTGAGGTCAGAGCAGGAGACAGATGATGGAAGGCCTCCAGGGCCCTGGGTAGATCCTCTACAGAGGAATGTTGGGGAGATGCAGATAAGGATTGCAAAGGCTGGGAAGGCATGGAGGGTCTACAAGATGAAGCCCTGATAGAAGGAAGGCAGCAAGGAAACAAGGATTTATGAAATGTCTACAATATTCTGACTCCTTTACAAATATTATTTCATTTGATCCATAGCCCAAGCCTGGGAGGTAAGTGGTAGTATTATGCCCATTTTGCAGCTGAGAAAACTGAGATAAACAGGGTTAAGTGCCTTGTCCAGAGTCATTCAACTAGTATGTGTTTAAGACAGGATATGAACTCAGATCTTCCTAACTCTGGGCAGCTAAGTAACACTATGGATAGAGTATGGCCCTGGAGTCAGGAGGACCTCAGTTCAAATCTGGACTCAGACACTTAATCATTAATTACCTAGCTGTGTGACCTTGGGCAAGCCACTTAATCTCACTACCTTGCAAAAATAAACAAAAAACTCAACTTTATCTCCAGAACTCTGTCCACTATACCTAGCACCTTCTCTAGGTTACAGTCTTAGTGAGCTGTTATACTGAGAGCCATATAGCACCTTTTTTGGGTCACTTTCCTAAATTTAACAGCTAATAACTCACATAGCATCCCTAGATTTCTAGTTTTTCTCTCTAATGGAACCAATAACCTATCCTTGCTTGCTTCCCAGTATGGTTGTGAGGGTCATGGGAAATAATGAAGGTTAGAGTTCTTTGGAAAGTCTTAAGTCCTATGCAAATATAAGGTACTAGGAGGTACAACTATTAATATCATTATTGTGGCATGCAGATGGATGGATGGAATTTTGCTCAGAGTGTGGGTGTAAAGTGCCAAAAAGTAAGTGGAACAAAAGTAGGGAGTCTTTATGGCAAATGTACTCTTATTTATGTGGCAACTACCATGAATATTAAAACTCCCACTTCTTTCTCTCTGAGCAAAATCATTTACCATTACTGTTTTAAACTAGATTGTGAGGTAGTTAATCCCTGGCCTTTGGGATTTCAAATGTTATTAAATATCATTGTTCAAATTTAATGAAAAACTGAATGTACCCTTCTGTATATCTAGTTATGCAAACTGGTTGAACAGTAATTTATTCTTAGAAAAAATCTGAGAGAGGTGCCATTCATGATTTCATTAGTTTTATTTTTCTAATCCTCACATTCAAACATTTCTATAGCAGCTTCATCAAATGAATTTTTCTTTTCTTGTAATGTCTTTTGGGGAGGATGCTTGCGTAAGAGCCAATTTACGCAGAAGGAATATAAATTGAATGAAATATTTATACATCTTTAAATAAAAATAAGATGAGACTCTAACATGCAGTCAGAAAAGTGCCACTGTTATATGTGGCATTAACACAGGCAGTCAAAATACTTTTGACAGTGGTTTATATGATTAACTTGGCATTTTAGATGTTGGCTTATCCTCTGTTTCCTTTGTCCTCACTTGAATTCGGAAATCTATAGAGATTGGCCCTGTTATCAGATTAGATGAAGAAGCAGTCTTTACTATGAATGTTATGGTAACCAAGGGGTGACCATAATGTAGATGGATTGAGAAAGGTAGACAGGAGGAAAAAAGCAAAATCTAGCTTGCTTCAGAATGATTCCCTATTTGGATAAGCCCAAACTCTTATCACCATCCTTGAGATTCCTGGGAATTTAAGATCACACAAAGGAAAAATGATAGGCACCCATTGTCAGACTTATTTTGTCCATAAATGAGAAATAATCTCTGGCTTGTGAACACTAGTAAGGGATGGGATGGGTTAGAGGATGGGGATGTGGATCTGCTCCTAGGGTGCTGAAGAGTAGCCACAATCTGCAGAAAACAGAAAAAGGAGGGCTCTGGGGAGATGTCAAAGGTAGGTTGTGTTGATATACTAAGAAAGATAAGGACTATCTTTCATGGACAGGATTGGGGAAGGGGAAATGGGGGAATTTATGACTGTCAATCTGGGAAGAGTGGTACATTGCAGAATTCTTTGGCTAAAGTGGTTGTGCAATGGATGTTCTAAGGTAGACCTCAGTTCAAATTCAGCCTCAGATAGTTCCTAGATATGAGATTCTGATTATGTCAATTAACTTCTGCCTGCCTCAGTTTCCTTATCTGTAAAATAATGATAACAAGAGTGCTTACTTCAGAGGATAATGAGGATAAAAATACATCTAAAGGCCTTTGCAAAAATATTATATAAATGTTAGCTAACTTTAAATGTTTTATCCTGAGAAAACACTAATAAATTTATTCTACCCTTCCCTGGACTGCTTTGATTAAAGTTAGGATGAGTTAAAGTTGGACAATGGGCATAATAGCATGAAAAGATTAATCAATGCTCCTTCTGTTTTTGAGAGGACAACCATGTCTAGAGGATAACACTGCAAAGATAACATAAGTGAAGGGAGTTTGGTGTTGCAATAAAATAAACTTGCAAAAAGTTTAACTGACACTCAGAATCCAGAGTTCATGTGAGAGGTTTTTCTTACCTTATAACCTTTACTAGTAAAAAAACAATTTACAAGAGAAGATGATCTTGAAGGTCTTTTCTATCTCTATTATGATTCTACAAGGTCTTTCTAAAGGATTCTGGTCATAAAACCTAAGGGATCTAAGTGGTTGAGCGTTTTTGCTCTTCCATCAGGATCAGCCAATGGCCTGTGTGTTATAGAGTTTCGAGTGGAGAGCTTGATAGACCTGACCCTGGGTCAAGTATTGGTAAGGAGTTCAAGGTTTGAACAGCCCAAGCTATGGGTGGGTTGGAGAAATTGAAAAGGTGGATCTACTAGACATCTGTGAATTATAAATCTAAATATATTTATTGTGTTCATGTACCAAACAACAACAAGAAGAAAAGCAAATTTTGGTAGAATTAAGAGTAGGAAATAATTACTTCCCCCTCATATCTATCCTACTACTTCGAACTTTAATTATATACTTTTCATGCTCTGGTTATCTATAGTTCAATTCTTATTTTTCACTAGACTATAATAAGGTTCAAGAGGATAGCGACTCATTCATTTTTGTATATTTCTCAGTACCTAGTCAAAGACATGGTTTGTTTTTTTCCCCTCTGGTAGCCATGTACAGATGTAAGAATTGGACTATAAGGAAAGTTGAGTGTTATAGAATCAACATTTTCAAATTGTGGTGCTGGAGAAGACTTTTGAAAATACCTAGGACAGCAAGGAGATCAAAATGATCAATGCTTAAAAAAATCAATTCAGACTATTCACTGGAAGGTCGACTACTGAAGCTGAAGTTCAATTACTTTGGTCATACAATGAGAAGACAGAATTCATTGGAAAAGGCTCTGATGTTGGGAAAGATTGAGGGTAATTAGAAAAGGGGATGGCAGAGAAAAGATGGATAGAATGGAAACAATGAACATGAACTTGGACAGACTCTGGGAGATGGTAAAGGATAGAAGGGCCTGCCATGCTATGGTCCATGGGGTCATGAAGAGTTGGACAAGCCTGGCTGACTAAAGAATAATGACAACAACTGTACCTAGGAAGGGAACTATGGTAGAAACCGTTTGCCATATGTTTGGTGAATTTAATTAGTTTAATCAGTTTGTTTAATTTCTTATGACCTAACTGAGATCACTAGTCTGTAAGTTCTGGAATGGTATGAGAGGGGAGCAAGGAAGTGAAGAGAGATGATATGGAGATCCAAGGGATTTTCATAAGCCTGGCTTGGGTGCTGATTGGAACATTTCAAGAATGGTAAAGGCCAGGAGGGCGGAAATCAGGGGCTCTGAAAGGGAGACAAGACAATTTTGGCCCAGGTCTAGGTCAATACTGGGGGGTGGGGGTGGATGAAGATGACTATTTTGGAGGTGTCACTAGAAGGTGGTAATTAAACATAAGAACAGCTCGAAGACGGAAGAAACATTGGAGAATACTGGCTGATAACTTTACTAGAACCATAGTCCTAAAATGTCCCATGCTTGATCCCTTTTCTTGAGTCTTAGTATCTAGAAACCATGACTACTTTCTCTGATTCCTATTGCAATGGCTTTCTCCATGTCTCGATTTTCTTGATGCTGGCTCTTAGTTCATATTATCTAGCTTTCCTTCAATGAAATAGGACTTACCCCTACCTGCTTCAGTTCCACCAAAGGACAGAATTTAGGAAATGATAGTGCCTCCCCCCCTCCCCCCAGCACTGCCTCATTCATTGATTAGTCCATACTCTCTAATATTTTCAACTGACCCCTTTGGGTCTGCCACAGCCAAGTCAATAATAGCATCTTCCCTTTAGCCCAAGAAAACAATGCATTGGGAGTGACCATGGATTTGAAAACAGGAGACTCATGTTGGAATTCTAGCTCTGCCACTGGCTACTTACTATTCATATGATTTTGAACAAATTACAAACTCTTGGGGCCTCAATTTCCTCAGCTATAATATAAAAGATTTGATTGGATGACCTTGAAGGCCCTTTCTAGTCTAAGTCAATGATCCTATGATTCAATCATGCACTTAAAGAATTTAGATTTGAAAAAGAACTTAAGAGATCAACCAGTTCTAGAACTATAACTGGGACAGAAGGATCAGGGCTTTGGCACAGGGTGAATAAATATAGGGAATCCTCATTGGGCTTCTAGTAATTTAATAGCATAGAAATAGTTGAGTTTGACACCTGGTGAGCAAGAATAATTGAGTAGAATAGGAAGCTATTAGAAAGTGTCTTCTAGACAAATTCTTGGTGAATTTTTCCTTGGCCCAATCTTCTCCTGCTTCCTCCTCAAAACAGCCTCCTCCATAGGTGTTGTGGGTATTCTAGGGACTTCATTGCCTCGTGCCCTCTCTTCTCCTGCCAAGAGTTTGTTTTGTATTGTTTATTCTGGGCACAAAAATTGCTAGTTATATCTCTTTCTAGTTGAACCATTTGTTTTAAAGATGAGTGAAAGTTTCAGGGAGGCAGATTTCAGGTCAAAATAAAGGAAAAATGACTACCAATTGGCACTGTTCAAAAAATGAAAGGATGTTAATTCTCCATCACTGGAGGTATTTAGGGGGTAGCTAGGTGGCACAGTGGATAGAATGTTGGCCTAGAGCGAGGAAGACTCATCTCTTTCAGTTCAAATCTTGCCTCAGGTACTTACTAGTTGTGTGGCCCTAGGCAAGTCACTTAACTCTGTTTACCTTAGTTTTCTCATTTGTAAAATGAGCTGGAGAAGGAAATGGCAAACCACTCCAGTATATCTTTGCCAAGAATACTCACTTTGGATCAAAGAGAGTTGAACATGATTGAAAAAAGTGAACAACAAGTCATCACTTACCAGCCACACCATTAAATAAGAAAACACAGCAATCCAAAGAGTGGAGAAAATGAAGGTGACCATGAAGAATTTCTCCCAGCGTGGCTTGCTGCAATTTGGAATGGTGATAAACAGTAGGAATATCAGGGGCCAGGTGAAGATCCACTTTGCTCGGTCCATGTGTCCCTCTGTAGAGATAGAAATAATTTAACTTAAATGAGGGCAAGAAAGGAGCTGAGAATTTGAGGGTTTAGAAGAAACCTTGCAGCTCACTGATTTTTAACTCATGTTACAGATGATAGGTCTGAGGTCCAAAGTGGAGCAGGTTCTCCCCCAAGGTCAGCAGAGCCACATTATTTGTTCCATAACCTCATGCTGACTTTTTCTCATTTTACTTGCCTCTGCTTCCCAGAACATGAACTCAGGGCAGTGTCTTTCTTCAAAATGTTCATATTGATGTAATAAAGAACTGAATTCTTGAAGGTAATGACTGAGAGTCAATGTGTGTTTGTGCTAAGACTTCTGACCTTGGAAAGGCTATTAAAAAAGTCCACTCAAAAACATATTCATGTAGTCCTTTACCTTTTAACACCTTTAAATTAAAAAAAAAATAATGACCTAAATAGTCCTACATTCTATCTCCCTATCTCCTGAAATTTTACAAAGTATTGAGTTGGAAAGGACTTTAAATATTTTTTCTTTTTAGCCTTTTTCAGGTTATGGACCTTATGGCAGTCTAAGCATGGTTTTCTTTTCAGAATAATATTTTAAAATGCACAAAATAAAATGTATAGGATTATAAAGCAAACCAATGATATCGAAAACCAGTTGTCAAAATATTAAAATAGAAATTTAGGGATTATAGGTGACTTTTCCCTGCTCCAACCTCTTCTTTTCTATTTCATTGTATAAACAAGGAAATTGAAACCTTGAAAAGCTAAATGACCCATTCACAGTCAGGAAGATAGTACGTAGCAGGATCTGAACCCAGGTTCTCCCTCTCCAAATTCAGTGCTTTTTTTTTATGGCAACATTTATCCCTTTTATCACTCCAAATAAAGCCTCCATGAAGAAACAAAGTCTGAGAAAGACTCCAAATTGGCAGAGTTATTCAAAATTATTTGGTCCAACCTACTGCTGTTACTATAAGGAAAATGATGATCTGATTCTTCATCCAAGGTTACTTATAGTCACCTAGTTGGAAAGGCTGGCACTTGCGCTCAAAAACCCTGGTTTCCAAGTCCATGCTTCTTCTATTTAAGCTAATTCATCATGAGTTTCTAAGAAACACAGGATATAACAAATGTGATTTCCATACCAAGTTATATCAGCTATTCTGAGGGTGGTTTTAAAATGAGACTGCCTACATGGATTATCAGGCTTGGCTTCTCCAACGCCCTAAAATCTGGCCTTACCCTACTTTGCCAACTTTATCACCCACTCTAGCCTAAGAGGATTTGATTCCTCTGTTCTTAAGAGACCTTGCCACTCACCATGATCACCTTGCTCCATAATCTTGACTTCATTAATTTTTCTGAATCAAATTCTATCTCCTCTTCTTCTTTTTTCCCCCTAAGACTAGATTTAAACGCCTATCTTCCTGACTCCAGAACTGGTGTTCTATCCACTGTACCACCTAGCTGAAACACTCCTACCTATTCTTGATTGTTAACTTCAAGTCTTACTTGTTTGATGCCTTCCCTAATTATTCTAAGTCATATAAATCCCTTTACTATCTCTTTTCTATATCAAAATTATATTCTAATCAATAACGTCTAATTTATATCTAGTCTTACCTATTCCAATTACATTACAATGAGTAATGTAACACTTTTATATATTCAAGAATCCCATTAAACATATGCTATGAGAAATACACTGTGCTCAATATGAGCAGACGTGACAGTAATATGTATTACACTGTAAGCACCATGAGGGCAGGAACCATGTATTATATTAGCTTTGTATCTTTCCCAATGTTTAGCACATTTAATCTACACCAAGAAAGCACATATTATTAATGTGCAGGTGATAGTGTAGACAGGACATGATCCTTTCCCTCCAAGAGCCTACAGACTAGTATGAGACAGACTAGTATTCACAAATAATTAGAATAAAAACTATTACATGAGAAGTGTATATGATAGCTGAAGAAATAGTTATTAACCACCATTTGGAGCATTCAAGGCTTGTTGTAATAGATGATATTTGAGCAGAGTTTTCAAAGAAGAATTCAACAACTGCAATTTGGAGATGATGATGGAGTAAGAAATGAGTTCTGGGTAAATATTAGCCTGTTTTGGAGAGGTAAGAGTTAATTTAAGTTAAATCAGAAATTTAGGCCATGAGAAAAATGACATTTTTCTTTATACTTTGCTTTGCCATGAGACTTGCTATAAACTAATGGCTAGTGGGGTGAGGGATAAGCTCCTCAGTTCTAGGAAAAAATTCTTAGAGTTTAGCTAGCCATCAGAGAAGAAGGGTCATATTTTCCCCTCTCCCTTCTTTTCTTACTCTGCTCTCAGAGTTACAAAGCTCAAAATTTTTGCAGAGTTTAATAGATATTATTTCCAATTTCCAATCATTGCCCCAGAAAGCCCCTAGAAAGATTGAGAAACAGGAAAAGCATCATTGACAGATGTCAGAGATGTTTCTCTTCCTATCCAAATGGAGGTGGTACAGAGGACAGGGTGCTGGGTCCAGAATCAGGAAGGCTCTTCCTAAATTTTAATCTGGCCTCAGACTCTTACTAGCAGTGTGACCTTGGGCAAGTCACTTAACTCTTTGGCTCAGTTTCCTTATCTGAAAATAAGATGAAGGAGGAAATGGCAAACTATTCCAGTATCTTCCAAGAAACCCCCAAATGGGATCAGAAGAATCAGACACAACTGAAAATGCCTGAACAACCAGAAAGAACTAGGAGGTCTATGTGAACTTAGGTCTACTAAACTTCAGGAACAGTGCCACCTAGCTTGGCCACCCAGCTGCAGAGTCACAGTGGAGACAGGGTATGGGGCTGGGAGATAGGAAGATTGAGTTTGAATCTTATCTCAGGTATTGACGGGCTATGGGAACCTGGGTAAGTCACTTAACCTCTCTGTGCCACCGTTTCCTCATATGTAAAATGGAAATAATAACAGTATCTTACCTCACAGGGGAGTTGTGAGAAGAAAAATTTGTCAGCATATGTAAAAATGCTTTGCAAACCTTAATGTAAATTCTGTACATGGATTTTTTTCCTTTCTTATTTTGAACATTGATTTAACTACAAAATCAGTCAATTAGAAAGGCAAATGCCATTAAATGTGGGAATTATAATGCACAGAGAACCTGGGTCAAGTCTCCTTTTTTATTTTAAGGAAAAATTCTATGAATCCATAAAAACTGCTGAGTCAGGGCTTACTTATTACCTGTAAAAAATACTGGATAGCATCAGCTAGGTGATGCAGTGGATAGAGCACCAGCCCTGGAGTCAGGAGTACCTGAGCTCAAATCCAGCTTCAGGCACTTAATAATTACTTAGCTGTGTGATCTTGGGCAAGCCACTTAACCCCATTGCCTTACAAAAACAACAACAAAAAATTGGATGGAGCAAGGATCCCTTGCACTCCTAGTGTTTCATTATCCTCCACACTTATTTACTTAGTCCTTCACACAAGTAAGCATTTCTTGTCTGTCCAGCTAGATTGTAATCCCCTTGCAGACAAGGGCCATGCTATTCTTTTTTGATCTTCTACAGCATCTAATACAGGACAAGGCCACAGGGGAGGCATTGGATAAAACTTATTGCTAATTAACTGACTGATATCTGAAAATAAGCAATGGAGACATAAGAGTTCCTACACCTTACGTGGCTGCTCCTTTTGTTGAGCAAATAGAGGGTTTTTTTTTCAAGTGGAAAAAACGACAATTTAATTATGTGAAAAATGTTTCTAGATGAGCTGTCATGAGGCAGATGGCTAATCATATTGGAGGGGGAAAATTAGCAACAGATGTAGTTGCCATTTAAAAATTTTAACTGAATTAATTTGGACCAATAACTAATTAAACCCTCCAATTAGGGAAATGGTTGAATTACTGCACATAGGAATCATTTTGTGATCATTAGATTCAGAAGACACCAGAGCCTCCTAAAATCAGAGAGCTGGAGGAGGAGGCCTTGGAGATCATTTAATCTAATGTCACTTTTCCTCCCATTTTTAAAGATGAGAAAACAGGCTTAGAGATGAGAAGTCATTTGCCTAAGGTCATAATTCACATCTCATGACTTTCGGTCTTTTATATATTCTGTTCTATATTAGATGGGGCAGGATGCTAACCTATACCACTTCTAAAGTTTTGTTGATAAATTTTCTTGTTACCTTACTCTTTTGCCTATGGCTTTAATTTATATTCATAATAAAATACACGTTATTTTATGAAATACAAAAAACAATATAATAATCAATATATTAATACCCTCTTATTAATATTGTGTCATTTCAGTTGTGATCTCATTTGGAATTTTCTTGGTAAAGATATTGGAGTGGTTTGGCATTTCCATCTCTAGTTCAATTATCCCTCTTCAAAACAGAACTCATCTTTCTTCCTCACCTCACCCTACCCAACCTTCCTATTATGGAGAGGGCATTGTCATCTCTCCAGCCACCCCGTTTTGTAAACTTAATATTTTCCTTGATTATTCAAAGTTGCTTAACTCCTGTACATCCAATCAGTTGTCACAACTTGATAACTCTATCTCCACATCAACTCTTACTTCTGTCCCTCACTTGTATTACACACTCATCACTTCTCACATGGTCATTTTAATAATTCTCTCTCCCTTTTGCAAAGCAATTGGGTTAAGTGATTTATCCAAGGTCACGCAGCTAGATAATTATGAAGTTTCTGAGGGCAGATTTGAACTCAGCTCCTCCTGACTCCAGGGCCAGTGCTCTATCCATTGTGCTACCTAGCTATCCCTCATTTTAATAACTTTCTGATTGGTTTTCCTGCCTCTTCTTTGTTTCTTCTTTAAGCTCTCTTTCACATAGTTTCCAAATAAGTAGGTGTAATATAATTTTGACCTTGCCATTTGTTATTCAATTGTTTCATTCATGTCCAACATTTTATGACCCCCTTTGGAGTTTTCCTGGCAAGACAATGGAGTGGTTTGGCATTTCATTCTCTGCCTCATTTTATACATGAGGAAATTATAGATGAGAAATTAACAGGGTTCAGTGATGAATCCAGGGTCACACAGCTAGTAAAAAGTAAATAGTGAGGCTGAATTTGAACTCAGGTCTGATCTTGCTATGTTCTTGTAATTGTTTCTATTAGAAAAAAATATAATTTCTTCTGTTTGGAATTTAAAGTTCTTCTATATCTAACTCCATTTTATTTCATATTGTTTCTGTCAAATGGATTCCATATTCCAATCATACTGGCCCAATTGCTATTTTTAGCTATCTTCTACTTTGCTGCCTTTGCAAAGGCAGTACTGGCTTGATTCTCAGAATTACTTCAAGGCTCATCTCAGGTGCTACCTCTTACAGAGATCCTTTCCTAGTGATTCCCCTACTTACGGCTGCTATCCTCTTCTCTTTAAAAAAAAATCACTTTAAATATATCTTGTATTTGTACATCTATGTATATCATATATACTATGTATATCATATCTGTGTATTGTATATACTCAGAATATAAATTCCTTGAGTTTGGGGATTGTTTTCAAGTTCGTTTTAGGGCCTACTCAGCCCAATCCCTTGCACAAAATAGGTACCTAATAACTACTTGCTGACTTGAATTATAATCTTGTATCATCTACTACTTCTTCTGGAATTGTTATATCATCACATATATCTCTCCTCTTTTCATCATTTCAATTCTGGACATGCAAATCCTTAAACAATGCAGAGTGGGATTAGTGAAAAAAATATTGAACTAAGACTTGTTACCTATATTCCAATTCATGCCCTGTCACTAAATACTTTTCCTCTCTCAGCCTTGATTTCCTCTTCTGTAAAATATAGGGGTTTGTCTTAATGTTCTCTCCCAAATCTAATATTCCATATTCCACCATTTATATTCTATATCCTAAAATTCCCCATAGCATAGTAAGGTACAGAGCTTGCCTATGTTATATTTCAGTCTAAAAAATTTTTGATGTAATAATTCAATTTAACAAACATTTATTAAATATCTACTGTATACAAGACTTTGTGATGGCATTGGGTGGGGATATACTACAGACAAACCAGCTCTAACCCTGATCATTCTATAGTTCCGTGATTTTAAGTTCACTTTTAGATGAGACTTTGTGTTTCTTTTCTCAAGGTCTCTTTCCATACCAACACATCATAATTCTTTGATTTTTAGATCAGAATATGCATCATTTGGGATAGCATGAAATCTCTTTTCTATCTGAGAAACTTAAGAATAAGTTCTTTTCTGTTTAATTCTCAACTTGACCCAGAGTGCCATCAGACAGAGTCCACCCAAGCAACCCAAGATACACATTTCTCTGAAGTCCTGCCTCGGTTTTATATTTTATGATCCTGGCTCTGCCTAGTGTCACAAGATTATTGTGAGGATTAAATGACAGAATGTTCATGACAGATTTTATGTATAACACAAAGAAGCCTGTTATTTTCCATTCTAGGCTTCTCTGAATTCTTAGTCTGCTCTCAAACACCCCGTGAGCATTAGCAACCACTGATGGCAAATCTGAAATGTTGCTGCTGCTGCTGCTAAGGCAAAGTCAGACAAGCCAAGTCTTTTACACTCTGTCTCCCTGGCAATTTTTCCCCAACTTGAATTTTTAGGAAACTGATTTTTAAGGAAGGTGCAATTCTTCATGCTCCTGCCTTTTATAAACAAAACAAACCAAAGCCAAGGCACCATCCACCCACCTCTACTTTGCCTCCTCAAAACAACTCTGTATTTTAACTCTGGGATTGATTTTTCTTATTATCCTAAAGCAATAATTAGATCACAGATTTAGAGCTGAAATGGAAACTAAGATGCCATCAAGTCTAGTCTCTGAATTTTATAGATAAAGGACTGTGGTCCAAAGTTAGGTCTCAGATAGTGAATAGCAGTGTAAGAATTTGAGCCAGGTTATCTTGACTTCTCTCTCATGTTTGTTTAGCACTTCATACAATACTCTCATATCCCTTAGTTTAGGTAATTATCACAATAGTTTTATGGCAGACTTTCTTCCTCTCTTTCCTTTCCTATTAGCTTAAAGTGAAGTGGGCTATTTGGGAAGGTAGGGACTTCACCCCACCCATTGTTAGAGATATTCAAGAAAAGGCTGAATGACTTTTTTTTTTTTTAGTATGCTGTAGAGAGGATGCTTGTTCAGGTATGGACTCTGAGGTCCCTTACTTAGAAGGAGGGAAAGGAGGAAAGGAAGAAAGAAGGGAAAGAAGCAAGTGGGGAAGGGTAAAAGGGAAGGAGGGAAGGAGAAAGAAGGGTAGAAGGAAGGAGCATAAGAAGGAGAGGAGGGAGAGAGGGAAGGTAAGAAGGAAAGAAGGTGGGGGAAAAAGGAGAGAGTAGGAATGAAGACAAGAAGGAAGGAGGGAAGAAAGAAGGAAGGGAAAGTGGGAAGGAGAATGGGAAAGAGGAAGGGAAGTAGGAAGGAAAGAAATTTTATTTGAGGGGAAATAGGAAGGAAAGAGGGAAGGTAGAAAGGTGAGAAGAAAGGAGAAAGGAGGGAAAGAGGGAAGGTGAGAAGAAAGGAGAAAAAAGAAGGAAGGAGAGGTAGGAAGAAAGAAGAAAGGTAAGAAAGAAAATGGGAAGACAGGAAGGAGGGAACGAGGCAAGGGAAGGTAGAAAGCAAGGAAGGAAAAATAAAAGGGATTAGACTTGTTTTGTTTGACTCCAGAGAGAATTAGGAGCAATGGTTGAAAATTGGGAGGGCGGTAATTTAGGCTTCATATAATGAAGAGTTTCTGGTAAATGAGTTATGAGTTATTTTAAAAAAAGAAAACTTTCTGAGGAGCTAGTGGTTTCTCAGTCACTGAAATCCTGCAAGGGTTGACTGGATGATTATCAGTGGAAATGTCATCTTGGGAAAGGATTCTTGCTAAATTAGAGGCTGGCTTAGAATACCTCTAAGCTCCTTCCCAACTCTGAGATCCAGTGATTCAAGAAGAGGTATGCATACTTCTCTCTCCAACCCCTCTTAGAGAAATGAACTTTCTTTATTAGGTTGTTAGCAGTAATCTACCTTCCAGGTCCTTGTCCAACTATCTTTCAGACTATGGGTCATGTCAATAAAATATGTAAGCCTGGGGCTATTTCTCATCTATTGAAAAATTACAAGCTGTTTATTCTTTCCATCCCAGAACTTACTGAATACAAAAATTCAACAACAAACTATTCTGGTACTGTATAACCTGGACTTACCCTTGATTTTCCACCAACTACAGAAGTCACTTCAGTTGCTCCTTTTGTAAAAAGATATTGATATTTGCCTAAGCTGGGGCTGGCAAACTATGGTCCAATGGGCTCATTATAGAAATAGGTTACAGACCAGATGTATCCCTTGGGTCATAGTCTAAGTCATTTTCCAAAATATTTAAGAAAATATATAGTAAGCTTACTATTTATGCACAACATTGCTAAATGCTTGAAGCTGAGTGGAGAGAGAGCTTTAGAATCAAGAAATTTAGGTCTGAATCCTAGCTCAAACACTATCTGTAGGCAAATCACTTTACTTTTGTGATATTCAATTTCTTCATTTGTAAAATGGGATAACATTTTTCATGGTTTTTGTGAGGAAAGTCATATAAAGAAGTGAGCTGTTATTAACTGACTGGAATACATTGTTTAGACTTTAGAGCATTCTATAATTAATTGCAATCTATCATAAATGCTCAAAAGAAAATCTTCTTTTCCAAAAAGAATCCTAATGGTGGTAAAATCTTTTGTAAGGTGAAGAACCTTATAGTTTCAAAAGAAATTATACATGCCCACTCACCATTTTGCTATTTAAATTCAGATTGGTTTTGGTATATTGGACTTTCATATGGTAAATTACATATGACTGGCCAACCTTGGTCTTTTACCATTAAGCTTACAATATTGTTTGGTTTCCATGCTAACCATGCTCAATTAGAGTCATCTAGCTTGTCTTTCCTGGATTGGTGAATGTTATTGTATCAGGGGAACAGTACCATAAGAGTTATAAAAATTATCCTACAGAGAAAGGACTCAGGATTTAAAAATTCATCCCTCATTTTTTACGGATAAGGAAATTGAGGTTGAGAGAATAGTAAATGGTATTCTAGAATACATTTAGAATCACAACAGTACCAATGCCTTATTCATACAAGTTTGATAAATATTAATTTAATTGAAGGCTGGGACTGAAATGAACTAGAGAAGGAAGTGACAAACTACACCAGTATCTTTGCTAAGAAAATCCCAAATAGGGTCATGACTGAACAATAATAAAAATGCATGTTGAATGATTGGCATCCTGTTTATTTGTATATATGTTATGTTTCTCCTTTCTGCTCTAAGCCTACCCTAACCCCCTACACTATGCAAGCTCTTTGAAGGTAGGAATTATTTTGTTATCTCTACATCTCTGAACCCAGCACATGCCCTGCAAAACAGCAGACACAAATGATTTAATTTTTTGAATTGTTGAATTGAGTCTCCCTTACAGTGCCAGTACAGGTTCTGTAGAGTGAGCCTTCCATATGTGCTGACTAATTGGCGCATACTTAACAGAAAACATCCAGATGAAGAGTGAAACCTTCATTGTGCCAGCTAGATGCTTGCCAACATGTGGCTGTTTTGGCATTATATGGGCAAAACATGGAGGTGGTAAATGCTATTTTTCCTTCTCTTTGGCATGAGTTGGCACTGTACTACCATAACCTCACCATGTCTCTGCCATGCTCTTGGATTAGCAATATCAGCTCACATTTAGATGACACTTAGTCCTACAAAGTGGCCTCCTTGCAAAAGGAGAACTCGAAGCCTGAGCAAGTGAAGTGATGTATCCAAGGTCACCAAGTGAACAGATGAAAGGTCTAGGATTCCTCCCCACCATTATCAGACTTCCTAATTTTTCTCCAATGGCTTGTTTAGCATTCTCTAAACAAATAGGACTTACTGGTATAGTCAGTATATAGGACACTTAGTTTTGGGGTCAAGAATACTGGGTTTTAAAGTATGATTTCAGACAAGTCAGTTTCCTAATCTATAAAGTCAGGAGGTAGTCTAGATGGCTATTAAATTCCCTTTCAGCTCTAAATTTAGAAGCCCATTTAAGATTTTACCTCTCCTTTGGATTTCAAATGAAATTCTTCTCTTTAAAACACTCTAATAGTGGTTTAAAGAAAAATAAAATTCTCATGAGTCCTTGAATATCTGTACTTCAAATATAGGAACATTTTGTTTCAGCAGGAACCTTGTGACGTGAAACAATGTAAGTATAGTTTACCTGGTAGGTCTGAAAGCAAAGGAACAAGTACATTTCTACTAAAAAGAATGATTTGTGGGGGGCAAAATTCTGATTGGTTCAGTGTAGGTAATTTAATATGTAAATTAATCAATCAGAAAGGCTAAATTATCTCCTAATACTTGTTCTGGTCCTACCATCCATTCAAATATCAGCAAAGCTCAAAGAATAGATGTGGGTGTTTGCAAGCATTTTATTCTCTAACCCTTTACTGAATTTTGGAGAATGAAAAAACTCTAATTGCTCAAGTGATTTAAAAAAAAATCAGGTAACCCACACTGGTTGAGGGGTAGGGATAGAGGTAAAAAATAGAATCTGTATATAAAAATAAAATATATGTACATATATAAATATATAAAATGTATAAATATATAAAATATATAAAAAATAAAATTCCAGAAGTCTTCAATTTTCTCCATGCTGATTCGATTCCATTACACAAACACTGGCTACAAGAACCTACTATGTACAAAGTATACAAAGGTAGATATATCATAGACCTGCTTTCAAGAAGCATACAGTTAAATCTGAAAGGGAGGAAGGGTGGCTCATAGGGTTGTAGGCTTTAGAGCTGAAAATAACTTTGAAGATTATCTAGTCAAAGCAATCAATAAACATTTATTAAGCATCTAACATCACCAGGCATTGCCCTAAGCACTGAAACAAAAGTTTTCATTTTTTTTGGTTGAAGAAGATGAAGGTAAAAGTATTTTAAACTACAGATTCCACTGCTGGGTCACATACCCCAAAGAAGTCAGTTATAAAAAAGAAAGATTTCAAGTATAACAGAACACTTTTTGTAGTGGCAAAGAATTAAATACAAGGTAAATCATTGAGAGAGAGTTAAGAAAATTGTGGTGTTTGACTATCATGGAACACTTTTTAATAGTATATCTACGGCAGCAAGGTGGTACAATGGATAAACCAAGCCTGTAGTCAGGCCTTAGACACTTACTAGCTGTTAGACCCCAGGCAAGTCACTTAATCCTATTTGCTTCAGTTTCCTTATCTGTCAAATGAGATGGAGAAGGAAATGGCAAACCATTCCATTACTTTTGCCAAGAAAATTCCATATAGGGTTATGAAGAGTTGTACATGATTGAAATGAATGAATGAGGAAAATCTCAATATATGCAAAAAATGGATCATATAGAACTGAGGCAAAATAGTGTAAACAGAGCCAGAAAATCAATATACACAATGACTTGTAGTCATTGTATGAAAAAGAACCACAACATAGCAATGGAAACTATGGATGCTGTTAAAGGATAGTGACCATAAACCTTGATTCCAAAGAAGAGAAATTAGAAGATTCCTTTCCCTTCCTCTTTGCAAAGATAGGAGATCATGAAACTTGGACATTTCATCTAATGTCAGCCTTTTTTTTTTAACATGATTAGTTTTGCTGAACTATTTTTTTTTTTTTTACTTTTTAAAAAGTCTTTATTATAAGGAATAATTCTTTAGGAAGAGCTACAATGGAATATGCAAGTATTGTAAAAACTTAAGACATCAATAAATTGGTTTTTCTTTGTAAAGATACATGATTCAAACAAGAAGAAAAGAAAAACTAGGGGTAAGTTTAGAGTTCAGTGAGGTTAAGTGACTTTCTAAAGTCACACTTGATTACTTAGTTGAACCAAGATTTAACCCATTTCTCTGCAATCAAATCTATCACTTGTTCAAATACCTAATATAAGGGAGAGAAGCAGTAAGGACAAAGGAAAAAATTCAAGGAAAGGAATCTGAGGAATGTGAAGATGGAGAGATCCCTTTCAGCAGTGATAGCTTTAGAAATGCTGCTAAAACTTTAATATAAACCAATAAGTAACCTAGAATCAGAATTTTCTAGAGACAGAAGGTGTTTTAGAGAATTTAGTTCTAACACCAAACTTTAAAGATGAGTAAGCTGAGCTAGAAAGAGGAAAGGTACTGAACTAAGGTCCCAATTGACATCCCATATGAACAAAGCCCACCAGGATATCAATTGTAAAAAAAAAGAGAGAGAAGAGAATTCTGACTGTTTCAAAGTTTTCCAGCTTCTTCAAAGATTTGGAATGACCAAAAATAATTTAAAGGCTGGGATATGACTAGGAAGTGTTGTGTAGAGCTGTTTCTCTATGACGGTTCCCCCACATAATTTCTAAGTGTTCTGAGTTCTATGATATCTGGACATATTTACCAAATACACTCTCTAGCTTGTCTTATTTTTTTAATTGACTTTTATTATAAATGTACTTGATCACTTGACTTCAAAAAAGTTTAAATCAGTACCCTAATTTCTGGGTAGCAGACTGTTTTACAAATTAAATATCTAAATATTTGACAAAACATTGAAATTTGATGAAAAACAATTATAAAAATCTTTAATCTCTTTTTTAAGAAAGGAGGCAATTTTCTCCATACCTATGTACAATATCAATGTGACCAATTTTAGACTAGGTAGCTAAGCTATATTTTGTTTTTAGCATATATAGTTCTTAGTTTAGTCTCATATCTTAAGCTTTATAGCTAGAATTGGCAGCCCAGAGTCTACCTGGGTCTCTTGATTTTTATTACTGGAGTGGGCTATTTCCCAAAACACCAGTTTGATGAACAAATGCTTGATAAATTATGAATGCTATTAGAGCATGACTTTGGGAGACCGTGGAGCACAGAAGGGCCTGGGGTCATGAAGAATCAGGCATAATTGAATAACAACAAATTTAGAAGCCAAACCAACTCAAGTCTTGCCATTTTCAGGAAGGTAGGAAAATGAACTCCACAGGTTTCCAAAATAGTTTAATCATTGCCTGCTTCCTTTTCTTCCTTCTTCCCTTTACTTTCAATTCAAAATATTCTTCTGGATAAACTTTTGGAGTTTTGCATTAACTATAGACATCTTTCATTTATCCATCCAAATCATTTACCATATCCTGTGGGACAACCTTATAGCTAGTTGCTTACTTAAAATGATTTCGAAACAAGAGACAATTTGACTTTAGATTAAATGTTGTCAAATGTCACATGTTGTATTACTTTCAATTGTCATTGAGTTGATTTTCATTTGTGTCCAACTTTTTGTTACCCCATTTGGGGTTTTCTTGCCAAAGATACTGAAGTGGCTTGCCATTTCCTTTTCTAGCTCATTTTACAAATAAGGAAACTAAGGCAAAAACAGTAAAGTGACTTGTCCAGGATCCCATGGCTGGTATGAGGCCAAATTTGAACTCAAGAAAGATGACTCCAGGTCTGGTGTTTATCCACTGCACATGTGATCATGGGCATGATCTATCTGCTTCTGAATAATTCCAATATTTACAAGCCCAAATTTTCCACCCTAGTACTTCCTCCCACTGCTCTAAGTTCTGCTTCACTGTTGAGTGAAGGAAGTAAAGAGCTGCCATCATGATAAGTTCAATTTCTATTTGTGCCTATATTTTAATCCTTCCTTAGGTAATCCATGGCTTCAGTCTTGTCCAGGACTAGGAACACACATATAGCTTGGAGGCTTCTATGGGTTGCCAATACATGTCAACTTGCGAGAGGGGCAACCTGACATGTGTCATCCTTTGTATCAGAGAATAACTAGAACCCTGGAGTTCCAGAATTGGGAGGGTCTTCAGTGGTCATCTGAAGCCCCTTCTTGGAGGATGAATTCTATCTAAAATAGCCAAGATAACGGGCAGCCTTGCATAAATACCCCATCAGTGATGGGAGTTTACATTTATGAAATGCTTTATTAATCTTTTGTGTACTGTTTTTTGCATGCTTTCTCCCCCATTAGACTGCAAACTTCTTGATCACAAGGAGAGTCTTTGCTTTGCACATAGTTGTTGCTGTTGTTACATTTGTTCTTTATTCTAGAAGAAGACCATGACATCAGGGAGGAGATGCCATGACAAATGCATGAATTGGATTAGAGTAAGGGAGGCTATGCTAAGTCACCAGCCTCACTTTCTCCTCCAGTCATCTGGGTCCAGGGGCCAGATATGAATCAGGACCACTGGAGATAACCCTGGATGCAAGTCAATCAGGATAAAGTGACTCGCCCAAGGTCCCACTGCTAGTAGATATCAAGTGTCTGAGGATGGATTTGAACTCAGATACTCTTGACTCCAGGACCAGTGCTCTATCCACAGCCCTCATCATAAGCATTTAATAAATGATGCTTGTTGGTTGACTGACAGACTTTATGTATGCATGTATCCATGCATGTATCCATGCATTAGTGTATGTATTGTTATTACTTCCTGGGGCAGTTCATTTTAACAAATTTATTATATGCCATTCTAGAAGGGGATACAAGATTTATATTGAAAAGAAAAATATATATTAATATATATAATGAAGGTCAAGTTCCCACAATATTTCTATCTGGCATTCTTTCTCTGGGTTAGGATTACTGGAGAAAAGATTATTTTTCTCTTGTATATTAATAATCAATTATTGAATTACATTGAGCTGAAGGACAATTGTTGATGGATGAGATTACTCAAATTCCAGGAATCCACTTTTGATCCTGAGTAGCATACTCCACCCAACTAGAGAATCTTACCAAGAATTCAATATAAGGTGAATTCTGGCACATTGTATTCCACTCAGCCAGGTGTGAATAGAGGTGGATCCTTTGTTTAGATCGCCTGAGGCTGGAGGTGGTCCCAGAGTGAGAGTGAGAGAGGCCCCCAGTCCCTCATTAGAATGAATCCACTTTTCATTATAACAGTCACTTTTCTTATTGTTAACCAATAAGAGTGGATTGCTACCCTCAGAAACATCCACTCTTTCAAGGGCATATAAAATGAGTGGGCCCTATTCATGGGTCTTTGGCATTAATTCTTGCATGATTAATAAAACTATTAATTACTCATAAACCATGTCAACCTTTTGCATCACATTACCTTTCTGTATTGTATGCAGAAAGATTGTCTATCTTGTGCCAATGCCCCTTGTAGGTGACTAGCCAACAAACTAAAAGAATGCTACAGCTAGAAGGGACTTTAAAGTCATCACTTTGAGGAATATGGGGGTTGTTTGGGGTTTACAAGAAGGGAGATTATTAGTTTACATTACAAATATTGCAGTCTGCTTGTGCCTAGGGACAGGTATGTGAGACAAAAGATTTAGCTTCAATCTGATCAAAATGGAAGATTACACCAGATCTGCCCCACCTAGTTCTGAGTTGTTAACCTAGGGTTTTCCTCCTTCTCTGTGCATGCTCGAGGAGGTAGCTGTTCTTGCTCTTTTGTATAAAGAGTAGGGCAGGAAAAACTTGTGGGGACCAATGTATCAATTAGATTTGTGACCCCAGCCAATGACTGGCAAGCAGGAACAAAGCCTTTCAAAGTGCATAAAAGACCTAATATTTCCAGGATTCCTTGACCCTTCTCCCCTTAAGACAGGTGTGCCATTTATTAAGATGTCTTAATAAAAAAAAAAATTTAATCACTCTGGACTAAGTGTTCATGAGCCATTTATAGCAATCATCATCATAATGATCTTTATGGGGGATTCCAGTAAAGGAGCACCTTCCCCAAAAGTCCTTGCTAGGATGGGGAATTCTAGCTATGATTTAATCACTGGCTCTGTAGACCCTAGCTCTGCTTTTACCCAAGGCCTTTTTGTTATCAGGGCCCATTGCTCAGAGTTATTTTTACCCTTTTACTTTACAGGAGGTTCTGCCTAGAGAACTTGATCACTTATCAGCACCTGGGTTCTTTGATTTTCCAAAATCCCTCTTAACAAACATGTTTATAACTTAAACACAAGTTCTGTTCCTTCTGACTATCCCTTAGTGGCAGCAACTTCTGACATTCACTTCAAATAGACAAAAATTTATCTGAGATCATTTTCTCTCTTCTTCCTTCTTCTCTCCCTATATAAATGAGATTGTCAAATTCCTCTTTGCTTAGAGTTATCTCCCATCTCAGTCCACTGTGCCATCACAGTACCCAATGAAATCCCTATATGCCTCCAAGAGAGCACATGTCTTTTGAATTCTTTCTCAGACATCTTATGCCAAATTCCAATATTTTGGGGATGCGAACCTCAACAATATCAGCTCACATTTAAGAAATGCTTAGTAGGTGCCTCATAAAATTTTATTGATTAATTGCAGAACATTTTTCCATGGGACATCTAGGTGGCATGGTAGATAAGAGCATGAAGCTTGGAATCAAAAGACTCATCTTCATCAACTTGGATCCAGCCACAGATAAAAGTTGTGTGACCCTGAACAAGTCATTTAACCCTGGTTGTCTCAGTTCCTCATCTATAAAATGAGCAGGAGAAGGAAAAGGCAAGCCACTCCACTATCTTTGCCAAGAAGACCCCAAAGGGAGTCATGGACAGTTAGAAATGATTCAACAACAAAAAAAGCATTTTCTAAAAAGGATCTTATTTATCACTTTTATATCATTTGAGTCTCACAACTCAAGGAAATGGGCAGTGTGAGTTTTATTCTTCCATTTTCTGGATGAGGGTACTGAGGCTCAGAAAAATCAAATGATTTGCTTAAGGTCACACAGCTAATAAGTGAACCAATTATAATGGGTTTTAATTTTCTCATCTGTGAAATGAGAGGGACTGGACCAGATGGTCTCTAAGGTCCTTCCCACACTAAATCTATAATTTTATAAAACTAAGGTAAACTTTCATTTTTCATAGACATGATTAAATTTAAGTGCATGAGTCATTCTATACCTTCATTAGTATGCAAAGTCAAGGATAACAGCATTTGTAGTTCTGTAAATATGGAGTTAGCAATATTTTTTTCATGTTTCTGAAATTAAGTTATTTTGTAGATCTACTAAAGTTCACTTTGTTAATTCCTTCAAGTATGGAATTAAGCTCACAAAAAATGATGGCTTCTCTTTTCCATTTTCAAAGAGAGAAGGCAGGCTGAGAGATGGATTAAATATTATCCCCCATTCCTCTCCCCCCCAGCTACTTTCAATTATCTAGAAGTTATTAATATTTCAAAACAACAGAATTTCATTCTATGGAATGATGTTTGCTCTAAATCTTCAAAAAGAACACTGTATCATAGACTAGGTTGTCAGAGTTAGGATGGACCTTAGGAGAATGTTACAAAGTAGAACACATAATGTCAGAGCAGGAAGGAATCTAAAATCGAAAAATATCAGAGCTGGAAGGAAGCTAAGAACATAGAAGGCTAGAGCTAGATGAAACCTTAGAAATTATAACAGGTCAGGGATTATGACTTTTTGAGGGGGTCATATTCTTTTGGTGATCTTGAAAAAATCTAGGGATCTCTTCTCAAAATATTGTTTCTTAAATGCATAAAATAAAGTACATAGAATTACAAAGGAAACCAATTATACAGAAATAAAGATTTTTTTTTCTCATCCATTTAAGGTACTCATTGAAATCTGTACTTTTGTTTTGGTTTCAACCCACTCCTCTGAAATGCCATCCCAGTATATAACTGATTGTTTGGTTTTAAAACTCTTCTCAATTTTGTGGCTTTAAAGAATATTCAGTTAGAGAATTAAAGAAAAAAATTGTTGGTTAAAAAAAAAAGTAAGGACCTCCAAGTTAAGAACTCTGAATTTATGCTAACTCCCTCATCTTATAAATGAGGAATGTGGAACCTAAGGTCATACCACTAATTCATTTTAGGGTAAGAACTAGAACCAAAATTAGGCTTATTGGTAAAGACAAGGCAATATCTGATAATTAGGCAATTTTCTTCATGAAAATTACTAGAGTAATAAAAATGTAAAATTAACTACAAAGGTTTAGAATTTTACCTCTCCTCAAACTGCCCATTTCAATTCTCCCTTTTTGCTTTCTGAATCATACTTCTCATCTGTGCCACTGTTCCTTTATGAAAGTGTTTCAGTTTTTCTTTATCTTGAAGAAAACATTTAAAGAACAACAGTATCCAGGCCTGCATTCTTCATTGCTGCTGAAAGCTGCCTCTATTACTGTATCCCTAGGTCCCACTTACCTGCTGGGCACTTTTATTTATGCAGAGTAATATTTTGAAATTGGGAACAAAGAGCCCTTTTGTAATACAAAGTAAGACTGCAAATGGCCACAAGAAATTTAAGGGTGGTTTCTTTTTCCTTTTTTTTTTAAAGGGGAAGTTAAAATCTATTTGATGCTAAACTACTTTCACAGCTTCCTTAGTTAGTGGTAGTCTTGGAGTATATAAATTGAGATTCTCTAAAGCACAATTCCAAATTAGTCCTGGTTTGTTCCAATAGATATTCAGTAGACAGGTAGCTAACACTCTGTGGGAGTCCAAAAGCCAACATATCTGCATCTAAATGCATCTAAAATATAAGGGTCTTTACTATGCTGAAAGTACAATGAAGGCAGGGATGGGGCTGCTTTTTGTAACTCTAATTGGATTCTGATTTTAGTGTACTTTTTTTTAGTGTACTTTAGATTTTTCAAGGCCTGAGGCTAAGTGACTTGCCCAAGGCCACACGGCTAGGTAATTATTAAGTGTCTGAGGTGGGATTTGAACCCAGGTACTCCTGACTCCAAGGCCGGTGCTCTATTCACTGCACCACCTAGTGTACACCTTTAGTGTACTTTTGTTGTGAGTCTGTGAAGAAGTGAAAGCATTTTGCTCTTTAGAGTTTGGAGTTAATCTCCATATCCAGTTAGTTGCTCATTTTGTCATTTCTATTTTTTGAACTATTTCTCACTCTTCTCTATTGCCATGGCCATAGGTCATTGTAACATGACTTCCTAGGTCACAAGTGGTGGCTCCACTTCTCCTTTCACTCTTTTCTTAAATCTCCATATTCTTTCTTCTAAACTTGTCATTCAACCAACAAAAACTCAGATCTTCCATCACTTCTCACTTGAATTAGCCTGATAGTCAGCCAACTGGTCTACCTACCTCCAATTCCTCCTCTTTCCAATCCAGACATACATTGCTTCCAGAACAGCAACATTTTTAGGAAGATCCCAACCCTGATTAGGACAGATTCCAATTCTCTAGTCAAAAATTTTATAGTATCTAATCAACCTCCTAATTTAGTCTCTAATTTAATCTCTTCACCTGCTATTAAAAGTCCTACATGTTTGGTTCGAATCCCAACTTTCATCTTTATCTCCTCCTACTGCTTTATTTTCACATACTCTAGCCATTCCTTACAAACGTCACCTTCTTTTCCCTTTAGTATCCCTATCCCAACCCCATCATTTTGTTCAAGTTGCTCCTGCCAACTGGAATGGCCACTCAGCCTCCAAGTTTTACTCATTGTCATTCAACTCAAAAGAAACTTTCTCCATGAATCCTTCCCTGAAACCTTAAGTGAGCAATGATTACTCTTTTTTTTAAACTCCCTAGTACTTTATTTACCTATTAATGCATGTACACATTCACTTTCAGATTATGGTTACTGACATATATCATGTTATTTTTGTTATTGTTCATTCATTTCGGTTCATTCATTTGGGGTTTTTGTGGAATGTAGGAGTGGTCATTTCTTTTTCCAGTATACTTTGCCCCTAATAGTGGAGGAAATTGAGGCTGAAAAAAGGTCAAATGACTGGCCCAGGGTCACAAAGCTAGTAAATATCTAAGGTCAAATTTGAACTCAAATTGATGGGTCTTCCTGACCCATTGTATCACCTAGCTGCTTCTGAGAGATTGTAATCTCTAGGAAGACAAGGATTATATTTTAATCATTTTTGTAATTCTCTAGAGTGACTAGTGCAGAGCTTATGAAAGTAGGAATTGCTTAATACTCATTGAACCATTGACCCATAGAGAACAAAGTTCTTTAATTTATGTTTTTTTTTCCCTGTGCCATAATTAAGATGGACATTTTTCTTCCTTTTAGATTTGCTATGTAGTTTGGACAGTCAAAGAACTGTTTTTCACTCATTGCTCTTTTTCGTGTGGGAGTCTGAAATGAAACATTCAATTCAATTCAGCAAATATCTATCTATCTAGCTAGCTATCATCTATATCTAATCTATTTCTTTTTAGCAAGTGTTTATTATTTACCAAGTACTGTGATTGATGTCTGAGACATAAAAACAATCTGTATCCTCAAGGAGCCTACATTCTATGGGGTGGGCTGTGACACAAATTCAGAGTTATGAATACAAAACCTATGTGAAGTAAATTCCAAGTGATTTCATGAGGGAGGGGAGAGCTAACAACTGGGAAGGGCCTCTTGTAGGTAGTGGTATTTGACTTGAGCCTTGAAGGGTGATAGGGATTTAGCAGGAGCCTCAGGGTCCAGGCCTTGGAAGGTCCCATTTACACAGTATCTGAAGTTTACAAAGTACTCTATCTTCCCAACAACCATTAAGGTAAATAGTTTAAGTGACATTATTATCTTTATACAGATGAGAGAAAATGAAGCTCAAAGAAAGGAAGTAATTTGAGGGCAGGAGAAATCACTAATAATTGGAGACACCAGGAAAGACCGAACTGATCTTTTTTTCTTTTCCTCAAGCATTTGGGAATAGAAAGTTCTTTATATGCTTTCTATCACCATCACAGAAACGTCTACTAAATGATGCTGTTGAATTTAGGTTTTTCACTGCTTCTGGTTTCCCCCTCTATGGGTGGGGGGAGAGAGCTAAAGGGCACAATGCCAGGCCTGGAGTCAGGAAGACCTGAATTCAAATCTAATTTCAGACACTATCTGTGTGACTCTGGGCAAATCACTCCACCCTGTTTGCCTTGGTTTCCTCATCTGTAAAATAAGCTGGACAAGGAAAAGGCAAACCACTTGAATATCTGTGCCAGGAAAAAATAAGAAAAAGAGATGGTCACAACTGAAACAACTGAATAACCCCTTCTGCCTCAAACTCATTTTAAAAAACTGTCAGCAGGGCTATTCTCAAATAAACTTTTGGTCACCCCATCTCTTGTGAGGAGGTAGAAGCTATTTCATACAACTACCTTTTTTTTTTTTAATGCTATCTGGCCTCCAGCTCACCAGGCTGCTGCCCTGCCCATCTGTAAAGCTGTATTTAAGAGAACCCATGTTGGTCAACTTGGTTCTTTCATCCCAAACCTCTGGGTTTAACTGTAATCTAACTAAAGGTCTGGCCAAACAATGACCCAATTCTACCTTTTGTTCCTTTGTACATACCAATGCCTTGTGAATTTCACTATCATTCATAAATTTTATTCTTCTCAATCAGGAGACCAATTTACACACCAACAGCATTATACAGACAAATCTCTAGAAAGATTTAAGAACCCTTATCAATAATGACCAACCATGATTCCAGAGGACCATGAAAAATGCATTATTCATTTCTTGATCAAAAGGTAGTGGACTGAGACACATTTTGGGGGCATGGCAAACATAGAATGTTTTGACTTTGCATATTTGATACAAGGTTTTGTTTTTCTTCCTCCCCAGTTTGAGGTGGAGGGATATAGGAATGGGAGAAAATAGATTTTTTATTTTATTCAATGAAAAAATATAAATTAAATTGAAACTTTTTTTTTTTGACTTTTGCTCAGAACTCACCTGGTATGGAAAAGGGGGAGAGTAAATCTGTTTCTGTTGATTCAGGCTGTGGCTGTTCCTGTTGCTGTAGCTGAGGTTCCTGCACCTCCGGGTTCTCCACAGGTACATTCCCATTCTCAATGTTCTCATGCTTCCCATTCTGCAGTGGTTTACTCACTCCATTGGCAGAGTTAATCAGTCTCTGGCGCTGCAGGGAGGGAAATACAAAAAAACAAAATTGGGTCTAGGATGAGCAGCACAAATACCCTGCTTCCCTATTTTTCTCTTTCTTCTTCTTTGGGGTATAAAAAGATTGCAAATACCTTAAATTGTCCTTGGCTCAGAAAAGTCTATGCAAAATACTTGGAAGTCTAATTCTGTGACAACTTGGTTGGGTTGGTTAATTCTCATCTTGAAAAAATTTCATGCAATAGTTTTATATTTGCTTTGTCCCCTGGTTTACTCCTTCAAAAGATTAAGGGGTTAATTGGACTTCAGGAATTCTTAACATTTTTTTAGGAGTGTATGTATGTATGTATATATTGGACCCCTTTGACAGTTAGGTGAAGCCTTAGGACCTCCCCTCAGAATAATGTTAAATGTAAAATAAAATACATGAGATTACAAATGAAACCAATTGTTTTGAAACTCTCTCCATCGCTCTCTCACTTCTTCCTTCTCTTTGCCTCTTTCTCAAGTTTAAGATTCCTGGTTAAGAATAAGAATCCTTGATCTCTAAGGACACAGAAATTTATGATTAAGAATTGGAAGAGACTTCAGAGCTAGTTTAACTCCCCTATTTTGTAGATGAGGTAGGACCAGTCCAGAGTCACAGGGCAGTAACCAATAGTGGTTGTGTTCCTGATTCATCAAATTGATCTACTCAGTATATTGTAGGTATTTGTTGATTTCTCTTTAAATAGTGAGGATATCATTGGAATCTTAATGAGTGACTGGCCCATCTTCTTCAGATGTCATGGGTTTAATTATAAGTTCCCCTCAGAGGGCTCCTCAAACTATATGACTATAATTCCAGCTCTAATCTCTCCCCTGAGCTTTAGGGACAAATTACCAGTTGCCTATTGGTTCCATTTCCTTCTCTGTGATAAGTGAAAATGAGGGATAGATAGTCTAAGTATAATTATTCTCATTTTATAAAAAAAGTATGCTGATGCACAGAGATATAAAGTAACTTTCAGTGGTCACAAAGTTCTAGGGTCCAAGTCAAGATTTGAATTTAGATCTCCTGATTTCAAGTCCAATTTCCCATCATGTCATGTGGCTCTTAGTCTGAATGTGGCCCAATGAAAAGAGTTGTACAGCTTTGCTGAGTTGTTTGTAAACCATATTACAACCCCTCCTATGGTGGCAAAGAAATGGTGGCAAATTAAGACAACTACCAAAAGTTATATGAAGGCCTACTCTGCTAGACAGGCACTGCGCCAGGGATCCAAATACAAGAGTGAGGTTATATTCATATATATTCATATAATTCATATAACCAAAGTTATATTCTTCAAGGAGGATGTGTGTGTGTGTGTAAAAACATCCACCTACATATGTATACATATCCAGATGCTAAACATGTCCGTTTTTATACCTTTATTTACTTATATACATAATTAACTGATAGATAATATTTATATATGCAAATGTATGTTTATAGATAAATAAATATATGATAAATACAAAACTGATATATAGTAATTTGGTGAGCAACATTAGTACCTAGGGAAATTGGGAAAGGTCTTTTGAAGGAGATAGGAGTTCCAGCAGGCAGAATTGAGGAGTGATAACATTACAGGCACAAAGAATATCCTTAGACAAAGGCCCAGTAGGGGAGAAGAAATGTCATGAAAGGATACAGTAAGCAGGCCAGTTTGGCTAAAACATAGAGTGTATGATGGACAGTACCATTGTTGTTGTTTGTCCTTTGTTCTCCATAAAAGGATCATGACATCAGGGAGGTGATGCCAAGACATGCAATTAGCCAGGAAACTCAGACTGGGATGAATGAGAAAGCCTTTACATGCCAAACTTTTGAATGTAGCATGCATTCTAACCTAAAGGCAAAGGGGAACTACAGAAGCTTCTTGGACAGAGGAGTAAGATGATTAGATTTGTGCTTTAGGATACCAATATGATATCTTTGTGTACCACAGATTGCAGAGGGGAGAGACTTGAGGCAGGAAGGCCAATCATGAAGCAAATGCAATTGTGTAGGCAAGAGGTGATGAAGGTCTGAACCGGAATGATGATCTTTGTGGGAGACCTGACACAAAGTCTTTTCTTGCTGAGAGATTACATTTTGAGAACTTATCAAAGTCACATGTATTTGTTGGAATTTGGGAATATCTCAACTCAAATCCTGACATCCTGATAGCAAGGTCAATTAGAAAGAGAAACAAATGGCCTTTTCCATGAATTCAGTTCTGGAGGATTCAGTCTTCTGAATCCTTCTATAACTCTGTATGTCTAAATAAAGTTTCCTCTGATCTGGGTCCTAAACTGCTGTCATGACAGATTCTGGTGCAATGGCCAGCAGTCCAACACATGAAACAAGTTAGTAGATGCTTCAGGCTGCCCTTACCTCTGGTACCATACCCAATTTAAAATCTCTAATAAAGGAAGGCTGGCTATAGCATCTGGATTCTCTCTCTCTCTCTCTCTCTCTCTCTCTCTCTCTCTCTCTCTCTCTCTCTCTCTCTCTCTCTCTCTCTCTCTCTCTCTCTCTCTCTCAATAATTTGGAAGGAACTTTTTCATTTTTTGTCTCTGTTTCTGTGCCAGCTAATTTTTTTGAGTGAAATCCTGTAGAGAGACGTTTGGGTCCCTTAACCAGACCTCAGTTTAGGAAGTGGAAGTTTTTGTGCAAAGGACATCTGTATCATCTCTCTACCTGACTATGTATATAAGAGAATAGGGAAGGAGCTTGGTACCTCCTGAGGCAATACATCAGGGGCTCCCATCAGCCTCTGGGTACTTGCTACAAAAGACATCCCATTCAGAATCTGAAGGCTCAAGTAGTATGCCTTTGCAGATTAGCAAGATTGTTCCTTCTCTCTGTTTGTATACCTATTTTTATATAAGCTGTCTATTTGGTAACTCTCACCCTCACTTTGGGTAGAACCTAATCATGAGCACTGTGTAACCTCAGTGATAGCCATGCCTGCTTATGGCAAACCTTTCTTTGGTGACATGATCTGCAGGTTGAAAAGTGCTAAGTGAGCACTCTGAGTAAGCTTTTTTTTTGTTCTTGTGATGGGAACAGGTCATCCCAATGAACTTCCAGTTCCCTCCAAGGGATCTCCAGTTTATTATATTTTTGGTTATCATTATTCCAAGATTTATAATTCTGAATGGGTGGAATTGCCATATCAAAGACAACCCCTTTACAATATTCCTGGTGGAATGACCATTTGATGTTGACAAAACAGTATATTTTTGGGAGCTTTCCAGATTTTTATGTCAAAAAGTGGAACATGCCTAATGGGACCTTTTTCATCTGGTATCGAGAAGCTTTTAAATATAAAAATGAGGCCAGGAATAAAAGCTACAAGAATTCACATCAGACAATGCCCTCTGAGAGAAATGATTATTATTATTATTTTGTTGCGTTGTCATTTTGTGAGGCAATGGGGTCAAGTGACTTGCTCAAGGGAGAGAAATGATTATTAAACAACAAATTATTGAGGAGATGCCTGATCTTTCCAAAAATTTATCCCACCTAGATTATTTCATCAAGGTGGAATTGTTGCAACTATAAAACCTTTCAAAGAGTTTCATCTGAGGTGAATTCTGACCCATTGTGTTCTATTCAGACTTGAGTGAGGATAAATTTTTTGATTAGATTGCCTAAGGCTGGGGGGTGATCTGAAAGTAAATGACATAATCAAAGTCACATCCCCCAATCCCTCATAAGAATAAATTCACTTCTCATTATAATATTCATTCTCTCATTTCTTGTTAACCCATCAGAGTTGACAGGAACTCTCAGAAAGACTCACTCTTCCAAGGGCATATAAGTATTGAATGGGTTCCATGAGGAGGTCTTCAGCATTGGAGAGTGTTACTGATCATTTTTATTAATTATTCACTATCATGATTAATAAAATGACTAATTTCCCAGAAACTATATCTCTCAAACTTTTTAAGCATCATATATCTCTTCCATCCTCTTTAACCTAATTACAAAGTACCACTATCATTGTCTTTGGACCTTAACCCCTTAACACTACTGTAGCAGACTGTATCTTCTCTCCCAATATCTCTTTTGCTTCCTTTCCCAATCTCAATCTCTCTGTCCTCAATTCTTCGACCTTACAACTTCCATTGCTGAGATCTTTGAACCCATGCTTTAAACCTTCTTGCACTTCGAATCCTGGATTGTAATTTCTGAGAGCAATGTCATTATTATTCATGTCCCTTGGAAACTGGGTGACTTTACAATTTGATCCAAAAAGTTTCCTTGAGATTACAGAAGATCAAGAGAAACTTAAAGTAGTTATGAACTATTATAAATTGTTGCCACCTATCTTGGGCCAATAATAATCAATGAGATCTGTTAAGCTCGGTGTAACTGTGCAGCACTTTTTGTAGTCAACAACTGACCTTCAAATCAGTAGCCTTTTGATAGATGAGAAGGATTAAGCCATGGTTTTTCTTATCACATTACCCATAAAGACAAACTGGACTAAGAAGTACTTTTAAAACAAAATTAGGGTGAATAGCAAGCAGATTAACAGATCATCCATCCAAGGGCTAAATCTTGGGGAGAAACTTTGGGATGCTATAATTGGAGGAAGAGATAAGGCTTTAACTAAATTACAGTTAGCAGCAATTTAGTACTATTGCAGTAGTGTTATCAGACCAGGCAAGCCAAGCTGATGGCCCAGTACAGGTCCAGGTTGTAAGTGTCACAGTTACGGGCTCAAAGACAACCTTAAAATAGTAATCATGATTGTTTTCTGTCTTGGGGAGGGAGAGAGAAAACTTTGCAAAAATGAATATTGAAAACTATGTACATATAATTGGGAAAAATAAAATACTATTAAGATAAAAAATAATAATCATAATTGAGTGAATATAGACAGACCCTGGGGGCATAATCAGCTTAGTCTATCAGAATACTAAAATTCTCTAATTCTAAGTTTATAATTATGACAATAAGGATCATCACTGCAAGTGGGAAAAACCCAGAACAGATTGTCCTGACCTTCTCATAAGTAGAAAGGAATATAAATTTCCATCATTTGTAACATCAAAGGGCACACAAAGTAGAGAAACCCTATGTATGTGATAAGTGTAATAAAGAATTTAAACATCAAATAATTTTCTATTTGAATTACAAAATTCACCAAAAGGAAAAAAGTAAAAACAAAACATTAGGATGTGTTTAGTGTCCTTAAAGGGTTCCAATAGACTCATCTCACTAGTCAAAAGAGGAACTACAGAGAGGAAGCCCTGTCAATGTAGTTGGTGGCTAAAGGTTTCATTCAGCACTTTGACATGATTGCCTGTCACATAGTAGGTGCTTATTAAATAGTGATGCATTCACCATCCATGAATATTCATAAAGTCCTGTGTGTGTGTGTGTGTGTGTGTGTGTGTGTGTGTGTGTGTGTGTGTTTTGCAAGGCACTGGAGTTAAGTGAATTGGCCAAGCTAAGTAAATATTAAGTGTCTGAGGCTGTATTTGAACTCTGGTTTTCCTGACTCCAAGGTTGATGCTCTATCCACTGTATCACCTAGCTGCCCCTGCTCTCATATATTTATAAACATTAGAAAGAACATAGTTTTTTTCTGATTCTATTCCAACCAACTTCCAACTTCCAGGCCCAAAATACTGTATTCTAGACTAGTGATTTTCAAACTTTTTGGTCTCAAGACCTCTTTACACTCTTAAAATTTTTGAGATTAGAGAGCTTTTATTTATATTATGTGGTTGGTTAATGCTTTGTTTATGTGGTGATATTTATTGATTATTTTTACCATTAGAAATGAAAACAGAAATATTATAAAAATATTAATTCACTCAAAATACCAAAAATAAATCTATTATATGTTAAAATGGCATATTTTAAAAATGAAAATAACCCTATTTTCCACAACAAAAAAGAGTAAAAGTGGTTTTGTTTTTTACATATTTTTGTAAATCTCTTTAATGTATGGCTTAATAGAAGACAGCTGGATTGTCCTACCTGCTTCTGTTTCAATCTGTTGTGATACCTTGCTTCAGTTAAAGTATATGAAGAAAATCTGACCTCACACAGATATGACGTTGAAAAAGGGAGTGGTATTTTAATAGGCAAATAATGTTTTAGTGTTTTGATGACAATCGTTTTGCTCTAATAGATCCCCCTGAAATGGTCTTAGTTTCTTTGAGAAATGCTGCTGTAAATGACTGGGATAGCAACACTCCCACAGTCCTTATACACTAAAATCTGGTCTTATATATTACAATGCTCCAATTTGTCACTGGAACTTCTCACTCCACTCTGAAAGCCTCTGAATTCTCTAAGACATCTCCTAAAATTATGAATGCTGAATCCTCATCTAGTATCTGTCCCTACTCAATATCTATTGGTGCCCAATAAATAGGCCTTCTTACTTAGCCCTTGTCCTCCTACCAACTTATTGAGAAGGGATCTCATTTGAAAGTTGAGATATGTGATTCTATGGATTTATCTGGATATCCTGGAACTGTGGGAAATAAATTTTGAAATTTCTAGCAGCAACGGACACTAGTGCCAACCATTCTTCATTGTAACAGGAATTGTTGGTCTACTCCTTAACTACTAATGGATTTGCCTAAACACTTGAGCCTAAACAGATTGTGCAGTTCAAAAATCTCCTCTAAGGAAGGTATTCAATGTCATTATCTTTCTTCTCAAACAGGTAATTATTGTTCCCATCTGTTTCCAATTTACCACAACTTGTCTTCCCCCCTCAAGAAACTATAAAGAGACATGTGCTGATTTTTCCAAATTACTTCCATAAACTGAGATTATTTCCATCCTACCCACTTTTCCCATAGTCTTTCACCAGGACACCATGTTTTTCTGCACCTGTTTGTAATGCCAAGAATTTCATGGTGGAAGACCATTGCATTGTCTTCTTCTCCATACTCCTATATCCTGAGAGTCATTTCCTATTTGCATTTACATACCAGTCATTTGAGTAAAGTTGAATAAAATGTCCCTATTGCTAACCCAAGTCTCTGTTGTCCCAAGTCCTCAGAAATGACATCATATTCCCTGGTGGATCTACCTTTTTTTGACTGTTAACATCTCTAACCCCCCCCCCCCCAGTGTAATTTGATTGTTAGCATCTCTAAACCCAGAAATACCTAAAAAAGAATACACCGAACTTCTTTTCTGTGCTGGTTGCTACAAATCATAAGATCTCTGGAAGAAAGTTTCAGTTACCTCCTACTTAAACACAATTTTTGTTATCATTTTAGTAGTCCTCATTGTGACCTCATTTGGGATTTTTTTTGACAAAGATACTGGAATGATTTGTTATTTCCTTTTCCAGCTCATTTTACTGATAAGAAAACAGAGACAATAGGGTTAAGTGACTTACCTAGGGTCACACAGCTATCATATGTCTGGCCTATGACATTGACCAGAGGGTCTGCCTAGTTGCCACCATTAAAGTTCCATGTGAACTCATTGTTTTCATTTTATTATCTAAATGCTATTGTTGTTTTCGATATATACTCTGGGTCAGTGGAAGCCTGTCCTTGTATCTGGTTCATAGCATCATAAAGAATAATTTATCATTGCAAATGCATATGCACAAAAAAATGCACATTGACTGATTGATTGATTTGTGTTCATACAGACAATATTACTACATTTCCCTATAGCCAGGGACAGAGGCACATGTTTCAGGATATATGTAAGGGTCAAATATTTCAAGACATATATAAGGTACTTAATAAATAACAACAATTGTCCTGCAGCTACTACCTATAGTTCAGTGGAATTGTGGAAGGCAAAAATTCTGATATAAAATTGTACTTAATCAAAATTTGTTCAAAGAAGAATGGCCTTAGGGATTTCTTATTTTGAGCACCTGTAAGTTTTACTCATCCATTCTCCAGATCTAATTCACATAATGAAACCACAGATCTAGCAAATACCAAAAATGATTAAAATGGTGAATTATCAGTGAAACTGATCAGTTGAAACTCAATTAGAAGGAGGTAGAGCTAATTTAGGGCCTGAGCTATTGGGGGGCAGGACAATCTACCTTAAAGTTTGAGGTAGGTTATATCTAAAATTGTCAAATTTGCAGATATTACTGATACATTGCCTCCTGGAGCTGTGTCAACCTTTCTGGCTTAAAATATCTGCTTCTGTACCAACTTGACCAGGCAGACCTTTGATTTTTGTTTACTTGCATCCCAATTTTAAAAACCACTCCTTTTTCCTCAGGTGAGAATCCGTGGTTTTTATTCCAGCCTAGTATCCTAAATTACATGCATGTATTATTTTTCTCAACAGGACAGGGATGATCTTGTGCTAAGCAATTTATAAGTATAGTATGTCCCACCTGACTGAGGTAATATAAAATTGTTAATAAACATCTCCCATGGTTCTTTTGGAATTAGCTCCCCATTCAGTGCTGTTTTTGCCTGGATCATTCTTATTTGGTCTCTTAGCACTTGATAATTTTCAGGAGGTCATTAAGGTTGCTTGGCCCTTCTTTATTGGACTTCCAGATATCCTTTAGCTCAACCAGTTGTCATTTTATTACTCTATCCTGATAAAAGGATTCTAGCAAGGTATCCTAATTAAATCACTTAGACATGATAGGAGATTAAAAAAACATTTATTAAGCTGGTATAATAGTCTCTACAGACAATGAGTTGGGTCAAATGTTTCTTGCCCAGTGATGAGTTTTCCTATTTCTGATATACTGGTGGACAGTGTTTGTGTGTAGATCATATGTTTCCACAATGACTAGAGCTGAGAGCCCCATTAGAGGGCTCATATTAGAAGGAATTCTCTTTGAACCACATGTCCCCGAGGATTATGTGGGACACCCCTCAGTGTCTGCTTGGGTTGATGCACTTTAAATAGGTAATTTGAAAGATTGGGGAATCAAAGATTCATGAAAGTCAAGCTATGAACAAAGAACAAAGAAAAATGACATCTTCTGCTATATCTTTCCAAGTCGGATTGTGTTATGTACCTTATCTTGAGGCACTGACAATGTTTGTAGTTCCCAAAGTACTGCTGATTTACTAAGATAGATCAAACTCAATTTCTACAACTCTCTTTAGTTGCCTTGCAGAGAAACCAGCATCCCTAAGATCGCTACAAAAGTGGTTACCTGGGAACTGAAGCTACATCTCCTGGAAAACATTACTGGGAGAGGCCTCTATAGCAGAATGGGTGCTAGCAGGATTTAATACCTTATTTAATTCCTTGCTATTACATTGCCAGTCTCTTTTTTATTAAATGCCTTTTGCTTTAAATTAATTTGTCATTTGGCTTCTTGTTGTATAAAGAGATATATCAGTTGGGACTCAGAGCTGTGAATTTGAATAGATGAGTGTTCCAACAGTATTATGAATCTAGTAATAGCTGAGAGGGGGCCCTGGGATATACTAATAACTTAGAAGGTAGAAAAGGAACACTTCAAAAAAAAGTGTATTTTCTACAGGCCCTCAATACTACTTCTCTTTCCCCTACACTGCGCACCCCCTCTCATTTCTATGAAAAATATCAACATCTTCACTTTCTCACAGAGTGGAATAGATTGTGCTTATTACCACAGTGGTAGCTGGTATGTAAGAAATGTTTATTGATTGACTAATTGGTAGTGAGCTTCCAAACATGAGTGCCTTAATTAGGAGGAAAAATTGATTGCTTGTTGAGGATGATAGAGAAAGGGTTATTGAAACCACTTCTAAAAAAGAATAAAGGACCATAAAATGCCACCTCAGGGATCATATGGCCCCAGATTCTGAGATAAAATTCCAGTCAGATGGAAATATTGTTACAGAAGATTCAGGTATGGGTTGGACTAGATGAATTATGAGGTTCCTTTCAATGTGGAGATTTCTATGATTATTTGAACTGTTACACCATCACAGTCATTATACAAGAGTTAATATTTGCTATGTTCTTATCAATTCCCTTTAATTTATTCCAGTATGGGATGATAACCCAGGAAATGATTCATCACCAAGATGCCATCATGGAAGGCTGGATCTGATGAAAACAAAAATCCTCATCTCTTAAAGATGCATCTGAAGTGTTAAAGGAGTATTGGATTTTGATTTAGGAAAACCTAGACTTCAGTCCTTGTTGTGAAACTGACCATAGGTACAGCCTTGGGCCAGTCAGTTCACTCTCTGAGGCTCCTAATTTGTAAAAGGGAGGTAATATACTATCTTACCTCTCCAGGCTTTTTGAGGATTAAATACACTAACATATGCAAAGTACCCTATCAAATGTTAAATAAATGTGAACTTTTATTATGATGACATTTCATTTTTCAAGAAGAAAGAGGAATTTGTACATAAAAATACTTTCATTTCACTTTTGGGTGCTTGGAAATCTAAATCTCCTTCAGGAGTATCAAGTGGCAATGGAGCTAGAGTTTATTTCGTTTTTTAAAAGGAGCCTAGGGGATTTCTATGATGTGAGCACTGCTCAAAGAAGACATATGACTAACTCAATTTACAAAATGGGCAAAATAGGGTAGGGAGGAAAGGGTACTTGTGTTACAAAAGGATTAAGGGATTTGCTGAAGAATTCCCCTTTTTAGTGACCCAGGGAATATGGTTCAAAGAATTGTAAGGATCCAGGATAGAGAACCTTACTAAGTAGCATGTGGGAACACAAGATGCTGTTAGGGTTAGAGCTGTAAAAGACCTGGGATCCCCTCCAAGGGATGCATTGTGAGATTTTGGGAGCTCCAGGGACATGGAAAAGAGAGAAAACATTTCACTAATTTCTTACTGAAATTGAGCAACTCATTCATTCATGAATTTGTAGGCAACAAAAATTATTCTCAAGATTCCACAGGCTTCACCGGACTCTCAAAGGGGTCCATGACACATTGATCTAGTTCAACCATCTTATTTCACAATGATGAAAACAGGCCCACACAATACTTAGTAAGTAGCTGATTCTGGATTTTAACCTAGATTGTCTAACTGTAAATCTTGGTCTCATTATACTGCACCACCAGGCTCTCTCATCTCAAATCCAAAGTTCTTTCTACTATATAATCTTTCTTCCCTAGGCAAAGGTGTCAAACTCAGGCAGGTAGACCTATAAGACACTTTCAGAAGTTTCCCAATGTGGCCAGATTAAAATGTACTTAGGACAAGTTTAATAAAAAAATGAAAATACAACACAGAGAATGTTGGTTTATGGGTTTTTTTTAAGTTTTTACAAGACAATGGGGTAAAGTGGCTTGCCCAAGGCCACACAGCTAGGTAATTATTAAGTGTCTGAGGCCGGATTTGAACTCAGGTACTCCTGACTCCAGGGCTGGTGCTCTATCCACTGTGCCACCTAGCCGCCCCTTAGTTTATGGTTTTTGAAGTCAATCCCATAGATCCTTTTGTATAGTTTTGTTGTTGTTCAGGGGAATTTGACTCTTTGTGACCTAGTGGACTATAATGTCTATGGGTTTTTTGGCAATGACACTAGTTTGTATGGTTTAGTGGGGGGAGTGGCTAGGTTGGATAGAGTGCTGGTCAGGAAGACTCATACCCATGAGTTCAAATCTGGCTTCACTTATTGGCTGTGTGAACTGGGGCAAGTCACTTAACTATTTGCCTCTTCTTCTTCTGTGAAAAGAGCTGGAGAAGGAAATGGCAAACCACTCCAATATCTTTGTTTTTCCTAAACTCCAAATAGGTCTTGAAGGGTCAGAAATGACAAAAATATGAATAAAAAAAAAGCAACAATGGTTTAGTGGTGCTCATTTCCAATTGAGTTTGACACTTGGCCCATAGTATTAGAGCTAGAAGTGGTCTTAAAACATGTTAGAGATGGAAGTGACCTTACACAGATTGTAAGAGATGGGCTCAGTGGCAAATGATGAGAAATGAAGATAGGTTCACTCTAATACTGTGATGGGGCAGATGGAACCTGAGATTTCATGGGTATAGGAAACTCATTGGTAAAGGAAATTTGCACCAATGCAAATCAACATCTCCTCTGCAATTTATAGTCTTAGAAAACTGGAGGCATTGGGAGGTTTAAGTGAGTGGTCTAGGGTCACAAAGCCAGGATTCATCAGAGAAGGAATAAGAACCTAATTCTTTCTGACTTGAATCCCCTATATGTTTTACATCACACAGATACTGGATTTGTCTGCCAATTTTTTTTTTCAGGAGCATATTTTGTAAAGAACAAGGTATTGCACACGTCTATTTATCCTCCAGTGTGGGTTCTATGAATTTGTGGTACTGCAGCATGGTTGGATGATAAATCAATTGGAATTTCTGGAGGACAGGCCTTCCTCTAAGAACTCAGGACTAGATTTTGTGTTATATACAACATCTATAAGAGAGATATGGCAGTTGCTGTTACATACCACCATTTGGGGAAGGCATAATTATGCTAATAACAACAAAGAAAACAAAAACTATTTACCTGAGTATAGTGATTTTACAAATCCCTGCTATATACATTATCCCATTTGAGTTTCACAACAACCCTAAGTTTAAAATTTACCCAGCTATTTAGTGATGGCGTCAATCCTGAAAACAGGTCTTACGTCTTTCAGAACAGGGAACTTTTTCCCACGCTATCTCTCTAACATCATCCTCATCACTGATAATATTATCCCCAGCACAGGTACAGCATTTTAAATTTTACAAAGCATTTAACACATATTATCTCATTTTATCCTGGGAGGTAGATGCTATTATTAGTGTTGGATTTTGAAGGAAGACCTGAGTTCAAATCCTATCTCAGACAAGTACCAGCTGAGAGACCCTGGGCTAATGACTTAATGTCTGTCTTCATCATTTTTCCTACCTTTAAAATGGGGATGATAGTGATAGCAACCACCTTTCAGGGTGGTTGTGAGGATTAAATAAGGTAACATATATAGAATAATTTATAAAACTTAAAGTGTTATGTAAATGAGAACTATTCTTATTTGAGTAGAATACAAACTCCTTAGCCTAACATTTATGGCCTACCAAAATTTGGCTCTTATGTTTCCACCTTATCTGACCTTATTCCTCATTATATACTTTAAATAACAGCCAAACAACTATCACACATTTCCTTCACATAGTCCTTTCCTCTCCCCTTCCCATGGATTTATTCAGATCATTCTCAGCTTCCCTACCATTTCCCTTCCCTCCCCCTGCCCAATATTTCCTCTTGCCTCTATTATTTTCCTCTTCTTTCAAGGTTCAACTCAGGGGTCTTCTCACTCTTCCTTTCATTCTCTCAACTAAAAGAGATCACGCCCTCTTCATATTTTCCTAGACCAACCAGTCTGGATCTCTCCATGGCTATTATTATTGTCTGTTTTGTATTATACTTCTGTTTGCTTCTTATTCTTGCTATTAAAATGTAAAGGCATGTCCTTCATCCCCCCCCCCTTTTTAAGAGGTAATCTGGGTTAAGTGACTTGTCCAGGGTCACTCAGCTAGTAGGTATCTGAGGCTGAATTTGAACTCAGGTCCACTTGACTCCAGAGTCAATGACAACTTCACTGCTTTTTAACTTTGAATCCCCTATATGTTTGTATACACATACACACATATGTATATATATGTGTGTGTATATATATATATATATACATGTGTATATATATATATATATATATACACACACATATATATGTATATACATGGCAATGAATAAATGCACATTCAGCTAAACTGAACCTGTCCTGAAGTGGACTTACCTCATTGATTATGATCCTGCTTGCCATCCGCAGTCTGGTCCTGGGCCCAAATTTATTAGTGATCATTATGCGTAATCCAGCATCAGGGAAACTGAACTGGGGGGGACTGGAATTCATGATTTCATCCACCATCACCACTTGATTTTTGCTATAGTGCGGCTTCTCCTTCACTATTGATCACAATGTCAACAGTTAGTCTTGGGATTTCCTTAAGGAGACATTTAAATGCTGGATCCATTCCCCCACTCCCAAACCCCACATGTATATTGCTCCTTGAACCTTCCTCATCGACTGTGTGTCTGTCACCTACATGCTGCCCTGATGCTCCTTACAAGCCTCACATCTGGATTTCAGCAAAGCATTTGGGATTCTTGCTTGTTGCCTTCACAAAAACTCCCCAGAAAGTAATATTTCTCTTAAAATGACTAAATAGACTGGAATGGATATTCCTTATTTAAGAATGAGTCAAAACTCATATGTGTGAGGTGCAATGTGATGAGAAAAAGTTGTCAAGACTTGCCTGGAGTAACCTGATAGCTTGGGCTCTTCTTGGAAGGTGTTCATCAGAGGTTTCTGTCCTTATTCTATACACTCTTCACCTTTCAATCAATATCTTTCCACTCTTTCAATCCAATTCAAAGGTTGTATAAATGAGCATGTAAACTAGTACCTAATTTAAAACCCTGAGGATAGCTGATCACACTTATTAGTGTGTATTGGGCATATTTAATTTTCTCTTTTCCCTTCTTATTTCCCATCATTATTATATTATTATATCATTATCATTATTATATGCTTTTTTCTTCCCTTTGATCATGTGCCAATTTGTATCAATGGATAGAGAATCTCTATTCTTTACTTGCCTCTCATTTTATATTATAAGCAGAATTAGACTCTATATTCCAAATGTTCCTTGGAATGAAAATTTGAAGAAACAAGTTGGAGTACTCATATAGCCATATGTTCTGTTGACCACTTTGGCCTTTTCTTTCTTTTTTTCCCAAATTTTTTAAAAGACCTTGTCTTCTGGATGATAACTACAGGTCCTCAGAAAGAGGCATGGGCAGCACATTTCATTAGAATGTGTACCTAGGAAATAAATCTTTGTTTGTTTTTTTTCTTTCAACAACTATTTTTTTTTAGGTTTTTGCAAGGCAAATGGGGTTAAGTGGCTTGCCCAAGGCCACACAGCTAGGTAATTATTAAGTGTCTGAGACCAGATTTGAACCCAGGTACTCCTGACTCCAAGGCTGGTGCTTTATCCACTATGCCACCTAGCCACCCCTTTCAACAACTATTGATTGAATATTTACCCATAAAGGATTGTACTTTTATTCATCAAACTAAAGAAAATAAATACAACTATTTAAAATAGTTAACTATTAAATATTTATAACTATTTAAAAAATTAACAATGGAACTTTACTAAATAAAGAAATACACTCAAAAAAAATGAAATGAAAAAATTTAAACATTTTTGAGACATTAGGTTGTTCCAGGGAATACCTGGACACACAATCCATGACCCTAGATAGAAGGACACTTCTTTTGAAGCTCATAGGAAAGCAGCCACAGGTCAAAGTCAGAACTGGAAAAGTCTTTAAAGACTGTCTAGTCCAATCTCCTCAGTTTTACAAATAAACAAGCTGAAACCTCCAAGAAGAGAAGTGATTAGCCTAAGGTCCCATAGTAAGTTAGTGGCCTTTTAACACTGGTACTCAATGAAAAAATGAAGGACACCTTCCTACTAAAAACCCTTAAGTCCTAATAGAATATATGGATTCCTGAACATGATCAATATTGATATCACTTATTTCTTTTTACTCATATTTTATCTCCCTTAAGATAGATAATAAGTTCCTGAGGAACTTATTTATCTTTCTATCTCCCCCAAAACTAGCATATTGTTCCACACATTGGTGCTTAATAAGTGTTTGTGAATGAATGAACAGATGAATGAATGAATTATATATGTGGAAAATCGTAAAATTTGTTCCCCCAAGACCAGAGTGGTTCTCAGTGTCAACCAATCCCTCATTGACTACTAGAGCACTAGCAGGTTCAAGATAGCACACATCAGTTCTATGTTAGTTATTAGTTCCCATTGTTTTCTGCATGGATAACACCCACTTAAACCACTCTAAACAGCAAATCCATGCAATTGTGGCCACACACACACACACACACACACACACACACAAGTGAACACACAGCAAGGCTCAGCAGACAGGAGGCATGTGGTGTTAGAAAAAATGAAGCCAGAGATGTCATGCATTGAATCGAGATGAAAACTAACCTTAAAGCAAGGGAAACATTCCGATGGGTTGGGGTTTATGTGTATGTGTTTGTTTTAAATGTTGTGTTATTGCTTGAATGCAAGCAGATTACTTACAATTAAGAAGAAGAGGAGGAGAGTGTAGGAGACAAAAGCAAACAGTGACCGCCAGAAATGATTAGTGTGCAGTGGGAGCCAAGACCCTGGTCTGGAAAAAATAACATTCATTCCCCACCCATGATCCATGACCGGGGGAGGGCATTCTTGTCATCTGGCTCAAATGCAGCTGGGATGGTTGAGGCATTTCTGCTTATTTGCCAAAGGGATGCTGGAGGAGGAATATTAATGGAGGACATTAGGACCTGGGGTCCTCTTGCAGAAGAGGTTGCTCCATGGAAGCTCCAGCCTATAGCTTTCTCCTTCATGCACATGCTTGGGTTGAATACTGATTTTTCTATTAATATTCAGCATTAGAATCTTAACCATGCCTCTCTGCTTCTGGGCCCTGAGCTACAAGATATTTTGCATGCTCTGCACCACAGCCTCCAATTCCTCTTAGGAGGAGGCAGAACTACTCTAAACACTGTCTACTATCTGACTAAATGAAACTGGGCAGGAAGTCATCTTCCCTTTGCTCCAAAGAGAAACAACATGAAGGTAGTCTTTGAGTTCTGATAAAGAGTGGTCTCCTTGAAGAGTCTAGTTGGTCAGCCTTGGTTGGCTTACCAGCTGCTTAGAGCAGGATGGGTCATGGGAATGTCTGAAGATTTGAAAAAGAAAATCCTTTTCTTTCCATCGCACTCTCCCTACCCACTCAGGATGCTTTTGGTGGTGGGGTTTCTAGATGGTTTGAAAATTGAGTTACATTAGAAAAGGAATATTAAATTACAATCTTCTTCCAAGCTAAGGTCAAGAGAAGGTACACCCCAAAGTCAAAGTTACATTTTGGTTCAGAAAGAAGAGAGGAGAGTATTGATGAGGACTGCATTGAAAAGCATTATGATAAAAAGGGATTGATGAAAGGATGATGGCTTAGGGGAAGAACAAATTACAAAACATTGGATCAGTGTGGGCTTGGTATATATTTGGTTGAAAGACATCTAGGTGTCATAGGGGACTTGGTCAAGTTAAATTTTAGTCCACAAAGTGGTGATGTTGCTTAAAATAGCAAGTACACCTCTGGGATCCCAAAGTAAGCAGGAACAAGAATGAATATTCAAACTTTAGCATTGGGAGACTATTTGTGTGAGAATGAGCTTTGGTCTGAGTGTTAATAGGGTCTTGAGACAAATCTCAGGATGCCCAGTTAGTTCTCAAACACCCTATTTCGTAAGCACCAGAGTAAAACTTGATAGAGAAAATCTGCAAATTTAGAAACAATAGGGAACAACCAAAATGATCAGAGTTTTGGAATATAGTCTCAAAGAGCTGAAGGGAAAGGAAATTAGTTTATCTGGCTCTGGCAAACAGAATCCTAATCAACGTTTTTGCAACAATATTTAAGTAAGCAGAGGTTTTCCTGTTCCTATTGAAAACAGAAGTCTAAATTTTAAGAATTTTTTTTTTGGTGAGACAATGCGGGTTAAGTGACTTGCCCAAGCTCACAGCTAATAAGTATCAAGTGTCTGAGGCTGAATTTGAACTCAGGTCCTTCCAATTCCAGGACTGGAGCTCTGTCCACCATACAACCTAGCTGCTCCAAGAGAAGAATTTCGATTATCTATTTGGGACACTCTCCTTTTACATTTTCTTCTATTTTTTGGTTTTGTTTAATAGGTTCTTGCTGTCTCATAAAGTCATTGGTTTCCACAGACTCCATTCTTTTTTTTTTTAAGGTTTTTGTGGCTTGCCCAAGGCCACACAGCTAGGTGATTATGAAGTGTCTGAGGCCAGATTTGAACTCAGGCACTCCTGACTCCAGGGCCGGTGCTCTATCCACTGTGCTACCTAGCTGCCCACCATTCTTTTTTTTTTTAGAGAAGAATTTTCTTCATTTACCTTTTGCAACTCCTTTTCCAATTGGTCAATCTATTTTTTTTGAGCAAGTATCAATTTTTATTTTATCATTTTTTTATTTTTATTTTTTACTTTTCATGATGTCAGAATTTCTGCCAGTCAATTCTATTTTTGAAAGAGTTTGCCATTTGACCAATTGAGGTTTTGAGAGAATTATTTTCTTTTTGCATTTGTCCAATTGTATTTTCCAATGATTTGTTTTCTTGTTGCAAGGTGTTAATCCTCTCTTGGGTTTCTTTTCCCAAATTTTCCAATTGATTATTAAACTCCTTCCTTATTTCTTCAAGGAGGAGACCAGATCATATTCTCTCAGAGGTTCTAGGTCTCTCTGAGTTAAGGTCTTTTCCTTCCAAGAATTTTTCTATGGACCCTCCTTTTCACTGGCCTTTCTTCATTTTACTAAGACCTTGAGTTGGGGAGGGGCTGGTTCACAGAGCTTTGGTGTTGGGATCCCTAGAGGCTTTACTCATTGAGTATAATATCTCCAGCCAACCAGTAGGGGGTGTTGGTTGCTTTCTCTGGAGTGTCTGTGACCTTGATTGAGGCCCTCTCCCTTGGCCTGGAATGAGTGATTGAAGCTGATGAATACTTTTGTCTTCAATCAATGGTGGGCTTTACCCTCAGTTGAGGTCCTCACTCTCCCTGTTGTCAGCTGTAGTAGTTCTGCTGCCCACACACCTGCATCTGGGGCAAAAGGTCTGTAATTGTGTATGTTCTGGGAAGAGGCTTCAGCTGAAATGGAGGCATGAACTCTGAGTTCCTCAGACCAGAGGAGCCCAGGGATTGAAGTCCACAGCTCTCCTGCACCGGAACTCTTCCTCTAGCCCCACCAGCAAGCTCCCAAGGGTCAGCACCAACACTAATGCCTCTGTTCCCTAGTTGACCCAAGCCCCCATGGTCGACCAGGCTCTAGCTCCAGCGCTGATCAAGCAGGTCCAGTTCTTGGGCCCTCAGGATCCCAGGCTCTAGCCCCATTTGCTAATCCTCCACTAATCCAGGCTCCCAGGCTCTCTGGTCCTGTGTTCCAGGCAGAGTCCTTCCTCTGTGCCTGGACTCACCTAGGATTGTGGAAGACAAATCCTGAGGTGGATGTTCTTTCTCCTGGTTTTTCTTTCTGGGTTTTGTTGATTGGATTTCTGTTAAGAAGTTTGTTTCATAGCATATATGGGGGGAAGATCAGGAGATTTTAGAACTGTGCCTGTCTTCTCTCTATGCCATCTTGGCCAGAAGTCCTCGACACCCTCCTTTTAAGAAATGAAAGACCTCAGTACTGTATATTACCACTGAAGACTACTGGGATCTCTTCTACGTAGTTTTAAGAAAAGGAACTTCAGGGTCCCTTCCTAACTTAAGTCCTCTTGGCAATGAAGGGGATTAGGGCAGGGGAGGATACAATGGAATCCCATTTCTTGCTTAATATAAAATAAATTAATAAGGATCTTTGAAATCATGTCAGTGATGTAAGCTACTTGAGGATTTCATTTCTGTCTTTGTATTACCAGTGTCCAATTTGTTGTTGTTCAGTCATGTTTGATTCTTTGTGACCCCATTTGGGGTATTTTTGGCAAAGATAATGTAGTGGTTTGCCATTCATTTTCTTCTACAGCTCATTTATAGATGAGGAACCTGAAGCAAACAAGATTAAGTGAGTGACTTTCCCAGGGTCACATGGTTAGGAAGGCCTGAGGTTACATCTGAACTCAGATCTTCCTAACTCCATGTTCAGCATTCTAACCATGTGTTATCTAAGGATCATTAAATAAATGAGAGTTTTGTTGATCATCTTTCTGAGGAGACATTTACATCAACTACTCACTAGAATATATCTTTGCTGCTCACCAGTAAACCCCTCCTAGGAATCTGAGAATACAGGACCTCTCCTAACCCAGGATTTATCTAATAAAACTTAATTCTCTGGAGGGAGTCTTCGAGGGTGAATACCATCAAAACAAGGGCACCAAAGCATAATACTTGACCTGCTAGAATATTAAACAGCATTAGCCAGGGGACAAATCATTTTCCTTTGCCTATGAAGAAGTTGTCTTGGAAACAGAATTTCTCTCAGGATGGAAAGCTTTATATTTTATGAAAATCTAGTAATGGAAGCTTTTATGGTTTGGCAGTGGGTGCCCATGAAAATGATAAACACACGCCCACACCAAAGCTTTATTGCACGTGAGCTTCCTTTCTTTCGGGACAGGGCCAACTGTTCTTTTTCATTTGTGATCTCTAGAAGGACTTGCTGTAACCTTGTCACATAGCTCCAGGCACCCTGAATGCAATTTTCCTATTTGAAGGAGTTCCTCTAACAAGTGATAATAGTAGCATATTTTTGTTAAATGACTTCCCAAGGTTAAATAACTAGTTAGTGGCACAGCCAAGACTCAGCCTGAAGTAGCTTGGTGATGCAGTGGATTGAGGGTAGGATCTACAGTCAAGGGCACCCGAGTTTATATCTGGCTTAAGATATTTACTAGTTGTGTGACCTTGAGTAAGCCATTTTACCTTGTTGACCTCAGTTTCCTCATCTGTAAAAATAAGCTGGAGAATTGAAATAGCAAACCACTCCAGTATCTTTGCCCATCCTGATGGGTCATGAAGAGTTGGATGATCAAACTGCAACAACCACAGGTGGTATGGTTCAGACTCAAACTGAGGTCTTTTTGGTCCAAGTCCGGAAGGAGAACAAACTTCAGTTGCTTAGAATAAAAGGTTGGGGTTGGGGTGGAGGAGGAATTTTCCCCACATTTATATAGGCAGTGCCTTAAGGTTGTCAAAGCTCTTTCCTCACAATCACCCCATAGGTGTAGTGCTTCCAGGTTTACAAAGCTAATTTGATACCCCTTTGCTTCCCAAATCCTGTGAGTTAAATATAAAAACCATTCTCATTTTATACATGAGACTTAGAGGAAAGGTACCTGGCCATGGTATCATGGAGAGTATAAGATTTGAACCCAGGCCTCTGCAAGCCCAGTGCTCCTTCCACTCTACCAGGCTGTCCCACTTTGAGAGTCTAAGGAGACAGCACTCCTAGTGCTCAAAGAAATCACTTTTCACATCCTTATAGAATTGAACTCAAAGGTGCATCTGAAACTTTTTTAAAATTCCAAGTCAAAATAATTCTTCCCTCAAAGTTTCCCTCTGGTCTCTCTTCATAGGGGTGGCCCTGGTTTCTCAACAGCTGAATCAGGTAAACTTGGTGTGGCATTTCCTAGCATTCTGAAAAGACCCTAAGTTTGGTCCCATTAGTGATGGATTATATGGTCTATCTGAGGACCAGCTGAACCAAGTGTAGAGTTGGGTTCAGGAGCACAAAGTCTGCTGCCAAGGGATGAATTGCATTTGGTCCCAGCTGATGCACGAAATACCTTTATCTAGATAGGTTGAGGGGCTGTGGGATGTGTGGGCATAGTGACTTTTTACAGATGAAAGGTCACTGTCTAGAACACAGTAATTGCTTAAAGAATGACTGATTGAAAGCAGGGAATTCTTGGACTGGTGAGATATGTCTCCACTAAGCTTTGGTGAGCCTGTCCTATAGCAGAAACTTCTTGGCAAACTGCAGGATTGTTAGGAAAGGATGCTGAAGTAATAATACTAAATGACACCCAATCAACCAGAAGTCTCTGTATAGATGGACAGATGAGGGACCCAAAAGACAACAATTCCCCCTTGATCTCTAGACAAGAAGGCCAAGACTGATGAAAGAGGGATAGAATCCAAGGGTTTCAAATATCCAGGTAGCAGCTGTTCATGGAGTGAAGAGGGCACTGTTTTTCTAGACCAAAGGTTTATCTCCTTTTCTTAATACTTCTAAAGTCCATGGGCCAAACCTTTGCATGTTATTTCTTGGCTAATACTTCTATTTCAAATTCTCAATTTGCCCCCAAACAGAATAAAGGATTTAGAATGGCAAGGGACCTTAGAGATAATTTAGCCCAAACACCCCCTTCAAGAGGAACAAACTGAGGTTCACAGAACTGACCTGAAGTGACTTACCCAAGGCCAACTAATGGCAGGGCTAGATTGAAACCTAGGTTCTCTAATTCCAAATTCAGTGTTCTTTGTACTGTACTGAGCTGCTGCTTCTTTCAAAGGTCTCCTAATTCACTTTTTCATCATTGAATGAGATGGAGTAATAAAATGTGTCAAATGCTAAATAGGTGCTTATATCTTTCTGAAGAAGCTTGCAAAGAAAGCCTTCTCTTCTAATCCCTTATTCCCTGCTAGTCCCTCCACTCCTTCCCCATTAAAAAAAAAGTTGCAAAGCTTGAGTAATATTTCAAACATCCTAGTCCTTTCCCATTTATTTTGACAGCAGGCTAAGAGTCATCCCGATACAATGACAATTTGGGGGGTTTTGTGTGTGAATAGCTGTATTTCAATATTTCCTCCAGTCCTGTCTGCTCAGCCTTACCTTCCCACAGCAATGGCACAGAAGGATCGTCATAGCTAATGTCATAGTAATCATTACCATCCTCCAGCTCACTGTTCACTGTGTTTCCATTGGCAATGTTTTTTTGTTGGATTGTGAAAAAGGCTTGCATCTTCACATTGTACCTAAAAAAAAAAAAGGTCAAGAGAAGGCTAAGGACAAGAAATAGCCTTCTGCCCTCTAAATGTGCATTATTCATGATGACTATTTGATGCAGAAAGATCTGCAGAATGTTTTTTTGCAAGCACAAGCTTAGGTTAGTAAGTTCAGTAGAGGCTTTTAAAACCACAGACTTATCCAGTGCTAGAGCCAGAAGGGTCCTTAGATGTTATCTGGCCCAAACCCCTCACCTGATACATGAGCAGAGGTGATTTGCCCTAGGCCACCCAGGTAACAAGTGATGAGGTTTATGATTAGAACTAAGGCCTTGTAACTTCAAATTCTTTTTCTTTATGCCATAAAAACATTCCTGACACCTGAATCAGCCATGAGCTACCCTCTCTTTTCTTATTTGCAAGGTGAGCCCCTAAGACTGGCTTCCCAGGTTAAATGTCCTCTGTGGGGAGATCATTTGGGACTGTTTACTTCATAATGCCCACATTTATCTATTACCTTTTTCATAAACCAGTGTAGGAGTGATTTATGCCCTCACAAAAACCATCAGAGAGAATTTTATTTCCAGAGGGAGCACAAGTGGGCAAGATAAAACAATAATGTGCCTCTGCATCTCTGATGAGCTGGCTCACTAGGAGTTCTACCTGGAGATGTTAGGAAAGGAGGTCAGATATGTTTTAGACAGAAGAAGCCTAGGGACTGGGACTGCCCTTTGAAAGTATCATTTCTTCCCCCAGCATTAGCCCATCTTGAGGAACAGGGTGGAAAAAGAATGGTAGTCATTGGATTTGGGGACTAAAAACTTTTTGAATTAATTTATGACTGAGATAAGAAAGAAGAGGAGAATGAATAGGAAATTATTTTAGTTAACAATCCTCATTCAGTACCATTCCCCAACTTCCCAATGACAATTCATTTAGGAGCATTTTGAACCATTTGGAAATATTGTTCTCTTCCCCTTCCAACAACCTACCCCTCCCTCAATCAATTCCTTCATGTTTTGCCTTTGCCCCCCTTAAGTGAGGGACTGAATTTGAGTCACTTAGAAGATGAGATGGATTCACAAAACCAAATAGCACAGTACAGAGAAAAGACACAGAACTTACTTCATGATAAGTATGTAAAATGCATACATAATGATTAGCACCAGACCTTCCCACCTCAAAAAAAGAAACAGGAAAATAATTAATCATGTTGTCCAGGGATTCCTATATTGTAAAGTTCAAGGCATATATGAAAAATTTGACTCTTACAATTCATCAATAAACTTTTATTAAGACCTACTGTTTACCAAGCACTATGCTAGTCAATGAGCATACAAAGATGGAAGGAAAAAGGCCCCTGCCTTCAAGGATCTTACATATTCTCAAGATGTTTTTAGGATGAAAGAAGTACTAGGAAAATGGGATCTTGAAAGTCCCAGAAAGTAATGGTTGTCTGTGGTAGGTATCTGGTAGCTATTATAATCCAATTAAACAGATTGTTGTTCAGTAGCGCCTGACTCTTTGTGACCCCATGGATCTTTGACCATGAGGACTTCTTGGCAAAAATATTAGAGTTTGCATTTCCTTCTCCAGTGGCAAACAGAGTAAGTGACTTGCCCAAGATCATACAGCTAGGATGTTTCTAAGGCTGGATTTGAACTTGGGTCTTTCTGATTCCAAGTTCAGTACTCTATCCTCTGCAACAGTCAATTATTACTGTTCAATTAAATGATGGTTAAAGGCAATATGGTGTTATAGTGGATAGGGAGCTGGCCTCAGGTCCTGGTTCAAGTCCTCCCTTAAACTCTTACTGGATAATTCATATTCTCTGCAGTTAACTTGGTGACAAACATCTCTGTACTTTGTCTATCTGGTCCTCTGAGGACAGACATATAGGGTCATACTTGTCTGAGCCTGGACAAATTATTAACAAACCACTCTAAGACCCTAAGTTTCAGACAAGATGCAGATCTGTTAACTCATCAAAGGCTCCTTAAATGGGGCAGCTAGGTGGTGCATGGATAGAGCACCAGCCCTGGTGTCAGGAGTACCTAAGTTCAAATCCAACCTCAGACACCTAATAATTGCCTAGCTGTGTGACCTTGGGCAAGTCACTTAAACCCATTGCCCTAAATAAAAGTTCAAAAATTTTTTTTTAAAAAAGAAAGTTCCTTATACCAATGAATCAGGTACAGTCCCTGTCCCTACTATGTGTCAGTCACATGGGGAGGTGATCCTGGAATCTTGAGGGCCATAACAGAGAGGTGCAAATTTTGATTGGTCCTAGAAAGATAAAAATACTACCAGGTATGGGTCTGAAAAGAGGCTTTCTGTCTGGTCTCAGACAAAGAGACAAAGATCAGAGATGCTTATTACCAACATAAGCACAGTATATAATGAAATGTTTAGGCATGGTAATTCTTTAAATCCACCTATGAGGGATGGGGGACCCTACAGATAAAATCATGTTTTCTTGAAATATTAAAATACATTTTAAATATATAAAGCTTACAAGGTAATTTCTACCTAATAACTGTTAGATAAAAAGCAGAGTATTATTATCTTCATTTTGGAGATTTCAATTTGGAGAAACTGAGGCCTAAAAAAAGTTCTACCTACAAGTCAAATGATAGAATTAGGACAACAAGCTCACACTGTCTGACTTTTAAGTCTTACACTTTTTCTATTATGCTACACTGTTATTCAATAAGGAATCTAGGTTAATACAGAGATGAGGATGGTAATACCTCTGGAGAGTTTCTGGGACATGAGCCCAGATTGTTCCCACTGTGGGACTTACTCAAGACTCTAGTTCTCCAGAAAGAGTTAATCATCCTTATCTTGGAGATAACACTTAGTGAGAGTAGGGAAAGGAGAAGGGGAAAAGGAAGTTTGGGGGTTTTTCTCTCTCTTCACCTTTAGCAAAGATAACTGAATACAGGATTTCTTTAAATTCTAGGCTAGCAGAACCCTCACAAGGCTCTCCAAGCTGGATGGAGTGTGAAGGAAAGGAGGTTCTGTAATTGTCCTCTACCTAAGGTAGACAGACACAAGAGTTGGATTGAGTCAGGTTAGATTCCCCACCAATTTCCCTTTTCTCCTAAAACAACCTTGAAAAGGGGTTTAAGATTCTGGGTTGTGGATCAAATCTATCAATAGTCCTATTGTTTGCAAATTGGGGCCCAAATTCTCAGAAATGGTCAAGATGATTGGCTGATAGAAAATGAAAATGTACTAGTCTCTACAGTGGGAGACATTTATAATGTAGCTTCCAAGAAATACCTTTATTAGATAGGTCAGACTTATTATAGTCTCTTCTAGGAGGCAACTATAAAAGGTAAAAATTCTTCCTTTGTTAATACACAATATAAGATGTTAGAGGTGGGAGGGATATAGTGGTCATTTACCAATTTTAAAGATTTGAAACTGATGTTCTCTGAGAAGTGGCTCGCTCATGGTCATAATGATGACCATGATGATTGGTAACAGATCTGAGATTCAAACTGGTCTGACCTACCAGAATTTTCTTATGTCTCTTATTAAAGTCCTCAAGAACCCAAGGTCACCTCCATTCCATGGTGAGTGAGGGATATGAACTTGGTCCATGGTTAGGACAGACACTAGACCTGTAATTTCACTAGACAGAAATGTTCAATGACTACACTTTTTCTTCAACTTAGAGGTAAAATGATATAATGGAAAGGGCCCTAGATTTAGACTCAGAAGACCCAGTTTCAATTCCCAGTGCTATTATTTACTTTCTTTATGATATTGGAAAAATAATTTAATATCTCTGGGTCTCGATTTCCTCATCTGTAAAACAGGAATAATTTAAATTTCCCTACTTATCTCATAGAGTTGGGAGGAAAATGCTTAGCAAACTTTCAAATGTTAATATAAGGCATCTGGATAGAATAGTGGATCTGGAGTCAGGAAAACCTGAGTTCAAGTCCAGGTTTAGTCATTTATTAACTCTGTAACCCTATCGACTCCGTAACCTTTGTATTGCTTCTCATTCATCTGTAAAATGGGAATGATTGTAGATCCTGCTTCCTAGATTTATCATATAGATAAAATGAGATAGTATCTGTAAAGTGCCATATAAATGCTTGTTACTATTTATTATTATTATTATTATTGTTATTGTAGAATAATATCATCTTGACTGCCTTGTCAATGTTCTTTCCATTGATGCCCTTGATGAGGAGCTGGGTTTTCTTAGCCAGTTGGTTTAATTACTATCCTTCCTAAAATTTTATCATGTGTACATTCTGAATTGCCTTCTAAGAATATTTCTTAAGCATTTCAATAGTGCTCTGAATTGTATTGGGTCCTATTTGAAAAACGAGCCAGTATAAAAGAATACAATTTCTACTTCAAAAAAAATAATTGATTATTGAACATGTTATGGCTTTTATTTTCAGAAGGGACTTTGCTAAATTTATATTGTTTATCAAAGAGAAGAGATTTATTGTGTTAACAAGGGGTTCTAGATGCTAGCAAAAGGAACATAGAGAAGAGCTATACTACAAACAAACTATAAAGACAAAAACAAATTATAAAAACTTACCACACAATTTTCTCATCATAAATGAACTGGAAAGCAAAGAAACAAATGAAAAAAATACAATCATTATGCATCATAAAATAAAAGATGACGTAGATTATTCAGCATGTGAGGGATCATAGATTTGTAGAATGTTGGATTTGGAAAGAAGCTTAGGGCATAGAAGGTAAAAAAGGTAGGAGGATGAAGCTGGAAGGGATTATGGAGATAATTTGTTTTCGTCTTCTCATTTGACCTCAGAGATCATCAATATGAAAAAATGGAGGCTCAGGAAGGACCAGGTTAAAAGTCACACAGTAAATGATGGAATATAGAATGGTAGAGCTAAGACCTTAGGAATCATCTCCTATTCTCTCATCTCATGTTTGATAATTTTGGGCATTTCCAGAATGTCATTTGGCCATTCCCACTCAGTTCTCTATCAATGGTTCTCAAACTTTCTGGATTCAGGACACCTTTAAAATCTATTCATGGACATGAATTTCTCCCCTCCAAAGAGCTTTTAGTTTTGTTTATGTGGGTTATATGTATCAACATTTACTGTAGTAGAAATTAAAACATATTGGTATTGTTCTAAAATAGTTTTGACCTCACAGATCCTTTGAAGAGGTCTCAGGGACACTCCAGGGAGTCCAATTTATAGTTCAGTTCCAGTTTACACATTGAGAATCACTGCTCTCTTTAAATGCTAACCATCATTATTAACTATTATCATTTCCCAACTCTGCAGTTATATTAAATGATCCTACAAGAAACTTGGGACAGTAGCAAGACTTGCAAAGGACAGCTCAATTACATTATTTTATATGAAAAATAAATGATTAGAACCATAACTGTACTCCACAAATCTGCTGTCATTAACAAGAAAGCTATTGTTCTTGTTTGAGACATGAAGTTTCAGTCAACAAATAATGATAGTCATTAAGCCTACTATGTGCAAGACACTGAGGATACAGCAAAAAATAGTAAAAATCATGAAAAAAACAAGTTAATTGAGTTTGTTTTAAAAGAATCATGGAATGCTAGCCCAAGATGGGTCCTTTGTAGTCATCTGGTCCAACTCTCTCATTCTGCAGAGAAAAAAACTGAGGCACTAAAAACATTTGATAATTTGCTCAAGGTCCTATAAAGAATCACTGAATCAGACCTATAACCTTAATCTTTTGATCCCCAAATCCAAAGCTCCTTCACCACACATCATTTTACTTACAAAAACAAAACAAAACAAAACAACCCTCTGAAATAGATGAAGTTGCTCTTGTCTTCCTGGCAGTGACTCTCAGCAATTAGACTCATCTCTCCTATTCCTGGCCCCAAATACCTAAAAGGACTTATTTTTTTCTCCTTAGTTCAAGCATAATCTATGATTTTAGGGATGTAATTGCTGAGCTAGTAAAAACTCGAGATAGCACCTCTTTGTTGAAGTGCAATTTAGAGACATGACTACCTGTTCCTTTAGCCTCTACAGCAATGAAGTGCTAGGATTACAATTTATAATCTGGTTAACTCAGTTTTATTAAAAATGACCATCTGACTTAGAGCTAAAGGGACCTTAACTATCTCACCTAATTCAACTTCTCATTGATTCTGAGTTCTTAAAGGCATAATATGATGAATATAAGCCCTGATAGACCTTATCAACTTGAAAAGATTCAGGGATGGAGTATATTTTATTGATTACATTAAATAGGGAATAAACAGCAGAACCAGGATTCAAATCTTCTGACTCAGATATGTGACTCCTTACATTGCACCATACTGTCCCCTAATAGTTTTCAGGAATACTTTCTAGGCTTCTTACTCTTTACTTCCCACAGACTATGACCCAGCTATAATGGACTACCTGCTATTCCTTGAATATAACTTTATTTCCCCAACTCTGTGTCCTTGCATTAGATTTTTTTTTTCCATTTGTAGAATGTTCATCCTAGTCACCTCCACTTTTTAGTTTCCTTGGCTTCCTTCAAGAATCAGCTCAAATGCCAATTTTTTCCAGGGAGTCTTTCTCAGTCACTTCAGTTCTAGTGTATTTTCTGAGATCACCTTGCATTTACTCTGTATATATCTTTTATATCTATCATTAGTTACATGTTTTCTCCCCCATTAGAATGTCACATCCTTAAGGGCAGGAAGTGTTTTTGTCTTTTTTTTTTTTAATATCCCCCAAAAGCTTAGTAAATGCCTATTAAATGCTTGTGAACTGACTTCTAGAACTAGTTTCTGATAGGTAAGATTATCTTACTTTCTGGGTCTATCATTTTGTTTTATAGGTCCCAATATTGGACATATAACCATTCTTAACATGGGAGGGGGCTCTTGGTTATTTCATGGGCTCAAAATCATGATGCTTCATTTATCTAGCATTTCAGGAATGAGCTGTCTAATAAAACTAATTTTTCTCCAGATGATTATAGTTTACCCTTTCAATAGTCAAAATTCAATTTTAACCATTTGGAATGGAAATCTCTTAAAAATATATAACACATGCCAGGTAGAGTGGCATAATCCTATAATCCCTACTACCAAAGAGACTGAGGTTAGTGATCTCTTGAGCCAAGTAGTCAGATGTTGTAGTGGGCCAAATTTAAGTTCAATATCAATATGGTGAGTACTAGGAATGTCCGTAGGAATGGGACACTAAGTTGTATAAAGAGAGATGATATGGTCCAGGTTGGAAATGGGACAGATCAAAGTTCCCATATCATTAGTAGTGGGACAGGACCCATGAACTTCCAGTTTGATGAGATAGAGAGAGACCCAGATTCAAAAACAAACAAATACGTAAATAAATATATTATATATTTCCTTGCCTGCTTAAACAGATGATATACATATTTGATCACTCTTGAGAATTAGGCTCTCAGGATTGCTATTGTGATATCAATTATGCTATTATCTGTAATCTAGTGATGCCTTTAGGGGAGATTTTTTTTTTTTTTTTAGGTTTTGCAAGGCAAATGGGGTTAAGTGGCTTGCCCAAGGCCACACAGCTAGGTAATTATTAATGTCTGAGGCCGGATTTGAACTCAGGTATTCCTGACTCCAGGGCCGGTGCTCTATCCACTGTGGCACCTAGCCACCCCTGCTAGATGCTCTTTTAACAAATGCTTCCAACTTCTATACTTTTTGAGTTATAACTTCTTTTAAAATTTTTAAACTTCTTATATTATTTCTTCCTACCTTCTAGTTTTTCTAATCTGCTTGTGGAAAAGGAAAAAACATTTTGAAAGAATCATGAGTAGAGTAAGAATATGAGATTTGGGTGAAAGGTACTCTATGAACTTTGGAGCATGAACTTTCTGACATCTCTTTTGGTTTCTTGGAAGATGATTACTTTCTGCTGTTTGCTTCCTTCTAGATGTTCATTATGAACTGGATGACTGCAGTGGCTAAATAATAATCCCAGAATTTGGGAAATGTTATTTTCCATAATGGAAAAGTGGTCAGTGATGTATACAAAATATAAATATGATTAGTGGAATGCCCTATTTTTCTCTTTTTTCCTAGGTTCTGCTGAAGTCCTTCTCAATGTCTCATCATGGGAAGATGATCTTGAGATCTTTTTGCCAAAGGTACACAAACTCTGGAAAGTTTCGCACCAAACTGAGAAGTCTGTGAGCAGGGCCACTTAGATAGACTATCATCTGAGAACTATCATTGATAAATTTGTAGAGTAAAGATATTGGATAACAGATTTCTGGAACAAAAATTATCTACTAAGCTAGAAGAAGAACTGTTGTCCCTATTAGGAAGAGAGAACTCATAAAAATGAAAACACATTCCCTTCAAATATTAATATAACTAAATCCTTGTTAAGCATCAAATTTAGATCACTGGTGAAACTGAAGCTTAGAATAGATGGAGAAACTTACTGCAATGAGAACCAGGACAGACAGGGTGTAGTATATAGAATCTCTCAACACTGCCCACCAGGTCAGATGGACCACCTGGAAAACAAAACAAGGAGATGTTAGCTACTTCACAGCCTCTTGCTTAGTAAAGGGGGAAAGGATGCAGTAAGGATTTCCTATTTGGATAATTAGAAACAGTCCAGTATTCAGGGGAAAACACATGTCTCATGGATACCATTTTAATCTTACCTCTCACAAGAAGCAATGAAGTGGAACCTTGTAATATTTGTATGTGGTTCTTTAAGTATTCAAAACTCAAGCTTTGAAGAGTAAGCAGATTGCTCCAGGTATAGGTGGGTTCTCAGCCTAAAGTGTTTGTCATCTCAACAATCAATCATATGTAGCATTTGTGCATTACTCTGGTCTCTTCCTCTTTTACAGATTCATTGAATAGATTGTTCCAGAATAACAATAATAATAATAATAGATTGTATTTCTATATTGTTTTGCAGTTACAAATCACTATATATACATATATACATATATGTATACATATATACATATATGTATATATGTATATATACACACATACATATATGTATATATATATATATATATATGTATAATTTCATTGTCCAGCAACTCTGAAATTAGTAGCATAAATGTCATTATCTTCATTTTAGGTTGTAGGGAAATTGGGACTGATGGAGTTTAAATTGCTTGTCCAAGGTTTACACAGTTAGTAAGTGGCAGGACATGTCTCCAGATCATCTCAATCTCTTTAAATTAACAGAAGACAAGACCCACTTTATTCATTTCCCCAAATAAGCATTTAGCAAATGCTTGCTGAATTTAACTGATTTGGGAATAGGGCAGCAGACACTCAAATGTTTGTTGAATGAATGAATGAGTACAACCCTGCTTCTAAGTCTATTTTTTCAGAATCTTTTTAAATAACTCTATGAATTACAAAGAACTGGGCAATTAGGGGTGAGAACAATCTGGGATCCCATTGGGAAGGAATAAATTAAGGAAAATATATCCCAAAGCATTTCAAAATAGGCTATTCATCCCCAGACTGTCATAAACAGTGGTCATTGCTTATGTAGACACTACTTAGGAGGACAAAGATGGGATGTCATAATACAATAGTTTCTTTGTTAGAGGAAATTAACACAATAGGATTTAATAGGTTTAAATGTAAAGTTCTGTATTTGGGTTCAAAAAATCAGCTGTACAAGTACTGAATGTGGGAGTCATGGGCTAGAAAAATCTATTCCAATTGACTGTAAACTCAGTATGAATCAGACAAAAGAGCAAAAATGTTAAGCTGTATTAATACAACTATAGCATCTAGCGTGAAAAATTTCACTGTGTCTTATTTTGGCTAGATCATAAATGGATTTTAGTGTTAAGTATATTCACTTGTTGGTCATGAGAAAAGCTGAACTGTGAAGTATGAGGACTGCCTGGAGGAAGACTAAACTTTGCAGAATCTCCTCCAGTCCATTGATAATTCCCAGTAACATTCTTGCCATATACCCAGGGAATTCTGATACTGATGGGAGCCCAAATATAGAAACGGTGTTTTGAGTTATCAATTATTTTTTTGGGCCATGGAAATTCATAAAATAATCTATTAATGGCCAAAAAAATAATTTAAAAAATGCAATATTGGAAAGAATGCTCACAACAAGGAAATCATAGATTTTAAAAAATTAACTTAAAAAAATAGATAAAGATTTCAACAATGAAAGAAGTCTCTCTTTTAGGAAAATCTGAAGGGAGAACAAAGAACCCTAGAATATTAGAGCTGTAAAGGACTTTAGAGGTCATTCAATCTAGGTGACCCTGCCCTGCCTCCCCCCCACCTTCTACTTTTTTGCAGATTAAGGAAACTGAAGTCTAGAGGGAAGAAAATAATTACACAAGGATAGTTTGTAAAAGAATTAGGTCTAAAAGTCAAGCCCCTGTTGTTTAGTAGCTTCCAACTCTTCTTGATCCCATTTTAGATTTTTCTTGGTAAAGCTACTGGAGGGGTTTGTCATTTCCTTCTCTAGCTCATTTAACAGATGAGCATACTAAGGCAAACAGAATCAAGTGACTTGCTCAAGGTCACACAGTTACTAAGTGTCTGAAGTCAAGATATCGACTCAGAAAAATAAGTTCTCTTGACTCCAGGTCCAGTGCTCTACTCACTGGGTCACCCAGCTATTCCAAGTCTCTATGCTCTCAACAAATTCTCTTTCCAGTATATCACTCTAAACTCAAAGGTTAAAGGCTCCATAAACTCATTCTACTGAAATGCAAATTGAACACTGGGATGTGTGGACAACCACTGACCTGTCCTGCAAACAATCCACAGACTCCAATTATACATAAAATGTTGAAAACAGCAGAGCCAACAATAGTGCCGACCCCTACATCTCCATGTGTGATGAATACACCTGAAAAAAAAGATAAGGACAGAGATGAGATTTCTGCACCTCCTTCTATGTGTCAGAGATTATGTTTTCCATCACACCTTATAACTAGATCGTGAATTGTCCATGTCCATTCAGTAGTGGCATGAACTGGGAGTTTCCTGTGTTCAGTGGATGAGCAATGTTTATTCAAAATAATGAAAAGGATCAATAATGATATACATTTGGGATTATAGAATACTAAAGCAGAAAGGGACTTTCTCAAAAGAGCTTTAGATATTATCACATTGAATTCCTTTATTTTAGAAAGAAATAATCCAAGTCCCAGAGAGAGAGAAAAGTATTTGCTCAATGTCAATGGGGTTGCTAGGTGGTACAGTAGATAGAGCACCAACCTTAGAGTCTAGCAACAACAGGAGTTCTTTCTTATGAAAAGAGTATACAATAGACATTTTAGAGAAATAAGTATAGAATCAATTTGTACCTCAGAAATATTTCTCTGCTATTTAGCAATATGGTTACTTTATTTTATTTATTATTATTTTTTTAGGTTTTTACAAGGCAAATGGGGTTAAATGGCTTGCCCAAGGCCACACAGCTAAGTAATTATTAAGTGTCTGAGACTGGATTTGAACCCAGGTACTCCTGACTCCAAGGCCAGTGCTTTATCCACTATGCCACCTAGCCGCCCCTAATATGGTTACTTTATAGGATGAATTTGTAAGGGAAATCCTAGAATAGACTACCATTGAGAAAATTAATTCTTTAAGGGTTTAGATAGCTAATAAATTATTTAAGGGTCTAGAAAAAATTTATTAGTTTTCTCAAAGTGTCCAACAAGAGTGGGAGCTGGCCCAGCAAAAATTATGGCAAAACCTACTAAGTTGTAAGCTCCTTTAGGGTTGGCACTTTGTTTTATTCACTTTTAATTTTCTCCTTTCATTTAGTAAAATTTTATTCATCCAATAAATATTTTCTGAACATATGCAGAGTATGTGCCAGGTATTGTGGAAAATACAATATTGAAGAAAGATGTAGTTCCTTCCCTCATAGAATTTCAAATTTAGTAGGGAGATGAGAAAAAACATGAGTCAGACAGTGGCAACTGTAATATATCTATATCTATGTATATATATATATATATATATATATATATATATAATTTCTATTGTATATATATATATATATATATATAGTTACATGATCAGTATTATAAAGTTATAAAACTGGTTGTAGTTGAACTAGTTTACAAAGAATGGAAGAGAATTCAATTGGAAAAGAGGGAGAAGGAGAACATTCTATATGTGGAGTCTGGAAAGTATGGTGTTCACATGTGAGGGAGTAGATAATCATTCAGTTGGGATACAGCATATGACAGTATGGTAATCCCTAGCACACAGACTGGGCTATGTCAAAGGCCAGAACCAAGCATATCAACAAATATATGTAAAGATCCTTTGTTCATCATTTGTAAAATGGGGAGAATAATAACACCTACTTTGCAGGATTGTTATGAAAATTAAATGAAATAATAATTGTAGAGCACTTAGTATATTGCCTGGTACATAGTAAGGGCTATATAAATATTAGATATTATTTTGTTATTTGTATTGAGTCATTTACAGTTGTTTCTGACTCTTTATGAATATTACCTGGAGTTTTCTTGGCAAAGATACTACAGCAGTTTGCCATTTCCTTCTCCAGTTCATTTTACAGACAAGGAAACTGAGTCAAATAGGGTGAAGTGACTTGCTCAGGGTCACAGAGCTGGTAAATATCTGAGACCAGATTTGAACTCAGATGAGTTTTCCTGATTCCCAGGTCCACTACTCTATCCACTATGCCACTCAATTACCCCTAGCTATTATTATTATTATTATTATTATTACTGTTATTATAATTAATAATAAGTCTATATGATGGTAAATTGCATCCCTTATGACATAGGAAACTTGTGGAATTGATTTCTCCTTTACTTCAATCTGAATACTTCAGTTCTCATCCATATCCAACCTTAAATTTGCCAGAAGGAGTCCATCCAGTGACTTGTGGGTTTTTCTTCCAGTTCTCCTGACCTTATGTGGATGTTAACGAAGAATGAGGGTTCCCTATCTGTTATCCCACTGAACCATCTACCATGCCACCATGTTTTCTTTATCAATCTCCTTCTAAAGTATTCTTCTGAACAAAGACCCCCAAGGTAAAGTATCAAAATAGTAGCTTAGCATCTAGACAGCACTTTCTATTTAAAAAATATTATCTCATTTGAGCCACACAGCAACTTTGGGAGATTGATGTTATTTTTAATCATCATTTTACAGTAGAGGAACTGGGACAAATAGAGGTGAAAGGACTTGCCCAGTATCATACAATGAGTGAGTGCCTGTGCTCTGCCTACTATACCACCAGCCACATCCAAAGTACTCTCTGAATAGGGATTATCTCTAGCTGCCATCACATTATTCTTTATTTTAATTTTTTTTAAATTTATTTTAAGGCGATGGGGTTAAATGACTTGCCCAAGGTCACACAGCTAGGCAATTATTAAGTGTCTGAGGCTGGATTTGAACTTAGGTACTCCTGATTCCAGCCAATGCTCTGTCCACTGTGCTACCTAGCTGCTCCCATCACACTATTCTTATGAGAAATTTTATAGATAAGAAAATTGAGTTGGGGATGGTAAACATTTAACACCTTGAAAAGGAAGCAGAATAACGAAAACATTAAGAACAAACATTGACACATTATAGAGCTCACCCTTCTGTCTTCAGAGAGGTCTATGTTTTAACTATTCCAAAGTAATAAAAATATGTTAAAATTTAAAAGATGCTCTAGAGCAGGCACTCAACTTTTTTTTTTTTTTTGGTGTTATAAATCTCTTTGGCAGTTTGATAAAGACTACTGACCCCTTGTGAGAAAAATATTTTAAACATTAAATACAAAGGATTACAAAAAGAACCAGAGGTTAGTGGAAATAAAAAAGGTAATTTTTTTTCTCCCTCCAAGTTCATGAAACTCCTAAAATTGATCAGTGGACTCCCTGAGGAGTTGGTGGATTGCAAGTAAAGAATTTCTGGTCCAAAGGAAGAGATCTTATGATAACTTTTTTTAAAGTTTTTTTTGTAAGGCAATGGGGTTAAGTGGCTTGCCCAAGGCCACACAGCTAGGTAATTATTAAGTATCTGAGGCTGGATTTGAACTCAGGTACTCCTGACTCCAGGGCCAGTGCTCTATCCACTGTGCCACCTAAGCTGCCCCTTATGATAACATCTTAAGCTTATAAAGCACTTTTTGGTTATAAATCATTTGTATGCATTTTCTGATTCAATCCTTAAGATAAGTCAGTGAGGTAGACAGGGCAAGCCTTAGTAGTTCCACTATACAGAAGTCCAAAGTGCAAACTTTGAGAAGCTTACTTATGGGATGGTCAAGAATCAAGGAGACCTGAGTTTAAATCTGGCCTCAAATATGGCAAATGTTATATTAATATTACCCTTTCCCAGATCTTCTCACTCCAAGGCCAGCACTCTTTCTACCACATTAGCCTCCCACCAGCCCCTGGAGTACCCTTACCATCCTTCCTTTAGTCTTCTGCAGTATAAACTGCACATTGACTGCAATCTCCAACAATGACTCACAGGATTACAGCGTACTTTTGTTAAAACAACTCTGGGATGTGGGCAGGGAAAGCAATGGTCAGTTCCATTTTTTCAAATGAAGATAATAAGGATGAAGGAAGCTGGGTCATAGATGCAGGCCCTCAGACCTCTAAGATGGATCTCTTACCTATGACAGAAGCAAAGAGCTCTGGTGTGGAGCTTCCTGCAGCCATAAATGTGGCTCCAGCAACATCTTCACTCAGGTGTAGTTTCTGAAACAAATATGCCCGTAAGATCATTACACTATATCATGGACTTTGGGGGACTGACACGCCCTGTGATGAGATATTCAGAAAAAACAAAGAAACAAAAGAAAGTATAGGACATAAAGTACCCAGGAAAGAAGGAAATTTAACTGACCGTTCTCCTTTGGGCTCTGGGGTTGGCCCAGCACATTATCAATTACAGGCTCCAGAAGCCTAAAATAAATATTTACTTAGGCCAGTAGCATTGAAACTTGAAGCTGAGGAGGGGATTTTAGGAATCATTTTGTCCAATACTTTTATTTTACTGAGGAGGAAACTAGGACCCAAAAAAGAGGAAATGACTTGAGTCCAGGATTATACAACAAGTAAGCAACATGGTCAATATTGGAACCCATACCTTCTGACTCCTGGCCCACTGTGATTTCAACAATATGATGCTGTGTCACCTTTCACACTTAGCCTTGAATAGGAACTTATAAGCATACTTGTAAGTAGACTTATAAGAATGGATGGAATTATTCATTTTAGAAGAGCAATCTGTAATCTGGCATCCACTCTGATGGTCTAGTGTTGTGCAGAGACCCTATGGGATCTAGGAAATGGTATAGTAGAGACTTTCATTTCTCTCAGCATCCTTCTTTTTCTCCCAACTTCTTACCCTCAGCACTTTATACTTGCAAGAGTAATTTTCTTTATGTGTAGATGTGGAAATGCACTGCACAAATATTACATGTATCACAAAATACTTCAATGTCTTCCTAATTGCCTCCCAAGAAAAGCAGAAATTTCTCAGCCTGACATTGGGGACCATCTCCAGTTGTCCTGATCTATATCTTGCCATTGAACCCAAATGGTGCCAGAGGAGAAAGTAAGTCTTGGTGACTTTGCACAGCACTCTCTCTCATTTAAATCCAATTCACTTGCAAGTCATGGCATCACCCCCTCCCCCCCATGTCATGGTTCTCTTTGAGAATGAAGGATAAACAAAACAGAAGACCGACAGTCAAGACTCTTTCTAATACTGAGTTTTTCTATTTTTCTAGTCTGATTGTATGCTATTTCCTTCCATGTGACTTATGTCCCAACCACTCTGAGGAACTTGCCATTTCTTGTACCTGCTCTGTGGTCTTCCACTCTCCATGTCTTTGCTCATGTTTCTAATGCTAGGATGCTTGCACTCTCTTCACCCCCCCACCCCACCTCAGTCCAAATCCCACTTTACTAATGGAATAGAAATTCATAAAAATTTGAAAAAAGTACATTCTAAAATACTACCCTGAGTTCCAGACCAAGTAATTCCATGCAGGACAGACAACCCAAGAGCAGTATGTGGGATGTCACTGGGCAAAATTAACAAGAAGTATTTTGAGTTATGGTCTCTGTTTTTTCATCTAAAATACCATCTCTCTCTAACTTCCTCCCCTCCTCAAATTGTTTCACAAACCACTCAAAATTTCTTTTTACTTACCTCACAGATTTTTTCCAATGATGGTACAAAGAAGTCATCACACACTATAGCCAAGGCATAGAACATATAAAGTGCCTGAAAAAGAAAAAAAAGGGGGGGATCACTTGATCACTCTTCTATTGACAAGATGTGGGTAGTTCATGCCCAAGTAACTAGGGACAGAAGCTAAATGGAAAGTGAATGAGAAAATGGATTATATAGTACAGAGAGGAATTAAAGATTGTAAAGAAGGGAAGGAACTTTTGGGACCCTCTCTATTAATCCTTTTTTTTTTTAAAATAAAGTCGAAAACTGAGGCTTAAAGAGGAAGTGATGCTTTAGGGCACATAGCTTAGTGGCCCTATCATTCAGGTCTCCTGATTCTTAATCCAGTGATTATTCCATTTCAAGGTGCTCTCTCCTCTGAAAAGGTTCCCACACATTTTAAGCATGGGTTAAAATTGAGTGGCACTTGAAAGTGTCTTAAATGACATGATCATCATCTCAGATGTCTACAGTGCTTAAAGGTTCAAAAAACTCTCTCCTCCCAAAAATCCTACAAGAAAAGAAGTGCAAATATTCAAGAATCAGCTCAAGTTCTATCTTTTGCAAGAGGCTTTTCCCAGACACCCAAGGTGAGTGCCTTCCAACCAATCCCATATATTTCCTGTTTGCACATAACCATGTGAATGTTGACTCCCTTATGGACAAGACTATCATTGCCTTCAGTTATATTCCCAATAAACAGTACTGCACAGTGCTTGGTCCATAGTAATCCCTTATTAAATGTTTGTTGACTGACAGAGTGACCCATTTTACTGATGATAAAATTGTCTTGTCCATGGTGGTGGTTGTTGTTATTGTTAAGGCATCTATGGATAGACTATGGATAGAATCCCAGACTTAAAGTCAATAAAACTCATCCTCCTGAGTTTAAAATCTGGCCACAGACACTGAGCTGTGTGACCCTGGGCAAGTCACTTCACCCTGCCTCAGTTTCCTCATCTGTAAAATGAACTGGAGAAGGAAATGGCAAACCATTCCAGTTTCTTTGCCAAGAAAACCCCACAAAGAATATTTGTTGACTGACAGACTAACCCATTTTACTAATGACAAAATTGTCTTGTCCATGATGATAGAGATATAATTTTGTCTCTGCCAAATATAGGAGCTCTTTGGTGCCCTAGGGAAACTGCTCTTCCTGAACATGAAAGGAAGGAGAGGGAGAATCTTCAGAGCCTAACTTGCTTATAGTAGGAACTAATCAATGTTTATTGAATTGATGCAAGAATCAACCACAACTATTTCTAAAACCATTTAAACTTGAATTCTAAGCATTTTCTTCCTTACCCCTTAGGTCAAAACCTTTTGATACAGCAATCCTTGAATGTTGGAACAGAATAGTTTCCTCTCACAGGAGGTCATAAGTTCCCTATCCTTTGAGGGAAGAAACATGTACTCCTGCAATCAGATTGGTACATCAAAAAGCAAGGGCTGAAACTAGTCTCTATGGGGCCAGGAAGGAAATGTTTGGGGGGGGGGGGGTAAAAAACACTTTGATCAATTAAAACCTAGACTGTATGATTCTGATTTGCCCCCTTTCCCATGTGCTCTGTGAGGGCATTGTTTTCCCAGGTCACCAATGAGTTCCTGCCTTTAGAATTCAGTCCCAGGGTTTCCAAAAGTCAATCTTGAATTATTATCTTTTGAATGATATTTGATCTTACTTTTGTTTAAAATATGTGGAGATCTGTAAATGGAATGCTGGGGGTACAGCTGGGGAGAGCACAAACTCAGAAGCCAGGAGATCCTGGGATCCCGTTCTAGCTCTGACACCAATTAGTTGTGTAAACTTGAGGAAGGAACTTTTCTCTGGGTTGTTGTTTCCCCATCTTTAAAAGTAGGGATTCATCTTATCTAGAAAGTTTCTTTTTTTAATCATAGATCCCTCTGGCAATTTGGTGAAAGCTAAGAAGCACTTCTTGGAGAAATGTATTGAAATGCAAAATAATCAAATAGATAAGATTAATGAAAATAAAAATCCATTCCCCCCATGAACTTAGGTTTATGATACCATGAAATCTCCAGAGCTCCTACTGAATAAGAATGGACCCAGGAATAAGAACCCCTGGATTGCAAAATTGATACTCATTCTAGTTGTTGCTGCCATCTTAGCCTGGCTTCCTTGCAATATCAATCACCTAAAGAGTAGTCAAGACAAGTAGGTGGCACAGTGTATCCACTGGGCCTGGAGTCAGGAGACTCTACATTCAAATCTGGCCTCAGACACTTACCACCTGTATGACCTTGGGCAAGTCACTTATCTGTGAAATAAAATCGAGAAGGAAATGGAAAGTCACTCTAGTATCCTGGCCAAGAAAAACTCATATGGGGTTATGAAGAGTCAGATAGGACTAAACATCAAATTTTGATTCCAAATCTAATGCTTCTTGCACCACTAAGGGCAAAATAATAGGGATTAATAGGTAGAATTTTTTTTTAGGTTTTTTTTTTTTTTGCAAGGCCAATGGGGTTAAGTGGCTTGCCCAAGGCCACACAGCTAGGAAATTATTAAGTGTCTGAGACCAGATTTGAACCCAGGTACTCCTGACTCCAAGGCCGGTGCTTTATCCACTGTGCCACCTAGCCAGCCCAATAGGTAGAATTTAAAAGAGGGCAAAAAATAATTTTAATCTTCTTAATAATAATAAGATCTGTCCACAAAAAGAATGGGATAACTTAGGAAGGATTGAGATCTTCATTTCTGGTGGTCTTGAAGCAGAAGGCAGACAAGTGAAGGTATGTGGAACACGTGTTGTATGGCTTGGATCAGATGACCTCTGAGATTTTAATCATTCAGGGATGTGGTGGAGACAACTGGAACTGGTCAGGCCAATTGTTAAAATTTCAGTAGGAGCATTTGCACCTTAGAAATCAACAAGCACTTCAAATCAGGGCTTAAGTTAATGTTTTGTGGATTGTCTAGACTTAAGAAAGTAATGGAAACATGCAAATAAATACCGATTCAAACTTAGATCTTGTGAGATTTTTTTTTTTTGGAGGAGGAAGAGGAAGGGCTAGTTGTTAAGCATTTACCAGCACACCTGTGTTTTCCAGTTCTAAAATCCCATGATCCCAGGGACCAGCCTGTAGTAGTATAATCAGCTGGCACAATTTTGAGAGATCTACACCTTTGAGGAAGAATCTGACCACAATTTTGGAGCACACTGAGTTGGTGTAGGTCTCAACTCCAAATTGACAGATGCCTCTGAACAATCCCACCCACCACAATAACGGCCTAATGTGGGGAAAGGTTGAGGCCAGACCTACAGCTCTCTCCTGGGTCTTGCCCCAGCTCCTAAAAGGGACCTTAGAGAACATCTTGAAAATTTCCTCATTTTACAAAGGAGAAAGGGAAGGTTCAGAGATGAAGTGCTTCACCTAAAGTCACCTGGATGTCAAATAACACAGTTGAACCCATTTGCTCTGGCTTCATTTTCAAAGCCCCTATCACTGAAAACACTCCCTTTGTTCATACTAATATATGCTTTACCACCAAATCTAGGTGGGTTTAGTTAAAAGATATGTGTGTGTGTGTGTGTGTATACATATATATATATATATATATGTATATATCTCAGTAGCCTATCCATTATCTGGATTCCTTGGTCTGAGAGTTTGATCAGCTTCATCTCATGGTCTTGTCTTAGGGAAATCCTTGGGGGAATGTATGCAAAGCTGAAGGTTCCCATTTGCTCTCTTCCATAAATACAGGACCTCAGATATAGAACTAGAAGGGAATTTTGCAATCATATATTACAAACTCTTTTACAGATGGGAAAATGCTTGCTCAAGGTCATATAAGTTAGCCACATATGTAAGATGTGGTATTTGAACTCATGGTTTTTGGCATCACGGACACCAGTCTTGCCACTGTATTTTCTATCTTTCTGGCTTGTAAAATTGGTTTCATTGCTCTTCAATCTTCCTTTCTGCTGACATCCTTAGACCCTGTAGCATTTTCCTTTCTACAAAGGGACTGTTTGACCAGAGAAGACAACATCAGAGATTTTAGTGCCAGTGAGAAAGCTGATTTTCTGGTCTTCAAATATGCTTTTTGACCACAAACCACCACTTCCCCTAACACCAAAATGAAGTTATAAAAGGAGATGGTCAATCTTTTCTTTGTTCATTGGATCTTATTGAACAATACAGAAATTACCCGCAGATGTCAAAGCACAGATTAAGATCAATGTGGAGGGGTGGCTAGGTGGCATAGTGGATAAAGCACCGGCCTTGGAGTCAGGAGTACCTGGGTTCAAATCTGGTCCCAGACACTTAATAATTACCTAGCTGTGTGGCCTTGGGCAAGCCACTTAACCCCGTTTGCCTTGCAAAAACCTAAAAAAAAAAAAAGTTCAATGTGGAAAGGTGGGCAATTACCAATTAGGTAATTAACTGCTCTTGCTCTTCAGGCATTTCAGACTCTTTGTGACTCCATTTGAGGTTTTTCTTGACAAATTCCGTCTATTTTTTACTGATGGAAAAAACTGAGGCAAACAGGGTTAAATGACTGGTCAAGGATCACACAGCTAGTAAGTGTCTGGGGCTGGATTTCAATTCAGGTTTCCTGACTCCAGAACTGGTGGTTCATCTACTGCATCACCCAACTGTTCTAATTAACAGGACTCTCAAAAAAGAAATCAGAATAGATTTCACAGGATAGCATTAACTTTTCATCATTTTAGCCTTTAATATTAACTATTATTCTCATGTACCCAGTACTCTGATCTAGTTTAGCTCTTGCCTAACAATCAGTAAATAAGATATTTGTCTTATCTCCTCACTTTTTTCATTCCAACAAAAAAATTCCTTTCAGAAATCCTTCATTAATTATCTTTAAACCTGATTGGCTGTAGAAGGACACCGAGATGGGCAGAAGATCTTAGAACCACAGTATACCAAAGGTATGTGGGTCCTTTAATGGCAGATCATATATCTAGAATAATAATTTTAAAAATGGTATTATATTATGATTGGTATTAAATTTATTTATTATATTTATATCATTATATAATTATTATATATTATATATGAAACATAATATAATAAAATACATATAATATATAATTAATTATAATTAGTAAATATATTTATAAATGGTATTATAAAGAGTAATATAAATTTAATAAACTCCCATAGGAGTATACTGACCTACTCAAAGTCAGGCAGTGAGTCAGTAGCAGATTTGGGACCAGCCTTTGGGTCTTTTAACTCCAAATTTACTGTTTTCTTTCCCATCTTCCCCACTCCCAACACACATACCCCCATCTTCCTTTCTATATATATGTAGGCTCAAATTCATTGTAATTTATTTGAAGAAAAATAAAGCAAGAGTAATAAGATTTTCTTTGTTTTTGCAAATCATTGGGGTTAAGTGACTTGCCCAAGCATTAAGTGTAAGAGTCTGGATTTGAATTTAGGTCCTCCTGACTCCAGGACCAGTGCTCTATCCACTGAGCCACCCAGTTGCTCCTAAGAGTAATATGATTCAACAAATAGATTGGTAGTAAATTAACTGATACACTCATGTCACAAAATTTACCACAGGATCCCTTTAAATATTGAACTCTATGGGTACAGTCAAAAAATGGTTTAATTTACAAAAATCAAACCTATTGGCACATTTTTGGGAATAGAATTATAACCTAAAGCAAGATACATCTATATTTTTACTATGTGCATTCAATTCTTAGGACTAGTTAAAAAATTTGAATTTCAATCTAGGAGCAACATTAAATCCTTAACAAGAATCAGAATTATTGGTCTTTGACACTAAAACCCAAAATAATATAATGGCACATTTAAGGACACAGACATTTTTTTCTAAGGCGAAAAAATGCAGAACAATAACATAATTAGAATGTTAGCATGGAAGGAACTCTAGACTAAAGAATGTTAGAATATAGAACACACTTTAGTGAGATCAAACACTTCAGTGAGATGGGGAACTGTAATTTATTTTACTTGAGGTAGGAAATGAAAAGAAAATTATCACCCTCATTTTACAGTGAGGAAACTGAAGCTCAGAGAGATCAAATGGTGATAGGTTTAAGTGTGCTGGACCTTGAACTTATCTCTTAATAACAAGTTCATGGCCCTTCCCATTGGACATATGGCTCCTCTGAAGCTTACAAACAGTACATACAAATATAATTAATTTCTGATTATCTTCACAAATGCAGTTGGAACAAAAAGAATGGCTAATCCCCAAACCTTTTGGTTCAATTTTAGAATTCTTTAAGTTCATATTCTTGCCAGATCAAGGTCCCTTCCAGCTATAATGCTATTATCCTACAAAAACAATCCTGGCTAGCTTAGGATTTTTAAAATATTTCTTAATTTAACAAACTCCAAATAAAATTAGCATTTCATAATAAAGTAGATGAGAAAAATGAGCTAGACATCAAAATGTCTTTTATGCAGAGCTTGCTTTTTTGTTTAAATATATAATAAAATCAATGTATAGCTTTCAAAGCTATCTTGCTTGTTTGTGTTTCCTTCTGTTTAGGGTAAAATTTTAAAAGGATTTTCATTTCTTAAAGGCACATTTCTATTAATGGCCCTGTATGGTCAGAGGAAGTTAATCTGGGATTTATTTAGAGTCTGGAGAAGAGATGACAACTTTGTTTGGTTCTGACTTACTTAAATACAATTTACTTGCAAGATTTCACTGGTCATCTTTGAGAACGAAGGATGAACAAACAGTCCAAAATGGACAATCAAACTCTATAGGTTCCTGTTCCTCCAACTGGGACTTCTCAGTGTAATTTAGGTGTTAACTATTGAACCCTGTTTTGAAATGACCATCACTAATTGTCCCAACAAAAAGAAGATAATATTCCTTCCTGCCCTCTTCTTGTCCTTCCAACCCCATACCAAAAGAAGCAAAAGCAAAATGGTTAAACTTACTCCAAGAATGTGTAGCAAGACAGCTCCATGCTGCCTTTCCTTATTGGAAAACAAATCTGTGGGGAACTCATGGATCGCTGAAAGAGAGGAAAAAAAAGTATTTGCTGTGAATAAGGGAACCAAACACCCCTAATCCAAAGTCTGAAAAATAACTGTATATTGTGGTTTGATCATGGCAAACTCACCTGGCTAAACTATACAACCAGGAATAACCTTGTACCATTTTCTCACTATCTAGTACAGGGTGGGGTCTAGAATATGGTGATACTCAAAAGATTTCTGTGGAAAGCTTTATCTTTTTGAAGGTCAGTAACTTGGTCATATAAGAGTGTAACATCATGGAAGGAACTTGAGACTATAGAATGTTAGAATATAGAACACACTTTAGTGAGATCAAACACTTTAATAAGACTGGTCTCATCTCCCACATTAAGATTGTAAGGCAGATTATTTAAGATCTTATTCTTTGTATCTTTTTCTAGGGCCTCATAGGTGCCTAATAAATGCTCAGTCAGTGAATGAACATAAAAACTCAGATTTCCAAAAGAGGCAACTCAGGAAATAACTACTTATTGAACACAAAGATTCATATATACATATATATATATATATATATATATATATATATATATATATATGTACACACACACACACACACACACACACACACACACACACACACACATATATATTATTTGTTTGTTTTTTGTTTGTTTTTTGGTTTTTTAGCAAGGCAAATGAGGTTAAGTGGCTTGCCCAAGACCACACAGCTAGGTAATTATTAAGTATCTGAGGCCAAATTTGAACTCAGGTACTCCTGAGCCGGTGCTCTATCCACTGCGCCACCTAGTCGCCATATATATATATATATATATATATATATATATATATATATATATATACATATATTTTTTTTAGGTGTTTTTTTTTTTTTTTTGCCCAGGGCCACACAGCTAGGTAATTATGAAGTGTCTGAGGCCAGATTTGAACTCAGGTACTCCTGACTCCAGGACTGGTGCTCTATCCACTACGCCACCTAGTTGCCCACCCCATATATATATTCTTAAATACAAAAGTTTCTTTAAAATTTGTTCATTCAAACATTAATGAAATATCTCGTTTTAGAAGATCTAACTTCAAAATTCCATTTTTTTTGTGAAGCAGTTTTTGAACCAATTACAATCCCTGGGGATCACTTCTAGCCCTGTTTATATACAGAAAGTTCATCTGCCACTTTGCCCCTTTTAAGCATTTTGGTAACAATGGATTCTGAAGGAAGCTCCTCAAAGTTGTTCTTGTTCTTTTCCATGTGTAGGGAGAATAAGGCTATGAAAGTCACAGGATTATTTTTCAATGCAAACTGTGGAAACCCAGGTCATAACAGTTTCATGAGCAATGAAGAAAAAAATAGTGGAATAGTATTTGCTGAAAAGCAAATGAATAAGGTCATAACTGTCATAAATCAATAAAAATCCTTGTAAAAACAATATGGATTTAAGTGAGAGAAGTCAGTATACTGGTTATTCAACTGACCCAGAGATACTGCTGTGGCATACACTATAAGGAAGTCAGACTTAAAGAGGGTGATATTTACCAAAATGGTAATGCTTTTTTTGGCAGCATTCCCATTGCCTATCAGTTAGGCAATGACTGAATAAACTGTGGAATGGGAATGTAAAAGGATAGTATTGCATGAAATGGACTATGAGGAATTCTGAGAAGTAAGGTAAAACTCAACTGAACTGAGACAGAAAAATAATCAGAACAAGACAGGCAATATTCATGACTACAATAATGAAAATGAAAAGAATATTAAAATGAAATCATAATGACCAAACTTGGCCTTGGAGAAGACAAAAGGAAATACCCTTCCATCCTTTCTTTGGTTAAATGGTGGTCTCTCTCTCTTTTTTTAACTTAAAATTCCTTTATTTTCCTGAAGTTCATTAATTTTTAATTTTTTTTGACAAGGCAAATAGGTTAAGTGTCACATTTGAACTCAGGTCCTCCTGACTCCAGGGTGAATGTTCTATCGGCTCCACCTAGCTGCCCAGTTCCTTCATTTTCAAGTTTGCAGGACAAATTATTATTGTTGTCTTTGTCTCAAACCATTTTTTAAAAAAATTTATTTATTTAAGGCAATGGGGGTTAAGTGACCTGCCCAAAGTCACACAGCTAGGAAATTATTAAACATCTGAGGTCAGATTTGAAGTCAGGTTCTCCAGATTCCAGGACCGGTGCTCTATTCACTGTGCCACCTAACTGCCCCTCAAACCATTATTTTTACTTTTCAGCAAATACTATTCACTATTTTTCTTAATTGCTCATGTTTCTAACTTTCTTCTTTTCCTTCCTTCCTTTTCTCTTTCTTTCTTTCTCTCCCTCCTTTGCCTCTTCCTTTCCTTTCATTTTTCAGTTCTGAATTCTTTTCTACTCCTGCATCTCCTTTCCCACCCACTGATGAAGAAGACAAGAAATACAATGAGGTGGTGAGATCTTGGTGTGGAATATTGTAAATTATCCAGATGTACTTGTTGTCTTGGTCGGAATTACTAAACTGCTTTTCTTTATTTTAAATTAGGTAGACTCACTGGGTGAGTGGATGGGAGAAAGGGTGTATTATACATAAATGATCATGAAGTAAATCCAACAGACATCTGTAAGACTTTAAAGAAAAAAAGGAACATGTAGAAATAGGAAGTTCCATGACCACCAACTTCTAAAAAATGTTCTTACTTAATATAAACAAGAAATAATACTATAAATGTGTTAGGGATTCACAGGCTACAAAACATTTCCACAAACATTATATCTCATTTAACCCTTAAGAAGTATGGGGATTTTAATCTTGTTTTACAGATGAAAAGAGTGAAACTTCAAGAAAAGAAAGAACTTGCAAAGTCACAGAGCTAGAATTCTAAATCAGATTTCTAACTACCAGTCAATGATTCCCCTCCCCCCTACATTGTACCCCTCTGTATTTTAATGAAATGTACATTTTCTCTCAATGTTATAAAGAAACTGTTTTAACAGAATTGTTTTCATCAGCTCAAGGGCACAATCCTATTGAAAACTTTCTCTGTTCTTCCAGAGTTATGGATGGAGAAAGAGAGAGAGAGAGAGAGAGAGAGAGAGAGGAGCACAAATGTATTTTTCTTCAACATTAAAAAGCTTTTCATTCCTTGCGGTTGAAATTTTTTTGCATGAAATAATTTAGCAGTCTGGGATATATGAATTTAAATTGATCAACATCAAGGTTTCCCAGATTTTTATAAACCTCCAACTTAATGTGAAAGTTGATACCTGGTTTTTCAAATGCTGACAGTGTGGATGTAGTCAAAAGAAACTTGAATGTTGTAGAGTCTGTGGGAACTTGGAAGTGCTAACAGGCTGTTAGTGGAGCTATGAATGGGTCCAAAGATTCCAGAAAACTAGAAAGGGGACTAAACTACATGTATACTTTGATCCAGTGATACTGCAACTGGGTTTATATTCTAAGGCGATAACAGAGAGAAGGGTTCCACATACTAAATTAATTATATTATTACTTTCTTTAGTAGCAAAAGACTGAAAATGAAATTAGGTGCTTATACTAGTGAACAGCTGAACAAATTGTGTGTATGAATATAATAGCATAAATAAAAGTATAAGAAAAGATAACTGCAATGACTAGAGGAACGGGGGAAAACTTCTATAAACAGATACAGATTAAATAAGCAGAAATATGAAGCCAATATGTGTGTGATCATAATATTCAAATGAGCTTGTAGTACCCTCCAATTACACAAAGTATAACTCATCCATACTTGTCTATCTTGCACCTTTCATTTACCATTTCCCATCCTGTGCACCTCTCACCCATGCTATCCCCAAAGTTCAACACACAGAGGAACCACCTAAGATGCATGAGGCTTCTTCATTTTTTCCTGCTATTGCCAGGGTACCAAGGAGGACTTCTGGTTACCCACCTGTCATCTTTCATTCTTGCCATATGAGACTACAGTAGTCCATATTTTTTCACTATCATTCTGTTAAGATGTTCTAAATTCCTGTTCTTCTTTTGTGTTTACCATTGGTTGTATTTTGCAGTCTGTTCATACCCACCACGTATTCATCTTTCCATTGCCCTCTAAGTGATACTATTTTTAGATTTGGAGAAGAAGTGGCATTCTGTGTCTCACTGACAACACAGACACAACAAGAAAATGACCATAGAAATGTAAAAATAAAACATTCAAAAACAGTAGAAGACAGATAAGTGGCATGACCAATCTTGATTCCAGAAGGGTTAGATCTCTCTTCTCTCAGTAGATAGGAAATGTCCTTTAAGCATGTCATAAATTACATGTTGTTAAGATATGTATTAGTTTCTTTTGCTTAAACAAAGAGGATTTTACATGGATGGGAAGTTTTATGGGGAACTGTTAGCAATGAAAAAGAAAGCACATTAAAACACAAAATAATAATAAAATAATAAAAATAAAAATAACTGGATATGAACAGAGAAGACAGTCAAATAATACCCAACAATAAAATTTGGTCAGTTAATCAGTCTTTAAACTAGTTTCATTAAATATGATATAGTCAATAGTCAATAAATACTTATTAAGTATGTACCAGGCACTCTGCTAAACACTGGGGATACAAAGAAAGGCTAAAGATTTTCCTTGCTCTCAAGGAGCTTACAGTCTATGGGGTGGGACAACATGCGAACAGCTATATTTATATTTATTTAAATATACATACAAACAACTTTATATACATGCAAACTACACATACATCTCTCTCTCTCTCTCTCTCTCTCTCTCTCTCTCTATCTATCTATCTATCTATCGATCTATCTATCTAACCATCCATCAGCTAAACAGGGGCAATCTCAGAGAGAAGGAACTAGGGAAGCCAGGTGACAAAGATGAGGATGGAGGGTATGTCAGGTGTGGGAGACAGCCAATGATAACACCTTGCATTGGATTAGGCCTCAGGGCTCTTTCTTCCTATTGCTTTTGACACTATGCAACCTATCATTTATCTGAAAATAAAGGTTGATTTCTAGAGGAAAAGAAATAACTTTAGGTTGAGAATTTTAACTCAGATTTTTATAGCACTTTAATGTTTATAAAGCACTTTATTCAGAAAAATCTCACTAGGTGATGAAATATTTATTTTTTTAACCCTTGGGGAAACTGAGTCTCTAGGTGGTCAAGTGAACTGCCCAGGATTAAAATTAGGTCAATATCTGAGGTAGGAACCAAACTAATGTTTCCTGACTTCATATACAGCATTTGTCTCTTCCTTCATCTTCTCTATCCCACTGTACTTCTCTTGGAAATGCATGCCTCCATTCTATTACCAGTTCTAGCACTAGTTTTCTGTGACATCTTGGGGTTTCAGCTTAGAAAGGGACTCAAGGAATCTCTTATTGGAACTCTTCCTAATAAAAGGAGTCATCTGTTTGGTGACCACCAAAACGCCAACCATAGATCAACTTGCCATTGATGGACCAGTCAATTCAAGAGCATTTCCCTTCCTCCCTCCTTACTTAAAATATTGGCCCTACTTCCCAATGCACATGCAGCTGTCATTCAAGGGAAGGAGCAAATATTATGCAGAAGGGCCAGTCTTCCCCACCAATGGTCAATGCATAGGATAAGTGTACCAGTGTACTTGAAGCACCAAGCACCATGAGGGAGAGAAAGGTGATATGCCTATCAAATTACTGCTACCACTGTGACCTTCATTTTTCCAGTGTCTGATGGAGATAGATGGAGACAAAACTCAGAATTCAAGAGTTCCAAGAATTGCATGGTCCTTTCCCTCTTCCAGATTATCTTCCTAGTCTGATTCCAGTCTAGCCTTGGCATCCATCATTCAGGGAATCAACCCTGGTGGAGATGGGTCCTGGCAATTATTTCTGTAGGCACTACAGCCCTGGCTCCTTAGCAGCCACAGTTACTGAAGACCAAGAAAAGAGAGTTCTCAGAATCAAAATCCTTGGGCACTGTCAAAAGTCTCAGTTTTAGAAAGAAGGTATAGTTTTATAAGTGGAAAAATATTATAGAACTGCACCCTATGGGTTACAGTGGAAACCTCTTAAGTGTATCATCTTCTATTAGAAGGTGAGCTCTTTGAAAGAAGGAACTGTCTTATGATTTTTATTATTTATATCTATTTATATTTACCTAGAACATTTTGGCAGAATGGGTAAACATTTATTGTTTTCATTGTATTTATTTGTATTCATTTGTATTTGCATCAATCATATTTATTGTAGAATTTAATTCATTTATTCACTCTACCTATTCTCATTTACAAGGAATCCCCTCTCATTCTACCTACTAGAACTAAGGCATCCAAGGTCCAGAGAAATAATATGACTTACTCAGTTAAAGTCACACAAATAATTAGTAATATAATAAACACTGCATTTTCCCCAACTATCTATGTTCTATTTGTCTTTAAAATAAGGAAGTTTGACTAGGAGCATATAAAAAAAAGAAACTCTAAAATAAGGGAGACGGAGTTGAAAGGAGAAAGAAAATTCCAAACTGGGGAGTAATTGGGCTGGACACATTAAAATTTAAAAAGACGGTGGGATTTTATCTTAGATTCCTAAGAATACCTGCCTTTTCTCTAGCCTGTTGGAAAGGAGGTCCCTGGGGCCCAAGTTAAGAACTGGGTTGGCATCTCAAAGATACTTGTCTAGAGACAAGGTGATGTAAATTCAACCTTAAACCTCAGCTGGTTGCAAGTAAGAGCACCTTAATCCATCAATCATGTTGGCTTTGAAAGTAACTGAACCAGCCTTTGTGTCGGCATCAATTTTGGTTGGAGTGGGGAATTGGGAGCTGGGGGCAGAGGGGAAGGGGGGGGAAGCTGGTTCAGAGAGAGAGATTATTCTTCTGTGATTGAAAAACAAATATTGTAGTGGGAGAACAAAGCCTGCTATTAGGCCTGGCTGCTGCCAGAGCAAGGAAGAAGATGAGTCTGAGATGGAATGGTTAATAGCTATTTCAGGAAACCACACTTTCCCAGTTCTCATCTTCATTTCCCTTAGGGGCAAGAGGTCAAGACATTCAACATTTAAAATATTTATGAAGAATGGAGGCAAAATTCTCTCAGAAAATGGACTCTATCTCACAGTAATAGGGCAGAAGTCAGACCCATAGCTTCATCCTTTCCTCACATACGAGAGCTGGGGCCTTTAAGCTAAATATGAAGGCTGGGTCTTGGTGAGAAAGAGCATTGGTTTTAAAGTCTGGGGATCTCAAATTCCAGCTTTGAAAACTACTGGTTATGTGATCACAGACATATTCATTCATCTCTCTGAGACTCAGTTTCCACAACTATAAATTGGGGGAAATGAACACATGTGCCACTTATATTGTTGTGGAGTAAAAAGTGCTCTCTAAACCTTACAAAGCTATAGAAATCTGAGTTTCCTATTGTTAATGGACTGCTAAAAGCACCAGAAGGCTAGAGTCCTGGGATGGGACATAGGACATTAGCTGGATAACCTCTGGCTGGTCATTTCAGTTTGATGGGCCTTCAGTTTTTCCTCCTCCTGTAAAATGAGTAGGTTAGTCCTGATCAAAGATTCTTTAGAGTTTTTATGGGGAGAGGGTGTCAGGGTCTCCCCATAGCAGTCTGATGAAACCTATCTCTTCTCCCAATAGTAGTCTTATAGTCACATGATTATAAAATTTAAAAAAAAATTTCAAAGGATTTTGAAGGAAACCACTTATATTGAAATGAAGATATAATTTTCTCCCCCTCCCCCATATTCATGGATCTCCTGAAATATATCTACAGGCCCCTTGGGATATGTGGATCCCAGGTTAAGAACTCCTAGATGGGCTAGATGAACTTTACATTCCCCCTAATGCTAGAATTCTATATTTTAAAACCCCTTCTTTCTAAAATAGCATAATTTATTATAATATCTATTAAGAAATTTCAAATAACAAGTATCCAGAAACTTTCCCCTCTGTAAAATTTTGCTTTTTATTTCTTTTCTTTCCTGAGTTCACAGAAGCAGAGAATTTTAATGTTAGGAGAGAATTTGGGGATCATCTTTTCTGTATCAGTCAGGAAGTTGGATGAGTACATATTTAATGGTCAAATGAAACAGTCTGGATCATAAGACACTTGTCTTGGGGCCAGTAGAAGTTTACCTTGTTCATGTTCATTCCCTGGGATTGGAGAGGAGTGAGTGAGAAGGATGAGGTCACTAGGATGGGAGGTTCCAAGCTTAGAACATATGACTGAGATATAAAGAACCCTTTATTTTCTTTCTTGCATCCTTCCATAGTTTTTTTTTACTTCTATTAAAAAGATCCCACAGCAACATAACAAATATAAATAGCTATAGTTTTCTTTCACCAGTTTTCAATGGAAGGATGAAATAAAGAAAACAATATATAAAAGAAGAAAAATGCAAACATCAAAGAACAATAACATAAAACCAAATACTGTGTAATAATGACTAATTTTGCCCCCCCCCCCAAAAGAGATGAAAAACACCTCCTTTCCTTCTTTGCAGATGTGGAGGATCTTGGATGTAGAGTATTGTATACAGTGTCAGACTTAGTTTTGCTAAACTGTTTTTTCCCTTCTTTTAAAAAATTATTTATTACCAGGGATTTTTGAGGCAGCTGAGAGTGTTTGACCTGAAGAAAGACCTGAGTTCAAATTCAAGTTCAGCCATTCGCTAGCTGTATGACATTGGAGAAGTTGTATCTCAGCTTTTAGAGACAGCATTGAGAAGCGCAATCATCTGCAAAGAGAAAATCATTCACCAACACTCCCTCTTCGGTCTTGGCTTGTAGCCTTTTCAAGTTGAAGAATTTACCATCAGTGGGGTAGTTGATTTTGTTGTCATAAATGTAGAATTCCAAATTTTTCTGAAATCTGGCTGCTCATGATTTCTTACAGTGTAATAGTACTTCATCACATTCATAAACACAATTTATTCAACCATTCCCCAGTTGATGGACATCCCTTCAATTTCTAATTTTTTGCCATTACAAAAAGAGCTGCTATAAATATTTTTGTATATGTGAGTATTCCCCAACTTTTTTTTAATGATCTCTGGGATAAAGACCTAGTAGTAGTATTGCTGGATCAAAGAGTATGCACAGTTCCAAACTTCTCTCCAGAATGGATGGAATAACTCACAACTCTACCAACAATGCATTAATGTCCCAATTTCCCATATCCTTTCCAACATTGTTGAAAACTGTATTACAAGGTAACAACTGCTTTCCTTTGCAATTCTATATAATTTATGCATTTAAAAACATTATGTTAAAAACATGATGTCCAAAGGCATCACCTGAATGCCAATGAAGTTTATGACGGGGGTGGCTAGGTGGCGCAGTGGATAAAGCACCAGCCCTGGAGTCAGGAGTACCTGGGTTCAAATCCAGTCTCAGACACTTAATAATTACCTAGCTGTGTGGCCTTGGGCAAGCCACTTAACCCCATTTGCCTTGCAAAAAAAAAAAAAGAAGTTTATGACATTAATAAAAGATTAAGAAACTAATATTTTATTTAGTGTAAGAAAAACAGATGGGTGGTGGTAGAAGGATGTGTCTAATTTTACCAGTGAGGGAACTGAGGTACAAGAGGGCCTTACCCAAGTTCATATATATAGTAAATGGAAGAGTAGGGACTGTAAAGTCAGGACTATAATGTCAAGTTCATTCTTCTTTCCACTGGACCACAACACCTCACAGTGACCTGTAAAGAGCACTGGCCTTGATTGTATCAGAAGATCTGGGTTCAATGTCCACCTCTGTCACTTAACATCTGTGTGACCATGGCCAACATTGCTTATTCTCTCTAAGCCTTGGTTCCTTCAGCTATAAAGTGATTATAATAATATTGCTTCTCATAGAGGTGTTGTGAGGAACAAATAGACTAAATGTATGTGAAAGTGGAATTAGTAAAGGTAAATTTGGAATGTGAGGTTGTTGTCATTGTTCCCTGAAACTGCCTTTCTTACTATGACTCTGAATTTTAGAGGTTGCTATAGTTCTGAAGAAAATATTGAGTGGATTAGGCCCCTGTTAAGTATTATCTGATCCTTTCTACTTATGGTCAGGTTTCCAGGTCACCAACAAATAAACAAACAAACAAACAAACAAACAAACGTGTGTGTGTGTGTGTGTGTGTGTGTGTGTGTGTCCAGAATTATACCAAAATTGAACTAAACTGGGGGCGAATGGGAATGATTAGAGGGAGGCTGATGGCAGGTTGTTTGATGGATGAGAACAATCAAAGAAATATTACTTCATTTCTTAGAGGTCATACACACCTTTCTACTACTTAAGTGATGAGAGCCATAGCTTTGCAGAAGGGAATCTGACCAAGATGGTAGGGACAGAATAATTTCCTCATTGTCTTCTTCTCAAATGACTTCTCCAATTATGATGAATGAAGATGTTTTATGAGATGTAAAGTTTGTTTTTTTTTTTAGGTTTTGCAAGGCAAATGGGGTTAAGTGGCTTGCCCAAGGCCACACAGCTAGGTAATTATTAAGTGTCTGAGACCGGATTTGAACCCAGGTACTCCTGACTCCAAGGCAGTGCTTTATCCACTATGCCACCTAGCTGCCCCGACATGTAAAGTTTTTAATAGAAATGAACTTTCTCTTAGATACTGAACCTCTGAAACCATTTAATTAGTCTGATTTCCTTTGGGAAATGAAGGCTGTGAACTGAATATTTAAAGTGGGGGGAAAAAACTCCTTGAAACATCTCATTTGTTATCACTATTTACTTCTGGTACAAATGACCCACACTCTAAATCCTGTAGAAAAAAATAATTTTAAATCCATGAGAATAAACTTGGGAAGCTGAACCTGTGTGATATATTTGAAAGAACAATGAATTTGAAGTCAAAGAGTTTTGATGTATACTGGCTATCTGACCATTGGCAAGTCACTTCTGAACTGCAAACTTCTCAGCTGCAAAACAGGAGCAGTGATAATGGGTTACCTTCCTTATAGGAGGACTGTTGTGAAGAAAACAATTTCCAATTTTATAAAATTAGTCATAAATCTAAATATCATAAACATCAATTTTGGGTCTGTAAATCTGTCACACATATATATTTTGGAAACTACATCTCAATACCTCAAGAATCCATGAGTCCATGATAGGAAAATAGATAATCATTGAAATCTTCCTCACAGAATTTCAAAGTTGGAAGAGATCAGGGAAAGAGTATGTAATCCAAACCTATATGTCAAGGATCAGGTAACAGGGAATTCCTTCTATCTGCCCATCTTTAATTAATGCAATGATTCTCAAAATATTGCCCCTGTAGTCAATAGTATTTTCATAATAATATTAAGTATCTTAATTTTTAATATGGTAAATATCAATAATGCTTATAAATAAAACTCTTATAAATAAAAATTCAGTAAAATATATATTATATTTTTAAACTAAGATGAATTATGACCTGCAGAGATCCTTATGTGTGGATTTTTCTTTTTGAGTTTGACTTTTTTTTGTTTTTATTAAGCTGTTTCAGGTGTCTGGCCCCTTGTGACTCCATTTGAGTTTTCTAGGTAAAGATACTAGAGTGGTTTGCTATTTCCTTCTCCAGATCATTTTACAGATGAAGAAACTAAGGGCACGCAGCTAGTGATTCCCACTGCAGCTGAATGAGTGATTGATTAATTAGGTTGGTTTTAAGAGAAACTAAGCCACTACATCCAATTTGAATAGGACCTGTCAGAGTTTATTTTCTTCTAGAACAGCCTATAAGATTATATAGGATCTTCTCCTCATCATGAAGAGCATCAGAATAATGAAAACTAAATGTTCCACAAATTCAAAGGTACAAAAAAGCATTCTTTTGTTTCCAATCATATTTTTTTAAAAACTTCTCTAAAAGTTAATGGTACATTTTAATAGCTGTAGTCTGAACATCTTATAGTAACCTCTCCCCTTCCCCCACCACCAATCATGAATAGAAATAAAAAATAATTAGATTTTTAAAACAAGATTAACTAGAATGAATTAAAATGAGAGAGGCAGAATGGAAAGGTCTTCATCTTTCTCCTGGTAAGGATCAAGAGATATTTAAGTTACCTGCTGTAAAAATCAGTTCTAAGGAGATAATAGAAATGGGGTTTTCAATTGGGGTGAAAACAAACATACAAAAGCTATACACCTTAAAATTTCCAGGCAACAACAATATACAATATTTCAAATAGCACTTTTGCAGAGAGGACGATGAAGCACAGACCCAGGTCCAACTATTGTGGAGAACAGCAGAAGGGACAAGCAGGAAGGGGTTTACTCTGGGAGCAATTCTCAACTGAAACATGATCAATTATAGGGTCTAGATAATAAAAACACATAGGAACTCAGTCTAAGATCGTCATGCTTCTGCAGGTGTTTCATAGGTGATCAACTTGATTTTATGTGAAGGCAGAAATCAAAGCCTATTTACCTATTAAGAGTACCAAGGCAAAAAATAGCACAATTTTTTGTTTGTTTGTTTTGCTCTGCCAGACAGTCAGACATCACTAATAAATCTGATCTACCAATATGCTAATTCATTTTCTTTAGATCAATCTGAGGAGAGGCTGCCAAGTATGATTACCTCTGTTGTAATGTGTGGCAGCTTATAAAAAGATCCAGTGACTAAACTCTATTAAAACCATTTAACACAAGTATTGTAAAGGTTTTGTGTGAATGAAATTTGATCAAGATTTGTCTGGAAATGTTTGTAAAGGTAGCATTATCTTGAGTAAAAATTAACACTAATGGGGTGGCTAGGTTGCAGAGTGGTTAGTGTGCCAGCCCTGGAGTTAGGAGTACCTGAGTTCAAATCCGGCCTCAGACATTTAATTACCTAGCTGTGTGGCCTTGGGCAAGTCACTTAACCCTATTTGCCTTGCAACCCCCCCCCCAAAAAAAATTAACGCTAATTAGTAAATTTGGTTTAAATGAACTCTATGGGACTTCACCAGGATATTCACCAGGCATCAACAGACTGTTTCTGTAACTCAGACAGCTGCAGACATTAAGTTAGACCAAAGGGAAGTAGGACTTGGGATGAGGAGCCAGTGATGAAGGTATAAGAAGGAAACCTACACAATCTTCTGAATTTGATGGGGTCCTTCTAACTTTAAGTGCATATACTGATTCTCTATTCTCCTTGTCATGATGTCAGGGACAAGGGAAGATAGAACCAATAGTTAGGAAAGATCTAGCTCTTCTGAAGATACTGAAGCAGAATACAATGACATCAATGTGTTAGAAAAAAGTTCAAGTGCACACATTCCCCTTATGATTCGCATCATATAGTTCATGTGCTCTCTCTTTCATGCCTTATTACTATAACAATCAATTTGAGCATTTTGTCAGGAAATACTTCTATCTTCCTTCTATTCTATTCTATTGCCAATCACATTAATGATTATTCCTAGAGTTAGATGACCAAAGATCCAGCTTCAATTCTGTGACTAAGTTGAATTTTGATGTTAGTTAAGTCATTTGCCTTTGATAGTCCTATTTCCCCAAGACTAAAATGATAATAATAATCTTGTATTTCTGATCTCACAGAGTTATCATGAACAAAGTACTATGCAAACTGCAAATAAAGTTATATAAATCTGCATTACTATTACTCTCTTCTGTTAGAATTTTTCTTTGAGACCTCATCATGTTATGTAAGTGACTTTGGATTTTCAAAGGATATGCCAAAAGAGCACAAAATCTGGCACACCCTACCAAGATCCAAAGACTTTTTTCAAGCATGTGTCTATCATCTAAAACTCAACCCAGATAATTCAGAAAGAATCATTAGCAAAAGGTTGGACAAAGGGTGGAAAAATGATTTTTTGGCCATAGCAACTAATAAAGACCTACTACTGAGAACATGGGTAGAAGGGATTGTGACTTGATTTAGAAGAGTCATTGATTGAATCAGTGAAACATAAGATCCTTAGGGAATTGTAATGTAATGATTATTATATGCATGGAGTATCTCTATGTTTTAATCTGCTGTAAATTCAGTCAACAAATATAAATCATGTGGTGTCACAGTAGACATGGTGCTTGTCAAGAGTCAGGGAGATCTGAATTTAAATCTGGCCTCAGACACTTACTTACTATGTGAACCTGGGCAAGTCATTAAACCCTATGTGACTCAATGTCCTCTTCTGTCAAATGAACTGGAGAAGAAAATGCCAAGAAAATTCCAAATGGAGTCATGAAGAGTAGACATGACTGAAACAATTGAATAAATAACATTATTGTAATTATTAACAAGTATTCATTGTGTTTACTACAGATCAGAGCCTGTACCAGCTGCTTTTTACCATAGATAAACTTTTTCTTGACCTTGAGGAGTTTATAATCTGGTAGAGACCCTCAAATGAAAAGCATCTCATGATACATGAAAGCTGATAGACTATGTTACCTATCAGTGGCCACTGCTTTAACTATAACTTGTCTTTATGTAAATGTTAATGCAGAAAATGTGAGACCATGGGAAATTTCTTTCCAGCATAGTAATGCTTAGGAGAAACTCTAACTTTAGTTTAGTTTAGTTTTGTGTGTATGTGTGTGTGTGTGTGTGTGTGTGTGTGTGCATGTGTGTGTATGTGTGTGTCTACCTACATACATATAAATATATGCATCTTTTTATCTATCCATCTCTATGCAGGACATGCAGGTAATAGTATCTCTCTCTCTCTCTCTCTCTCTCTGAGTTTATTTTTTTGTGCTATCTAAAATCTGCATGGAAGACATGATATTTTGAGTTTTCTTTAGGGTTTCATTGGCAGAAAGGAAATTAATTTTGGAGCACCTGATGTCCAAGAAGAATTAAGTATTTACATGAAATGAGCTCTCTGATAAGAGCAATTGTGAGGAAGACACTGAATTTATAAAATAAATGTTAGCTTAAAGTCACGGTTAGTCAGGATGGTTCTGGTTCTTGAGTTCCAGAGACTTTACCACCTAGGGCAAGCAATCTCTGTGTGGGAATAAAATGCCCATTCCTGAGTATTTTCCCTTATTCTAATGACTGGGTAAATTAGGGTTTCTGTCATTTTACTAAAATTATAGCAAAAAAAAAAAATCCTCTGGTTTAGTTGTAGAGCACTAGCAGAGGTTATTCTTCCCCCATGAAGGAAAAGGTCACACCTCAGCTCTGTCTAAAGCCAGAAAATGGAGGCAAAGAAGAACTCCATGATCCATGGATCCCAGAATCATTGAACAATCTTCAGGAAGGATAAGTAGGGAGCAATATTTGGTGGGACCAGAGCAATGACATAGCCTGGTAAAATGTCATGTAACACTATGCTTAATTCTTTGGGTGGCTCTGGGGCTCCCAAACCCCATTTCAAGGGGCTCCACTAAAGAAAACTTACAGAATTATATGGGTCAAAAATCTTGCACATACTGGGAGACTTCAAAAGTTTTATGGTTTCCGTGCAAATGAAGAGGGGAAAGCACAAAAACTAAGTATAGAGGTCAAAGTTATTGTCTTCTTTCCTTCTTGCCACTCCATCTTCTTGTTTTTCTTGCCTTTTTTGATGGGGGTTTAGGTAGAAAAAGTTGCAGAAAGAGTCACAATCCTGCTAGTACTCTTTTATATGTAAGTGTTATACAGATTTTTGCACAGATAGAGAAAACAATTGCTTTTTTATAATTGAATGAAGCTATTTTATATTACACATACTTATATTTTATAGTTGAATAAAACTATTAGGTCATATGCTGATCCTCTATAGGCTGTCTGACTGATACAAATCCAGTAGCAGTGAGGAAAATATGGATAATTGATATTTCATCCTGTTCCCACATAGTTTTACTGAATTTCTAGATTTTGAAAACTTGTTTTATCTAGATTGAGATTGAGTATTTGGTATGATGACATTTTTATGTTGTACTTACATTTTTATGGATTAATAATAATAATTATCCAGGTAATTGTAGACCCTGATAAAGGTCTGGTTCTAGTACAGGATGTTGAGTTCTCTGGAACATCTTGAGGTCTGAATTTGTACTGTATATATTTGTCAATTGTAAATCCATAAAAGATATGCTTCTGTTGTATAGTTCTAGTCACTAGTTCATGTCTGGCTAGATATTAAATAGGGTAACACTTTACAGTCTACAATAATGTATTGCATAATTTCAACAATTTCCTCCTTAAGGAGAGAAAATGTTTCTCTAATTTCTTTTTTTTTAGGTTTTTTTTTTTTGCAAGGCAAATGGGGTTAAGTGGCTTGCCCAAGGCCACACAGCTATCCTTTCTCTAATTTCTGGTGGCAATGACATTATACCAAGTTTCAATCATAAATCAGATGAATCCGCAAGACTAAACCACTTGCTTGAAGTTTCTCTGTCAATGTATTTTTGACTGAGGTCATGAAGATGTCCCCCATGGAAAGCCTTTTGATTCCAGTCTTGGATCTTGGCCATTTCAGAGGCTCCATTCAGATGTAAACCACTTTCAGTGACGTTTGGTAAATCCAATGGAATGTATATTTTAACAGTCTGCTATTGTTCAAATAAATCATATTAGCTTCTTAGAAAACTTGATTGCAAGTTTTTGATCTGTTTGTCACATGCTCTAAGTCATGTCTATCAGTTCTTTTCCTCTTTTTATGCTGAAGTATTAATCTTTCAATAGTTGCCTTAGGGTAACAAGTCTTGTTTTTTCATTATTATTACTACTACTAATCTAACTTTCTAAATTCTAAAATTATTTTTAGGTCAATAATTCTATATCTTACCATCAAACTTATGTTCAAAGGTTTCTTTTAGTTCTAATAAGATCAGTAAAAAAACAATACTGTTCTAGTTTTTTGTTTTGTTTTTTTTAGGTTTTTGCAAGGCAAACAGAGTTAAGTGGCTTGCCCAAGGCCACATAGCTAGGTAATTATTAAGTGTCTGATTTGAACCCAGGTACTCCTGAATCCAGGGCTGGTGCTTTATCCACTATGCCACCTAGCTGCCCCTTCTAGTTTGGTTTTGCACTGATTATATTTCCCTTATGTCCCTCCTCAGCCTTTCAAGCAGTCATCCTTTATGACAAAGAAATTTTTTTAAAAGGTCAAAAGAAATGGGGAAAGAAGAAAAAAAATAAGCAAAACAAATCAATGTATTAGAAAAAAAAAAACATCTTATAGCCTATGCAATGTTTCACACCCATGGCCCTCCATCTCTGCAATAGAATTGGGGGGGTGGCTATAAGACCCATTTTTCACATACTATACTCTCAGGTCCCTTCCCTAACTCTATCTATAATGTGATAACTATTTTCAATTACAGCATTTTCTCTGAACCGTATTTCATATGATTTAAGTAGAAAAAGCATCAGTTTGGAGAACCTGCAGCCTTGGGTCTCAGTCCTGGTCCATAGCAGGAATAATGCTATGTGACTTTGGGCCAAGGTACCTCCCCTCTGTAGATCTCAGTTTCTTCTAGAATAAGTGAGTTGGACTAGAGTGAATTCTGAAACTCTATTTTGGCTCTAAGAGTGTGTGACAAATATATAAAGTTTGTTCTTTTTTTGTATTTTATTTTTCCTCCAGTTACATGAAGAAACAAGTTTCAAAATTCACTTTTAAAAACTTGATTTCCAAGTTCACTCCCTTCCTCCTACCCCACTCTCCTTGATTGAGAAATAAAGTTATTTGATATAGGTTAAAAATGTGTAGTCATGAAAAATATTAGCACAATAGTCATCTTGTAGAAGTAAACATAACCCCCCCAAAAAGAGAAACATCAAGAAAAATAAAGTTAAAAAAAAGTATGTTACAATCTATATTGGAATTGATAGAATGGAATAAAAGTTTCTTAATGTTCTAACTTTACTCAATTTACTTGTTCAATGAAAGCTGAGTTCTATAATTTACCCATTAATACTTTAGATAATTGTCCTAGGATTCAGGGAAACCCCTCAAATTCAAATATAAGTTAACACCAGCATATTTTACTGTCCATCCAGTATAAATCCTCTAAAGGCAAATGATTTGTTAATGACTCTTTTAAACTCTCTTTTTCAAAAGAAGAAAAAAAAAACACAAGGTCATTTATCTGCTTTCTATTTCCTGAAAGGATGTAAAGTTGTCATATTCCAAGTTTCCATGAGAATTAAGTGATGAGATAGAAAACCAGAATAGTTCTTGTACTATGTGACCTGTCATTATTTGCTGAATATGAATTGCCTTACTAGGTTTGTCAATGGAAAACACCTGTTTCCTATTCAGCAAAGCCTTCAAATTAAACCCAAGATTCATGGCCCTCTGCTAGCCATGAAAGCAAATGATTTTGGTCTCTGGAACCTGGATGTTGAATATAATGTGAATGAATGTAATGTGTCCTATCTCCTCCAGGTGTCATTCATGTAGAGAACCTGTCTCTTTGGAAATTTTCCTAGGGGAATTTTTTTTTCTCTATCAGTTGTGATAGATGTTAAGGAATGAAACAATTCATGAAGGAGAAACCATGGAGACACACTTTTCCAGAAAATCTTCCACAGGATTCTGGAGGATGTACAAATTTCCAAGAACTTAGAGTAAGATAAGAAAGGAAAAAACCTTCAAAAAGGAAAATAATTATCCTTAAATTAATTAACATTTATATATAATTTTAAGGTTTACAATATGAACTATATATATATATTAATAATTCTTTATTCTCATTTAATCATAACAACCCTGGGTAGTAGGCACTATTTTTACTTCCATTTTATAGATGAGGAAACTGAGGCAGAGAGTGGTTAAGTGGCTTCTCTAGGATCACTTAGCTAATAAGTGTCTGGGATCATATTTGAATTTAGGTCTCTGTGTCTCCTGGACCAGAGCTCTATTCCACTGATCTTGGAAATGTGATGGATCTATCTCATCAGAGAGGATGGTGGGTATAGCAAAAACATGTATTTACTGAAAGCTTTGCTGCATGGTATACTAATAATAGCTAGGAAACATTTCATAGTATTTTAAAGCTTGCAAAGCCCCTCAAATATATTTTATCAAAACACTATCATATTGCATACAAATATTTTACCATTTTACAGATGAGAGAACCAAGGAATTAGATGACTGAAAGGAATTAGATGGCTAGTCCATGATCAGAAGGCAAATAAATATCTGAGGTAGGACTGGAACTCAGGTTGTCTTGACTACAAGTCCAATACTTTACTATACCATCTAGAAAAAAATGTTGGTTTGAAATCCTGCCTCTGCCATTTGCTGGCTATGTTATCTTGGCCAAATCATAATTTCTGAATCTCAGGTTCTTCATTTATAAAAGGTGGATCCTGGTTGGCCTCTTCAACTTGACAGCCTGATCAACCTAAGCTTATTCTTGACCACTCACTTTTTATTGATACTTCACCTTAACCATGCTCTTGCCTCTATATCCACTTTGATGCAACGATCCAGCTTGTATTCTCAACTACTACTGCTGCTGTCTTTCCTCCATGGAATAGTGACTCAACTCTTTTTGACTTACCAGTTTTAACTCTAAATTTGGGGCTCCATCAGTTAAGGTGCTTTTCTTGAATGATAACACAGATAAGCAGTCCTTCTCATCACAGTCATTAACTTTTACCTGTCCCATCTCAGGTGACCTACATGAGACAATTACTTGTTTAAATAAGGGTTGAATGATTTACTCTGCCATCAAAGCATAGTCACAGCTTTCTTTTCTTCCTTCTCTGTGTTTTATGTATAGTCTTCTGAGTGTCCTAATATAAACCCTCAGAACTTTTAAAAGGTGATTGTTAAATTTAGATTAATAACAGAAATAAGGAAGTATATATTCCTTCTTATAGAATGGTTGAAGACAATCTTAACAATAAGAAAGAAAAATTAGAAAAAAAAAGATTTTGATACATATAGGTTCTTCAGGATGTTTTAGGAAAAAATGAGGAATGTTGTAGAATTAAGTGGTGATGGATGATGAAATTCTAAGTAGGGAGAGAGTCTCTGAGAGTAAAGAGATTAGGTCTATACAACTCTCTTTATGGTGTCTGTCACAGTAACATGCACAAAAAGGTTTTTTGGGGGGTTGAGAAAATGTTATATATTTATTAAATAAATTTGTTATTATTTTAAACTTTCATTTAGCTATTATTTATCATTTAAATAGTTATTATTTTAAATTTTCATAAAAAATTTGAGTTCCAAATTCTCTACTTCCCTCCGACCCCTCCTTTATCCATCGAGAAGATAAACAATTATTATTGTATCAATTATACATTTGAAACCATGCAAAATATAGGGAATGAGAATTTGTTTATACAATCTCTTTGACTTTTTCATGGTATTATACAGAGATTAATAGCCACTATCATTATCCTTCAGGAGTTTACAATTTATGCCCACACTGATGAAAATTAGAATAAAAATACATGCAGAGATGGCTTAATAGACAAATTACAAGCCCCAATAATGAAGCAGGTTTTTCCTCAATGAAGGATGACAAAAATACAAGAAAACTTATTATCCCTGTCTAAATGTGGAGGCATAGTTGAGGCAATATGAAAACAACAGTGGGTTTGGAATAAGAAGATCGAGCTTTGAATCCCAACTCTTCCATTTACAACACATGTGATTGTTAGACAACTCTATTAGCTCTTTTGGTCTCAATTTCCTCAACTGTGAAGTAAAAAAATTTGGATTAGGTCTCTGAGGCCCCCTTTGAGTTGAAATTCTATGATTTTGGGGCAAAGCACTGTAGTTCTGTGGAAATGACTAGATTGGACACTGGGAGGGGTCCTGACTAGCTATGTAAGTTTGGATTCATCTCTTACCCTTTATAATAAATTGTAGTTTTCTCACCTGTAAAATGAGTAGACCATTTCTTTTACACCTCCCTGAGAGAACTGTTGTGAGGATCAAATTAGAAAATGTTGGTAAAATGCTTTGAAACGATAAAGGGCTGAATATTTAGTTGTCAGGTACTTTCTCCATCTCTTTTCTTGTATTTAAAGGCAAGGGAGAGAGATTCGGGTAGAGAGAAGATAGAAAGAGGGGAGGGAATGAAGGAGTTTTAGGGCCAAGGCAGTCTGAGTGTCCATTGACCCCATATTCTGTGAAGTGACCTGGGAGGAAGATTTTATCTCTACCATGGATGGAGGAGCAATGATATGGGGAGCAGGGAGATGAATTAGGGGTGTGCATGGGGATAGTTCCTGTCCTCTGCAGAAAAGCAGAGGAAGCTGGTGATGCTTGTTTCTGAAGGCTTCAGGTCTGGGACCATCCAGGAATACTGGTCAGCTACAAGTGAGAGACTAATAACCACATGCTTCTACCACTTGAGTTGAGAGTTTGGTGGAAATAGAATGGAGATAGGTAGTAAAACATCATTATACTTATCCAAAAATACAACTGAATAACATCTTCATTTCTTTTAATATTCCTTTCTATATTGATTAAGCATTTGTTGGCTGTTTCAATGCTATCACTTGGTTTTTTTAAAACCATTTTTTTAGGTTTTTGCAAGACACATGGGGTTAAGTGGCTTGCCCAAGGCCACACAGCTAGGTAATTATTAAGTGTCTGAGGCCGGATTTGAACTCAGGTACTCCTGACTCCAGGGCTGGTGTTCTATTCACTGAACCACTTAGCCACCCCAGAATGCTATTATTGTTTACTGTTAGTACTTGAAAACTACATCAGTGATAACTATAGAAATTCCTAGTTTTTGTACTGGGTTGGGGCAAGTGAATCACAATTGGTAAATTTTTATTCAAAGTTCCTATAATTTGAATGCAAATCTTTATGACGGACATTTAAATTAAAATATATTTCATCTTTTAGTTTGTGTTAGTGGGGCATAGTGCACTATCTTTGGGAGATTTTGTATTTGGTAGGATGCTTGGGCCAGGTCACTGGTGGAAGGAGGCTACAGAAGACCATATATAAATGGGGACCATATATATATATACATATATATATATATGTCTATATATACATATACATATACATATACACCTAAGTGAAATCACTATCATCCAAGGATAACTTAAAGACATAGAATTTTTCTTCAAAATTTCATTGGTTCTTTGACACATTAAATCTCCTTCCTTCTCTCTTCTCCCTTCACTTCTCCCTGTAATTCAGTGACTTCAGCCTCCTAATTGTTCCTCACACAAGATGCTTCATATCCGACCTCTGGGCACCCTATTTTTCAAGCCTGGAATATTCTTCCTTTTCAATTCTGCCTCCTGGTTTCCCTGGTTTCCTTCATGTTCCAGCTGAAATCCAATCATCTATAGGAAGCTTTTCCTGATCTCTCTTAATTCTAGTGTCTTTCACCTATTGACTAAATATAATTTATCCTGTATATGTCTGGTTATTATGTAGTTATTTGCAGGTTGTCTCTATCATTAGTCTATGAGTTCTTTGAGAACAGGGATTTTTCATTTACTTTTTTTTAACTTTTCCAAGTAATAAAGTGTATTCCCTACCATATAGTAGATACTTAATAAATGATTAAAGACAGTGAAGTGGCACGGTTGATAGACTGCCTAGTCCCGAGTTGGGAAGATCTGAGTTCAACTCCAACTTCAGACACTTATTAGCTATGAGGTTCTTGGGCAAGACACTGCCTTAGTTTTGCATTGATTTCTGTCAATGACAGAAGGAAATGACAAACCATTCCGGTATCTTTGCTAAGAAAATCTCTAATGGGTTCATGAAGAGTTGGACATGACTAAACAATAAATGGACCCCATATCAGTGTCTTTATCAAATAAGAGACTAGGCCAATTTTCTCTCTCTCTCTCTCTCTCTCTCTCTCTCTCTCTCTCTCTCTCTCTTCCTTCCTTCCTTCCTTCCTTCCTTCCCTCCTTCCTTCCTTCTTTCCTTCTTTCCTTTCTTTCTTGTTGCTTCAGGTTCTGATGTTTTATATATTAAGATTTCTTCCAGCTCTAACAATCCAGTTATAACGCTGCATCTTCTAAGGTCCTGATACAGTTGAAGGAGCATTATGTTTAGAGTGAGAGGACCAGGATGGAGCAGTGTAGTTCAGCTGTGTGACCTTGGACAAAACACAACTTCCTGAGTTTCCTTTTCCTTTGAAAAATGGTGGTATGCAGAGCAGGGAGGAGAGATGGGGAGGGAAGAGGAAAGAGAGACATAATAGCTGTTTTCAAGTATTTGAAGGGTTGTTAGGTGGAAGAAGGTAAAATTGATCTTTCTGGGCCAGGAGTAAGAGTGGGTATAATTACAAACAATGAGTGGAAGTTGTAAAGCGGCAAGATTTCTGTTCAAAGTAAGGAAAGGCTTCCTAATAATTAAGGTTCTTCTTAAGTAGAATGGATTGACTGAGGAGATTGTAGGTGGACCTCATTAAAAGTTTTCTCATAAAGGCTGGACTATCACTTCTGGGGGATCATTTAGAGAAATTATTCCTGTTCAGGTAAAGGCTGTATTATGGAGCCTCTGTGGACCCTTCCCACTCGAAGATTCTGTGATGCTCCCTTTAATAAAAAACATTCTATGGCAACAATCTATTTTTATCACCTTAAGACAGAAGTGTGAGTATTTAGGTCTATATACAGTGAGTTAAAGGAGGGTTGTATTCAGAGGAGAGGAAAAATACAACTCTTTATTCCTTCCTCCCCACTACTGCCCCTCTCCCCCTGGATTGCAGATGGAAGGAGAGGGCAGGAAATAGACAAAGTTATATGAAATTTTTCCAAAAGAATCTTCAGAGAGCAATGTGGATTTTCCTGGCCCTACCAATTAAGAGCTAAGGCAAGCTATGGGGAATCCAAACCCAACACTCAAACTACAGGGATATTGTTCTGTCTTGTATGAGCAGGTTAGGCTAGGAGAAAAAGAAGACTCAGGGGAACATCAACTATAAATACCTTTCAGGTAACAGTCTAAATGAAAGAAGGGAATTATTTGGTCTCAGGGATGGTTAGGATATGGGGCAGGGACTTCAGGCAGAACATGGAAAATGTTAGCTACTGGCAGAAATTCCCTCTGCAGTGATAGAGTTAGTGGGAAAGAGGATATACAAATCAGTGGAAAAACCCTGATTATCTTCCTGGATAATCTTGGCTATAGGTAGGAGCAAAAGGCAATACACAACATTCCTTTGATCCCTATAAAGATTCCAATACCATTCGGGTTGAAGACTGATTGATTCATTCATTTGCTAATCCATTTCTTAATTTCCTAAGATGTACTGTGGGAGGCATTTGGAGAAAGTGAAAAAATAAAAGGCATAGTGATCCCTGCCTTCAAAGAGTTTACAATCTGGACACAGATAAAAATAATACAAATCAGACCATGAGAAACACACTGGTTTCTCATTCTGAATCAGGGAACAAGGGAACTGGAAGTTAATGTTTATTAATCCTAAACTAGGAGAAGTACCAGTGGGCTACTGATCAAGGGATGTGAGGGCTAATGGTAAAGGCAACTGGGAAGGTCATGTGGGAAAGGAGGTACAATTCTAGGTAAAATGTCCTATTATGATGAAAGTCAGAGTGGGTGGAAAAAAAGCTATACCACCGTTCTTCATCAGTAACACAGGATTGAATAAATGCTATTTTTATAAATGGTAATGGCAGCAACATGAGATGGCTGAGCACAAGGGAAATATCACTTCTGGTCAGGGGGACTGGAAAAGACTTCTGGGAGAATGGGACAAGGGGAATCTTGGTTCTGAAGAAAGGATAAGCAAGACTGGAAGCAAGAAGGAATTACATGGGAAACAATCACAGCCAGATTTAGAGAAGGAAGAAGGATGAATCTGAGGAAGAAATATGAAAAAATGCATGAAGGGGAGGAGGGATCCTTACAATTCTATGAATAGATGAACCCAATATTGATTTTCTATTCAAGATCAAGTAATATGAACTCTGTGTATATGGGAGCTTATTTCATGGGTATGATTTAGCAGGGATGGCCAAGTGTAGACTGTACTTGATTATAAATATTTGTCTTATTTCCCCCACCAGACTGTATTCTATTTGAAGGCAAGTTCTCTGTTTTGTACAACTCTCTCATCTTCAAAAAAACTTGCACACATTCAATCAAACTTGTTGAATAAATAAGTGAATGAACAAAAGCATTGAAATGAAAAAAGAACCCTTTATATGGAGTTAGAAAAACAAGGTTCAAAGCCCAACTCAATCATTTTTGACTACTGTGTATAATCTCAACCTCAGTTTCCTCTTCTGTAAAATAAGATGTTATTACATTATCTCAAGTCTCCTCCAGTTTTAATTCTGCAATTCTATGAATGAACAAAATGATGAAAGGTCGTAAAACTAAAGAGATAGAGGAGTGGGAGATTTTCAATAACATCCTGTTCCTCCAACATCAAAGGGAAATTTAACTGTAGTGAGAGCAACAAAAACTCTGATCTGTGCAAGAGCTTCTTATTTTTTTATTTTATTTTTTTTAGGTTTTTGCAAGGCAAACGGAGTTAAGTGGCTTGCCCAAGGCCACATAGCTAGGTAATTATTAAGTGTCTGAGACTGGATTTGAACCCAGGTGCTCCTGACTCCAGGGCTGGTGCTTTATCCACTGCGCCACCTAGCCACCCCAAGCTTCTTATTTTTCAATGGCTTCTATGTCTTTATTGCTTTTGATTTAGACAACCACTCTGGGGAAATAGGTAGGACAAGGGATATAAAGTCTTTTTTGTTTCCTTATTTGTTTGTCTGTTTGGTACAGATCTGGAAGCTGACACAGACAAGGTTGCTCAGCCAGGAATCCTATGGTAAGAGAGTTGGAAGCTGAACCTGTCTCCTGACTCTTAGCTCTTTTCACTCAGCCATAACATAAAGGTACTCCCCTGATTTTAATTTGTAGAAGGCATTTGAATATAAGCCTTTTTTAAAACCTAAAGGCTAATTTCTGATTAGAACTCACAGATCAGTAGGTGTCAAACTCAAAAACCAATAGGAACCACTAAACCAGACAAAATCATCCCTATGGACCACAAGTTGAAGACACATGTTAATATATTTCAATTTTTTATGAATACATAGACACATTAAAATCAGGAGCTATATTTTAATCTATTCGGGAGGAATTCTGGAATGTTGTGGGTCACACAGTGCTTGCTCACACCTCTGCTGCAAGGCATTTACACTTGTGAATAGAAAACCATACTTGAATTTTCTGTCCATCTTTATTACTGGTAGTGTGAATATCTCTGCTTAGTTTTTTTAATGTCAGGCTTCCTACTTGCCACATAATAATGATGGAGTTGACATTTCTATAGTCTTTTAAGGTTCACAAAGTATGCATAGATTATCTCACTGATCCTCATGAACCTGGTAGGAATTATTTTCCTTGTTTCACAAGAGAGGGTACATATGGTGGAGGAGCCAGCCTGGGGAAACCTGATTTGGGAGGAGAAGTAAAAGAAATCTGTGAACTATTCATAAAAGACTACAATCCTAATGAATGTCTTATGACTTCTAAGGGCCCCTCAGATTCTAGGATTCCATAAATTAATTACTAAGCTTGTTGGAGCTTCAGAAGTAGGCATTGAGGGGTTGGAAAAGGGGGAGCCTTTTGTTTTTTTTTTAAAAAGGTACAGAATTAGTTTTAGCTTAGAAAGTTATGGACATGGACATGTTAGGTGCTTTTGGTTTACACTGTAATATACTTAGATCACGTGTTTCCTTAAACAAATAAACCCAGAGGACTAAGCTTAACTCGATGAATGTAATAACGAAGGCTAATCTCGGAAAGGTTAAGTCACCTTTTCTTTTTCTAACTCGTTTCCTCTTGTGTATAGAAAAAATAAAGCATACTCATCCTGCCAAAAATATGTGTATAAAGTGTATATGTAGGTATATATATATATATATATATATATATATATATATATATATATATATATATAACATGCAAGTTTTTTTACATTTAAGTCTAAGTAAATACAGATATTTACATCAAACACAATTAGAAATGTATATATATAAATACATACAAATGGGAACTACAGAGCTCCATGCATGCAGCTCGATACCCCAGATTATATAGTTACATATGAGTTAAATATTTAGTGCTAGAATGTTGTACCCAGAGCCTGTGTGGTGGATAGAGGACTCTGGATTTGGAGTCAGAAGATCTTGATTCAAATTCCATCCCTGTCACTTGCTACCAGTGTGACCGTGGGCAAGTCATTTAGTCTCTCTGGGTCTCAGTTTCCTCATCTGTAAAAAAAAAGTTCCCTTCCAACATAAATCTATGATTTCAATCTTTTATTTTATTTACCCTGCAGCTACCATCCTCATTTTCCTTTCTATTGGAAGGTTGGACTCTGCTCTTGGGAAACCAAGCTCTTATAGGATAGTTTTTGTTTCATCTTGTTCCAAACCAGGCCTCCATGTCACTTCCCAGCCAACTTCACACCACCTTCCCATCTCCATCCCTGTTCAGTGTTAAAGTCTTCCCTATTACAACATCCGCTCCTTGCAGGCAGGGACTGTCTGGCTTGCTTGTGTTTATATCTCCAGCACATAGGACATATTAAAATAAATGTTTAAATATTATGCTTTCTTTCTTTTGTCTTTGACTTATTTCTGTCTGTCCCTCTGACTTTTTGATTCTAACTTGTTCAATTTACAAAAGTTTGTAAAAAGCAGAGCTGAAAATTCAAATCTTTGTTCTATAATGTCAAATCCCACCTGTTTTTTCTCTATAATTTCTCTATAATATCTTCATTGAAAAAATATTAAAGTTGTAAGTTCTAGCCTGGAGGGGTAACCAATTCAAGACCACTCCCTCATGGAGGTGTCAGAGCTGTAGTGTACACATATCAGCACTACTCTGTCAGCTTCTAGCTCCAGCTTAAAAGCTTGTTGATTTGGGTATTAGAATCTGGCATAGGAGTGACAGATGTCTTCATGGAGTCTAATCTCCAAGGAGAAAAATGATGTGGAGTTAAATTGAGATTTTTTTTCATTGATCTTGTAAGCTACAAGTAATTCTGTATTTTTTTTAACAAAAGCCCCCTTTCCCATCCGCTCCTCCTTCTCTCAGCCTCCCACTGCACATTCCTGAAACTTTTGACAAGCTTGATAATTTAATATATAATATATATGCTTTACCCAAAAGTATAACAAAGAATTAAATTTAGATTTTTGAGAATATAGTCTGAAGTTAACCAAAGCTATTGTTGGTAAAGGTTTTATTGTTCTGCCAGGATTCTCAAGGTCAAGTTTAAATGGTTTGAAATCCAGATCATCCATGCTGTATAAAGGGCTACTAGGTCTTGCACTCCAAATCCACTTCTCTTTGCAAGTGTATCTACATACACACGTGTGTATACATGGAAATGTTCACATATATGTTGTTATACATACATGCCTGTCAGAAAAATCTCGGAGGATAAGGGACCAGAGACCACCCAATTTAACCTATATCTAAAAAAGTTCTGTTCTCTAATTTCCCCAAGTGGTCATTCAACCTCTGCTTGGAGATGTTCAGTGATAAGGGTCCCATAAACTTTTGAGGTAGTCCAATATTTCTGATTGTTAAGGAGTTGTTCATTTGTTAAGAAAATATGCCTTTCTATAACTTCAATCCACTCATTGTTACTTTCCATTGAAATAGACCATCAAATTTCTTTAAATACTTAGAGATAGCTTCCCAGGACAATTCAAAGCTTTGATCCAATAGCATTCTCTTCTTATTGGCTCTATTTTGGAAATCTATTTGGGAAAAGCACAACTGTGCTGAAATTGCACTTCACTGAGTGATTATTTCAATCAATAATATATTTATACCACAAGCCAGTTAAAGAGCTGTGAAGCTGGAATGAATCTCAGAAGTCATCTAGTCTAACCTCTATAGAAATTATTAATCATATCAATATTTCCAACAAATAATCACCCAGTCTGTGCCTAAACACTGTCAGTGATGGAGAATTATTCTCCTCACCCCAAGGCAATCCATTATATTTTTAGACACTTCTTATTCTTAAGATCTTTTTTTCTTAAATTGAGCCCCAAATCTGGCTTCTTTAAGACATCCTTCTCCCAAATGGATAATAGTTTTGCTTTGTCTCTAATAAGACAAGTCTAATCTCATTTCACAAGACCATTTCCAAATACTTAAAGATTATAATCATCTAATAATTTCCCTTCCACACCATTTTCCCCTCTGCCCTGGTCTTATTCCCCAAAGTCTTGTTTTCTCTAGATTCTTAACCACCTACTTTCTTCAATCAAACCTTATTTGGCATGATTTCAAACACTTCCACTGACATAGTCATTCTCCTCTGGACAGTTAGTCGATGTCTTTGCTAAAATATGGTGTTTAGAATTGGACATAATATTCTAGATCAGAGCTGTCCAAAATTCAACCCATGGGCTGTATGTGGCCCACAATACGATTTTATGCAGTCCCCCGTGAGTTTACTTAATACTTTTAGTAAATGAAGCTGAGCTACTACAGAGCTCTCTCACTAAAATGGCAAATCAAAATATATTGTCTATTTTTCCATAAAATCTTTTAAAAGTAAGGTTGGGCACCCCTGTTCTAGATATGTTGTGACCAGGACAAAATATAGTAGGACTATTCCTTTCCTAATCTACTGTTGCCTAGAAATCAATTTCATGAAACACAAGTATTATATTTATTTGCTGTTGTATATTGTAAATATAATAGAACATTGCATACAGTAAGAAATATTGTTTTAAGAAAGATTTTGAACAAAGAAGTCATTTTGACTTATAAAATATACAAATTAACTATAAAGAACATGTGAAAACTAGAAAAAGAACTGATGAATGTATATTAGTAAACTAATATACATATATCTATATGCATAATTTTTCATATAAATAAACCTACTTGGTAGTCAACTCTAGGGAAGGGGTAGAGAGGGAAGAAAAGAAAAGAAAAAAATTTATATGTTAACTTTATTATATACTTTGAAAGAATAGCAAAACATTTGCAGTTTCATTTGTGGTCATCTTTTTTGTTAAATGATGTTATGGAGTTTCTTATTTTATTTCATAAATTAAAAAATTAAATAAATAAAAATTTAACAAAATCAATATTATCTTAATCTGCTTTAATAGCAGTATAAAGGACCTATTTTGAAGAATGAACCATTTGTAGTAAAAGGAGAAAGATGAGGAATGTTCAATATTGTTCCTAAGACCATTTTTAGTCAGTATGTAAAGGATAGAGAAAGGTATGTTTCAGCTCAACATAAAGAACCTCCCAGTAATCAGAATTGGGGTTGGTTGCAATGAGTTACCAGGGATGTCAGAAATATTTGAAGGGATTCATTTAAGCAGTAACTGGGTTCATCTATAAAGTCTTTTCCCTTCTAATTTTGAAATTCCTTAACTTTCCTTTCTAAAAATCTAGAGAATACCATTAGAGTTATTATGGAAATAGCTATCACCTTTTATAACTTGGATTTTCATGAACACACTCACTTTTCATCACTTTACTTTCATCCACTTTACTTCCAGATACTGTACAAGTCTGCAGGAGGAAGAGATGGGCAAAAGAATAAAAAAATTTTTTCCTTGTTTCCTGGATAGTTCAGATTTGATCTTATTCAGGGAAGAAAGGTCAAGATCACATCTAGATGAGAAGTAAGTTAAAGGTGCTTCTCTATGGAACAAATGGAGTAGACTAAAAGACCGTTAGACTTAGAACCCTGGTGCAAACCCACACTAGCTGTGGGACCACAGGCAGGTCACTTTAGAGAGTATACTAAAACAGAAATCATACACAACCTGGAGCTGAGAAGTTGGGCTCAAATCCCATGTTCATCATTTACTATATGTGTGACTTTGGATAATTCATTTAACTCTTCTAGAAATGTGTTTCCTCATTTGTAAAATAAAGGGATTTAGAAAGAGTTCCAAGCTCTAAACTAATAATACTATAATTCTTTTGGAGTCTTAGTCTACTCATCTGTAAAAATGGGGGAGCTATACTAGTTTTTGCACAGGTTTGTTATGAGTCTTAAATGATTATGTATGTAAAGCTTCATGTAAGCATAAGCTATTATTATTACCATTGTTATTGTTATTATTATAGCCTTAACTTAAGGCATTAGGGGAGTGAAGAGAGATCTTTTGTTCTTGAATCCTGACTGAGCCACTGAGGATAAGGATGAGTTCTGTGATCGACACAAACCTGATCATTTCCAAGCTAAGATCTGCCTCTGGCTCAAGACCAAATCTGACAATTCTGGAGGTGAGAAAACTTTGGTAAAATTGCTGACATCTATACTGATGGTGTAAGAGAATGAGGCACATAAATCATCCATAAAACGAGAGCACATTACGATCCATCTTCATCTATTTCAACATAATCCATTTAGTATGACAGGGCTGGGATTGGATGATAGTAGAAAGTGGCTATTGCCAAGATACTTTGAGCTATGTGAAAGCGGGTTGTCAAAAACATTATTGACTAAAAAATAAATTTCCTAAGTATCTCTGTGTGTGCACCTACTCAGTGGAGATGGGGAGGGGTGTGGAGAGGAAAGGAAGGGAGGTGGAAATCAGGAAACATGAGTGAAAGATGAAGTGAAAACAGTTTGTTTAAAAATATTTTCATTTTTTAGCTGCATGACTCACTCCAAATTGTTAATCCTCTCATTTCATTCTATGAGAGCATAAAGAAAATTTCAGGATTAGAAAAAAAAGATAAAGAACCACATCTCTCTAGATATTTTCCAGCTTTGTATAGAGTATTAAAAATCAATCACACTCAGAAATGTGATTTAGGGAGGTAAATTTGCAATGATCTCAACTACACCAGCTAAGACAATTTCTTTTCAGAGAATCATAGATCTTGGAGCTGGAAGGGGTCTCAAAAATCTTCCAGGTCAATATTCATTTATAATATTTCAAAGCAGTCATAATCTAGACTCTGCTTACAAACCTCTAGGAACAAAGATCTCCCTATATGATGAGATGGTCTTCTTTGAGAATCAAGGACAAACATCAACAACATCTAAAGAACTGGTCTCATCTGTAAAATGGTAATAATAATGCCTGAAGCACTTATCTCTTTTTTATATTAACATTTTTTATTTGTTTTCCAATTATATACAATAGTAATATGTACCTATCATGCTTTGTAAGGTCTTGAATTTTACAATTTCCCCCCCTTCCCCCCCAAAGGCTGTCTGATAGTCTCCACATTATTTCCATGCTATACATTGATGTAAATTGAATGTGTTATAAGAGTAAACATTAAACCCCCTCCCCCCCAGAAGATGAGAAACCTCAAGAATAGAGAGGGGAAAAAAACTGTACTTCAGTCTGTGTTCAGATTTCAATGGCTCTGTCTCTAGGGTGAGTTGCTTTCTTTATCATAAGTCCACCAGAGAAGTTGCTGAAGCACTTAACTCACTGGGTTGTTGAAAGTCTCATCTGAGATAGGGTAAATGAAGTGTTTTGGAAATTTATAAATAGCCGTGGCTGTTAATTATAGTTTTTACCCTCCGTGACATTAGAATAAGTCACCTACATATTTATTTATTTATTTATTTATTTTTTGCAAGGCAATGGAGTTAAGTGTCTTCTTCAAGGTCATATAGCTAGATAATTATTAAGTATCTGGCTGTATTTGAACCCAGGTCCTCTTGACTCCAGGGTTGGTGCTCTATCCACTACGCCACATACCTGCTCTCATCTATATATTTAAAGATAGGGGTCATGTTCTCCCTGCTTCTCACCCTTTTCCCCAATCATTTCAGTGGGCTAAATATGCCCAGTTCCTTCAACTCCTCCTTATTTAGTAGTTTTGAAACTGTTACCCATCATGATTATCTTCTTCTGGACATGTCTTGTGTCTATCTGGCCAACCTTGAGTCTTATCTTTATGTCATGAGCTCCTTTGGAAGTCTAGAGAGGCCTATGGACTCATTCTTAGAATAAATTTTTTAAGTGAATAAAATAAAAATCACAGAACTGCAGAGAAAAAAAATCAAATCTTAGCCAAAATTATAATATACCCCATCAAAGTTCACAGACCTCTTGCTCTAAAATATGGCAACTAAACCCGAAGATGATGTTCCAGATGTGGCCTGACCAGGGTGGAAGAACAGAGTAGGGCTATTTCTTACCTCCCTGAATCTGGGAGGTAAATTAATGCTATTTAAGATCACATTAACTTTCTTGACTTCTATTGATTCATCACATTTTCAGTCTACTCTGACCCCAATACCATTGTCAGAGAAATTTTTTAGTTATATCTTCCCATCTTGTACTTGTACTGTTGACTTCTGAAGCCAAGTGGATGTGATGTCTATCCCTATTGAGTTTAATTTTATCAACTTAAGTACAACAGTAGCCAGTGCCATTAGAACAGCAAGGTGGCAGGGTGGATACAGTACAGGGTCTAACTCACCAGGGCTAGTTACTTAACTGCCTTAGTTTCCCCGTAACATAGGAACTGTAACATCTGCTTCTCAGGACTATGAGGATCAAATGAGATAATTGTAAAGTGCTTAGCTCAGTTCATCACTTAACCTGATATATAATAAGTATGCATAAATATTAGTTATTAGTTAATTTCCTAGACTCTGCCAGCTGATTTATTAACTATTCTTACTGAATTTTGTGCTGTATGCAAACCTAGCTAAACCTTCATCCAAGTCCCTGATCGCTGTAATTATTACTACAGTCGAGGGCACTAGAATCCTCTAAGTTGTTTTTGTCCTCCTTCTTGGGATGACTAGACAACATGGCCATGGGGGTGTATTTTGAGAAAACAGTTTCTCAGATTCTGAGTCT